>NC_072892.1:154848791-156098791 GCF_027943255.1 Anastrepha obliqua | reverse complement strand
GAATGAATATCTAGTAAGACATTTTTTTCGCATTTAACTGCATAACTGAGCGTTGCAAAGTGTTTAACATAACTGTGGCAACAGAAACTATGCTTGCATGTAAACAGGCGTACAAACACAACTACATGCATAGACACATAGACACGCATACAAAGGAATTCGTTAATGCATTATTCTTTTACTTGGAGTTAGACACGAATATGCGGACAGTTAGCAAGTTTTACATTTTTAAAATTAGTTACAATGATTTGTTGTTGTTTCTTGTGGCATTTTTCAAGCCTTTGTCGACTAGTTTACGCAAATGCATACTTTAAAAAGCAACGAAATGAAGTTGGCGAAGGTAACAAACGAAATTCAAGAAGTGCACAACAAAATATGTTTTTGTTGTTCTCATTAATTTTCAGCATAAATGACTGAAATAGCCACAAGCGAAAGGCATGAAGTAATCCCGTTTTAACTAATGTCGTATACCAGAACTACTTGGAGTTTTCTTTCACTTTTTCTTAGTTTATTATTCAAGTGTTGGGGGGAGACAAGCGAAGAAATATGTAGCCACCCCTCCAAGAAATACTCGTAAAAGCGGTGTATCCAATAATTTTGTAAATTCATTCAAATATGATATTGGCCAAAAATGTGTGCATGGATATGTCATATTGCGTGTACACCCTTTTTTGGGTGTTTGGCCGAGCTTCTCCTCCTATTCGTGGCGTGCATCTTGATGTTGTTCCACAAATAGAGGCACCTACAGTATTAAGCCGATTCCGAACGGCAAATGTTTTTTTTATGAGGGGCTTTTCCATGGCAGTAATACACTCGGAGGTTTGCCAAAAAAAGTTTTTTTACATTTTGGTGTTTCACCGAGATTCAAACTCACGTTCTCTCTGAATTCCGAATAGTAGTCGCGCACCAACTCATTCGTCTACGGCGGACGCCTAAAAAATTGGCGAAACTAAAAAGATGTGAGAAGTTATATTAACAACAAAGAGATAACTCAGAATCTTTAGTAGTAGAATCATTTGTAATAGGAGTACAAATCAATATTCATTCTTTTAATATTTCTTTTTTTTCGAAATTGAAAATGACTAAACGTAGCAAGCACCTACACTTTTATTCATTACACACCGTCCAAGTGTCTCTCTTTCAACACGCGAGTATTCACAATAACTACTGAAGCTCAACCTGGTGGAGTGCATATAGTTTGTGTAAAACGAAGAAGGTCATCTAGGTTGAGATTAAAAGGTTGATCTTCATCAGATCAACATACATGAGAATCATCTTGTAAAAGACTATGTACCTTAGTCGACCTGACTGTTTGGCCTTGCGGAGGTCAATGGAAAGTGGGCCACACTCCAGCATTCACAGAAAACAGCTCCTAAAACCTTTCTTTTGGCACATCACGAAAAATCACAGCTCTTGGCACATGGCGCGTTTTAACTCGTTGACACCAATGCAGGCTACTACATATTTAATGATGCTCACACAAAGAAAAAATTAGTTATTGTGAGACAAATCGATAGCACGCCAACATTCTGGAAAGTTCCCAAAACAACCGCCAATTGACACTCTAACTCAACTGAGTTCTATTTTTTTTTTTTTTTATTAAGATGTGATTAACATAACTACCAAAATTATATCGCCAAAATTTGTCGTTTCTTTTAAGAATGGATTTTTCTACCGGAAGTTTGCATTAAATTTTGCGTTAAGAATGGTTTCAATAGTGCGAAAATCTTAGAAACATTGGGAATCTGGTTCGATTATGATACTCTTCAGAAAATAGCCGGCAGCCGACAGCCATTTACGAGCAGCATGACCGCTACAGAAGAGTTTGTGAGTCCATCGCGGATGACGAACTTACTATTGTGGCAGTGGTGATGAAAAAATCACTAAAGTAAAAGAAAAGTTTATTAATATAATAACCATCTGGAAGATGATTTCAACATTCTTCGGATCCATAATTGTGGTAAATGATTTGGTAAATTATTTCTTCCTGCAAAGTTGGACCCAAAGGAGCTGATTCCCATGCAAAAAAGGGACCGCATTGATATCGCCAGAAACATTATTTCCAAAGCTAAATTTGACCCAAGATTCATCAAGCGCATCATTACTGGAGACCAGACGTGGGCTTAAAAGTACGACGCGCAATCCAGTCATCAGAGTCAAGCAATTCGCCGAAAAAGAAAGGAGTTGCGGGAAAACAAATGAATTTTGAACTATGATAACGCACCACACACAGTGCGATCGTTAGTAAAGCTCTTTGAGCTTTAGCTCTTTATTACATTTTTATTTTTTTTATATGTTTATTTATTTATTATTATTATTATTTTATTTTTTATAGTGTCAAACATAAACACTTTAGTGCGATTATGGATTTTTGCTTTTTATTAACGATTCTTATTCATTTTTTTAGAAATGTTGTGTATGTAGGATATGTACGAAAATACATACATCTCTGCAGCAAATATTGATATTTGTCAATTGCTTCTTTGCATTTCTTCGCTGCCTGCAGAAAATGCTTACTAAGCGAGCAGGAAGCATAATAAGCAGTGATTTTACTTAGTAGCAGAATTGTTTTATGGCTTCTTATTTGAAAGTGTAAGTGAAAAGTGAATTGCAGAGGCGCCAGCTTTTAGTATTTTTTCATAAATAGCATTTAGTTGAAAATATTAGTATGATATATATACACATATACATACATATATATGCACACTTTTAACATTTCAAGTCACCATTTAAACTACTTAGCTAATGTAGAGTGATTCCTGGTTGAATGTAACGCGGAAGTATCATACACAAAGTATTTTGTAATGCACTTAAGGCGTTAGGGGTGGGAGGAGGCCCAAAAAAATGATGATTTGCAAGAATTTTTTTTTTCTAATCAGTTGCTTTATTTTACAAAAATAAAAAAATAGCATTATGATATATTACGACTTGACTTTAGTGAAACTTCAACGAAACAATTAATAATTGTAAAAGTTATAGCTGTTTGTGTGGAGCCCGTTTCTCCAGAAATCCCTTGAGGTGATCATCACAAGTCCTTGGAAACTCATCTAATATCAATCGGGCAAGAGAAATTAGTTTTATTAATAGATAATTTTGTGCCTGATCGAAGCTTTCTTTTCAAAATTAACAATATGGCGGCCTCAGGAAATATTTTTCAGATTTTCGAGAAAAAAAACCGAAGATTCATTGCTGAATAACTCGAAAAGCATTTGTCAGATTCATTTAAAATTTTCACACAAAATTTGTAAGGTATTATAATTTATGAAAATGCAAGAAAACAAAATCCAATTTTTTGAATATTCTAACTAGCCCTAACCCCTTAACTTCACATCCCACATAAATATATTAAGTAAAATTAAGCAATTATCAGAAATGTGCAGTTAAATGAAAAAATTGTTCCCTTAAGGGGCTAAATACGTCCAGCAGCATCAAAAATGCGCTAAAGAAAAACTGTTTTTAGAAGAAATAAAAATAGAAATAAATATAATAAAAAATTGGATGCATTGTTTATTAGTACTCAAATTTTATTAAAAAATTTATTTTAATTTTTCTTTACAAAAATTAGTAGATAAAAAATCACGTGACCCAAAGTACAATAAAAAAAAATTGCTCTTGTAAAATAAAGTTGTAGTCAAACCGGATTTTTGAATTTCGAAAAATTTTGCAATTTACTGCATTTAAAAAAAAATTTAATTAAAAATATTAAAAACTGTATGACTTATCATGCAGACCGCGCCGGAAAAAGTAGTTTCAAGAGAAACGAGTTTAAGCTTTCAAGTGCATTTCGCTCGAGGTCGCTACCTGTGTGCATCAAACTCTCGTCGGGCAGCTGCATTTTCTACCAAAGCTTTACATCTATGGAGAATTTTTACAATCGACTTGCACAGAAATACGCCTAAAACTATAAAGAATAATAATTTGTGAAAAAAATTGATTTTTTGAAAATTCTGGACGTATGCAACCCCTTAATCTAGAAACGAGTGTCAGCAGATATTTAACATGGCGACACAAAGAGGTTTGCACACTAGGCTTCGTATTTAATATATTTTTTTGTTTTTGCATCACAATTAGTGCAATTAAACTAAACGTGCACATATCTATCATTCACTTAGCTTAAATGTAAAAAGAACCGGAAATGTTTTCAAACTGCATTACAGTATTGGTTCGATTAAGGATATCAGCCCTCATCCGGTCATCAGGTGATTTTTCGCTTGATTCCGCATTTTTGATTTTCTGATACTATAAGTCATACCAAAAGACTCCCCTTTAAACACAGTTTAACACTATTGCATTTATTTCAATCCGATTCCTCAAGTTTTCAATAATCAATATCCCGGCTGTTATTCAAAAAATCACACAAACAGCCTGTGGGAGAAATTCCACTCACATAACAACTTGTACTATTTGAGTTTTCATCCCCTCCATCAAGACTAAAAGGGACTAAAGGAGGAACTTGAGCCCAATCTAATGGTATCACAAAGGGCTTCTAGCCTTAAGTGGGAATCCAACTACACCCTTATGAAGAGTAGCCTAACACAACCCTTGTTTGATACCCAGCGGACAGAGTTCGGTTCAGTCACACTTGCAGCTATCGATGTTTGTAAATATTGTAACTTTTGAATCTCTCACGTTTCATATGCGATGGGAACTGCCTCGCGATCTTTCACGTTAGTATTCTCGCCAAGCGCTCGAAAGTTCGACACTGAGCCCATCTAAATATTTAAATAACTAAGTAGCCAGCTGATCGCCCATGTCTGATGCCTGCCATATCTCTGTAATCTGGTATCAGTGTAAGTTAGATAGTGAAGTATTCAAGTGCGATTAATAAGCAAGTCAGGCAGTACACAATTAATTTCGAGGCAGAGAGCCTACAATAAATGTTTATCTGCTTAAAACACCCTGACATAAGTGAGCTACCAATCAACTGCCTCTTTGACGAGAGCACTTTTCTACTCAGAAAAGAGAGAGATTTAGAACCCTACGCTTAAAGTTAATGTTAATTCTTAATTTTTTCTTCCAACTTGTAGCCATCGCTGAACAAATTTACTGCGCTCTATTTCCAGATGTTGCACGCTGTCCATTCGCACCTGATGACAATGTGAGTATAGGAGAATCGGCATGGACCCCACGTGGTGTACACTAGTCAGCTATTGCGTGCAAGAACTCAGAAGTTTAATGTTATGAAATTTGTAAAAAAATTAGAATTTTTTTCTGCTGGATATGAATGGAAGTGGCAAAATTCCATGTATCAATGCAGGTTTTCCATGCAAAAATATATCGGACATAGTAACAAAAGTAATTTGAAATGTGATATAACTGCATTGCTTCTCATTAAGCAGCAATTTTGTTTAATTGTTTTGCATACTTGCATGTGACTGCCAACTGCACACTTTCAAGGCGATTCATTGAATACGAAATGTTGTCACACTTGGCGTATACTTAACATTAAATTAATTGAATTGCATAAAAGCTGGATAATGACTTGGAATGGCATAGCATGACACCTTGCACGCCGATTTGCTGGCTACACAAACATACACACGTATGCCCCTACTTGATGTTGCAGCAAATTTTTTCCTTCGCCACCTTTAAACGCCAATGACAGCCAGCAGATTAACTCTGGCCATTGCCAATGAGCGATTAAATTTAAATAATCCAACTAAATTACACATTTCATCAAAAGCATGACATTCCACAAAAAAAGCAAAAAATCAACCGTGGCATACTGCAAGAATGCACAAATACACACACTCGTGCAACGAGAATAGCGTGCAAGAATCTAAGTTAATGTCATAGAGTCGCTAAAGAGACAGACAGACAGACAATAGAGTCTCAAAGTCAAATGCATTCGAGTGGCAAGAAGGCAAGAGCAGGTAAACGGAGAGGGGGAGAGTGGACAATTTTAATGAGCAAATGAAAAGAATAATTAGAATTAACTACAAGAACAACTACAACAAGAATTCCCAATGACAAGTAGTAATTTTATACCATTTCATGGCACAACATCCGCCTATGGGAAAACGCGCACGCACAATGAAATGGCTTTGAGCGTGCATATGAGCACAAGCGTACACACACACGCGTACATACACATAAATGCACGCACACATACATGTTCGGCATATGCGCTTGAATGTGTCGCATAAAATTGCGAATGCTAACAGGGAGGTGCCCACTATTACGGTCCCATGCAATGAATTTATACTGCATTGTCGAAGCAACAACAAGATATAAAACCCTCAGTAAAAACTTTGGCCTTTTATGATTCCCTCCCTCTCTCAGCCCCCTACCACTTGTCAACATTAATGCCACTTTACTGCCACACTGACGCTGAGAATGCAGCACAGGGCAGACAGGCCCTACGCTAATGGCGCTGTAACCACTGCGGCAATTAACCTCAGCAAGGCAGCTCACATAAGTGAATATATTTTCAGATGTTTTTTTTTTAACTTTTTGTTTTTACAAATGATTTTTTTTTTGTTTTTGCATATATATATATATATATGGTATACATGCATATCTACATATTTATGTTATTCTCACAAGAATGTGTGCCGCGTTTAGCAAAATATCAGCAAATTGTGGAAGGCAATAAAATCTTTAGCGAAAGAGGTGGGAAATGCTAAATATACATATTTTCTGTTTTCAAATTTACATTTATAAATGTATGTGTGCTTGCAAGCGTTTGCGTAGGTATGCGTATTCCTCTGCGTCAGCGCTCTAATTCCATGCCGCCAAAGTGGCTTGTCATGCGTGAAGGTAAGAAAATGCTATTTCTCGCTCTATAAGCCAATTTCTTTTAAAGAAAATCAATATGTGTAATTCATAGCGAATGAGTGAAATTATTATAATTTAAAATAATATTTTCGGAGGAACTTTTAACAAATATTTCTATTTTTTACTGATCACTAAGCGAATAAAGTCTTAAAATTTATATTTCCGCATTATTTTAAGCCAGCAAGCGGTCTACCTACAAGGTGGCGCAAAAGTAACCTTGCGATGTTTTTTGGCTGTAATTAAAAAAAAAATGAAAAACTTTGATTCTTCTTGTGGATTATTTTTATTTGGTCTTTTAATTTTTTTTTACATCAAGTCGAGAATATGATGTCATGTAAATGGCCGCCGCCACAGTTGATTGCCATTTGAGCCCTTTTTATGGCATTTTCACTTTGGCCAAAACTTCCGGCGATAGGTCTCACATTCTTGACGGATATTGTCTTTAAGAGCTGCAAGAGTCTGAGGCTTGTTGACATAAGCCCGCGACTTCAAAAAGCCCCACAAAAAGAAGTCTGGAGCGGTCAAATCAGGCGATCTTGCTGGCCAGTGCAAATCGCCAAAACGGGAGATTAGGCGCCCGGGAAATACATCCTTCAGCATATCGGTTGTGGAACGTGCAGTGTGTGCCTTTGCACCGTAAAAATTATAAATCTTCCTATAGGGTGATTAATTTTATGCCACCATGCGTGGGTGAAGTTTTTATATTTTCATCTATTAATGATCCATCTTCTGTTACGGAATTGCCAACAATAAACTTAAACATTCCAAATAATTATATAATTATGTAATTTTTTGCCTTACATCTTCAAGCGTCCCCTACTATCTGCATGCAAATGTGTACATAACTAACTGTAAATCAATTGTTTTTGACCAAAGCTTGTTTGCAAGCTATTAAGGGACTGAAGCGCTAAAAATCAATTTTCCGAACCTTTTCAGACCAACAAAAAGTAGAATGTGTGCATATACTTTTCAATATTATCTTGCATAAACAGAAGCCAATAAAATGCAAAAGACAAAGCGTAAAAACTTAGTTGTTAAAGGGTCATAAAACATAGTTGCGGCACTGACACTCACATAAACGCATATCCCCTGTAGGGAAAACTTTAACTAAAGAAGAAATATTGTGAAAGGCTCCAGCTTCTTCACAATCTAAAAGCACCCTGGAACAGTATTTGGATAAAGTGCTTCGAAAATTGGTTCAAAACGAATGCGATTACGGAATATTTTGCGTGATTTTTAAAAACAACACAACCATTTTTAAACCATCAGTATCCATTTTTTTATTGTTAGGCTAGAAATATAAATAGCAGCCCTCGTAAGCGCATCCAAATAATTTTTCAAATAACATTTTCTAGGGCATCACGGTTTCTAAAGTACATTTTATGATTTCCGAAGCACAATTGACTATTCTGAAAAACATTTGACATTTTCTGAAGTACAACTGACTACTTTGCAAGACACTTGACGCTTTCTGAGGAACTCTTAGAAATAGTGATATGCTTTTAAATTTGCCCTGCCCTTACATCAGTTCGATATTTGCGGATTTTCCTGCAGGGTTCACTCACAAATATAATAAAATATTTACTCATATGCAAGCATGCAAGCAAAAAAGGCATGTTGCATGCAACAGTGCAGAAAAACTAAATGCCTATTGCTGCTTCTTTTCCTACTATTTGCACACCATCAGCGTGACTGCAACTATTCCGCCTTGTTTTGTATTTTTTCTTTAAATTTTTTGTTCTTTTTTTTTTGTGAAATTTCTTCCTCTCATTTGCTATAAATGGCATAAACACTGACAATGAGTGCAGATGACAGGCGACACACGTTGGTTTACGCACACACGAGCATGCCATGCTGAATGTTGCCGCCAACCAACACACCCTCACACAGCCACACACACACACGCAATGTGGAAGAGGACTTAAGCAATGCACGCAGCACCGGCGCCCGCATGACACATCACCTCATCAAAGCAATGCAGCTGCACATCACCAACTTTGTCTTTGGCGCTTCTAAGCACAACAACAAAAAGCAATGTAACATTCGAAGAAAAGAAAGAAATAAAAAGCAAATACACAAAGCCATAGAAAAAACCTAACGTCCCTCTTAATTGCCGTTGTGTGTCAGAATGAGTGCCGAAGAAATTGCATTAACAGCATCTTGTCATTTACTTCCAACTCCATTATGCGCTACAAATTGTTTTAGCTCTACTCGTAGCTGACAACAACAGCGTAGAATGTGCACGCAATGTATTAAGGGAGGAGAGCTGGTAGGAAAAACGAATACTTGATGATGGGTGATATACAGGACTGCGTGGAAAGTCACTCTGGGTAAGGAATAAAATTCTGCGAATAAAATAATTGAATATGTAGACCCAGTAGGACGCTCAACATAACGACGCATCGTCTCCAAACACTACCAGTTTAGCACTTGGCATAATTTAAACAATAAAAAACAAAAACCCAAAATATCGAAAAGACATTTTTTTTTAATATACCTCCTTATGAAAAATTTTGTCCTCCACTACTTGGGTCTGCAATTTGCCTACGGATTACTTCCTTAATTTAAGTAGTATCCCTTTTTGGGTAGCGAATAAGACAGAAAATTTAGTCTGCCGACAAAACAATTCGCACAAAAGTCTCCATAGAAAAAACTTTTTTTTTTTAATTTTTTTTTTAAATTTTTTTTTTATATAAACATTTGCGATAGGAAACACAGCGCTTGGTTCAAATTATATTGCGGATTTTTATTAATTGATCCTTTAACTGAAAAGCGAAAAAATTGGATCTTTGAACCAACATTTAAAACAAATAGACGCACGCAAAAAAACAAAATTTTAACGAGGGCCTTGGATAAAAAAGGCAAAATCGTCCTGTGTGCTACCCTTGCAGACGAAAAAAGGAGTGAGTGATGTGAGTGATGACCAAATGATAACAGAGTTAAGATTATGTTAACCACTTCATGCTCCGTGCATGAAACACCAAATGTAGAAATATTTTTTTCTAGTAGCGGTCGCCCTCAGCAGGCAATGGCAAACTTCCGAGCGCATTTCTGCCATAAAAGGGCTCTTCATAAAAGACCATTTGCCAACTATGTATGTATGTACCCTATGATCTAAAAGTACCGGAAAGGTGCGATTGCCAAGACGTAGTCCACCATGAGTACTTTCCATTGGGCAGACAGTCAATAAAAAATATTATTTATCCATTTTGAAGTGTTTGAGAGATGTTGTACGTCGCAAACGGGCGGAAATGTGGGCAAACAATTCTTGGATTTTGCATGATGATAATGCGTCATCGCACCGAGCCCAAATTGTGCTGGGTAATTTGACCAAACACCAAGTAAATACCATCGTGCAAGCACCGCATTCACCTGATATGGCCCCGTGCGACTACTTTTTGTTTCCCAAATTGAAATTACCACTTCGTGGAAGGAGATTTCAGTCGATAAAGGAGATCAAAGAGAAAATCGACGTCGGCCTACCAGGGGTGCATGGAGGACTGGGTTAAACGTTGGCACAAGTGTGTTGCTTCAGACGGGCTATATTTTGAAGGAGATATTGAGAGTCAAGGTGCTTAAATCTTAGCCATGCGAATGCTAAAAAGAAGATGAAAAAATAATTTCACCTCAGCTTCCATGCAACTAAAAACTAAAGCAAAAATGGATCAAGGTAATGCTGATTCTCAAATACCTTGCGAACAAAATCCTGCACCCACAAAATTTACTGCGACCCTTTTAACTTCAAAGCTTCCTCGAGCGCATCAGATCCACGCAAGGCCAAAATAATCCTGCGACCTTACAATTTTGTGTTCACTCCTAGCGCTTACCGAGTGGCGTGTAACGCACTTTTCCAGAAGCAAACTGCAGATAGTCAAAGGGATTCTAATCATCTCATTTCGCAGGAAAATTACTTCACAGGTCCTCTGTCAAATTAACTCATTTGTCCCGCAATTTGCTGTAATGTCTCTAAAATCTGATTAACCTTATATCAAAGAAAATTCGGATGTGATTAAAAAGTCAGTCATTCGCTACCAGTTTCTTGCGCACAATGATCAACTCCACGACCACAATTGCCACTTGGCTGTCGTAGTTAATATTAATATCTATAATAGTTATTATACAAGTGAGCAGCCAAACAACTGTTTGCTTCATTCGGCTATATCTGTTTGGAATACACGACAGTAGTCCGGCAGCCTGAACTCGAGTCTGAAGGGGAGCTACTCGCAGAATACTCCTCCGCCAACCCTTCTATCCTACTACGAGCCATTCGTGAACAAGTTCGCCAGACAACATCTCGAAATGCTACACTCCACCGATTCTTCCCTTGGTGTGAAGTGGAGCATGTCCCACTCGGACTAAGCGAGGTTGTGCATTGAACAAAAGTGAAATTACTTAAATAATAATTTCCTTAAATATTTAGGCCGATTTTCTTGATAATCCTGTATACACACATATACACGTAGATATATAAGTAACAATCATCCTTAGGGTCAGGTTCTTTTAGTCGAGCTGATCATCGAATTTGTGGTGTGTGCTTTGAAGTTGTTCTAGAAATGGAGGAACTTAAGCTTTTACAACATTCAACCTTCGCATGGAAGATAATTTTCAAGGTAGCGAAGACTCATTGTTTATTTTATTGTAGCAGTTTGTCGCAAATATACCCCGTGGTTGAAAATATATGAAATATGAGAAATCACAAAAGCAAAAAGCAGTTTCGGAATACTTCAAAGTGATATAATCAGCCTTTTTAGGTACCTGAAATTCATACAAAGCAAGGAAACTATGTATCATTTCAGTTAAAGACTGAATGCGGAATAGTAATTTTTCATGTTATAAGTAGAGGAATTGCATAATAATAATAATCATATGTGCGATATCTTTAAATTCAACAAATTTAAATGAAATTCAGAATTTGGGTGTTTGGCGGAGCTCCTCCTCATATTTGATGTTGATTTTGTTCCGCAAATGGAGGGACCTACAATTTCAAGCCGAGTTCGAACGGAGGAGCTTTTTCATGCAAGAAATACACTCGGTGGTTTGTCATTGCCTGCCGAGGGGTGACCGCTATTAGAAATATGTTTTTCTTCATTTTGGTAGGTAGGCAGGTGAAATGGTTGAAGTGCACCTGGCACTCCTCAAGTAGCACTAAAGCGTTTTGATACCATTATGAGACCTCCAACATGCAGATATCTACAGCCAACCAGAACTGTTGTTGATGTAATGGAGAAGATTGATTGGATTTAGGTTGGCGCACTGCCGTAGGCTGTCAAAGAAAGGAGCTCCTAGTGACCTTAATCTTCTAGCTGCCAAACCCGGACATTGACAGATAAAATTCTCTACAGTCTCCTTCTCTGAAAGGTCTCCACAGCTTCTGCAATGGGAGTTAAATGGTAACCCTAGCTTTTTCGTGTGTGTGCCGATCGTCCAGTGACCGGTAAACACAGCTACGAGTTTGAAAATTGAATGGCGAGGAGTCCAAAAAACTTTCTGAGTCCTTCGTATATCATATTGGGACCAAAGGGTTTTCGAAATAGCACATGAAGAAATGGAGCTCCATCTTTTCCATCATTTTGGTGTTTCACCGAGATTTGAAACTACATTCTCTCTTAATTCCGAATGGTACTCATGCACCAACCCATTCCGCTACGGCGGCCGCTGTCGGATAAGTAGTTTTAAAATCCATTAAATTATGGTGCAATAGAGTGCAGGTTTCAGCGGGCACTAAAATCACATTGATTTTTAACAAAGCGTCATGTGTACGTATGTATATAATGAATGGTTGTTTTTTGCCTTTTTTGTGCATGAAAGAAAAGACCTAACACCAGGTCAGCAAAAAATTGTCAAAAGTCAACGCAATTCTTTAGCCACTTGTTGTACCAAAAATTTAATGGGCTACATATAAATTTCACAAATTATCAAACATAGTTTAAATAATCTGTTTATTTCGAAATGATGGGCGATTAGCCCAGGTTTCCTAGTCCAATGAGACGGCAACTACCTTTGATAGCATGCGAGTATAGCTACTACTTGGCCTATCGACATGCCATTGATGCACGTTTATATAGCGAGCTGCTTGATACAATAGAGACGCAAGCTGCAGTCACCACTACGAAAGTGGACAATCGCTACATTCTGCCTTGCAGTAGAATTGTGTTATGTAGATTGTTCTTAGCTCGGTGCTCACCCTCATCCTTACCGGCTTGGGAGGTAGCGCTCTCGGGATCATTGCATTTATCCACTCATCACAGCAAGATGACAACCTTCGAAGAGGTTCTACGCTCCAACCGGAGTTAAAGGAAATTATAAAAATAATAAATTTTCAATATTAAAAGAAATATGAATTTGTATGGTTTTATAACCGAATTAACTATATTTTCATAAAATTATTAAAATGAATTAAGAAACAAATAAACGGTCAAAACTTGACCATTAACCGTAGTGCAAGAGTTATTGAACGCAGTGGGATTCTAAACCTCTCAGAGTACCTACTCGCCTCTAAATTATTTATGTTAAAGTAACTCAATTGCAGGCAGACATGCCAGCAGAATTGGGACACCATATTTTGACTTTTGCAGAGGCTGTCAGAAGTCAGGAGAGAATGAGGCAGTTGAACACCTTCTATGAGGTTGCATGGCTCTGTGTAGAAGAAGGTTGAATTTGCTCGGAATCGCTTTTCTGGAAAATTAGCTAACTAGATTTATAAAGTGCACAGTATAGTTTCAAGAGGAGCAAGTCGAATAAGGATGGGGTAGTTCCGGTGGTGTCACAAGCGGTCTCTATTTGGACTAGGTGCATCGTACGGCAGTCGCTTTACCTAACTTAATTTAACTCAGAATACTAATATATAATCGCCTCGGCAGGCAATGGCAAACCTCCGAGTGTATTTCTGCCATGAAAAAGCTCCTCATAAAAATATCTGCCGTTCGGAGTCGGCTTGAAACTGTAGGTCCCTCCAGTTGTCGAACAACATCAAGACGCACACCACAAATAGGAGGAGGAGCTCGGCCAAGCACCTAACAGAAGTGTACGCGCCAATTATTATTATTATTTTTTTTTTTACTAATATATAACAAAAAAATAAAAATAAAAAAAAAAGATTTCGATCAACCCTAAGGCTATAAATATGATGCTTATATAACTCTAACTATGACCTCCCACTAAATGCTGTCAGGAAACTATTATTACAGAAAACTTCAGAAAAGTGTTCAAAAGTCAAAAGTGGGTGTTATTGAACTTTCAATAAACGAAATATATAGAAGCGGAATATAATATTTTTCCAATTTCCTATTGGAGCTCACCACCTCTACGCCCGGCATTTCCTACTGAGCTATCAAGTAAACAAATTCCAACCAGTGGATGCATCTTTATAAACTCGATTGCGTGTTAAAGCAATGGCCCATGATCATAATCGCGGTCAATATTTCCGCTAATGAATTAACTCAATAAAATGCAGCAGAAGTAGATGAACATAAAGCCAAGCGCACGCAGAAGAAACGCTAAACGATAAAATAACAAAAAAAAGGGCAGATATGCGGAAGACTAATGTGCAGCGATAAAAAAAAATGCGAAAAAAATCAAAAACGTGGTAACGATTAGCGATGAGCAGATAGCGACAAGTCAAATGTATTAAAATTAATTTAAAAAAAATATAACAAAAAAATGTTTAAATAAATAAAACACAAAAATGTGCTTTCAAGTGTATGAGTGGGTAAATAAGATTAAGACGAAGTTATTTAGTGAAAAATTTGATAGCAGCTATGATAATTGATTAATTGAGTGCTTTGTAAATTTAGATATGATTATATGAATAAATTTGGTTTGTTTTAATAAAGGGTTTTCCAATACCAGGTGTTATTTTGAATGGGATTGCACTATCGAGAGATGGTTAACGATTTTTTATGCCCCGAGTTAGATGGTATTGATCTGGACAACGTTTATTTTCAACAAGACGACGCTACGTGCCACACAAGCAACGAAACCATTGATCTTTCGCGCGAAAAGTTTCCGGACCGTCTTATCTCTCGAAGATGGCCACCGAGACCTTGTGATTTGACACCTTGTGACTTTTTTTTTTGGGGCCACGTGAAAGAGAAGGTCTACGCACATAGCCCAGAGTCGATTCAATACCTCAAAGATGGAATTCATGAGGCTATCAAGGACATAGGCAGCCCCTTCGGTTGTGGAAAATTTCATGAAAAGGATATTGTCCTGTAAGCCTGGTCGCGGTGGTCATTTACCTAATGTTATTTTCAACTATTAACGACATACCTTCGTTTTTATAATGAAATAAACATCCGATCTTTTATATTAAAACATAGCATTTTTCTTGGAATAACAAAATAACATCACTTATAAGAGGAAACCCCTTTACTATTTTAAATTTATTTTTATTTTTATTTTAGTTTATATTTTGCATATGTATTGATAAAGATGGAAATATATACAGATGAATTTCCATTTCGCAATTCTTCCCCCTGAAGAAAATATATACGTATTTCAAGGGGGTTGCATACGTCCAGACTTTTCAAAAAATCAATTTTTTTGATATTTCGAAAGTATAGTATGTTAAACATATACTGCGAAATTTTCATGCGGAAATTCCCCATATTATAGCTTCTACAGCCCATTAACTAGGTAGAGAGCGGTCCGCGCGCTCCTGTACCTCAAACTTAAACTCGTTTTTCTCGAAACTTTTTTTTCTGGCACGGTCTGCATGATAACTCATACAGTTTTCAACATTTTTTGATGCATTTTTTTTTAATATTCAAAAGTGTTTTCTCTATAGATTTGATTTTTGATATTTTGATTAAAAAAAAATAAACATAATTAAAGCTTTTTTAAAATTCCATTAATTGCATAATTTTTCTAAATTCAAAAATCCGGCTTCACACACTATAACTACAACTTTTTTACAAGCATTTTTTTTACTTTTTACAGATCCATCAACATTTCAAGGAGAAATGATGCAGACCGTGGAGAAACTTTTTTTGTCATTGCACTTTGGGTCACGTGATTTTTTATGTACTTATTTTTCATAAAATTAAATTAAAAATAAATTTTTTATAAAGTTTAATTACTAATAAACAATGTATACAATTTTTATTATATTTATTTCTATTTTTATCCCTTCTAAACACAGTTTTTCTTTTAGCGCATTTTTGGCGCTGCTGGACGTATGTAACCCCTTAAAATATTCCAATGCCTCCTCGTATGTATTGTACCCACATATGTAACTATGTGTGTATGTACAATCCTCTCGATCTATGTAAAAATAAAATTCTTTATCAGCAATCCCACGTTGTATGCACGTAACATTGCCAATTCATGCGGATACATTGAACTTAATGTTACGGTTAGAATAACGGCGATTCACATTATTTGCCAGCAATGCAAATTAATGGCTACGTTGTTGATTGTAGCAACAGCAACGGTCAACCACTCTGCGCACCCACGAACCTTTGGCTCGCTAAGGAGTGTCGCTTCGATTATTATTCCAAGCAGCAAAGCGGAGTAATGATCTGCAAAAGTACAAGACAAGCTGAAGCGTGCATACCTGCCTATGAGCGCACATATGCACACATACATGTATGCAAAATTCTATAAGTGAACACACTTCTACAAACAGAAATTATTGTTATAGCAATGTAACGCCGCTGAAAGGCGAACAAAAAAATGAAAGTTGTTCAGCAAATAAAGTTGGCACACAAAGCAATTTATCGAGCAATGGAAAAATTTCAGTTCACCCGTACGCTGTGCAGTTTTGTTTGCCCGCATGCGCATTTTAATTCCTTCTTAAATATTTATATTTCTTTGTATGACTTAGTTGTAAGTATGAATTTGTTTAACTTTTCATATATGGGTGTATATATAAGTATATCTGATAAGGTATTTTACTTATTGAATTTGAGATATGGAAATAAATAGAATTTGAGATAATGGAAGCCTACACCCTGAGCAGGCATTTAGCTTCTTTTTTCCTGTATCCATAACTTACTGTTCTTATGGTGTACTCACTGATGTGAGATAGCATAGAAATAAACTGAAAATGATACATACAAGTATATAAAGAGTGATCAGATCAGAGGTAATTTTTCCAATAAGGTTTTTTCGATAGATAACGCGTGACCCCTGCAAACTAAATACATAATTTTTTCCAGTATTCGTTGAAATTTCATCATGGAAAGACTTACGCCTCAACAACGTTTACATATCGAAAAATTGCATTACGAAAATCGAGGCTCTGTAAAAAGTGTTCATCGCGTTCTCAGGCCAATTTTTTTTTCTTGTTCACTCCTCTCGGGAGCATAGGGCCTGGACAAGACTCTTCTATCGTACACGATTCTGTGCTGTTGATTTCGCACCGTCCCATGAGATGTCGGCATCTGTTAGTTCGCGCAACATCGACCTTCTCCAAGTGTTTTTTGGTCGACCGCGACCTCTGCTTCCTTGCGGGTTTCAGTCCAGTGTCATTCTCATGATGCTATCTGGTGGTTTTCTTAACGTGTCGCCTATCCATCGCAACTATCTGCGTTTGATTTGCCTCAGAATATTCTACAGATGATACGGAGGCGTTTATCGTCGAAATATAGTAGCCTCTTTGTGATGGTGTTAGAGACCAGCCATGTTTCGCTTCCGTACAACAATACGGACTTCACGCATGAGCCGAATATTCGTAGTTTAGTGGGCCCGGATGCTAGAACAAGCACAAACAGCACTACCGAACGCACTATTCGGCAAACCATTGCCAAAATTGAAAATAGTTTTATATTATTGGATGATATTCGACCGATTAGACCACATACAGTCCGAAGTGATGAGAATATTGCGACTGTAAATGAGAGTTTTGCCCAAGACCCGGGTTCGATTCGTCGCCGATCTCAACAACTTGGCCTATCTTATAACACTACTTGGGCGATTTTACACAAAGATCTTGGTTTTAACGCGTTTAAAATACAGCTAGTTCTAGCATTAAAGCCGCCCGATCTTTGAAAGCGACATAATTTCAGTCGTTGGCTTATTGAAAAACACGCCAAAGATCCCCATTTTGGGACCCGAATTTTGTTTAGCGATGACGTCAAATAGCAAAACTATCGATTTTGGGGTGAGGAGCAACCCAAAGTCATTCAAGTTCAGCCATTAGATCCATTGAAAACAACCGTTTGGTGCGGTCTATAAGCTGGAGGAATCATCGGCAAATATTTCTTCAAAGACGAAGTTGGCGTCAATGTAACAGCTATCGCGCCATGATAAACGACTTTTTGATGCCGGAAATCTCCGTAATGCCCGTGATCTCCAAAATATTATCCATTGTTTCCAACAAGACGGCGCTACTTGGTACACAGCCCGCGAAAGAATAGATTTAGTGCGTCATCGTTTCCTCAATTTATCTCTCGTCTCGGACCAATGGATTGACCACCAAGATCGTGTGATATCACACCTTTGGACTTTTATGTGTGGAGGCATGGAAAATCTATAAGTAATCTACTTTGTGGATGAACCAGCTTTAATTTAGGTATTGGAAGTCAACATTAGTAAAGTTATTCACGAGATACGAACCGAAGTCCCCTAGCGAGTCATTCAAAATTGATGTTTACGGATGACAGAATTACGGAGCAGTTGTGGTCAACATTTGAAAGGGATTATCTTTAAAAAATAAACATGATGAATGGTTCCACACAAAAATAATAAAGATTGTCCAATCAATTTGAATTGTCGTTGTTTTATTTCAATTTAAAATCCGATACCTCTAAACCTCTAAATTTTTCACCCTTTACGTACTTTTAGATGAAGGCCCTAAATCGTAGACGGTTGTTAATGTCACACCTCATTTCAGAAATACGAAATGCTCAACAATGCCATGAAGTTATCAATTTTAACCTCTGCATGATCTGGCGGTGATGCCACAGATGTTTAGTGATAGACAAATAGAATAATGGACCTGCCATAAGTAACCAACCCTTCAACCTCAAAGGCCTTCTATAACCCAATAACTATACTAACTAATACTATTTCCCAATGATACCAAGACCCCAAATTATGAATGCCAATATGTGCTTGATAGAGGAATTTCTAACACCTGGCTAATCGACCATACACGACTAAAGGAATACATATGCTCGGACATATTCCCCACACATTACACATTCGGATTACCATGTGTTTAGATCAATGCAGTCTGCTCTTATTGGAGAGCGGTTCACTTCTTACGACAGCATCTCAAACTGCCTCAATGAATGGATCAAGTCAAAAGAACTCAAATTTTTCGTCACAGGAATCCGTATGCTGCCTGAAAAATGGAGTAAAATTGTAGCTTCCAATGGTACATCTTTCACATAATATCAGGTATTATTTAATTGATTAAATAATTAGTAACTTTGGCTTAGAAAGGACGGAAACTTATTCGCATACCCAATACATAGTTATTTTTTTAATATTAACTGTAAAATTTCAAACTGGTCAAAATTAGTTCAAGCTTTAGTATTTTATAATAGCTACGTACTCTTAATTTTATAAAATAAATAAAACTACAGCCGAAATTAATTATTAAAATTTTAAAATAAAAAAAATCCTAAAAATCGAATATTGTTATTGTAGAATTTGGCGGCACATTTTTAACTTTTTTCTTTTTTACTCTCTCAAATTGTGCCCATAAGTTACTAAAATTTTCACGAAATTTGCCCGGAAGTACTTGTGGTGCCAATACTCAAGTTTCCCATAAGAAAGTTTGATCGAAATATTTACTGGCTAGCAGTGGAAGCCAATATTTGATCACTCTTTTAATTGTGCAACAGAGTGCAGACTAGAGTTTCAGTCAAAAGTGTTGTTGCGGCAAAGCAGGATTCATCGGGTGTAAAACGGAAAAGTTTGTCACAGCCACACAGATTTTTTACACACTGATTATAAGTTTAAATAGCGACTACTAACATATTTATGGCATCCCAATAAATCATCTTTTAATTTATGCTTATAAAATCTTCATAATAAAAAATGCTCAAACAGCCGCTGTGATGCCAGACAGAAACCTTACATTTGCAGTTTCTATTCCTTTTTTACTCACTCAAAATGTTTTTACAAGAGTTCGTTTCGCTGCCACCAAATCATGCAACACAAAACCACATAACCAAAATCGTAAAATCATAAAATGGTTATATCAACGACGTCTGCCGCAACGAAAGGTAGCATAAATGCAAGCACCACATACACATACATAAATATATACAGATTCGAAAAAAAACATTCATTTATGTGGAAACCAACACGTCTAACGTTGCATAATAAATGCTTTCGCTGCTGTTTCAGCACTTAACTGCACTCACTTCGCAAAGCATTGTCGCAGTGCGGAAAATTGAGTAAATATTGGAAGTGATAAATGAATGAATTGGAAATTTGATGAAACTTCGATTGGAGAAAAGCGGCACAAACCTTTTGGGAAAATATTTGCATGTGTGATTGTGTCAACTCTGCTGCCTTTTTATATGAGTGGTGTGCCACATAACTGCATACATGCACATAAGTGTATGGTACATGCATTAGGGATGCTAATAGCGGTTTTTAGCTGCATGAGAACTAACGATATCGATAACTATGGTTTGATAGCTGAGACTAGCAAATTGAGTCGACATTTCTGCTCCGTAAGGTGACTTGCCAATCATGCATCGTTTAACGCCAGAAAAATGCTTCCAAATGCGAAAATTTATTTTGAAAAAAAAAAAATCTGTTCACGAAGTACATAGAGCGAAGTGCTGAAGAAGCCACCGAAATACGATTCATCGTCATTCCTAACTGTTGTCCTTTGTTCTGCGACTACATGGAAATTTTTACGTAAGGACCTTAGCTTGCGTGCCTAAGAGATACAGCTCGTTTAAGAGTTGAGTCCAAATAACCATCGTTTGCGTCGCATTTTTTGCTGATTGGGCTCATTTAGATTAATTATTCAGATTTCTTGGAAAAGGAGTCTAAAATTAAAATGATCGAATGGACCATGTAACTCGTAGCCGCGGCGGAAATAACCTTCCCCATTAAGGGACCGGACATTCCAGTTGCATGCCGTCAAATCGTTATCCTCAGCCTTTATGTGGCGGGTCCCAAACCCATATAATACTTGGGCTAATGCCGGAAGTT
This sequence comes from Anastrepha obliqua, assembly GCF_027943255.1. Taxonomy (NCBI): domain Eukaryota; kingdom Metazoa; phylum Arthropoda; class Insecta; order Diptera; family Tephritidae; genus Anastrepha; species Anastrepha obliqua. The sequence goes on along the minus strand of NC_072892.1, from coordinate 156,077,893 downwards.
GTGAGCTGCTTGAACCATATGTAAAAGAATCGTTCCGGATCAATGTTTTAATACTCATATACTCGTAAAGCAAAATGATTTTAAAAGTTTTCTTAGTGAATTTAATTATGTCCCCATAATAGTTAATTATGCCTCAAACAGGACTACTCTATTAAGGGCTGATGGGCAACCAGTTGATTTCAGCTCGCAGAGCATAATACTTTTAAAAGTATTGTTAACAAATTTAATTATTTTCTAACTCATCCCATAATAGTGAATTATACCCCGTATTGGACTAGCTTATTAAGGACTCATGTGTAACTAGTTGATTTCAGTTGCAAAAGCTGGTAAGTGCCATATCATAGGACATGGAGGCACTAAGGTAAACAGTTGTTAGAATTGAAAATGTACTTGTAGTTGAGATATGAAACTAATTACACTGCATAACAAATTGCAACTTTTCCAAAATAACAAAAGTCTGTCTAAGGGGCAAGGAAATGATATCTAATCATCAAATACACTGGTTTACAATTCTTGGTCTTTTTTTTGTGCACCGGAAGCCACTATGCAATTTCTATGTAGAATCGCTCGCTGATTACGAAAATCTACTACATTTTTTTATGGGCAAATTTCCGAGATATATGTAGTGTACCGTTATTCAGTTAAAAAATATATTTAGATGAAAAAGCTTCTTTGTTTTCAAAAAATAAATGCCATGAAATTATCTGCCAGATTACCATTAAAAAAAAATATTATCATTTTAAGTTCTCAAGCTCTTAAAAACCATCCGATATTAGCGGAATTTTTTATGCGGAAATATTATATTATAAAATAAAATAATTTAAAATTTGCAATAAACTGATTTTAGAAATCACATTTTTATGTTTTTCTGTTTGAAATAATCAAATATGCACATTTTTGTATTTAAACTAACGCCCATTCTATCTTCCCCTACTAAGGGGTGGTTAAGTTTTAAGGGCCGGTGTTGATTTTGAATAAAATACAAATTTTTTAGGAAATTATTGTCGTTTCTCTTTACTATGATAATATTGGTATGGCTCAATTACGCATGGAATAAAATATCGGCCAAATCGCCGCCGCGGCCTCGGCGGCACACTTCCATCCGATGGTCCAAATTTTCGATGACGCTGAGGCATAATTGAGGTTCTATGCCGTTAATGTGCCGTATTATCTCATCTCATTTAGCTCTTGAATTGTTGCTGGTTTATCGACGTACACCTTTTCTTTCAAATAACCCCAAAGAAAGAAGTCCAACGGTGTCGTTGACGTTTAGATGTGGTTCACATTCAACATCGGCCCTTGAAATTTAATCACCCTTTATTTGTTATCTTTTTACTGCACTTTTGCTACGTAATCGGCTTCGTTAACAGCCAACTCTGGTTTGAAAAATGTTAAAACTAGAAAAGCTTAGTTAGTTCATCTGAATGAGTTGATTTATTTGTGAGTACAAGATTACGTAAAATCATTTAGTCTATCCGAAGATTTATAACTGTTGCAAATGGCGTCGTACGTCAATCATATTTGACACTTGTGGACTGTGTGGAGATTGCAGGTAATCTTATCGAAACAGTGGAAGAGTTTACTTACCTTAGCAGCAAAGTTGCCCGGGCGATGGCAAGGGTATAGGCATACGCTCCCGAATCGAAAAAAAACAGAGGAGCACTCGGGATGTTGTACTCAGTATGGCGAAACAACTACCTGAGTTTCAGTTTAAAGGTAAGGCTCCATAATGCCTTACGCCTTCCCTATCGGGGCTGGAGCAAAAAAGGTCCATTTTAAAGAAGTACTGCAGGTCAGTAGAATAAGTGCGTTAAGGACCGCATGATCCTATAGAACGGTGTCCCACGGATTAACGAGTGGATCTTTCTGAAACACGGCGAGGTTGATTTCTTCCTAACGCAGCTATTAAGTGGGCACGGATGTTTCCAAAAATATCTGCGTCGCCTAGACTTGGCTGGTAGCCATTATTGTCCAGAATGCTTGGACAAAGAGAAGCCGGTCGAACATGTGGCTTTCTATTGCAGCAGGTTCGTTAAGAAACGCAGTGAGCTAGCAAGAATAACTGGTGTTTTTCTAGCGCCCAATAACCTAGTTCCACAAATGCTTAAGCCAAATGAAAAATGGAGGACGATACAAGCTTTTGCAACACGAATTATCGTGGAGCATGACAAATTTGATTGGAAGCGAAGGAATGATGCGAGACGAACGCGGCAGTAACAACAACTGTCGCATTGATAAAATGCAGCAAAATGATGGCTTATTGCTCTCGACGGCCTCCAGACGTAATTACCAAAACGGTATCCCTGTAGAATGAACCGTCGAACTTGAGGTGCTTTTAGTGGCGTTAAAGTCCCACACTGACTAAGGCTTTCGATTGCTTTTATGTAAACCTCGTTAAAAAAAAATTGATGAATGAATGATGAATTGGACTGCTACAGCATAGGAACAGCAGTGGAGCGCGTAAAAGTCAACAGAAAGGTTAAGATCGCTTAAAATATTTTGTTTATGTGATTTACCTTTTTTTGTTATCAATTTTTTTAATAAACACATTTTACTTCCTTCAATTCGATATTTCAAATTTTTTAAGATCTCGCGATTAATGCAAGTCTGGACCTGAAAAACTCCGGCAGCTCGGTTTTGACATCCCTAACATCCATATAAACAGAAAAAAAACAATAATAATTAATAATTGGCGCATCCATATTCTACTACCTCTATAGCTGACCGTGGCGTATGAGTGACCAAAATTGCCAATTTGCAAAGCAAAGGGATGATGGATGCTTTGAGGGGAAACTGTGATGAGAAAAAAGTGGCGATTGCTTTTTTTAGTTCACTTTCTGTCGCTCTTGATGTGAACTTTCATTTATTTTCATTGCTATTATTTGTTAACTAAACATCGTCGGCCAGCTATTTGCATACAAGCATCACATCGTTGGCTGGTTGAAGTGCTGAAATCGCACTTAACGTCATATTTAATGAGTTTCGCGCAAAATCACATCGGTGCCAATCGAGCGAGGAAAAAAACAGATAAAAAATATTTGAACAAATATTGCAATTTGATGTTACACCAATGACAAAAATTCGCTTGCTATGAAATGGTGGCGCCGCAGACTGATGTTTGTGTGCGGGTGTGTGCGTGAGTGTTGATAAGTGGTAGCGGTAAGACTCACCGCTGCATTTGTGCCATCGAAACGTTTATGAAATGAAAACACGCAAATAAGTACATATTTGTTAAAAATCGCTCAACTTGCCACGTTTGCAAACAAATCACAGAAATCATAAGTCATGCGATCGCCGCCACAGCCACATTGCAATTCATTGGAAGTTTTCGCATATATCGAAATCAGCGCAATTCAATCATGCGCTAATTTTCCATAAACGCCCCCTTTTCCACAATTGCGTGGCAGCTGTTTAGCCAGCAATTGCATCGCCGTTTGGCGTCACTATCGCCAACGCAGCAGTCGCTGTGACTGTGGCTCTGGTTGTGGCTGTCAGCGTCATTGAGGATCATCGAACTTTCACTCGGCCGTTGATGTTTATGCGCACATAAAATGCAATAAAATGACTATTTGCGCATGAAAACATCAACCGAAATAGTACAAAAAAAACAACATCCACCAACAACAATATAATTGCTATTTTAGCTAGAAAACCAACTAGGCGCACAACAACTAAATGCGCTGTGTTGCACACATATTTTATAACGCAATCAAATGTGAACTAGTGCAAATGTTAATTTTCTACGCTGTATTGCCGCAGCACAAACACACACACACGCTCACACAAAGGCATATGCAAGCACACGCACATGCGTTTTCTAACGTTACGGCAAATGTTGCATGCAACAAGCGCATGTAAATGCGCCGCTTGCCGATTATCCACTTGTGTGTGTGTGCGTGTGTGTTTCAAGCACCTCATCTCCTCACTAGCGCGTTGTTGCAGCACTTTTGCTCAACTCCGGCCCCCTAACACCCCGCCAGCGTAGCCAAACTTTACTCGGTGGCCAATTTCGTTGCGCCTCTTTGCGTGTGCATTCGCTGCTCCATTACCTACGAACGCATGCAGCAACATAAAATCAACATATGTACGTAGATATGTTTGGGTGCAATCACAGATTGGTTGGTGCACACATACATATATACTCAGGCTGTTTTGTTGTTTTGAGAAATTGTTATTTTCATATTTTTTGTTGGTTTGTTTGTTGTGGTGATTACTGCAATCATTACGCTGGGTTATTGTAATACGCAAAACATACAGGCATACTTATATATATATATATATATATATATATATATATTTATGTGTACATATGTATGTATAAGGCATATGTTTTGCTGGCTTTGCCACACTGCATTAATTTTCTATTGCATTTATTGTCTTTGCGGATTTGGAAGTGCATAAGTTGGAGCTTACATGCATACGCGTACTTACATACATACTGATCACACATGACATTTATATAAAACATACCCTGCAAAAGATATTTTCTGAGTAATCTGCTTAAAACCAAGCTTTCTTAAAGACTCATTAAAGAAGTTAATATTTCGCTGTTCCCGATTTTTTGCAGAATTTTCTGAGATTAAGTGTACTGCACAGGCATTGAAATATATTAAAATTCTAACGCACTAAAAAATATACGATTTTGTCATGACTCCATAATAAAAGTTTCTGTATAGTTCGGCAACTTATTTCGGATGCTACTTAATCCATTGTTGCAATTTGAAAGTAAGGAAAAAGGGGCATAAGTTTATGCCCTTTCTGAAAAGTTAGTAAAAAGTTGAATAAAGGTCGATGGAAACCATAGAATAATTTTATGACTGGTATTGGATTATATTAGATTTGTGGGGTATAGAATAGAAGGGAAGGGAATAAAGAGACAAGATAGATATTAAAAGGATGGTAAGACTGAAAATTGAAATTGACTGAAAATGTTAAGAGGTTCGGAAGAAGAAGAGTATGAACTTTATCCATACTCGCACCACAATCGCCTAAAGCTGGATCTAGAAAACGCCGGAGAGCTACATAGGAAATGATCTGCAGTGTCCTCATTCTCGTGGCAGGATAGACATATTGGATCGTCAATGATTCCCATGGTAGCCTTATGCTGACCACAGGCGATGTGCCCTGTGATTACACTCACCAGTACTCTCAGGTACTTCCTACTAAGTTTTAAGAGAAAAGTCGCTAGTTCCCTGTTTGGTACTTTCCCAAAGCACTTCGCTTGGAACTTAGACTAATGCCTTCTCACATCACGGATTTATTAAGTAGCTCAAGGTGGCCGGCGCAGGGTAAAAATTAGACGTCTTACGTCACCTTTATTTAATAATATTATTATTAATTTTTAATAAATATAATTATTTAATAATAAACATGAAGTTTGTACTATAAACGTTTATTGAGTGCAAAAAAAATTATAAATAAAAACGAAGAATCTCTTTAATAAGCTACCAGCTATCATCGACCACCTATAATGCAATATTTGACAGAGCAGATTAGAACGGAGTTATGGCTTGCACAAAAAGCTAGTAAATTCAAGAATAGCTAAATATGAAATGCAAAAGTCCGTTGCAAATGTTTATAGTTCCTTTCCCATTCAAGTACAGATGTGTCATATCTGGTAATCTCAGCTGCATCTCGCAGTTCACGTAAACAAATTTGAAGGGCAACACCATTGTTAAGCAATTTACGATTATTAATAATTAAAATGGAAGACATAAAAATATTGGAAAAATCAAATATCATAAGTATAAATATGAATAATATTAGTATGGGAAAAAATAAATCCATTTTTGGTTTTGCGTGGAGTTATTGCGCCTGCCTGAACGGAATTGACGAAACCAAAATTGCACGAAATTAGCTGCTACAGTATCGGCACCATAAACACCATTCACAATTTTAGCGGTCTTAGAAAAACTGTAAGATTTGCCGAATTTTCTCTTTGCTGATTTTCATTGTTACCACCCTGTAACTCACAACTGAATGAGTGTGAAGTGTCACCTTTGTCACCTTAACCACGAGCATTAACTTTAAATTGTTTGATCGATCACTACAACCATCTACCGAAAAAATAATGGATTTATTTTTCCCCAAACTATTATTTTCTTCACAGATTCTTGTGTGCCTGCAGTCTTTAATGCAATACTGAAACTATCATTGAACGATTTTTCAGCTCTGCAAAAGATCACGTTAAGAATCGAAAAAATGCAGTTAACGAACTTAGGTGTTCTATGTCTATTTTTCAAAATATTTTTAACGTTACAGATTTGTTACATTCTCAAATTTCATATATACTATATATATAGGGTGATCAATTAAGAGGAGTTTTTTTCATTTGCGTTTTTTTTACAGATCGCGCGCGAGTTGTGGCAAACTGTCATCGTGGATTTGTTGAACAGCGTTTGGCATTTCATCATGGAAAGACTCACACCGCAACAACGTCTACAAATTGTTCAACTGTATTATGAAAATCAGCGTTCTGTGACAAATGTTTTTCGTGCGCTTGGACCGCATTATGGTCAACATAATCGGCCTGCCTTAAACACTATTCGACATAACTACCATCAACAAATTTGAATCCGAATATTCATTGGTGGATAATTCTCGACCGAATAGACCACGTCCAGCAAGAAGCATTGAGAATATAGCGGTTATAGTGTTATTCGCGACATACCAGTCGAAATGCTCGAACGAGTGATTGAAAATTGGACCTTCAGAATGGACCACCTTAAGCGTAGTTGCGGCCAACATTTGAATGAAGTCATATTCAAAAAGTAAATGTCAAAGAATGTCCTTTCAAATGATAAATAAAGGTTTTGAACATAATTTACATTTTTTTTTTTTTTTTAACTATTGAAAAAAGCACCTCATGATTGATCACCCTATACTTTTTTTCGATATGTTCGAAAATGGAAAAGTATGAGTAAAAAATTTGTTTCGAATTTTTTTTTCAAAATGTGGACAAACCTAAATTGGACGAACTAAACAGGAACTATTTTGTCAAAAAATATAACTATAGACCTCCAACTGGCGCTGGGTGAGACGCTGTCAGGTGTTTGGCCGAGCTCTTCGTCCTATTTGTGGTGTGCGTCTGGATTTTGGGCTACAAGTGGAGGGATCTACAGTTTTTTTATGGCGAACCTTTTCACGGCAGAAATACACTCGGAGGTCAGCCATTGCCTGTCGAGGGGCGACCGGTATTAGAAAAACGCTTTTTCTATCATTTTACTGTTTCATGAAATACTCAGCATATATTAAGTATATACATATGTAAACTGCGTGAAGGGAAATATGTATTTTTGCAGCAAATGGAGTATCTTTTATCAAAATACAGTTTATACTAAATCTGGCAAACTGTCTTTAATAATTTCAGAATACATCTCACCTACAGCGATTGAAGAGCTATTAAGCTAACTAATCGCAAGAAGTGCTCGACAAGGAGTATGGCAAAATGCACATCAAGGCAATGCATTGACTTTTAAGTTCTATTAAAATAATGATGCCAAACCAAACAGCAAGCCAAAAATAAACAGTTAAAAACTAAAACCAAAAAACCCAAAAATTAACAGTTAAAAACTAGAGCCAAAAATCTGTATTAGGTGCTCTGAACAAAATCTATTGGTGACTTTGAAACTAAATTACTGCTTATATTATAAAGTAATGTGAAAGCTGGTTTGGACTTATGTCGTGCAAATTTGGGTTTGTAATTGAAATATAGACATTTTTCAAAAATATCAGTAAAAAACTCTAAGGCTTATTGCAAATGCCCTTTAGCTCAGCCTTTAGTTCTCGACACATTCTGTTTCGTGTAAGCATCTAAAACTTTTTAATAAGAATTACAAAAACAAAAAAAATTTTAAGTCATGTAAAAAATTAAATATAAAGGGTGGTTAAGTTTCAAGGGCCGCTGTTGATTTTGAATAAAATACAATTTTGTTAGGAAATTATTATCATTTCTCTTTACTATGATATAATATTATTGGTATGGCTCAATTACGTATGGAACAAAATATATAAAAAAATGGTTGCCGCGGCCTCGGCGGCACACCTCCATCCGATGGTCCAAATTTTCGATGACGCTGAGGCATAATTGAGGATCTATGCCATTGATGTGACGCATTATCTTATTCTTTAGCTCTTGAATTGTTGCTGGCTTATCGACGTACACCTTTTCTTTCAAATAACCCCAAAGAAAGAAGTCCAACGGTGTCGTTGACGTTTAGGTGTGGTTCACATTCAATATCGGCCCTTGAAATTTAACCACCCTTTATAAGAAAATAAAAAAAACCGAGCCACGCAGCACTACTATATAAGATATAGTTTCACGTGCATATGGAATTACTTTCGAATAACTTTTACTGTCGCATGGAGAATATAAGAAAATGCTATTTGGCTTAATTTACCTAACAACAGCAAAAAGGTGAGCACCTAAATCATAAAAACATAATAATTGACGCGTACACTCCTGTTAGATGTTTGGCCAAGTTCCTCCTCCTATTTGTGGTGTGCGTCTCGATATTGTTCCACCCACAGTTTTAAGCTGACTCCGAACGTGAAATGGTTTTTTTTGAGGCAGAAATACATTCAGAGGTTTGCCATTACCAAGAAAGTCTTTAAGGGCCGTTTAAGTAGAAATTTGGTAAAAGAAAGCATTTTGGGCAAAATCAAACAATCATTGAAGCGTTTTTCATAAACAATCGTATATTTGTTATTCAAATTGACTGAACTCATCATAGGCTTTACTTATTTATAGGCATCTCTAATTGACGAGCTGCATACGTCAGCTACCATTGGTTTTTGCGAATAGTCAACAACTTTTGCAGCTAAGTACAATACGAAGTGTGGCTGTTAAGCAACGAAGCTGATGCTGCTATAGAAGAAGTGGGATGTGTTCGAACTGTTGTAATTGCAGTTGTGTTACTAGAAAGAGATGGCATTACATTCTAAGCGAAAATATAGCAATATTGGGAACATCAAGCGTATGGTCCACCAAATACTGGCAATCTGTTGCTGTTAGCGAGATAAATGCGATTATAAAAATTTCACTACGTAACGGAGATGGGTGAGTGGAGTTAATAAATTTAGTAATCAATGTTATTATTAATCTTCTATATGGTTTCTTCTATATGGTTTCGTTTTTAATTCGCACAAAGACCGAAACAATCGAGTTTCATTTTGCCGCAGCGAGCTGTAAAAGTCCAACTCTTAATCGCCCCGCTTAAATTAATTGATAGCTTGAAATACTTGAGCTCGTATGTCAGCGAAGATGGCACCTTCGAATGGAAGGGTGATACGGGTGCTGAGATGGGTCGGCAGCGTTACACTGCTGGACAAGATTTAAAACACCTTTATTCTTGTTAAAAAATAAAGTGTTTCCAATCAGCACTAAGCTCCAGGAAAACCGCCTGTGCTGGTACAGTCATGTAATGAGAAGACCAGAGACTCACGCAGTGAGGCAAGTGTTGCCGATGGAGGTAGCGAAAAGAGGGCCAGGCAGACCACTAAAAACCTGGAAAAATACCATAGAAAACGGCATGCGACGCAGAAACGTTAGCGAAGAGACGACTCAAAACCGCGTGACCTGAAGATTTCGCACAAGGAGAGCCGACAAGAAATAAGATAAAGCTAGGTTGAAGAAGAAGTTCTCATCCGAGGCTTTTTTAATATCTGGTTTTTCAAGTGGCGGGTCCCAAACCCAGCGCACAACCAGCTGCGCTGGAATGCTTCGCCTTGGCTTCACTTGGTGTGTCCAACAGGCGCTGGTTAGCACGAGAAGGAAACGACTGGCGCGCTTTGTTAAACTCGGCCAAAATCGCGTAAGCGGTTATCGTGCCAATTAAGAAGAAGAAGAAGATTAAGGAAGAAGAAGAAGATTAAGGAAGTAGAAGAAGAAGAGCACACCCGCAGACAGTCTCGAAGTACCAGCAACGGTCAGTCGGCTAATGTGAAGTCTTCTCTTTCGAAAGCCCCACCTCCTGCTTCTGTAAGCAAATGTTAAATATTTTACAGCATCATTCTGGTTATTTAATAGCAGCACCTCGCATTCACATTTATTCAGCCAAAATCTTAAAACGCCCTTTTGCCTTTCGCTTGCTAATTCTGCAGATCTACCACATGCGCTTAGCCATAAAAACGGCGAAAATGCAAACATAAATTTATTTGTTTACATACAACTTGGCACTTGCCTTAACAGAAATAGAATTTCACCTTAATTGAGAATTTCCTGGTTATTCAACTCAACCGACTGATCGCTAGCGAACCGTGTGGTGTAGACGAGCGTCGAAAGCGCCCAGCTGCAGAAACTTTCAAATGTGCGAATCCGTACGATTAACGTAGGTAAAATATGCACATGTGTGTGTGTGTGTGTGCGTAATAAACATGTTATTGGTATATGTACATCTACGTTATGCGTATTTGCATGCTAATTTCGAATTGACTTCCCTATTCGCATTCAATTCATGTTTCCTGCAAACGAAGAACTCCAACGGCAAAGTAAAAGTACATAAAAGTAAAAAAAAAATATGTAAAAATAAAAATGAAAAACGCGATAAGTAGACATTTAAGAAGTGAATGAAATATTTACTGTGTTGTAAAAAAAAACCCCACACACGTTCATAGAAAAGTATATTTGTGGGCTATTTAAGTACTGGCCACACTCTTCGATTCGCTAACACTAATTGAAATTTATTTTCGTTGTTAGAAATGCCTGCCGTTGGAGGCAAATAGAAAGGCGTGAATGCTGCGAATCTTTAAGTACTACATTTAGTATCTTTCGAATTTATTTCCTCTTCCTCGTTCTGCAAAGGGCATTGAATGCTGACATCTTGCACGCTGACTATATTCAAAATGGTAGCGGACGAAGGCGCAGTGGAGGCTAGTGCTCACTTTACTACTGAGAAAAAAGAAGCAGAAAAACAGTACCACAGAAGCGCAAACATATTTGCATACTAGGGATGTTAATCCCGGGATTTCGGGATTTCGGTATTTTTAAGCCCAGAAAACAAAAATTTAGGTAACCTGCAAAATGCCAGCTATTTTAAATATGCAAGTACTAGGGATGTCAATCACGGGATTTCGGGATTCCAGTATATCGGTATTGTTGAAGTCCCGAAAACAAAAATTTAAGTAACCTGCAAAACACCAGCTATTTTAGACATGTAAGTGGGATCTCAGCCCCAAAATTTCGTCATTTCAGTATTTTTGAAGTCCCGAAAGCAAAAGATCAGGTAGCCTGCAAAACCCCTGCTATTTTAAATAAACACATACATATGTATATACGTCCTAGAGATATCAGTCCCACGAGTTCGGTATTTTTAGGTCCCGAGAATTTCGGGAGTATTTTCCAACAAATTCGCGATTTTCAAGACATTTATTTTTCTTACGCAGAACATGAGATAAACATGAAATGGACACAAAAAAATCCATTTTTATAGTAAGAAATAAATATAATAATATAATAATAAACAATAACAAAGACACCAACACCAACTTCAACTTTTTATCAGATCCCGAAAATTTCGGTGTCGTAAAAATCGAAAAAATTAAAGTCTCTGGCACAAATTTACATACTGCATATTTACAAGTGATACGCAACTTCGGCTCCGGTCACGTGCGGTGGCCAAAAGCCAGCGAAGCAGCAAATGTTGCAAGTTCAACGGCAGCACAACGCCACAATCGGCGATGATCTTTCATGATCGCAAAGTGAGATACGAGTACACGTTTCTTATAAGATGCACACATAGGTACATCTGCACATTGATACGTATGCCCTTTTTGGCACCAGCAGTGGCTACTCGAGGCATGAAAATCGACGGCATAGGAAGCAGAAGTGTTTGAGAGTTTCCCTCGACTGGCACGCTTGGTTGAATAGCAGCCAGAAGAGCAAGAAAGAAGTTGTCAGTGTCAGTGTCAGACACCCCATCTCTGCTGCTTCTAAATACTAATTATCAGATAGCATTGACGGACTAAAAATGTACGATCAGCGCAACGTGTAATAAATAATTCTAGATAAACGCAGCAAAAGTAATTAAAAAACCAAAATAATTAATTTCAAAACTTTTAATGTAGATTTTTTACAAACGCGTATTTTTGCGGAAATTGTTATTTAAAGCGAAATTTTTTGTTTATCATTCACCAAGAAATGCCGAGAAATATTATAATTCTTGTATACCTCGTTAGTGCAGCTCAAAAACCTTCAGTTCCAGCAGTCAATTTTGCGTCTCATAACATCCAAAAAAGGATTTATTGAAGAAGAGAAGTCGGGAGAAGTCTGCCAACAGATCAGCAGGTCAGCTTCATAAAACTTCAAATGATTTTGTGATGGACTGTCTAAAAAATTTTCGAAGTACCCAGGTTTGGAAGGGAAAATCTCGACCAAAACTGGTACTTCTGTATTCACTAACGGCTCTAAGATGAAATCGGAAGTCGGTTTTTTTCCAAATCAACCAATTTATCTAAAATATTTTCTTAAAATTGCGGATTAGAGCTAGTGTTTGTCAGGTAGAAGTCTTTGCGATCCTGTAGCAATGCCAAATGCTTAGGGAATGTGAGAGCGAGACAGATATGAACATTTTTTCCGATAGCCAAGCCGCGATCAAGGCTCTGTCGAGGCCCTGGAGCAGATCCAAACAAATCAATTCCTATAAGGAGGAGATCAAATCTCTGGGATGTTCTCATAATATTTCTCTGGTCTGGGTTCCAGGGAAATGTATTGCTGATGAGTTTGCGAGAAAGGGGTCAACCGAATTGGTATCAGAGACCTCCTATCCGTTCAGGGCGATGACTGTTGTTAAAAGGGAATTGAACGACTTATTTCTCAAGAAAGCGCAATAGACGTGGAGTTCTATTTCTTCATGTGCTATTTCGAAAACCCTTCGGCCCAGTACAATAGAGGCAGAACGAAGAAAGTCATTTGGACTCGTCGCCATTCAATTTCCAAACTCGTAGCTGTGTTTACCCGTCACTGGACGATAGGCACACGGGCGGAAAAGCTAGGTTTAGCATTTAACCCTCATTGCAAAAACTGTGAGTGCCTTTTATAGCAGGAGACTGTTCAGCACTTGCTCTGTAAATGTCTGCGTTTGGCAGTTAGACGATTAAGGTCACTGGGCATTCCTTTCTTTACCAGCCTGGAACTAAATCCCATCAATCTTGTCCATTACATCACCAGCTCTGGCTGGCTGTAGATTTCTACCTGTTGAAGGTCTCATAATGGTATCAAAACGGCACTTTAGCGCTACTTGAGGAGTGCCAGACTGGCACTTCAACCATTTCACCTACCTACCTACGAATGCGATAACACAAATGCCAGCGGTAGCATAGTGCAGCAACACTTTTGTCTGAGAGTACCCTTAGTTAAATTTTCCTTCGAATTATTTTCTAGAACCTCTGGAGGGTTAAATCACCTCTCACGCCAAATGCCATTTTATTTACGCTTTCCAAAAAAGATATGAAAACGACCTTCTTGTGATATTAACTAACCCAACAAACTACATGTTTCAATCTGATATGGATTTTAACCATTTTCTCTTCCCTTTCGTACTAAGGCGATAAGTAAAATTTGTAAAATTTAGTAAAATGTTCAGAGGTTTTACTATAAGGGTCTTGCCAGGGCTGTCATCAGGAGCTCTAATCATTTCGCTCTCAGAAAATGACGCTGAACTTATTGCACAGTGTAATCAACTGTTTAGCGTAAAGCTTTGACGCGAAACGAGGTTTCAGACAAAGTGACTCCCAATCGTTTGACTTCTCTAAACTGATTTTAGTGGACATTTTTCGAGGTACATTCTTGGTAAAGAAGGACATACCAAGAGATCGCCGTTAAGTTAAACAGCGTTGTCCGAACAGCAATCCGAGGTAGAACCACACTCGCTGGAAATGAAACTTTATACTGAGTAGGAAGTTGGAGAGATAAGTCGTCCCTCGACAACCAAAGTATCAAATTTTTTTTTATATGCTCGGGAGCTTAGGGCTTCGACAAGACTCTTCCCTCGTATACGGTTCTGGACTGTTGTTTTTGCGCCGTCAGGTTTTTGCCAAGTGATACTCAGACGACCGCGACCTCTGCTCCCTTGCGGGTTCCAATCAAGAGCCATTCTCGTTATGCTGTCTGGTGGTTTTCTAAGTGTGTGGCCTATACCTCGCCACTTTTTGCGTTTGATTTGCCATAGGATGATGATGATCATTCGTTGATCTCCAAAGAGCGTCGTTACTGATGGTGTTCGGCCAGAATATTCTACAGATGGTGCGGCGGCATTTGTTGACAAAAGATTGTAGCCTCTGTGTGATGCTGATGGAGATCGGCTAAGTTTCACTTCCGTACAGCAGTAATGACTTCCACGTGAGCTGAATATTCGCAGTTTAGTGCGCCTGGAGATTTGCGAACCCGCCCATACTATCTGCATACGCCGAACGCCGCTCTTAGTTTGTTTAGCCTGCAGTTGCCATCTTCATCTGCTCCGTCGCCTGTCATGATAGTGCAGCCGAGGTAGCGGAAGGTTAGGTTAGGTTAGCCTAGTTGGTATTAAGCCACCCATAGACCTTTTGGTCCCTAGCGATCTCAGATGGAGACCAACCTCTATAAATACTGAAAGTATACATCATGTAGGATGTCAACGCTAGACAGAGCTGAGAGATCCGCTTTTGTGACGTCCTCCAGACACTGAAATAGTGGGGCTCCTAGGAATTTTCAACGCGTTTTTAATAATGCCGTACAAGCGCACAGAAGGTGTTCTAGAGGTGGCGGAAGCTTTCGATAAATTCCACCAGACACCCGTAAATCATTATATGTCTTGCTTTATTGTGGTTGACTCTCATAGCCTTTGTCTTGCCGATGTTGACCTCCAGTCCACCTTCGCTTGCATCTCAGTGAGTTTGTGAGAAAGGACGCAGATGCTATCGACGAAGTCCGGGTGAGTCTCAATTTACAATTTTATATATCAAACAATTTATGTTTATTATAAAAGGGTTTGTAAATAATCACCTCACGACGAATAAAACCCAACCCTATAAAAACTCATCACTCCCGCTCTGTAGCAAGGCGCAGAAGTGCTGGACGAAGGCGATATCCACTAAGGTGAACTTTGGAGTATTCGATAGAACGATTTTCCGGGAAATGTATGCCATTTAAGCGTTAGTGACATCGAATATCGCAGGCGATGAAGCGATGAGCTTTAAATGCTGCACAAGGACGTGGTCATAGCCCAGCGAATAAAAGCCCAGTAGCTCTACTAGCTGATCATACCATGATCTTACCAATGGATGCAAGTCTTCGTTGTGATACCCGCTAGTGAGGCATCAAAAATAGAAGATCTTTACTGTATTATTTAGAAAGTCAGAGTGAAGAAAGACCTGCCATTACTCGATGCTTCTTATTTGCGCCAATTACTATGAGCAAGAATAATTGACTGGCGCGCTTTGTTGAGCTTGGCCGAAAATCACTTCGGCAATTATTGCATTAATCAAGAAGAAGAAGAAGAAGAAGTATACCTAACGCGCGTACAATTTGTTGTCTAACAAAAAAATTGAAAAAAAAAAAAATTGGTTCATTTAAACTTTGGTATCGCCAACCACACTTAAGTAGCGCATCGAATCAATTTTACGCTAATTTCAAACCAAAGATACATAATTGAAAAATCGACAGCCATGAAATCTATGTTACATATGTGCATGTGTATGTAAATAATATACACATAAACACGTCATACATAGAAATTAGAGCATAAGTAGTTAAGTACATTAATAAACTTCTGATGTAAAAAGAAAATGAAGAAGAAAAATCCACTTAAATCAAAATGCCAAAGTCCACTGAAGAAACATAAATTCAGCTGAAATTTATTTATGCTCAGAATATCCTTCTGGCATAGCAAAGCAGAAGAATTAAAAGCAGTAAACCTATAAAATACACAGAAAACACTTGTAATAACCGCTCGAGCATATGAAATAATTATAAATACACACACACACATCCATATGTATATATGTAGCGGATCAGCCAAACAACTAAATTCAATTCAATTCAAACAACTATCGGCTGACCAAAGTGAAAGAGTCTATTACTTCAACTAACACAATTACCACCACTCCCCTCCTTCACTCGCCTCACCCTAAGCGTATTTGTTACACATTGCATTGGAAGCGCATACTCTAATACACACACATACACGCGCACACTCATTCACATTGCCAACAGGCGCAAACGTTTTTAACGATTTAACTGTGAGCAGTACAAGTGTATACTTATGTGTTTGTATAAAAAGCAATAACAACAATAAGAAATCTTCAATTGTACCTTTCAAATGGCTAAGCCACGTTTTGAGCGCATCCACTTGTGCTGTGCGCCTCTGTGTGGCTGTGCGTTTGTGTGCGTTCAAGGCCGCTTTATTATGACCATAAAATACTAATTTCATGCTCAATATGCTGCAAGCGAACTGGAGACGGGTAAATACTACGTAGCCTGCACTTATTCACATGCATACACACAAGGCATATACACAAATAAGCGTTTGCCCGTTCATTAAGTATGTAGTTCCGTTGCGCCGGCGCAGTTGAACTTTAAAGCGCGCAAAAATACCCTGCAGGAAAAAGTAGGGCTGATGAAACAAATTTATCACTCTGTTCATTAACCATGTCGCGATTTGTGGCGTATGTCTTAAAAGTGTGATGGTATCAAAGCCGAAAAAAATGTCCATGAATCTGAGTTAGCCACTTCAAAAACTCAGCGATTTATATAAAATTATATAATAATTGGCGCTTATGCACTCTTTTTGGGTATTTGGCCGAGCTCCTCCTCCAATTTGTGGTTCGCATCTTGATGATGTTTTTAAACAAATGCAGGGACCTACAGGCTTTCGGCGCCTCCGCACGGCTTAACTTAGATGCACTTGACGTAATTTAAGGTAGAGTAAAAAATCTCGAGTTGGTTAAATTTTGAACACTTGGTTAAATGGTTTTTATATGTGCGAGGACGTTTGAAGTCCGTGCAAAAATAAAAACAACTTAATTGGTTGAGGTCAACCTTTTTTTATTTTTCGACATAGTCTCCTTTTAGGCTAATACACTTCTGGCAACGCTGTTCTAGTATATTGACCCTTTTCCGAGTAATAGGATTCTTTCAAGTCTGAAAAATTCTTAAATCATCATCAAATTCATTTCTTCGTTTGAATTCAACCTTTTTGCCGACAGCCATTTCTTCAAATTGAGGAACACACTATAGTCCGAGGGAGCCAAATCTGGCGAATAGGGGGATGCGAAATGGGTTGGAACCTTCTTTGCATTAATTTTGCGACCACAGCTGCTAAGGCAAGAGCTGGTGCGTCGTCGTTATGGAAAAGGACTTTTCGAAAATCACTCGACTTCCTCGATTCAAACGAATGCCAAACACAAAAAAATCGACCGATCTGCTTGAAACTTGGTGCGTGCTCTTCGAAGAGACTGTATTAACTAAACATAGCCTGGATACGCGTCTTCAGTGGCATCTCTGCAAATTTGCGCGGAATAATTATTTATGTAAAAAAATTCAAAAAATGTTCATCAGAATACAAAAACTTTCATGTACATATAAAATTTTATAGCCCATTGAATTTTGGTATGATAAAGTGCAAGCTCCAAGTGGCTCAAAAATCTCGTTGATTTTTGACAATTTTTCTCCATATAACGAATGCTCGACGTTTTTATGTGCACGGAAACATTCAACATTTGCGCCAATTAAGAAGAAGAAGAAGAGAAACATTCAACATTATCAGCAAAAACTTGTCGGAAAACAGAACGATTTTTGAACCGTTTAAAATTTACACTTTATTACACCGAAATTGAATCCAATCCATGCTGCCAATTTTTCTAAAAATGCTCAAAAATTGCGAAATTTTTAATAAAATTTCTCAAGTTTTTTTTTCAAATTGCAAAAAGTCAATGTTCACAATTTTCAAATCTAAATCAGAAAGAATAACATTAACAAAATTGGTCAATAAATAAGTCCCTTTGCTGCACTAACGTAATTTATAAAGTACATGGTCACGCAAAATTAATCACCCTATAGGAGGTTTTATCATTTCTGCAAATGGCGTCGTTAATCAATCACATTTGACACTTGTGAACTAAACAGCTGCAGTACAAACAGACAAACAGTGGAGCGCGTAAAGGTCAAAATGAAGATATTCAATTTAAATTTATTTCAATATAATTTTTTTTTAGTAAAAAAGTTTATCCTCAAAAAAGCTCAAACATTTGCTTGACACTTATCACATGATATTGAGCCCTCGCTAAGTACTGCTGAAAAAGTTAAAGACAGCCACCACCAGATGAGCCCACCATTAAAAAAATCCAAACACGAAGTGGATAAAAAGCGATAAAAAAACTTAAAACCAAAAGGCCCCCCGGATACGATCTCATCAGTAGAAGAAGTACGCAAGCAATTCCCAGTAGAAGTAATATCTTCCCTCACGCTTATATTATATTTTTTTTTCCTTGTTCACTTCTCTCGGGAGCATAGGGCCTCGACAAGGCTCAGTTTTGCGTTGGTTTCGTTAATCTATTTTGATTTCTAACAGGATAGGTGATTAGCCTGCCTCTACCAGTCCTAAATAGTGGGAATGCCCGCCTGTCGTTGCTTAGGAACAACGCCTTCTTAATGCTTGGACCGCCATCTGTGTTTCACATTTTTCTGCCAGAAGGATCACACAGATGGTTGAGGACTTCGCTAAATTTGGCGTGTCTGCGCTATTACCTTGGTTGCCCTCTTCCTATTGCTGGCGCTACCGATGCAATGTGCAACTGTGTGTTTCTCTTTGTCTTTTGCTGGTTTTAGCAGCAACAATGCAAATAATGTGCTGACAATTGTGCGGGAGGAAGGATGGAAAGGATGAGTTTTTGGGGTTGAAGAATGAGATTTTTTTCTTTATAGAAACAGGGAAAGTAGGTAAATTTGGAAATGTGCGAGGACCGTGCTTTACTTGGGATTCGACCCCACAACCTTTGGGATGGCAGGCTAATGCACTTACTCTAGACTAGTCGAGGCTTATATACAACGCCTCAGTATTAACTGGTTTTGTTCCTCCTTGATGGAAAGTTGCACAAATAAAAGTTATTCTTAAACCCTGAAACAGCGCCGAAAATGTAGTAGTTTTATCACCCCACCAGCTTGTTGTCTATTACCTAAAGATTTTTGGAGTCACTATTTCTCCAAAGAATGATGTCCATTATTGAAGACCGAAAATGAATCCCAAATCACCAATCCGGCTTTAGAAAATGGCTCCATCGAACGAGTACATAGACTAACAAAAAATATTCACAAAGCATTCGAACAGATACTTCTTCTGCATGGCATCTACGCAATGCATTTCTCGGTACATCTCAAGCCTTCTACAATGTCTGGTATGACGGTTTACTTTGTGAAATAAAGGCTACTCTACCCACAAATTATTATATCTTTATGAAGTCCCACCTAAAAAATCGACACTTTTTTGTAAAAAAAAGAGCAATCTTAGCTCTGAAAAACTTTAGTGTGCCCTAAGACAAGGGTCCCATCTCATACTTGCTTTACACTCGACAGCACTCAGACAACATTGAGTCCATTGTACTGCATTCGGAATCCCCTTATTATTTTCTCTAAATCTATCCGACCTCCGCAGAATGTTGAGTAGATCTTGTGGGGTCAAGGAGCCCAGATGGTCGCTTTTAACACATCAGTGCCAAAGGTCTCAAGCCTGATTCGAGCGACGACCGGGCAGGCACACAGAAAGTTATCCGCCGTCTCATGCTCCTATTAACATGCTGGGCAGAGCGCACTTCCTGAGAGGCCTACCTTTGCCATGTGCTTCGCCAATAGAAAGTGGCTCATCATCAGTACCACCAGCTGCCTACAGTCCCTTCCGCTTGATAACATGTGGATCTGTGACAGTCGATCGCGCATGACAGGTAACATCAGTTTGGTCTATCTGCAGCCTCTTTCAGCCTGCCAAGCTCGCTTGCGGGTTGAAGTCACCTATTTGCTTAGCGTGGCTTTGATGGCTGCAGAAGGAAGCCAGAGAACATGTTCCAGGCCAAAGAAGTTGGCCTTAGAGCCCATCCCAGCTAAAGAGTCAGAGGTGTCGTTACCCGCGATACCCACATTACCCACGTGCCCCGGGACCCATGTTAGCATCAGGATATCTACCAGTTACTGAGGAAACTATCGATGGCACTTTTGCAGATGACATTGCATTACTTCGTACTTTGACTTCCTTCCTGATGTTACTTCTCTTAAACTCCAAAAAAGGGTTTGATAAAATAACACAATGGCTTAAAGACTAGAAAAAAATCACATGAAACAAATTCTGTTCAAGTCTTGAATTGTCATAAATTCACATCAGCCCTCAGCACATTTCCACATCAGCTCAGCACTAATGCATTTTCCTACAGGGCAGGCATTGTAAATGCGCATATACAAATAAAAGTAGGCACTTATAGTTGTAATTACAATAACTTTTTCCCCCTCTTTCTTTTGCTAAGTAGTTACTTTATGCAGTTTGCTTTATGTGTTTGTGTTTCTTATTTATTTTCGCTTTAGTTTTCTATCGGCGACTTGCGTAAGCTCATAAATTCTATTTTAACCATAAACAAACCAATCGACGAAAGCAGAACGTGCCGTTGATGGCTTAAGCAAGCCAAGCAGCATCTAAGCAGGTGCTTTTTCCACATCTCTACATATGACTTTTTCCCGCATCTTGCGTTCACGATTATTATTTTATATAGCAGCAGCCACAACAAGCAATCGCTTTGCCAATAACCTTCTTTTTGTTTTTACTTTTGTGTCTCTTCAGCATTGTTTCTTTTTTTTTTTGTTTTTTTTTTTTTCTTTTGCTACTTTTTGCTCTTAGCTATGATTAAGCTCATCATCAACACAAAGCCTTTGTCAGTTCTCATTTATGTGGTTTCTTTATGACTGCTCTAAGATTTCTTCGTCCATAAAATCGCTTTGATTAGTTTTCTATAATGAAAAATTCTTGCTTTTATTAGCGATGCACAATGCAAGAAGCAGCTTAGCTTTAATATTTGCATGCTTACGAAAGTATGATTGCGGGTCTGTGCTAATTTACATATGTTTGATCGCAAGCCCACACACACACAAACACATTAGCATTTTTCTTGTGCATTGTTCTCATTCGTACAGCCTTGCGACCTTTATCGGCATCTTATCTACATTTATTTCTATGTTGTTTATAATTCGTTTGTAACGCTGAGTTTATGCTAATTTATTAAACTTTTTTTATTCTCGCATTAAGTGTGGAATTTTCTATCAAAATTTACAAGTGGTTTTATTATGCGGCTAGATTCATTTTGATGGCATATATTTATGATCATGCAAGGGATGAATAGGCAAATTAAAACGAAATAATTCGAAGAATTGTTTGAGCTGATATTTGTAAATATTCTATGCATATGCATGTGAAGCTCGTAAGCTAAAAGATTTAATTTTTTAAATACTACAGTTTTATTATATTAAGAAGTGGCCCTCGAATTTTAATTAAAAGCTTTGGTTTGGTTTGGTAGCATTTGAATATACAGGCTGGCGCAAAATTTATCTTCCAATTTGCTTTAAAATAGTTTTAATTTAAGTGATGGAAATATTTAGTTTGCCCTTTGAGCTCTCCGTTGATTGTCTGGTTATATGCTGCAGCTGTGTAATTCACAAGTGTCATTTCATTGATATATGACGCCATTTCCAACTAAAGAGATTTCCAATAACAGGTGTTATTTTGAATAGCCCGCTATCTCGGTAGGTGTCACTTTTGAAGTCATCATTTTCTGATATTTGCCAGTAGAAACTACGCCATTAATAAAAATGGAACAATTCACGCTTAAACAACGCATTGAAATTATTAAAATTCACTATAAAAATGGTGAAAATTTGGCAGAGACGGTTCGTAAAACTCGAACATTTTTGGGTCATCGTGAAGCACCTTGTCGGACCGCAATACGGAAATTGATGAACAAATTCGATCTGAATTTGCTGATTGGGTCGTTGAAATGCATGAAAATGATCCGGAATTCCTTCGAAAAATCATCTTGAGTGATGAGGCTCATTTCCACCTCGGTGGCTTCGTCAACAAGCAAAATTGTCGGATCTGGGGCTCAGAAAGTCCAAGAGTTATTGTTGAAAAATACACAGAAGTCGCTGAAGGCTCACCCTCTCTCTCCATTTCAGCATGCCTATCAAAGTGGAAAATCCTGCGAGTCGGCACTACAAAACCTTGTTGCTAGGGTAGAGCTGGCCATCGACAGGAGGGACTACGCTATGGGCACCTTTTTAGACATAGAGGGAGCGTTTTATAATGCCACTTTTGACAGAGTATGTGTAGTTCTGCTAGTAGGCACGGCGTAGACCGGGTGCTAGTAAATTGGATTCGTTCGATGCTGGCCCAAAGAATCGTTTCGGTACGAGCAAAGGGAAGATCTGCTGGTGTCATCCGGGCTTAATAGAGGCTGCCCCCAAGGCGGTGTGCTGTCTCCATTCCCCTGATGCATGGTAATCGATCCTCTACTTATGAACATCCCTTCGCTTATGAACATCTGCAGGAAAGTGCAGAAAACTCTAGATCGGATTGTCACTTGTTGATGTGCGAATGGGCTATCGGCAAATCCCTCCAAGACTGGTATTGTCCTCTTCACCAGAAGCTTGATGGACTCGTTCTGCCTAACCTAAAAGGAGTCACAATCCAGCTATCCAAGGAAATTAAATATCTTGGAGTAATTCTCGATAGTAAGCTCCTATGGAAATCACACGTTGAAACAAAGGCATCCAAAGCACTGACAGCTTTCTGGCAGTGCAAATGTGTCTTTGGGAAAACGTAGGGTCTTTCTCCTATCAAGGTCCTATGGCTACACGGCTATCAAATGACCTATTATCACCTAAGCATCAGTGGTCTGGATGAGTAGCCTCCCTCTAGTGTGAGTCAGGAGGACCTTATCGAGACCACAACGCACTGTGGCCATCTGTTGCACCGGAGCTATTCCGACTACTTCAGGCCCGGCATTAGATGCTCTGATTGGTTTACCACCACTTGATGCTTTCATCCAAGGGGAGGCCTTGAAGGCCATCTGCAGGCTGAAACACAATGGGAACTGGTACGGCCCCTGTCCGGCATTGGAGCACAGAGAAGGCACGGACGTCGATCCAGCGACTCTCTCCATGCCCCTTGACTCCATGCCATCAAGAGTCGTACTTGAAAAGAGATACAGTGTAGTGCTACCAGAGGCTCAGTTGTGGAAAGACTCAGAAAATAAGCCCGGCAAACATTGTTTTAGCATTTTTACAGATGGCTCCAGGAACGAGCATGGCTCCAGCCTGGGGTCTACGTGGAACAAAACTGCAGCAGGACAAAACTGCACTTTGCCCTTGGAATGCATGCATCTGTGTTTCAAGCGGAGGTGTATGCAGTTCAAGAAACGATGAACTTTGTTGTAGAAAAGCGATGGAGAGGCAGATCTATATGTGTCTGCAGCGACAGCCAAGCAGCGCTTATGGCCTTAGACAGCCCTCAAACCACATCAGGGGTAGTCAAGTTCTGTAAATCCAGGCTGAACTATGTCGGTAGACATAATAGCCTGATGCTAACATGGTAACTACCACCCACAAGCGAGCTTGGCAGGTTGAGAGAGGCTGCAGATGAACTAAACTGATGTTACCTGTCATGTCCGATCGACTATCGCAAACCCTTCCGTCATTAAGCAGAGGGGAGTGCAGATGGCTGGTTGGACTGATGACGGACCACTTTCTGTGGGCGAAGAACATGTAAAGGTTGGGCACATCAGTCAGTGTACTCTGCCCAGCTTGTGAAGAGGAAGATGAGATGGCGGACCACTTCCTCTGCGTCTGCCCCGCCTTCGCTCGAACCAGGTTTGAGGTCTTTGGCACTGATGTGTTAAGAAGCGGCCATCTTGGCTCCTTGGCACCACAAGATCTACTCAAATTTCTTCGGACATCGGGTAGATTTAAAGAAAATTAAAAGCGAATCCAAGTGTAGTACAATGGATTTAATTAATGTCTGAGTGCTGCACTTGCTAGTTGTCCCGGCAAAAACACAAAAAAAAAAAAAAAACAAAAAATGTATCACACTGTATATAAGTTTGTATACAATTCTTTAAAATATTATTAATTTTATTAAATTTTATTTAAATATTGTGACTATACACATTTATTAAACACACTCTGCTAAAAGCAAGAGCTCGTAATAAATTGGTTTCCACGATACAGTCACCGGCTGGTGAAAATTGATTTCCAACGCAAGAAATTAACTCATGCTGAACAGGGTGGAAATATTAATTATTTCTAGTTTTGATTTAATAAGAAAGATGTTTGCCTTTGAAATTTGTCCTAAAGTGAACGTTACTTCGCATCAGATAATCTCATCGTTTGTCAGATACGCAATAATTTTAATAAAAGACCACAATTTCGATCGATTTATGTCGATATGAAATCAGAAAATATATTTTATATGAAATGTATCGCAAATGAGCTGAGATTGTATCATGCGATCATACGATTGAATCATATAACAAGTTCATTTGATAAGATCATATGATGAGATCATACGATGGCGACATAGGACAGGATCATATGATGAGATCACTTGATGAGTTCGTGTGATGCAATCATATGACGCGATCTATCATGCATTACAGCACAGATTGCAAAGACAATAATTTTTCTTATTTGAGCAAAACTAGAAAAAGAAGTATCAACATCGTGCCTTAGATATCTTTGAAAGTCATGTGAGCCAAATTTTGCGTTTTTAAATAAAACACGGTTACATAAGAGATTTATAGTAATTTAACTGAGTATTATCTTGGAGAGACAGTATAGTAATAAATGCAGGCTTTTTAACTATTAATAAAGAATGGATATAGCAGACTCTTTGACGGTGATTAGAGACTGAATCAAAACTTAGCCCCTTTTATAGAATCGATGCAACGCATTTACTATTTAGTCAATTGTTATAGTGCCTTTTACTCACTTACTTAAAATACAAGTGAATAGAAGTAGAACTATGAATCCAGTAGGAAGCGCATGACCAGTATGACTTTGTTTAAATGGCTATATTTCAACGTAGTGTTTCTCACGTTAGACTGCATCAGGAATTAATTGTGGTGGCCTTGTCGAGACAAGAGAAGCTACTGAGTTCAACTGGTATTTCTACTGGATTCATCTCATTGAACAAGCGGTCGTATAAGCAGGAAGATACCCTGCATCTCTCCTCCCTCTTATGGTGTTTGTCTTAATATGGCCCCACACATGAGATGGCCCTCATCGTCATCTCTTCCTGTTTTTTCCACTGGAGCATAGGGCCTCACTAAATAGGGTGAATGAATAACTTACGGACTATTTTCTAAGCGTTTGAGTGCGCGTCTGAATAAAAATATTCATTTGTTGAAAAAATTAAAAAGTTAGTACGCAGCATTACTAGATAAAATTTATAGTCCCGTGCATTTGAAATTTTTTCTGGATAACGAAAACTATTTTTTTCGCGCACGATGTTATTAAATGCGTATAAATTTGACTATTGTGTTTTGAAATTAAAAGAATTTTCACTCAAAATAAAAGAATAATACTTGAGACGGTTTTTTTTTATTCTTTATTCTATGTTAAAAGAGCTTCTCGAACAATATCATTGAAATATTTTCGAAATAAAGAATATCTTCCGGCAATAATTGTGGGATCCCGGGATTATTGTACTGGCATCCCGAAACTCCCGTGATCGTAAAAATCGAAAAATTGGCATTCCTAGTTTGATTGCTATTCTGCAATGGTAGCTGATTCTTATGACGAGTTTCTTTATGGAGTTTTCTTATTCAAATTTTCACAATTTGTCCGGATTTTAAAGTTTCTGAACTGAGTTTTTCATCAGAGTTTTTAGAAAAATTTCGAGAGCGCTGTAACATGGTTTAATAAAATAATTTCATTTTTAATTAATTTAATTTTGATTTTTCGTTTTAAGCGGCTAAAAATCGTACGAGTAAAAAAAACCCAAAACACTTTTTTGCAATTTATTCTATATTGAATAGAAATAATTTCTTTTATTCAAAAAAAAATTGAGACAAATCACTCCGGTCTTTATAAATTATATAAAGAAACTGAAAACCTTTTCACCAAACAAAAAGAGTTTAATCAATCACACTTAAGGTGTTAGGGGTAGTTAGAACTTAAAAAAAATGGATTTTTTTTTGCATTTCCTTCAAATCTTGTGTGAAAATTTCAAGTGAATCCGACAAATACTTTTCGAGTTATTCAACAATTAACAATGGGCGCTCCGGAGCGTGCGAGAGCAACTAGGTAGCGCACCAATACTTTAAAAGCGTTTTTCTCAAAAACTGGTGATCACTGTAGCCTAAACTTAAAAACTTGAAACCTTAAATTTAAATATAATTTATACTGCTTTTGAAAAACATAAAGAACTCGTGCCTGATCGAAGGCTTTTTTTCAAAATTTTGATTTTTTTTAAACAATTAGCTGTCGGTGTTTTTCTCGAAAATCTGAAAAATATTTTCTGAGGCCGCCATTATTAATTTTGGGAAAAAAGAAGCTTCGATCAGACACAAGATTATCTATTAAGAAAACTAATTACTCTTGTCCGAGTGATTTTAGATGATTCTCCAAGGACTTGTGATGATCACCTCAAGGGACTTCTGGAGAAACGGGCGATAACTAACACAAACGGCGATAACTTTTACAATTATTAATTTTTTTTAGAAAATTTTCCTAAAGGCAAGTCGAAATATGATGTATGTTTTTATTTTTATAAAATAAAGCAACTGACTAGCAAAAAAAATTATTGGAAATCATCATATTTTCGCGCTTTTGGTTACTCCTAACCCCTTAAAACTTGCTCTTTATTTTATAGCAAAATTTAGTGGACTTCATAACTGCATAATCGAATTTTTTCTAAAAATTCATACAAAAAGTTGAAAGAGTATATGAAAATTCGTTGAGTTTTTCTCAATCTTATATACAGTTTGAAAATTTGGTTTGTGTATATAGTTGTACTTAAAGGCTAAAGGTTATTAAGATTATAGTAATAAAATTTAAGCAAGAAAAACATTAAAACTTTTTTTTAGTTTTCGATCAATTTTTTTAATGCACAATTTTTGCAAAAATCAAATCAAGTATTATAATTCTGAAAATAATAATATAAAAAAAAATATATAAAAGAATCCTACCCATTACATAATTGAACAAAATAGTTTTCTTTACCGTTAATTAAGAATTGCAGTTGCAGTATGTAGGTACCACCGCCCGCACTTCAAAAAAATACTTCGACGAAGAAAAGCTTTGTTACCGCCACATTCTTTTATATCACATTGAAGAAACATATTTATACAGTTTTCCATTTTTACAACAACAACAAAAGGCATTTTTAAGAGTTTTAATTTATTTCTTTGGCCAACTAAAAAAAATACCAAAATACATCTATTCCTTCCAAGGCTTCAGTGGCATAACCCTCAAGTAATGATTAGTACAACTTTCTATGACTGAAAAATTACAAAATATGCAACACTCTTTCAATTAGATTTTTGTATTATTTAGTCATTTGCAATCAACACTTACACACATACATACATGCACACTTAATTTTTTACATTCACCCATCGAGGTTCAGTAGATTCCATAAATTGTGCCAGTAAATTATCCAAAACAGGTACAAACAATTAAATGTATCAATAATGTGAGCACTTAAAGGAAATTAACGAC
Source organism: Anastrepha obliqua (assembly GCF_027943255.1). Taxonomy (NCBI): domain Eukaryota; kingdom Metazoa; phylum Arthropoda; class Insecta; order Diptera; family Tephritidae; genus Anastrepha; species Anastrepha obliqua. Next base: position 156,050,175 of record NC_072892.1, on the reverse strand, counting down.
ATAAGAGCGGGTATGTATGTTAATTTTTCATATGCATACCTACATATTTTCATATACATACATACATATGTGCCATATATGCGCGATTACGTACTACGTATGAGTGACTATTGTATTTTCAAGTACGACTCGTACGTTTGCTCGATATTTTACGCATATCAATTTCAAACAATGAACCGCGCACCAATCGATGACCATGAAAAATTGTTTACTTTCGATTTTAATGGACGCATAGTTGGATAAAATAGCAAAGCAAAAATGGTAATGCTGATATACATGCATACATACATACATACTAACATATGTGCCTATAGTACTTTTATTTATAAATAAAAGAGTACAACTCATTTCAAGTGAATATAAAATGAAACTAAGTATATTCACACATACATACGTACATATGTGGAAATTGCGAGCATACGAGGATGGATCAAGAAGTGCATGCAACTATAGATAAGGAATAGCCACGTCGGCAAGAAAAGTTTTTATTTATCAACTTTTTATTTATCCCTTTAGATCAACGCGTGGCATATTTTATTACCTTTTTTTCAACACTTAGATGTAATATTTGAAAATATACACTACCCAGTGATTGGAAGCGAACTTTATTATTATTAATATACCGAAAAATGGTGATCGTAAAAATTGTGAAAACTGGCGAGGCATATCTATTATTCCAGCTATTACAGGAATATTCACTCAAATTATCTTAGAACGAATATCATAAGCTTGGTCGGCCAGTTTTAAACCTTGACACTCGTGTATCGACAATATCCATATCGTTAGAATTTTAAGAGAGCAGTCCGCTGAGTACTATATGTACATATGTACAAGGCATTGGATGCCTTGAGGTGTGGAAGGCGTGAGGCATCAACTGGAAGATGACAATGAAGATGGAATACACAATTGGAAATATTTGAAGAAATAGTGGAGGTTGTAAGCGAATTTGAGTATCTCGACAGCATCTTCACTCCCGACAATGGTACAACGTCTGGCATTCAGCGAAGGATATCTAAAACGACGAGTGCGTTTGTCGGGCTGCCTCGAGTGTGGATTTTTGATGCTTGCGTAAATTCAGTTCTACTTCATGAGAGCGAAACGCGATACTTAAAGCAAGAATTGGCAAGAAAACTGCAGTCATTTGTAAATGATGATCGCGTCGTGTTATCGGCATGTGGCGGCCACGAACCATTTTTAACCAACATCTGTGGCAAATAACCAAACAAAAACCAATTAAAATGGAAATTATGCGAAGAAAGTACAAATGGATCGGACCCAAGCTTCGAAAAATGATGGATAAAATAGCTCAGTTACCTTTGAAGTGGAATCCACAAGGCGCGAGAAATAGGGGCCGGCATAAATTGACTTGGAGAAGATGTATTAATAAAGAGGCCAGCAAATCATTCAACGAACTAAAATATGTAGCATGAAACCGTGATTTGTGGAAATTCTGCAGAAAGGACTTGAAGCAATCCCAAGTCTCACCGCATGGACACCCAACGGACAATGCCCGGTAAGGGTACCTAACAAATTCGAGAACTGTGGCTTTATTAGCCTTAGAAGTTTCATCAAGCGCCGATCTAGCCGTGGCCAGAAGGAATTTGCGACTTTTGCCGAGCGCTCGCTGAGTTGACACGTGACCATTTTTCCAGGAGTAGAACAAAGGTTCACAAGGGAACCCTAATGCGCTAAAATCGTCTTCAGAGTCCTCTGTCTAGCCAACTCATCAGCCCAGCAATTTCCCTCTATGCCGCTGTGACCGGGACCCCAAACGAGCCTAATATCGAAGTATTCGGATGCAATGGAGGGAAAAGTCAGGCATTTCCCGACTAATTTCAAACGCACAATCAACGAGCCCAAGGCTCTGATTGCCGCTTGGCTGTCGGAGTAGATATTTACGTCCTTTACAATAATTATCAAAGTAAGCAACCAATCCACTGCTACCTTAGTTGCGGCTACCATCGCTTAGGAAACATTTCCGTGGTCCGGAAGCCTATATTTGAGCTTGATGGAGAGCTCCTCGACCTTTGGACGTTGGCGATGGCGAATATCGCAAGCGATAGAACAATAAGCTGTATGAGCTTTACGACGACTCAGATATAGTGCAGCGAATAAAAATCCAGCGGCTACGCTGGCTGGGTCATGTCATCCGAATGAATACATACGCTCCGTTTCTGAAAGTATTGGTGGCTGCAGAGGAAGAGGAAGGCCTCCTCTGTCGCGCTTTGTTAAACTCGGCCGAAATCGCGTAAGTGGTTATTGCACCAATTAAGAAGAAGAAGGAAACCTGCTCGCCACATACTCCGCTACTACCACCAGCTCTTTGCGAGGGCGTACAAAGATCCAGCACCATGGAGGCGAACTCAAAGTTTTTAAGAACATTAGAGTGTCCGTAGCTTATGGCCTGAGCACCTCAATCTGATTGCGAGTAAGTAAATTTTTCTGATTCTTCGACAGAGCTCAACAAGAATGAGCTCATGATTTTGACATGATTTTTTCATGTCTTTGATTAACACAATAGCTTGAATATAATCTCACAAAGATTAAATCAAATATACTTATAAAAGTAGAAATAAAGGCTGTCAAGCTATTCCCCTGGTCAAATTTTTTTTGGCAAAGCATTTTGGAAACACTTAAATTCGGAATCTTGAAATCTATTCTAGCCATTATTTGATGTCAGCAACACCAACTGCTTTAATTTAAAAGTTTCACGGGCTTATTGAGCCGCTCTCGTATGAAGTGTAAGAGAAATATTAAAACACTACGTGGGTGTGGAGGACCGCTTGTCCATTCTGCGCTGTTATAATACAAATAAATGATGAATGCTTTAATTTCTATCATTTCACAAGCAACAAACCAAGAAACTATGCGGAAAAAATGTTAATATAAATTGAAAAAAAAAATTATTAAATAAATTTATAAAAGTATTTTTGAAAAGAAGATAATATTGGAAAGGTGTTTCTTAGCAAAATGGCTGAGTAGCAGGCGCAACAAAGAGACAGAAGAAATCCGCACTTTAATTACTTGAGCGGATACGAGCCGTACAAGTATCTATGTATGTTTGTATGTTTGTATGTATGTATGTATGTATGTACTCGTATGTATGTATTCCAAGTCTTACTGTGCTATAAACAAAGTGTGGCGCGCAGCTGATGGAGCCGTTGGAGCTGCTGCTGCAGGCCAACTAACCAACCAACCTCGCTTACAGGTAATGGATTACCCAACTGAGTTAAATCGTGAATAATTCAACCGCAAAATAAAATTAACGAAACAAAAATACAATTACCGACATCGACTTGCTTACTTGCTTACTTGCATAAAACAAAAAAAAAAACAATAACAAACACTCACTTAGAAATACATACACTTATACATATACATGTATGTATGTATGCATGTGCGAATAAAATAATGCAACAAATTGTGTTTCCAAAGTAGATAAATAAATAAGCGCACACGAATGTGTTCGTATGTATGTGTGCACCCCAAAACAATAGGCAATTAATGTGCACACATACACACACACACACAAACATACTTGCAACTAACTGGCATAGAAGCGGGCGGGAGAGGCTTATGTAGTGGTGAAAATTTGCATGAAAGCCAAAGTTGCACAAACTGGTGAATGGAGGAGGCGGTACGAAAGTGTTTCATATCTGTGGCTAAAGTATGAATTAGGCCAGGGAACTATGTATGCATGTATGTGTGTATGTATGCTCACTTTAGTTAGAGCGACAACTAGAATACGTACATGCATACATACATACACACAAGCACACTGGCCGACACCTGTGGTAATGCAAATAAAATAGTAGGTGCAATCCATGCATACTCATACATACATACACACTTGCATATATAATACAAAATTTGCTACATCTGCTTGAGTGTGTATGTGTGTGTGCGTGTGTAATTAATTAATATGGGTATTTCTTAAAATGCATGTCACTCATGCAAATTTTCCAGCGCAATTCGCCAACGAATATTCACTGAGCACTAAAGACACACACACATACATAGATTTTAATCGCAGGCATCATAGTAAGTAGTGGTTGTTGTTGTTGCCACTTATGTGTGCGTCTTTTGAGATTATAGATAATTTTGTTTGAAAAGTGTGTTATTATGTTTGCTTCTAAAACGGAATTCGCAAATGTAAGCCAAGCTCGCTCAGCACTTCCAACCGGCAACAGTTTGCTTTACGTATGTATGTGCGTATGTATCGCTGTGCTTACAGGTTTTTGGAGCGAATGATATGAAACGTATTCGATGTGAATTAAAAATATTAGCACTTAATTATTTGAACTAGTTTTTATTCATTTTGCCTACATTTTTGTTTTTTTTTCTTAATTCTTTTGAGTGAAAAAAGCAAGTTGTATGTTACTCCTATTAGCATCTACTCAGGCAGCATTTGGCCGACTCAATTTTTGATTACCATTGGGCTTTAATTTTTATTTAGTTTATTTTATTTTATTTTATTTTGTTTTTGTTTTATTTTATTTGAGCTTAATCCATCTCGGCTATTGCCGGACATTACACATCCCGGATAAAATTTTCAAGGGATTGTGCTCTGGTGGAGCGTAGTCCAAATTCTACGCCCATGCGATTACTATTGCTTAAATATTTAAAAATCTACGAACTATTGCACATGTGTCCAGTATGGCCGACTTCTACATGTCTTCTAAGAGGTGTTGGCAGTCATACTTCTTCAAGTTGTTTATTAAATGCTTAGGCACTAATCCAGTGGACGATATAATTATTGGAATTATATTCACTTCCCTCGCTTTGTACATCTGTTTCAGTTCTATGGCCAAAGCTGCATACTTCGATACTTTGGTGGAGTATGTGCTTTGGATGTTGCTATTAAGGGGCAACGCTATATGGATAACTTCGATTGTTTTATTTATCTTGTCGAACAAGATGATGTCAGGTTTGTTGGCAGCTGCGGTTTGATCTGTGGAAATAAATCTGTCCCAGTACAGTTTAAAATTTGCATTTTCCAATATTGCCTTTGGTTCATATTTAAAATACAAGACTTCTGCTTGTAAGGGACCGTGTTTTATCGCAAGTTGTTGGTGGAGGAGCTTTGCTATATTGTTATGTCTCATGACATATTCACGGAGGGCAAGTACACTACATCCAGCAATTACATGGTCGATTGTTTCGCCGTAAATGCCGCACCTTCGGCATCTATCTTCTATTGCCTCACCATGTATCGACCTTCGGAAATTCCTTGTTGGAATAACTCGGTCTTGGATAGCGATTTCGAAACCTTCTGTTTCAGAAAATAGCTTTCCTTTCTTCAACCATAAATTGGATGATAATGCGTCTATCCATTCCATTTCGAGATCATGCGGATGAGCACCGTGTATTGTGTTTGCCTTCCATGCTGCGATCATTTCTGCTGGGGATTTAACACCCTCAGGTACTGGGAAATCCTGCTCCATCAGACTTAGCGGGGTAAAGCCATTATCTGCCATAGCGATAGCTTTAAATAGATGGGACTCGCTGCTTAGAAAATATGTACGTAACTTCAAAGTTTGCGAAAAGTGTAGACGCGCTATATTAATTATTCCTCTCCCACCAACGTTTCGAGGAAGCGATATTCTTTCCACAGCGCTTTGAAGGTAATGGCTTTGGAACTTTGTAAAAGTGGTGCGTATCAGCGTTTCAATCCGAAGGATGTCTGTCTGAGATTGGTATTGATTGCCTTGCATTTATTTCCACTGCTCAGACTAGTTTTTAATACAGCTTTCAGTCGGGCCTCAAATTTGTTAATGAGGTTTTGCTTTACTAGCGTGTGGTTGATTCCTTTATTTTATTTTATTTTATTTTCTTTTCACTTTTTTTTTCTTTTTTTGAGTGAAAAAAAAATTTCAAACAACCTGTTCTTCTAGAGGGTGGCAGCCATCAAAGCCACGGTGAGCAAACGGGTTACTTCAACCGACAAGTGAACGTGGCAGGCTGAGAGAGGCTGCAAATGGACCAAACTGATGTTACCTGTCACATTTGATCGACTGTCACAGATCCAGGACTAGAGGCAGCTGGTTGGACTGATGACGAGCAGCTTTCTATTGGCGAAGCAAAAGGAAAGGTAGGCATCTCAGGTAGTGTGCTCTGCCCAGCATGTGGAGAGGAGCATAGGGTAGTGAACCACTTTCTGTGTGCCTGCCCGGCCTTCGCTCGAATGAGGCTTGAGGTCTTTGGCACTGATGTATTAAGAAGCAACCACCTTGGCTCCTTGGTACCACAAGATCTACTCAGATTTCTGCGGAGGTGGAGTAGATTTAAAGAAAAGTAAAAAGGGAAGCCAAGTGCAGTACAATGAACTTAATGTCTTGCTAGCTCGCCCGAAAAAAAAAATATTTTTAACTTAATTTTACTTCTTTTAAAGTTGAGGAGGAAGGCCGGCTTGAAATTGACTTCAGAGCTATGCTCTAATGCACTTTTTTTCTTAGAATTTTAAATAGAATCAAAATCTGATAGAAACAATGTCGAAAAAAATTGACCCACCCTAATATACATATACATAAATATATTCAAAAAAAACTGCATGCATACCAATTGAAATCTACCAATAAATTTGCACATTGCACAATAATTACAATAACAACAAGTATAGCAAGTAACAACTACTAGAACCCGTATCTGCTTATGGGTGACTGGTGTTTTTACGCTCCAGTAAAGCCAAAAACTCTGTGAACGCGAAAGAAGTCAACCATTATAATGACTATGCCGCCGCTAACCTCTGCTGTGACACAAACCACACATACATACAAACGTATAGTAAGCATGGTAAGTATGTATGTATGTATTCGTAGCTCCAATAGATACACACACTTACATACATGCACGTAGTGAACTCAAGTACTAGCTACTAAAAAATCTAAACATTTACAGCGGACATACAGCGAGCATACAAATGCATCCATACGTACATACCTACATACATACATACATACATACATACATACATACTATACTCGTCTGCATGTCATTGTTTTTGTAAGCGATCGTGTTGCGATTTTTTCTTTGATTTTTTATCAACAATTTTTCTTAGTTGCTGCTAGTCACTCACTCGCCGCTCCTTTGTTTAACCCGCACCTCAGTTTCTTGTTTATTTTTCTTGCTTAATTTAGCATTTAAATAATTTTTTATTCTTTGCTTTCAACGTTTCTTAGACTCACCCACCGCGTATTTCCCTTTGTCTACGCTGCTGTGATCACCCCCATTTTATAATCGCTATGCTTTTTGGTATTTTACATGCATACATACATACATACATGCACACAAATACTCATATACATATATACGACATTTAACAAACTCGAGCAACAGGTTATTTCTTGTACACAATAAAAGTGGATACGAGCACAAAAAGCAAATGCGATTTTATGCTGTTTATTTTTTTTCAAAATTGTTTTTATTTATTTTGTTTTGGTTTTTTGTTTTCCTAAATAAAATGAAAATAAGCATTAAAATTATTTTACGAATGTGAATGGTTCCTTAGCCAGTCACGCTTGTGCAGTTCCTTGTGGCAATTATTTAAGGTTTTTTTTTCTTTTTTTTTTTAGGTAGATAAAGGTTGATTTGCTTTTATAAGAATTCAAGAATTTTGTTGATATTTTTCAGTATCTTGATTAATGGTTTTCTATTTTTGCAGTGATACGCGGCTATTAGTATTTTTATGTATTTAATGCGATTTTTAGCAAAATATAAAATGAACAACTTTGCTTCCGCTGCTCCTTCCTCAAAATTTAAGGCGTTACGTAAAAACAACAAAACATAAAAAAATTATCGCTTATAACTAACCTTAAGCCTAACAAAAGTTTCAAAATTTTAATCTAGCTTTTATGCCTTTTAGCCAGTTGAATGAGCTCTTTTTACCTATCTCCAACTAACCACTATGTGCCAATTACGGCAGGATTAGTGTTCTAACTATTGTGTGAAAGGCTAGAGCCCACCATCAATCAACACATTGGATTCCCATGACAGTCGGTTCTACGTTACCGGAACGACCGGATCTATATCCGGCCAAGGACTGTCACTTCAGCAGCATTCCCCATATATGTATGGGGAATGCTTATGCTGCTACAACAACAACAACATCTTATCGGTATGGCATTTTATACCATCGACCAGATATTCACAATACGCAAAGTCTTGGAGAAGAAAGGAGAATCGACACACACCATATTTTTGTCGATTTGTCTTACTGCATTCGACAGTACGAAGAGGAGTTATCTGTATGCCGCGATGTCTGAATTTGGTATCCCAGCAAAACTAATACGGATATGCAAAATATCGTTACTCAATACTTGCAGCGTCATCAGAATTGGGAAGGACCTCTCCGAACCGTTTGATACCAAACAAGGTTTCAGACAGGGGGACTCGCTGGCGTGTGACTTCTTTAACCTGACGTTGGAGAGCATCGTACGAGAAGCAGAACTTAATCGCTCTGGCACAATATTTTATAAGAGCGTACAATTTTTAGCGGTGATATTAGCACCAACGCCTGAAGAACCGCGCTAGTAATTATGCCTTTTCCAAACTGGATAAAGAAGCAAAGCGAATGGGTCTGAAGTGGGTGGTGAGCGAGGACAAAATAAAGAATCTCCTGTCATCAAAGACACAGTCGGCGCACTCGCGTATCGGCACCCACGTCACTGTTGACAGTTATAATTTCGAGGTTGTAAAGGACTTCGTCTATTTAGGAACCAGAATCAACACTGATAATATTGACAGCCTTGAAGTCCAGCGGAGAATCTCTTTTGCTAACAAGTGCTACTTTGAACTAAGTAGGCAATTGAGTAGTAAAGTCCTCTCCCGACGAACAAAATTAACACTTTATAAGTCTCTCATCATGACCGCCCTATCATATGGCACAGAAGCGTGGACGATGACAACATCCGATGAAGCGTCCCTAGAAGTCAAGGACCTTTGCACGTTGGTGACGGCGAGTATCGTCGGCGATGGATGAATGAGCTTTACGACGACCTGGACATAGTGCAGCGAATAAAGATCCAACGGCTGCTCTGGCTGGGTCATGTCGTCCGATGTGGATACAAACGCTCCGGCTCTGAAAGTATTCAATGCGGTACCAGCTGATGGTAGCAGAGGAAGAGGAAGTCCTCCTCTGCGTTGGAAAGATCAGGTTGAGAAGGACTTGACTTAATTTGGTGTACCCAATTAGGGCCGGTTAGTACGAGAAAGAAACGATTGGCGCGCTTTGTTAAACTAGGCCAAAATCGCGTATGCGGTTACCGTGTAAGTCAAGAAGAAGAAGAGAAAAGGTACCAGATAAACCTGAAACTAAGCGTCAAATTGCCGAATGGAAGGCCCCAAACGAGCCACCACCCAAAAAATCACGTTTGGAGAAGTCAAAAATCAAGACGATACTCATTTGTTTTTACAAATCCAAAGGCATTGCCCACAAGGAGTTCGTGCCAATGGGCCAAGCCGTGTATAGAATTTTCTATCTTGGCGTTTTGAAGCGTTTGTTGCATCGCATTCGTCGAATTCACCCTGAATACCGCGACGAAGGAAGCCGGCACTTATTACATGGTAATGCACCGTCTCATCGACGCACTCTTGTGACTGATTTTTTGACTGGAAATAGCATTTTAACCATCAATCACTCACCGTATTCGCCTGATATGGCTCCCTGTGACTTCTACCTATTCGAAAAATTGCATTTGGCCATGGAAGGAAAACATTTTGCGTCCGTAGAGGCCATCCAAAAGGCTTATACCGACATTCTGAAGGACATTCCGGTCAATGACCTGAAACGCTGTTTCGAAAAGCTTTTAGATCGCGCAAAACAGTGTATCGAGGACAGAAGGGACTATTTTGAATAAATAAACTCGAAGTTATTAGAACAGAGCTCCTGTCGTTTCTATTGTAGCTCAGTCTTGTTTATTTTGGACTTCACCTTGTATATATCTGCCTCTTTGAAAACGTCGACTCATGTGCCTTTAAAAGAGGCACATACTTCACTATTTTGTTTTAAAGAAAAGCAGTAATAGAACTCATTTTTTTTTATTGGAAGCTCTGGTGATATTATTCTCTAATATTTCAATACAAAAAAAAATATTCCCCATTTGATGCAATTATTTTATGAAATGCCAAACATTATTTGCATACTTTTGTTGCAATTCCACTCATTGTGCCACTCAAAGAAAATGATGGGTAAACCAAGACACGAAAAATGGGAAATGATATTCTAATTAGCATCACGGAGCTCAGTTGCATTCTGCAAATGTTGTCAATGCCTATTAGAAAGCACTCAAATGAGCAAATGGTGGTGTAAACACCTATCTAAGATTACACCTTCAGATTACTGTTTTTGCCGAAGAGTTTCCTAAATAACCACTTTCGAAGTAAAGAAAAATTGGTTCACTTCATTGACATCAAAATCGGTAAAATTTTCTAGAAACACTTCAAAAATTGCTTGAAATGCATATATCTAAGAGTAGTGGCAGATTCTTTGACGGAAGCACCCAGCCAATGCAGCTTTCAAGACTAGATCAATCAAGCTTTTTGAAGAATTCGCAAATATGGTCAGCATTACCAAGCATCACTACTAGATCCAGTTTAAATTGAGATAATTTTGAAAGATAGTTTTTAAGTAAAAGTCGCAGTAAAACTGCATCATTCGTCCTAAAATAAAAAAAATATTTTTAAAACCATTGAAAAGAATTCAAACACTTGTTTTTGATTTTACAACTTCTTTCTAATAAGTATTCACAGGTTTCACCTAATTATTCATCAAATTAAAGCACTCCAACTCTTGTGTTTTTTTGTTTTTTCAATCCATTAAAAGAAAGTAAGAGTATTTATACTTTTGTTAAAAATATTAATTCCGCGCGTATTTTAATGAGGACAACACCAGCAACAAGCTAATCTCAAGACAAAATTACCGGGAAAAAGTCAAAAACATACAAAGAGAACAACAACAGCAACATACTCGTATAAACAACTTTCGATTCGCCGTGAAAGGTCATTAGCGCGTAGCGGTGATATGCATTAGTGCGCCGTTAGTTAATAATTCATGCCACGTGATGAACTTCAACCGCTGGGCCAGCATAGAGAACAGCTATAAATAGTGCTGACCGCATGCGCCGCCACCTAGGCCACAAACCAAAACAAAAAAAAAACAAAAAAAATGTTAAAAAAATTGTTTTGGCCAAAACGCCCATTGATGCTGCTGATGGCGTTGATGGAGACAGAAGTCATTACAAATGTGCGCTTTTAAAATAGTATTCAAAATATGATTTTCTTTTTAATTTTTTGATTTTTTTTTCTACTTTTCATAATCGAAGACATTTAAGTTCCGCTGCGGCGCACAAGCTTTTGCTTTCGCCGAAGAAACAAACAAAATTAATTTATAAGAGAAATAAATGAAAAATCGAAAATGATATCATCTATGAAAATTGTTAGAGGTGGAAGCAACAAAAACAAAAAAAAAAAACAAAAACATCAAAAAAAATAATAATAAAATTAAGAAAACAAAGTAATTGCATGTAACAGCAGGGAAACGGCGACGCTAATCGATAATCGGTCACCATTGAATCACTTTGCAAATCTTCGCTGATGTCAGAGATAAGTAAGGCGTACACAAGAAATCAAAAAGGAAATTTAATTCTTTGTAAAGGGGTTTCCAATAGGGGTACTACAATTTTCGATGGTTACAATGGCAATACTGCGTATTATCTTTTTTTGAGATTTTGTAAATCATTATGTTTAGTAGGTTAATCATGGAAATTTATAGGCTTGAACAATGTTTAGAACTGCGAGAATTTTTTATACAAATCAGTGTTCATTTGTGAGTGAATATTGAGAGAAATTTAAGGAGCATTCATGGATGGCAATATTCTGTTGGTAATTGAGTACATGCGTTCTTCTTTTAATGGCAATGTACGCGCAACCTACTAGAGAAGGACATTTTAAAATGTAAGAAAAAACAAATTTTGTTTAATAAAATTAAAATTCAGTAAGATGAAATCAGATTCAATAATATTAAATATTTTACTCATTTGAACGATTCCATGCGAAAAGATCGGAGTATTTTGGACATGGTCTTACATTTTTCTGAAAAATGGCTTATTGCATTATAGGATTTGAAGATATTAAAAATTTTTAAATTTTGAGTGGGGAAAATTTTGGTAATGAAATTTTTTAATTAAAATATTTTCCGTTTCCTTAACATTTGCATAGATTTTTTTTAATTCTTTTTGTTAAAATACAAAAACTTTTGTTTGAAAAAACTGAGTTTTTTTTTAATTTTTGGGAAAAATATTTTGTTTCAAATATTTTTGAGCGCAAGAAAGTTTTTTAATGAAATATCCTCAACATTTTTAAAGATTTTTTTTTTAATTTTGAATGAGATACACTTAAAATAAATTTTGTTTGAAAAAACAGTTATAAATTATTTTAAATTTAGAATAAGATGCACTTAAAAAATTTTTTTTTGAAAATCTGTTTGCTTGAAAAATACTTGTTTTTGCTTCAAATTTTTGAGAAAAAATTCTGTTTTAAGAATTTGGATTTCGTTTAAAATTTGTATTAAAGTTGTTTTTGTTTAAAATTGTCAGGAAAGCTATTTTTTTTTTTTTGAAAATAAGTTCTTAAGTGAAATATCTCCGATTATATTTAACATTTTTATAGTTTAATTTTTAATGATAAAGTACACTTAAAAAAACTATGTTTGAAGAAAAATTTTTGAGAAGAAAAGTTTGTTCGATGAATTTTGATTCTTTGAATTTTTTCATTTTGTTTGAAATTTTTAGAAAGAAATTTGTTTGATTAAAATTGTAATTAAAATATGAAGCGAAATTAAGTTTTTTAAATGAAATTTCTTCGGTTCTTTTAAACACTTTTTAAATTATTTTAAATTTTTATGATTAAATACACTAACAAACATTTCGTTGTTGAAAAATTTTTGTTTTGTTTGAAAAAAAATTTTGTGTTTGTTTAAAATTTTGTTTGAGAAACCATTTTTATGCTTAAAATTTTTAGGAAGAAATTTTTTTGTTCAAAAGTGTTGGGAAGATATATTTTCTTTAATAGAATTAGGTTTTTTAAGTGAAGTATCTTTGGTTCTTTTTAACATTTTTTTTTTAATTTTTAAAGAAAATTACTATTAAAACAGTTTTTTTGCTTAAAACTTTTGGGAAATTTTGTTTGAAAGAAAATTTTTGGGAAAAGAGTTTGGTTTAATATTTTTAAGAAGATACTTTTTTTCAAATTGTTGGTAGAGATTTTTTTGTAAGTGAAAGCAAGTTTGTAAATGAAATATCTTTTATGAAATACAAGTTAAAAGAAATATTTTTAAGAAAAAATTTTAGGAAAAAGTATTGTTTAAAAAAGCTTTTGCTTGAAAAAAAAATGTTTGTTCAAATTTTGCTAAATTGTTTTTTTGTTAAAATTTTGGCGGTATTTTTTTTTAAACAAAAGCTTTTTTAAACAAAAATTTTAGAAAAATGTTAACAATTTTTTTTTTAATTTATCAATTTATCAAAATTTGTTTGAATACAATTTTTTTTGTTTGGAATATGTGCAAAATAAAAAAACAAATATTCTTCATATTTTCTCCATTAATAGCTGAGACTATGTTTAGTAGTCTCTCAAAGTTTCACCGTGGCATTGCACGAACTTTTCAAGTTATGGCGAATCTTTGAAATATCAATGCACTATTAATAACAAAAACAAAACCAACAAAAAAACCGAAGCCAAAAATATTTTTCAAAACCATATATTATCTTAAAAAATAAAAAAAAGAATTTATAGAATTAATTATGTTGAAGAAAACCGAAGTTATTTCACGTAAAAATAAACAATACCAAAATTTCCAACATTGAATAAACTTCAAAATTACAAAATTTTCTCAATTGATTTCTTTTTATATTCAATTTTACAAATAAACTAAGTTTTAGAAAAATTAAAGATCATTCCCAAAATATTTGGATCACTTGGTATGGGATTAACTTGATATGTCTTCAAAAACAGAAGTTAATTTTGCATTTCACAGAACTAATTTTTTTTTTGCCAATTTTTTAATTGTATCACTCTTAGTGGAACACCCCTTATTTCGTAGTTAGTGACAGCGCTATACATAGACAGCTGAGCTAGGCGAAAGCAAGCAGCTGATGTCCAACAAGTGTACGCTTGCGGCAATTTGTTCAGCGGAAATCGCAATTCAAGTGCGCGAAATAAAGCCGAAATTAAGAGCTCAATGGGGATGAAATCGAAATCGGTGTCGAAGTCGAAGTGAAATGAAGTAACTATTATTTTTACGATTTCATTGTTTTTAAGTTATCATTTTTTTATTTAATTTATTTCTTTATTTAATTGCATTTTACACTGGTCGCTGGCATTTGGCACAGCAAACGTCTGGGAATACAACTCTTGCCGCTGGCGGTAACAGCACCGGCGGCGGCACACAAATAAATTCAAATGTCGCCGCGCGGCACCAAATGCCAAAAGCAAAAGTCAAAATACTATGTACTAAATAAAAGCGAAAACAGGCGTTTGTAGTAATAATACAAAGCTGTTGGCCAAGAAGTCAAATTGAAGTCAAAACCAACAACAATTAATATAATAACACAAGAAAAAACGCTGCGTGCTAAGGTGAGCCGCGCAGCTCTACTCAATTCAGCTCAGCTCAGCTCAGCCGCCTAGTCCGCGTCGCTTTTTCGTGCCTCAAGCGCGCTCGTTGTTAACCACTCCCTGCCGCACCGCCCACCGTTCAACGTAAATTGCTGGATTTTTTCCAAAAAAAAATATTAAAAAAATCTAAGTTTATAATTGCACTTCAGCGTTTTAACATTCAAAGCCAATTGCTGCCACTGCCGCTGCTGCTGCTGATGACTACATTTTGTTTAAGGTTATTTTAGCTAGCGAAGTAAATCAATAACCAGTTGGTTGCTAACAGTTTTCAGTTTTTTCATAAATTTTCTGCTCTTTGCTGCTTTGCTTCATTGCTGCATCTACTTAACCTGATATTCTGTGCACGAACGCTGCCGCGGTGGTAGTGGCGGCGTAAGCCGCATTGGCGGTGGTGTCGCGCAAACGCATTGCAATTCACTCTCTCAAATTGCTTGTTGTCCGCTTGTTTAATGTTGCCGATAATTTTCATTTGTTGACCAAGCAAAGTTGCTAGTTGGCTGCTAATTTATGGCAAGCAGCACTAAATAAATTTTTGGTAAAAAAAATTCATTTTATTATTTTTGGAATTCGTGATTTTACTTAGTACTGCGTGTTCAATTTTAGACTAAAGTCAATGTGGTTTGTAATGTGCGCAATTAACTATTTATTTATAGCCAACGATGGCATGGTAAAGAATGTAACAATTGCTTTTCAATTAAATGATTAATTAAATAAAAATAAATAAGTTATTGAAAACCTTGTCGGTTCTACTTCACACCCACAGTGGATAAAGACAAGATATGGAGCGGAGAAAAATTCAGTAAGCTATAAATCATATTTGATACATTATAAATACAGTGGCGGAAAGATAATAGAGGCGGGGAAACTTTGCAGTTTATTATTAAAAACTTAGCCTAAGAAAACGTTTAGAAGGCAATGCGCACGCAGATGTATTGGGTTGGCAACTACTATAAGTAATTGCGAATTTCACTCATATATGGCTTCAGTTGAATTTTTAGGTCTGTAGACGTAGTACAAAGTTAAAAATCATTTTGTTATTTAATAGCTGGCAATTCAGCTGTCATTCAGTAAAAAAAGTTGATCGGTTGCGTAGTTTTCGTTTGGCGTTCGGTAAAAAGTGGAAAATCAAAAGAAACATTTCCGTTATATTTTGCTTTTCTATTTCCGCAAAGGAAAAACCGTATCGCAAGCTCATAAAAAATTATGTCCTGTTTATGGTAGCCGGTGACGAAGCCTTAAAAGAACGGCAGTGTCAAAATTGGTTTGCCAAATTTGGTTCTGGTGATTTTTCACTCAAAGATGAAAATCGCTCTGGTCGTTCAGTTGAAGTTGATGACGCCCTAATCAAAGCAATAATCGATTCGGATCGTCACAGTACAACACGTGAGATTGCAGAGAAATGCATCGAAAATCACTTAAAAGAACTTGGCTATGTTCAAAAACTCGATACATGGGTTCCTCACGAACTGAAAGAAACGCATTTAACGCAATGAATTAACAGCTGCGATTTGCTAAAGAAACGTAATGAAAATGATCAATTTTTAAAACGACCAATGATGAAAAATGGGTTGTTTACGAAAAGTATTGTATTCCATCATGCAACAATATCAAGCGAAAAAGATCGTGGAGCAGGACAGGTGAACCAACTCAAACAACATCAAAAGCGAGAAGAAGAAGTTTTTGTTATCAGTTTGGTGAGATTACAAAGGACTTGTCTACATTGAACTCTTGCCACCCAACCGAACGATCAATTCTGATATCTACATTGAACAACTAACGCAATAAAACAATGCAGTTGAAGAAAAGCGGCCCGAATTGACACATTGAAAAGGTATTGTAATCCATCATGACATTGCATTGCCACACACATCTTTGGCTACTCGGCAAAAATTAATGGAGCTTGGTTGGAATGTTTTGCCACATCCACCATATAGTCCTGACTTTGCACCATCTGATTACTTTTTGTTATTCCAAATCGTACCTGATTCAGTTTTTTGCTAATAAAAAAACCAGAAGTTTCATGGGATTACGATGCTCCCTGAAAGATGGCAAAAGATCATTGATCAAAATGGACAATACATTACAGAATAAAGTTATTTAGTTCCATCAAAAAATTTCCTTTGATTTTCTAAAAAAAATGCGCAATTACTTAGTTGCCAACCCAATACAAGGTGGAGCAAAAGAAGAAGGAGGATTTATGATTCCAACAAATGGTGTCGTATGTTAATCATATTTGACACTCGTGAGCAAGGCAGCAATGACATACAAACCTTACAAGCATTGGATGCCGCAAAGGTCAAAATAAAAATTTTGATCACTTAAAATAAATTTTATTTTTTTTTAGTAAAACATGTATTCAAAAACAAAATTGGATGATTAATTTTGCGCCACCTTTAAAGCACTAGTATACAAATTGTTTCTTGAAAGCGGTACCTCATTAACACAGTGTTTTTAGACTGATTTGAGATCGTTGGGCATGAAAATGGGTTTCACTTATTTTTCCAAAGAAGAGCTTTTTTGCAGTTATTGCCAAACAAACTATTATTTAATTTGTCATAACTTTTACATTTTCTGTCTTCATAGGCATCACATTTGTGTTTGTTGATGACGACCGAACCATGACTGAGTTATGGTGGTGTTAAATGCTTCATACTGCTGATGAAGTTGAAGAGGTTTTTAATACATATCAGCGCCTGCTGATAGGAGTAGTAAAGAAATGAGAGACAAGATACTTAAATCTTAATCCCACAAAAGCAGGGCAGATAAGCAGGGCATGAGAAGGTGCTGATATGATTCCACCACATCCTCCAAACAGCTGACGTAGTAATAGCAAAATCTTAGAAATATAATATGATACTAATATAATAATACCGACGAAGTAATATCGAGTCTCACAGCATCACGCCTCGCGGACAATGTCCTGTAAAGACACCCATGAAATTCGGGTGCTGAGATTTTGTTAACTACAGAAGAAATCTCGAATGACAGAAAGATTTTGCGACTTTACAAGTACAATAGCCCAACAATAGTTAACGGGATCCCAATCCTCTTATTTCGCGGAGAAACTACCTCACAGATTCCCTGTCTATCCAGCTCATCCGCCTCACAGTTTCCTACAATGTCGCTATGACCAGGTACCCAAATGAGCCTTAGGTCAAAGAATTCGGATGCGATCGAAAGTGAAGTCAGGCATTAGCTAACTAGTTTTGAGTGCTTTTTACGGGCCCATTACAGCGGCGAATTCAATAGCAGAGCTTGCAACAAAGTCGATTCTGTTTTGAATCAGATGGAAACTAGCGGTGAGGAATGGCATTACAAAAAGGTTTTGTTGAGTGGTCGTTTTGAGTGGAATTGAAGCACGAATCATCAAATACGAGCTTCTCCCATCAGGCTACACACCGACCACAACTCTCAACAAGTGGCCAGATTGAAGCAGACGATGGACCACAATCGAATAGATGGAGTGTTTTGTTCCATCAAGACAACAACAGGCCACACAGATGGTTGCGAGGCGCCAGAATCTATCAGAGCTATGGGAGAAAGGATTGCACCAATACATCATCACAGCGTTCGATAGAGTCCGGTTTCCAAACCCTCTGTGAGCATAAAACAACAAAAGTGGTTCCTGGCAGCGTTCTCCCATTGAGAGGGAAAAGTCAAAACATCCGAGCTTTTAATCTGCCGACCGAAAACGGCTTAAAACTGTAGATCCCATCACAAACTGGATGAGGAGCTCCACCAAATACGCAACAAGGGATGTATGTAATAATTATGTATAAATGAAATGTACCTCAAAGTAGCTTGTGAAAATGAACTGATCTAGGAGTTCACTATAAAAAACGAGAACTTCTTCCATCGCGGAATTATAAAATTTCTTTGAAAATTAACAAAAATTAGCTAACAAAATTGCGCTAAATTTGGTCTGCTTGTTCATTTTCCTTGGCAAGGCACTTCTGAATGGACCACTGCATCCACAACTATCTACCTCCAG
Source organism: Anastrepha obliqua (assembly GCF_027943255.1). Lineage (NCBI taxonomy): Eukaryota > Metazoa > Arthropoda > Insecta > Diptera > Tephritidae > Anastrepha > Anastrepha obliqua. The sequence continues at coordinate 156,031,520 of NC_072892.1, read as the reverse complement.
ATTTCTCGATCCGCCACCAGTTTTTCCCGTTCATCTCTTTAAGATTGTCGATAACTGCATCAACCCATCTTTTCTTTGGTCTGCGCTTAGTTGGCTTCTCCTGCGGTTGTTTCTTCAAGACCTGTTTTGGTGCTTTATTCATTCATCTTATAATCTTAACTATGTAAAAAAAGTAGCCGGAATTTTTGAATAATTAAATGCGCGGTCGCCGTAGCTAAATGGATTGGTGCGGACTCACATTCGGTAGTGTCCAGGTTCAAAATCCAGGTGATGGTAAACCACCGAATGTATTTCTGCCATGAAAAAGATCCTCATAAAAAACTCCACTACCGTTCGGAGGCGGCATAAAACGGAAGAACATTAGGGCACACACTATAAATAGGAGGTGGTGCTCGACTACCTAGCAAAGTTATGCACGTTAATTATATATATAAATAAATCAGAAACACAAAAGTAGTGGGAGGAGCCAAGTAGATGTAATTTTGACGGACTGCATTCGGGCAGTAGAGGTTATACAGCTTAGGACTCAAAACAACGGCGGAGGAAATACTACCGAAATAATACTGCAAGAGTAAAGAGGCAAAACCATGAGAAGCTTAGTTCGAGTTGAAGTCTTGCACTGACAAAGTGAAAGTATTCGAAGGCTCCTTCTCGTTAAAAAAAAATCAAACAAACAACTCTTCTTTCAACCTTCAAACCAGTTCTCATATGCCGATCGTGGAATCATCCTCTGCTCCTTCTGCATATTCTTATTTGTTGCCTCACGCACTACCAAAATACTTTACTTAAAACAACAATTTTTTTGTTGTTGTAGCATGTAATGGAAATGCTGCTGGAATGACAATCCTTGGCCGGATATAAATGGGCTTCGTTTCGGTAACGTAAAACCGACTGTCGTGCGAACGTTTCCGATATGGTATTAATGTTGAGTTTGGTCAAACAGTCGTGCACAGCATCAGAGCCGACCCGTTCGAAACACCAATATCAGCTGATGTTATCTCCCTGATCCTCATTCAGCGACGCTCGAGTGAAATTTTGTTAAGTCTTTCGATGTTTTCATCAATCAGAGAAGTAAATAGATGGCCGAAATTATCAACCACAGGACGGATCGCTTTAAAGTCGTTAAATGACTTTTGCTTTCAAAATTTCGCGATAAAAAATCAGCTGGAATAAATTCGAATCAATTCTGAAGGAATTAGTTTTAGAGCTGGCGAAATTTTATGAGAAAGACTTGGTTAGAAGCAAGCATGAGCAGCAATCTTTTCGTATTTATGCATTCTTTGCTTTTCATGGTTTTTATATCTTTTATGGTTTAATGACTTTTATGCCGCTTTGCTCTGATCAGTTAAACTAGTCAAGGAAAATATAGATTTATGGATAAATATGTAGAAAGATAAAAAGACGTAGTCCTAGTCCATTGCACTATCTAAACTCACCTATTCTGTTTAACATAAGCATGAAACCTATTCATTGAAATAGAACTTAAATTGGCGCCAACAAGTCTTTGGTGCGCTTAAATAACCCAGTCGAGTTTAGGAAGTGTAACGAGCCTTGAATTGATTTTGTTTTTATTAATTATACCACAACTGTACATGTAAAAACATATGTACACATATTTTAAACACACATACATACATATGTATACCAGCTTCTACTTTGGTGTAGCTCATAAATCTTTCGCGGGCATTTTTCATCTATTCATTACTTTCAATACCATTCCGTCACGATTCTTTAGGCGCTCTACGAATATCGAACACACACAAATAAATTATGTAAATAAATGGTACAGAAAAGTGTCAAAGCACTAGTCAGTAGAATTAGTCTCGCTCGATATTTTTAGCCATCGGTAATAACTCAATGTCGAGTTGAGTTGATAGATTGGATTTCCGATGGGATAGTTTTTACATATCGCATTTACATAAATTAAATTTTTTTAGACATTTCAGGCTATAAAATAGATTCGAATTATTTGTGATTAATTGCCATAAAACCAAAATCCTTTCTTTAAATTAGCAGCAGTATGACGATGACCATCCAGACGTGGCCTACTGAGGAAGATAAAATTTTTGAAAAGTGCACACTGGTTTTAGGAGTGATAAGAACAAGTTCCCCATGCGGCATCACAATGAACTATGAGCCTGAGTGTGTTCACAGCGCAACCGCTTCAACCGAACCTAACCTAACCTAACATTTTGTGTTACAACAAAAGTGTTACAACAAAAGAAAATCAGATGAAATCTGCTGATTTTTGATTTCAACTGAGAAGAAATCAGATGCAGTAATAAAAAGGCAAAGGGTATAGCAATGAGTGCGTGGGATAGATTGTGTAGACAGGTCAGTAAGGTGCAGATATGAATTATGAGCCCAGAGTAAGGAATCTGATATGAAGCTCTAAGTATTTGTGAGCAACTTTTGGTGCTTCCCATGAGGAATTTAAAAAAATGAGGCTCCACAAAAACTAGGCCACTGCAGAAACTAATAAAAAATAAAAAATAAAAAAATGCAGCAGTTCAGTAGCTCTGTGATTTTGCTATGTAATTTAAACATTTTATTTAAATAAAAACACTTTCTATGCAAATTTCATATGAAAAAACCAAAACAGTAAAAATTAAAAAAACAAAAAAATGTGGGTGAGTGTTCAAGTGTGAGCGTCATACGTGACGTTGGCAATGACACCAAAACCAACTGCACACCGCGACTGCACATGAAACACATATACACACACGCACACATACACACATGCACGAATAATCCACTAAACAAAAGCGCATGCGCGAAGATGCGTACAACGGCGGGTGTGTGTGTAAGTATGTAATGGGCAGTATTGAAAAAATTATGAGGACAACAGAAAGCAAAGAAAAAATGTGTAAAAAGTACGCATAAATATAATAAAAAAATACGATAAAATAAAGATGAAAATAACAGAAAACTATGGCATGCATTCATGCAAACATAACTGCGCGTGTATGGCGGGTGCACAGCAAAAGCCACAAAACAATGCGTTTACAGCTCATTTTATGCAGTGTTTGTAAGGCTTGAACTGTTAGTATTTTTAGTATTTATGTGGTTTTCTTATTTATTTTAAATTTTTTTTTAATTTTTTTTTTCATTTCTCTTAAAATTTCTTCCACTCATACCTATGCATGCACATACACATGAACGTTTTTTTTTGTACTTTTTCACATTCAAATTTTATTGTATTTTCTACGAAGACCCCACTTGCTGTATTCAATGGGGAAATGTCAGCCGAGAAAACACTAAAAGTAGAAATGAAATGAAAAAAAAAACACACAAAAATCTACCAAAAGACCAACTTGAAGGTGGCACATTAAAGCTGTTAAAAGGCAAACGAAGAAACTTTTTTAAGGTCAACTCATTTCACTTTCGTCTAATAAAAGCGCAACTCACTAAATAACTAACTAACTGAATGACTGACTGACTGACTGAGTGGCTGACAGACGAACAGCGTGAATGACTAATGGCTATGGCAATGCAATGCAGGAGGAGCAGCAGCAGCTGGGCAAAAAAGCAAAAGACAGAAAGACGATGATAGAAATGCAGCACGTCCAACAGGCTATCCGGTGATGAAGATGTTAAAACACAGGGGGCACACACCTACAGACTCGCATGTGCTGACAAACATCTGTATGCGCGTATGTGTATGTATGTAACTTTGTGCCAGCATTGCACAAAATCTAATAAATGGGATTTGAGTGAAAAGTCGTAGATTAACTATCAGAGAAGAGATATGAGCGCTCTTTAAAATACACACATACATACTTACATGTATGCACATACATATTTATATATATGCACATACATATTTACATATATACACATACATATTTACATATATACACATACAAATGCATATATACACACGCCCACAAAACTAGTAAAATGAATGCACCAAAAATAGTACCGGCCAGGGCAGAGCTCATCGATATGTAAATGTGTGTGTATGGATGTATGTGTGTATGCATGCGGGTGTATGTATGTATGCTCATATGCATGCGTGCTAAGCGAAAGTTTGCGGTCTAAGGGAGTCACAAGCGGGAAATGTGAGTTTGCTGCACAGCAACAACTCCCAACTCATTGTCAGCGCCAAAGCAAGCGGAAGAAAGTGCTGTATTGTGCTGATGACTGAAAACACCTCCACCTATGCAGCACATACATAAAACCCAGCACATTTCCATGTGCAGAAATTTCAATACCCGGCAATAAATGGGACTGAACCTATTCAAATATTACGTAAAGCGAGTGGTAGGGACCGAAAAGTTAGTCATTTCTAGAAGAGGGAAACTGTCAATCTCTTCGCTGGTAATAATAAACAAAAACAACAGCGACAACGAATTTCTATAAGACCAAGGATATCAACTTAGATAAATCCTGCGCCTCAGTATATCCTTCCAAAGAGGAATGTGGAGAGGATAATGGACTTATTGTTAAGCAAAATGATAGAAACATCTATACAGATGGCTCAAAACTAGACAACAGAGTAGGTGGAGGGGTTTACTCCGATAAACTCGGAGTTAGCCAATAATTTCGCCTACCTTATCATTTCAGTGTATTTCAGGCGGAAGTCACTGCCATAAAAGGGGGACTTACGGTAATAAAGACGAGAGTATTATCCACAATTGAAGTATTTATATACTCGGACAGTCTAGCAGCAATAAAAGCGCTAGAATCTAAAACACACTCGTCAAAAACAGTCATAGAATGTTTTAAACTACTAAATGACGTATCAAAACACTACAAAGTACACCTTATTTGGATGCCAGGCCACAGGAATATAGCAGGGAACTGCAAGGCAGATGAATTTACTCGAACCGGTACAACGCTCGATCTCCAAGTGGATAAGACGCTGATACCTACGCCTATAGCCACTTATGTACCACTTATAGATAGAGAAACCACCAACAGTGTAAATGCAAGTTGGCAAACCCTCTCAACATGCGAACCAAGCAGAAAGACATGGCGGAAATATAACAGCGGTCGATCAAAAAGCTTGTCAAGATTTAACAGAGAAACTATAAAGAAAATGATAGGGGTATTAACTGGTCATTGTCTAATACGCAGTCCCGCTAGAAGGTTAGGACTCCCGACTCTTCGATTTCTGTAAAAGCTGCCTTAATACAGAACAAGAGGAAAAAGTCAGACACCTTTTATGTTAGTGTAAAAGCTTAGCGATGAGGAGGTTCCGCACTCTTGACATGGCATTTTTAATTGATGTAGCGGACATAGCGCATCTAAAACTAACAAAGCTTTGCTCGTTTATTAAAGCTTCGGGATGGTTTGAAAAGGAACCCATAGGATAAGAATAAGTTACAGTGGTATCACAATGGACCTATGAAAAGTCTAAGCGTGTCATTGCGATAGCCATCCCACTTACCTACCTACCTACAGCGACAAAATCAATCTTTTACTTTCTAACACTTGGGCTGAAAAGTCTCGGGCCTAACACATATGTAGATGGCCTGCATTCACCTTTTTTCAGTTAGAACTACCCTTAAACAGACAGCTGCTAAAATTTCATGATATTCTATTCATTAGTTCGCGATTCATTGTGCGTAGAGTGGCGCTACTTTTGTTATTTTCAAAGAATCAAAAAGAATCTCTTGTTTTAATTTTATACTACTTCTGGATGGGAAAAAATACCGTTTAAGACAAGCAGGGGCTTGAAAAGTGTTATGGGAACTCCAATCCATGCTCCATCAGAAACAATAAAAAAACAATGGCTTGCTGACTTCAAACTTGATCGTAGAGACACCGGTGCACAACGCAGTGGACGTCCGACTGAGGCGGCAACTCCAGAAAACATCAAAGAAAGCCACAAACTCGTTTTGAATGATCGAAAAGTGAAGTTGCGTGAGTGAGCTGATAAAGATATCAAAAGCACGATTGGCTTTATATTGCATGAGCATTTGACTATGAGAAAGCTCTGTTCAAAGTGAGTGACGCGTTTGCTCATTGCTTTGCTTCATCAAAACAACGCACACAACGTCACAAGTCAATCAAAATAATGGCAAAACTACATGAATTGAACTACGAATTGTTCCCATGCCCACTGCATTCGCCAGACTTGGCTCCTAGCGACTACTTCGCAGGTCTAAAAAATGCTCGCCGATGAGAAATTTCGCTCGAATGAAGAGGTTATCGCTGAAACTGAGACTTATGTATTTTGGGGCAAATGATAAATCGTTCCACAAAAGTGGTATTGAAATGTTAGAGTGGCACTAGAATGATTTCGTTACTCTAGATGGAAATTACGGTGATAAATAAAGCTAATTTTTAACAAAAAAAAACCGTGTTTTCTTTGTTATCGAGATTTCTTTGTTACACCCAGAACTTTTCAGCCCAGGTGTGGCGTTACGAATCATCATTGAGCAGAGTGGGAAATATAACACAGACTTACATATTTATTGATTTTACGAAAGTTTTTTAGATTGTGAAAAGCGTGATTTCATCTGGACAACTTTACAACGAAGAAATGTGCCTGATAAAATTATATATTTAATACGGGAAACATAGAAAATGCTAGTGGCACATAAAGGGAATCTGTCTGACGCCTTTGAAGTCTAAAGCTGCCTACGCTAAGGATGTATCCTATCACCTGTTGTTATTGCGAATATAAGTGGCCCCTCTTCCGTATCGGAAAAACGGCTTAAGATGAGATATATTTAGCAAACTTCAACATCTCGATTATGCTGGCGACTGATTTGCTAAAAAAAGTTGCAAATAGAGTCACTCGAAGTGCGCATAAAACGCCAAAAATGGAGATGGATTGGTCATAATCTACGCAAAGTCGAAAAATGCAGAGCCTAAAGGTACTGAAGCGAAACGCTTTTCTGCTCGCAGGCCTGGTATATATATATTTTCCTGTCCTTCCTAGATGGAACATAGGGCAGAAAACTTGATAGACCACGAGAAACTTGGAGGCGAGCAGTCTACAGGGAAGTTAAAGGCACCGGCAAGAGCTGGAGCAAATTATGGTACATTGCGAGGAGTCCCACAAAATGGAGCGCAGACATGGTTGATACGCTATGTGACAAAAGGGTTTGTCAGTAGTTTGAAACCAATCCGCAACTAATTCTTAAATAGCGCTATTTAAATTTTTACCACGTTGCCGTAGCATCAACGAATAATAACAACAACTGCTATTACTTGCAACAATATTTAAAAGGAAAACGAAATGTTTTCGCATAACTACATAGAGTTTGTATTAAAAATACAAGTACATGAGAATAAAAAAATAAATAAGTGTGCAAAGATAAAATTAACTAAAAAACGACCATCCGTCAGTTTGGCAGACACTCCATCAGTTGCATTTTTTCGACTGCAGACTGAAAGTAAACCATTCTGTTTTTAGTTTTCGATTTTTTTTTTTCAATTTGTTTTTTTCTACAAGTTGGTCTTTTTCACTTCTTCTTCCTCGTCTTCACCTTCTTTTCCGTATTCATACACAAGACTACTGTCGCTTTGTTGACTTTCTTCAGCGCACATAAAAACCTGCATGCACGTACACGTATGCATAGTTGTGGGTGTGTGTGTGCCGAAAAACTTTTGGTTAACTTAATTTGAAATAAAAATCTCAACACACGTACATGAATGTTTGCTCGTTTTGTTTTTTTTCACTTGGCTACATTACTGCAGACTGACGATTCTTTTGTGGGTGCTGCGCGCTGTCGCCTCTTCCAAAAAACAAAAACAAAAACATAGCCAAGCATAGCCAAGAAAGAAATGGATATTGGCTAGAAAGGTTTATAAGATGTGAGAAGAAAATTAATTTCTGTCAATTAATGTTGAAGTTTTACATTTGGAGCTAGTGGATTTTTTTTTTTTTGTACTTTTCTAAAGAAATTTTACTCTTATGGTAAATAAGAAATAATTCCAGTTTTTGGACTTTCTTCTATTATTCTGTGATACTATGGGAGATTGCTTAACTTGAGAAATTTAATAAAGTGCAAAAAATTCCTTTCCTGTTGTTCATAAAAAGTTGCGGAGTTTGCAAGTAAAATTCTTTCAGCAGACAATATGGGTTTTCTTCATTCAAAGAATGAAATAAATAAAAATATAAAATAAATGGAATAAAGGCACCAAGGCACAGCATTTAGTTGACGGAATGGGCTAATTACTGCAAAGTTAGCGTGGAAATCATTATTTAAATTTTATTGCTCGTTTAGTTGAAGGATTTACTCTTTCCAATGAAAATTTCATTGAAAAATGTTCATGAATTTTTTATGTTTAAACGAATTGAAATAAATACAAAATGCTAACATTGCAAAATTTGATATTCTTCTAGTATATTTCAAGAGTTTATTTATTTTTTATACTTGGCTCAAGTGTACGCTTTGCACCTCCAGCAGATCTACTACTAGCCTTTGATTTGTTATTTCGTAGGAAATAGGACTTAATTTGTTTCACTCTTCTTTTCTCTTTACTCTTTGAGTTAGCTGAGACTTCAAGTCCATGCTTTGCTAGCAACAAGAACTTCCGCTTGGCGCACGCGTAGGATTCAATAAATTTCACATTATATGCCCATATAAACCATAGGACATTCAAGCAGTTTAGCTTCCGGACTTCTTCCGCACATTTGTCCATAATTTCACTAAATCTTCAGTAAACGTATTGCTCATACGAGTATGTACTCGTACGTACAAAAAAAAAACAACAACAAAAAACACACGATTACCTTTTCATTCAAACTCAAATAGTTAAGCGGAGTAATTTTACATTCCCGTAGTGTGTCGCTAACCACCATAAAAACCACGATAAACAACAAAAAGGCATTAGCCTTACACTTACCATTTCTTTTCTTAAAATGGCTAATTGCGTATCCAGTGTGCTTCCTGTCACGCTCGCCACCGCACCGCCAGCGCCAGCGGCATTCGATGTGACGGCTGATTTCGCGGGCGTTGCTGCCGTTGTTGCCATCTTCGATGCCGCTGTTGTTGTTGTTGTTGTCGTCGATGATGTTGCGGTTGTTTCGGTTGAATATGGTGTTGCTGTTGTTGTTGTTGTGGCATTCGATGTCTTTGACTTGCCGGTTGCGTTGCTCAATTCCATTTCATTGCTTTCTAACAATTTCGCTACGTCAAAACCACTTTTGCCAATATTATTATTATTGTTGTTGTTGGCAGTGATGTTGCTATTATTGCTGTTATTATTATTAGTATCTCCTTTTTGGTATTCTACCATATCATCTATATTATTGTTGGTTTGGTGTTCCATATTGGCATCAGCATCATCGCTGATCAAACCAGAATCGGAGCCAAGCATTTTGTTAATACCACTGAGACTTTTTGGCAAAGGTGGCAGATCGGTGATTGACAAAATTCTGGAAATATGCAGAAAATAAGAGGGGAAAGTTTTAAAGTTGTAGCAAATAAATAATTCTTTGATATCATGGGGATTATTAAGTTTGTGTTAAATAATTATAGATCTGAAATTTGTGTGAAGAAGAAAACAATTTTCTAAGCTACTGGGAGTCCATGAGCCTCTTGTCCACAATCTACATCATAAACTGCTTTTGTACTAGACGATAGCACCAGGTTATTTAAAAATCAGTGCATTGAATATCCGTTTAAGAACCATAGGTTCACTGAAAAAAAAGTAGTTCAATAAAAAAAAAATATTTTCAATAAAAAAAAATATTTTCAATAAAAAAAATATTTTCAATAAAAAAAAATATTTTCAATAAAAAAAAATAATTTTTGAACAATAAAATAATTGTTTTGAAAGCAAAAAAAAAAATATATTATATAATAAAATTCATAAAAATAAAAAAAATATATATCAAAATTTTCAATATTGAATAAATTTGAAATTTTTTTTATATATTTCAAGCTTTCTTCACAAATTTCTCAAAAATGTTGATCCATAAATATTTTTCTTAACCCTAATCTCCTAAAGTCAGCCTTTCAGTCTCACTTTGAAATTTAAGTATTAATTATTCACGCACCAAATAATATTTTGATTTGAAATTTTGGGCTTCCCTTCAACTGATTATAATTGTTATGACGTATTTATAATTTTTTGGATTGTGTACGTACTTTTACCATTTGCAATCCTACAAAATTGTAACGTAAATCTTAAAGTGAGCCTACGGGACTCACTCTTCGCATAGTGGGCCTATCATTTTTAAATAACATGAAAATTTAAATTCGTAAAATGAAGAAAGTTAGAGAAGGCACTGCATTTTTGAACTGTTGCAAAATTTGAATCCATTGAATGGAAAAAGTAGCAGTAGGCACTGTATTTTTGAACAGATGAATAAATGTACAAATTCAAATTCTTTATAGTTTTGCTGATTATGTTCACGTGTAAACTGGTAGTCTATTATTTCTCATTTGTATAAATACGTTATTATATAACTGTGGCAAAATTTTATTTTACGATGGCTAAAAAACAGTTGAATGATTTGGAGTTGGAGGATATTTTGGAACATTGCCAAGCGGAAGATGAGTCTGATGGTGAAGTCAGTGGCAACAATGAAGATAATTATAATGATTGAGAAGTGGACTAGATGACTGAAGCATCTGAAGAAGAAGATGAGATTTCGGATGAAAACGAAAACGGAAGACAATGAAGCCAACTTCTACGTTGGTAAAGATTCTACTATTTGAAACAAGTCTCCACCACCTTCATCTAAAATAAGAACAACGAATATCTTCAAAGGAAAGGTTGATGCAGTTGTTTTACCTCATACAGGTGCGCTTTATCACATGTACTTGATTGCTTCAAACTCTTCATAAACGATGAAGATTGTGATGAAATTTTTAAGGTATGCGAATGAAGAAGGATCTGCAGTGTACTCAAAATTAGGAAAATTGTGGCACGTGGTAGACAAAAATGAACTCCTTGCTCTTATAGGCCGAACAAGTCTCCAAAGATTAACTCAACAATCTTCGGGTTTCAAAAACATATAACGATTGCTTCTCATGTTCCCAAAACACGAAAAGCAGTTATTTTCATGTCAACTATGCATCATGATGATAACGTCTTTGAAGAAAAATGAAAACAAATTTCAGAGATCAATAAATTTTATAATAAAACCAAAGGGGGCGTAGACACATCTGACCAACTAATTCACGAATATATGATTAAGCGCAAGTGCAATAGATGGCCTCTTGCTTTTTTTATGAATTTAATTGATGCTGCAGGTATTGCTTCCTACATTATTTGGATAAAACTCATCCTGAGTGGCACGACAAAAAGAAAAGCAAAAAACATTGGTTTTTGCGGGAATTAGGAGAAAGCCTTGTGGAGTCACAAATACGGAAAAGACAGTCTGCCAAATATATGCGAACAGAAACACAAGCAGCCATAAAAACAGTATTGCCACCATCTGTTGATTCGCAACCCTGTACTTCTGCCACCCTGAAACGAAAGCGCTGTCATCTTTGACTACGAAAATATCTAAAATGCAGAAACAAATTTGTAACAAATGCAAAAAAAATATCTGTAACCAGTATTCTACAACTACGAAAATTTGTGAAAATTGTAATGAATAATTTGTCCTTAATTACTTTATAAACAAATTTTGTTTAATGCTATGTACAGGGTGGCTGATGAAAGCCGCTACCAAAAAAAAATTGAATAACTTTTTTTCTTTTTAAGTTATCTGTTCCATTTTTGTTTTAATTTGCGATCCCCCGAGCAGATGGACCATAATGAGACTGGTGAATAATTTTGCTGAGCAAGGAACAGTCGCAAGAAGGCCTTATCATCGAAACCCACCAGTTCGGACGGAGGAAACGATCGCTGCTGTAGCTGCAGCTATACAAAGCAATCCAAGGGTTTCAACAAGAAGTTTATCTGCTCAACTTGGTGTCAGCCGACAGTCTTTGCAAACAATAATGCACAAAGATTTAGACTTATTTCCCTACAAAATTCAAATGGTTAACAAACTGAATGCAGCAGACTTGCCGATTCGCTTGGAATTTTGCCAGAAGATCCTGCAAATGGTGGAAGAAGACCAAAACATGTTAAACTGCCTTTTCATGTCTGATGAGGCCCATTTCGATTTAAACGGCAATGTGAACAAACAAAATTGTCGAATATGGAGTACTTCTAACCCACAGATACTCCACGAGACGGAATTGCATCCTCTTCGCGTGACAGTGTGGTGTGCGGTTTCTTCACGCTGTATTGTCGGGCCTTATTTTTTTGAAGAAAATGGTCACACCGTTACGGTTACTGGAGACCGTTATTTGAAAATGCTGAAAGAATTTTTCTATCCAGAACTACGCCGAAAGAGAATTCCTTTCAACTCTGTGTGGTTTCAACAAGATGGGGCAACGTCTCACATAGCCCAGACTGTTATGCCAGAGTTGCGACGAAAATTTCCCAATAAACTGATTTCAAGAAACTCCGAATTTCGTTGGCTCCCCAGGTCGCCTGAACTTACTGCAACTGACTTTTTCTTGTCGGGTTTATGTAAACAAGAAGTTTATAAAACAAAGCCAACAAATTTGGATGAACTAAAACAATCCATTCGGGCAACAATTGCGGCTATTCCTGTCGCAACTCTCAAAGCAGCAATGAACAACTTTTTACTAAGATGTCGCACTTGTGTCAACGAGCATGGGGGGCATTTAAATTCAATAATTTTTAAAACTAGTTAAGCTACATTTAATAAAATTTAATGACCTTCAACTTGAAAAAAAAAATAAATGAATTCCATACACTAAAAAAAAGTTATTTGAGTTTCTTAATGTAGCAAAATTCATCAGCCACCCTGTATTTAAAAATTTAAAAAAAAAGTTAAATAAATATGATTGGAAACGTTTTGGAATTCGTTACTTCATTTGTTAATATAAAATAAATTACCAAAATTATGTTTTTCAGCACTTTCTCTACATGAGCTTCGGTATCCCACTTTAGGATCTGTGTAACTTTTTAAAATTAGGAGATTAGGGTTAAACAAAAATAAAAAAATTATACATATTTGAAAAATAAATTCATAAAAATTTTTAAAAATGTATAAACAAAACTTAAAAAAAAAGATTTGCCAAAATATTCGACGTTGAATAAATTTCAAACTCAAGTCTACAAACTTTTCAAAATACTGTAAGAACATTTTTTGTCATTAGCGAAACAAGAACAAGAAATAATTCAAGGGGGATTACTTTCATGAAAGACCAAAAGTTAAAAAATGTTGTTAATAAAACAGTTTTTTAAAGCAAAAATAAAAATATTATAATAAAAAATAAATTCTCAAATTCATACAACAAAATTTTCAACATTGAATAAATTTCAAAATTATAAATTTCTCTTTCAACTATTTTTCCAGTTTTTTTCTTATTACAGTGAAATAATACAAATAAAAAAACTTTCGGAAAAATTTAAGATCATGCCCCAAATATTTGAATCATTTAATGGGATCGCTGTAACATAAAAAGTTTCATATAAAAAAATATTTCGCAACAAAAACTTTTGCTTAAATGTAAATGGCAACCCCTTCTTTTACTTCTAAATAAACACGCATATAACTGCTTCATGTTTAAGACCTTTATGAGTTTATACTCCGTACTAAGTGCACCTGGCGGCTTTCACAAATCCCAAAGTAACAGCACAAACAACACAATCAGCAGCGTCGTAATCGCACCGCACCCACATGTCTTCATAAGTATGTATGTGTGTATGTATGTATGTAAATATTTGCCAGCTTATCGCATGCGTAAACGTTCCTTAACGCTGTAGCGCCCTATTATTCTGTTGTCTCTCGAAGCGTTCATTAGCCAGCGCTATCGTTAAAATGCTAATTCAACTTTCATTATATTGTCGCTTCTTCAAATAAATGCTTTTAGCGCTTACGAAATATTTTTTGTTTACCCGCTTTTCTTTTCTGCTGGTATTATTTGCTGTAAAAGCGGTGAAGGAATAAATTAATTCTGTATCAAATAATACTGACATTTAAATAATTATAAAAGGTGTACGCACACATACATACATATGCCACTTTTACAAAGGAAATGCGCACAAAAACACCCACTTACACTGACAAAAAAAAAGCATAACTTTTTCATCTCTCTTCAGACGCAAGTTATGTAAGTATGGGAAAATAAATTAAATCAAAAGCTGTGCTTTGTTTGAAGAAAATTAATAATGAGAAAATTAGAAATTGGCGCAGCTGATGAGAACACTATTTTTGGAAATTTTGTGGGCAAATTTAAGATGCAAACGCAATAAAAAGTGGCAATCTTTCTTTGCTGCCCAATTTGAACAGTAGGAATTTGCCGAAAACAACTGATTTCGCTGACATGGAGTCATTGCATAGGCGATCTCTGAAGCTCTTACTTTCTAAATTTAACTAACACATGCAATTAAGTGGTGCGAACTATCCGCTTGTCGGACCTAAACAGTTCACTATCAAAATTAGAACGGTAATAGTCTCAGTTGTTAAAATTATGTAGAACGAAGCACCCCTCGTAATACGCCGTATAATGAGTTTCTTTTAAGCAACACTGGAGTTTCCAAATGTCTTTTGTCTGTCAGAAATGCTTACTAAGTTCGAGTTGCCGCATTTTAAGCAGAGCTGAATTAGTCTACTATTCGCTTCGTCTCCGTCCCAGCATTTGAGATGCGACAAACGTAGTCCATTGGCTTGTCATGACTCGCGATTCACTGATGCGACTCCACGAATGGGAAACAATCAACGGTGATTAGTGATTTAGATCGCACCTAGGCCTGATCACTCAGCGCGTGAGTTCCCCGATCCATTAGGCGAAGTTTACTGCTTGCTAACAAATTTGCCAGTTCTGCTACGCAAAAATTTATTTCAGAGTAGTAGGGATGTCAATCCTCGAGCCCCGATATTTCGGGATCCCGGGTGTTTTGAATTCGTAAAATTCCGGGCCTATCCGATTCAAGTCCTGGGATCGTTGCTTACCCCCAGCGCGTTGGGGGAAAGAATACATCGGCGGTAAGGCATGCCTGTCGTAAGAGGCGACTAAAATCCGGCAGGAGAGGAAGGGACTCGGTTCGAAAGGCCTCATATACCCCGAATACTTCCAGCGGCAGGGCTATAAAGCTCATTAGGATCGAGACCAGTAAGATTCTGATTAGGGTATACTGGAAAATATTCTTAGATTAGGAAGTCTATGGGCTAGTGAAAGTAATATTCTGTCACCTCAGTAGAGGAGGGTGAAACCTCACCGAAATGGCTAATAGGCTAATGCTACAATCGCCTCCGTCCCGTTAAAACTCTGGCAAGGCCTCGGGTACGTTCCTTACACGTCACCATTGAGTTGGTGGTGCAGGCTCAGTTGAGCAATCCTGACTAGTTCCTGCCCTGACTCGAACTCTATTGCACATGAAGCGTAGAGTCAACCCTCGCATGGCCTCTCTGCTCACATAGATAACCATGAGGACACTTAGGAAAACTGCACTTTCTTGTAAGGATAGTGGCCTGAAGTCGGGACTCAAAAGAATTTATTATGAATACCCAAAATAGAAAACAAACCACCGAGCAAAGAACAGATGAAGGAATCAGAGATGGTCGAAATGACAACGTCAATCCGAGAGCAGCCTTCAGAAAAAGTAGCTTACTGCTAAGATCCCCGCCGGCAAATAACGCACCAATCCTTAGTGCAGCTGGAAGCGGACCAGCCTGCACTGCGTTTAAAAATGTCAAAGCTGATAGCCCCGCTAACGGCAACGAGCACAGTAACATCAGCATCCAGATGAAGGATGCCTACCAATACTGCTACAATCAACGCAGTATACGTCAACCAGCACTCTTGCAGCGGCAGAACGGCTCAAGCGAATGGGAAGACAGGAACGATCCCCACAAAAGAGAGCGCGTCAATCGACGCTATTGGAATATCTCCTCGGCTCGAGCTAATAAAAAACATGAGGAGGATGTAGGAAGATACGATCTCTCAATGTGAGCTGATGATAAGGTCTATGCAGCAGGCGTTCAGACGTCAAAAAAACACTAGCAACGAAGTCAAAGCTGGACTATCCAAAATGGCTGAGCTGCTGGATGTAATGCTGAACTACAGACGTTCGTGGAAGACAACAGAAAACGGAAAGGCGCTCCCGAAAAAACACTGCCATCTAGCAAATAACAGATACTCCCACCTCTGCGAAGACGAACCCGGAGCGAGTGGCAACCAGCCCTGCTGCCCCTGAAAGCTTTAAGAAAGCCATGGTAAATGGACTCACAGGGGGAAAAAAACGGGCCCCCTGAGAAAACGGATGAAGGCTCGCAGACAGTTACTAAGAGGGGCAACCAAAATAAGCCGAAGGATAAGCTAGCCAAACCAAGCAAAAGGAGCAAGCCGCGAACACAACAGGCAAAGTCAGCAGCTGTTGTGATAAAACCCGCAAAATACCATAGCTATGCAGATGTGCTGAAGGACTTGTGCGCGAAGATTAGGACTGGTGAGTCAGTCAATGTAAGATCCGTCAGGAAAACGAGGACTGGGGACCCGCTGTAAGGAGAGCCACCTCCGAGGCCCGTCAAAAGCCATCTAACGAGATTCAGACATACATTAAACAACCACTGGACGCGACGAAATGCAGACAGAAATTGAACGATACTCATCACTTTTACAAACTTTTGCTACCCGAATGTCATCATCGGACAGCAATCACCAGCTTTTGCAAATGAAGAGCTTTTGCTGCCTTGTGAGGCACTTGCGTTACCCTGGCTTAACTACGTTCTGGATGCTGTAGTAGGTTGAACTCGTACTTATTCAGAACTAGCGTCAAAATTTGAAGGTACCTTGCAAGATACTAACTACACTTTCACATGCTCGCCTAAACCTACTCATCTTACACTCTTCTCTCTCTGGTCTCACATCGCCGAAATAGCTTGTTTCCTAGGCTAACCTTTAGATGATATCTGTAACGATGGCTGCTCTACGCTAAATGCTCTAAGTAGGGTTTAGTGAGCTACTACAGATATAGCAACAACAACAATGACAAATACAACGAAAGCAGCGCCAACAAAAACAACAACAATGACAAATACAACGATAGCAGCGCCAACAAAAACAACAAAAATGACCACAATAACGCAACAACAACAACTACAACAGATACGACAACATTGACAACATTGACAACAAGAACAACAAGAACAATTTCAACATCGATATCAACAACAGCTAATTTAAAAATTGCCCAAGCTCATTTTTTAAACTCTGTAAAAAATTATTTTCTCAGAATATTTTTCTTAACATTAAATTTCAACAAAATCAAAAACCTCTTAACTCTGAGACAGTCCCATAACTTCGGGATTACAAAATAAAATCTCAGGATCAGTAAAATCCCTCACGACGTGTCTTCATACCGTCCGATTTCTCTGTTATCACAAATATCCAAGTTGTTTGAAAAACTAATATTCCTCAGGTTGAAACCCATTATTGAATTAAAAGATCTAATACCATCTCACCAATTTGGTTTCCGAAGTAAACACTCCACGTTGGAACAAGTCCATAGAATAATACCAGAAATCGAAAAAGCATTAGAGGAAAAGAAGGTATGTTCAGCAGTTTTCCTCGACGTCGCACAGGCGTTCGATAAAGTATGGCATGAAGGCTTGATTTACAAATTAAAGACTTGCCTCCCATACCAATATTGTAGTCTGCTGGAGTCATATATTACTTCAAGATATTTAAGAATTAAACAGGGAAAGGAATATTCTGAACTGGTTGAAATAAAAGCCGGCGTACCACAAGGTAGCATCCTGGGCCCAATCCTGTATATTCTTTATACCCGAGATTTACCACTAATGGCAAATTGTTTAACTGCCACCTTCGCTGACGACACTGCAATTTTATGTGTTGAAAAGACAGAAGAAAAAGCTGCAAGGAACCTTCAAACTGCAATCGACTCTATGGTATCATGGACGAGAAAATGGGGAATCAAACTCAATAACAGTAAATCCATTCACGTGAATTTTACAAATAAAATTACAAAATACCAACCAATAATGATTTCTAATGAAAAAGTCCCATTCGCTAATATTGCAAAATACCTAGGTATTACCCTAGATGCGAAGTTGCGATGGAAAGAGCATATAAAAATAAAACGAAATGAGCTTAACATCAGGCTAAACAAAATGAACTGGCTAATTGGATGGAAATCGCATTTATCCATATATAACAAATTATTGCTCTATAAACAAACATTAAAACCATTATGGGCCTATGGTGCACAGCTTTGGGGTTGCGCCAGTGAAAAAAATATCAATGTAATACAACGCTTTCAAAACAAAGTGCTGAGAATCATCGTTAAAGCACCCTGGTACGTCAGAAATGCTGATATTCATCGGGACCTTAAAGTTAACACTGTAACTGAAGAAATTAAGAAAATAGCAGAAGCGCACCAAATTCGACTTCGACGAAGAAGCTAGGAGCATCCTTAGTAACCCGTGCCAAAATCCCGAAAAATAACATGCTTAAAGGTAGTAAAAATTCCTTTTTATTAAAAGTCATCTTCTTACCTCACCTAATTTTTGTATTTGCTTCTACTTTAAATGTACCACCACAATATTTTCTAATGACATTCCCACAAATGACACAAATGCGCGCAATCATAACAAACAAGTGGGTATTTTCATCATAAATACGCGTAGAAGTAGAGTCTACCTCTAACGCCAACAGGCGAAGAGCCATCAAAGCGCATCATTCTCAGCTAATTATCACTGATCATTGCGCAGTACAGCTTTTAAATAGAATTTCTTTGTGCGAATAGCAGATATTGGCAATGCGAAATAAATATTTAAACAGGTATGTTTACCAGTGCACATACATACACACACATACATATTTATATAAATGTATACTCGTTTACAGGTAAAAATATTCAGCCTTGTAAGCACAATCCGGTTTCATTTATTGGTCAAGACTAGTCGCGGTGCTTTGATTGATATACTCGTACTTGGTGTTGACTGGAATGATTGGCGTATTTTGTAAAAGACAGGCTGCATAACGACTACTTATTACCAATGCTACTACTACTGGTGACAATGTAACATATTGACAATTTTATGTTGTTACTTGTTTCGCTTTGCTTTTGTTGTAAATTGCTTAACATAATTTTTATAGCCGCTAAGCAACACCACGTCTGTCATATTTCAGCACAGAAATCATAATAAAAATATGGTTCGTTATGAAATGACATTCTCCTTAAGCCATTCTAATATGTATGTGTGTGAAAGAGTGAGCGTGACAAATGAGCTGCTAGAAACGGAATATCCATGTAAAAAGCAACTTACTTTAGATTCATATCTTTATTTTAAATACCTTCTATTTGCCTTTTAACAATTATTTAATTGAAGTAAAACCCTTAAATCTAAAAATGTGTGCAATTGCAGCCGTATTTTACAATATTTCGTCAGGAAACTTAGAACCTAAGCTTACCTTCCCATACCAATGCCTCTTTTTCTAGTTTTAAGGTCACAAATGCTTTTTGTTATAACTGAAAAAACTTACAAAGAAAGCCATTTAGATGGTTTATGTGGGGGAATGTATTTTACATATGTCGCAATATCTACAACTGTTAGGGTGGTCCACAAAAATTTAAAGTATGTAGTAAAAATCGTAAGTAAAAACTGAGCAATAAGTTCATTCAGATAGTACGAATTGTGGAATATTAATAAATTTATATATATTCATAGTAGTACCCATTAGGGTGGTTCGAAAAAAGTCGAAGAACAAACCATTGTAAGTAAAAATTAAGAAATAAGGTCGTTTGAATTAAATAATTATAATAATTGGATATCTATATGTTGAAGTATCCATTAGGGTGGTCCACAGAGATTAGAGGTACTTGAAAGTGAAAGCAAAATACCTATAAATAAGGCCATTTATGCCGGTTTAAGCATGTTGGAGACTATTATTTGGCATATATTGCAATATCTATATATTAGGGTGGTTCGAAAAAAGTCGAAGAAAGAAAACTGTAAGTAAAAATAAAAAAATAAGATCGTTTGGATTAAATAATGATAATAATTGAATATCTATATGTTGAAGTATCCATTAGGGTGGTCCACAGAGATTAGAGGTATTTCAAACTGTAAGCAAAACACCTACAAATAAGGCCATTTATGCCGCTTTAAGCATGTGGGAGATTAATATTTGGCATATATTGCAATATCAACATATATATTAGGGTGGTTCGAAAAAAAGAATAAAAAACTGTAAGTAAAAATAAAAAAATAAGGACGTTTGGATTAAATAAAAATAATAATTGGATATGTATATGTTGAAGCATCCATTAGGGTGGTCCACAGAGATTAGAGGTACTTGAAACTGCAAGGAAAACACCTACAAATAAGGCCATTTAGACCGCTTAAAACAATTGGGGGCTATTATTTTGCATATATTGCAATATCGATATCTATTAGGGTGGTCCCAAAAAGTCGAAGAAGAAAAAACTGTAAGTAAAAATTAAGAAATAAGGTCATTTGGATTAAATAATAATAATAATTGGATATCTATATGTTGAAGTATTCATTAGGGTGGGCCATAGAGATTAGAGGTACTTGAAACTGTAAGGCAAATATCTACAAATAAGGCCATTTACGCCGCTTTAAGCATGTGGGAGACTATTAATTTGCATATATTGCAATGTCTATATATTATGGTGGTTCTAAAAAAAGTCGATGAACAAAAAACTGTAAGTAAAAATTAAGAAATAAGGTCGTTTGAATTATAGAATGTTTATAATTTTATATGTATTACAGTATCCATTAAGGTAGTCCCAAAAAAAGTCTAAGTACTTAAAACTGTCACTAAAAACTAGCATTATTTTTTTCATTCACATAGCTCATTCTACAAAAATCGTCATATATCCGACTCGCCTATCAAACTTAAGTAACTATAATATGAATTATATTATAAATTATATAATAATGTTCTTAAGGATCTAGAATGACTTTCCCATTAATGCAGGGTACATATGTATGTATGTATACATATAAATAAAACAAGCGCATATAATAGGGTGGTCTACAATTTTTATTTTTTCTTTTAAATTTTCAATACGCATGAAAATATATGTTCTTCCAGTGCATCGATTTTTGGTGGACCACCCTAATATCTCTGCATATCATCATAATCAGACAGCTTTACAGCTCGGGGTGAGCTTTAGCTTCGTTCACGATTCCTTTCCACGCATCTCGATTCTCAAACAGTTTTCCCGTTTCTAACACGCAATGTCCTCAAGTCAATTAGCACCTGTTCAAACCTTGTTAATCTTGGACGTCCTCGTGATTTAGGCGCTACGAGGTTGTATAGCCCGATTGATTTCTCTTGGCGGTCATCTCTCATGCGTGTAATATGACCCAACTATGCATGACAGTCTTTAAGACTTGACGCATTTCACGATGTCCTTGTCATTACATAGCTACAGCTTTACTTCATTGTAGCGTATCCGGTAGATACCATCTTGCAGGCGTAGCAGCCCAAACACCCCTTGCAGCACTTTTCGCTCGAATACTCTTGGACACCATTCATCTTTGGATGTCATTGTGGAGCATTCACAGCCGTATGGAGGAACTGGCCGTTAGGAGTTTAGATTTTATTAGTTATACAAATATAAATAATAAATGCAATTGCAATGGGAAAAACCGCGTCCATTTTTCAAGTGGCGGTGTACGCCTTAGATCTGTGTGCCAGAGAATATCTACGGAGAGCCACACGCGGTGCCAATATAATCATTCCCTCTGAGAGTCAAGCAGCTCTAAAATAGCTGGATAGCTTCTCATTCCAATCAAGGTTGGTCTGGGAATGTTTTAAAATCATCAACACCCTAGCGTCAAGAAACTTTGACATTAGAGGCGCGAAGGGAATGAAATTGCGGACACTTTAGCGAAAACACTCCCTTCATAAGTCCTAAACCGGGGGTATATAACAACTTTAAAAGTGCCTTTGTGCGTGATTACTGGAGAGCCCAATCGGGCATGCGGCAATCGAAAAGACTCATAGATCCAGAACGAATAAAGGCAGAAGCAATCCTTGACCTAAGACGATGGTTCCATGTGTAGAAGTCCACGCAAGTAGGGAAAGTTACTGATCGCCATTCACTTGGGAGTAGCCAGAACGATTCTTCTGCATATGGTTCAAGCAGCTCACAACGTCCGGGATTAGCCCACGTATCCTCTGGGTAGCTTCCGAACACCCGTTCGGGAGTGAGCTAACATGAGAAGACGAAGCATTCCAGGATAGCTGGTTGTGCACTGGATTTGGGACCCACCACTCAAAAATCTCCCCCAATGAAAATAATTACAAAGCCTCGGATGAGAACTACCTTTACTGATGACGACCCCTGCAAACGAAATAAGGAATATGATTTGAGGGCATGCACCTATAAAATCCGGTCCCTTAATGGGGAAGGTGGCTCTGACCGGCTGGTGGATATCCTCGTGAGAGTAAAGGCTGACATCACTGGCATTCAAGAAATGCGATGGGCGGGGCAAGACAAGAAAAATATAGGACCTTGCGTTGTGGGAGAGAGACTTGCTGGTCAACACCAGCAGCGCCGTCAGAATTGGGAAGGACCTCTCCGAGCCGTTTGATACCAAACGAGGTTTCAGACAGGGTGACTCGCTGTCGTGTGACTTCTTTAACCTGACGTTGGAGGGCATCGTACGAGCCGCAGAACTTAATCGCTCAGGCACAATATTTTGTAAGAGCGTACAATTGTTGGCGTATGCCGATGATATCGATGTCATCGGCGTTAACAACCGCGCTGTTAGCTCTGCCTTCTCCAAACTGGATAAAGAGGCAAAGCGAATGGGTCTGGTGGTGAACGAGGACAAAACGAAGTACCTCCTGTCTTCAAACAAACAGTCGGCGCACTCGCGTATCGGCACCCACGTCACTGTTGACAGTTATAACAAGAATCTCTCTTGCCAACAAGTGCTACTTTGGACTAAGTAGGCAACTGAGCAGTAAAGTCCTCTCTCGACGAACAAAACTAACACTCTACAAGGCTCTCATCATGCCCGTCCTAACGTATGGCGCAGAAGCTTGGACGATGACAACATACGATGAAGCGACTCTTGGAGTGTTTGAGAGAAAGATTCTGCGGGAGATTTTTAGACTTTTGCGCGTTGGCGACGGCGAGTATCGTAGGCGATGGATCAATGAGCTGTATGAGCTTTACGACGACATAGACATAGCGCAGCGAATAAAGATTCAGCGGCTACGCTGGCTGGGTCATGTCGTCCGAATGGATAGAAACGCTCCGGCTTTGAAAGTATTCGATGCGGTACCAGCTGGTGGTAGCAGAGGAACAGGAAGGCCTCCTCTGCGCTGGCAAGATCAGGTGGAGAAGGACTTGGTTTCAGTTGGTGTGTCCAATTGGCGCCGGTTAGTACGAGAAAGAAACGCCTGGCGCGCTTTGTTAAACTCAGCCAAAATCGCGTAAGCGGTTATAGCGCCAATTAAGAAGAAGAATCCGTAACCTAAGCAGAAAGGGCATAAAACTTTACACTGAACTACTAACAGGACACTGTAGACTTAATTACATATGAAAAAGATAGATGGTTAGAAAACGATTCTTGCAGACTCTGCAAAGAGGCACAAGAAGTTTTAGGATTTATTAATAGCCTAAAACTGTTCGAGTCGGCTACGAGGCTGCATAATATATCTTTTTAAGTGTTTTATGTGCACAAATAGCCAATCAATAATATTTTCTGCCGCATTCTTGCTTTGTATTGTGTCGTGTGTGTTATTGTCGTTTTCTATGCTGACGCTCAGATACTTAAACAATTGTACTCCTTCGAAGCGGAAAGTGCCAATTACCATGTCTTCTGCCTGTCTTTTCTCCATCTTGCGCGAAGTCTTCAGATATCTGTTTTTTGCTGCATTTATTTTGAGTCCTACGGCTTCAGCACCTTTTTCGTTGTTGAGAAAAAGTTCCGACAGTTATTTTTTTAATTTCGCGCGATTATCACGATGTCATCGGCTATGCAATAGTTAGCCTTGAGCAGTTAAAAATATTGCCAAATTTTTCCTAATCCTATAATCTGCATTTACATATACACAATTTGAGTGTATGTGTGTGATTTTGAAATTAACGGTTTTAAGCTCCACCATATGAGCCATATGTAACCAAAACCGAAACAAGCATTGATGTCATTTGTATGACAAATTCTCGCGAGCTATTAATTTTCTTTAAAGTATCTACGATAAATGCAATCAATTGTCATTAGCTCAGAAATTCGCTGAAATTAAAAGTTAATTACCAAGAGAGAAAAAAAGAAATGGCAGCTATTAAATATTGGTTGATGGACCTTACAATTTGTCACTGTGACAAGAAAGATATTAAATATTGGTTGATGGACCTTACAATTTGTCACTGTGACAGGAAAGATATAAAATTAATTATTAAAATAAGAATAAAAAATTAAAAGAAGAATTAAATATTAAAGGAAGAATTAAATATTAGAAAAACAATTAAATATTAGAAGAAGTAATTTAAAAAAAAAAAACTGTTGTTTTACTAATTGCGCATTATATAAAATATGCAAAATTACGAGCCACACAAACTTTACTACACATACACACGTACATGTAGCCACGCATGTGCATCTGCTGATTTATTGCAGCCAAAAGAGCTTCAAGTTCATTAACGAATGTTAAAATAAAAAAAATAAAACGAATAGTAACGAACGTTACTGGTTTTTAATTAACGCTAAGTGGCCATCATGGCGGGTAATTATCTAGTAGGTATCTTTTTATTAATTTATTGGAATTTTTTGTCACTTTTTGCTTTTTTCTCTTAAGTATTCCTAATTTGTGCTCATAATTGTAAGCATCGTCATTTGCGCAGCAGCAAAACGCCTCTTTCTATAAAGCGTTGTGCTGCTTGACAACTTAATAAGCATCTACACTAATCATATTATGCAGCCAATGTGCGTAAATTTTGAATAGCCAACAAAAAAAATTGTTTTTTTTTTTCTGTAAAAACATACACACCCGCCCTCGCAAAAAACTACGCACTCAAAAATATGCGCTGATGCGCCAGTAATTGGCACAAGCGAACAACAACGACAACAGAGGAATTGAAAACAAAATTGAGCAACCACAAATTGGCAAGTTCATTAGCCCCATTGTAGTGGACTTTTGCGGAGGTAGTCGACGCCAGCGTCAACAAAACTCTCCACTTAGACGCACTTCGAAGAAGGGTGCGCCAAAAATGGTTAACAGTTTTACAGGTGAAGCGCTGGTATGTGCGTTTATGACTTGAATTTATGCATATTCTCGATTAAACAAATTAATTTGTGAGTTTTATAGGTAATGCGTGACTAACCATTTCAGTTGCCTTCATTTCGTTAAGATGTTGGCACAAAAATATTTTTAAGTATGCAAGCATTTAAGCGATTCATATCACTCGCATACACACACGGCTGTGTATAAATGTGTTGGACATATTGTACAAAAATATCCATCGTATACTTGACCCACGCAGTTGCACGTAAGCAAACGCACATCAATTTGGTTGTACCTTGCAGGAAAAATTTGAAGTAGAGGCACACTAGAGGTAAGGGAGAATTACTAGAATTTCAGCATTTGTGCGCCACTTCTCTACTCATTTTACGAGTAGTGAAATCTTTCACTTTCAAAACACAAAAGTACGACCTTATTGCTATTACCGAGGACGAGAAGTTGGTTCGAGTCGGGCTGAAAGCTGATGCTGCATTTGCATACTTTAAATTCTACCTAAGCCTTGTGAATGGTTCATACTCGTACACTAGAAGAGTCTGGCTATATATTGCGAGAAAAAAGTGAATAATATTCAACGAGATGCTTGAACTTACTGTTATGTTACTGTAGAGCCCAGGATATACTAGGAATATTACAAATTTTGCTGTATTTGCAAAACGAAATTCATTAAATAAAAGGAATTCCGCATCTTGATAATTTTAGTTGGTAAATTAGAAGGAATTCGGTAATTCAAGCTAAGTAATTTAAGCTTTCAGCTGATAATACTGTCAACAGCCTCAACTGAATTAATGTCAAAAATTAGTTTTCAATCTCTATGGTCATGTCAAAAAGTATTTTTTTCCACCTCATCACAATTTTTGAAGTGAAACTTCTTAGGCGTCGATGGGCGAGCGATAATGGAGAGTAAAATTTCAAGGCCATGCATCGTTTTGGGCATTTTCGTTCCGCGAGAGAGAAAAAAGATATAACGTAGAGGAAAAGAAGAGAGAGAGCTATACCTTATATATAGCTTAGATACACTTTAGGCTATTCACGTCTCCCTTTTGTGCGGTCCTTCCTTTTTTTCTGGCACTCCTTTAGCCTCTAATTTTGATTCAGGATCATGGTGATAGACCCAAGTCTCATCCGTAATGATGAATCGATGCACAAAATCAACTTTATCCTTTCGAAAATGCTCTGTTGCTGAGAAAGTCACATTTCAATATGTTTTTGTTCCATTGTTGGCGAATGAGGCACCCATTGGGCAAACAGCGTTTTGAAACCCAATACTTCAGTCAAAATATTGCTGACACTACCCTATGAGATCTCTAGGGTTCCTACCAAATTTCTTTCAGTCACTCGACGATTTTCCAATACGATATCCTGTATCCAATACGATATCCTGATTTCTGGTGTGGCTGCTGTTGCTGAATCTCCTTGACGTGGATCGTCTTCACGGCTTGTACGACCACGCTTAAATTCAGCTTAAATTCTTTGACACTTATTTTTAAGTAAAAATAGTACAGGTTTTGCTCCGAAGTCGTAAGATATTCGTAGCAGACATGCTTCTGCGTGAGAAGGTCTATGGATTTTAACTCAGTGCAATATTTTTTATGTTAACTAAGAATTTAATTTCTGGTGTAGGGTATACACTTTTCTCTAAATTACTTATTTTCCCTGAACTAATATTATATATTTTCTGAATATGAGCCAAATCAGGTTGCGAATACGATTTTTAGAAATATATCGACAACAGCGCCATCTTCCGTCTTCAATTGCAACTAAAAAATCTCCGGGAGCACCTTTCGCAAGAAAAAAATTAGCAAATCAAAAACAAACAGACACAAAAATTTCGTGTACTTATAAAAAGATTTTTGTGACTTAATTTGAAATTAATTGAATGCAGTCGAATTTTAATTTTTACTAACGATAAAGAAAAAATTACGATATGAAAATCGGCTGTGAATTTCTATGCATAGATTAAAGTATTTTTAATAAATACCAAGCAGGTAAACATGGACAGAATGGAACCACACAAAACCGCGACTGAATCTTGAGCGATAGA
Source organism: Anastrepha obliqua (assembly GCF_027943255.1). NCBI lineage: Eukaryota > Metazoa > Arthropoda > Insecta > Diptera > Tephritidae > Anastrepha > Anastrepha obliqua. The sequence goes on along the minus strand of NC_072892.1, from coordinate 156,004,286 downwards.
TATGAGATAGAGGTACTAACAGGGCATTGTCTAATGGGAAGACATGCAAAGAGACTGGGGATACCACATAATAACATTTGTCGAAGTTGTCATGATATTGAAGAAGGGGAAACCGTAGAACTCCTCCTGTGTACATGCATTGCTGTATACAGAAAAAAGATTTCCCTGCTCGAAATCGCCGCATTAAAGAGGTCTCACAAATAAAAAAATAAAAAATAAAAAAATAAAAAATAAGATTTCCGAAATTAACAAAATTCATTAAAACCATTAAAACCATGGTTCAGAGAAGGCTCAGGAGGTAAAGGATGAGCTCCAGTGGTGTCACCATGGGGGTTTTCAGGGTTAAGTGTGTCTTATGACAGCCACTCAACCTAACCTAACATTATAAGTACCAAAATCGATTGTCAGTAGAAATATTAAATGCTTTGTGTACTTCAAAGCATTTTAAATATGCCTCAACTTCAATATATTTTGGTAGGCAGTTTGTTAGAAAAAAATGTTTAATGTGGCGACACTGGCACATAATTTCGGAACTTTTTTAAAAGACGCGCACTCGGTCTCAATTATCGAATTTAGTGGCAGTTACAAATTATAGAAAGGTAGAGATGCAGCGCGAAATACCTAACATATCGTGGTATGGAAGGCCACCCTTTTTTTGTATGGCTCAATTCATGGTCCTAAATTCATTAGATAAGCACCAGCTCGGTACCACTTGATTTCCCTACAGGGTATGCGTGCATATATTAGTATGTGTAAACTCGTGAGTTTGTGCCAATTTAACGGCTGCAGTTCTTGCTACTTCCCAGATCTATGCCTTTTGATTAAAAATACTATATATTTACATACATAAAATTTATTTGGAGCATTCCACTTACTTTCTCATGCACAGCTAAATTTGTCTTCACAGCTCATTTAAAGAATATGCAAACAAATACACTTTTATTGGAATTATTTTAGATTTTTTTGGATATTCTTTTTTCAGCTTTTGTTTGTACTCAAAATTATTTAATTTACGCCTGAAATATTTCACAAAAATAATTTTAACAAACTCAATGTAAATAAACGCACTTTTATTGTAAATAAGTAATAAACAAACTGGCAACACTTAACACCTTTGAATTGATTTTCACTTAATAGGCATTTTCTTTATTAATCACTTCATTTCCAAACAATTTGTTCATTAGTCGAAAATTTTCTCGAACATCTTATCTACGCAGAACTGGAGCAATCGAAACAGGTAAACACACAGCCACAGTCACACAGCAGCAGTGCGAAAAATGAAATGATTTTCCGGCAAGTAAAGAACTTGAACTGCTTCCTCAAATGTATCAAAATTAAAATGAGACATAGTTGAAATTATTATACAGGGTGTCACGAAAATTTTCGAAGAGAAAAAAAGTGGATATAAGAGCGATTGAAATATAAGAGTTGAAAATGGGCGTTATTTATATTTAGAAATTCGACTAGTTTCGAAAAACTTTGAACGTAATTTTTGTTTCTTAGTACATTTTTTTTCGTTAATTTCATTGAATTTTTTTCGCTAATGTATTAAATAAAATTTATTTTCTTCTTTCAAAAATTAAATTTGTAGTTTGTTTCTTAAATAACAAAAAACACATTTGTTCATATTTTTTTATAATTTTTTATTTTATTTATAAATTTTATATTAAAAAAATATTTGTTTTATTTTTAGGAAGAAGAATGTTTGTTGTGTTATGTATGTTTTTTATGTTTATAGAAAATTTTTTATTAGAAACATTACTTTTTGTAAAAAAATAAAGTTTCCAAGTACCAAAAATACTCGCAAAAAATATGTCCTGCCAAAAACAATGCTTAAGCCAAAGGGTGATTGCATAAAATGTAGATGAAAAAGTTTGGTAAAACTTTGAAAAATATTTTCCTTATGTTTATAGAAAATTTTTTATTAGAAACATTACTTTTTGTCAAAAAATAAAGTTTCCAAGTACCAAAAATACCCGCAAAAACTATGTCCTGCCAAAAACATCGATTAAGCCAAAGGGTGATTGCATAAAATTTAAATGAAAAATCTTTTATTTTTTTATACAAAAATTATTTTTTGTAAAAAGTGAAAGTTTTTAAGTACCAAAATTACCCGATGTTTTGTAAGTACCAACCAGTTTTTCGTTTCAACTGATTTATACATTTTAGACCGAACTATTTTTTTTTTTATTTTTACAAAAAATATTTTTGCACACAAAACATAAAAAAAATCTTATTTTTTGTATAAACTTTCCATCACTTCGTAGCTGCCAGGATGTCTCGTCTAAATAATGTGGCGTACTCTTATTTCTTGCCAAGTAAAAGTATTTTTTTCCACTATTTTTTATTAAAAATTGAAAAAGTTAGAAAAAAAGTGGATTTATTTCTTGGCACCTGTTGAGTATTTTAAGAAAACTCAGCACACAAAATCTTCTTGAGCATTTCCTAAGCGTTTTTTTATGGATTTTTTATTTTTATTAAGAAGTGTGAACTAATTTTACACCAAAGAAATACGTACAGTTTGCCAAGGTGTACTTGTTCTTATTATGGCATTCTTTCGTAAGGGGCAATCAGAAGGCTTGTTTACCTCAAAATCTATTCCAAATTGTATACAAGATGCTCATATTATACTTCTTACCTTTACAGCCTCACTTTACTAAAAATTGCTAAACAAATTTTTACGCTTTTAAAGTAAAGTCTGATATTAATTAAATAACTGAAAGATTTTACAAAAAATTGCGTATAAATGTTTGGAATTTCTAATCAAGAAATCCATCCAACAAAATTACTTTTCAAGTTTTCAAAAAATTTGTTCTACGACTTTGTGTTCGCCTTTAATTAATAACTCATGCTATTTCACTCAGAAACTTCAATTTTCTTTTTCATAAATCAATCATTCTTTTACCCTTTAATATTTTCATCACGAATTTAGCTGCAGTTAAAACCTCTCTTGAGCTATCCCAACTCCCCAGCAACAGAGTTAACATTTATGTTAACATTTGGGGTTTGGTGACAACAGAAGGCTAACAGAGCAGGTATAGAACTCGAACCAGGGTGTTAATAACATTAATGGCATTAACATTCTTTGCTTGAACTGTCCGCATTTACATGTAAATAGATGCAACTGCAGAGTTTCTTGTTTTGATTAGCTTTTTTAGGAGTTTTTATTGTCAAAGAATGCGAGTTTTTACTTTATTTATTTATTATTATCGAAAACATATATTTTTGCTAAAAAATAAAAAAAGTAATTTTAGAAAATTGGATCACATAAAATTTAATTAAGTGGTGATATCTCTTTTGTTTGCATAGTTACGGCTCAGGCGTCGTCAGAAAGCACCGTGCTCTAAGGGGTGGTAGTCACGCACGGCTGTCGGCAAATATAATTATTTAGAAGACTAGACTGCCAAAAAATTAGTTAAACCAAGGGGTGATTGCATAAAATTTAGATGAAAAAAAACTTTTTTTCTAAGAAATTAATATATTTTTGTGGAAGAGAAAGTTTTTAAGCGAAAATAGCCGGAAAAACTATGTCATGTCCAAAACCAATTGTTAAACTAAGCGATTATTGCATGAAATTTAGATTACAAAAAAAAAATTTTTTTTTTGTATTGAATAAAATTTAGATAACATTTTTTTTTTTGTAAGAAAAATATTTTTTTGTAAAAAGTGAAAGTTTTCAAAGTACCAAAAATACCCGATGTCTTGATTTTAGAAAATTTTAGACCACAAAAATCGTTTTTGTTTTGTTTTTACTAACGATATTTTTCAATTAAAAAAAATCTTTTTTATTTTTTATTTAACATAGTTTTGTATATTTCTTTTTGTTTTTTTAATAACAAAAACACACTTTTTTTTATTTTTTTTTTTATAGACTACAAATCAAAAAATTATATGTTTTAGAAGAAAACATTTTTTTTTATATTTACCGAAAAATATTTATTAGAAAAATTATTGTTTGTAACAAAAGAAAATTTTGAATTTTGAAATGGAATTTAAACCACAAAAACTCGATTTATTTTAAGTGGCAAAAATTTTTTTTTTTTAAGTACCAAAAAAATTTTTCGAAATAGGAAGTAATTTATAAATTTTTCAAACATAATTTTTCGTTCAAGATATTTTTGCATAAACCAAATTTTTTTTAGTTTTTTCTTAGATAACAACAACACATTTGTTCATATTTTTTATTTTTATTATTATTATTTCTTTATTTATAAATTTAAATATTTTTTTCTTGTTTACTCCTCTCGGGAGCATAGGACCACGACAAGACTCTTCCATCGTACAAGGTTCAAATATATATTTGTTTTATTTTTAGAAGCAAAACATTTTAGTGTTTCTAGAAAATTTTGATCAGAAAATTTTTTTTTTTGGAAACAAAGAGAAAGTTTTTCAAGTACCACAAGTACCAGATTTCTTGTAGGTGCCAAACACAATTTTCGTTTCAGGGGGTAATTTATAAATTTTAGTACACAAAATTTTTGTTGTTTACAAAAAATACTTTTTCTTGCAAAATATTAAAAAAAAATCTGTTTGTTTTTTTCTTGCAAGAACTCAAATGTGGTGCTTTTTTCTAAGATAACAAAAACATTATTCATATTTTTTATATAATTATTATTTTTTTTTAATCATATATTTTAGATCAAAAAAATATTCTTTTTTATTTTAGAAGGAAAAATATTTTTTTATGTTAATAGAAAAGTTTTTATTAGAAAAATTATTTTGGAAAACAAGAAAGTTTTTTAAGTACCAAAAATACCCTATTACCCAAAACAAGGGGTAATTGCATAAAATTTTAGATCAAAAAATATTTTTTTATTTTTACAAACACACTTCTTCTTGCAAAATATTTAATAAAAATACACATATATATATATATATTTTTTTTTTTGTAGAAAATAAGTTTAGCAGATATTTTTACATTAAAAAAATTTAAATAAAAAAATATTTCTTATTTTTACAAAAATATACATTTTCTTACAAAATATTAAATAAAAATTTATATACCTATATTATATATATATTTTTTGGACAAACTAAGTTTAACAGATCTTTTTTTAAATAATAAAAATTAAATCAAAAACAAATAAATTTTAAATCAAAAACTGATTTTTTTATTTTTATAAAAAAACATTTTTTTTTTGTTTTATAACCAAAAATAATTTATTAATTGAAATATTTGATTTTAAAAAATTATTTTTTTTGTTTTTTAATATATGTAAATTTTTCCCATTTTTATAAGAAAATATATATTTTTTATTTAAAAAAAAATATTTTTTTTATATTAATACAATACTTTTTAAAATTTTTTTTTCTACTTTTGTAAGAAAACATATATCTCTTTGTTTTAAAAAAAAAAAAAAAAATTTTATAGGACTATGAATAAGTTCGTGCGGTTTTTTTTCGAAATTTGAAACTTTATTGACGTAAAATGGTTACAAATTTAATATTCAAAGTATTGTCCATCGCTTACTACTACTTTTTCCCATCTTTCTGGCAATTCACGGATTCCCTTTGTGAAAAATTCGGTCGGTTTTGCCGCAATCCACGAATCGATCCATTTTTTGACTTCATCGTAATTACGGAAGTGCTGGTCAGCCAGGCCATGTTGCATCGATCGGAAGAGATAGTAATCGGATGGCGCAAGGTCTGGACTATACGGCGGGTGGGGTAGGACATCCCATTTGAGCGTTTCTAAGTATGTTTTGACCACTTGTGCAACATGTGGCCGAGCATTGTCATGTTGCAAAATAACTTTGTCGTGTCTATCGGCGTATTGCGGCCGTTTTTCTCGCAGTGCTCGGCTCAAACGCATCAATTGTCGTCGGTAGACATCCCCCGTAATCGTTTCATTCGGTTTCAGTAGCTCATAATACACAACACCCAGCTGGTCCCACCAGATACACAGCATAACCTTCAGGCCATGAATATTCTGCGCCGACGTCGATGTTGAAGCATGGCCAGGGTATCCATACGTTGCCCGACGTTTTGGATTGTCGTAATGGACCCACTTTTCATCGCCAGTCACAATTCGATGCAAAAAACCCTTTCTTTTGTGCCGTTGAAGCAGTTGTTCGCATGCCATAAAACGGCGTTCAACGTCTCTTGGCTTCAATTCATACGGCACCCAATGGCCTACCTTTCGGATCATTCCCATGGCTTTTAAACGTTTGGAAATGGTTGATTGATCAACTCCCAAAGTTTTTGCAACCTCTTCTTGCGTTTGAGCCGGATCTTGATCGAGCAATTCCTCCAATTCGGTATCCATGAACTTTGGCGGCGCACCCTCGCGTTCTTCGTCTTCCAAGCCAAAATCACCACTTTTAAAGCGTGCAAACCACTTCTGGCACGTTCGCTCAGCTAGAGCATGCTCACCATAAACTTCCACCAAGATACGATGACTTTCGGCTGCTTTTTTCTTCATATTAAAATAATGAAGAAGAATTCCCCGCAAAAACACATTATTTGGCACGAAATTCGACATTTTCAAGTGTGGTAAAAATATTGTTGTTTACGCTTCAAATAAAAAACTTATACTGACGTTTGTGCCTTACGACAGTAGCTCTCCAATGAATGTTTGGAAATGTGGATCGATGGAATAATAATCAAGTTACGCCATCTGTTGTAAAACCGCACGAACTTATTCATAGTCCTATTATTTATAGGAAAAAATATTTTTTGATCTAATTTTTTTAAATCAAAAAAAATAAACAAATTGTGTTTTAATTTTTTTATCTAAAAACAATCAAAAAATTGTTTAAATTATTGGTAAATTGTTTACCAAAAACATTTGTTTTTCATTTTTGTAAGAAACCTTTTTGTGTTCTTTTTATGAAGATAAACAAATACTAAAATACATTTTATTTTAATTTAGTTTCCGATATTTTTCTATTCAGCATTTTTTATTGTGAAAATAAGAGATTTTAAGCAATTTCAAAATTTCAACGAAAGCAAGCCCTTATCAGGCCAAAACTTTGAAATTTTCTTCACACTATTCCTATTGATGTCATTTCGTATATAATAAGAAATCAAATATTATAAAAAAATGAAAACGCGAAATTAAATAGTCCATTATTTGTAAAAAATATGTATTAAACACCAATACTATTGAAAAACTACCCCAATAAATAATTTAAGAATTTCATTACTAAATATTTTATAAACATTTTTTTATTCCTCGATAATACTTGTATATACTTTTACATTACATTTTTAAGAAGAACTAAAGAACTGCTATAAAACAACATCTTTCTGCACATATCATCGCTCTCCGACATAGACGTATCACAAAACACCAAAATACTCTAATTTTCTATTTAACTTCCTAAATGAAAAAATCATATAACTGCATGCATTTATTGTTTTAAGAAATTTAAACAATTTCATTGAAGAAAAATCAAATATTTCAAAAAAATCAAAAATTTCTCATTGTCAACGCCTCACCCAATATTTTCGTGCAATGCGTGTACGTGCGCTGTCTATTTTTAGCCTCCAATATTTAAATCAAATTTTTGTTATATTTTTGTTTTTGCTCGCTTTTGATTTTTCTCATTTCGTTCTTATTAACGAAAGTTTTTGAGAATTTCATGCCTTTGCTTTACGTCCAACAACAGCAATAAAAAATACATAAATAAAAAATGTTTATTGCACTATGACGCACCAAAACAAGGTGAAATCTGTGAGCGAGAAAATGAAGCAGTGGCGTCTTATTTGGGGTAATTGTTTAAACTGCTTGTAAGGATTTTAAAAGATATTCAACATTTATAAAAAATAACATATATGTACAGTAGTTGATGGAAAGCCATTTTCAGTATTGGGTTAGAGCCGACAAGATTTCAAATCTCATCCGCATAGACTTTAGTACTTCATATTTTAAGGTTGGGAAGGAAAAGACCGATCCAGCGTATCTAAGAGCTACATATGAAATTTTAAATTTGTATTTCACAGGAAATAATTGTATGCCTTTAATACTTGAATTTATGTGACTTTTTAAATGAATTCAAATATAATATTTGTAAAAAAAAAAAAAATAATAATAATAATAATTGGCGCGTACACTTCCTTTAGGTGATTGGCCGAGCTCTTCCTCCTATTTGTGGTGTGCGTGTTGATGTTGTTCCACAAATGGAGGGACCTACACTTTCAAGCCGAGCTTTTTCATGGCAGAAATACACTCGGAGGTTTGCCATTGCCTGCCGAGGGGCGACCGCTATTGGAAAAATGTTTTTATTAATTTTGCTTTCACCGAGATTCGAATCAACGATCTCTCTGTGAATTCCGAATGGTAATCACGCACCAACCCATTCGGCTACGGCGGCCGTCATTTTGTAAAAGGTTCTTTGAATTATAGGTGTAGACAAAATGCGAAATTATGTTTAGGTTGGGTGGTGCTGGCTCATCTGTCAAAAGATCTCACTTAGACCTCTAGGGACCATTGTGTTACCAGTGCTAAAATTAATTTTAATTAAAAAAATAAAAATCAAAACAAAAAACTTGATTGGAATATCCAAAAATTCTATGTCTACAGAGCCACTTGTCTCCCTGCCAAAGCGAAACTGTGGGAGTTGGATGGTAAAACCTACGAGCCAGTGTAGAAGCACGACGTAAAATATTTCATATGATATTCTGGACATTAACACTTGACAGTTTACCGATAACTCGATATCCCGATGTCTTTTCTGTACCGAAAATGTCGTAATCATTTGTTAGTATGTTAAGAAGTAGAAAAGATTTTGCAATAATATATTCTGGAAAGCAAGTGGTTTTGGGTGAGGTAGATTATGTAGATTTGTGGGGGGGTTGGACAAATCCAAGCACTCAGTCAGGAGACCATTGTACTACACCCGGATAGATTTCAGTAGAAATAATAGTGATAGGGTGAGGTACTGTGATAAGCAGAGTGCACAAAAGGCCATGAGTTCGACAGACAATAAACGACACTCATCGGGAGAACACCGAATGCCGTAATCGGAGTCCAACCACCACCTACAGCAGATGAAAAGCTCCAGCTTCCCCGTGAGAGCCGCGTAACTCTGGCACAATTACGTTCTGGATATTGTAGCAGATTAAACTCCTACTTATCCAGAATCGACCTTGACATACTAAACATATGTCCTGCATGTAAAGGCACTCCGAATGACACTAACCACCTTTTCACATGCCCCTTAAAGCCCACTCATCTAACACCAACCTTTCCTTCTGGACCAACTTGTCGAAACAGTATGTTTCCTGAGCCTACCTTTAGATGAGTTAGACCAAAACGGTCGGTGATATACACTACACTGACAAGGCTTGTATTACTGCTACAACAACAACAACAACAACTATGAGATCGAAACGTGAGCTCAAGCTTCAATTTCATTCAGAGGCGAAATTGGTGTATTTCATTCAAGTGGGCCCTTGCACTTGCAACAACCTAATCGAAACATGTGGTTCATTAAGTAAAATTAAAAATAGTTTTTACATTCAAGACTATTTTCTTTTATTGGGATTTTTAGCCCTTTCTCATGAATTCATACTAGACTGAAGAAAGTCAATTTCCACTCATATTTTACATCGAAATAGAAGTTTACACCTCGACCACCCTTTATAAAGGGTGGTTAAGTTTCAAGGGCCGGTTTTGATTTTGAATAAAATACAATTTTTTTTAGGAATATATTGTCGTTTCTCTTTATTATGATAATATTGGTATGACTCAATTACGTATGGAACAAAGTATCGGCCAAATGGCCCCCGCGGTATCGGCGGCACACCTCCATCCTATGGTCCAAATTTTCGATGACGCTGAGGCATAATTGAGGTTCTATGCCGTTAATGTGCCGAATTATCTCATCCTTTAGCTCTTGAATTGTTGCTGGCTTATCGACGTACACCTTTTCTTTCAAATAACCTCAAAGAAAGAAGTCCAACGGTGTCAAACCACATGATCTTGGCGGCCAATTGACATCGCCGCGACGTGAGATTATTCGGCCATCAAATTTTTCGCGCAAAAGAGCCATTGTTTCGTTAGCTGTGTGACAAGTGGCGCCGTCCTGTTGAAACCACATATCGTCCACATCCATATCTTCCAATTCGGGCCATAAAAAGTTCGTTATCATCTCACGATAGCGAACACTATTCACAGTAACTGCCTGACCGGCCTCATTTTGGAAAAAATACGGCCCAATGATGCTGCCGGCAAACAGTCACTGAATGTGGGTGCATTGGTTTTTTGGCAATCACTCTTGGATTATCATTCGCCCGAATGCCTCATCACTGAAGATGATTTTCTTCACGAAGTGCGCGATATGCATTTTGATTTGAACGCCCGTTTTCATAATAAGCCTGAATAACTTTAACGCGTCGCTCGATTGTGTATCTTTCCATGGTTCAAATTGAGTTAGTCTGAAATTGAAAAATGTCAAATGAAATACAAACAAAAATTTGACGTTTAGGTGCGGTTCACATTCAACATCGGCCCTTGAAATTTAACCACCCTTTACATTATACATACATACCACCGACAGTGGATTACCTAAAAAGTATAACTACTCTTAATAGAATTTACTGTAGACTGAAGTACGTTGCAATCATTTAGAGGAATTCTGCTGCTTTAGTTGATTCTCATTTCTTATTTCATGGGCTCGCCTTTTACGAGTATTTTGATCTCCTCAAACTACAAAAATGTACGACAGAATTCAGCAACTCAATCTTATCTGCCACAAATCAACCAGCAGACGACGAAATGTGCTGCTTTATTTTCTAAACAAGCATTTTTTCTTAGATTTTTCGTTGCCGTTAATGCCAAAAATCGAACAACGCACAGCAATTCATTTGCAGTTTTCTCTTTTACTATGCCAAAAGGTACTCGTAAATACATAAAAACCAAAAGAAGGAAACGTTAATAGCAACAATAACAAATCACAAGTATTGTGCGTTACAACGAATTGCTTTGATTTTGTCTTTGCTTTCTTGTCTTTTTTCACCACTGTAGTGTAGTACCTGCTGCCTTCGCTTTTGCTGAATTTTTCGGCGGCTCACACATTTTTAGGGTCAAACTTGCTCTATTCTGTGCGCTTTCATGAATAATTTAATAGCAGCAGATGCACTTAATGGGTATTAGTTTACCTGTGTATGTACTTACATACACACACACACACTCGCATACATGTGCATGTGTATAGGTGGATTTGAAGCATTTAACAATCATTTAATAATTTGTCTTCTTTTGGGTAACTCTCTTTTGTTATTAATTTGCATATTGGCTGATCAAATGAAAGCAAATTAAAAGTGAAAGTTCTTGATAGACGACGTAATAAATTAGTCAAAAGCAGTGTTGCTTTTGAAATGGAAGAATGTGTATGGATGCGAGTATGTGTGTGTGTGTGCTATTTACAAAAAGTGAAAGAAGGTTTGATATGTTGCTGATAAATGAATACGCCTTTGCAAACAATGTTTTTTTGCTTTTTTCTGGTTTACCATTGGAGTGATCGGAAGTGATTACACGTTGAAGGAAACTGTTGGGAAATGTTGTTGGAGTGTCTCGAAAGCTCGCTCGTTCTGCTAGAGCAACGGATGGCAATAATGAAGTTAATGGACATGCGAGCTTTTATATGGCAGTCCACTTACGATTTAATAATTAATAATATTCATTCCAGTGTAAAAACAGCCACCGAAAAAATGTTTCAACAGGTTTGTACTGAAGAAAACAATTTGACTTCCGAATATCAAGGTGATGAACATTCGACAGAATTAACTGTATGTGGCGATGGCTCATGGAAAAAGCGAGAGCTTACCAGGTATATACCTATTAAATGAGACTTTTTTTAATTGCAAACGTTTATTACCAAAAATGGTTACAAATTTAATCTTCAAAATAATAGCCATCGCTAGCGACACATTTTTCTCTCAGGCAATTTGTGGATGCCGCGCCAAAAAAAATGGCCGTCTTTGGCCGCAAACCAATCATCGAGCCATTTTTTCGCTTCTTCGTGAGAATTGAAGCGCTGCTCGAAAAGTGCGTGGCCCATCGATGCAAACAAATGATAATCGGAAGGCGCCAAGTCTGGTGAGTCGGCCGCATGCACCAAGCGTCCCCAATCGTACGTCTCCACCAATTCCCGGGTCGCTCTTGTGACGCCGATCGGCATATTCTGGGCGTTTTCGTTGTATAGCGCTGTTCAAATCGGCCAATTGTTGTTGGTAGCGTGCACCGTCAACTGTTTCACCTAGTTTTAATAGCTCGTACCAAATCATACCACGCTGATTCCAGAAAACACACAGCATTTCCTTGCGGCCGCAGCGATTTGGTTTGGCCGTTCTTTTTGGCTTGTGGCCGGGCGGACCATATGATCGTTCACGCTTGGGATTGGAGAAATACACCCATTTTTCATCACCCGTAACGATTCGATGCAAAAAAGACTTCCTTTTGAACCGGTAGAGCAGCATTTCACAAGTGGTTTCACGATGTCCACAAATCGTAGTTTGAAGGCACGAAATTCGACATTTTTAAGATCGACAAAAATGCATTGTTGTATGAAACGTAACAAAAAATGAACTCAATATTGTTGACAAATGAAAGCCGAAAAAAACAACACATTTGGGAAGGTTTAAAAATACTCCTAGCGCCATCTATGGACTAATAGATGGTACTTCCTTGCACGGTGTGACATCATTTCTCGGATACTATTCTGGTAAAGTCATTGATATTATTGTAAAAAGTGCCTACTGCAAACAGTGTGAAACTTGGAGGAAGAAACTCGATACCGAAGAATATAAGAATGGTATGCAAAACATAAAAATACTTGCACTGCAAATCATTCTGGTTCTTCTGGGAAAATTAAAGTAGACTCAGTCGTCGAAATGCTCCAACGTTCATTAGAAAAACTTTGAGTCACGTACAAAAATTACACCGGGGACGGTAACTCCGTACTCGGCAATTTTAAATGCTGCACCTCAGGTCGTCTTCAGGTGCCAAAAACAGTGGATACTGCTCAGGCAAACTTACTGGAAAGATGATCGATAAGTTGACAATTTATTATGGCTTAGCAATAAGTAGAAATTGTGATTCCGTTGAAAAAGTGTTTAATGCCATTTAACATAATTGTTCAACTGACGAAAAACCTCAACACGCTAAGTACCCGGCCAGACCAGACTTATGGTGTAGCTGGCAGGAGGCTACAGCTGCCAATCTATTATCCACTTTCGAACATGATTATGAGCCATTACCAAAAGATGTTGCTGAGCCTATACTTCAGATTTATATAGATCTCAGGAGTGAGAATTTATTAGAAAGGTCAACTGATTTGGAAAAGCTCTCCCAAAGTTGTGCCGGGAGGTTCGAAAACTGTGGAAATCCCTGCATTCATAGCTGCCGGCATATTTACTGAAGAAATGGCATCACTATTGTATTATATGAAGGCAATAGGAATTACACTTGGCCACAATGCGCATTCATATGCCGAAAAAGAAGATGAACAGTGAAACGTGAGAATACCCGAGCCGGAAGAATGGCTCGCATACAACATCAGCTCGAGTTATTAGAAGCTGCCGAAGCGGTGGAGAGTGTATTATATGGTCTTGGGATAGACAACTCCATGTAAGTTAAAAAAAATGAATATCCTATATAAAACGCTTTTTTCTCAAAATGGTATTTTCAAAGTCGAAAACGGCTAAACTGATTAGTCTCAAATTTTAACATGAGTTTATATTTTTTAGTAATTAAACGAAGATTTTTTATCACTTATAAATTTTTTTTTATAAACAATTCAAGGCCGAAATTTGGGTCAAAAATCATCTTTTTTTTTTTGTCAAAACAATTTATTTTGCTTCTTCCTTCAATTTATTACTAGATTAAATATTACTTTAACGAAATCTGTTTGATTTTCTAATTTCAGAGGATCCAGTTCAGAGATATAGTGGTCACCGCAAAACGTCTTTTTTGAGAGGAGCTCCCGGAGATCAGCTGTAGCTCCTTTCCAAATAAATATTTTTAATAATACTAAGTCTTAAAATACAGTTAAAAGATTACATAATATGTGTACAAATTTTTAGATCAACAAATTTAAAAGTTTTCTCAGAATTTTTTTTTTTAAATTCGCTTTTTTTCGGCCTTCTAACTTTATTGAGACTTAGCATTGCGTATCAAATGGCCAGTAAAGGCCCAAGAAAGTGCCATTAGTGGCGAATATGCCACCGCGCAGCGACCTGAAAAATTAATTGATCGGGAAATATCCTTTCTGTCATATTATGCAAAACAAAAAAATCTTATATTTTGAAGTGACTCTTTTCGTTCAAGAGTCTAAGAAATCAGTAAGGTGTACTATGCATGAGCATCGTTCCGGAATTGTTGAATGACGTCAACGATGATCCAGGTTTGCTTAAAAGGGTCTTATGGTCATGGTGACGAATCATGGGTACATGATTATGACATCGAAACCAAAGCCCAATCATCCCAATGAAAGAGTCCAGGAGAGCCAAGAGTCGATAGCAGAAAACCGCCGAACAAGCAAAACACCTGTCTTATTTATGCCTCTCACAAACAAACTAAACGTGCTACGAGTATATTGCTGAAACCGTGAGCATATCTTCGAGACGAGTACACCAACACAAAAAGAAAATAATAATCGAAAGTCGAATGTACGTAGTCCGCGAAATTTGAAACTTATTTTTGAACACCCCTCGTGCATCGAACTCTCTAAGAAACCGATAAAATTGTCTCTCAATAAATGATTGATGCTGGCGCCAATCTGAACTTTTTTTCAACTGATAATTACTGATGATGATAGCTGAGCAGTTTAAGATCTTGAAGCCAAACAAACTCTTCCCGTGTGGGTAAGTGCAAAGAGGACAATCGTTGGCTATGCGATTTGCTCGGAAACATTCAGCCAAAGCTCGTACGTCAAAGAACGTCATATTGGCTGCGAGCATTGCCGCCGCATGTGACAGTTTGCAGGAGAACACGAGGTAGTCAATTCTCGCCATACACAAGAACTCGAGATTTCGAAAACTTCAACTTAGGATCAAGATGCTACTGGCATATGAGCTCAAAGTTAATACAGGGTGCGCCATCTTTTATGTCGGTATGTAAACGCTGAATAACTTTGTCATCTACCAACCGATCGACTTCAACATACATATTTTCGATACGTCAATTCAGTACACTTTCAATCATGGATCGCTTTACACCGAAACAGCGCGCTAAAACAGTGACGCTGTACATCGAAAATAGTCGTTCTATTGTTCTTACTCAACGCGCATATCGCAAACATATCGCGGCAAACAGGCACCGCCTGACAATACTATTCCTCGTTTGGTGTCGAATTTTTTTGAGCAAGGGACAGTAGGAAACGCCATTGCATGACCGGAAAGTAACTGTTTGGGCCAGCATTTGCGCCAAAACCATTATTGAGCTTTGGGGCCATATTTTTACCGAGAAAACGAAACAGTCGATGAAAACCGATATCGATGGATGTTGGCTCATTATATCTGCCCGCAAATACGTGAAAAAGGTCTAGACGGTTACTGGTTTCAACAAGAGGGTGCGCCATGCCACACTGCGAATGCAACAATTGAATTTTAGCAACGAAAATTCCGGGGGCGTCTAGTGTCGAAAAGAGGCGACGTCGACTGGCCCCCCAGATCACCTGGCTAACCCCCCCGAACTTCTTTTTGTGGGGTTATCTGAAAAGTAAGGTTTACGCCAACATGCCGCAGACTATTGAAAAGCTGAAGGCAAAGATTCGAGCCGAAATCGACGCTATAAAACCCGAAATGTTTGACAAGGTGATGACAAACGCAGAAAAAAGATCGCAGTTTGTGATTGCTAATAAAGGTGACCATTTGATTGATATTGTATTCAAAAAACAGTTTTAATAAATTGTAAAAAACCAAACCAAATAAAAATACCTCACTTATAAAAATCAGTTTTTTTTTCAAAGACATTCAATGTTTTCATACCGACATAAAATATGGCGCACCCTGTAGTCATAGACAACGTCTTTTATTCGCTAACTCGACTACGTAACATTTGAAAAAGCAGTCCAGTATCATTTTCATCAGAAAACAATATATCCACAAAAATTTACTGTTTAAAGTACTGTACTTCTTCAAAGAAGAAGTTGGTGGCGTCATTGCCATCACAGCAAGATTTATAGATCCATAGTAATCAATTTTTGTAGTCCAAAATTGAATGAAGTGAACGTAAACTACGGGTGTTTCCAGCAGGACGCCACTACGTACCAAATAGTCAACGCCACGATGGGCATTCTATGCATGAACGATGTCAGGGCAGGTATCTCTCGCGGAGGTGAGATGTGCCTTGCCTCCGCTAGACTTTTGCTTGTGAGATTTTGCGAAGCCGAAGAAATCTATACCAAAAACGAGAAAACTCAACCGCTCGATGATCTCAAAGTCAGCATAGCCCAGCCCATAACCAGCTATTATTGAAGATGCCTTAGTTTCTGATGGATTATTTTTCCCCTTTGTAAAACAAAAGCCATTTTTTGTACTTTTTCTTATTTTCTAATTATTTTATAGTAAAATATGCATAGCACCTGCTAGGTATGGGCATATTTGTATTTGTAGGCCATAAGAAGAACAAAACCCTACCTTGCTTTGTAGGTTCACAGCGTTCATTGAACGAAATTGAATAACTCATTTTAGAAGGTCAAATGAATAATCGATGACAGATATATCTGAACACATACATATATATGCATACATATACTCATGCATTTGTCCGAAAAATCACGCTATCAATTATACTCGAAAACTATATTCAATAGAATTTTGTATAAAGAAATTAATCATGGCAACAATGCGCCAAATTAGCAAACAAATCAAATAGAAAATCAAAGCAAATTATGGCATTAAACACAAACACACACATAATACTCGTAATAGCCATAATAGTGTTATACAAACGTGTAAGCTATGGAACGGTAAACATTTCTTTTGTTTTCAAGGCCCTAACTGTTACCGTTTTTTGATTTGCTTTCCCCGTTTTTATTAAATTATAACCCATGTGGCGTTTATTATTGATTTTTCTGAATTTTTCTTTAGTTCAGTATTAAATGCTTAAATGCTTTGAGGTTGCACACATGAGTGCATACTGCATACGAGGGTGGGGTTGAAAAGTTTCTGAATTGAAGAAATTTTTTTTTTAAGTTCAGTATTTAATGCTTAAATACTTTGAGGCTGCACACATGAGTGCATACTGCATACGAGGGTGGGGTTGAAAAGTTTGTGAACTGAAGACATTTTTTTGTTTAATTTTATGTATAAATTACATCAATACTACCACATTTTTTACGAAGTACAAAATAGAAGTACAAGATTTCAAACGGGTCACCTCCGAGACTTGGAGGAGTCGAATAGACACCAAAACCATCGACTAAATACCTTGGCATTGTTGTGGATAGCAAACTGTCATGGAGATTAAATGTGTAGAAAAAAGAGCAAAGAAGGCCTCTAATGCCATACAAGCATGCCGAAGAATTCTCGGTAAGACTTGGAGCTTATCTCCTTGACTCACGCATTGGATATACTTGTACAGGAGAACTCTATGGTTCACTAGTATGGTGGACGGTATGCGATAAAGTGGCTTACGTCAAAACGTTCGAAAGTGCGCAGGAGATTGCAGAAATATAACGTACGTACGTACGTAACCGGCGCTATGATCACAACTCCAACAACGGCAATAGAAAAAATTCTCAACTGGCATCCAATCAAACTATGTTAGCAGTAAGAGACTTAGCCAAAAGATCAGCTCTAAGACTGAAGCTGTTAGAAGACTCCTCGCAGATGCTTTCTGGTCACAACACCATTCTGGATTCAAACGGAAGGTCAGACTACCAAATCCCACAAGGTAAATTCGGCATAAAGCCTAGCATCATTATAGAGAATGGAAGCCTTTCAGTATATTTCAAGCTGAAATTTATGCCGGAACAAAATCAGCTGAATTGGCTCTGGACTTAACCCCTCTTAATACGCGGACAAACATTTTCATTGATAGTCAAGCGGCTATTAAATAAATTAGGGCTCCTTGGACTAACTCGCAATGTATTCAACAATGCAGATCCAAAATGGATGAACTCTGCGGAATGGGCAGGTGGCTATTTAATGAATACCAGGACACAAAGGAATGGAAGGAAATGAGAAGGCCGATGAGCTCGCTAAGCCAGGTATTCGCTTGCCGAGATTGAGCACGTCAGAAAAAAAACGGTTTCTGAAAACAGAACTGTGTGAGGAAATAGCTTTGAAAATCCAGTTGATAATACAAACACTCGTACAAAACTGCCAAAATTATGCTAAGGACTTGGAATTTGAAACCTGCAAACTTTATTTTATCGGTCTCTAGAAAATACTGCAATTTTACAAATTGATTGGAGTACGGAAGGGGCACTGTCTCACCCCACATTACGCAGCCAAAATGGAATTAGTCCGTAGCGAAGCGTGTAAGAATGCAACGAAAAAATGCTACGGGTACTTTGGGAAACCTACTTTACCATGCCTTGCTCTTTGTAGCAACATTAGGATCAACATATATTCCATCCTTGAAGAATATTGCTGAGAAAAGGCTGAACGGCTTATTAAAACTCGCGAAGTGAGATCTGTTTACAGATCAGCCAGTACTACCTAACCAAACACATGTTTTTCATAACGGTACTCTAATGCAGTAATATAATTTTTATATTGCAATTTCTCGAACTATTTAAAATACTTATTTACAGCGTTGCAATGCATTGATGGCCTTCTCATTGTCCCAAAATCAGTTACGTAAGTCGCTTGGGACCGAATCTTATAAAACTCGAACTTCCAGTTTGTTGATTAAAGCCATCAGAAGACCTGACGGACCTTTCAAATAAAAATATTTCATAACCTGACATTTCTGTGATTTTTTTCATTTTCATGTAAACAACCAAGACCTCTTCTTCAATAGCTTATCGAACGTATACTGAAAGAGCAATCGTCCTGAAAGTTGGCATGCCAGGGCTACTGTTATACATCAGGTCGAAAACTTTTCACCACTCTTTCGTGCTTATGCATGTGTATATGTATATGTAAGAACGTTAAAATAATGGTGCCTTCCACATTGTGCAGCAAATATAATATAATAATTGAACTATAATTAAATTGTCTCGAAGATTTGTTAATTATGGCATTTTACGTCATTGAAAGGCGATTAGAGGATGGAAGTGAGGCAAGAAATGTGAAGAAATTAAGGCATTAAGTAATATAAAAGAAACTAACTTATGTACTATATATATATATATATATATATATATACGCATATAAATAGAGACTTGTTCAAGAATAAACATACGTGCCCTTGAGTGGAAAACTAAATTGCTCTGCAAATAACTACTACTGGAACGAAAGTGACTAGATCTGTACCAGTCGCAAAATTAACAATTATAAATATACTCGTGTGTGTAACAAATACTCTCTATTGTATTTGCTTTTTTTTATTGTTGCTAAGTACAATATTAGTATAAAAAATAAAAAGTGGCCTGTAAAGTAACCAGTTAAAAGTCTTAAGTCTACTCTGCTAAGAGAAAGTAGCTTATCAGAAATTCCTCTGTCCGGCATTAAGAATTATTTTTTCCGTCGCTCACCGATAGAGCTTCGTCAGTGTTCAACGAACTTCTTCACCTCCCACCTCCTGAGAAATTCGTTTATGTAGCCCTTTGTCAGTCCACAGAAAGGTTTAGAACAAATAGACTAAAAGACAGGATATCGTCTTTAGACAAAAAAATATTTTTGAAACGTTAGTTCAGCAATTTTCATATGCTTTCTTAACTAGACCAAAACTAGTGATCTTTGCCCCAAATCGGACTAGGCTTTTTTTTGCCTTTTGCGAACTAGTTCGTTAACTGGTAGAACGTGGATACAAAAGCTAACTAGTTCATTAACTGGTATGCTGCTGAAACAGAGGCTGATAATTAACATTTCGTAGAGCATCGCGATGCCAGCTGATAGTATTGAAAAAGGATAGGAAACGAACTACTTAGAAACTACTACTTCTGCAGACGCGTGCACTTTCAATTAGTCGGTAAAGAAGAACAAAGATTGAAATCTACAAAATATATATGCATATATTTTTCTGTAATATGTACAGTCAGCGTCACAAGAAAGTGGTCACCATATATTGACCAGTTTTGACTCTTTATTTATTTATTTTTTCAATTTTAAAGGGTTAAAGATAGTCAGAATTTTCAAAAAATTGGATTTTTTTGCATTTTCTTAAAGTATAATATCTTAAAAATATTGTGTGAAAATTTGAAGTGAATCTGACAAATACATTTCGAGTTATTCAACAATTAGCAAAGGGTGATCGGGCGCTCCGGATCTGTGGATCCGGATGTTTTTTGAACTGGTGATCACTGTAACTTAAAACTCGTTTGGTTAGTTTTATACAAAAATATATTATAGCTCATACTACTACAAAAACCATATATATATAAAGTTTCAAATTTTATACAAAATATATCAAAATTCATAAAATTTTCAGTTAAAATTTCAATTTCCTAGTTTCATTTAATCAGAATTTCCGAAAAAATTTCAAGTACGCAATTTTATTGCTCATTAAATTTTGGTATAGCAAAGTTCAAGTTTGTAGTAGCTAAAAATCACCCTGATTTTTAGAACTTTTTTCGGTCGCGGTAGTGAGATTTTTTTCCATTTAATGCCTACTCTACATATTTTGATATGGAGGAAAACACACAACACCGTGAGCAGAAAAAATTGCCAAAAATCAACGCGATTTTTACCACTCGAAACTTGCACTTTATTGTACCAAAATTTAATTATCTATAAAACTGCATACCTGGAATTTTTTTTATATTCTGAGTAAAAAGTTTGAAATTTTAATGAAAATTTGCCGATTTTTTACAAATTTTATAGAAAGTGCGAACCTTTGCTTTATATGGTTCCTGTTGTGATATAAACAATTTTTTTTTTTTTATAAAATAAAATTTTAAAATAATTGAAAAAATAATTGAAATTACAGAATAAATAAATAAATAGTCAAGACTTATCAATATGTTATGCTCACTTTCTTCTGACTCTGACAGTATATCTGTGCGTATGCATGTAAATGATTTGTGAAACTATCTGCTCAAAAGGTGACTAATAGAAAAGAGATATTCCTAATTAGCATAAAATATTTCCAAGCGACGCTGCGCTTTGCTCTACTATTATTTACCGGTCATTGCCCCACTGATGCTGCTGATTGTTAATTTCTTTGGTGCTAATATTATTGATAGTTAATCTCGAAACTAAATATTTGTGCTAGTCGCCGTTATCTACATACACATGCATACATAAGTAAATATTATTGAAAAATATTAGCTTAGCAACCCAGCGTGAAAGCTGGGCTCAAGAGACAGCAGCTAAAGTCACATATGTACCAGCATTTCGCGAAAAGTAAAGCAAAGCCAATGTCACGGTCAAAGTATAGTCATTATGTCATGAAAGGCTTTTGAAATCATAATAGCGACTAGTTATTCGAGAAAAAGTACTGCAATATAGCCTCCTCACTCTTTTCGTCATCTCTGAATTCTGCATGCATTTTAAGAAGCTGGTAAAAATTGACCACCAAGGGTTGGCTGTCCCTTTAAGACAATTTTTTCTTTCATTCGCCCAGAAAATATTCTTTACTTTGGGCATTTCGCTATAGATGGTTAATTACTGCCACTTTTTTCACCAAATATATGAAGAAATATAGAAAATAATTTAAAAAATATAGATCATTCGGTGGCCAAAGTAAGGTAAACTACCACGTCGCACACTGGGGATTTTTGTACAGAGATGCGGAAAAAAGTATACATCCCAAAAAATATTTACATTTTTACTACTAACGAAGTTGTATATATTTGTGTATGAAAAGAACATGTTTAAAAACTATTTTTTAAAAAAATTTAAAAAAAAATTGTTTTTTAAAATTCATAATTTTTTTTTTTTTTTTTTATTAATATAAGCCATCAAATATTTACGCACAGGATACATGTAAGTTCATAATTCTGAATTACCCTCAAAATGTCAAAACAAAATTAAAAGTATTTCGTTGTCATTATGCACACACTAGAAAGCGTTTAGTTATTATCATCAAAAAATAATCAGTGGCGCCTGGTGGCACCTGCAATTGATTAAAACTGAAAGAGACGCTATTAAGAAACACGTTGATACTAGTTTCTAACCGTAGGTAAATGTAGCTCAACTTGCAGATCCAAGAATATGAAGGAATATGATTTTTTTTTTTTTTTTGTTCTTCCGGCTAAAATATATAAAAATATCGTACCCTAAATGAAAAATAAAAAATTGGAAGTCGGCTCAAGCAAAAGGAAAAAAAACCACCTTGGGCTTTGAAGTTTTTTCTTAGTCAGTTCAATACTATAAAAAAATTATACTTTTGACATATCTATAAAAAAAAACTGTAAGTCGGAGTTTAGTACAGTATAATTCCTCTTAACCGGCTTCGCATTAACCGGTCGACGGATTAACCGGCCTGTTTACAACAGCCGAGCGCAATGCAATATTTTCCAAGAAATTCACCGGCGAGGCGATGCGGCTGGGATCCCCCCGATATTACGGGGAGATCCCGGCGAAGTAAACTATAAACGATGTTAGATAGGATTTTGTCGTTTGTCGTTTTGATCAATTTGGTTTGTTTTTGCTGTGTGTACGGACATAACATAGTTCTTTCCTTAAAAATGAGTGCAAAGCGCAAATGAATTGTGGTTTCGATGGATACACGTTTAAAAATGCTAAGGCGGATTGATAATGGTGAATCCGTAGCGAAAATATGTGCAGAATTTAATGTTGGAAAAAGCACTGTAAATGATTGGCGAAGAGATAGGCGTTCCATTGAGGAGTTTTGCTCGAAAATGGAATCTGATAGAAATCTGGGTAGCTGTTGTACGAGAAAAAAACCGATTTGTGAGGTCGTCGATGAAGCTTTGTGGATCTGGTTTCTTCAGGAACGTCGAAGAGGTACACCGATTGGCGGCCCAATTTTGAAAGAAACAGCATTAGACGTTTTGGTGATTAGAAAATGGAGCGATGTCGCATTCAGAAATTCACTGAAGGTTAAAAAACAGAAGAAAGTTACAGATTTTTTCAAAAAATAATTATTACACTTATATTTTATTGATGTAACACATTAACATATGTAAATATGAAATACATAGGTAAATATGTAAAAAATGCTTCTCCATTTTTTTATATGTATGTATACAATATATTATACAAGTACACTTCGGATTAACCGGCCAAACCGGCAACCGGCCAGGTATGCAGTCCCGAGGTGACCGGTTAAGAGGAATTGTACTGTAATTCTTTTTGATTTTATTGTTGGTTCTATTCTGGAATTTAGAAATACCATTAAACATTGCGTAGGTGGTATGTTGCAAATTTGACTTTTTTTCGCTAAATCCCCAGTGTGCGTCGGTGAGAGTCGAATTGATATTCATTTGAGAACATTTCCTCTGTATGATACTTTACTTTTTTTTATTTTAATTTCCTTCCTAAGCCACCAGAGTCTAATTTAATATCACTTTTTTAGTTTTTTAGCCTATACGAGTATATTGCTAAGCCCATGCTCGCATCTGTGCAAGCTCTGAAATTTATATAATATATATATACTTTAAATCCATACTAAAATCATTATATACGAGTATACGAAAATTAATAAATAAGAAATTATATAAAACGGGTAATTTACTTGTTTTTTTCAATTTGCGTTCTTCAGAGATAAGTTTCATCAAAATTCACCAAATACCAAATTCATCAAAATTCGATTAACCACTATTTATGTGAATTTGTCTTATTCTTGAATAAACCGTATTTTAATTACACTTAAAAAATTGTATCTTCTTTATGATACAGCAATTATATATTCAAAAATTTTAGTCCTTGGTGACTTTTCTGGAGCAACGAAAATTTATTGCACGCTTCTGGACCAACACCTGAAAAGAACTTTCAGGAAATTCAAGAGCTTATTTAAAAAAATTGAAAATTTTGAAAAACCATTGTTGCAGAATTTTTTATTTTTAATCAATTTTCACCAAAATTCGAAAACCGAAAATTTAATGAATAAAAAATAAAAACGTGGACTTGACTGCTGACCAATTAAATTCTTTAGAGGTAAATTACATTAAAATTCACCAAGCACCAAATTCATTAAAATTGGATTAACTGCTCTTTAGAAACTTATATCAACCCATATTTTACCGGTATTACACATTACTTCAACAAATGAACTATTCGAGATTCGAAAAATTATTAAAAAAAATCAAAATTTTGAAAAAATTCCAAAATTCATCAAACTCCAAATTCGCCAAAATTCGACTAACTTTGCTTTAATCGGCCCATATACAACCACTTACGAGTATAACAGTTTATGACTCAAATTTTATTTGTGTTACAGATGACTCCCAAAACAAACTATTGGAAAACCGCAAAACTATTAAAAATAGTGTAAATTTTTAAAAACCATTGACACAGAATTTTTTTATTTTTCATTAATATTCACCAAACTTCAAATTCACCAAAATTCGATTAACCTCTGCAATTTATTTCCAAAATTTTACCAGCTTAACTTCAAAAACAAACTTTTAAGAAATTCAAGAAATTATTAAAAGTAAAAATAAAAAAATTTTTGGAAAGTAGTTGGTACATGATTTCATCTCAGTTTTATGATATACAAAAAAATTTATAGCAGGCTTCTAGGCCAACGCCGGAAACGAATTTCAAGAAATTATTTAAAAAATCAAAAATAAAAAAAAAACCGTGTTTCTTTTATTATTTTTATTTTTCATCAAAATTCACCAAAATTTGAATACTGAAAAATTAAAAAATAAAAGGGAGGCATTAACTTGTTTTTCCAATTTACCTTCTTTCATCGATTCGATTAACTTTTCTTTAGAAACTGATATTTCGAAATTTTAGCAGTATGGCCATTACTCCAAAAAAAAACTATTGGAAATTCGAAAAATAATTAAAAGAAAAAAACAAATTGGAAAAATCAATGACGCAGTTCGCCAAACTCCAAATTCAACAAAACCCTATTAACAACTCTTTAATCAGTCTATATAGAACATTTATTGCAACTTATAACTCAAATTTTACCGGTGTTAGTGATGAAATTCGATCAACTACAAAAAAAAAACCAATCTTTCAATATTTTTTGTAATTTATGTTGATGTTATTGCGAATTATTTCCCAAATTAGAAAAATTATTTGAAAAAAATATAAATTTTGAAAAACCAATGATGCCGAAATTTTTCATTTTCTTTTCACTATATTACACATTAGAAAAATTTAGTTTTAGGAAAACTTCCTTGAAGAACAAGAAACAGCGTTGTACATCATGCAACCGCCCCCAATTTATGAGCGTCACAAAATCAACAAAAGCAAAATTATATTTTAATATTTTTAAAAGTTAGTGGCACCCGAATTTTTGTAAAAGACAAAAAAGAACAACTAATGCCACGCAAAACAAGTACACACAGGTATAAATGTAGATGTATAGCGATTGCATTCAAAAATGTGATGAACTGACCTAAATCCAGGCTGAACCACGGCGGCAGAGTCGAGCGAACCAAACCAAAACTCCAACTCCAACGCCAACAACTCTAATTGAGCCGGCTGACCTTTAACGCTACAACAGTCGAACTAACAGCAAATATAAAACAAAAAAATTGTTTTCATTTTTGTTTTTATAAGACTCCAAGTAAAATTAAGTAATGGCAGTCACAGCAGCCGACAGCAGAGAAAAAATTACGTTTTAGGCGAATAACAACGGAAAACATTAAAAAACAAAAATATTATAAAAAAATGTGAAATATTAAAAAATCTGTATCAGTGTATTTATATTTATATTCACATGTTTGTTGTGTGTAAAACCACAAAAACAAAATACCATTTTTATAACCGCATGACATGGCCTAAAAGCGTTCAGCTTCGATACTTTGGTTTGCAAGCGTTGGAGCTGAAGTGGAAATGCTCCAGCTAACTGGCAGCGAGCAGGTGAATGGTGTGACACTCCACCAGCACACATACATGCACAAATATGTACAATACTAAATACACTATTTTTATTTTACAGGCACTCGTACCTCCACATATTCACGTACAGCAGGTGAGGCAATAAAATATGGCTGGTAACAAAGTGGCAACAACCAAAAAAACGTTGTATATGTAACAACAAAATACAAGCACAAATAAATAGCAGTGGAGTTGAGTTGAGTTGACGAAAAAATGCACACTCCACCACGCACTGGCTTACCAGCTGGAAGTATGGCTCACTAACACGACTGTCCGTCGTTTATTGGTTTTTGCATTTGTCTTTCTAGAGCGTTGGTTACTGCAACGCAAAAACAACAAACGAAAAACAAATTGCTGCCACAACCGCTGAGCCGTCAAGTCGACGAACTTCCAGCAAGCCAATGGAACCACCGGAAAGCCGCAGCCACTGCAGTAGTTGAACTTTGGTATTATTTATTATTAATGCGATGCCGCGACTGCCACAATATTGGCGTTGTTGCCGTGCGCAAACAGTTTTTTCTAAAAATGTTTTTTATTTACTTTTTTTAAATATTTTTTGTAGGTTGTAAGCAAAGACTGCCAAGTAAAGAATTAAGTACCTGCAAGTTAACCGCGCAAATGAGACTTGTAAATAATAATGGAAAAAAATGTGACTGGAAAAATAAACTAAAGTAAAAATGCCAGCAAACTAGTAGCAGCGGCAAAGTGCAACTAAGTACACAAACAACAACAAAAAATATTAAACTAAAACAGAAATCAGTTGAAAAGTCAAAATGTAGGTACTTCAAACTATTTTTATCTGGCTGTAAGACCACAGGCTGTAGACGTATGTATGTATGTATTGTATATGTGCATGCACATGTGTGAGCTTATTTATACATATACACCTGCGTTCACAATAACAGCAGCGCGAAATATTGCCATGTTTTGACTGTTTATTTATTGTTTATTTAAATTCTTGTTTTTCATAAAAATACAGTTCATACTGCAACAGAAACAACTAAACTTGAAACTTTGTACTCAAATAATTAAAATAATAATATATATAATATTTAAAAAAAAAATTATATAAAATATAATTAAAATAAAAATAATAAAATTTCACAAATTTCACAAAGTTTAAAAAATTTCACAAAATGAAAAGGATTTCACAAAATTTAAAAAACTTGTAAAACTTTTTAAAAATTTAGTCATATTTTCTACTGAAATTCTGGATATGCAGTTTTATAGTCCTCCAAATTTTGGTATAAAAAGTGCAAGTTTCAAGTACTTGAAATATCTCATTGAATTTTCAAAATTTTTTTTCGCGGCGGTCTTGTGCATTTTTGCGATTTAAAAAATTCAGGGCATCGCTCTTTCCAGACTTTCCACAAAAATTTCGAGAAGGCAGTTTTTTAATATATTAAATTTAGGCATAACAAAGTATAAATTTCAAGTGGCTCAAAGTATGTGTTTTTGGCAATTTTTTTTTTTTTTCGCTGGCGTCTTGCGCATTTTCCCAGTTTGAAAAAATTTCAAGCAACCGTTTTTTTTAGAATTTTCAGAAAAATTCTGGGTATGTAGGGTTTTTTGGACTTGCACTTTGCTATAGTGCAAGTTTCAAGTATCTTACGCGTAGCGTTGATTTTTGGCAATTTTTTAAAAAAATTTTAAGCAATCGCTTTTTTTTATAATTTTCAGAAAAAATTCGGGTACGCAGTTTTATAGCCCAATAAGTTTTGATAAAATAAAGCGCAAGCTTCAAGTACCTCGCATACATCGCGTTAAATTTTTAAAATTTTTTTTCGTTGGCGATCTTGCGCATTCGTTATATGAAAGAGACTGCATAACACCGCCACAAAAAAAATTATCACAAATCAACGCAAATTTTGAGTCACTTAAAACTAGCACTTCATCAAAATTTAATGCGCTACACAACTGCATGCTCAAAAGATTTCAAAAAATTCTTACTAAAAAGTTTGAAATTTTAATGAAAATTTGTTGAATTTTTTTTTAAATTTCATAAAAATTTTGAAATTTCGAATTATGTGGTTTTTGTTGTATTTTATTGTATCAAAATTTAATGCGCTACATAATCGCATCCCCAAGAGATTTCTAAAAATTCTAACCAAATGCTTCAAATTTTGATGAAAATTTTTAGATTTTTTTTGTTTTGTAAAAAGTTTGAAATTTTAATGAAAATTTGTCGAATTTGTTGAATTTTTTAAATATTTTTTCTAAGTTTGAAAATTCGAATTTTTTGGTTTTTTTTGTACTTTATTGTATCAAAATTGAATGGACTAAAAACTGCATACCCAAAGGATTTCTAAGAACTCTAACCAAAAAGTTTGAAATTTTGATAAAAATTTGTTGAATTTTTTTTTAATTTCTTAAAAATTTTGAGATTTCGAACTATGCGGTTTTTGTTTTACTTTATTGTATCAAAATTGAATGCGCTAAATAACTGCATACTCAGAAGTTTTCTGAAAATTCTAACTCCAAGGTTTGAAATTTTTATTAAAATTATAAAAATTTTTTTTTTTATTTTTTAAAAGTTTGAAATTTTTAACTATATGTTTTTTATTGTCAAATAGACAATATTTTTATAAAAAATGAAAAAATAATGCACATATTTTTTCTAAAAATTCTAACTAAATCGTTTCAAATTTTGTTGAAAAATTTTTTTCATATTTTTTAAAAGGTTTGAAATTTTAATGAAAACTTGTTGATTTTGTTTTTAATTTCTTAAAAAGTTTGAAATTTCGAATTGTGACGTTTATTGTATCAAAATGTAATGGGCTATAAATTGCATACCCAAAAGATTTCTAAGCACTGTAAACAAAAATTTGAAATTTTGATGACCATTTGTTGAATTTTTTCATTTTTTTTTTAGTTTAGAATTTCGAATTATATGGTTTTTGTTGTATAAAAAGTATTTAAAAAAAAACCAAAATACATAATTTTATGTTAAAAAAGTTAGTTAAATTTTTTTCTTGTAGAATGAACTACATTTGTATAAAAAAAATTAATAAAAGTATATAAATAGTCATAACTTTGCAATATGCGACGCTACTATATGTACCTACATATACGAGTGTATATGTACCTACATATACGAGCATGCACACATATAAAAGTGTATGCAGTCATATGTGTCTCACTATGTGTGTAAGTATGCAGCAGTGTAAAGCAGCCTACTATGTTTAATTCAAAATTCACTCGCTTTTCTGTCACAGCGAGTTATTAATGCGGAACCGTAAATGCCAACTATCAGCAAATGTCGACAAAAACAACAAAAACCATGCTACAAAGCGCCATCCTCAAAACGCCAACTACATACCAGCAGCTTCAGTCAACCTGCATGGCAAGTGTGTAGGCGTGGAAAATTACTTCATCGTTCCTGCTTAACACGGCTAGGAGTTCAGAATACCCAGTAAGCAATTTTTATTGGAATTGAAGAAATATAGGTGCCATCAAATGGTACTCTGAGTAGAGGAAACTACCAAGTAAAAAATTTGAGGCGAGGGTTTCAGGTAGTAGGTGGAGTTAAATATATTTTTATGCATTCATCCAAAAGTGTGAGATGATTTGTTTTGAAATAAAAAATGCAGTAACTGTTTCTTATTCAATGGGAAGTATAATGGATACAATGAAATTTTTAAATATAAAAAATAAAAATAAATAATTGGCGCGTACACTTCTGTTAGGTGTTTGGCCGAGCTCCTCCTCCTATTTGTGGTGTGCATCTTGATGTTGTTCCACAAATGGAGGGACCTACAGTTTCAAGCCGACTCCGAACGGCAGATATTTTTATGAGGAGCTTTTTCATGGCAGAAATACACTCGGAGGTTTGCCATTGCCTGCCGAGGGGCGACTGCTATTAGAAGAAAAATGTTTTTATTAATTTTGCTTTCACCGAGATTCGAACCAACGACCTCTCAGTGAATTCCGAATGGTGATCACGCACCAACCCATTCGGCTACGGCGGCCGAAATTTTTAAATATAACATCACTAAAATGACCTTCACTGCTGATATTGCAGGAAGGAATCCGACGAAACCCCTTTTCGATCACTTTTTGCACTAAATCGGGAATATCAACAATATCAAGTTGAATATTGGCTTCTAAAGCATAAAGACGGTCTGGCTTATTACCATAAGCCCAAGGCTTCAAATAACACCACAAGAAGAGTCCAATGGTATTAAATCACAACTTCTTGGAGGCCATTCAATGTCACAATTTCTTGCAATAATCGAATAGTCGT
Source organism: Anastrepha obliqua (assembly GCF_027943255.1). Lineage (NCBI taxonomy): Eukaryota > Metazoa > Arthropoda > Insecta > Diptera > Tephritidae > Anastrepha > Anastrepha obliqua. The sequence goes on along the minus strand of NC_072892.1, from coordinate 155,974,021 downwards.
TAGAAGGCTCATCTCGTTGATACCAGAAGTTCTCAAAATAAACTTCCTCCAATTTTAACAATAAAAAATTGGCTATCATTGAACTACGGCTCTTCTCTCTATTGACAAAGACGGTGTCAATGTGGAGCTTCGTTTTGGGAGAAGTACGCACCGATGATTCCACCTGATCAAACACCATACCAAGGAATCTCTGCTTCGAAGTGGTATTTGTCTTATAGTCACTTGAAAATTACAGATGCAAAGATTTCTATGGCGAAATTGTAAACGTTACTGAATATGACCCAAATATTACACATTGATAATCGTTTGAAAAAGCCAGTACAGCTTTCAAGTCCTTTAAATCTATGTTCGGCAAAAAATGGGAACTCAAGCCTCATGTCGAGCTTTGGAAGCTCTTTGGAAGGGCTGTAATATCTCTAAACTAGGGCGGGTGCAAAGGATGGTATGCATTGGCCCTACTTTCCATCGTCGTTTTGCACTTACTTTCTATCCACTTTTACGTTACTCCCATGGCTATTCAAATTCCAATCAGGTTAAAGGAGTTTGGTCTATGGAGGCAATCTCTCAAGGCACATGGTTAACTCGTATTTCACTGAACTTCGAACATATCCCTCTATCCGCAAACTAGAGTTTGAGGGTCGTGCCAGGGCAATCTTTCCCTAGTAGGCTGGACTGGAACGAGCAAAAATCTCCACCGAAGCTAGTACCTCTGTCTTCACCAACGGCTCCAAGCTGGCATCGAGAGTTGGAGCAAGAGTTTTCTCTAAATCAGCCAATTCATATATTTTCTTAAATTTGCCGAATACTGCTAGTGTTTTTCAGGTAGAAGTCTATGCGATCCTGACGACATGCAAAATGCTTAGGGAACGTCAATCCGCGATTAAGGCTCTGACGATGCCAGATTGCAGATCCAAACTAGTCAACTCCTGTAAAGAAGATATAAAATCTTTTGGGTATGCAGGTAACATTTCTCTGAGCTGGGCTCTAGGGCATAGGAACATAAAGGGAAATGAAATTGCTGATGAGCTTGCCAGAAAGGTGGACTGAATTGGTCTCAGAGACCTTGTAACCGGTCATAAACATCCTCCTGACTGTTATTAAATAACAATACCAATACGATATTCAAAGGACTCAGAAAGTCCTTTGGACTCCTCGCCATTCAATTTTCAAACTCGTAGCTGTGTTTATATCGACCACTGGACGATCAGCAAATACCTAGGAAAACCTAGGGTTACCATTTAACCCCCATTGCGGAAGCTATGGGGACCTTTCAGAGAAGGAGACTGTTGAGCACTCTCTCCGTAAATGTCTGGATGTCTGACGATGATGACGATTAAGGTCACAGGGTGCTCCTTTCTTCGACCAGCCTGGGGCAGTGCGCCAACCTCAGTCTCCACCAACCTTCAACAGCTCTGGCTGGCTGTAGATATCTGTCCGTTGGAGGTCTCATAATAGTACCGAAACGGAGCTTGAGTGCTACTTGGAGAGTGCCAGAGTGGTACTTTAACCATTTCACCTACCTGCCGACCTTTCATTTCTATGCTTTTCATTACCTTTGATATAGAATTTGCTCTGAAATAAAAAGCAGCTTTAACAAGAGAGCATCGCGGATTTATTGAGTAGCTGGCTTCACACAGAGTAAAAATGAGACATTTTACATCACCTTTAATTATTGCTTCATGGTGCCGACTCTCGTGGAAGCAAACAAACACAAGCTATTATTCTACTTATTATGCAAAAAAAATTCTTTGTTCTCCTCGATTTCTCTATAGGTTCGTCTTAAAGCGAACAATAAATTTGAAACCAAGAAATAATTTTGTGTAATATTTGAATTCATTATACAATAATTATGAAACTTACATTTATCACTTTTTTATTAACTTTTTCAACTAGTCTAGAACTAGTGATTTTTGCCGTATATTGGACTAGACTTACTTTGTCCACTATGAACTAGTTCGTGTACTGGTAAAACATTGATAAAAAAGCTGATAACTTCGTTAATTGGTATGATGCTGATGCATTAGTTAGATAGCTGACATTTCGTAGTACATCGCCAAGTTAAAAATGCTAGTTGTTAACATTTTAAAAACTAAGAAAACAAACAACTTCAGCCGCAAAGCAAACTTATAGCAAAGTAGTTCAAAATTTGTAGAACTACCTACTGGGTGGCATATGTTATATATATATATATACGTACACAGATATATAATATTTGCTGCCAGATATCTATGAGTGCGGATCTAATATTTATTTATTTCCCTGCATCATAATCATTATTACTATCCGCTGTGCAGGTGCAAAAAGTAATATCGCTTAACGGACAATGATTGGTGTGGGCATAAAAAATGCTTGTATATATCTAATTATCTATGAATGTTTTTATATATATTTGCACTAAACATAGACTTTCTTTTTTTGTTGGAAATACATTTTTTGCTTTTCACACACTTTCAGCGGAAACTCTTAGCTATGATGGTACATATACAAGACACTCCAGGACTATGATGCCCAAAAATTCATTTATTCCATTTTCTTCTATTGGTTTATGAATTATTACAATTAGTCAAATAAAACCAAAAATTTAAAGAAATCTATAAAAAAAATACATATTTTCTTAAGCGATTTGTCCGAATTTCATTAGGCACATTTTCTCAACACTTCTTTAAAGTCATACTGGTTTTTGTATCACGCTAAAAAAAATTGGCAATAACTTAATTGTCTTAGCGAATTCAATTTTAAAATAAATATACATTATTCATAAATGACTGATTTCCATAGTTTTTATAACTATTTAAAAAGAATTAATACTTATAAATAGTTATTTTGAATGAAAACCTGCAGTGTGACTAATTCAAAGTTTCAACCAAGGGACTCTCTGTCTGTTTGTTAGTAAACTCGGCGTAAAAATCGCTTAAGCATTTATCGCGCCAATCAAAAAGAATAACTTTATTGCACATTTTAAAGTTTAAATGTAGTCAGTGCAGACCGGATATTATCTACATTCCGTCAAAAAAAGATCGGGAATTGTTCATTTAAAAAGCGCGCGTTAGGCATTTGTGTAAATTTTTTTTTGCTGAAATGGTGGTACTACTGTCCTCTATAGTGTCGCAGAGTTTGAGCGAGATCTGTCAATTAGCTTGTTTTTGGCATTTAATTATATCAGTCAACCGCAGGTGTGCTCTGCGATTTTCACTATGGTTAAAAATATCGAACAAAGAATTTGTCTTAAATTTTGTATTTTGAAAGGGAGTTTCGTGTGCCGAATCGTTGAAAATGTTGCAGAAAGCCTATGGAGAGTGTGTTTTATCAAAAACACGGGTCCACGAGTGGTATAAGGCTTTTGCAGAAGGCCGAGAAGTCGTGAAAGATTTGCCCCGATCTGGTCGCCCATCAACGTCTTCAACGGATGAAAAGGTCGACAAAGTAAAGGAAATGGTGCTGGAAAACCATCATTTAAGTTTGAGGGAGGTAGCTCGTGATCTCTGCATGTCTCATGAATCAATTCACAACACATTACACCATCAATTTGGCATGAGACGCGTTGCTGCTCGACTCGTTCCAAAAGAGTTGAATTTCTTTCAAAAAATTCATCGGAAGAAGGTGGCTGAAAACATGCTTGAGAAAGTGAACTCGGATCCAACGTTTATCCAACGCATCATAACAGGTGATGAGACGTGGGTATATGAGTTTGACATGGGAACCAGTCAACCAGTCAACAGGTGGCGCTATCCACTGAGGCGAAATCCAAAAAACCACGTCAAAGTCTGTCAAAAGTGAAAGTCATGCTACTCGTTTTCTTTGATTTTCATTTTGTTGTGCACTCGGAATTCGTTCCAAATGGTTCTACGGAAAATAAAGAATATTATTTGAATTATTTGGAAGTTATCCGACGTTTGAGAGAGAATGTGCGTAGGAAACGGCCCAATTTGTGGAAAGAAAACTCATGGATCTTGCACCATGATAACGCACCGTCTCACAAGGCTCATATTGTAAATACTTTTTTGACCAAAAACACGACAACCACCGTATTCGATAGATTTAGCCCCCTGTGACTTTTTCCCTTTCCCAAAACTTAAATTGCCACTCCGCGGACGCCGCTTTGTGTCGATAGAGGCCATTGAGGCGTATTCGCTAAGGGAGCTGAGGAAGGTCTCTTCAAACGTGTTTAAAAGGTGCTTTGATGACTAGACTAGTCGTTGGCGTTTGGCGTTAGTGTATTGCTTCGAATGGAGTGTATTTTGAAGGCGACAAATAATGTTTGATGATTAAACATTTATTTTGCGTTTTATTAACTATTTTTATTTTTATTATTATTTTTTTTATTTGTTTTTTTTTTTCTTTTGTTCTAATATTTTTTAGTTTTTACTTATCTTTTAAATCTTTGTATCTTTAAATTCTTATTTTTTATTATATTTATTTTCTTTATAAATAATCTTTAATTGAAAAGAAAACGAAAAAGTGAGCGTAAATTACGAATATACATTTTAAACAAAAATGATAGAAAGAAGATTGCGCCCATCAAGAGTGCGTGACGTCACGTTTTCCCGAGTTGTACAGTGTTGTCAACCATTTACTCTTCACAATAAATTTAGTGCTTTTTTTACCCAAAAAACGAAGATTTTGAAGTTTCGTGTTTATTTCTTTTTTTCAAAACTTTAAGTTAAAAAAAAACTATATTATTAAACAAAAAAAGGTTAAAAAAGGTCACTCTGAGAAGATTTTAGTGCTAATGAAAATGTTTTGACTCTTATAAAATTTGATAATTTGAAAAACCAAATTTAATTTTTTGCTCCATTTATGGTTATGCAAGAATATTAAAATCTTCTTCTCTCAACTCTTCTTAAGATTGAAAACCTTTTTACACAATTTAAGAAGCGTTTGAATTTACTGAATGCGAATTAAAGCCATAGAGGTGTAATCGTTTCTTCCGGTCGTCAGTCCTTAGTGAGACATTGGGCATCAAGAGGTGTATTCATAGCTAAAACAAGCCACAAAATACCAGAAAATACTAAAGAAACCATAAAGACATTTTTACAAAAAGGGTACTTATCTACTTACATAACCTCAAATATAGCAAATAAGTCGTTCCCTTAACAAAAGAGTCTCGCTTAACAAAAAAAACTCATAAATTAAATTGTACATAAGCATAACACCTTTATTAAAAAAACAACGCACATTCTAAAGACAATTTGTCACGCATATAAAGTTCTTTAAGTGATTCATTTTTATTTTCTTTAAATGGGCATTTAGTGCGTTTTTATATCCAAAGCTAGCCAACAATGCAGTAGTGAGAGAGAGATTTGACTGCTGAAAACAGAAGAACACCAACAACAACTGCAATCGCGGGCAATGCCACCAGATGTTAAAATAAAGTAAAGCTAAACTGAAGCTAAAACCACGTAACTCATTGTCAAATTAGTTTCGCGCAAAGTAACGGCACCACGATAGGCGCCATCTCATTATTCTTTCCATCATGCATTTTAATTAATTTCTCAAAGAACTTATTGCCAGTTCTGGCATTAATTGATTCTTTCTTGCAATACAGTTTTACATAATTTTTATAATTCAAAGTGAAAGCGAATAGGAGTTTAAACCTTTATTTTTTATTATTTTATTCTTCCAAAATTATTTCACTTTCTTCAAAACTTCCAAAATAACTTCAAGGCTAAGTATGGTAAAAGCATTGTAATGAGAAAATTGTAAAGCTTTAGAAAAAATATTTAAACACATCTATCAGAGCTTATTAGTTGAAGATTTAGGCAACAAAGGTTTGTTCACATATGCTGTGATTAGCAATGAATCCACAAAAAATAATCTACCCGTTAACATCTGGCAGATTAGCTGCGAAATTGACAATCAGCTGTCAAAACTGTTTTGAAAGGTTTTTCCTAATAGAAATTGGTTTGGTGGAATATTTTATGGTCTTTGGTTTGTTTAACTATTATTAACGATAAGAAAAAAGGCAAATATAAGCAACAGTTAATTTAAATGGGCAATTCGCTGCTAGTAATAGACACTTGGAGGAAATCCTTAAACGACTTCTACTGAGGTTGCAAAAAATCAGGGTTGTACAGAAATCTGTATAATTTATAATCTGCGATTATTTCATAATCTCGAATTTCGGTAGAGAAATATTGCATGGTTAACCTTGTTTTCAAATACGGATTGGGAGTTAAGCTCGAAAAAGGGATAATCTAGTTATATGTGAACCTATTCTAATTCACTTGACAGTCAAGTGGCAATAAAGGCAATAAACTCATATGAAATTTCATCTAAAAACATTCTTAGGACCACGGAGAAAGAGATTAGCTGCAGACAGACGGTTACACATTTATTGGGTACCAGGTCATAAGGACTTTGCAGGAAAATAAATTGTAGATGAGATTGCAAAAAGCGCTTTTTACACACAATTCGAACAAGAAAACGACGGTATACAATGACATCCCTGCGGACATGAAAATAGGGATAGACAGGAGGCGGAATAATCTAGCCACTTGTATGACCGCGAAAATCATGTGCACACAGAATGCAGATAAATACGCTGGATTCGTGCTAGCCCTGTCTAGAAAGAAAAGCAGAACTATCGTAGGTATACTGAAGGTCTCATTTTGTTAGCGGCACACGCATACAAGATGGGAATTGCAAACAACGATAGCTGCAGATTTTGCAATGAACTGGAAGAGAGGGAAACACTAGAACACCTTCTATGTTCTTGTCCTTCATTAGCTAGAACCCGAATGAAATGTTTAGGAGCTCTACAGTATGAGAGCTTTGAGGGTTATAGCTTCAGAACTTGCTTAGATTCGCAAAAGACGCAGACGTATTACAAGAAGCCTACAACAAGGAAACGTAAGGGTCAAGCTCCATCTGGTACCACTAAGGACCAATAGGTCTATGTGATAGCTTTCAGCCATCAACCTACCCATTCAACCTAATCTAACCTATTACAGCGCCCGCCATCTATCGTTACGGTTTTGAACTAGGTATTATTTGAAGAATGGTAACACTTAGCTGTCATCTGATTTGACAGAAAATTAGTTTTATTCTTCCGCTGAACGAAAATGGTTTTGTATACGCTCAAAGAACGCTGGGAAATATTGCGACATTACTTTGAAAATCATGGTAATGTTGCAGAATGTGTACGAAAATTACGTACGGCAATGGGAAGAAGAAAAGCACCGAATGAAGCGTATGTGCGTTACTTTGCGAAAAAAGTAAGAGAAACTGGGTTGGAAACCGTTGGATTATTATCTTTGGGGTGCCGTCAAAGACCAGTGTTATGCCAACAAACCAGCAACAATTGATGCACTGAAGACCAACATACGCAATGTCATAGCTGAAATACAGCCGCATACAATCGAAAATGTGTTGAAAAATTGGACCGATCGTATGGGATGATGCATGGCTAGCCGAGGCATCAAGTTGTGTTCCATCATTAACCGGAAGGATTGTACTTTAAAATAAAAAAACAGTTTGGAAAAATATTGAGTAGTTGTTTTTTATAGCATTTTTAATTCCGTAAAGTTATATGGCGGACCCTATATAATTCATAAAATCAAGAAACAAGTTGATGAAATTACTCTTAAGATCATTAGAAACAATTTATTTATTCTATTTATTATACAAGGTGGCCCAAAATTAATCATCTTTTTAGAAGATTTTTAAAGAATTTATTTGTTATAGTATCAAGGTGGCGCAAAATTAATCATTAAATAAAAATCAAGCGACTACAGTTGATTTTGGAGAATTTTTTTTCGGATTTTTTTGTATTTGTATTTCGAAGAAAAAGCCTGGCACCGTCAAGAAAAAAAGAAAGTTCGTGTTTCTGTTCACTTTAAGATTAGACCAAAGCTATAAAATTCATATTAATAATCACATCTACTGTACTGAATAGTCTATTAAACGATGTGAAGATCAAATAATTCACTATTTTTTAAATATTTATTCTAGCCAATAGAACAAAAAGTAGGTACTTGTAGGTAAGTTTACCTGAAAGAAATATTCATCGTTTTTATTTACGTAAAAGTATTCATATTGTTATTTCTCCTCAAACCATTTATTCAAGAGATATAGGCCTTGAAATCAATACACAATTTTTTCACATCTTATTTTGCATCCCCAAGTTATCCTAATGTCTGGGAAGCATAAACATTTAACACTTTTGCAAAACCCATACGTTTTGTGGGCGCTCTAAAGGACACGTACATAAACTTATAATGGGCTCACTTATAGAATTAAAGTGGAAGTGCACGAAAATTTATTCAAAACAACTATTTTATATTTTTGGCGTAAATTTCTGGCCAATAAGGAATTGCCCAAAAAAATGTTATCTAAAAGTTATCAGCGCGTGCTGCGCCTGTCGAACTGGACTGGCAATCCTTATAACACTTCGGATTAATGGTGGCGGTACAATGGCGCGATCTCGTGATATCACCAGCGAGATGCAATCAACAACAAAAAACAGGTTATTACAATAATTGTATGTATCGACACACGCACATACATGTATATGTAAATATAGACATGCCATATCCATTTATGCACATATGCATGCACACATGCACACATACATAGATGAATAGCTGCATGCCCACACGCACCGGACCAGTGCTCATTGAATGCGTACAACGAAATGGCCTTATGCTTAAAAATAAATGCCAATGCAATTGAAATGGACAGTCGTAAGACGAGTTGAAAAAATATATGTATTTATTTTAATTTATTAATTTTTTTTGTGTCTTGCAGCTACTGGAAGCTTTTTATTATTTCTGGTATTTTTTATATTTCTTTATTATTTTCATTTATTGGTGGAATAATTTTTGTTTTATTGTTTATTTATTTATTTTTTCTTCTCCTTCCTTTTGAGTAGCCAAAAGCGGGTAAATCGTGATAAGCTTTTCGTGTTAAATGCGCATGAAGCCAGCTGCTAGACACGCATGCGCAGCATCTTGTTTTTTTTTTTTTGCTGCTGAAAATTTGGCGGCATACTGGCTTACTTACTACATGCAACAATGCATACATATATAAATAATATAGAGATATATGTACTTACATATATACAAGTGGCGCGTTAAGGTGTCCCAAAAATATCTACAACGAATTTTTTCTTCGATTACTTTGATGTGTTGCACCTTGACTGTTTTGCATCTAGTGGGGCAAACGGTGGTAATTAGAAGCATAAGGGAGAATGTCCAGGAACAATCAAGCTGGTTTTAGTACAAAAATTTAAAGTAATAGAAACACTTTGAAACTAGAAGAACAAATTTGGCAACGAAATTGCCCCTAAGAACGTCATTTATGGGAGGTATTTTATCCATCCAACGGCAGTTTGTTCTTTCTTACCGCCAAGAACTATGGCTTCAACAGTTTATTTTTAAGGAATAAGAAAATCTTGTATCTAATATCTCAGCCACAGCAAGAAATTGGCAGGAATCCTAACTCGCTCTATTACACACCGCATTTTACTACTTTTAAGAGTTTCTCCTTCAGCGGCCGCGGTAGCCGGATGGATTGATGCGTGACTACCATTCGGAGTACGTAGGTTCAAATCTCCGCGAAACACCAAAACGAAGTAAAAGTTTTTCCTAATAGCGGTCGCTCCTCCGTAGGCAATGACAAAGTGTGTTTCTGTCATGAAAAAGCTCCTCATAAAAGATATATGCCGTTCTGAGTCGGCTTAAAATTGTAGGTCCCGCCATTTGATAGATTACATTGTTTGGCTATCCGAAGCAAAATTGTGAGAGTAACTTGAGCTGCTCCGTCTTTGGAGAATTCAAATTTTTACGCTCTGCCAAACAGTCGTATTCCGGCGGCATCGAAGTAACAAGAGAGGAGGTTGCGTTTATTTTTTCGCATATGAGCAGCACAATCTCAGTTTTGCCATAAAAAACCGCTGTCAGATCTCCTATTACGTCAGCAACTCAGCTGATTACCATACTTCAAAATCAGTGAGAGCCGGTTAACGGTTAAAGATCTAAAGTTGGTCATACCTTCTAAATTCCCTCCACGGTGTAGCTGTCTCGCTCAAAAGTACAGAACTTTTTCTCATTTTTGTTACAGATGGAACTTCGCAACTGCCTGAGACTCTTGTTGTCTGACTCTATGAAGGAAGAAAAGTATGGGCCTCAACAAACCTTTGGTTGTATGACTCTTCAGAATGACATCAGTTGAACAGCTGATTCTGTCATAGCTGCTATAATACAGAAGAGGAGGAAACTATGAGACACCTCTTTTGTGAGTGTGAAGTATTAGCTGGAAGAAAACTTGACGCGCTTGGTAGTGCATTCTTAACAGATGTACGCCATCTTAAACTAACGAAGTTAAGCTCGTTTATGAAAGCCGGAGGATGCCTTAAAAGGAATTCCATAGTGTAAGGAAGGAATTCTAGTGGTAATACAAGGGACCTACGACTAGTCAAAGTGTTTCATATTGGCAGCAACCAGATCTACCTACTTACATAGCTTGAACACAGGTGTTTACATATATATTTATTTTATGTAGTTAAAAGCGGCCTCCGTAGTCGAATGGGTTGGTGCGTGAATACCATTCGCAATTCACAGAGAGAACGTAGGTTGGAATCTCGGTGAAAGACCAAAATTAAGAAAAACATTTCTCTAATAGCGGTCGCCCCTCGGCAGGCAATAGTAAACCTCCGAGTGTATTTCTTCCATGAAAAAGCTCCTCTTAAAAATATCTGCCGTTCGGAGTCGGCTTCAAATTGTAGGTCCCTCCATTTGTGGAACAACATCAAGACGCACACCGCAAATTGGAGGAGGAGCTCGGCCAAACACCCAAAAAGGGTGTACGCGCCAATTATATATATATATAGTTAAAAGCTAAGCAATTTCATTTTCAGTATAAACCCTTTTTTCGCTAATATAAAAAAATTTGGAAGCAAAAAATAAGTCCAGCGCCACGCATTTGATGTTGATCTTAAATAACATTAGAGTTAAAAATTAAGCGAATTCACTTTCAATAAGCGCTTATGTGCCTTCTTATACAATCTCCCATACAAACTGACTCCCCTTAATCTTTAAGTATGCACATAAAAACATTCTACCGACAATCGCTGGTTTGCTGGACGAACCTCATATAACAAAACACGAGAAAAGCGACTTTAAAGTTGTCATACAAATTTTTTTCTTAATGAGTTACTGTTAATAGATACCGCTTTGAAGTCTTTTACCCATCGCAGTAGAAGCCGTGGCGGTCATTTCGGCATACTTACATTTCGCAAAACACAATTATTTTTTTTGCTTTATGACACTCTTCCAGCAAGCAAGCGGAATGTATTCCAAAACTGCTGGAGTTTATTTCCAATAAAATGTTATTTTTCTTTCTTTTTTTTTTTGTATGTTTAAGCCAAAATAGTTTTCGCAATAGCGGTATGCCTTACAATCGCATAGCGCATGCGCATAGCTTCATGGGAGCTTACTTCATTTTACTACATTTAAGTGTTTTTTTTTTTTGGTTTTTTTTTTTTTGCTAAAAATCTCGGTTTCGTGCATATTTTTCACAAAACTTCAGCTTTTACTTGCACATACCTGCGTTTTACAACTTGGATTTTATGCCAGCAAACATATTTGTCTACATACATACTTGCATTTGTTTGATTAAATCCAGTCAATGTTCAAGTGGCATGCAACGCGTCGTCGCGCTTGAAGCACCCACTTCACATCACTCTCCACCACTCAGCAATTGAACTAACACAACTTAACTTATGTCAGCTCCACTCACTCACATACACACACACACACACACACATTCGCTCAGTCACTTACAATTTTCATCATTTTCACCCAACCACCAAGTCGCCAGCGGCACGCCATTTCGCCGCACCGCATTAGATGGTGAATTGCTTCCGGTGTGTGCTTGGGTAACATTAATTGGTTCGCTCTGTCGCAGTGCCGTCCAAGTATTTTGTGCGATTTTGCAATGGCACTTGTTTTCAGCTGCCTTTTGACTAATATGCATGTTGTTGTAAACGTTTCTGGTTCAACGCTGGCGCGCGTGGTGGAGACGTGCCAGTGGGCTGCCACATACTATATTCCGCTACCTGTGGTCGGCCGGTAGGAAGAATGGCTGTTAATGGCACTTTTTTTTAATGGCAGCAACACGAAAACATCCACATTGAAATAATAAACAACTAAAACAACAAATAAGCTACCAAAATATTTTACCACAGCGAATAGGTTATGAAAATATTCGTACGACTTTTGCGCTTACGTTGAAATCAAACTCAGCGCGCGCACACACACACACCCATACACTTGAATGTGCAGTGCGCCAAAATGCGCAATGCGCTGGAGCAGTCAACAATAGTGATTGAAAATAAATTCACCCGTTTACGTAAGTTCCACACGCGCATGCGCGACAGCACCAGTTAGCTTGCCACAACAACTTACCATTTACATACAATCGAACTAACACTTTATATATGTATATACACTCTTTAGGAAAATTTGGAAGTCACGTAATGGGACTAGTTCTGGAACACACACTTCGGGACTAGTCTCCGACTAGTCCAAAATGATCTGCAGAAAAATTTGGATAACACATAATAAGACTAGTTCCGTACCATGCCTTTCCGGACTATTAGCTGAGCTGTGCAAGAGGACATGCAGAAAAATTTGGATTTTTTGTAATGGGACTAGTTCTGTACCACACATTTCGGCCCTACACTCCGATTAGTAACAAATTATCTGCAGAAAAATTTGGAAGTCGCGTAATGGGACTAGTTCTGCACTACACAATACATGACGGGTCGCCAACTAGTGTAAAATTATCTGCAGAAAAATTTGGAAGTCACGTAATCTGACTAGTTCTGTACCACACACACTTCGTAACTAGTCTCCGACTAGTGCAAAATGATTTGGCGAAAAAATTGTTATTCACATAATAGAACTAGTTCTAGACTACACATTTCGTAACTAATCTGCGACTAGCACAAAGTACTTGCAGAGCGAGAGAGCTATGAATAACGAAAACCATAAAATGAGGGCACAAATATGTCTTTCGCCCATTTTATGAGAATATTCTCTCATCCAAGAGTTGATTGATCATCAGTGATGGAATGCAAAGTTACATAGATTAAACTGCTAAAAATTTCATCCCTTTCATGTGACTTTATTGTAAATGAGATGTGGGAGAGAACTAATATAAGAGAGTGTAAAAGTAGTCAACTTCTGCAAACAATCGTGAAAAAGTAGATTTGTTTAAGATTAACAAGAAAGTTAATAGAAAAATGAAATATAAAGAAAAAAGTTACTTGTAAACAAACAAATTTAAACAAAGCCCTAGAATGAGAACAGCTGAGCAGCTGATTCTGTTAAATCCACTGATAGTCGAGTTGCGATACCGCAATACGTGCAGCCGGCTGCATATTCTGTGGAGTAAATTTGAGATGAGCCAGTAGTGGCCTACTATAAATATTTTACTGCTTTTGATAAGCGTGCCTTCATTTATTGAACAGCAGGGATCCAAACTTGAACTTAATATCAGTAAAATTTTTGCCTTGAAACTGATGTAGTTAGCCAGATTCCTACCTCCACTTAATTGTAGGTCATACCTACTACCAGGCAAACCCAAAGTCAAGTACCGGAATAGTATTTCAACGCCCACCTTGCCGATAGTTAATTTCATAAACGCGATTAGAGTTGTAGGATGCAAATCAGGCGATCAAAAAAGAAGCATAGTTGCAGTTAGTTTATTACTTTCTTTCTTTATTGCGATGAATTCTGCGCCTAATAGACTCTCGGGTAAGAACCTATAACCTATGATAAGAATCTCAACGGTTAGTGCGGTTGCGCGCCTCGCTTTAAAAGTGGTGATATCGTTCGCTTCGAATTCAATAATCATAAGTCGAGGTATCACTTTTGTAGGTAACACTTTTGTATCACACTTTACTATGTCTCTTAAGACCAGCTCGAAACTAGTCGATAATGCATGTAAACAACCGCCACAAATAATACTATCGTCTCATAAAAGAAAACACAATTCACTCAAAGGAAATTGCGCGCCAAACTGGTTCAATGCGGTCCACTTTCAGGCTAGTTTGGAAAGTATCAAATTTGTTGCCGGCATACTGCATTAATAGAGTTGTACGTGCGCACTTGTAGTTTGAATATTTTTACAGTCTATCTATTGCATACATACCGCATTTCCCGCAACTGATTACGCGACTTTGCGCGACAGCAAGTGTGTCGGGAAATTGGAAAAAATATGTTTACTGATGGCCATTAAAGAAAAGTCGAAAACGATAATAAATTAATTTGATATGTAACTGGGTTATGGCGTAATGGAGCTGTACCAGTGAAGCAGCCACTTTAGTATTCCCGTCTCAGTTAGCTAAGCTGTCGTGGGATTGCTTGATATTTATGCAGCTTAAGAGGGCCCTTAACTGGTGTTGAGTTCTTGGTGGAAATTGGATAAAAATTTATGAATTTTTTTTGCAACAAATTATTCTTTTTTTTTTGCTTTTGTTATCAATTTTGTATTTCTATATTTACTATACTATTAGATATTTAGACATATGTACTTATATACTAAATACACATATCTCCTGGATAGTTAAAGATAGTTTTTCGAAAACGTGATTCGCGAAAACAGCTGTTAAAATTAAAAAGTTGAGGCCTATATTTTTGCGCCGTGTCATCTAATAAGGCATCTAATGCGTAAAAAGAAATATAATTTTTTTTTTCAAAAATTAACAAACAAACTTCAACCGAAAAACGAATTCGAGTTTGTTTGCATTTTTTATTGGAATATACGAAAAAATTTTTGTTATTTTTTTTTCGAAAAGTACGGAAAAGGCGAAAAATGAGGCTTTACTCCGAGCATAATTGAAAAAAATTGAAAATATTGAAAATTAAGAAAAAATACAAAAAAATATCCAAAATTAAAAAAAAAATATACCCAAAAAGGGTTTTCGATTTTTTTATTATCATTATTATTCGAAAGTACGGGAAAAACTTTTACCGAATTTCATCAGAAATAGGAAAAATAGAGGAAGCTTTAATTTGGGCATAATTAAAAGAGATCAAAAATGTTAAAATTTAAGCAAAGTTAAAAAAAATCAGGATATATTTTTTTTTACAAACGAAATCAAATTCTGTTTACATTTTTTATTGGCAAATACGGAAAAAACTTTGACCAAAAAAAATTTCAAAATTTCGTGTACCAGAAATATTTTTCAATTTCCCTGTAATTGTTTTATTAGGAAATACGGAAAAATCTTTTAGCAAAAAGATTTAATAATTTTTTTTTTCAGTTCTTACGAAAAATACCGAAAACTTGTTTACTCTTTTTTGATTGTTTTATCAAAAAATGTGGAAAACGCTTATGGAAAATTTTGAATTTGTTTTCTATTGGGCCGTAAACTATTTGACTAACAATTCAGACTTGCCGGAAAAAAACTTGCCAAGCAAAATTAAACTTTTTAACGCCTATATAGCGAAAATCACTCGATATATCCTCGCCTCTTTTGCGAAAATAAAATGTGCATAAAAAAAGAAGTTTAAATTCTGAATGCCTATATCAGCAACTATGAACTATTTTACCCAAAAAGTTTACCCAAAAACATTTTTTGTACCTATTATTTTGCACTTTCTATCGGAAAATATGGCAAAAGAAAAATAAGCTTTCATTTGAACATAATTAAAACCGAACCAAATTCTTGATATAAAAAACTTAACTCTTTATTGAAAATAAAAAACGGGCAATTCACCACGAAAAATTGTATGGTTTTTATCATTTTTTATTGGAAAATACTGAAAATCGTTTGCCTCTATTAGTTTTATTGGAAACAACAGAAAAATTTTCAAATTTTTGCTTAATTTTTATTTATAGAAACTTTAAATTTTTTTAACCAAAAGCAATTTTTTTTACTAAAGCAATGTTTATTAACACGAAAATTTTGTAATACGGAAAAATCTTTAAAAAAATTTTAGAAACTTTTCTTTCTCATTGACAATTATTTGACTTGCAATTCACAGAAAAAATATTTTCTTCAAAAACATTAAAATTTTCAATAAATACATATAAAAATCATAATAAAATCATTTGTCAACCACTCAATAGTTTAAAACAATTGGCCAAAAAAAACAACTTTACCCAAAAAAGCTCTTCGAACTTTTTTTGCATTTTTTTTATCAGAAACCAATGATGAAGGAAAAATAAACTTTCACTTGAACGCAATTAAAAACAAATAAAAAATGTTAAGGTAAAAAAAAATTTAGTTTTTTTCACAAAAATTAAAAAAGCGTTTTTACCACAAACTTTGTCTAGATTCTTTTCCATTTTTGTGTTTTCTTTTCGAAGTTCGAAAAAATATTTAAACTTTTTCTCCAAAAACATTTTTCACATTTTTGTTTAATTTTTTTATTCATTAGCATTATTTAACGTGCAATTCAAAGAAAAAAGATTTGCACCAAAAAAACTTAAATTTTCAACATCTAAATCTACCAGGCACTCAATAAAGGAAAAAAAATGTGGTAAAGCATGTGGCGGCCGCCGTAGCCGAATGGGTTGGTGCGTGACTACCATTCGGAATTCACAGAGAGAACGTAGGTTCGAATCTCGGTGAAACACCAAAATTAAAAGAAAAAGAAAAACATTTTTCTACATAATAACGGTCGCCCCTCGGCAGGCAATGGCAAGCCTTCAACTGTATTTCTGCCATGAAAAAGCTCCTCATAAAAATATCTGCCGTCCGGAGTCGGCTTAAAACTGTAGGTCCCTCCATTTGTGGAACAAACAACATCAAGACGCGCACACCACAAATAGGAGGAGGCGCTCGGCCAAACACCCAAAAAGGGTGTACGCACCAATTGTATATATATATATATATATATCCAAAAGTTGCTCATTTGTGAATTGCGTCGTAACAAAAATGTGAAGCTTGAGTGACATTTGGCATTCATGACATTTATTGTCACAAGCAAATTTGTGTTTAAATACAAAATGTTTACGCGTCTATTTAAAACCCGTTACTATATATATAACATTTTTCGAACCATTGTTTTGCATTTTTTATCGGAAAACACGAAATAAAGAAATTGTCAAGCATAAATTTAATTATCTATGATTACAATAGTTCAAAAATGTAGAATAAAAAAATTTTAAGAAATTTTAAAATAAAAATTCGAAAAAACCTTTTACCAAGTTACCAAAACAATATTTTTCAGAAAAAATCTATTTTTTTCACATTTTCTTTCGGAAAATGCTGAAAATATTTATCTATACTCCTGTTAATTTTATTGGAAAAAAACGGGAATATTATTCCATAAAAATGGTGTTTAATTTTTTTTATTTATTTATAGAAAACTTGTAATTTGTTTTCTGTTCGGCCAACAATTATTTAACTTGCAATTCAAAGATAAAGCACTTGAACCATTTCCATGCCTATATCGGGCAACCCCACTCAATATTTCCTCTCTCCCTTACACAATTTATGCTAATATATGAGTGGTGTAGTAGACCACCGTCACCAGAGTTCATCAAAATCGAAGTGATGCATATTTTATGCGGGTACACTTGACGTATTTTGCCCCATACGCAGCTTCAATCAAAATCATTGGCGTATAATTTTTCATTAAATTAATAATCTTACTTGATTATTTTTCCAATTGCAAATAAAAGAATTCTAAATTTTGTTAATTACTTAATACCATTAAAAAATTAGTAACCCCGCACATACATATCTGTAAGATCTGTGCTAAAATTCTTTGCGTATATTTGAGGATTTTCTAAAGCTGACCGCAACAAGCGCAACTGACAAACTTAGCGAACGAATAATTTACATGCATACATTCACACATACTTGTACAAACTCGTTAAATGAGGAAGCGATACTTAGTAAAATAAAAGTAAAAAGTAAAAACAAATTTTTTCACAACGCGCATACACATATATACATATATACATACGCTTATACACAGTGGCGTGAATTAAGCAAACAAAGGCACGGCAACACCACAGGTGAAACAATAAGAACCGTTGTCTCGATTGTAAGCTTAAGGTGTGAGAACCGTTAGAGTATTTCGCCAGTCAGCTATCTTAATAGGTGAATACACGAAGCGTATTATGTGTTGCACTACACCCAGCGTAAGCCAATCTGTGGCAACCAACCGCTGGGCCTCACTGGGCATCGTAAGCTTCCGCCAAACAATGATGGGACAAAAATGCGATTTGGTGTAAAGTAAAGTGGAATCATCAAAACTAAAGTACACCACGCTTATGACACGAACACAGATGAAAAAAGCAAAATAAGCGCATGAGACTTTTTGTTTAGAGAAAAGAAAGCTGAAAATCTTAACGAGGCGACAATATAATTGTAAGCAACTCCGATTGTAAGAGCAGCAAACGTGTCTAATGTGACAAGAGGAGAGGCAACGAAAAGAAGAGGTAAATAGGCGAAGAATTAAGGTGGTAAAAATTTAGTGTTCATTCTGCGATGGCTCATGTCAAGAATACGCCGCCGCCTCAAGCACAACTTGTTGCTCTCATAAAAGAATTGCTTTGGTTGAAGGTTGGCGCAATAAAAAAACAGAAGTGCAGTAATTCGTAAGAATAAAAGTCGCTACACTTAATGAAGTTTCTTGCTTGTAGTTACAACAGTAATTATGTAGACTTAAATACGCATTTACATATGCGCACGCTTATGGCTTTGTATTTTTTTTTAATTTTTTTTTTGTGTAAAAGAATTATGAGATCTTTTTTGTGTATTTTAGACAAGAACCTGCATATGTATGAAGTATGATGCGCACACACAAAATTTGAATGGAGGTGCTTTTGAAGAGCTACAAGGTGGCGCAAAATTAATCATCCAATTTCGTTCTTGTATAAATTTTTACTAAAAAAAAAAATGTTTGAGTGCCGGAAATCGTTATTTTGATCTTTAGGTGCTCCATTGTTTGTTTTTGAAGAGCTACACTGTGGCGCAAAATTAATCATCTAATTTCGTTCTTGTATAACTTTTTACTAAATAAAAAAAAAAAATTTTGATCTTTAGGTGCTCCATTGTTTGTTTTTGAAGAGCCACAAGGTGGCACAAAATTAATCATCTAATTTCGTTCTTGTATAACTTTTTACTAAATAAAAACAAATATGTTTGAGTGCTGGAAATCTTCATTTTGATCTTTAGGTGCTCATTGTTTGTTTTTGAAAATTTACGAGGTGGCGCAAAATTAATCATCCAATTTCGTTCTTGTATAAATTTTTACTAAATAAAAAAAATGTTTGAGTGCCGGAAATCGTTATTTTGATCTTTAGGTGCTCCATTGTTTGTTTTTGAAGAGCTACAATGTGGCGCAAAATTAATCATCTAATTTCGTTCTTGTATAACGTTTTACTAAATAAAAAAAAAAATTTGAGTGCCGGAAATCTTTATTTTGATCTTTAGGTGTTCCATTGTTTGTTTTTGAAGAGCTACAAGGTGGCACAAAATTAATCATCCCATTTCGTTCTTGTATAACTTTTTACTAAATAAAAGCAAATGTGTTTGAGTGCTGGAAATCTTCATTTTGATCTTTAGGTGTTCATTGTTTGTTTTTGAAAATTTACGAGGTGGCGCAAAATTAATCATCCAATTTTGTTTTTGAATAACTTTTTTACTAAATAAAAACAAATTATTAGAGTTCTGGAAATCTTTACTTTGACCTTTACGCGCTCCATTATTTGTTTTTGAAGAGCTACAAGGTGGCGCAAAATTAATCATCCAATTTTGTTTTTGAATAACTTTTTTACCAAAAAAAAATTTTTTGAGTGTTGGAAATCTTCATTTTGATCTTTACGCGCTCCATTGCTTGCCTGTTTGTAGCTGTCTGGTTCACAAGTGTCAAATATGATTGACGCACTACTCCATTTGTAAAAATTATAAACCTTCCGATAGGGTAATTAATACGGCGCCACCCTGTAGTAAGGTGATCATAACTTTCTAGTTTCTGAATTTCTTCTCCTCTCCTAGGGCTATACGATCTAGCTAACAATATTGAGGACACAAATTACAAAATAACACGAAAACTATGTACATAAAATATTTTTTTGAAAACAAAAATATTGAAACCTAAGAATTACGAAAAGGCTTAATGAATAGCGTACGTAATATTAATCGACAGATAAAATAACGTGCCTCTATCCAATCTCGCTTACGAAAATGAAAAAAAGAGCTTCAAAAGAAAAAAAGTTCTGGTGACCTAAAGTTGACTTTTTCTGCCTATTATGAGGCCTAGACAAAATACATATTTTGTTTTGTGGTGTGTACACCTTTCACAGGAATTTTAGCAGGGCATTGTGGATTCAATTACGACCTTACTAACCTGAGCATTGGAACTGTGCAACGAACAGCGGCACTCAGAGTTTCCTCAACCTACCACACTGTCTCTGGCGTTGTAGTCTTTGTGTTCAGCGGGAAGATACCCGTCGACCTCATGCCTCAGGAACGAATGGATGCGTGGAACTCCAAGAAGAAGCACGTCATCACGAGTGTCGCGGAACGCAGATGCCAAGCTATGCAGCGGTGACGAAACCGACGAGACACTGAACCGAGCGGCAGATGGATGGCGAAGCTTACTGCATCATTAAGCAAATAGACCCAAGGAAACTTCGAGGAATCGAATTACTTCTTAACTCATTTCCGCCACGGATACTTCCGGAGATAGGGGAAGGTAGGCGATCCCAAGTGCATATAGTGCAAGCGCCGAGCGATGACCCTGAACACACGTTTTTTACTTGTGACTGATGACTCGCTGAAAGAGATGTTCTGGGGAAGCAGATTGACGACATCGCACCAAGTAACATAATCCACAAAATGCTCGAACGAAAGGACAGTTGGTACGCGGTAAAGAGATGTATCGAGAACGTACTGCGGAAAAAAAGATAGACCTCGACACAGTGCAACAAAGCGAAGCCGCACAGATAGAGACAAAAGAAGACGAGCCTATAGCATGAAAACTGGCTACAAATATGATGGACCCAGACGTGGGTGAATAGAACTGGTTCTTTATGGATGCCATTCTGGGCCCTCCCACAAAGTAATACAGAAACACACCACTCGACGCAGTAGACGACGGTCCCTGTAAGTGCGAAAGCATTTTGAATCCTACCTCAGTGCAATGGAACTAAGGCTGGAAGATGAAACTGCCAAACAACAATACCACGCTTAGCACTAATGCATAGCGGGACAAATACCTGGGTCAATATATTTTACCAGAGGAGGAAATAAAAATAAAATTGGGCAAATACTAAAATTTACTTGGGAAATTGGACTCAGTTAAATGCTCTGAATCCATTTGTGGAAAAACATCGAGGCGCACACCACAAATAGAAGAAGGACCTCGGTTAAACACCCAAAAAGAGTGCAAGCGTCAATTATATACAGGGTGAAGTCCAAAATAAACAAAACTGAGCTTAAAAAGAAACGACAGGAGCTTTATTCTGATAACTTCGAGATTATTTTTTCAAAATTGTCCCCTCTGTCCGGAATCGTAAAAACAAATGATCAAAATCAAGTCGATGGATTTTTGACTTCTCCAAATGCGATTTTTTGGGAGGTGGCTCGTCTGAGGCCTTCCATTCAGCACTGTGATGTTTATTTTCAGGTTCATGTTGGAAACACCACGTTTCATCACCAGTTACAATGTCAGAAAGAAAGATTTCGTCTTTTCTCGCCTCTTTAATGAGGTTCGAATGTTGAATTCTGATCAATTTTTGGCCCTCAGTTAACTTGTTCGGAATGAAACATGCACAGACCTTTTGTAAGCCCAAATGATCAGTTAAAATGCGATAAATCGATGTTTTAGAGATATTCAACTCCGATTCCATGAATTTCAACGATGATTTCGGTTCATTTTTGATGAATTTATGAACAATTTCGATGGAGTGTTCGGTGATTACTGATTTTGGGCGGCCCGTATGTTCATTGACATCAAATTTTTTAATTATTGTTTACCTTCTGGGAAATAGGAAAATATGCTGCTGTATGTAGACTTAAGCCATACACTGTATGTATGTTTGTGTGTACTATTATACATAAAAAACAAATACCAGACCTGATTTGCTTGCAGTTTACTTACATACAGACACACATAAACACAAATATTTATAATTTTGCTTAAAAGTCACAACAATGTCTTCAAGACTTGATTTTCAGTCATCACTGATCGCTCCCAAATAGTATAAGCAAACCGCTTCGCTACTTTTGGTGAGTGTGTGTGAGTGCGATTATTCAATTCACTTGTATTTTATATGGATATTTTCGCTGATAACTACTTTTATGCTACTACCAAAAAAATTGTAATAATTTTCCATCAACTGAAATTCAAATTTTACAGATTATATATTCACACAGATTATATATTCCTCTGCATCCATGTGTGAATGAATGTATGTATGTATGTGTGAATATATGAAATGAAAAAGAGGAAAACATGGAAGATTATAGCATTTCGTGTTCATGCAGTAGCGTTTGCCACATTTTCAATCATTCGCACTTACAAAATATATGCACCTACTTTCTTACAAATATCTGTACATACCTATGTGTGTGTGTGTGCGGAATTTCATGCATGCTTAGCGGTGTGTACAAACTGCAAACAAACGCTCAGCACTCAACTTCCAAATGTTCAACACGAAAACTCTGCATTTTTTCAGCTACTTCTTTCTCTTTTCATTGCACTTTTTCCTCGAATTAATTCCATATCTGTATGTATGTATGTACATATGTAACTATGCATATTTTATTATTGTAGTTTTTTGTTTACTCTATACTTCTGTTTGTTGTTACTTTGAATTTGTATGCTTTTGGAGGTCTTTGTTGTTTTTGTGCACTATAGCGTTACTAATTTGCATCACCCGCCCACATGCAATGATGACCAGCTGCTGGCACATTGAAAATTAAGAAATCATAGTTTGTCAGCACTAATTGTCATGGTGGCGATTTGTTTTGTGTGATTTTGAAACTGATATTATTTTTTAATTTTTCTACACACATACATACGTACACATCATTCGATTTTTGCACTAAAAATTGCCGCTGCCAACCCAACAAAGCCTTATGAACGTATTTACGTTGGTGCATGTTGTTATTGTTTGCGCAATGGGTTGAATTTAACAATTTTCTTTAATTTAAGGCTTATCATAGAGGCAATGAATTAAAAGAACTAAAAGGCGAGCTCTTTAACAGACCGTTATTCCGCTATGAGCGAATTTGAGAGAATCAGCTGATGGGCTGACGCCACTTGAGGTGTGTTTAGAAAAATATTGAATTTGTGTTGGTTATACCCGAAAAATACAAACCAATGACATTTCGTTGCTGTCTGAAGAACGACTGATTGGGCGAGTGTGTGTATTCATGTCAAATGATCGTGCAGAATTCGACTGTCGAATACCCAAGTGACGCCAAAGTTCCCCTCATAATTTTCTTTTTCACCATACAGTGAGTCACACTCAAAATTGGACACTTTATACTCGTATGAAAACTTTTAACTCCAATAAGAAACTACAAACATATTTAAATTAATTTCTATTTATTTATGTATACTAACATATTAGAAGTACAATTATAACAACAAACTCTCCTTCAAACAAAAACAATAACAATATATATTATAAGTATACAACAAATGCAATGTGAGCTACTCACACTCAAAATGGGACAGTTAGAATTCATCGGCGAAATACCGTTATATATTGAGTTCAAATTGTAAATCGCTTGTTTTTCATAGTGTTTGATTAAATGTCGACTAAGTGGTATCGTTTTTACAAAATGCGTCAAACAACAATTGCTGAGCGGGAAATTATTATAAGAAATTACAAAAACAGAAAGTTCATTCGGGAGATTAGTGAAATAATTGGCAAAAAAAGTCTACAGTGCATAATATTATTAAAAGGTATAGGGAAACAGGTAGCGTGTGTGAAAAAAAACGTAACTTAACAAACAGAAGGAAAATTTATGATCGAAACTCCAGATTTATTTTACGATTAGTAAAGCAAAACCCTAAGATATCTGCCGTAGACCTAACAAAACAACTCCAGGAGGAAAAGAGCGTTGAAGTTTCTGCAGAAACTATTCGCCGACTTCTTAAGAATAACAAATTTTATACAAGAGTTCCCCGGCAAAAGCCACTTATTTCGAAGAAGAAACAAAAGGCTAGGTTACAGTTCGCTAAAAAGTATGAATATAAGGAATTTGACTATTGGTCTAAGGTAATTGAAAAAAACAAAACAGATGAAACAAAAATTAATATGTTTCGGTCAGACGGGAGGCGTTTTGTGTGGAGAATGGACGGAAAAGCATTGCTGGACAAGAATATTAAAAAGACAGTGAAGTACGGCGGTGGCTCAATAATTATATGGGGTTGCATGTCGGGAACTGGCGTTGGAAAAGTCCATATTATTGATGGAATCTTGGATAGTAAAGGGTACATTATCCTATTAAAACCAAATGTTCATACCAATGCTGAAAAACTTGGGATTCGTAGTAACTTTATGTTTTACCAGGACAACGATCCGAAGCACACGTCCTGGAATGCTAAAAACTGGTTACTATACAACTGCCCAAAAGTATTAGCTACTTCTGCTCAGTCTCCCGACATGAAGCCTATTGAGCATTTGTAGGGGGAACTTAAAAAAGGCTCGCCTCAAGCAGTATTGGAGGAATGGGAAAAAATCCACCCCACATACTGCAAAAAACTAGTTGAAAGTATGCCACGTCGCTTACAGGAAGTAATAAAGTACAAAGGAAGATCCACGAAATATTAGCTCATATGTGCTCATAATTTATTTGAACTAGAAAGTAAGTGTCCCATTTTGAGTGTGAACCTTCTAAGAAGAGCCTAACCTATGAAATAAATTTTTTTGTTTTTAGTTACGAATAAAACGATTTTAATTTTTGCATATTATCTTCATTTCATCATCGTTTCATTATCTTCATCGAAGAGTGTTTATAAATAAATATAGAAAACTAGAATTTATTTCTTAGTAAAAGTGTAGAAAATAAATTGGTTTTTATATGTGAGGTGTCCAATTTTGAATGTGACTCACTGTATGTAAATAGCAAACCTGGTAATCTATCATCCTTGGGGAAACTGTATATGTACATGCTTACATACATATAATAAGTTTTTAGCTGCATGAGAACTATCGATATTGATAACTAAGTTTTGTAGTGTCTAAGTGTCAGTATGTTTGTGTCATCGGTACAAAAATTAGTTTCGAACAAAGAGCTAACACCAAATTTTGTTTTAAAATCGGTAAAAAGTTTGAGTTCATGAGTGTTGGAAAGCATCGTTGAAACTCATGGAATCGGACTTGAATATCTCTAAAACATCGATTTATCGCATTTCAACTGATCATTTGGGCTTACGAAAGGATCGAATGCTTTGGGAGTTTTGATACACTCACCCGACGCCATAGTTCTAATTTAATAGATTTAAGAAGTGATTCAAGATCGAACCAAACGACAAGGCAAACTGGAGCTCCTCTGCTACTAAGAAATATCTCCAGGAAAACACCTTGCACTTATACACGTAGAACTTGAAGATGCACGCGTAAATAAAACAAAGGTTTTGAGGCCTTTGGTCACACCATTGAGCGGATACCTGTGCCAATGAGCAATTACCCAAGCATCTTTCAATCATCAGTCTACACGCAGAGATCAACCTACAGATATCAATCATTTAAGTGATGGCTAAACTGCAAGGTTTTATCATCCAGAAGTGTATAGAGAGATTAGATTCTCTAATGGCGGTCAATCCAATTGAGCTGGTAAGAATCCTGTGCCACAAAATCACTAGCTAATATTTAAATAGATTGACTGGAGAGGCTGCGACAACTACATCAGTAGAGCCTGAACCGCTCCTGGTAGTGAGACCCCACACGATCAAAGAAGAGCTTTGAAGAGGAAGGAAAAGGTTAGGGGGTCAATCTCCAAAGGTTTAACATTGACGAAGAACAAACTGCGAATGCTTACATGTATCGTGACGGATCATTGCAGACAATAAAGCATTTTCACAGGATCGGAATATGAACGAGTAACTCATCTCGACTTCAAAACTCGTTTCCGAATAGACCAACACACTTAATGTATGAATACGATGACATTTCAAAAAAAAAACAGAAAATCACATAAGTTCACCATAACCCAATACCCTTCCAGATTTCATAAAAAATGAAATGAAGGTAATGTATTGCGAAGAGTAAAGTGCACAATATATCTTCAGTCCGAAGTGCATAACGTCAATGTTGTAAAGAACAGATTTTTCAGTTCGGCAACCGAAAATGAAAATATAATAGAAAAACCATGATCCGTCCGCCTCTCTTTTCATCTCATCCCATTTCATATCATTTAATCACTCTACAGTTGAGTTGCTTAACGGACTTAACTTCCAACGAGTGAAGAGCAGCTGGCGAACTTACTAGATCTCGGCCAATGACAGCAAACGGTTGCGAAAATTATAGCCCAGGATAATCATAAGATATTCATCGGTCCATCGATGGAATCTCCGGGATTGGTCGCAGAAACGACAAGAGTTAGTGGATCGTATTGACTGCGGAGTCTACAATGGTCTGTGAGCTTTCTCAGGTTATCCTTAGGAAGGGCTAAGAGTTCCCTAAACCTCTTTTGGTTGAACCCCTCCCCAGTAAAGATTTCGCCTGGCGTGGCCCATAATTTAGTGCCAGCTAAGCTTCCTTAGCCTTAGCTCTATATTTCTAAGCCTCTCCTTGGTAGTGGGTTGCCACATAGCAAGGAAGGGCTCGGGTTCTATTGGTAACGAGGCCGTAGTCTCTCTAGTTAATGCGTCCGCTACTTCGTTCCCAGTTATACCGCTGTGTCCTGGAACCCAAATTAGCCGATTGCGATTCTGCATTCCTAAAAAATTCTGTTTCTTGATACTCTTGACAGCCAGCGGAGACTTAACCTCACAGCATGACAATGCCTTGAGTTCCGCCCGACTGTCACTCAGAAAGGAAATTCGCGCATTTCCGATATTCCTGTCTAAATTGACAGATGGCATTATCCTCCGCTTGGAAAATGCTTGGAAAACTACCCATCGACACAGAACGCTTGGTTCTGGGGCCATATATACCAGCGCAGACGCTCCTTCTGATTATTTCGAGCCATCTGTATTCCAGTGCAGTTTCCTTTTAAATGCAGGTGTGCACCAGTTTAAATTGTCGTCCAGTTGAATTCTGAACTTCTCAAATCTAATGACTTTAGTGATATCATCCCTGGCTAGAGTTACAATTTTTTTTTCAATAAAGCCGTATTTTTTTGACACTATGCGCGAAGAATGCATGCTGTGAGACTTGGAATTGCCTCGAGTCCTTTTTGTGTCGGATGTATAGTGGATGAGGTCGAATCATCTCAGCTGCTCCATAGCTGCCCTGCTCTGGAGGGGTTAAGGTCTAGGCATCTTGGCTCTTACTTTGCTACGCCTGTTGATATAGTTGGCGTTGGCATTAAAAATCTCATGAATTTCATCAGCAGCACAAAGCGGTTGACGCAAACGCAGCGCAGTCATCGTTCATAATGCACACACTCTAAACCCATCCTCTAAAACCATCCCACCACCACCTCTCCTCGGCCTCTCCTTTCATCCCATCGCTTTTCTCTTTCACCTTACCTCCTTCACAATGGTATCCCATAGGACGAATCTGTTTATCTTCGTGCAAGTGTACTCATTCCTTGGGCAACCATTCCAACCTAACCTAACGTAACTATTTTTTGGTCATCAAATGAGGAGATCATTGACCGAGCAAGGTTTTTCTAACTTTTTCAAAGAACTTTTTGAACGATGCTCGTACTTTGACAAATTTTGAAGTGAACTGCGATCGTCGTGTTACACCATACAGCAAAGTTCAATTCTAAGCCATGCTGTCACACTTCCATTGGACAAACTGTATGTATGTAAGTATGTATGTAACTGCTCTATGCACTTTTATGCTCAATTATCGTCTTATATTATCGCAGCTTCTCATCACCACCGCCTTATCAGCTACCATTTGATCACCAACACTGCCGTGAGCCAATAACAACTCACGGACCAATAACCTGCGATTCATCAAAGCAAAATCCTCTGAACGAAAATCGCAATTGTTATAATTTTTGCAAAATCGCAGCGATATGCGAAACCCCATATTATGCCATCAATGTTTGATTGTTGCATGAGTGTTGTTGTTGCATGAGTGTAATAATAATATGAATTGTAGTTTTTTTTTTTCAATTTTCCAATTTCCATTGCAGCCTGCGCTCTTTACTGGCATTCATCATTCATCATTCATCAACTCATTCATACGAGAGTGGCTTCTACATACTTTGGCTGCCTCTACTGCATGCATTTTAAAGCATTTCCTTCCATTGCAACTGTGACTAGCAGTAATCGGCTGCAGCGGTAGCAACGGTTGTTAAATGCAATTGCAGACATCAGCAACATACTTTACTATGCATGAATTTATGTATGTAGGCATGTATGTATATATGTAAGTGTGCAATCTCACTGGCACAGCAACGTCGACTGGACAACCTTTGTGGCATGCAGCATTGATTCATTCATCGGCCGGCCAGTTAACTGCATTGGGCTACCGGCGCTCCTGCCGTTGTCAATTCGTTGTGATGGAGTAAATTTGTACAAAATAATGTAGGTATGTATGTATAGATTAGGGCGGGTTAACTTAGGTGGACTCTACATGAAATTCTAAGAAAAAAAGTCCATTAGAGCACAGCTCTAAGGTCAATTTCGAGCACCTCAAATTTTGAGCAAATATACGAAAATAGAGAGGCAGTTATTTCTATAGAAATAGAAAAGAGACACCTCGTGTTGAAAATAAAAAATATATAAAGAGGAATTTATATTCCAAAAAAGTTGAAAATAAATTTGTAAAAAATTGTAAAATTAATTGTACCATAAGTACCTTCCATCGAGCCAGACAGTCAATAAATAATATTATTTATTCGTTTCGAAGCGTTTGAGAGATGCTGTACGTCGCAAACGGCTGGAAATGGGGGTAAACAATTCTTGGATTTTGCATGATGATAATGCGCCCTCGCATCGAGCCCAAATTGTGCTGCATTATTTGACTAAACACCAAGTAAATACCATCGTGCAAACACCGTATTCACCGGAAATGGGCCCGTGCGACTTCTTTTTGTTTCCCAAGTTGAAGTTACCACTTCATTGAAGGAGATTTCAGTCGATATAGGAGATCAAAGAGAATGCGACGAAGGAGCTGAAGGCCATCCCTTCGTCGACCTACCAGGGGTGCATGGAGGACTGGCTTAAACGTTGGCACATGTGTTTGGTTCAGACGGGTCGTATTTTGAAGGAGATAAAATAAATTTAACTCGATTTTGTTTTATCTAAACATTCCCGGTACTTTCTGATCATAGGGTATACAGGTTTGACCACGACGACAATCCATATTGCGACTACTGCGACGCAAACGCTATAGAGGACGTTCACCACCGATTCTTCACATGCTCGCGCTTCCGTTCTGGAAAAGAAAAACTTCGTAGAATCTTTGGAGAACCTACTGCCCCGAAAACATTCGTGCATCATATCCTGCGCTCGCAGGAAAAGTGGAATGTGGCATGCGACCTAGTAGCCGAGATTATGAAAGAGATGAAACGTCTGGAAAGTCTGCGACACAGCAACGGCGGCTAATCGCCTTTCCTCTTCGCGAAGATAGTCTCGCGGCGAGAGGTGATGGAAAAAAACAAAAACAAAACATACAGTGACTTTTCCTATAACAACATTAAAAATTATAAATAATTTGCTTTGCAGCGCCATTTTTGGGTTCTTGAAATAAAAAATAGATATGAAAAATAAATTCTTCATGCCAAAAATTCTCAGTACAAGTTTGTTTAAAAAAAAATTATAGTACTTTGGTTAAGTACTTTAAAGGAGGTTGGCCTCTGGAGGCAATCTCTCAAGGGAGGTAGTAGCCTTTTCGGGCAGTTAACACCGTATTTCTCCGAATTTCGAACAGATCTATCCGCAAACTAGAGTTTGAGGGTCGTGCTAGGGCAGTCTGTCTAAATAGACAGGACTGGATTGAAGAAAAAATCTGCACCGAAGCTTGCACCTCTGTCTTCACTAAGGGTTCCAAGATGGAATCGGGAGTGGGAGCAGGGGTTTTCTCTAAATCAGACAATTTATCTATCTGCCGAATACAGCTAGTGTTTTTCAAGCAGAAGCCTATGCGATCCTACAGGAACGCGGGAGTGAGGAGGGAGATATTAGCATTTTCTTCGATAGTCAAGCCCAGACCAAGGTTGTTAAACTCCTGTAAGGAGGAGATTAAATCTTGGGTGTACAGGTAACATTTCTCTGATCTGGGTTCCAGAACATCGGAACATAGAGGGAAATGAAACTGCTGATGAGCTTGTCAGAAAAGGGCACTGAACTTCTTGGAGGTCTCATAATGGTATCAAAACGGCGCTTCAGTGCTACAGGAGGAGTGCCAGACTGGCACTTCAACCATTTCATCTACCTAACTTGGTTAATATTAATCTTCACATTACTCCGTATTAAATAAAGAAAGCTTCTTTTAAAATTTGAGGGGCTCGAAATTGACTTTCAACCTATGCTCTAATGAACTTTTTTCTTGCTCTTTTATGTAGACACCGAAATTGCTTGAAACTATGTCAAAAAAATTGGCCCGCTCTAATGTTTATGTACGGATATGCTTGCAAAGAGGTTTGCGTGTGTATTTATGCCGTCATAAGCGCATACATCAGTGTATCCATATGTATGTATGTATATGCACATATGTATATACCCGTATGCACGTCTCCATGTAATTGCAAACTGTTTCCAATCGGTGATGTTTATTGCATTTGCATCGGGGAAATGCTCGCATATCAGTATTTGTCGCTTGCAACTCGCGCATTTTACATTGTTGCTCAATAAAGTGAGTTTTTTTTTTGCTTTTAGCCCCATTGCTTTGTTGTTTGTATAATATTAATCGTATAAGCCGTGGTGTAAACTATAACGTTTTTGCACCCGGAATCATCGTTTGGTAAAAAACCATGACAGTCGATGTGACAGCTGCCAGGGATGTTAAAAAGCTATGATTTCACTTCATGCAGCATTTGGAGAAATTGAAAGCAATGAATATAAATATTCAATATAAAATATAGCAACGGGTTTTTAAATAGGCGCGTAAACATTTTGTATTTAAACACAAATTTGCCTGTGACAATAAATGCCATGAATGCCAGGTTTCATTCAAGATTTACATTTTTATCTATCTGAAGATCACGAAAATATAGCGTTTGGAAATGTTTAAAAATTACTACCGAAATTCCGAATAGCTGGTCAATAATATTAGAATGCTTACTGCAATTATCGGCCGTAATATAGGATGATTATTGACAGGTTGTGCTCTCTGTATCTCGCGTATTCACAACCCGATCGAAGCTCTTAAAGATATGCAACTCTATGTGCCTCAATTCAAAATGAACCACATGAGACAATACCAGGAATATGCAGCTTTTCGGTTCACAATGTGGCGAATTTTTAGCGCCTACAGCCACCCAAGATAAAATTAACTGAAGCGAAGAAGCCTCTTAACCATTTGAAAAATTAATACTTCCCCACGTCAGGCTCTGAAAATATTACGTTGCGTCCCTAATAAACGCGAGTGGAAGGAAAACGTTATATTGACCAAATTGTTTCAAAGCCTCACAATTTCTGTCGAACAACTAGGCACACTTCCAATGAGGCCTAATCATTTATAAGCACTACCACAAGGCGACTAAGACTTTAATTTAAGGGATATGAACCTACAAATACCCATTCTACAATAGAGAAATGGTCGCAGATGAGCTTATTTAAGCGTTTGAGGACTCAATGATGGTATGTGTCTTCTGTAAAATCAGTTATGGTGGGAAGAGATTAAGCCTTCTTGTTGTGCAACAGACCGTATTTGTGGAAGTATTTGTCATATAATAAAAAGATTTTTCAACATTTTGGATCACGTGATTGTTTCCTTCGATGTACTAAATGCCTAATGATTTCAAATCAAAAATCTCTTCTGTGGAGCCTATTAGATGGCGATTTGCTTGACAAACAACTGAATCCATTGTAAAGGATACGCGGCTGACGTTGTAATTATAACGAGAGGCAAGTATGAGAACTATATTTGCGGCATATTGCAAAAAGCTTTAAACCTGACGAAGAGATGGTGTGCTAGGCTGGGTCTGGATATAAACCCGTCCACAACAGCCATCATTCCTTTCACCAGAAAAAGTCTTACCAGGAATGAGGGAGATCGGCATGGGTGACTATTGAAAAGATCAGCGAAGCAAAACAGCAAAGACTCTCATGGTCTGCAAACATCTAGCAAGAAAATTCTTGGACTGCAGTCCAAGACTGCTGAGGTGGATGTACATCATGATAATAAGGCCAATGATAACATACAGAGCGTTCGGTTGGGCATCGAGAGCCGCCCTTTCGGCAGTGCGGGCAGCTTAAACTAAGTTTCAGCGCTTAGCGTGCCACACTACAAGTCACAAGTCACTTATATGTACAGGGTTGGCCATCTTAAACTGACCCATGTGATTATTAAAAAAATATGGAAACAGAAACATTTTTTTGTGTTTCATTGTGAAAAACATTTAATTTAGTTCAAGGAGATTCGTTTACATCACTTTTTGAATATGATATCGCGCAAGTGGTCGCCCTTAGCACGTATTTGGATATGTACAGGGTTGGCCATATTAAACTGACCCATGTGATTATTAAAAAAATATGGAAAAAGAAAAATTTTTTTGTGTTTCATTGTGAAAAACATTTAATTTAGTTCAAGGAGATTCGTTTACATCACTTTTTGAATATGATATCGCGCAAGTGGTCGCCCTTAGCTCGTATAGCGTAATGTGACCATTTTTCGGCGTTTTCCATAGTTTTGGCCAGCGTCTCGGCCGATATGGCGGCTATTTCCCGTCGGATATTGGCCTTAAGTGCGCCTAGTGTCTTTGGCTTGTTGACGTAAACCTTAGATTTCAAATTACAGTAAAAAGTTATAGGGTTACTCAATGGGTCAGTTTAATATCGCCAACCCTGTATATGTAAGTCTGTATGATTATTGCAGTCCCCACTGAAGAGTACAGAGCACTCACAATATTTTGCTTCTCTTTGCTTCGAATACTGATTATTTTGCCTATAACAAAATATTATAAATTTATTTATATACATATATATGTATGTAAATATGAATTTATGTGCACATATTCCCATAAGTTGAGGTAAGTGTTAGAGTTCATATCAAAAAATATATCAACTGCAATAACAGAGGCCATAAATTCCAATACCTACAAATGCGCCATAATTATTTCCCTACCCAATATATCAATCAACCATTTGTGGGGGACTTTATTTTAGTATAGTACTCTATAAGGTGTCCCATTAAGGCTGCAAATTTCGAAATAAAAACAAAAGTTTCTGCTAATAATTACACAGGCCTGCGAAATTTAACTTTTTTCAGTTTCTAGAATGGCTGTACTTGTTTCTTGTAGTTTTTTATGCGCTGAAAAGGAATCTGACCTTCAAAATGCTCCATCACGTCAGGATTTTTGGTAAATGAAGCCTAGAAGGTCAAAAAATGGCCATATTAGCCATTTTTGATAATTTTTTTTGGGATAGAAATTTTTTTTTTTCAATTTTCGACGAAAAGGTCGCATAGTACAACTCTTTAGCTTTAAAACCCATTTTTTTAAATTATTGTACGATTTTTTAAAAAAAAGTTATGACATTTTGAAATTAACAGTTTCAGTTACGCCAATAGACGTTATACCCAACGTATACGTGAAGAAGCGACTTGAGCGAAATCCCCGATGAAGTGCCAATCAAGTGGCGAAAGAATTGAAAATATCTGGCTGTAGCATCCGCCGCATACTGAAAAATGATCTCAAAGGCAAGCCTTACAAGATCCAAAAGGCGCATGGTCTCACACCAAAGTAGCAACAAATCAGACTTGAGAGAGAGAAGGAACTGCTTCGCTTGGCCGAAAGCGGGCAATTTCCGAATATTGTGTTTTCGGACGAGAAAATTTTTCATATTGAGCAATTCGTACACTCCCAAACGATAGAGTTTATTTGACCGACCGTTCACACGAGAATTTGAGTCATCGATTGACCACCAGGAGGCAGCGCTCACTGGCAACACAGGTAATGGTTTCATAGAGCCTGGCGTCAAGGTAAATGCGAAATATTATTGGGAAAGTATTCTGGAGTTTGATTTGAAGCCGTGGGCAGACAAACATTTCGGTGGCAGCCCATGGACGTTTCAACAGGGCTCAGCACCGTCTCACAAAGCTCGAGTGAACCTAGAAAGGCTAAAAAACAACGTTCCGAAATTCATAACGTCCATACAATGGCACTCAAATTCACCAGATGCAAATCCGATGGATTATTCTCTTTGGGCTACTTTGGAGAGCACAGTCCGAACTAAAAGATTCACCAGTCTCGAGGCGCTGAAAAAAGCCATTGTCCGGGAGTGAGCCAAAATACCTGCAAGTCACATTAGGACACCTTGCGATTCGCTTCTGGGCCGTCTCAAGGCCATAGTAAATTGAGCAAAAGTGAATTGATTCTTAATTTTGTATTATTTTCACTTTGCATTGAATAAAAGTAATTTTCCAAACTAAATGTATGGTCTTTTTAATGTGGGCACTTCCAGCGCTGGACCTTGTAACATCCTTTCATAGATGTTAGGCCGAGCTCCTCTTCCAATATGAGTTGTGCGTATTCCACAAATGAAAGGACGTACAGTACTTATGCGGCCTCCAAACGGCAGATGGTTTTCTTTGAGAACCTTTTTCTCGTCAGAAACGTACTCGTAGGGCTTACAACAAGTTCTTCAATTTATAATTGGCATTCTTAATGAAACACCCAACACATACGTCTAACATTGGATGGCGCATAGCACAATTATAAGTGAAAGATGATAAAGCTGGCGCACTGGTCGGCCTTTCTCTTAAAACTTAGTAGGGAGGACCTGAGAGTACTGAGGGGCACAACGCCTGTAGTCAGCATATGGCTAGCAAGGGAATCATTGGCGACCAAAAATAGCTGTAATGCCGTGATATTGAAGACACTGCAGAGCCTTTTCTCTGTAGCTCTCGGGCGTTTTCTAGAATCAAGCTTAGGATGTTGGGCTGCGATGTATGTACTGAGTATGGATAAAGTTGAGACTCATCCTCGTCCGGATCTCTTAAGACTCATCAATTCTTGAATCCAAAAGATTCGCGGAAGTGTGATTTCATACAAAATTTTTCAGACTTACCATTCCTATTTTATCTATCCTTCCTCTCTATTCCTTCCGCTGTAATCTATCCGGGGGCAGCAAATGGTCCTGACTGAGTGCTTGAACTTATCCAACACCGCACAAAATCTAATCTAATCTATCTAATAACTCGGAAAATACTCGTATTAAAAACTTAACACAGTCTAGTCAGATTCAGTACCAGCAAAGATGACAGTAACGATAAAATAGGTGTTGAAGTAATTCTTATGTACTCGTATTTTTTTTATAGTAAATAGAAAAAGTGGTCCCACAATTAAGTATGTGTAATTGTACATGTACATACATACAGGCATATGCTGATGATGGGAATACTCGTAGTTACTAATTTGGGTTGCTACGTGAGCCCAACGCACAGATGAGTAATCGATGGCTTCCCATCGGGCAGTAAATAAGCCGCAGCAGAGATATCAGTACAACTACATATGTACATGTATGACTGTTATATACACACATACACATCTGTATGCACGTACATATATATATGTGTGTGTGTATGAGAACAGACGTGAGATGCGGAGTTGACCGCTGATGCAGATAATAATTGAAGTTCACATGTACGCGCAAGCACATTTGTGTATGTGTGTATGTATGCATGCGGATATAGAATTTTTGTACAACAACACACACACGTATTTATGTTCTTACATTCATGCCCGCTAGTCACGCATCGGCGAACTTCACGTATATGCGCCAATTAAAATGCACACACAAAGCAACAAATAAGCACAAGCAAAAACAAAAAAAAACGAATGGCGAAAATGTAGGTTGATATTTGTATTGGTAGATATGAGTGGATATGTAGCTGGGCCATTGAGGCGCAAGATATGAATAAATATGATTTCTGTATGTAGTAGAAAAAAAAATAAAAAAGAATAAATTATATGTATTAAATAAAAAAAATATTCAGTGTTAAAATAAAAAAAATATTCCGTGTAAAAATAAAAACAAAATTCAGCGTAAACATACCAAACAAAATGAGTCACACGTAAACGTAGCAAGCAGATCCAAAGTGGAGTTACTGCTATGGTTTTTTTAAATATTTTTTTAATTTTTTTATACTCTTTTTTTTGTGATTTCAAATTTGTTATTGTTGTCACAATCGCTATGGCAAGTTGTCGCAGGCACGCAAAAGTCACTCACATTTTCAACTTCTCGCCAAGATTCACACCTTCGTAGTTAAAAAAGTAAATAATAAAAGCGAAAAATTTTAAATTAAAAAAAAAAACAAAAGGAGAAGAAAAAATCAAGCCCACCTCTACGCCTTAAACGGGTAGACGAGTTTGCTGTGTGACTTGCTGCCACATGTTCGTCAAAGTTCGCATAATCCGTTAAGTAAATACGCCACATAATCAAAACAAATACCAAAGTACGTAAGACAGCTGAATATGGCGCACTGCAGTCAAGTGCCGAGATAGCGCAGGAGGTTATGCTCGAATGACAGTAATAACTTCAGCCATGGCGTCTGTGTTGTACAACAATAGTACAACAACTATGAAGCATTGGAAAAACTTTTCACTATCGGGTGTCAACTTTGATTGCTCGACTCATCAACGCCATGTCATTCAACCAATAGACCTACAGTGCGGCTCAACTACAGTTTCGTTTCACATTAATAGGAACGCTTTGTGCGATTTGTGAAAGAGAAAGTTATTGATGGGTTGCCATAAAAGCTAAAAAATATTTTCATTCTACGAAGCTTAATCCCAAAAGTGCCTGAAAATGCGAACTATTGGCGTTGTCAGCGCAAATCTAAAATAATGCTTGTAAATGAGTAATTTTTTATAAGAGCGCTTAAATATTTTCTGACTGAAAAAGTTTTTTAACACT
Organism: Anastrepha obliqua; assembly: GCF_027943255.1. Taxonomy (NCBI): domain Eukaryota; kingdom Metazoa; phylum Arthropoda; class Insecta; order Diptera; family Tephritidae; genus Anastrepha; species Anastrepha obliqua. Next base: position 155,936,891 of record NC_072892.1, on the reverse strand, counting down.
ATAAAAATTTAAACATTTCCAATTTTGTATGCTCATAAACATTATTTATCGCACAAAAATCAAATAGATTAAACCAACGCAAGACAAGTCTTGTCGAGGCCCTATGCTCCCGAGAGGAGTGAACAAAAAAACAAAAACAAAACCAAAAAAATCGGAAAAAAAATCCAAGCTTGATATTTTTTCTTTATTTCATTGTATCGCTGGAAAATATGCCTCACAAAATGTGGCCTTCACAGGTGAAAAAATCCCTATAACAAGTGAAGAAAAAGGGTCTTTAAGGGGTAACACCACTGTACACGCGATTTTTAAAGAATTTTTTTGTATAGAAGGAAAGGGGAAACAATCACTCTGATTTGGGAAGTTATTACTTATATACTAAAATACAAAACTACAAAGTTTGATCGAAAAATTTTACAAAATGGCGGCATTGGAGACATTTTTGTAATGTGGTTTCTCTTGAAGCAGCTCCGCGGCACGCAGCACAGAGGGTGCAAATTTTAATATGGAACAAAGAAACATTTTTTTTCTTAATCTAGATAAGAATAGCTAGAGAAACACGTAGGGGATTTAAAAAATATTTATTTTTGTGGAATTAGCAAGCATTTGAAAACAAAAACTCTATTTTGGACTAAAAAAGCGGCACTTAAATAATTATAACAATCGTTTAAATTAATCTATCGAAAATCCCCTACGCTCTTCTCTTAAGAAGGTTATTATACAGACGTAGTGAAAAACCTGATTAAAATTATTAAAAATTGTTTGAGTTATGCTGCGTGCCAATTTTAGAAAACGTGTTTTGAGAAAAACGCGTTTAAAGTTTGGAAATTTGGAGAAGTCGTTAGGTAGCAGTCACTAACGCTTGGTTAAAAGCTTAAAATATTTATGAAATAAACTTCGGTAACGTATAAAACTTTTTGTTCTGTATTTTAAAAGGTTCAAAGAATTTTTTAAGCTTATAAAACAAAAATCAATTTTTTGAAATTTCTACAGTGGTGTTACCCCTTAAGGAATCAAGTAACTACAAGGTGGCGCAAAATCCAATCTTTCAATTTTCTCCTTTTTTTAATAACTTTATTGCTAAATATAAAAAAATAGCTTTTGAGTGATGCGAATCTTTATTTTGACATTTACAAGGTGGCGCAAATTTAATAATCCAATGTTTTTTTGTAAACATTTTTTTCCAAATAAAAAAAAATGATTTTGAGTGATGGGAATCTTTATTTTGACCTTTACAAAGTGGCGCAAAATTAATAATCCAATTTTTTTTTGTAATATTTTTTTTTCTAAGTAAAAAAAGTGATTTTGATTAATGGAAATATTTATTTTGACCTTAACGCACTCCACTATCTGTGCGTTTGTATACTTCAGCTGTGTATTTCCCAAGCGTATAATATGATTGGCGTACAACGCCATTTGCAGAAATTATAAAACTTTCGATGAGGTGAATAATTTTGCGCCACCTTGTATGTATATGTTTTATTAATTGGTGATTAACTTTTCAACAAATTTTTAAAGCTCCGTTGGACATCTATTTTAAAACCTTCAGTTGGGTACCCGGTAAGGTGATTAATTTTGCGCCACCTTGTATGTATACATTTTTTTAATTTGTGATTAACTTTTCAACTTAATTTTTAAACCTCCGTTGGACATCTCTTTTAAAACCTTCAGTTGAGTACCCGGTGAGGTGATTAATTTTGCGCCACCTTGTATGTATATGTTTTATTAATTTGTGATTCATTTTTCAACTTAATTTTTAAACCTCCGTTGGACACCTTTTTTAAAACATTCAGTTGGGCACCTCGGTCAGGCCTTCTTTTCGTCCTGTTCGAGGATCGTTTTTGAAAGGTTATATTCATAAAACGATAGAAAATTTAATTTTAGGAAGCTACCTGGAAGCTCAAGTCGTTAGCTGTAATAGAAATATGATAAATTCTTGTCAAAGGTCAATCTGGCAAAGTCGAAAAGTCAGTCTGACCAGACCCGGATGCCCGACTGGCGCTAAATGTTAAAAATAAGATTTTGTTTTGATCATTTGCAAGTTTGATTTCGATTTACATTTATCTTTTATTAGTATTATTTTTTTTGGTTTTTTTTTCAAACAATTATTTTGTATGTTGCCATTTTTGTTTGCATTGACCTAACCTAACTTTTCACTTGTGTTTCTTCTTCTGACTTTTTTGACACTCTCTTTTCGGTTCTCTCCTATATCTGACCTAGAAATACATCGCGGTAGAGATATGCTCTCTTTCCAATTCAATCTGTGTAATCTTACATTCCATAATTCTTCTGCTTCAGAAATATGCAAAGTTTGGGAGTGATAGGTAGAGTGACTAGAGTTCTGCTGACCATCTGTATAAACTTCTATTTTTAAAAGATGGAAACTTTAATAATGCGTATCAAAATCAAATGGTCGTCTATGTAAACTGGGCTTAAGGTTGAAGTTGGGCAACTCCATTCAAAGCAGTTTTATCGCGATAATTTAAAATAGTCTCAAATTCGTCCATTATTAGGCGCTTAACGGAAAAGTGCAAACGGTTTTAATTCATAATTATAAAAAAATAAAAAAATTAAAACAAAATTGCCAGCTCTTTTAATATGAATAAAACTGTAGAAATGCACATGTTTGTATACTCGTACAAGTAGTCCAATAAGCGCAGCTTTACCAGCCCGCGAACGGTGTCAACAAAGAAATAACTATCCACTTGTGTGTTGTTGGTGTCGGTTGTTAGCGTGGTTCGAGTGAATTCCTTTCAATTTGCATTTATTTATAAAAAACAATAACAAATATGACTTATGTATGTCTTTTGTCATGCTAGTATTCATAGTTATTCAAGCCAGTGAGGGCGACTCACTGGCTTAGAGACACTTGCCACTTGCCACTTGCATACCAGAATCATGTCACTGAGCTAGTGATTGAATTTATTTTTCGCTAAGTGCAAATATATGTACATATCTGTATATATGTGATTGGAAGTGTACGTATATAATATATAAACAAAAATCCATATGAACATATAAATAAGAGTAAATATTTATCATAGCTTCCATACCAAGTGTTGGAAAAGCTGCCTCTTGAAGGCGATTACCTGCCACGATTGATTGTGCAATTCCATTATTATTATAAGTTTGAACAAAGAGCACAAAAATTTAGATTTCTTATTTGAAGAATGCGTCAAAAATTCGCAACAATACTAAGAATTGCTCTAATCAAATAATAAATCTTTATTAAAGCTTGATTTATGTTGGGGAAACTTCTTGGTTATAGAGTTCTGATCCGCATTTACTGAGTTGAGGAAAAGAATTTTATGTCTTTCAATGTTTTTTTATGAATTGTGGATGTAAAGGGTTTTCCAATAAGAGGAAGGTATGCCGTTCATAGTGGAAAATAACATCAGGCAAATGACCACCACGACCACGCTTACAGGACAATATCCTTTTCATGAAATTTTCCATAACCGAATTGCAAAGTGGCTGCCCTATGTCCTCGATAGCCTCACGAATTCCATCTTTGAGGTCTTGAATTGACCCTGGGCTGTTGGCGTAGACCTTCTCTTTCACGTGGCCCCAAAGAAAAAAGTCACAAGGTGTTAAATCACAAGTTTTCGGTGGCCAATTGTGATCACCTCTTCGAGAGATAACACAGTCCGGAAACTTTTCCCGTAAAAGATCAATGGTTTCGTTGATTGTGTGGTCGTCTTGTTGAAAATAAACGTTGTCCATATCAATATCATCGAATTTCGGCTATGAAAAATCGTTAATCATCTCTCGATAGCGATAGATAGCACCTGTTATTTTAGTTTCTTTTTTCTGCATTCAATGATTTACTGCCCTGTTTTGTTTGACGACTGCCCTTGTTTGTGTGTTGACGAAATCGTCTGTGATCGAAATTTCGTATCTCGGCAAAAATGTTTTCGTCAGCCAATTAAAGATCAGCCAGTTACGTACATCAAAACTATTTCAGATGAAAAAGAAGGGTACTTTTAACCCTTTAAGGACTTCACGAACTCTAATAAAGGTAAAAAAAAAACTTTAAAAGATTGATTTAAGCTTGTATTTGTAGTGAATTACATTTTTTTTTTTTTCAGTTAACAAATTCAAAACGGCGTATACGAATGTTTTGACGTTTCACTACTTTCAACGAAAATGTCCACTTTGGGGTTTTCGGAATTACTGATTACGTATCTTAAACCGGACTTCTCTCTAGTGAGAATCTTCTTCTCCTAGATTGGCGCGATAACCGCTTAAGCGGCTTTGGCCGAGTTTAACAAAACACGCCAGTCGTTTCTTTCTCGTGCTAACCGGTGCCATTTTGACACACCAAGTCAAGTCCTCCAAGTCTCCACCTGATCTTTCCAACCCAAAAGAGGCCTTCCTCTTCCTTTGCTCGCACCAACTGTGTCCATTCGGACGACAGGTCCTAGTAAGCGGAGTTGCTGGATCTATATTATTCTGCACAATATCTACTTATGTCCCAGTAAAGCTCATTCATCGTTCCATATCATACCGTCTGCGATACACATTCTGGGGTTTACTGGTCCATAGTTTATATGGGGACACGGCAGTACCACCATGGTGCTGAGCCGTTTTCCGCCTAGTGCAGGACATTTACAAAGAATGTGTTCTGAATTTTCAGTGTCCTTTTTTTTTGTGACTTGTATAGTAACCAGTTAAAAATCTTAAATCTAATCTGCTAAGTGAAAGTAACTTATCACGAATTATGTTACCCGACTTTAGGAATTGCTTCGCTTGTCGCTGACCGATAGAATTTTGCCAGTGTTCAACGAACTTCTTCTCCTCACACCTCCTGAGAAGCTCGTTGATGTGGCCCTTTGTAAGTCTGCAGAAAGATTCAGGACCAATTAGGTGTATTCTTTTCCCTTTCTTAGCTAGATGGTCCGCCATTTAATTTCCCCCGTGTCCAAGAACCCAACCCAATAATAATGTGTTGAAATTCCCAGATGAGAATAGTGGAAATGAAAGCGTGCTGCAGACAAGGAATCTCAGAACTGAAATTTCCGAGAAAGAATGTAACGAAACTTTTTAGAAAAATTACATGACTTATGGCCACATCGCCACAATTTAATTACCCTTTGCTTAGTTATGATAGTTGATAGCATGCATCTTGATCAAAAAGTTCCCGGAACAACTTCAGGTGACGCTCTTAGTCAAGTGATTTCAGCTCTGCTTTTGTTTTTTTGTCAGGTTGCCACATCAATGGTGCGAAAACCTTAGGAATGTTAGGAAATTTTTTCGGTAATAATGCTCTTTAAGAAAGCCGTCGTTTTATAGTGGCATGAACGCTTCAGAAGAGATCGTGAGTTCATCGAGATGAACGAGCTTCGTCGCATGTCGTCGACATAGAAAATTTATGAAAACATGAATAAAGTAAAAAACAAGTCGATCAATAACTGAAATTAACCATTAGAGAGCTGGTAGAGGACTTTAACATTACTTGTGGATCTGTTAAGGAAATAAGGACCTGAATTTTACGCAAAAAAAAGACAGCGTTCATATCACCAGAGACATGATTTCCAAGGCTGAAACCGACCCAACATTCTTAAAACGCATCACTACTGGACACGACACGAGGTTTCATGAGTACGACACGCAATGCAGACATTAGTCGAGTGATTGGAGAGCTTCGAATGAACCAAGACTAAAAAAACCACGTCGATTTCAGTCAAACAAGGAAGCGATACTCGTGTTTATGGATTATATTGGTATTGTACACCACCAGAAAGTCAGGCAGTTAAGATGGACGATGGTGTTATTTGGGCATTATGAGACATTTACATAAAGCAATTCGCCAAAAGAAAGATTTTGTGGAAAACAGCTCATGGATTTCGCATCTTGACAACACGTCGTCGCACAGTGCCACCATTATTCAAAAATGTTGACCAAGAACGAAACGAATACCAACCAAAAGCCATCGAATTAAGCTGTTATGGCTCCCTGCATTTGTTTATTTATTTTGTTTAATCGAGCCAAAAAACCACGCGAACGCGGGAACGCGTTTTAACTGCCGAAAGAAGTAATGGAAAAATCAAAAACGGTCAGAGTCGAAAATAGAGTTCCAGAAATGTTTCAAGAGCTGGATCAAGCGCTGACATTTGGAGTTGATGGGTGTTTCCAGCTGGCGTGGGTTAGCACGAGGAAGAAACGATTATCGCGCTTTGTTAAACTCGGTCAAAATCTCTTGCACAACTTTCGAGCCCATTAAGAAGAAGAAGAATATCACTTTTGATGATTTTTCCTAATATATTCCGTGAACTTTTTGATCAAAGTGGTATTGTATGTTAATATTGTAAAATATATATAAACTCCAATTATTAAAAAAAAAAGAAATTAGTTTAATAGAATAATAATGAATATTTTTTGCCTACCTACACAAGTTGTCACAGTCATCACAAGAATCAGTCGCTCACATCACAGTGATTAATATTGATTAAATAATAAATATAACTCATTTGAATTTAAAGTTTTATGCGATGATTTAAATTGCTTTAATGGCCTCCAAATATTTAGTTTTCGCATTTTTAATTTATGGCCTCAAAGCCGGTTTAACCATAAAAAAACACATTCAATTATTGCTTGTATTTATTATTTGTCTGGCGATATTTCGGGCTTAATTAAAAGTCGTATTCAGGAGCTCTTGGCTGTGCCTGTTCGACCAGTCAACGAAATAAAAGCCCCCAAACTTTTTTATGAGATTTTTAAGTGACACTGAAGCCCAACATACATATAAGAATCGCTTTACGGTATATCCTATTAAAATTTAAAATATAAATTGGAGTTTCACACCCATCACCGTGGAATAAACCATATAAATATGCACGTGTGAGAGCCGCACAGCTGTTTGTTTCATTATATTTTCTGCCAGCAACTTTTCACAATTCAACACACAAAAATATCATGGATCTGTATACACCTTCTGTTAAAAAACATTCCAACATGCATATGGACAAGTGCATATATCACTTCTTTGTTAATTTTCAAGGCCTCAGGGGTTGCCGTTGCAATGTTATGTGTGCTAGTATATTTAATGGGTTACATGGTTTTCGTTCAAAAAATCGATTTTTTTAGCTTATTAATTTGTACAACATCTCAAGAATATTATCCTACTTTTGAAGTCGATCCGAATAATAGTTTCGGAGATACAGCCTTCGGAATGTGTGCTCTCCAAGCCACTTTTATTGTTACTCAAAACTTTAAACGCGGATTTCTCGGAACCGTGTTTTCAAAGTCGGTTGTCAAATGTTCTCGACAACTACTTAACCGATCTTGATGAAATTATTCACAGGTGTTACTCGTGCTTGAACGAAGGATTTTTTTTTTCAATTACAACTTAAAAAAAAAAAAAAAAAATGTCAAGCAAATTTGACCGAAACTGTCATTTTTTTGGAAAAATGTCTGCCAAAATTCCAATTTTTATTTTTTTTCTTTCCCTCGTTCAATCACGAGTTTATGGTCTTAACTAAAACACTTATTTTTGTTTTTTCATTTTTAATGATCCCGTCAGGAGTTATGCTGACAACGCGGACGCACCTTTTTTTCGAAGGGAGGAGTTTTAAGTTTTTTTTTTTTTGAAAATTTCAGAAATTTTTCTTTAAATATGTATCTATAAGACAGAAGAAAGTTTGAATTAAATAAATAATTTTTTACATAGGGAAATAAATATTGAAAATAGGCATTTTTTTACCCGACGAAACCCATGTAACCCCCTAAAAGGCATTGCAAAAATTTAAATATACAATTTTTATTTCGTATTGAGAAAAGCAAAATTTTCATGTGTTGTAAAAAGGGACTAAATTGAGCTAAGTCGAATTTCTAAAAGAGTTTTTGCTGGCGAAACTGACGCTCAAAAATGGCTCGAGTAGCACTGCAATGTCGGGTACTTTTCGCACAGAAGTGCACAGATAATGCGAAACATTGATTCACAACATTCCAACGTAAATTATTGCGCTTCCATAGAAGCGGGTTAAAGTGTAAGCAGAAGCAGCAAAAAATCTAATAAAAATGCGCAAATAGAATACAAAGCCAATTTAAAAAAATACAGTAGATGCGCACTTAAAAACTCCTACACTTCGTATGCGAGTATTTGCTGCTGCATATCAAATATTTTAGCTGCATATTCCACTGGTATTTGTAAATCACAATTTTAACGAGAAGTCAGGGACGCCCATGGCGTGCATGCCCTCACCAGGCAGATGTACCTACTAGCATTTTAGATTCCGCAGAGTAGCTGCTTTTTTTTTAAGATGTAAATTTATATTAAAAAAATGTATTATATCTTTCATAGCTATAGAATATACCTATGTGGGTGGGTGTGTTTTTTTTTAATTTTTTTTTAGTTTCTACTATTTTTTTGTGTAAAGGGCGTTTCATATCCCCTCAGTTAAACATAAAACATGCCTTCTTACCAATTTGCTTTGCAGCTGAAGTGGTTCATCTTTTATCTCTTTTCAATGCTAGCAACGGGTATTTTTAACATGGCGATGTATTAGGAAATTCTAATAGCCAGCCACTGTATCGGCATTATATATTAACGAACTAGTTTAAAAAAGGCAAAAATGGACTAGTCCAATTTGTGTCGAAAGTCACCAATTTGGGATGAGTTGCAAAAAGAAATACAAATTAGTTTACGTATGATTTTTTTTGTTTTTTTTTTTTAATTAAGTATCACATAATTTTTTTTCGATTATTAGTCCGCGAGCCAGGGGTCATTTTAACCTCATCATTTCATGCCCACTGATTTTAATACTGAAGGCAGACGCCATCCAATAGATGACGAAACCAACTGTCAACTGGTCCAGTAGCAGTGGGTACGTGCGTGGGATGCTGCGAAACGTGTCGATAAAAATTTGTAACAACTCATTTAATACCGTGTTTTCCTCCCTCCACCGCGCAGCGGACTACTTTTTTTTATTCTACTAAATGTCAACAATACATGAAAAAAATTTCAGCCGGTATAAAATGAGTTCGTAGACATTTTTTTCGACACGTTTCGTACCCTCCCACAATCACACCCACCGCGGGTGCACCAGCTGACGTTCACTTTCGTTATTCATGAAAGCTAAATCACAAGTATAGTCAAGAATTTAACGGTATAAAAACGCAGTCCAAAGTCGACCTAACCTAACCCAACCTAACATTAGGGCGGGTAAACTTGTATGGAACTATTTTTTTAACATCGTTCCTACCAGATTCGGATTCTATATAAAATTATAAGAAAAAAATCTCTAATGTCAATTTCGAAATTTTAAGAGAAGCTCAAAAAGTATTTGTTCTTCTTAAAATTGTCATCCATTCTCAAGGAGTCGGGGAAAAGAAGCACAGTGAAAAATACACTTGTACGCACAACATTTAGCCACTTAAACGTTTACAATATTGGAATGATTTTTGGTGCATTTCGACTTGGAACTGTACTTCTCTGTACCGTTACTACGGTACTTCCTTATTCTTCGTTACAGTGTTATTTTTTTGGATTGAGTTAATTTTTTTTTTAATTCATGGTTTGATATTACTTTGAGTGCATTTCGTTTCCATGTTTCAATGAAATTTCTTTTGATTTTTTTTGTTTTTGTTTTTTATCTTTTAAATTTGACTTGGATTTTAAACTGATTTTAACCTAAAACTTTTCTTATATTGACGATTTTTTTAATACATTTCAGTTTATTTACATATCAGTGTATTGATTTTTCTCTTTTTATATTGATTTATTTTTATTGCATCCGATAGGTCTATGCGACCTTTTTAGGAAGGAGCGACTGATTTCGTAGTAATCAAAGGTAACTTATTTAAACATTCCGAGGCTCGAAAATGACCTTAGAGCTACGCTCTAGTGAACTTCATTTCTTACTTTTTTTTTTTTTTGATAGGAACGACGTGGAGAAAAAATTGGCCCGCCCTAATGTGCACATGTATGATATTTCAAAATTTTATTTATTTTCAAACTAAATGAAAGCACTTTCAAATGAAGTAATTAAACATTGTTAATTTAAACGCTGGATTGATGAGCTCACAGCTGACTAGCGGAAATTGCGAATCACAAACTGGAAAGGCGTAGCAGAGGGTCGATTGAAGTGGCGAGGCGTAGTTGCAGAAGCAATGGATTGCACACGGCTGTAATGCAAATGATGATGAGCATTGCTATTTAAAGAAATATTAACAATAACAACAACAAACAAATGGTACTTTTGCAACTGGTACAATTCAAGACACTTTGAAACTAGTTAGCGCATGGCTCCCATCATTAAACACCGCTTCATGAACTACTTTAGAATCTTTGCTGCATAAATTGGCGCTACACTGCAGGGACTCCACCAAACTGCATCTGCACGTACGACCTGCCACTTGCCAGCGAATTGACTTTCAGTTGCTGCATTGCAGCCTTCCACACATACACACACACACAAACCGAAAAATTTTAAAATAAAAAAATAAAAAACCTTTTTTTGGTGGCATCTTATCGCAAAAGATAGCAATCCAACGCCTGTGGACAACAAAAAGGTAATGTTGGTTTTTTGGGTTTACAAACGCAAGCAAAACGCAAGAGCCGCACGTAACCCGCTGTGCATTGGGTTTCAAAATATGTAAAAGTAAATAATAAATAAGTTGACTTCAGTTACAGTTTATCAACCTTAATTATAGGCTGGCTGGCAGACTATTCTGTGAAAAATGGTAAGTGCAAGCCGAGAGCTGGCATAAAAAATGCATCCCTACTACGTTCGTAAGTATACATACATAGGTATGTATGAACAAAATTATGTGATATGCCTTGCGGTAAACATCCGCGTGTTCACTTTTTCCTCTTACCACTCATCATCATCGTCATCGATCATGACAGGAAGCGTAAACAACACGTCCTTAACTAATCAAATATCAGTTCCAGCAGTTGTCCGATTTATTGACTTACGAATTTAAAAAAGAAAAAAAAAAAAAGATTTTCAGCACTTCTGGAATTTTTCGTTTATCTACACAGTCGCGTTTTGTTTGCATACAAATAGAAAACCTTAACAGGAAACAGGATGGAAAATGATTGTAAGCGAAGAAGATTACCCAATCTGTGCAAAAAAGACATAAAGGAAGGAGGACTTGCACACTCCGGATGCAAAGTATTGGTTAAATACACTTAGGCGCCCAGATGGTGAAATATTTTTCTATATACAGGGTGCACCCCTGCTAAGTTATGTTGTACAATATTCTAATTTTTCTTTTCAGAGTAAACATATTTTGAATATAAAATTTTAGTGGAGATCCGCGAATTTTGCAACTAAGCAGCTAACATTTTATAAAGGGTCTTTCAAAAGTGACGCCTAGATGTTCTCTCTTAACTCCTGTTCTTCTTGAAGGCTCATAGGGCCTCCAACGGTCACGATCCCTCGCAATGACTTTGACTTGTATTCGACTTTGAATTCCCTACAGCTTTAAGTTCCTTTTCGAGAGTTTTCTAAGTTCTCCACTTCCTCTGCTTTCCAGTTTATTAACGTCCACAAAAACCGGACGTCTGCTTGCGTCCGGCTAAATGGTTAACAATTCTGGAGATTCCTACTCCCGACGTAGTTAAATGTATCAAAGTGATATATTTTTAATATAGAAATCATCCCTCGAATGGCATAATGGCAAGCCATTGCCGGCATTGCCCCCTGCCCACTATGTTAAAAATCTTAGAAAAATATCAATAAAAGCAAAAACTCACCTCTTCACACTGCGGCACCGTTTCATATTTTCTGCCTCCTTTACGCTGTCCCAGGAATCGCCCACGCCCAGCGATGACATTTCATCCAAACGTTCCTCATCTTCCAAACCCGAATCCTCCAAACTAATGTGACAACTAGTCATGGTCACTTCTTTGCCATTATCGCCCACCTCAATCCAATCGGAAGTGCGTATGCGTGCCGAGCGTTCAGTGCCGTATGGCGAGGAGTCCGACGAGCAGCCAGAAGGACAACGCTTCCTAGGTGTGCCGACACCATTCAATGTATTGTTGCGAATATTCTTCTGCAATTCATCTTCATCGCCATCTTCTGTGTCCTCTACATTATCGGCATCGACATCTTCCGTGTCGGGATCTTGATCCTCTATTGAATTGCGACGTTGACGTGCATTATTATTGTAGGTTTTGATGAGGCCACTGTTCGACGAGTTATTTGTTATATTATTTGATGATACTTTCGTTGTTGCTACTGACGTTGTTGTTGTCGTGTTATTGATGTTCGTTGCTGTTGTGATCTTAGTAATCGGCTCGGATACTGGACTACTTAGTGGCGTCTGCGCTTTTTTAATCGATTTAGGTGTCTCTGCACTAGTCAGGTTCTCCATGGAACTACTTCTGCCACGCATTGCTGCCAATTCGGATATGAGTATCTCATGGAAAGCTGTCTTTTTCTCACTCGTTGATTGGAGTAAATTTTTTACTTGACCCACCGTCGAAGCCTGACCGCTATCATTCGTATTAATATTTATGCGCGTGCAATTGTTAGCCGTCTCACCGGTTGTGACGACAGTTACCGAAGCGCCGCCCGCATTGGGGTGCTGCGCAACCAACTCCTGTGCCAACAGCGCCTGATGTTGCAGAGCAGGCTCATGTTTCGTGATTATAGGCGAATCGTGGCCATGACGCTGCTGACTTACTATAATTTCCGAGAACAAACGTTCGGCCGCATTCTTCAAATTATTCTTCAACTCTGCTGTTCGACCGCCAAGGAACGTGTTGGCCACGCCTGCCGTATTGATCGTAGTGATATTGGCACGTGATGTGAAATTGTCGAGTGTAGTTTTCGAACGACGGAAAATGCCGCCACCCGACGAGTTCGATTGTGCACCATTTGCGGAGGACGGATCATCCAAGTCCATTGTGGCAACAGGCACCTTAACAATTTTACGTGGACGTGGCAATGGCTGCACAGAAGTGGGTAATTGATCGAGCTGTATCTTGCCGACACGCTCGAAATCCGCGCGACCCAAGCTCAAGCGCGTATCCTTGAGATTGCACGCCTGCGACTGTGATTTCGGCGAGCCGCTACCCATGGAGTGATGACGACTGAGATTGACGACGCTTGACGCGGTTTGGACGATAACGACATTGTCACTTGCATTAGACACAGCTTTTGCACTCACTGAGCTGCTTGTTGCTGTTGCTGCTGCTAGTGCTGGCGGAGGACTTTTGCCGGTCACACTACTAATAGGCACTTTGGTGATGACGACACCACCATCTTTCTCGAGCACAGTGTTCACATCACATTGGACGGTTGTTGTTTTGTTTTTCATTGTCGGTATATCGGGGGCTTTGCGTAGCTTTAACGGCGGCTTGAGACCGATATTCGTAGCCGACCTTGTAGTAGGCGCAGTAACCGCAGTGGACGATACGGTTTCCGGACGTTTGGGTGCACTCATTGAGGGTGACTTGTAGATAACTGTACGACCGCCAGCTCCGGCTCCAACTGAGCTCAATGATGGCTTCTTCTGTATGATCGGATGTTGTGAATTGTTGTGCTGCTCAACACTCACGTGGCCATTCAAAGACGAACGCATAGCAGAACTAGTTGATGTTGGTGATGGGATTGCTGTTGCTGTTGTTGTTGTTGTTGTTGTTGCACTACGACTCTGTATTGCCGCAGCATTCATAACTGATTCGCCGTTGCGTTGTGTTTTCAATAAACCCGCTGCTGCGTGTGCGGTTGCATGCGATGGCCTCGGTGGAACGGGCGGTCCAGCTTTTTTCAACGGCATTGCCGGCACCGTTGCAGACATCACTTTTGTTGGTGTAGCAGTAGTTGGTGGTATTGTGGCCGTAAGTGCTGTTGGCGTTGCCATAGCTGGTTTTGCTTAGTTGTCGTCTCCTTTGCTGCGCCTAAGTCTAGTTGTTGCTGTTGTTGTTGTAGCAGCTTACTAAGTCTAGTCGTACTAGCCGCTAGTATTTAGTAGCAATGCTTTATTGCTCGTAAATTTATATGTGTATGTATATGTTTGTAAATGTGTGTCTGTATGTGTGTGAATTAATGTTTATGTTAGCTGCTCAGTTGTTCTGGCTCTGGCTGTCGGTTGTTGCTCGCTGGTTGTTGGTTGTTGGTTGTCGTTCGACACAATATCCAACCGAAAACCTGTATTTGTAGGTCACTTTTTGTTTGCGGTCCGTTGTCGTAGCTGCACTTTTAGTGGCACTAAACTTGTTTCCCACCGCACTATCAGCTCACCGCCGCTCTCACGCGCATAGCCTTTTGGTCAGTTGATTTAAAAATTTACTATGGCTGCATACGCGTCACACCTTATACTACTTACATACAAACATGCAGACATACAAACATACATTTGCAGTAGTAGCGAACGTCAACATTAGCACCTTTGCCTCTGTCAAGCGAACTAGTTTGCAGATTCTTGTCTACTCCGCAGGCGTTCCAGACTTTTGCTTTATATTTTATTTGATGCACGAATATACATACACACATACATATACGTATGTGCATATGTTGTTTGTCTTCTTCTAAACGTTGCACGACGATGCGCGCTTTCAAGTATGTAATATCGGAGGCTGAGAGTCTGTATCTAAATTTGAATGTAGGTTAGTTGGGTACTTTGTCGGTCACTTTTCGCGCTTTATTAGCTCTACATACACATACATATATCTATATAATGTACGATATATAGAGAGTGACAACTAACTGGCCGTCGCGATTCACTGAGTCTACTAGGCTGCTGCGCCTCTGCACTCGTTTTCTCATCAACTGTACACATAAAATGTTGGCGTTAAAAAGAAAAGTTTGCTACATTTTGCACACTCGCTGCACTTAGCGATTCAAATATCGATTTGGGATACCACTCGTAGGCACATACAACGGCTACCGATTTACTACGACCGCGTTCACCGTCCAAAGGATGGTAAGAGTAGTTTTATTATTATTTTTTTTTTTTCGTTTTTTGGGGTTTACTTGGTTTTACTTTTCTCGCTCGCGTATTTCCACACTTTGCACATTGCGCATTGCGCTTTGTAACTCGTAAAACACAAACAAAAACGCGATTCACACACATGCGGCCATGCGCTTAGTGGGGTAGGTAGGCAGGCATAGTTATTAGCACACGCGCAGGCGTACCAACGACCAGCACCCGATTTAATATGAAATAAATAGCAATCGCAAGAAAAACAAAAACAGTTCACAAATACTGCACACTGCCGTCGTAGCGCGAGTTGTTTGTGGGCAATGAAATAGTACTTTAGTTCGGCCGTTGTCGTCGTCACTGCACCTGGATCGTTAGAGTGTTGGTGTTATTATTGTTGGCACGCTGTTATTCGGAGAGTTTTTTGAGTGTATTTGTTGATTGTTGGAATTGTTATTATTTTATATGTATGCATATGCACATTTGTTGGTGTTGCTTTGAATTTTGTCTATTTTTAAAAACGTAGATATGTATGCTTTATTTATTTACGGTTTGGGTGTCAGTGAAAGGTTTTCGATTTCTTGCTTTGTTTTATAGATTTTTATAATTTACTTGAATACATTTATGTCTCTTTTTCACCTTTCCTTTTCACCACTTCGGTTATATGCGCTTAGGTGTATATACATACATACATACACACATATGTATATTAATGCTGCAGTTTTTAGTGCAGAAATTTTTTGAATGTTTTTCTGCTTATTGCACTCATTTGGAGCATTCGTTAAATAGCACTAAATATGAAATTGGATTGTTAGATAGTTTGCATACAAAAGTATGCACTTACATACATACATACATACATGCACACATATGTGCATACCTCTAAACTCTTTTGCCTCGAAAACTCTGTGTTTAAATTTGTAGTTGTCTACTGTGCTTTAAGGCTGCATATAAATTACGCTCTTTAAATTGCCAGTCACTCTGACAGTTATTTGAACCATTTCAAACTAAAATTTGCATAGATTTATGTTACCTTCTCCTATTTTCCTGGTTTTTCGCTCTTTCCCCTTTGCCATTGGTATCAAAATGGACGATTTTGGTTTCTCATCGAAATTACCCCTCTCATAAGCAATCATAACTCAGGATAGCCTAACCTAGCATATCTTTATATGGAGAATAAACGGAAGCAAAAAAACATCATTGCACCGAAAACACAAATTACCCCAATACTATTGGCCAAATTGAAAACATTTATTTTTTTTTAATTTTCCGGCAAATTATTACATTTTTGTATTTTCGCCATTATACTGTTATAGCCTATGAAAATTACTAACTATATACATACATAAATAGAGATAGACATATTCAAAGCTGTTAATCGTCATGGTTAATTTTAGTCATAAGCAATTATTATGTTTATATATTAATACACCATATATATATATTTTTTTTTTTTTTTTTTCAATTAAAAAATAAGTTACATGGCATCCAAGTTCCGGCAGAATCGAATTTTATATACCCAGCGTGTGTTTCTAGTGAAATTTTATAGTTATAGTCAGAGGCAACGAGCGGGTGAGTAGTTGGGCGTTAGTATTAGTTGTCCCCTGTGCTCGAAATTCACAAAGACGTCAAGAGAATTTCAAGAAATTTGTGAAAATTTATTTAATGATATTACGTTTGAAGTAATGATTATCCCTCTTTTAATATATTTTGATAAAATTATACTTCACTAAAGTAATAAAAATTAGCTAATATATGCTTTTGTTCTGCTCAACAGCATAACTTAAACAATTTCCCACTCTAACCCTTTTAGCGGTCGCCGTAGCCGAATGGATTGGTACGAGACTACCACTCGGAAATGCTTAGATTCGAATCTTCGTGCATGAAACACCAAATGATAGAAACAGTTTTTTTCTGATAGCGGTCGTCCCTCGGCAGGCAATGGCAAACCTCCGCGTGTATTTCTGCCATGAAAAAACTAATCCAAAATGGTGCGAAAGATGTTTAAAATGACCTCTACAATTTCAAGTGAATCTGCCAAAGTTTTGAAAACATATTCAACCTATTGGATCTTCCATTCTGAATTTGTAAATTTTGACCACAGGCTTAGATTAAGAGACTCTAAGGACGAAATCAGTGTTAAGTAGCGCAACGAATTATCAAGTTTTGACAATATTTTTTTTTCGGATAAAAATCTGTTCATGTTTTTATAAAATTACAATACATTCTACAATAAAAACCTTATAATTCAAAGCTTCAAACTTTGTAGAAAGTTCAAAAAAAAAATTTCGAAAATTTTCAACTTTTTAATCATAATTTTTAGAAAAATTCTAAGTATGCAGTTTTGAAGCACTTTGAATTATAAAAGAACAAAGTATAAGTTTCAGGTGGCTCAAATGCATCCTTCAAGGGCGGCGGAGAGGAACAGGTATTCCAGGCGGCCAACAGAGTCGCGGGCTCGATTATGGTGCGCTACAAACTAACCGCAGAATGCCTGACTCACTCACTCGATCATTATCAAACTCATATGGCTACCGCAGATCGCAGGCTCATTGCAGTAAGCTTCATGATCGATAGACTAGGAAGCCAGTTCTACAGGTAAAGAGCAAGTAGAGAACTCCTGCGGTATCTATAGGCTGCTCTTGAAAAGACAAGTCTGAAGTGGACTCAGCGGCGATACGAGCTAGCAAGATCAATAAATACTGCTGGGCAGTTGTGAATCGGATATACTGAAGAGTATTTCTAAATTTAACAAAGCCGCAGCACTCAATAGCAATGGGTAGTCTAATCGGGTATTGTCCATCTACATGCGATGAAACTCAACATTTATCACATCAACACATCAGCACATCTTAGCTCTGGGTTTTGAACCACCTCTGAAAACCAATCAAGTTCGAATTTTAATCGCCTGTGAAATTTAAAGGCTCGGTCCAGTCACGAGAATGCACCCAACTAGAGCTCGACGAAATATAAATGACACTTAAACATTTACGACGAAGCCAAAAGGTAGACAAGATGGATTGACGAAATGGAGGCTAACAAGAGGAAACTCAAAGTAAAAAACGAGAAGGAATCAACTCAAGATCCGGTCTAATGGAGATATTTTGTTCAGCAGGCCGAAGCTCACACAGAGCTGTAGTGCCTGAACAATGATGATGATAATATGTGAGGATCGAATCATTAAATAAATAAAGCAAATATATAATAAATAGGGAAAGTAGGCGTAGATGTTCTCAAATAAGCCCATTTTCAGTGCTAACCATTCTTGATATGTAATACAGATTTAAGCTTTTTTTTGCTGACTTGTTCATATCAGACGGACAAACAAATAGACTTGGCTAAAACTATCCCCCTCATCATTGTGAATATTTTGTATACATTCATGCACACATAACGGGTGATTTTTTATCTTTTTAAACAGTTGGTTTAAACAGCTGACGCACGTTTCGTGTTTTGTTTCACTGCCAAACATCTTCAGTTTGGTCTATAATTTAATCATGAATCGTCTTACAAACAAACAACGCTTGCAAATCATTGAATTTTATTTTAAAAATGCGTGTTGTGTTAAGAAAGTTTATCGCGCGCTTCTTCCATTTTATGGTCAGTTTAATCGACCCACTGAAGCGACTATTCGAGCTATTGAGACTAAATTTAGAACCAAATTTTTATTATTGGACATCAAACCACCAACACGCTTACGTAGAGTGCGAACTGAAGAAAATATCGCAGTGAAGTCTTTCAAAATACAGCTGGCGCAAGAATTGAAGCCGAACGACCTACCGCAACGCAGAATTTTTGAATGGTGAATGGGCTCTTGGAAAGTTGGCCGAAGATCCACTTTTTTATCGAAAAATTGTGTTCAGAGACGAAGCTCAGTTTTGGATCAATGGGTACGTAAATAAGCAGAATTGTCGATTTTGGAGTGAAGATCAGCCAGAAGAATTGTATCCAGAAAAGGTCACAGTTTGGTGCGGTTTATGGGCTGGAGGTATCATTGGACCGTACTTCTTCAAAGATGCTACGAATCGTAACGTAACTGTGAATGGTGAGCGCTACCGTGAAATGATATCCAACTTTTTTTTGCCCAAAATGCAAGAGCTTGACTTGCATGACATGTGGTTTCAGCAAGACGGTACCACATGCCACACAGCACGCGTAACAATGAACCTTTTGAGAGGCGAGTTCGGTGAACATTTTATTTAACGTTCGGGACCTGCCAATTGGCCACCCAGATCGTGCGATATAACGCCTTTAGATTATTTTTTGTGGGGCTATGCTAAAGCTCAGGTCTATTCAGACGAGTCTGCTTCAATTAACGCATTGGAAGACAACATTAAAGCATTTATATGTGAGATACCGGCCGAAACATTGAAAAGAGTATGCCAAAATTGGACTAAGCGGATAGACCATTTGAAGCGCAGTCGCGGTCAACATTTGTAGGAAATAATCTTCAAACTTAAAATTTTATGGACTGTTCTATCGATTTCATGCATTTTTCTGAATTTTACGTGTGTTTTTTTGAAAAACTTTCCTATAGCTCTTAAAAAATCACCCTATATATGCCTATTCAAATTTCAATCTCGACACCGTTGAGCTTTTACAATTAACAAAGTTGAAATACCTTAGTGCACTAATGCGCATGGGGATAAAAAAAAACATAAAACAAAAAAAAAAGTTTACATTCGCTGCACTAATGACAAATACATGTACTTGTACTCCGTTTTGAAGGTAGTTTACATTTACAAGTAGGAATTTACCTATAGAAATTGCAAGTGTATGGGAATGTAATATTACTCAGCATCTAATTGGCAATTCATAGCTGAATTTTTGCATAACTGAATGTCTATTGGGAAACAAAGAAAAAATCTTTATCACTTTAGAATTGCCATTTTATTTGCAGTGAGTCATTTTCTTGCTAACAATTTTTGCTTGTAACCGAAGCTTCGAAAGGAATTTCATACAAAATCGAATTGTTAATTTACCGAATTAAGTTAGTGAATACAAATTTATGTGAATAAATTAACGCAGATGTATGTGTAGAAGAAGAGAAGTATGCGTTTTCATATAAATAATTCAAAAAGAGCGTTGGTAGTTTATGCAAAACAATAAAGACCTAAAAAATATTAGGACTTAAAAATGCATTGTAATATTTTTAATTGCTGTGTAGTGCAAAAATAATAAATGATTTTAAAAAATGTGATTTGCAAATTTTACTTTCATTTTTTTTTATTTATGCTACAACTAAATTTACATATGAGAGGGTTATTTCACGCGGCAGGCTAATCACCTACCCTGACAGAAAGCAAAATAGATTAACAAAACCAACGCAAGACTGAGTCTTGTCGAGGCCCTATGCTCCCGAGTAAAGTGCGAAAGGAAACAAAAATGTCACGCCAAGAGGACTTGGAAAAAAGTGATGCTCTGGAATTCGTTCATGTTCTGGTGAAAATTGAAATTTGAAATGTCGAGCCAAGGAGTACCAGGAGATTTGGTGGCTCCTAAAACACTCAGGCTAAAAAGCCCATTGTATTTAAAGCTCTGGAAAGGGGGTAGATAGTCAATGATTCCAATGGTGGTCATATGCTGACCCCATGGGTTGTGTCCTGTAATACTACCGAGCATCAACCGAACGTCTTTCCTTCCAAGTATTAGTAGAAAGTTTGACAGTTTTCTGTTCGGACTTGTTTTGCAGTTCTGCAGCTTTCTAGACCGGACCATTGCTCTTTAGCATACAAACATGCATCTCGCACTGTGTATAATACTAGATGCTTATTTTTGTCGCCCGATTCATGTGAAAAAGGCAAGCAGTAAAACCTCCCTTAGGCAGACATTCACCATCAGTCAACTTTCGTCCGTCCAGAAGCGGTGTCCACTCAAGAGAGCGTAATTTGTTCTTATACCTGACACGGCGAATTCAGGGTGTGACCAACACCATTTAAAGATTTCAAGAAATCAGCTGATTTCCTGACGTCACTTGATATGTGTTGTTGCTGTTGTTGTTGTTTAAATGATTGAGTATTTCTACTGACATAATCCCAATTAGCGACTAGCGCCATTTTACTTCCCACTTATCGCGTGATGTCTGTATTTTTCAGATGCATTTCGTGAGATCCAAGTATAACAGTAAACTTTTTATCTCTGTGTCTGAGATTCCATTAATTTGCTGTAAGAAGGGCTTGCCGAAAGAGAGAAGTCTTTTCTGGCAAAACCTGGACATTCGCATATATAATAGAAAATACTTTATTTCACCCACTCCGCCTGACAGCTTTTGCAGATGGCAGTGATAGGTAGGTTGGGTCTGGCTGCATGATCGCCTACCTTTCAGTGACCTGCAAAGGTTGCAGTGTGCGTGAAATGTTTGAGCGAGCGCAGCCTAACAGGTAATTCGGATACTTTGGATGTTGACCGACGGCCATGTTTTTCTTGTTGTAGTACATTTTATTAATTGCTTCCACCCTCTTTCGGCTAAAGCATAGTAGTGTGAAGCTATGGATGTTTTTATTGTAGAATAGCAACTGTCACCTCCTCTCCTCTGTCTAGTGCCGAATCTTTTCTTGCTAGCTCATCTGCTATCTCATTACCCCCTATATTCTTCCTATGACCGGGAACCCATATCAGAAAAATTTTAAGCCAATGACCAAGCAATTTTAGTTCCTTTTCTACACTCTAAAACTAGTTTGGATGAAATGGAATTGGAATCTAAAGCCTTGATAGTTGCTTGAATGTCTGAGAAGATAGCAACTCTTACACCAATTTTTTTATAGGCTTTTACTGATTTGCAAGCTTCCCTGAGTGCTAGTAGGTCCATTTGGAACTCGCTGAAGTAGTCAGGAAGTTGAATTGATTTGGATAAGTTGATCGGTTCCGAATAGAAGCCAGCTCCCTCACCACAGTTAATTTTAGAACCATCAGTGTAGATTTCGAAATCAAATCTACCAATCACTTTCCCTTTCCTCCATTCGGCTCTCGGTGGAAAACATACCGTAAAGTCTTTCTTGAAGTTGTGGTCGAGGATTGTGATGTCTGATTTGGTTTTAAGAAGTGAGAGTCCCTGTAGGCGATTGGGATGTAACGGCGGTTTGTTTACGAAAAAACTGAGATTGTGCTGGTGATATACGCAAAAAATCAATACAGCTTCCATTCTGTTACTTCTGTGGGAATACGTGTGAAATAAGGGGGCGTACTTCTGCTGCCGAATCCCCGGTGGCGTGGCAGTCGAATTTAAAAGGCCAAACCTCGTAATCTATACTTGATACCTTTGACTTCGTATAGGAAAAAATGTACGCCCAAGGGAAGTGTCCGTCTAATAGAGGTCTCCATGATATTCCTTCTACGAGAAGCAAACTAAAAAGTGATTTGGATCATCGGGGTAGTCATACAAACTACTGAATCACATTTGCAAATATAAAAATACTTTCTTGACAGCTGGTTTTGAAGTGTACTCTGTTTTTTCTTTCAATTTTTGTGGTAGGTCAAATAAAATCAAAGGTTGAAAGAAAACCATGGAAAAGTTAATATTTTCTTAATCAATATATCTGAATTTCGTTAGAATAATAGACAAACTGCTTGTACTCGCTAAGATAGCTCATGAATTTCAAAATTTTCCAGGAATTCAGAAATCTGCTTGTTAAGGGGTTAGGGGTAGTCAGAAATTTCAAAAAATTGGATTTTTTTACATTTTCTTAAAGTATAATATCTTAAAAATATTGTGTGAAAATTTGAATTGAATCCGAAAAATACTTTTGGAGAACAACTTAAAATGCATTTTTCTCAAAACGATGTTTTTGAACTGGTGATCACTGTAACTTAAAAACCGCTTGGTAGATTTCAATAAAATTTATGCTACTTTTGAAAAACATAAAAAACTTGTCCCTGATCGAAGGAATTTTTTTCAAAAATTTCGATTTTTTTAACAATTATTTATCGGTTTTTTTCTCGAACATCTGAAAAATACTTCCTGAAGCCGCTATATTGTTAATCTTGAAAAAAAAAAAAAAAATTGCTTGGATCAGGCACAAGATTAATCTCCAAGGACTTGTGATGATCACCGCAAGAACGTCTGGAGAAACGGCCTCCACATCAACAGCGATATCTTTTACAATTTTTTATTTTTTTTTATGGAAAATGTTGCTAAAGTCAAGTCGAAGCATGATGTGTTAATGCAATGTTTTTGTTTTTGTAAAATATAGCAACTGACTAGTAAAAAACCATTATTGAACATCATCATTTTCTCGGGCCTCTGACTACCCTTAACCCCTTAAAAAATTCAAAGAAACATTCATTCCATCAAAACCGCAATTCGAAACACAAACACTAAGCTGCTATATTTCAAATTATCAGTGAGTAGATGTATCTATGTATGTACATACATATACATACATCTACATGTACTTTAAACTTCCGAAATCCAGTTTGTGCATCTTCAAATTTATTTACCGATATTTTCTATTCAAAACTTTATTAAAAAAAAAACATTACTATATGAAACCATACAAGAACGTTTGCTAAGCAGGTACTTAAATTTTGGCCACTACTTTACATGTGAGTATCAACCTACTTACATATATTTTTGAGCAATAACTCACAATTCTTCAAATCCAACATTTGACGCAGGCTGTTTATTCATTGCTTATTCGATAAAAATCGACTGAGGCTACTTAAACCGCAAAAAAAAATAAAAAATAAAAAACTAAAAGCAAAAACGTCAAGCAAAAATGTCGACTTTAGTTCAATGCAAACCCCATTCGGAGTACAAGTCGATAAATGGAAAAAACAACGCAACCAGTTAACAAACTTAGTCGTAAACAAAACCGCATTGCAAAAACGAAATAAAACGAAAAGGACTTGACAACAAAAAAAGAAGTTTTGAAGGAAATATTTGTGTTGAAATAGATACTGATGCACGTAAAAAGCGCTAGAAGAGGATCTAGTAAATGGAAAACTTTAGTTCTTTAAGCTAAAAGTTAAAAGCGACAAGTATTTTACGGAAACTCGGCAGCTTAGTCCAAAAACTGCAGCTTACGGCGTTAAAAATGAAATAATGTTTTTCAAAAAAATATATTCAAACAGCTCATATCGATTTTTTAGACTTTTGGTAAATTTTTATTTCAACGAAACTGGACCAGAAACTACCACGAGACGGTTGAACACATTTAAGGGGCCCGGTGGTCTAGAAATTTGAAAGAATCGATTTTTTGTTTTTCCATTTTTGTATGTAAAAAAAGTTAAATAAAAAGCCTAAAAAATGTATATATCGGTTTTCATTCTTTTATTGTAAAAAAAAAATCCTGAAAATGCCCTAAATTTTCGAGCTCTAGATCATCGGGATCCCTTAACAGGCAAGCATGCAGAAGGCTGAGCGCAGCTTTCTGATGATGCAGTAGGAGCTATAGAAATGATAAGGTGGGAAAATCATCTCTCTTCTCCTCGCTGAAAGCAGGGCACTGTGCAAAATAGACTTCGCCGTCTCTGGGCTTCATTTTTCACCACTCTAAATCAAGCGCTGCGTATTGACTTAAAGGAACTGACGAGATTTGTCAGAGATACTGGCTGGTTCAAGCGGGAATATTTAACCACATTTTGATGTCACAACGCGCATTTATCTTTAGTTTATGGATGCGATTGGCATCAGCGGTAGGTAGCCAATTCAGCCTAACCCAGCCTTATCTGAATGATAACTTTAATGGCAAGCAAATTGATTGATTATTTTTAAGAACTTACTGAAAATGCAAGAAAATCTGGGTGCGTAATCGGGACGGATATCAAAAGTTCAATTATCTAATAAGAAGAATTAAAAAAACAAAGCTAAAAATTGTTTTTGTTTTTTTTCAGAACTTACAAAAATCATTAAAAACAAGCTGCGCTCTTTAAAAGAAAGATGTTCTAACTTTTACTAATTAGTAATTTGAGAAAAAAAAAAAAAAAAATTCGCGGCCGCCTTAGCCGAATGGATTGGTGCGTGACTACCATTCGGAAATCACAGAGAGAACGTAGGTTCGAATCTCGGTGAAAACACCAAAATTAGGAAAAACATTTTTCTAATAGCGGCAAATGGCAAACCTCCGAGTGTATTTCTGCCATGAAAAATCTCCTCATAAAAAATATTTGCCGTTCGGAGTCGGCTTGAAACTGTAGGTCCCTCCATTTCTGGAACAACACCAAGACGCGCACACCACAAACAGGAATAGGAGCTCGGCCAAACACCCAAAAAGGGTGTACGCGCCAATTATATATATATATATAATTTGAGAAGTAAAAAAAGAAATAGATTATTAGTATTACTTTTTTTTACTTAAAATCGTTGAAAGAAAGTCTGGGTTCTTTATCATGCGAGAAGTCATAATTTCTAATTCTAGCTCGTTTGAAAAAATTTCAAAAAAAGTTAAGTTTAAATATTTTTTTTTTTATTCAGAACTTATAAAAAGGCTAAAAAATATCGTAATCAGGGAGGAGTCATAATTTAGACTCTAATACCTGTAATTTAAAGAAAATGGAAAAAGTCTGCTTAAAATTTGTTTCCCGATTTTTTTTAATTCGGTTGTAACCAAACCTTGTGTATTTAAAAAGGAAAATGCGATCATTTTTACCAACTAGTAATTACAATAAAAAAAAAAAATTTAAAAGTGAGGTAAGAAGTGGAGTATAATTTTTAGAACTTATAAAAATTGCAAAAAAATATCTGGCTTCGTAATCAGAGAAGAATCATAATTTCTAATACCTATGTTCTAACTTTTACTAATTAGTAATTTGAGAAAAAAAAAAAAAAAAATTCGCGGCCGCCTTAGCCGAATGGATTGGTGCGTGACTACCATTCGGAAATCACAGAGAGAACGTAGGTTCGAATCTCGGTGAAAACACCAAAATTAGGAAAAACATTTTTCTAAAGCGGCAAATGGCAAACCTCCGAGTGTATTTCTGCCATGAAAAATCTCCTCATAAAAAATATTTGCCGTTCGGAGTCGGCTTGAAACAGTAGGTCCCTCCATTTCTGGAACAACACCAAGACGCGCACACCACAAACAGGAATAGGAGCTCGGCCAAACACCCAAAAAGGGTGTACGCGCCAATTATATATATATATATAATTTGAGAAGTAAAAAAAGAAATAGATTATTAGTATTACTTTTTTTTACTTAAAATCGTTGAAAGAAAGTCTGGGTTCTTTATCATGCGAGAAGTCATAATTTCTAATTCTAGCTCGTTTGAAAAAATTCAAAAAAGTTAAGTTTAAATATTTTTTTTTTTATTCAGAACTTATAAAAAGGCTAAAAAATATCGTAATCAGGGAGGAGTCATAATTTAGACTCTAATACCTGTAATTTAAAGAAAATGGAAAAAGTCGGCCTAAAATTTGTTTCCCGATTTTTTTTAATTCGGTTGTAACCAAACCTTGGGTATTTAAAAAGGAAAATGCGATCATTTTTACCAACTAGTAATTAAAAAAAAAAATTTAAAAGTGAGGTAAGAAGTGTATAAGAGTATAATTTTTAGAACTTATAAAAATTGCAAAAAAATTATCTGGGTTCGTAATCAGAGAAGAATCATAATTTCTAATACCTAATAATTGGAAAAATTAATTAAAGTGAAATTTAAACCCTTTTGCTTGCAGACCTCATAAATTTTGCTAATTAGTATTTTGAAAACAATAAAAAATATTTTTTAAATTTCTTTTGAACTTATAAAAAAACTAGGTTTGTATTTAGAGAAGAGTCGTAATTTGAAAGAGTGTACTGAAGTGAAAAATTTAATAAAGTGAAGTTCAAATATTTATTATTTTCGAAAAATTGTAAAAATGGTTAAAAAATGTGTGTTGATGAACAGAGAGAATCAAATTTCAGCTTTCTAATAATTTTGAATTATAAAAAAAAAGAAAGTATTTTAATTTTTTTTTTCTTTTCAGAACTTATGAAAATCGTCAAAAAATTCTGGGTTTTTAAAAGTGAAGATGACATAGTTTTTACTAATTAACAATTTAAGAACAATAAAAAGAAATAATTCAAAAGAAAATTTCAGCTTAAATAAAAATAAAAATAAAAAATATGGGATCTTAATCCGATAAAAACACAGATAAATAAAACAAATAATATCTGCTAATTCAAAAAAACTTAAAAACAATGTATTTAATTTTGTTTAGACTTTACAAAAATCATTAAAAAATTGCGCTTGTAATTAGGAAAGTGGTCATAATTTTTAATATCTGCTAATTCAAAAACAAATTAAAAAAGAAAAGTTAAACATTTTTTTTAAACTTTGCAAAAATCCTAAAAAATTCGGGTTCGTTATCAGGGAAAAGGTCAAAATTCTTAATATTGGCTAATTTAATAAAACTTAAAAAGAGCTAAGGTTTATTTTTTCCGGGAATCATACTTTTTAATATTAACTAATTTGGAAAAATTTAAAAGGGAAGTTACTGTTTTTCGGAACCTATACCAACCGTTAAGCAAATCTGAGTTTTATGAAGTATTTAATAAATTAAAAATAAGAAATTGGCCTAAATATTTTTTTCAAATTTTTACTTTTTTTAATTTTTTCAGTATTTAAAAATCGTAAAGAAAAATTTTCATTTTAATGAAATTTTTTCAGAACTTATAAAAACCGTAAAAGGAATCCGAGCTTTTTCAAGTATTTAAAAAATAAAAAATAATAAAATTGGCCTAAATGTTTTTTCTTCAAATTTTTACTTATTTATTATTTCAGTATTTAAAAATTGTAAAGAAAAGTTTGCATTCATCTAACAAATTTTTTCCAGAACTTATAAAAACCGTAAAAGAAATCTCAGCTTTTTAAGGTATTTAAAATATTAAAAAAAATTGATCTCAATATTTTTTTCCAATTTTTTTAATTTGTTATCATTTTAGCATCTAAAAACCGTAAAAAAAGTTAGCATTCATTTAATTTAATTAAATATTCGAACTTCAGAGTTACAATTTTTTTCTATATTAAAAAAGATCACTTCTCTTTAGTTTTTGTTGTTGTTATTGCATCAGCATAAACATCTCCCATACAATTAGGGAGATTGCTACTGGAGTAACAGCGCTTGGCCGGATATACATAAATCCAGGTCGTTTCTGCAAAGATGAACCGACTGCCATGGAAACGTTAGTTTTTCAACTAGCCCAATATTTTTGGAGATAAAAATCAGTGAGTAATTATATTTCATTTATGAAAACGAAAATTATGAAAATGTAGATTTATAAATGTATAAAAAATTATGATTACACCCAAATCGTGTTTTTGTAGGGCGTCGCCATGCAGTTTGATTGATTTGTTAATGCCTTAATTATATTTTTAATTTCAATTATTCCCTCCTACCAACTTTCGCATTAAATTTTAAATAAATTATTTATTAATTAATTTTTTTTTATTAATTAAAAAATAATTACTTAATTGCAGCAAAAAAAATTAAACAATTTTGAAATAGCCATCAATAGCCAAGACAATTTAGAGTTGGCGTGGTCAGATAGATGACATTTTTTTCTAAATTTGAATTATTCCCTTCTACCACTATTTGTATTTAATTTTAAATCAGTTATTTAAATTAATTTTTTATTATTAAAAAAAAAATATTTCATGGCAGCAAAAAAAATTAAACAATTTTGAAACAGCCATCAATAGCCAAGATAAATTAGAGTTGGCGTGGTCTGATGGGCTACATTTTTTTTAAATCACTAATCTAACTACAATCACCATCACTAATTTTGAATTTTTACTAAAGTTCTTCAACAATTTTTTTTGTTTGAATTTTTACCAAAATGTCACGAATTCGATTTGGTCTGTCAGCAGCCACGATTCACATATTTTTTTCACAAATAACCTTATTTAACCATACATGTGTGTATGTGTGTGTGTAATAGAGGGCTGGTTTCTGTTTAAATTAGGTATCATTTGCATGTTACCGTTATTTCGCACTCGAAACTGTGGCAGAACTTACAGTGCACAATAAATTCCGGATACTTTTGATTCTTTCAAATAAAGCAAAACTCATTGAAATATATTTTTATATTTTTTTCTTATAGGATTTTGAAAAACAAATCAGCCGATCGTACGCCTTTTAGAATATTAGCGAGAAAAGTGCGCGTTTCAGATTCAAAATGATTGGCTCAACTGATCTGACCAACTCGCTGAAGTCGCATAAGCTTGGAGGTGCTAAAAACTTCATCACAACATTTTTTCTCATATGAAGAGATAAGTGAAGGTAACGGAATTGCGAAATTTGGAATGAAGGCCTAAGCAGCCTGTTCCCTCAGTTATACATTTTTCTATACTTAATATTTTTCAAACAAAAAAAAGCAAAAAAAAACAAAAAATTTTAGCCTCCAAAACGATAGAAAACCACATTACCTAAGCGCAATTAAAAAAACCTGAATTGAATTATTAATTTATGATGAGTAATATATACATTCACACACACACACACACACACACATACGTATGCATTACTTTGAAAATCGCCAGAGATCATTTCTTGTTTTCTCATTTCTCACTATTTATTTGCATTTTTATTGCTATTTGTGCACTTAATATTCGATCTACAAACGTCATTTATTTTATTTTTCTTTTTATTAGTTTGCGCTCAATTTTCAGTTCAAGCCGAATATGTGTCTTCAGCTAAATTTTTTCAACTGAATCGTCTCATTCTTGCTTACTTTCCATAGAATTTATTTAATTTAATTTCATCCTCAGCAAATTGACTTGAATTGCAATCGCGCTGAGGCTGGCAAATCCGCACATACACACACGCTCCTTCAGCCGTACACACTTCATCTCAATACATGAGACGGAAACACTCCCACAACACATATTTATATTTATTTTTGTTGTTGTTTTTTTTTTGTAGCCTAGACAGTACGAGACATCAGCTGGACACCGGTGAGTCTGCTGTATCTGTACGTGTATTGTCTGGAATTGTGATGCCCCTACATTAACAGCAGTGACTGACTTTCGAGCTGAGCAGCAATAGCAGCAGCAGCAGTGACACACTCTCAACAACACTGTAATACAAGCTTGCTAATTTATTTATGCACTTGTGCATTGATTCTGTATGCAAATATGTAAGTATGCATGTATGTAAATATATAATTGCATTTTTATTATCATCATTTTTGTTGTTTTTTGTTTTGCTTTTGTCGTTGTCATTTATTGTTGTTTCACATTATCACGCAACATATCAATTTTGATTAACGTATTGTAGTGTACAATTACTATTATTTTCTTTTTTTCATATCTCAGCTTCAATCACACCTTCACCACTCTACCATCACATACTTTACATTGTATCCACTTGGAAGTCAAAACAATCCGTTGTAATTCGTTTGCGATTCGTTGTTAACTTTGCTTTTGTGGCGAACACTGTTTGTCGATGGTATCGCATCGATAGCGTGTTGTACCGTTTAGCACGAGAGCCCGAAACAAACTGAGGCTCTAAGCTCACCTTCGCAGCGGCCGCGCTGCATTTAGCCACTTAGTAAGCGCCAATATGGCCCCAATGATGCTCAGTCTCTGCTCGGTTAGTCTCGGCTGCGCTCAGTTGTTGCATGGAAGTTTGTAGTCGCTCTGTTGGTGGCTAATGGTTGAGTTCTGGTTACGTTGTAAATACTCAGTGGCTCGGCCGCTCATTCGCTACATGCATATGTGCTCACGCTCTCAGCTGCTTTGCTTTTGCTTTGTTTATTTTTATCACAACTCCGCCGTGGCCATGCCGCATAAAAGCCAAGCCAAACAGTTATCATAATAATTATACACATACATACATACAATTGATCACATTTCATTATTTCCATATGTGTGTATATGTATGTTTGCATGCGGGTGTGTGCATTTGTATATATTGATTGGAGTGCACGAGAGTTGTCGCATAGATCTTTGTGTAAGTTACTGTCTGTGTGAATGAGCGCGGTTGCCACTACGCTAAATTGCATACAAGAAATGATTACTCGCGCACTTTAGCGATTGTATAAGACGACATTCGACTTTCAGCAATTCATGGTGAAAAGATTTTAGAGGTGTGCTATTTAGCAGACCATTATTCGGCTCTGAGCGAATTTGATGGGCCGACATCACTTGGGGTGTCTTTACAAAAAAACGGAGTTTGTGTTGGTGATGAACGAAAAGAAATCAACCAATGACACCTTCTTGCCGTCAGAACAATGACTGATTAGACGAGTGTGTGAATACATGTGAAATGATCGCGCAGAATTCGGTTGCCGAATCCCCAAGTCGCGGGTCAGAAAAACTTCCCCTCACAATTTTCTTTTCCCCATAATTAAATAGCAAACCTGGTAATCCATCAGCCTTGCGACAATTGAAGTAGGGAGGCAATCTGAACTTAAAGATTCATGAAATCGTAAAGCGGCGTAATCAAACAGTTGGGATCCAGGTTCAAACCCTCTTTTTTCAAGGTTTTATTGGAATAGTAAATATTCAAACTTAACCCGATACACGAGTACAGCTGACAGTTTCAATCACAAAATCAAAAAAAAAAAAAATTAAACTTTTTTTGAGCCATCTGATACCTTATTACACCCATACATTTTCCACCATTTGTATTGTATTACAATGTGAGTGGGTTGACAATATTCCTGGTCGGAAAAACTGCTTAGGATTCTTTATTGATGGTTCAAGTGTTGACGATAAAGTTGTCGTTAGCGTGTGCTGTTAGAAGCCAAAAGCAAGCGTTTCGACTCGTCTTCCTAATGGTTAAAATTCTCGCCATTAACGAGCGTACTATCTGGTTAAGCCAAAATATTAATATACTATCTGTAAAGAAATCTATATTTATTATGATAGCCAAGCAGCGATTAAATCTCTTGGTGGAGTTGTCTCTAATTCCATCATTGCTCGCAAATGCCGGATATATCTTAACGAGATGGCAGAATATTCCGCATCCACTTGATATGGGTGGCAAAGCATAGTAACATACAAGAGAATTGTAAGGCAGACCAATTAGCGAGAGAGGGCACTACCACTCACCTCCCTCTCGGTATGGAGATTGTAGGTATACCCCTCTCAACCTACAAACTGCGTGGTATGAGTAGCATTGTTTCTTCATCTAACATGAGGTGGTTTGATGGTGTGATATGGATCGCTACAAAAGGAATTTTACTAAAGTGGGACGTCAGGCACTGAAAGGCGTTACTCAATCGATTGAGAAAAAGCAGTTTTGTGTGAGTTGCTTTGAACACAAGCCGTTGTCTCCTAGGTTGATATTCTCAAAGATTGAATTTACCTCATTTCGACTATTACAGAAGCTGCAAGAACGAGGAGGAGGAGATGTCTGTCAAACATCTTCTTTGCCATTGTCCTGCGTGACATGCCACTAAGTTTAAATACTTTGGCTCATCATTCTTGAATGATGCCGATGACCTTAGTTATATGTATGTATGTATAAGTGACAGCCAGATCAATAAGTTTGCACTTAAAACAAAATGGTTTAACGAGGAGTAGCAGATAAACCGTTAGTGTGATGGCACAATGGACCGGTGATGGTCTAAGCGAGTTGGTTTAAAGACCATCTGCAACTTCCATCTATCTCCCACCTACCTATTGGATTACACTTCACAGGCTAAATCAACAATGTTTTATGTAACTGGTTAATCTATAAATCCAGAATGCTTATTAAAGGGTGCTTAGATGTAGGTCAAACCTGAAAATAGAAACCACAAAGTATCTTAATATTTGTAGTAAGTAGAGCCCACGACAAATGACAGCACATCAACATTCCAACCAGTTTTGACTTTTTATCGTATTTGTTTTTTTTTGTTGAATGCTCATTATTTTTGTAAAAACATATACTTCAATGTCGAAGAAAATCTATTTAAGTCCAGTATTTAAATTTAATACAAAAATTAGAAAACTTCTAGAGACTATTCATCTCCATTCTATAATTTCGAAATAGAATTCCCGGGAAAATTTTTGATATGCAGTTTTACGACTTATTAAATTTATTTTATAGCTTTCTAAAGCGAACCTTTGAAGTTCGCGTTAATTTTCTATCATTTTTTTCCCTTAACGGTATTGTACATTATCTCCATATAAAAAAATGTCGTGATTTCTGCGAGAAATTCTAAATCAGAGCAGTGGGATTGGATAAAAACTTTATGGAATTTTTGTATAAAATTTCAAAACTGAGTATTTGTTAGACAATGCACCAAACTTTTACTGAAGATTAATGAACATTCAAAAAGAGAAAAGATAAAAAAAAATAATAATTGAAGCTAGTCCAAATGTTAATGTGCGCTTTCTCACGATGTTTAGCGGAGACTCACTTCCATATATAAAATGTATGTATTTATGAGCCATCTTTTCAAATTGTTAAATCAATTGTTTTCGTTTTTAAAAATTTAGATGTACTTTTGCGACTCTAAAAGCAATAGTTTTAGATGTACAAAGTGTTTTAAAAATAAAACGGAGAAACTACAAAATTTTTCCAGTGAATTTGAAATTTTATCATGGAAAGCCTTATGCCTAAGTAGCGTTTAAATGTTTGCAAAATCAATTTTCAGGGGACAGATTTGGCTCAGTGACTTTGTTAGTTATAAGTAAAATTATCGCATTTGAAACTAGACAGTTAACTACCATCTACTACCCATACACCCATTTGCATCGCTGTCGTTGGGTCGCTCCGTGTGGGAAGATTTATTGACCGGAGGGATAATTGTCAAAATGTACCGCTTTTAAAATAAAGAAAATCAAAAATGTAATCCCCGCAATTATTATTCATTCCCAAAAGTGCATGAACAAATGACACATTAAAGACATTTTGTTTCAGCAAAATGGCCAAACAGACAATATTTATCGTCAAGCCATTAATTTATTGAAACAAGAGGGAAGAGTATGGCCAAAGCACACCTCAATCTTAAAAGCGTCTGATTTCCTCAACAATTCCGTGCTTGACTTCAACTTATAATCTTTGGCTTCAAGAAAAATACCCTGAATAAGAGCCTACATTTCTTTCTTTCGTCGAATGTAGTCATTGTAATAAAATTTAGTAATTTTCCCTTTTCAGATCTATTCAGATTTCGAATTTATTTAGTTAGATACACGTCAAGCAATCAGGAGATGACTGATTCAATTAAAGAAATTTCATATACCAGAATTTTTTTTTTTTATAGTTTTTGATTTTGTTTTGTTTTTTAATTAAAAGATTAAACCAGAAATTTAATTTTATTTATATTATATACATATGTACCTACATATATTACCGATAGGGTCTATACTACAACTCATACTTATCTATAAGTATATTAGTATATAAAATGTAGCATTTATTTGACAAATCTGGCATCCCTATTTGTGAGTATTGCAACTGATACATCAACACAGTAGCCGTCTAGCTGTTTTCTATTAGGGGAAAAACCGGTTGACTGAATAAGCTAAGTTGGTATTAGTGATGGCTATTTGTTAATTTTCTTGTATTTTTGGCCCCCAGTACCGAGAGCGCTCGCTGTTAGTAGGTGCCAGTGCATAGTGTAAACAAAGTGTACAGGGTAACAATAGAAAATATAAACTAAAGACATGTTAACTCGTTGAGCCCGGCGTCGGTCCCTAGGGACCGACAGTGAACTTTCCGTTTGGCCGGCGTCGGTCCCTAGGGACCGACAGTGAACTTTCCGTTTGGCCGGCGTCGGTCCCTAGGGACCGACAATGAACTAAGACCGATAGTTAAAAAATAAATGTATAGTAATTTTAATGAAGTTTATTGAAACACTCTAAACAGAATATATTTTCAAAGTGTACTTTTGTCTGCTGCAATTCGTTTCTAACTAATCGCTCCAGTCTCCAGTCTGAATATTCCCGATTGCTCGCTCGTTGCCGGCTAAATGGAAAGTACAGTAATATCGATGCCGGGCTCAACGTGTTAAGGTTAACAGTTAAAGCGAAGGGACTAACATGAATGTAATTGCGCATGTATGCTCCGATAAAATACAAAATGTTTGCACTTAGTGGTTTGGAAGCTATTTCGGATGTATTTGTAAATAAGCTGAGCATCACTAATCATAGATGAATGAGCTACGTAAATATGGCACTCAACCAAGTGGGGTCGCATTGCAAAGGTTTACATATAAAAAATAAACAATAATAGATATGGTAAAAAAATACGAAACTGTAAATTAGTTTGTTATTGAAGAAAAAATTTATGGGCAGGTGCATATGCATTAGTAAGTAGTGGAAGCTAAAATATGAGTTCCAGAGTAGAATTCTGATGCATTTCTAATTCGATTTTCTGTGCCTGATGTCGGTTATTAAAATGAAAGAGAAGAATAAATTAGTATGTCTTTACATTTTAATTGTATCTAATTTTTTGGTTTAACAATCATAAAAACGAGTTGGATATTATGCAGATCACTAATTGCAACAGCTTTGTTATGACTCAGATGACTCAGACAACTACAAATAGATAAACATGTGCATATGTCTGTATATGTAGGCACAATTATTTAAACAATACAGTTTAATAACATAAAACTTCAATAAAAAATGTACATGTATACTTCTAACGCAATTTGAGGGCCTTCATAGTCTGCTCATACAGTGCAGTCATACTTTACAGTTAAATGCACTTTACAGTCGCGCGTACTCAATGTACGAAGCATACATTTAGGGCGCAGATATCTACATACATCTTACTTTCTAAGGGAAAAATGTTGTAAAATCAAGCATAAACAATCTTGGCACCTACACGAGCAGTAAACAAATTTCAGAATTCAAAATCAGATTAGACACATTTTGTAAGAGTTGTGCGGCGATGTAGGTAAAGTTTTTGAATTAAAATAAAGTAAACGCAATAGGAAGAGGAAGGCCTCCTCTGCATTGGAAAGATCAGGTGGAGAAGGACTTGGCTTCACTTGGTGTTTAGCACGAGAATGAAATATATAATATTTATAATACTAGCAACTTATTTGTTAAGAAAATAAATTTAATAAAAAATTTAATTTAAAACTGCAAACCGGATTTATATTTATAATTCCTTTTTTGGAACGCTGACATAGTAAATTCTAAAACAAAGGAAATGTTAGATAAACTAGAAAACTTACTGCATGAGTTAAATATTTATTACTATGTTATATCGACGGTTGAGCGCACACTTGTGGTAAATGGTTCTTTTGGCAAAAATTAGTTAATTGAAATTTTTGGCCGTCTACCTGTTTTGTTGTACGCGAGTACTCGTAATCAGAAGCGGCGGCTTACAACTCAACAGAAATTTGTGTAAAGTGCTTAAAACGAAATAATATGAAGACACGACGATCGGAAATTAAAAACTAAAATCCATCCGCACGTCTACGTTCTACGCAAAAATACGGTGGATTGCGTAGCCGGAGTCGGACTGATGAGGGTTATTTTTTTGAAGCGCGGCCAAAGGCCTCCCACGCGAAAAAGAGTTCTACGCAAAAATACGGTGGATTCTATCGAAACTGAGGAAAAAAGTGCGCACTTTTTTTATAAAATTTGTTGAATTTCTTATCATTTACTTACAGCATTTCGTCAATACAGAATTTTGTCAATACAAAATTTCGTCAATACAGAATTTTGAAATACAGAACTTCGTATACAGAATTCTGTAATACAGAATTCTGAAATACAGAGTTTTGTATACAGCATTTTGTAAACAGAATATTGTATCATACAGCATTACGTACCCAAACCAATTTCAACGATGATTTCGGTTCATTTTTGAGGAATTTACGAACGATTTCAATGGAGTTTTCGGTGATTAGTGATTTTGGGTGGCCATACGGGCCTTCATTGTCATTTATGTCCTCACAACCATCTCTGAAACGTGAACTCATGAACTCAGTCACGAGATAGACAATCATCGCTATAAACAAATTCAATGTTTCGGTAAACGTTTTACCGATTTTAAAACTATATTTGATATTAGCTCTTTGTTCAAAACTCATTTTTGTACCGATGACACAAACATATTGATACTTTAGACGCAATA
Source organism: Anastrepha obliqua (assembly GCF_027943255.1). Lineage (NCBI taxonomy): Eukaryota > Metazoa > Arthropoda > Insecta > Diptera > Tephritidae > Anastrepha > Anastrepha obliqua. Next base: position 155,900,077 of record NC_072892.1, on the reverse strand, counting down.
ACTTCACTTCCACTGAACCGAATGTCACCAAGCTTTCACTGGAAGTAAGCTAGGGATGTAACTTCTAACGCAATAACTCATTAAAAAGGTGACGCCATTAAAAACATTTTTATGACGCCAGTCTTGTTTATTTTGGACTTCACCGTGTTTAATTGATGTTTACACCCTTTATTGGGTGTTTGGCCGAGTTCCTCCTCCTATTTCTGGACATCGTCTTGATGTTGTTCCACGAGTGGAGGAATTAACAGTAATAAGCCGACTGCGAACGGGAGATGGTTTTCTATGTTTCAAAATAAATAAATAGCAAATGCATTCTGAATCCATCTTACCAATTTTAATTAAAGTTTTTAGTTAAGTTTAGTTAAAACTAAATTTCTGTATTGAAGGTTTTGAGTTTTTCAGTCAAAATGAACCACATTTCATTTTATAAAGCGCGTTTTTTACTTCATTTAAATATTTTAAATAACTTTTCTCCAAATACAACTTTACAGCCTAAATCGTTAATTTATTAACTCACTCCTGTGCCCTAAAACTTTACAAAACGCTTCCTCCTATTCGATAGCCTCCCAAGAGAGTTGTCAAAATTACGAAATGTTTAAAGAGCATAACAGCCAGCAACAGCAAATTGAGAAACTTGGCAGAATACCAAATTTGCTGAAACTCCCAAATTTACAATCACTCATTTTTGTTTTTGTGCAACGGTGAAGGCAGACAACTCCCACCATGTCGAGCAAAGAGGAAGAACATTAATTTTTCAAAACAATGTCTGGCATAAGAAGCCAAAGTTTTTATCAATGCCTTTCATTGGACATTTGTAATCAGAATTACTGATTTACTGAATGAAGCACTCCAATAAAAGAAAAACATACAAACACACAAACACACTTGCAAACCTATGCAATTTTTATAGTATTTATATGCAGTTAGTTGACAATGCAAAGCCAAAAATCATGAAACTCTTTTTCCCCGACAGTAAAGCACCAATGTCAAGAAAAGAATATGAAACTGATATTTAATAAGAAGAATTTCAATACTTTTTACAACGCCAAGTCAATTTTATGAGCGAAGCTATAACGTCTGCCAAACACTTGCATATCAACTCTCATACCCACTCCCACTCCCACCCAACACTCAGCACTCTGCACTCCTTCTCACTCATACTCGTGCGCTCGCTGGCACTTATTGCAACAAAGCCAAAATATATGGCTGTGTTCACGTGTCATTCAGTGCATTTTCTTTTTTTTTTTTTTGTTGAGCCTGCGGCGTGTCATCCTGCGGGCTTAAGAATATCCCATACATACACTTACACACACATATATGATATATGCATTGTAGTCAGCGCACACAAGCTCACAAGCATAATAAGCCCGAAATTGTCTCCGGTGACAAACAGCGTGTCACGCGTTTCGAGCCATTCGCTTTCGTTTTGGCACTCACAACAATTCTTCAATGTTTTTGTGTTGATTTTTTTTTTTTTTTTGTAAATTTTTACGAGCATTTCCGAGTTTATTTTGCTTCAATGTTATCCTGCAGGGGCTTTGTCGCCACATCAATTGACACTGCAGTGTTGGCAATTGGCAAACAGCAGCGACAGCAGCAACAAAATTGACGGTGATGGCGTCGTCGGACGTCAACTGCTACTCATAGAGGAAGAGTGCAGAATGCGAAATGGGAAATGCTTTATGTTTTTCCGCATTGTGTATGAAGTCCCAGCGAGAATTATTTGTCCTAGATTTTATGCTTTATTAAAGTGCATTTTGTTCTATTTTTCAAGCTATTTTACCCAATGGAACGAAGCACAAATAAACATTTTTTCTCACGCAGAAGAGCTGATGTCAATTGGAAAGTTGAAGCGAAGCTAATTTCTTCTGTATTTGAGTTTTCAAGAGGCGGGTATCTCCCTCTGTCCCATCCAGGTGGTATGGTGGCTGGCATTTTGATGGGTTAACATTTAGTTGCATTCGAACAGGACCAGTGGTTACGCTGAAGTACATATAACCAAGTCGCCGAAATGCTCACATAAATCATTATTCATTCATCAATGGACCATCATCTGGAGCTCCCTTCTTTGAACAATCCAAGAGATAATAATAATAATAAGGCAAAATGGAGGCAAGCGCTTTACTTCAACCTTATAGCCTCAAGCGGTTCAAGCGGTATTGCTGTCGTTTGGCTTTGTTACGTATAGAAGAGGCTACTCCGTTTCCCCTTGAGAAAATAACTATGCCACAACATTCTTTTTATCCCCATCCTTCTTAAAATTTTACGTGGAATGAAAATCTAGTCAGTGTTAGATCCAACAGGTGTCAAACCAAAATTTCGACTCCCTGCTCGGTGATCCACATCACTATAAGCACAATACCAGAACCTCTCTTCTTTCCAAGTATTCAAGTGGTTTTGTTCATGGCGTACCTGAAAAAATATTTGGTCTGTATCACCATTGATGTCGAAAAGCACTATAACTCTGAGTACAGTTCTGACAACAAAAATAATGGAATAAGAATTAAACAAACCGATACAAATTTTAAACTAAGAATGAGACTAAATTTCTTCAAAGGTTTTCGATATACTGAGATTTGATCTCTCATGGCTCTCAGAATGGTCCCAGTACGTAAAATTTGTGAGATATTGCGATCTAAAAGTTTAAAAAACGCCATTTGAGGTTATGTAACAACATGAGATGTTTTTTTTAGAGAAAGAGAGAGAGAAAGAGAAAGAGAAAGAGTTATTTCTTGAGATAATTTACGAACTTCTTGAAAAAAAAAACCTGTACTGTTATATATATATATGTATATAATTGGCGCGTACACCCTTTTTGGGTGTTTGGCCGAGCTCCTCCTACTATTTGTGGTGTGCGTCGTGATGTTGTTCCACAAATGGAGGGCTCTACAGTTTCAAGCCGACTCCGAACGGCAGATATTTTTATGAGGAGCTTTTTCATGGCGTTGCCTACCGAGGGGCGACCACTATTAGAAAAATTTTTTTCTTTTTTTTATAATTTTGGTGTTTCACCGAGATTCGAACCTTCGTTCCCTCTGTACATTCCGAATGGTAGTCACGCACCAACCCATTCGGCTACGGCGGCCGCCTGTACTGCCATGTTTTGTTACATAACTTCAAATAAAGCAAAAAATCTTATTTTATTGCTCTTTTAAGACGGGTATATCGTTTTGGGAATATTCTGAGATCAGATTCGATTTCAGCATGAGGAACTTCCCAACATTTTAGACTAGTTCTGGGTACTACACCACCCGAAATCATTATAAAAGCAGCACATATTGACACGTTTTGACTATTTACTTATTTTATTTTTGATTTTAACTATTTTTATAAGACTATTCTTTAATAAAGACTATAAAAATCAAAGTGTCAAACTTTGTATAAGATTTAAAAAATTTCTTAAATTTTCATCAAAATCTCAAAGTTTTTCATCATAAATAAAAAAAAATATTGTTTCCACAGTTATATGGTGCATTAAATTTTAATGTCATAAAATAATAGTTTGAAGCAGCTCAAACTTTTCCTTGATTTTCGATAAGTTTTCCCCTGGATGTTTTGCGCATTTTCTCCATATGACGAATGGACAATTTTTTTTTGTTTTGTTTGGAACTTGTGTTCGACTCGTTCCAGTAGCATGAACTCGGCTGTCATAAGAACGACCTGCTGTGACTGTTGCTCCTAAGCTCCGCTAATGCTTTCACCTCGCCCCGCTTCAGGTAATAAAACGTTGATACCTTCCCCTACAAATAAAGATTCGTCATTCGTTTTTCCCCAATCTTAAAAGTATAGAAGAAAGGGTTTATTTTATACTTTAAGTATGCGCTGAATCAAAGCTCATTACTGCCTACGGATATTACACGCCTTCCAAAAACAATATATTAGGCCGGGTCGATTTGTGGGGAAGCAAAAACATCGCCCATTGCTCTGTGCAAATCATATTCTAGGGATCAAAATAAGAAACTTTGCCGAAGGAACCATACCTCTAAAACGAATTCTGATGTCCCCCAATTTGGGTCGAACTTTTTAGTTTCTTTTCTATAACTCACTTAAATTAATTTTTTCATTTACATATGTTCTGACTAAATAAATTTTTTAAGAGAAAAAATAGATATTATTATAAATAAATAATAAATATTATTATAAATAAATAAAAATAAAGTAAAAACATAGCCATTTAGCTGATTTTTTCATATAAAGGCCAAAAATGGTAATATTTTTAAATTGGGGGACATCAGAATTCGTTTTGAAGGCAAAGTTTCTTATTTTGACCCCTAAAATACGATTTTCACAGAGCAATGAGCGATTTTTAAATCGACCCGCCCTAATATATATTATATATATTTTTTTTATTTAATTTAAGTATTGAGCTTTTGTTAAAAAGGTAAGAAAACATTTATTAAAAACGCACTCTCATAGGACTTTGTACGTGGGTTGCCTTTTAACAAGGTCGCCTTTGCAACACTATGTGTCATGAGCTGTAATTTGATATTTCTACCGAAATATTCTGTACTTTCACTTACGAGCTTTATTTGTTATCTTTTCAGAGAGTTAAAAAATGCATCTCGTAAAAAGTTTCGTGCGATGATTTATTACGATTTTCGTTGTGGATTATCGAAACAGGAGTGCATTGACCAACTTGTTTTGACTTTTGACATTGCAGCACCACAATTGGACACAGAGATACGCTGGTATAAAGAGTTCCAACGAATTCTAGCGTCACCATCGATGCTTTCAGGATGAATTTGGTGAAAGCGGTCCAAAAACGGTTGTTGCGCTAGAATCAAAAGCCTCTGGGTGTCAATCGGATCTCCATATCGCAACCATTATATATATGTATATATATATACATTTATTTATATGCAGGGTGACAAAAAATAAGTGTATACAATATTTTTTAATGAAAAAAATGTATTATTTATAGTAGCTCAAAACAAATTGTGAAATTTTAATAGACAATGTTTGAGTAACATTTATTCAGCCAGTTTCGAAGTGGCCACCTTTAGCACGAATACACAAGCTCAAACGTTTCAAAAAATTTTGGGTTATAGGCCGTAGTTCGTCTACCGTTATGCGATCCCACTCTCGATGCAACCCTTGCTTCAGGGACTCCAAAGTGTTGTGGCGTTTTGCACAAGCCCTTGCTTCCAAAATCGACCATACGCTGTAATCTAGCGGATTCAGATCCGGTGAGTAGGATGGCCATTCTTAGGAAGTAATGAAAGAGAGGAAATTGGTTTTGCACCACTCTTGGGCTGTTTTCGCTCTGTGGGCGGATTTTGACGATGTTCAACAATGAACGAAAGTCCAGGGGCTTCTGTAGACCAATTTCTGTCGTTTTGATGATTGTGAGCCTGTTCAACGGTAAACAGCTTCGCATCCGTAAAGACGATTTTTTCCCAGCCCATACCTGCGGCCCGACGTTGGAGCGAGCGACATCTTTAGAGTCTTACTTTCTTATTTTCATCCGTGAGTTTATAAGGCTTAAGACCAGGTTCTTTTTTTGCTATATTGCAATTTTCCTCATCGAGGCCATAGAATTTCGCTATATATACAACGCTATACATCCATTTATTTGCCAGAAGTTTTCGGGGACACAGACGAATCATCCTTCATCAAGACAATGTGAGCTCTAACGTATCGGCTCACACAAGAATCCTTTTGAGCACTCAAAAGATCGAATTAATGGGCCCTTATTTGGCACCTAATGATTTCTTTCTGTTTTTGAATACAATAAGTAAAATACAAGGTTAACGTTTTTGAACGACTGAAGAAGAGTATTGACCTCCCAGGGGAAATTTTTTTGAAAAAACAATAAAGCTATTTTTATTATCATTTTACTGTGCTTTCATTACATTTCAAATGTTTAAGACAATCCTCGTATTGACTTTCAATGAGAGTTCAGAATCCTCAACGCCAGATATGCAAGTACTAGTAGCCAGCCAAAACTGTACTATGGCTTAAAAAACTGTATTTTAATACTCTTTATACTTGGATGTAGATTTATTTCTTTATGCTCTTTTGTTGCATCAGTAATTTATTAGCAATATTTTCCTAGGAGACCATTACTTAGACGTCACCATTCATTCAGTCATTTCGGGCTGTAGACGCCTAACTCCATTCGTCTTCTGTCTGCCACTTATTCTTTCATTTTGAAGCACGTTTTTACTTTCTTGCCAATTCTATGTGAACTCTTGTGTCAACACAACGGTACAGTAAACGTGCGTTAGAACGAAAATCATCGATGGGAAATATAGGAAATTTCAACACACATTTTAGCTGCTTCGAAATTCGATTCAAATTAAGAAAATTAATTAAAAGACAAAAATTATAAATTTAAGTAAATTTTATTATTGTATTATTCTTATTATTTATTGATTAAAATATAATTTAAATTATAGATTAATCTAATGTAATCGCACTAGCTACCAGGGCTATAAGCTTGAGTAAATTTTTAATTTGGCGCTTTCCAAGAAAAATGGCAAAATACGTCTATGAACCAATTATTTCTTTCGGATAACTTTTTTGGTAAGTATAAACATAAAAAAAGCATAATAAACCTTCCAATACGTATTCGTATATCTATTATCGATTATTTTATCGATTTATTATATTATTTTAGTTATCGATACATTTTTTATTTTCTATTTTTAATAAGGTTTTCTGAATGCGAATAAATTTTTTTACACTCACAGCCACTTTAACTCTTTCAACAATCGTTTCTTGCAACTCACAGTCTAAAAGAACGGAAAAAATTCGAATATTAATACTTGGAGATCAACAAAGCTTGTGGCAGAAATCGAAGGTTCAACAAATATCAGTGAACTGGCGCGAAGCAGCTTGAAATAACCACACTTCGAGTTTCGAAAGTGAAGTTAAGCGAGATTTTCGAAGGTGATTGATGTCACTTAGCCGTCCCAAAACAGAGCTGGACATGATAAAAGCATGTTTCACGGCGAAAAAGCCGGCAACTGTTGACATTTCCAAACACGAAACTGCCTTACACACAACGCTTCCAATGAAAGTAATATTAAGGATACCCTGGATCAACTTCTGTCCTTTATATTAACATTTTACTTAGCATTTTGCAGATCGTGACCTTGCTTCAACGTTCTTCCACTCATTGCTGGATATCGCGAATCAGAGGAACAATAATCTACTAAAGATTACGAAATAATGCATCTTAAGTAACATCTAAAGCCTACGATTTCTTACAGTCTCTAGGAACTAGTTTTGGTCTATGTGAGACCATTGCTGCTTGTTCAAGTTAACCTGAACTAACTTAAAAAAGTTCTATATTTTCAAATGAATTATTTTAGAGGCAAACTAAAGTTTTTCATTTGTGCTTCTCGATGCAAGTTTCTTGAAATAGTTGGTAGTGACCATCATAGCAGAGAGGGTTCTTGAATTACTGCCATTTGTGTGGCCTCGGTTTCCTTGCCCACTTTGGGCATTTAACAGCAAGTAATGAAAAAAGCTTATCTACCAGCGTTCGTCCAGCAAACGGCGCATGATCTGACACCAAAGCAGCAACAAGTCAGACTTGTGAGAGGGATGTAGTTGCTTTGCTTGGCCGAAAGCGGTCAACTTCCGAGCATTCTGTTTTGACGTCAAGATAAATGCGAAATATTATCGGGAAAGTATTCGGGAGGTTGGTTTGAAGACGTGGGCAGACAAACATATCAGAGGCAGACAATGGACGTATCAACAGGATTTGGCACCGTCTCACAAAGCTGGAGTGAACCAAGAATGGCTAAAAAAAACAACTTTCCGAACTTCATAACGTCCACAAAATGGCTCTCAAATTCACCAGACGCGAATCCGATGGTTTTTCTTTTTGGGCCATTTTGGAGCGCAAGGTCCGAACTAAAAGATTCACCAGTCTCGACGCGCTGAAAAAGGCCATTGTCTGCGAATGGACCAAAATACCTGGAAGTCACATTCGGGCAGCTTGCGATTCGGTCTGGAAATTGATTCTTAACTTTTGTAATTTTCCAACCTAAATTTATGGACTTTTTAATTGGTTACACTTCGAGTGCGGGACCCTGTAAGTTTCTCAAAGAAAACCATCTGCTTTTCGGAGGCGGCATGATATTGTAGCTACCTCCATTATCAGAACAATATCAATAGCAGACAAATTGGAGGAGAAGCTCTGTCAAAAAACTAGCAAAAATATTTAGTTTTAGTCTGTTTAAGATGTAAATTTCAAAAATGTGTTTAACTTACCGGTACCAAATGTGGAGTACCTCAACTAGTTTTACATTTTTTATACTCTCCTCCAGAGAATATATTTAAGTAAATCCAAGTTCCCTCTTTCATCTTTCTGCAGGCTGGATTGGAAGGAAGGGAGAGTCTGCACGGGCATAGGTACCTCTGTTTTCACCGACGCATCCAGCATGGAATTTGGAGTTGGAACGAGGGTTTTCTCTAAATCAATAAATGTTTCAGTCTACTTCAAACTGCCGAAAACTAGTAATGTTTTTCAAGTAAAGCATCTTCACGATCCTGCAGGCATGCAAAATGCTTAGAGATCGCTGTTGAGAGGGAGACATAAATATAATTTCCATGTTCCAGCTCTCTTCTGGTCAACTTCTGTGACGAGGAAATCAAATGTCTCAAACGTACAGGAAATATTTCTTTTATCTGGGTTCCAAGGCATAGCAACAAAGAGGGAAATGAAATTGCCGATGAGCTTGCCAGGAAACGGTCGACAGAACCGATTTCAGTTGTGCCCATTTTAGACATTAGTATCGCCTTGATCATTGTTGAAGGGAAACTGCACAATTTCTTTCTTGAAAAAGCGCCAGACAGATGGAGCTATTTTATCGTGCGCTATCTCAAAAAAACTTTGGCCTCAATACGACAGAAGCAGGACGCTTGAAGTGCTGGGAATCCCTCGCCATTCAATTTCCAAACTCGTAGCATTATTCACCGGTAAGTGGGTGATCGGAACTCATGAGGAGAAGCTTCGTACAATCCCCATTACAAAAGCTATGGGGATCCTGCAGAGAAAGAGATTGTTGAGCACTTTCTTTGCAAATGTCCGGTTTGGCGGGTAGGCGCTTGAGATTTCTTTGTGTGCCTTTCGGGGATAGCCTGAGACAGTTCTCCAGCCTAAATTCCTTTTCTCTCCTTCACTACATCAAGAGCACTGGATGGCTTTATATAGATATATTCTCAGATAGCCAGGCGGCCATCAAATCAATGAATGCGGCTATACTAAGATCGAAGGTTGCACAGGAATGCCGAATGATATTAGTGTCGTATTCAAGGTCAGCCTCATTTGGGTTCCGGGGCACAGAGATATTGAGGGAAATTGTAAAGCTGATGAGCTAGCCAGAAAAGGTACTGCTCTTCAACTGCTCAGTGATAAAGGTACCATTGGAGTACCTATGGCTACGAGTAAACTAATAATAAAAAACAACATTATCCAAGAGGCCAATAGGTCATAGAGAGATGAAGATACAAGTGTAATAGCTAGGCTACTATAGCCGCAAGCAAACAAGAAAAGGACAAAGGAATTGCCTAGTCTCTCAAGAGATGATATCTCGAAGGTCGTGGCTTGTATAACCGGTCATTGGCTATTTGGCAGGCATTCCTCGAGACTAGGAGTTTTCCCTCATAAATAGTGTAGAAGTTGTAGAGATGAGGAAGAAGAATAAACAGTTGAGCACTTCCATTGCAATTGTCCAGCCCTAGCTAAAATAAGAGGAGGGTGTCTAGGTAATTACTTTTTCAATTCTCTTACAGAGCTATCTGTCGTGGAGATGGGATCAATTCTACGCTTCATAAGAGCCACAAAATGCTTCCACGAAGGAAAGTAAATTGGGTCCCCGTGCAGCACGGTGGCATCACAACAGACCTGTAAGGTCTAAGTGCGTTGGTCGTACAGACCGATTACCACCATAAAGCAATCTAACCTACCTACCCACCTAAATTCATTTACCAATCCATTTTATATTCCAGTAATCAGCTTCATTCCGGTATGTTACCCACTTCTACGAGCTTTACTGTGTTCTTTTCAAATGTTCGCCTGTCTATTCCCTTTGTGTACCATCCATCTATGCGTTGTGCAAAATTTTTACGACAAACACTCTGCTCCACTTTGTGCTTTGTGCCACTCATTTATGCATCACTTGATTTCAACCCCTTTTTCGGCAGTTCCGTTTATTGCACATCCGCGCATACACACACACACGCTCATGCATGACATGGACAGTGCCAAATTAGAAAAGATTAGAGTACGACAGCGATTGGTATTATATTGAGAATCCTTGCTGCAGCAGGAAGCCCTAACAATGAAGGTTAAGCTTTCGCAAATACACACAACGGCTCTGGGTTAAATGGCTTTTAGCAAACAAACTCGTGCAAATGAACGGTTTTACATATGTCGGCGTAATATTGAGGTATTTTCATATGTACATATACCTTTACATACATATCTATCCTCATATATGCCTATGTATGTGTGTCTGTTCACACTTAAGTGTAGACGTATGTAAGCAGCTAATTCTATTCGCCATCGAACACTTTCCTAAATCTCTAGAAGCCATAGGACACGAGCCTTCGGTATTCAATACTTTGCTTGAGGTCACACAGAGCTACATAGAAACACAAAAGGATATGAATGGAGAACACATTTCAAATAGCTTAAAAGTCAGAATTATTTAGATTTTCTGTTACGAATTTTGTTTCCCTTGAGCTGGCAAAAATAGGGTTACAGAATTGAATGTATGAATGCAGTTAATTAAATACTAAAAGTGTGAGTAGGAATGGAATATTTTAATAATTTGGCAGCCGCCGTGCCGAATGAGATGATATGTGACTTCAATAGGATACCATGAAAGGATTTCTCATAAAAACCATCTGCTATTCGGTGGAGCCATAAAAACTTAGGTGCCACCATTTATGAAACAACATCAAGGCGCCCAAAACAAATTGGAGGAGGAGCTCGTCCAAACGCCGAGCAAAGAATGTACTTATTATTATTATTTACCCTGGCTGATCCCCTAGGTTGGTCTATAAGTTTTGCGGTTCGATAAGAAAAACAAAATTCTATGGTTTGAAATACACTTTTTATTCAGTATAGTCTCCCTGAACATCAATACAGTTGTTTCAACGAGATTCCAATTTATGAATTCCATCCCTGAAGTGAGAATCTGGAAAGGATACAAAATACACCTCCACAGCTGATATGACCTCATTATTTGATGAAACACGCTTTCCGTGGATAAATTTTTTTAGGTCTGGAAGCGGATGGACGTCGCTAGAGGCCAAAATGCTCTTCTGAAACGGTGTCTTGATGAAAAATAATGTTTTTATTTTGCAAGCTGGGTATTTTTTCACGAATTTTTTCCTTCATCTGATCTATTGGGTTGGGGAATAAGTTCATAGCGTTCTTATGTTTTCTTTTATTTTACAACGATTTGTCTGCTGCTTGGCAAAGGAAAAGTATTCATTCGATAGAACTCTTTCTGCTCTACAAAACTATGTTAATTGTTAGTTATTTTTTAAGTTATTTAATTTTTTATTAGTTTTGAGGTTTACCCAGGAGGGCAAAAATCAACATTTTCGAAACCTGCTCTTCTTTGCATTTTATCGACGTCACAAAGCTGCCGAAGCAACCTGGGACATTTGCGACGTATGTGGATGGAGAAGGTATCATAGGGCAAAGTTCAAAAATGGCGATTTTGGCGTCGATGACACGTCGCGCAGCGGAAGGTCTTCTGAATTCGATAAAGAACGTTTCAAAGCACTTTTGAAAGCGAACGATCGCCAGACCAGTCGTGAATTTACGGAAAAAATGAACTGCGATCATAACACGATTCTCAATGAGCTTTAATCAATGGGATTTACCGAAAAATTGGGAGACTGGGTGTCTCTCGAGCTCAACGAAAAAAACAAAGAAAGTCGCCTTGAAACTGCATCTCAACATCTCGCCCGCCATCGTGCAACACGCGGTCATAAACAGCGCTTTTTGTACCGAATAGTCACGGGAGATGAGGAATGGTGCCTATACATCAATATAAAGTAAAGAAAGTAGTGAGTTGATCCTGGAGATACGCCAAAGCCGAGAGTCAAGCCGGATCTTTATCCAAAGATTGGAATAATGTTTAGTATTTATTGTTTTACCAGTTTGCAAGTAAACCACAAACAAAATTTCTTCCGCTTCTCGGAAACGAAGAACCAGGTACATACCACTATTTAGTCTGTGGTTTTGATTTAGGATCTTGAGGATAGATCCAAGTATCATGCATAGAGATAAATTGACGCATAAAATCCACTTTATCCTTTCGAAAAAGCTCTGAAAGTTGCTGAGAAAGTCGGATCCAAACGTGTTTTTGTTCCACCCGTTATGCACACAGCTTTCCGACACTCCATACTTCAGTCAAAATATTGCTTACACTGCCCAATGAGATGCCTGAGGCTTCAACTAAATTTCTTTCAGTCACTCGACTATTTTCAAATACGACATCCTATATTTTTTACGATTTCTGGTGTTGTTGCTGTTTTTAGACGTCCGTGACGTGGATCGCCTTCGATTGAAACGAAACATCACTTAAGTTCATATCAAAAGTGTATCAACATAACAAAAACTAACTTAGACTTGCCCTCTCTATCGAACCACAAAACTTATTGAACGACCTAGTATTACTGTTATTATTGGGCCATACTACACTGCGATCTCTGATGTGGTCTATTTTGCTTCCCCGCAAGCCTAAAAGTGGAGAATTTTGGTCAATTTGAGTACCTCATCAGGCCTTTCTTCAATTCACTACTGGATTTAGAATCATACCACTTAGGTGTGCGAGTGTTCACATTCACATCTTACGAGAGCTGCACATTCACAAAGAATGTGCTCTGAAGTTTCATAAGACAGTTTGCGAAAACGGCAAATACTTATTTTTGCTAATTCTGGTTTCCTGCTGTGATAACGAAGACTGCTTCCCGTACCGTATCTCGTAATACCAAGTGCTTGTAAGCCTTCTCCATCCAAATTTAGGAACCTATTTGGTGCTCTTCTGCAGGGAAGCCGAAACTGTTTAGACTGTCTCTTCCTAGGGCTCTCCATCGAGTATTTGAATTCACATCCCTGACCTCCCAGTATTTGATGAATTTCTTTATATGGGCTTTGTGGTAAGGTCACAAAATGGTTCGGGCCATCATAGCCTTTCTGTCCTAGTACCCAGTGCAACAAAACGATGTTATTTCATCATCATTCATTTTCTGCCACACGAATTTTTTCATGTAGTAATTGAGTTCAGAATGTCCTGTTAGAAGTTCAGTGTAGAGTTTTATGTGTTTTCTGCTGAGGTTAAGAATTGCCTCTGCCTTTATACGTTCTGGATCAATGAGTCTTTACGATTGCCGCATACCCGTTTGGGCTCTCAAGTACTTGATTAAAGCTCATTGTTTCCGCTCACGTAACACTTTTGAAGCTGTATTCACTGTCCTCAAGCACGCTGATACAGTCCGGAAAGTCGTCTCGTTTCCTCCAGTCTCTCCGTAAAACCTCCGTCCGCCTTCTTGAGGCTTTCTACTCTCATTTGAGTGATCTTTGTTGAGCTAACTTTTGAAGTCTAGTAGCCGCTGGAAAAGATTCAATCTCCTTACAGTGCGCTCTCCAAGATCCTCACTTTGATTTCCTCAGCTCCTTATTGTACGCCGTTAAGGCACTTCTATAGGAGTTCCAATCTTCAGTTGATTTGGTCGTGAAAGGCTGACAGGCCTACCTCTGTAGAACTTTCAACTGCTTACTCCACCAAGGAGCATTCCTGGCACGCTTCTTCGTAACCAGTTCATATTCATTCCCATGGTAGCCGGTTCTACGTTACCGGAATGATTCGGTTTTTTTCCCGACCAAGGGCTGCCGCCCCAGTAAACTAGCCCTGTCTAGCTAACCGTTTATCATCCCCTCTCTATCGTCACAGGAGCAATTCCATGCAGCAATCTTGCTCCAAATACTTCTCCTTAGAGTTGGTATTGAATCCAACCCTGGGCCAGAGGTATTCAATTGCTGCGCTTGCCAAAAACGGCTTCACCCGAACTCCACCTCGGTTAGATGCAAAAGTGCAATGGGTGGAGCCACCTTAAAACCTGTTCAGGCCTTAAGTCACATAAGGAGTGGTCCACTTGGTATGTGGCCTCGTGTTACTCCCGCCACCAGGCGTCCACTGCCTGAACGGCTTCCACATCCCCTGATAGGCCGGCTCTACCAACCGCCACCACAACCCATTACTCCACCTTAAGGAGCTTATCGACAAACATAGCCCATCCCTATCCCAGTCTAAAATAAACTCCTACTTATCCAGAATTGACGCCGACATACTAAACATATGTCCGGCATGGAAGGCACTAACCACGCACGACACTAACCACCTTTTCACATGCCCCACTAAACCCACTCATCCAACATCCCCCCTCTCCCTCTGGACCCAACCTGTCGAAACAGAAAGTTTCCTGGGTCTACCTTTAGATGAGTTAGACGAAGGCAACCCGTGATATACACTACACTGACAGGGCTTAGTATTGCTGCTACAACAACAACAAAGATGTCTCCAACTTCCCCTATTAGATCGAATCGAATATACTGATGATTCGAAAATTGGCTCAGCTTCCACGAGTTCGAGCAAAGCGTTGGAGTTAAAGACTTCAGGACAACCGCGCGTTGGGCATCCTCCACGTCGCAGTCACCACTTCGGATTTTTGAAAACCACTTTTGCGCAGTCGTTACACTCACGATATCCTCTCCGGGAACAGCGTTTATTTCTGCAGCAACTTCTATCCGCGATTAAAATCACTTGTTGAATGCACAATAGTTCCGTTATATTCCGCGAATAATTTTTTGTATGCAAAAATCGTACGAAAGTGAAATTATGGGTAAAATACGCACGAACTTATGGACTGACCTGATATGATAAACTCTGCCTGCCTGCTTGTCACTTACCTGCAGCGATTAAGTTATACTCAAATCGTGTTCATGACAGTCGCATCCACGCTTACAGAACCACTCTGTCCGGAGGTCGTTATTAACCTTATTAACCAGAAAAACTATTTTTTTTTGATGTAGTTTAGATTACTTCTCACTTTCATTATAATTTATTTATTAATTTGTAAATTGTATTTGCAATGTTTATTTTAGTAGTTATAATTGTAATTAGCATATATCCATTATTTGTTTCAGTTGTTCATAATTACTTAAGACTAACAATTAAACTAAAGTTTCTTCATATGATTTATTTTTTTTTTTTGTATTTTTTTTTTGTAGATTTTTTTAATTTTTTCTTTTATTTTTATTTTGTTGGTTTCTTTGTGGGCTTTGCAATTACTTTAATTCGTTATGAATTTCAAACACACATTTAATTTCAATTTTAAACGTAGTAATTTGTAGTAGTCGTACACTAACATATGCATGTGTGTATGTATGTATGTATGTATTTATGTTTGCATGTATGTTTCTATGTATGTATGTGTGTATATTGCAAATCAGTGGAATCTACTTAATACAAAAACCTTCTTTTAATATTTCTTTTTTTTTTACTTTTTCGAAATAGTTTTATGCTGATGTTGTTGTTATTTCTATATGTACCATTTTATCGCCTCCAAATACAAATCATAGAAGAAAATTAATAAGTTTACGCAAACTAAGGCAAAAGGAGTACTATGCATAATACACAATATATTTATTTAGTACCGAAGTGATGCATAACCACAGTATTAGCAATAAAATTTGTCTAACTTAATAAAATTTACTAATTATAAGAATGCGCATACACAAGAGATAAATGTTGTTTAAAAATAAAATATTTTTACAATAATATTTTTTTGTTTATTTTATTTGTGATTTTTCATGTTTAATGTTTGATGTGTTTTTTTTTTTTTTTGTTTTTCGCGTTTTGCTTTTAATTGTTTATGAATTTAATTTTGGTTTTTGTTTTTTTTTTGTGTCGCAATTATCATTTCCATATTGCACTTGAAGCCAGTGAAGTAATGAATTCATGGAGAGGAGGGATCTGATAGTCGACATTTTATTTATTTCGTTCATTTTTATTTTTTATTTTATTTTTTTATTGCTATACAATTTAATGCTATTTCAAATCATAAACTTAAAACTATGTTATCACTTTCAGGTGATAAGTGGAACCGAATTAATAAAAAAAAAAAATAATAGTAATTTGAAATTATAAATGTAATAAAATTTTGTATGTAATATAATTAAAACTGCAATCAATTATCAATTCAATAACTTTACGTAATAACGCATAACCCAACCCAATTTTATTTAAATGTAATGAATTCATATTTTTTTTACAATTAATTAATTTTTTACAACTAAAATTAACTTTTAACAACTTGAGAATGCGAGCGACTAAGCTAAGTGGAAGCTGGCAAAAAGAAGTGCAAGTTTGTGTTTTAGTAGCTGCAGTAGAAAGAATCAATTACCCGAAAAAGGAGCTGAAAATAATTCTAATCCAGCTATTTAAAAAAAATTCCTAGATATTTGCTTTGTAGGCACGTAAAATACTATTTTTGCTTTGACGTTTAAAAGTAAGTTAAGATAATCGTAATGCTAATGCCGCTTGAAGGAAGCAAGTGAAAAGAAGCGTCAATTACTGTGTTTTCGTATATTTGGGCAATGGTTTATAAAAATTGTAAATTACACAAAGTCTTAAAGAGAGTCCTTCGCTGCCCAACTTAGCATTCTTCTCATGGCCTTTTTACAAATTACTTTAATTCTGATTGATTTTCCTTCATCAGCATTGCTCCATATCGATGTGTATCGCTAATTAATTATGCATATGTATGTGTTCCTATCTGTATGTGTAGGTGAAGTGCATAAGTGGGAAGTTAAGAGGCAAAACTTATGCGACGTCCTAAAACTTAGATTCCACTAAATGTACTTGAAGATCTCATTTGAATGCCGCTTCGAACCAACTTTCAATTAACTCGTCATGATCACAAACATTTTCATTTACTTTTCTATTTTTGTTGATTGAATTATAAATTATACAAAAACAAAAGAAAAATACGCTTATACATTTCATAATGTACTGTAATTTGTTGAATTGTCGTGAAAGTATTAATCTACAATTCTTTCTCATATAAAGTTATATAACATTTAATTCCGATTCATTCAACATTTTAAGCTACGAATAAGAAAATACTATTGAATGAGCCGATTTTCAAAATTTCAAAAACGACCTATAATAATTATTAATTATTTAGATTATACGAGTAAATTGTGTAATCCGATGCATATGACAATTACAATTGGTTTTCAAATATCTACTCCTTTTTTATGAAATACAAATTTGTTATGAATTTATAAACCATTTTCAGATGGAAACTACTTATGTATTATAAGGATTTATTCATATACATATAAAAACAATTAAAACATTAAAGAATATGGAAAAAGAAAACAAATAACTTTTTAAAAATTTATAAAAAATTAAAAAAAAAATTTATTTACAAAAAAATATATAAATAAAAATTAAAAAAAGGAAAAAAAATTAAAAAACGTAAAAAAAACAAATAAGAAATAGTAAATAAAATATTAATAAAATAATAATAAAAATAAAAAAATAATAGCAATAATAAAAAAATTAAATAAAAATTTAAACGAAATAAAAAATACTAAAAACAATGTTGGCTAAAAAATGTTAATTTCTTCTTTACTATTTTTTATTTTTAATTTTTTTTTATATATTTAATTTTTTTTTTATATTTTTTTTAATATTGAAAAAAAAAAATAAACAAACTAACAAAAAAAAATAAAAATAAACAAACTAAACAAAATAAAAAAAAAAGAAAAAAAAAAGAAAAATAAACAAACCAAACAAATAATATTAAATATATTATTAAATAAAATATTAAACAAATTTTGGTTAAAAAATGTTAACTTCCTCAATATTTTTTATTTATAATTTGTTTTTACATTTTTAAATAGTTTTTTTTACTATTAAAATAAAATTTTTGAAATATTAAAAACTAAAAAAAAATTGTTGATATATTAAAAATTAAAACAAAAACCTTTTAAAACATTTTAAAACCAAACAAAATAATATTAAATAAAATATTAAACCAATTTTGGTTAAAAAATGTTAACTTCCTTAATATTTTTTATTTATAATTTGTTTTTACATTTTTAAATAGTTTTTTTTTTACTATTAAAATAAAACTTTTGAAGTATTAAAAACTAAAAAAAAAATTGTTGATATATTAAAAATTAAAAAACAAACCTTTTAAGCTGTTAAAAAAATTAAAAAAAATATATATAAAAATAAAAAATATTAAAGAATATAGTTTTTTTTAATAATTAAAAATTGAAAAGAATTTAGAAAAAATTAATAATATGCTAAATATTAAAAAAAAAGTTTGAAAACAAAAATAAATAAAAAAACAAATAGATGTTAAAAAACGAAAAAAACTAAAAAAAATTTTAATTTTAATTTTTTTTTAAATAAAAAAAGAACAAAATGAAAAAAAAAAAGAATTTAAAAAAAAACTTTAAAAAGGAAAATATTAAAAAAAATTTAAAAAAAAATGTTATCAAAAAGATGTTTAAAAAAATTTTTTTAACCAAAAAAGATGCTAATAACATTTTTTTTAAATCGGATATATGTTGAAAAAAAAATCAAAAAGATTACAAAAAAAGAAAAAGATGTTACAAAACCGAAAAAAACCAAAAAGATCTTAAAAAGTAAAGATAAACCCAAATAAAAGAGATTTTAAAGAAAATGAAAAAAAGATGTTAAACAAAATTTTTTTTTAATCATAAAGATGTTAATAAAATTTTTTTTAACCGAGATGTTAAAACTCAATAAATGAAAAAGATGTTAGAAAAAACGAAAAAAAAAATAGAAAGATTAAAAACAAACGAAAAAAATATAAAAAAATTGTTCAAAAATAGAAATAAAATAGAAAAATACTAAAAATAAAAGAAAAACAAATATAATCAAATTTTAAAATCAAAAAGATGCTAATAAAACAATTTTTAATTAAAAAAAATGTTAATAAATTTTTTTGAACCAAGATGTTAAAAAACGAAAAAAATCAAAAAGATGTTAAAAAATAAAAAAAAAATAAAAACTCAAGAAGTTAAAAAAAATATTTATTATAATGTATAAAAATGTATTATTAATTAATTTTTAAGTAAAAAAGACCAAAAAAATTGTAATAAAATGTAAATAAAAACGAAAACATTAAAAAAAATGTTTAAATACAAAAAAAAATAAAAAAAAAACTAACTGAGAAAATACGTAAAAGCTATTATATACCAAAGCGTTTCACTATTACATGAGCTTAATAAAGGCTATCCGAAATGGCATAGAATTTAAAAGCATAAACATTAAAGTTTGTGAGGGAATGATTTTTTATTTTTACCTTTTTTTTTTGTTTTCAGTCAAAGGTAACTTCTATTGAAGCAACAGTAACAAAAATAGCAAAGAAAGTAATTTTTTATATATTCCAAGTACTATCGCACCAGTGGCGCTATGCCACAACTTGGAACTCTAGAAAAAAAACTCTTTTTGAGTCTGCCGCTGGTGAGATTTTAAGCTATTACAATACCAAAATGTTACCTTTTGTGCTAATTGGGGTGTGTCACTTCACAGACAGCACCTCTACCAACCAAGCTGCTACAATAAAAAGAATGGCATTTGAAATATGAATTTTTTAATATGCAGGTCAATTAAACTCGAATGAATTTTTAATTTTTATTTTAAAATATGTTTGAAATTTATTGCTTATGCAATTCTAAGTCAATCAACTACGTAGACCAGTTAAGATTGTTGTTGTAGCAGCATAAACATTCCCCATACTTATGTACATACGGGGAATGCTGCTGGAGTGACAGTCCTTGGCTGGATATAAATCCGGGTCGTTTCGGTAACGTAGAACCGACTGTCGTGGAAACGACTGTCGTGCTACAACAACAACCAGTTAAGATTCATTTGTTTATGCCTATAATTTTACAACGACTTTTTTTAAATTATTTTAACTAGAAAGAAATAACTTATGAACCGATTTCGTACAAACTAAGCTAAATAGTAAATGGCGTTTTTACGAAATAAATCAATTAACCAAAAACTGCAATCACACTGAGGTTTTAGGCAACGAATTTTGTATAGTTTCAAAACCATGATTACTATTGTATTTCTAAACAAATTTCGCATTTTAAGTTTTCAAAAAACAAAATCACATACCGTTAAAACAAATGAATCGCGCAAGCGCTGAATGCAGCTAATGCCTTTATGAATGTTTTAGCATTGCATCACAAATCACGAACTTAAACAAAATGCTAAAAAGGATTTTCGTTAATTTTTAAAACTTATTTTCTTAGCCAATAAAATGAATTTCTGCTTGACACTTGCAAAATACTCGTACATTGGTGAGTTCTAATTAAAAGCAAAAACTTGTTTACGGATTTATATTATTATCAAAGTTTTGCCAAATAGAGTCTACATAATATATATTCATGTATATATATAATCGGCGCGTGCACTCTTTTTGAGTGTTTGGCCGAGCTCCTTCTCCTATTTGTGGCGTGCGTCTTGATGTTGTTCCACAAATGGAGTGTACGTACAATATAAAAACTATTTATGTAAATATAAATACATACTAAAACTTCGTTTTTCAGCTGTTGCCGACATTTTAATTTTAATTAATTTTTTTTTTTTTTTTTTGTCAATTCAAATACTCAAAATTCACATTTGCAGTTTGTATGCGTGCTTGTACTTCGAAATTGCGTAAAGAATTTACTTAACTAATTTAAAGCGAGTTCCATCTGAAAATGGTGTACACATTCACATTTATGCATTGGTTTAACACTCTGTCTATGAGGCTCCAACACATCGATTTTAGCCTAAACAACTACTTACCGCATTAATTCGTTTTTCAATAATTCAGTAATATTTATAATACTCATTTAAATTACACACACATACACGAAGAGATTAAGAGAAAAACTTTCTTAAAACCATGATACACCAAACGCTTACAGCTCGCTCCTAAACGTCGCGTTAGCTCAGCGCACGCCAGCTGCCACCAACCACCACTTGGCTACATTCCAAATACACATTTCGTTATACCGAAAATTCTGATCGAACTCATGCTGTTGTTATTGTTCTTGTCCTCGGCCGGATATGAATCCGGATCGTTGCGATAACGTAGAACCGACCATCGTGGAAACTCATACTATTCGTTTCGTTGGCATTCAATATTTTACGCTTCAACGGTGAAGGGATCACGCGAATGATGTATTTTCAAATGTTTATTATGATTAGTTTTCGTTGTGGAACTCTTGCCGCATATGTTACACTGGAATGGGCGTTCGCCTGTATGTATGCGTCGATGTTCGATGAGATAATAATGCCGATGGAAGGATTTCTTGCACAGGTCACAGGTGAACTTTTTGTTGCCGTGATGTTCACGTCGATGCCGCATATAATTATATTTTCGTATAAATTTGCAGCCGCAATACTCGCACGTGTACGGTTTGATTTGTTTGTGGGCGTTCATGTGATTCTTGAAATCCACCTCGCGCACAAACGCCTTGGGGCAGTGCTCACATTTGAATGGTTTGGCGGTGCGATTGGCATGCACCCAAGAATGTATTTTCAGGTTCCATTTGGTGGAAAAGGATTTATTACAAATTGCGCAGTCATGTTGTGTGTCCATCGAATGTGTGGCCATGTGCGCCTTGATTGAAGACTTGGCAAAGGTTTGCTTGCACAACGGACACTCCATCGGTTCGGTATAGTCGAATTTATCGGAATGCGCTAAGCGTATGTGACGGCGCAAAGAGTTCGCGTGCACGAAACGATCACAACAGTGAGGACAACATTTCGGTTTAGCATCGTGCGTCTCCTTGTGCCAAAGGAAACGCGCCTTCGATGGCAGTACCTCACCACAATAGCAAACATATTCCTTCTTCCTTATGGTCTGCTTGCTATGACGTTTCCGATGTTGTGTCAAATTGGAGTAGCGCTTAAAGTATTTGCCTGCAGCAATAAATCAAATCCAGAAATATATTAAGAAAAATTATCAAATTGAATACAAGAATAAGGTAGAAATACTCACCGCATACTTTGCACTTAAGTGGCGTATGTCCAGTATGCATACGCATGTGTTCGACCAATGCGCTACGCACCACAAACTTTTTGTCGCACACATTGCAGCCGAATTCTTTCCAGCCCAGATGACGTTTCAAATGCAGTGAAAAATTCTTCCAACGCTGAAAAGTTTTGCCGCATGTAAAACATTCGGCGGGATGTTCGCTTAGATGAGCATCGTACAATTTGACCGATGTGAAATTGCGCCGGCAAATGTAACAGAAAAAGATCGACTGTTCAATGAGTTTCTGCTCCATCTCACTTAGATTATGGCTATCTTTCAAAGTGGATATATTGTAGGCCACCAACATACGATAGAGTGCAGCTAATTTCGTGGCTGGTGTTGACAACGTCAACGGTTGGATTGCGGGTTTCGTGTCAATTGCATCACTGACGCCATCGTCAGCTCCACTGTTTGCATTGGCATTGTTTGTAGGTAATAATGCCATGTTTTTCTTGTCGTCTATAAGTTCTGGTTTAGCATCAATACCTTCACCACTGGCAGACGTAGACGCAGCCGCTGCCGCTGCCGTTGTCGCCGCGCCCGAAGCCGTTAATGGCTGGTATGCATTTTCCACCTCAATTTTAACAATGTCCTGTTTGGAATCTTCAAGAAATTCCACGCTTTCTGTACGAACAAGGCCGCCGTTGCAACCATCTGCCATATTTACAACCACAACATTGTCAACACCACCGTCAGCTGCATTGGTTGATGAGGAAGCAGCGGCAGCGGTAGCGGCAGCCGCAGCCGTAACCGGACGTTGAACACATATCAATCGTCGATTCTGACGCACATAATTATGTTGCATTATCATATGCGAATTGCGATCCTTCAGCTTCGGAAACTCGGCTGTGCAATGTGTGCACTGATATACTTTCTTTCGTTGTCGCCTCTGATCCCCACCCAATGAAGCAGTTGGATCGCCAGCAGCTGTAACAGCAGCCGTTGATGTGCCACTCGCCATAAACGCAGTAGAAGTTACAGCATTATCGCTATGATGTGGCTGTTGCAACTGTTCATTTGCTTGTAGCGGCGGCTGCTGTTGCTGTTGTTGCTGCTGGTGCAACAATAGTTGTTGTGAAGTAATTGTAGCAGTTGGTTGCATGCGCGATACTCCCGCCGTTTTCTCTATACGTCCAATAACATTGCCGCTATTGCCAGTACTGTCACGCTTTCGTTTCTTCTTATTAGAAGACGATGTTGAGGGCAATGCATCCGTGTGCCGGGCGAACAGTTGAAAATTGCTATTGCCGACGCCTGTACTATTTGCTGCCGCTGAGGTAGTTGCTTCCATAGGGAGACGAAAATCAAAGCTGATCAAAAAAATAGAGACATTTTTAGTGTTAGTTAAAAAAATTAATCTAATGAAGTTGAAAGAATGAGTGTAGACCTTTTGCTTGAACGGACCGAAGTCGCCGTATTGCCCGTTGTAGCCGCTGAAGCGCTCAAATCCTGCACAGTGAAATATTCATCGTGATTCCAACCATTTTCGTGTTGAAATATTCCGGGAAATGTGGTTTTGAAAAAACGCGCAGAAATTTCGCCATACATCTACAATAAAAATAAATATATAAAATATCAGGTTTTATAAAATATCTGGTATGCAAGAAGAGGATTAGACATAACTTAAAAAAAAAAAACTTTTTTCAAAAAAAAAAACGTTTCGTTAAAAAACACTTTTAAAAAACTTTTCGTTAAAAAAAACTTAAAAAAACCTTTTCGTTAAAAAAAAAATTTAAAAAATAAAACTTAAAAAAAAAACTTTAAACAAAAAACTTTTTTTTTTCAGATAAAAAACCTTTTATCCAAAACAAAACACCTTTTTTTCAAAAAAACCAAAACTGTTTTAAAAAAAAAAACACCTTTTTCAAAAAAAAAAATTTTTTTTCAAAAAACTTTTCGTTAAAAAAACGTATTTTGCAATATTGGTGAGCTTTTAGGTAACTGTTTTAAATTCATAACTTTTGTCATAAAATTTCAAAATAGTTGTTAATAATCGGAAAATGTTAGAATACGTTTTTTAAGAGCTATCGGTCATCAAAAAATGTTTACCTTTCAGAGGAAACATATAAAAGTCATGAAAGCCCACTTCAAGACCAGCATCTCAAATTGAAAATATTAAAACGTAAAAAACGAACTGTTCAAAGACGGCATTAAATTAATTAATAACCCAATTGTGACCTGCATTCAATTTTTTTAATGAATGAGAAGATCTCAGAAATCTTTTCTACAAAAATCAGGAATATTGTAAATTTTATTAAAAGCAGACACTAGTTTTAGAATGATTGGGACAAGTTTCACACGCGGCATCACAATGGGCTGTGAGCTTGAGTATGGCCCACTTCAACCTGGTGCTGTTGTTTTTGTACAGCTTACTGAGCCCTGTCAGTGTCGCATTCGTCTAGCTCACCTAACCGTATGCCCAGGAAACTTGCTGTTTCGACAGGTTGGGTCCAGAAAGAAAGGGGCGTTAGTTGAGTAGGGTTGATGGGGCATATGAAAGGGTGGTTAGTATCGTGCGGAGTACCTTCCCACGCTGGACATATGTTAGGTAATTCGGGGTCAATTCTGAATAGGCAGGAGTTTAGTCTGCTATAGTATCCAGAACGTTATTGTGCCAAAGTAACGAGGGTCTCTCGGGGTAGCTGAAGCACTTCATCTGCTGTGGGTGGTGGTTGTATTTCGATTAAGGCATTCAGGGATCGGAAATTTTGGAAGCAGGTAAGTGTCTCCCGATGAATCTCCTTGAGCGTACGTCTAAACACTGTCCGGTTCAGTAGTTGTCGGTTATTTTTGTCCTGGACGTCGTCGGAATAGTTGAAGAGATGCCTCCTGACTTACCTGAGACGCGGTTCATGTTCTATCAGGTGTCTACAGGGCTGAAACCTACGGTAGCACCCGAGTAACACCCGAGAACCTTGTTGCGATTTTGTACTTTAGTATCAATTGCGTTTGCGTGCGCGAAGGAGAGCAAATCATCGAAGGTAAGTCCCGAAATTTTGGAGTTGGGATACGGTACACTAGACAGAGCTAGTTTACTGGGGCGGCAACCCTTGGTCGGGAAAACCCCGAGTCATTCCGGTAACGTAGAATCAGCTGCCATGGAAATGAAGTTGGAGTTGTTTACTGTCGGTATTGGTATGTCGTCAACTTTTACCTTAAGCTGTAGTTTGACCTCCTTTGCCCAGGTGGCAAAGAGGGTTGCCATGGATTCAGTGGGGGAAAGTTGTAGTATATTACTCGCAGTGAAAAAATCGGTTACGTTGGCGCACTGGCCATCGATGTCATTGCCCTAAGCCATTATCGAGCAATCGTCAGCATAGGAGACCAGGGCGACTCCCTCTGGTGGCTGGGGGAGCTTCGATTTATAGAAGTTGAAAAGCAAGGGTGATAAGTCACACCTTGCTCTATCCTCCTCTGTTTTGAGTTTTGGTCTGGGAAAATGAGTGTCGAGTGCCGACCATTGAAATAATTATCGGACCGCCTTTTCAGTGCCGGCAAGAGTCGTGACTGTATAATGTCATCTAGTAGTGTGGAGTGACTGACTGTATCGAAAACCTACTTCAGTTCCAGCACTACTAGGACAGTCCTCTCGCAAGGGCCGTTTTGGTTAAGGCCGCGGTTGATTTGGGTGTTTGTGGCGGTGAGTGCTGTGGTGGTGATGTACACTCTTTAGAATCCAGTAATGTGTGGAGTGGGAGTAGGAGGGCTTCAAGAGTATTCACTACTGGGGAAAGGAGAGTTATGTAACAATAAGATTCCCTACATCGACTGTAAACAATTGTAACTTAATGGCAATTATTTTTGCTTTTCTAAAATCAATCCAGTTTTGTATCCTCTTTCTTTCAATGCTCCATTGCATTTGCATTTTTTATTAAAATTTAAATAAAATCCAAATAACATCAGTTGCGCACTTACCGGCTGACTCCATGAGTTCTCAATATCGCAATTGCTTTCCTGCCCTGAAATCTCACCCTTTGCAGGCATTTTTTCATCAGTTCGTATATTCAGCGCATCTGCTGTGCAGCCACCAGCCAAGCTACTCTCTGTGGCGGCAGCGAAGGATGACGAGGTCGAAGATGGTGCACCTGGCATACCAACTAAAACCTCACGCTTACATGTATCCAGATCCAAGTATTTACCCACATCACCACCATCTACGGCCGCATTGCAATCGACACCCAGCGTTGCTTCGAAATCAGCATTTGTCGTGGCCATGGCGTGGTGATACCAATGCGGTGCATTATTTCCTATTTCGCCGCTGCCGCTGTGCACACCACCAAAGTGATTGGTATGCGGTTGCTGCTGTTGTGTTGAACTGGTGGATTCATCTGTATGGACAGTATTGCTGCCAGATGCAAGTGTGGCGGCTGTGGTGGCGTCCTGCGCAGCCTGCTGATATATGGCTGAGAAATTACCACCTTTAGCATCTGGTTGTTGTGCACCACTAGCTGCACCACCACCACCACCACCGACGGCACTGCCATTGCCATAAAGAAAACTAAATGGATAGTCGGTGAAGTTGTGTTGAAGTTGCTGTTGCTGGTTTTGATGCTGTTGTTGCGGCAGTTGGCCGGCATTTAAATCCTTCGCATGAGATGTGGTTGTGCAATTGGTTGCAGTGGTAGGTACATCTGAAGCCGATTGTGATTGTGAATACGATGATGAGATGACGATCTCTTGCACATCATCATGAGCTATAAATTCGTCTTCCCAGCGCAATGCGGCATGTGACTCGGCGCTATTTGTTTTGGTGTTAGCGAGACTCGTCGTTGATTTGGGCTCGTTCATTGCATTGGAATTGTTCGAAAAAATCGAAGTGGCCGAGAGAAAATTGGTCACGCCTGTATGTGGTGATGCGCGCTTCTTCGAATTAGCAAAATCCAACAGAACACGCGCATCATCATTGGCTGCGGCATTGTCATTCGAGTTGCTGATCTCTTTGATTTCCTCTTTCAAGGGCTGCAGATAGTTGGCTTGTGGTTCATGTTCACTTTTACATTGAATAATGGGTGCACAATTGCCAACAGACGAGTTCAGATGATTCTCCAGTATGCTGTGACCCAAATTGCTGCCATTGATGCCAATCCTATTGGTGCTGCTATCGTAAGCTGATGTGATGGGTTCGCTTTTTATCAATTTATGTGCTATTGTATGTTGTTCTTGTTGTTCATGTTGTTCGCGATGTTGTTGTTGTAATTGCAGTGTTTTCTCTTTCAATTCCATTTGTGCTTTGGAAGAGGTGGTCGGTTGTTCGCATAACGCTTCTTCATTAATTATTTGGGGTTTTATTTCCTTAGTATCCCTATTCTTATGCTGTTTGTGGTTGATGTTGTTGCTTTTGTTGTTGAGGTTGAGGTTAGCATTTGCATCAGTCTTTGTTACTTTTGGCTTGATAATTAATTTCTTCGGACCCTTTTTCTGCGCTGGCAGTGAAGTCGATGGAGGCGCATGGGCAGGCAACTCTGATTGCGCCGCCTCTGCTTTTTTTTCTGGTTCGTGTTGGAACCCAACTATATCCTGCTGCTGCTGCTCATCTCTATACGCCTGCTTCTCCTCCTTTAGTTGTATGATGTGTTGCCGCGTCAAATCTTGTATAATTATTGATGTCACTTGCGTTTGATTTGCCGATGCAGCCGCATCGCTGCATGCATTTTGTGATTGTGTTTCTGTGGCTGTGGCTGTCGGAGCAACCACTGTTGGATGCGCTGATTCCTTTTGCGCTTGTTGTTGTTGTTGACTAGTTGTTGCCATGCGTATAACACTGGTCACGTGACTCGAGCATGTTGCTGTTGCTGTTGCTGCTGATGTCGCTGACATGGCTGATGTTGCGCCTATGTTGGCATTTTGCATTTGCAGCATGGCGGTACTGGCAGCCTTTGTATCATTGTCACTGTCATTTATTCTAACCTTATTGCTACTACAATTATTTTCAACTATTTGTTCAGTCTCATTTTTGTTGGCGATTGTAGGTGGTTCGATTACAGTTGGTGCTTGAGAATCGTGAAGTTGTTTTTGTTTATCAAAATATTCCTTGTTTTGCTCTTCGAATGTTTCCTGCTCCTGTGGTGAACTAATCATTTCGTAGTCATCAAGCGGCTCCTCTTTTTCGACTTTGAGCATTGGTAAGGGCATAGCGCCGGTAAGTGCATTACTTTTTGCTGATATTTTACTGGATGCTATTATATTACCAACCAAATCGAGGTATTCATCTAAATTCAACTGTACATCGCTCAGCACAGTTATAGTGTTTTTCGAGTTAAGTTTACGCGACGTTCCGGTTGAATTAGAACTTTGGTTGAAATTTGATGTTGAGCTTGGCATCACACTGGATTCGCTATTGTTGTTGGAACTTGAATTCGCAACGGCACTGGGATCGCTGCTTGTGTCCCTGTTAGCAGAACTCATAGGTGCGCCGTTCAATGGCATGGATCTATCGCTATTTATATGACTGCTGATAATGGGGCTTGCCGTTACTGACCCATCGCTACCATATGCTTTAGTTTGCGTATTTTCGTCAAGTACTGAATTTTTCCCACTTGTTTCTGCATCCTTTATGTGGGGACTCTTATTCGAAGTAGACCGCCCACATTTGTCATTCGCCGTAGTTTGCGACTTCTGTGTTTTTCTTGAAGTGCCAGCACATTCAATATCCATTGGCACGACGTCACTTGTTTTTATTTGTTCATCGGATGTAGATTCTTTCTTGTTATCGTTGTTTTTCTCTGTCATATTCTCATCCTCATCACCATCTTCATCGTCTTTCTCGTTATCTTCGTGTATGTGCAGCACACTTAACGGTGACTGATATATGCGCTCAATCACCGAAAACTCGCCATTATCTTTCTCAACGCACTCGACAATGTGTTTCGGTGTCTCCTGGACTATAAAATCGCCATTGTCTCGTTCCAAATAGTGCGCCACCGGCGATTCAGCATAACGCAAAACAGAAGACGTCGAAGGCGATTGTGCCGCTGTCATCAACATTGAACTGTATGGTGAAGACACTTGTCTTATGCCGCCAGCGGATGTAATGGCTATAATGGCTGGTGGTATAGATGCAGCTGCAGCAGCACTGGCTGCTGAAGTTGAAGGAAGCACCTGACTTGTTATGGTGCCACCAGTCATAGCACTGTGATCAGTGGCATCCATTGGCACACGTTGCTGTACAGCTGCCGATGTTTTGCTTGAGTTGCCGAAAGATGCCAGCGAATGTTGCAATTGTTGATGCAAATTTGTTGATGAGCGTGTGGGTGGCGGAGGCGGTGGAAGTAATTCAGTAGGTTTAGCGCCCATCGAAGGGTTCGCGCTTAGAGCTGGAATATTTGAAAGAGTCTGTTGCTGATGATGGTGGTGTATTTGCAGCGGTACGGAGGAAGTTGCTGTTAATTGTGGCGGCGGCGGATGCATTGTGGGGCGCTGTTGAGTTTGAAGTGGTAGTTGCTGCAGTTGGTGTGGTTGTGGTTGTCGCTGCTGCTGCTGCTGCTGCTGCTGTTGTTGCTGATGCTGATGATGCGTTGGCTGCTGGTGATGTTGATGTTGTATATGGCTTTTATCTCCAGCAGCATTTTTATTTTTGTTTTGGTTGTGTTGAGATCGAATTTGACTTATCGCAGTGCCATAAGCAGGCGGTGGTTTTTGATGCTGCATTTGGGAGGATGCATGGAAGGGGAAAAGCTAGCAAACAAATGAAAATATATATTAGATCAGAAGAAAATTTCAAAATCTATAGCAAAGCCTATTTAGCTTGATAATAAAAAATAATTCGAAATTAGAAATTATAAATACCTGCAGCGAAGACGGTGGTGCGGGCATAGCTGTGGAATAATATATTTTCAGGTTCTGCTGCTGCTGCTGCTGATTATGAGTTTGTTGCTGTTGTTGATACTGGTGTTGAAGCTGTTGTTGTTGTTGTTGTTGAATTTGCTGCTGGATCGGTAGCATTTGAACGTGACGATGGGTGGCAACATTACTTGCAAATAGAGTAGTTGAGTGTGATGAATGTAGCAGCTTATTCGGCATTTGGCCAACCAATATCGGCATGGTTGCCACTGGTGCGGGAGGTGGTGGCAACGCTGTGTGTTGCTGTGCAATTGTAATATTTGCCGTTACATTATCCATGTGCTGTGGTTTTTGTTTATGTTGCTGTTGTTGTGGTGGTTGGGGTAGTTGTTGCTGCTGCTGCTGCTGTTGTTGTTGTTGTTGTTGTTGTTGCTGCTGCTGATCTAATTGACTTGTTACTAATTGCTTCTGTTGCCTTTGATGGTACCCATTCGCAGCAGCATATCCATCAAAATGACCTGGCAGCACTTGTCCAACAACGCTGGGAATCGCCGCTGGTATGAGTGAAACCTTAACCTTATCCTTTCCACTACCAGCTTCGGACTTGTTCTCACCATTTTCGGTTACATTTGTGTCCTTTGACTTTGCAACACCATCAACTGGTGGCTTTACCGTCGCTGTCGTTGTTGCAGCGGCCGCCACCACTGAAGTCGAAGGTTTAGTTATTGCTGGTATTGCACTGAACGCGGCTGTAAAGTTCAGACTATTCTTTTGGACTGATTCAGCGCATACTGAATTGTTTGTAGCCGAACTGCTAATTGTATCTGAATTAGCAGGAACTGGTGATAGGTTTGGTTTTTCGTCCGGATCTGACTTAGTTTCGCCACCTCCACCTCCACTTAAGGATGCCGCCAGAGCGGTACCTGCAGCAGTGCCTCCACTACCCGAAATAGTCATTTGCACGAGTGCCTTAATCACTTGCTCTTTCGGATGGGTTTCCAAATGATCCGAGAGGTTCATACCAGCATGCAGGAATAGTGTGCATACCGGACACTGTACGTTCTCCCCCATTTTGTATAGTTTTAATTCTATGCTGTGTGGTCTAGTTATGTATTAGATATAATACGACAATGCTACTGCAGTAGTTCTTTCAAGACGATAAAGCTTGAAATCATAAAATCGATATACTTCTGTGCAAGTCCATCTTCGTTAAAACATCAGTAATTTAAGCGAGGTTTTACAATTCTGGAAAAATTAAAATCGAAATTTAATTAGTTTAGCACTCTAAAAGGCTGTAATGGATATAATAATAAGTTATAATTTGTCAAAAAATTCGTCCAAATGAGGTTATGTGAACTTCCTCTATTCCATAAAAAAAAACGAATATTTTACAAATAGAAACGCAAATACGGCTTGGAGATTTACGGACATAATGCTAAAATTAAATTAAAGCTACTTTCGGCTCCTTACCATACAGATCTGAGAAGATCTCTACGAGCATTTCCAACAACTCCTCTGAAGAATATTTTTGCGGAAACTGGACTAACTTCTATCGCAGATAACGCAGAAGACTGTATTGGTAAACTTTACGCTAAACTTATAACAACATCGAACAACGCACTTCGAAAAGATGTACAGCTATACTTCGAAAGCGTATTCCTAAGATACCGTCAACCATCCATCTCTGTCTCAAATTTGCTAAAGATAATAACCTACCGCTGCAAAGGGTTCAAATCAGTAAACATCGAAACCCACCCTGGCTACTTAAAGAGGCGTCCTTTATTAACAATTTAGCACTAAATCGTAAAGCTAATACATGTCGTTAAGAATATAAATCCATTTTTTCTGAAATCGCAGCGAATTACAGAGCCATGGGCTGGAAGCTGATCTATACCGACGGGTCTAAGACAGAACTGACTTCATATGCTGTCGTAAAAGAGCAAAACGAAATAATAACTTATGGGCTCTTATTCCCATTCTGCTCTATCTTTACAGCAGAAGCAGTTGCAATTTTTAACGCTTTTTTGTATGCAATCCAAAACAAGGGCAAATTCATAGTGTGCAC
Source organism: Anastrepha obliqua (assembly GCF_027943255.1). Classification (NCBI taxonomy): domain Eukaryota; kingdom Metazoa; phylum Arthropoda; class Insecta; order Diptera; family Tephritidae; genus Anastrepha; species Anastrepha obliqua. The sequence continues at coordinate 155,868,117 of NC_072892.1, read as the reverse complement.
TGATAGCTTATCGTGCTTTTCGGCCATCCAGAACTACAACAACTCTAACTACATAATTGATTTTATAAGAGAGACACTAACTACCAAACCACAAAAAATCAAAATTATGTGGATTCCTGGCCACGTAGATATTAATGGTAATACACATGCTGACCAAATTGCAAAACAAATGAGAATCACCTCTACCATTACAACCAATATCATCTTTAAACATGACATCTAGTCTCATAAAACACCAAAGGCAAAGTGACCTCCTACGCGAGTGGAGTAATTATAACCATCCCTACTCCTTAGTTAATCCTAAGCGTGTAAAACCAGGTTTTAATGAGTCAATCCCAACGAATATGGTCACACCATACATACGCCTTCGACTAGGCCACACAATACTTACACACGCCCATATACTTCAAGGCATTCCACCCAATCTATGCCCGTTTTGCAACTCCACCCTGAGTATAAATCACATTCTGTCTTCATGCCCTAACCTTGCATAGACTAAACATCATTACTTTCGCAACATTGACCCTCTCGAAAAATTAAAAAATCCAATCCGTAGCCAACATATCTATCTCAAAGATACTGATCTACTTCGTCGGATCTAATCGAGCCATAACCATAATTTTATTGTTATGTAAACCTTTATAAAATAAAATAAATAAATAAATAATTAATGTATATTTCGTATTGAATAACGAAACTGTGGCTTCGGCCTTGGGCTCATGGTGCTCACACTCACCAACGTAAACGTTCGCCCGTCTCAGCTGACACGATGATACTAATGAGAGCCCCATGTAAATGAAAAAACAACACCGTTCCGTTCCGTAGTATCATAGATGGTTGACGTGAGATTTTGGATTGTTTTTGTAGAAACGCGTCAGCTGATTGCGCTCTCATCACACAGTGTTGCCCAACAGTGCATTTCGAAATAATTTACAAAATAAATTTAGAAAAATTCAAATTTTTATAAAATAAAATTGCAGATAGCACTAAAAATTTTGATTTGATAATTTCTCTGAGCTACTAGCAGAAACGAAACGTAGCTTGGATGGGAGCAAAACAGTTGATTGCGCATTTAGTGCTACCTCCTCTAATACTCATCTCTTTAAGATGCAGTAGCGAGAGCAGAGCAGTGTTTTCGTTGCCATTGCTACTACGAAGTAGTTAATGCAAGAACTGGTTTAACTTACTATCACATCCTGATCGTAATTGGTCCGAGATGGCGCGGGTATCACGAGACCGTTGAAAATCTTCGATTCATTCTCGGTTCGGCTTAGGCTAAAATCGTCCGAAACTCGATTGAGTTCAGTTCGGCTTTAAAAATCGGTGATCGACTGCTTTTTAATATTGTGTGACAAATACGCACATATTCGCCCTTCTATTCGTTGTTCTACAAATTTATTTTTGTTACTCACTTTTTATGTTATATTCAAAAACTGCAACATTTTATATATTTTTTTATAATTATGTTTTTTTTTTTGGTTTCATTACTTTTGCGTTTCAATTTTGGATAATTTTATTTATTTCCTAATTTTTGAATTTTTTGTTTATTTATGTTTGCGTTTATGGGGAACCGAATACTCAATAATAACCTTAGTGGTGGTGTAGAAAGTAAAAATTTCCAATTTTTGTTAAAAAAAATACCCAATCATGTTCATTCCGGTGTGGCATTACTGAGGTGCCTCTCACGAGAAAAAGAGTTTCGCATCTAAAATTTCGAAAGTATTTGATAACAGATTTTGAAAGACGTTTCGGCATTGCCAGATCATAACAAATATTAAAGACGCGTTTTTTTTATATTATTTAAAAATATAACTGATGTCTTTATTTAACCCTTCATTAGGCACCCCGGCCTGGCCAGACTGCTTTTTTAATTTTTAAAATATTTCTGGACTTGGAAGCTCCTAAAATTTAAGGACGAAAAAAGACCAGACCCGGATGCCCAACCGTAGATTTAAAAAAAGGTATCCAACGGATGGTTAAATCCTCATTATAATGTAAGTATGTACTATATGTTGACATACGAAAAAGGAAGAATCCGCGAAGACAAAAGAGGTAACTTTGGACAGAAGACTAAACAATTTTGCACTATGAACAAGAATTTGCAGATCATGGAAAAGGAGGTATTTAGTTTGACATTTTGTAAGAAAGAAAAAGAAGTTGACCTCTGACATTAAACTTTTTTTTTTCTTATTAAACAGCTTTTCAACAGTTTTTCAACAGCGTTGCTACAACAGTCAGTTCTCCGTTAGCGGATTTATATTTGGCCATGGACTGTGAATTAAGCAGAATAACACGAAAAAGAAATCTTTGGCTTTAAATTACTTTGGCCATTACGTTTCATTCATTCATTCTAGTGCCTTTCATTTCTCAAGAATGCATCAATTACCTTTTAGAAAGTTATCAAATAAATAGAAAATTAGTAAATTACGAAAGCAAGTGAAAGCTACCATTTTTGATAACGAATTAGCAAAGTGGCAACCTTGTTCTCTTTAGTGAAGTGTAGGGAAGGGAAACACTGGAAACTCTCTTTTCGTGTTCCATTCGCGGTCACACGGGCAAAATTGTTTTCGGCAACATTTTAACATTTACTACTTTAGCTTCTTCGGATATATTCTACAACCCGCTAACATGTAAAGCGGTGAACGCCCGCAACAGTTTCTTAAATATTTCAATGAAGAATGCAAACTGGTTAAATAAATTTGTTGTTTTTTATTGTTTACATATACATATATACATTTTTGTACTAGAATAAAAAAATAAACTAAACAGACTTCATATATAAATATATATGTATATATATAAAATATAATTGGCGTGCACACCCTCTTTGGGTGTTTGGCCGAGCTCTTCCTCCTATTTGTGGCGTGCGTCTTGAGGGACCTACAGTTTTAAGCCGACTCCGAACGGCAGATATTTTTTATGAGGAGCTTTTTCATGGGAGAAATACACTCGAAGGTTTGCCATTGTCTGCCGAGGGGCGACTGCTATTAGAAAAATGTTTTCTTAATTTTTTGTGTTTCACCGAGATTCGAACCTACTTTCTCTCTGTGAACTCTGAATGGTAGTCACGCACCAACCCATTCGGCTACGGCGGCCGCATATATAAATAATTCACTTAAAATTAACTTGAGTATCTAGGAAAAAATTAGAATTCAACATAATGTTTTAAATTATACCTTCTTTACTAGAAAAAAATAATCCTGCATTTCTCAAACAGCGTTCTGATGCTTGTCATCATTGATTTCTTCCGTTTGATTCAAGGCGCATTCATGAAAGGTGGTGGCACTAGACCAACAACAAAGTTCTGAACGTTTGATTGTAAAAACAAAATGTTGAGAAAAGTAGAAAACAAATAATGAATTCGCCTTGTTTCATTCTGAGCTGACAGCCACATGGACCGGCGAAAGAAAAAAAAAACAACTCAGCCGATTTACCAACACCACCTTTAATAGATTCGCCTTGGTTTGATTGAAAACCAACACAGAACTCAGAACTTTTCTCCTCCACAAAAGAAGAAAACGAATGAAGCATTTTGTCAAAAATTGCTTAAAGATTGTAAATACGAATAAGAAGAGCAATGCGTGTCGCCAGTCCGGGAGACAAAATACCCTCTCTCTTCCGCGTCCGTCCTTCTCCCACGAACAAAATGTTTCCCTGTGTAAATGGGCACTAATGTAGAATACATGCGAATCATTGTACCATACAGCATGGTGGGTATTGCGTTAAGGGTTTTAATACAAACAATGCAACGGTTGAGCACCAATGTATATTTTATTGAATTTTGCTGTGAGAACACAGCCAGAAAGCTGGAAATGTAGCTTGTCATTGGTGCTGAGAAATGAAATATGCTCTGCTTGTCAAACACTTTGATATTTTTCTAGCGGCTTCACCCACAAAGCAACACAACCCATTGAACGACATGGACCAGTGTTGACGTTTTATATTAGTTACTTTTAATCGTTTTTCTCTCTAAAACGTTTTTGGTAATTTGTTAATTTTTCTTCTGCTTTAATTTTTCGCAATCTGAAATAAACTAGCCGTGATGCCAGAAGTTTTACTACAACTTTATTCTATTACAGTTAGCAAAGCATCGCCAAAGTTCATTCAAATTGCCTATTTGAACTTATCAATTAAGGTAATCTGACAAGCTTGCAGTAAGTAAATAGGGCAATACTGCTGTTTCCGTGGCGCCGCAATTTAATGGCGGATTCTTATAGAACTCGACAAAAGAAAACGAAATGAAAGAGTAAAATTTTTTGATATCTCGCTTAGTTTTTAAGTAATTTAATGTTAAAGTTCTCTAATTTAACGAAAAGTTGGTGTTGCCATACACCTGAAATAAAAACGAAGTTCGTATGCAGAGATGTTCAGTAGAAGGTTCATTGTAAAACTGCAGTATTTTTTGCTGTAATTTTAAGTTGAGAAATAATTTTGAAAATAAAAACTCATTCAAACTTAAAAACAATGATATTAAGCGTATCTCAAAAAAAAAATAAAGTAATTAAAATTAAATTAATTAACATAGTATTTTTGCGTAGAACTTCTTTTCGCGTGGGCGGCCTTCGGCCGCGCTTCAAAAAAATAACCCTCATCAGTTCAACTCCGGCTGCGCAATCCACAGTATTTTTGCGTAGAACTCCTTTTCGATGGGCGGCCTTCGGCCGCGCTTCAAAAAAATAACCCTCATCAGTCCAACTCCGGCTACGCAATCCACAGTATTTTTGCATAGAACTTCTTTCCGTGTTAAAACCATTGAACCCAAATTTAAAACATCATATGCGTGTATATAGTAAGGAGGCACAATAACCCCCATCCCCAACATTAACACTAAACTTAAATATAATATTTAATTTTTGTTCATATTTTTGTTTCATTTGCAGGCATCCGGCAACACCATACTGTTGTCATTCCAATCTTCTTCTTATTCGCGTTTAAAATTGGAAAGTGACTGTATGGACAAATGCATTTGCATTTTATTTTAATAAAAATAATTCGAATATAAGGATAAAAATAAGTAAAAACACGCGTGTGAGTGTATATTTCGTGAATTTTAGTGAAGTGTTAAAAAATATATAGTGTAATATGGCAAATTATAGTGAAGTTCCAAAGGGCATTTTGAAGGCCTTTTTTATTCAATATCTCGAAAACTAAGGGAGATACCAAAAAATTTTACTCTTTCATTTTGTTTTCTTTTGTCGAGTTCTATAAGAATCCGCCATAACCTTGCGGCGCCACGGAAGCAGCAGAATCCCCGTAAATAGTCAGTCAGGACAAGATATATCGCGCGAATGCAGCTTTCTTTTTTTTTTAAAGTCGCAGCTTATTAGAAGAAAGTGTGTCTTCATTTTTATTACGAGAGTATAGTTAATTGAATTGCTTGAAATCATTTGTGTCGGTTTTTTATTTTTATTTTATTTTAAATATGACATTCATCCATCTAAGGCATCCGGGATATTTATATACATACTAAAATGTGGACTTTGAAATGCGATGTGTATTATTTAATATACATACATATGTGCCTACGTACTTGAAATTTGAAAAAGTGTATGTGGTTTGTTGGTGTTCTTTTTTAAACTGATATTTTCAGGTAATTTCCTTCCTTTTTTGTTTCGGTTAAACATTTGTTTGGCTGTGGCAACACTGAGCATGACCCTGCTGTACAGCACGTTGTATTGTGTGTTTTCTATATAAGAAATGAACAGAAATACAAATATGTGAACAAAGAGTAATTAAAGAGAGCAGAGAGCACTCTCATTTGTGCATCGTGGTTTAGCAGCGCTTTTATGTTTGCTTTGTGTTATATGTATTCGCATATGATAGCAGTTTAAGTTTCTATAGTATTTTGAAGTCTCTTGATCTCCTTTCCTAAGAGACTTGTTAAACATTTACCTTTCGGATAAAAAAATAAGAGAAAACATGATCGATACACTTGAATTACCAAAATAGGTTGAAAAAAACATTTTTATTTTTATTTCTAATATTATTTACATTTAATACAAAAATTTAATTTAACTCAAAAAAAGCTTATTGACTTGAATAATAGTAGCGCCTCTTAGGGGCATCGAATTACCCAATCATTCACGTTGCAGGGTAGGTATGGTGAAAAAATATTTTTTGAGGGGAACTTTGGATTCTATGCCATTAATTTTGTGTTTCACAATATTTAGCTTTAGCTTAGTGTCAAATTCGCTCAGAGCCGAATAACGGTCTGCCAGGTAGTACACCTCTAAAAATCTTTTCACCCTGTTCACGTTGGTCCTTCGTGATGGATTGCCAAATCAACTGAACTTTCCCCCACAAATCCTCAATAGAATTGAGAAGGGCTGACCATTCCAACACGCGAATGCCTTTATCGCGCAGCCATTTTTTCTCAGCAGCCGAGTGGTTGAATCATTATCCTATTGAAAGCGCCAACTATTATCGGCAACCCGTCTGTAGCTAATTTGCCGAATTCATTATGCCATCGATCTGGTACAATAGCCCTACACCATAATATGTAAAGCAGCCCGCTACTTTTATATTTCCACCGCTTTTTCCTGTTTGTGTTTTTTTAAGCTCACAGCCCTCCACGGGAAGAACTGACTGCGCGATTTAAAAAAAAAAAACAGTGCACGTGGTCACAATAATAGCACAGTGAGATGTTGCCAAGTTCTGAATGTGTTCAGTAAAACAGGAGCGCGAAGTATTACCAAATTTTAATTACTTTCGTATTAACTTTTTTATGCTTTTACAAGCGTTTAGTACATTCCACAACAAAATGCATGTAACTCAATGCACCAACATCAGAAAAAGAACAGAATCTTTAGAAACTTCGCGGTATGCAGTTTTATAGCTCATTTGATAAGCATAAACTTGACATAAGTTACGTAAGAACTTAAAGATGATCACTCAAGCTGGCAAATCAGCTGACATACGTGCATATACAGTATCATGCCAAATAAATATGAACACATAATTTTTTCATGTTTTTCTTATTATTGTAATTTAATCAAGCTCGACAAATACTCCTAACAAAAAGTAGTCCCTACCTCCTGATTATGTTAAAAAAAAAAGCTTTCTTAACACAGAAATGTCAGATGGAGTCCGCGCTGTTAAAACATATATGTCTTACCGGATTTAGTGCCATCACTGTCTCAACATCAACTGTCATTTTGTAGTTTGACAACTCAGCTTTCATTTTACCTCACCATTACCATGCGCAAATAAAATTTTGAAAATGAAATGTTGACGCAGCAGGGTGCCCACAAATTAGAAACAAAGTCAAAACAGTCAAAATTTGGACAGATGTTAAGACATATTAAGTAGAAGGTTTAGATGTTGGGTTAAATATACTAGAAACGCATAAGTTCGATTCTAGCAAACTGTGCTGTCATTTCTGTTCAGTAAAGTTTGGCAAGTCATCATGAATCGTTTAATACCCGAACAATGCTTCAAAATTGTGGAAATTTTCTTTGAAAAAAATAAATCTGCTTGCGAAGTTCATAGAGCAAAGTGTAGAAAGAAGACGCCGATATGTCGATTCGCCTTCATTCTCAACTTTTTGGCCTTTGTCCTTCGACTAAGTCGAAAATTTTACATAAGGGTCTTGGCTTACGTGCCCATAAAATACAGTTCGTGCAAGAATTGAAGACAAATGAAGAATATGCCCGTTCCCAGGGCAGTCGGTTCTACGTTACCAGAGCGACCAGGATTTATATCCGGCCAAGGACTGTCACTTCAGCAGCATTCAACAACAACAACAACAGCAACGGACATTGTCGGATATCATATTCACAGAATAAATGCCATGAAAATATCTACCAGATCATAATAAAAAAAAAACATTCCAACAATATTTGTCTTTTGCCTTATCACTTTAAGTTCTCAAGCTCTTAAAAAACACCCGGCATAATTCTTTGATGGAGGCCAAGTTGTAATCAGCTAAAAGCAAAAAAAACTGTTGCAGTAAAATTATTTGTTTCGTTAAAAGTTCATAGAAATGAAAAATGAAGCAGGCGATTTTCTGTCAAGATTATTTCTAGGTAGATTCTAAGTTATAGGGTTATAGAGTCCCCGACCTCACACAATAGGATCTACCTGAAAATAATCAGAAAATCTTGTCAGAGATTTGCTTGCGTCATTTTGAGGAAGATGATTTAAGCATTATTATGTTCCATCAAAACTTGATGCATCGCTCAGGTTACCCTAGTACACTGAGTATTGTTTCTTAAGCGATTACTTGTACTTGTGTATATACACATACACACACATATATATATATATATATTAATATGTATGGCGGTTTAATAACATATGAATTAGTACAATAAACAACGATTGGGGTCGTTATTCGATTTTGACCTTGAAATTGAATATTTAATCAAAGATATTTAAATTGCCCTGTATGACGTTTAACACACGAGTTAGCGCGTACTAGCAACGACATTCGTACACACATACACATGCGAATACAAAATTACAAATTCAATCGCTAAAAGGTTACATTTTTTAAACGCTACATATGAAATTTAAATTTTGCAATACTCCTTCTTTTCGACTACAAATGGTTAAAAGTCGACCAACAGTTTAATAAATCGGACATTTACTCATAAATTCTGACATAAAATCCAAACGATAATGTCAGCTAAAGTGGAACCAAATCGCCAACAGGGACAAAGACTACTAAATTCAATGTTCAAACAAAAAATTAATTCGCAGATAAGTCTTATACTGATTGTTTAATAAACCCTGGAAGTATCTGCTACTCTATACACATGAGTACTCGTACATATTATGTGCATACATACATACATAATAAAATAATTTATGTGGATAAATAATGTACAGAAAAAGGAGCAGATCAGAGGAAGAGAGTAAACAACTGTAAACCTTATAAAATTATAGAAACACAGTGATTCCTGAATTAAACATTTCAGAAGAGAATAAAAACAAAGCATGGGGCAATGAAGAGATTGCACTCCAAACGGTGGAGTGCACACTGAAGCACACAGGTTATGTCTACACTCACATCTACATACACATCTTCACATCATCACAGAAGGCGACGAAGCAGTCACAGGCACCGCACTGGCTTGGTCGTTTTGTACTGTAGTTGTTTTTGTTATGCGCATCTTTAGCGATCAATTGAAATACATATGTATGTATGTGTATGTGACGTGTGGGGTGCAGCAGACGATAATAATGACAGCAGCAACAGAAAACAAACACATGCAAACCAAGTGATTAAGGAACTAAATGAACAACAACAGAAATAAGCAAACGAACAACAAAACGCGAGATAAAAACAAAAGCAATGTTAAACATTTAAAGCTTCAAATACATGTTCAACCGTATGTATTAATATCTATGTATATAGGGGTACATATATACGTAAACACTATATATACATATGTATACGAAATAGCTTTAGCATGGTGAGTAGAATAATGTACATATAACAATAGCAAAAAGAAGCAAGGCGCAGAAAATAAGGAACAATAACGTGTAGCAAAGAAATATACTCGTACACAGATGAAATGGTAGACAGAACATCCAAAATGGAGTAGCACAAGAGTCGGGAGAACATGAAAATGGGGACAACAACAGGAACAGGTACATTCCGTGCTGAGCTCTCCCGGCGATGCATAAATTCTGATTTTATCGCATAAACAGCTTTGTCGGCTTCCAAAAAGTTTTATCATGAAAATTTGTGCTAATTGTTGCATTTTAGAGTTGAACTTGTATTAATTTATCATTTTGTATAGGTATGTTTGTACTTATATGTATGTACATTACTCGTATTAATGCTATGTACATACATTACTCGTGTTAAGATTATAAAATATTAATCGAAATTCGGTTTCTGAATTCCTACAAATATTAAGGAGACCATTTGTTGGGATTTAAACACAACACATAAAATTTCGTACTGCACGTAAATATGTTTATATATAATTTCATTTACTAGATTCTAAGTCGTAAAATGTTTTTTTTTTTTTTTAATTTATTTTCATGATATTTCGTTTAAGCAAAAATCATGTCGCTTTAGTTCTTTTTACTTTCATAGGAAATTGGTTCAATGGAATTCTCACATAAAATGAGGTAATCAAATGAACAGCCAAAATTTGGAATAGTTGGCACAACCACTTAGTCATAAAGAAATGCTATGCAAAGAGTAATGAGTGTGAGATGCTACCCTTATTGATTTTTCTTAAAAAAACAGGCACAAAGATGTACACTACACAATTCTCCATCTCCAAATCTACACCAATGCGTCGAACCAGTATACATGAAAGATTTTCCGGCACATTGACACAAACACCGAAACACCGACACACCGTTTCCCATTGACAATGAATGAATGCAGTAGGCACAGAGGCCTCACTAATTTAACGAAAGCAAAGGAAAAAATTAATAAATAATTTTCATTCACGTATGGTTTGATGTGCTACAATTTTTTTTTATTTTTTTTTTATAAGTATATTAGGGGTAGTAATCTAAATATCCAAATCTACGAAACGATGATATTTAAACTTTTACACGCACTGTTATATGAACGCACCTCAAGAAATATTTGTGTAATTCCCGTAGAATTACTTGGGTTGTTTTCTGCCTACTCTTAAATTTACTTATTGAAATAGTCGCTTAAACTTATACTAAATCGGTATTTATCTAAATGTTTAAATCACGAATGGCATGTTTTCATGCACATTTTTCATTGAATTCGAGAAAACCCAGTAAGTGGTTAGTATGTTTCAACAACGATTCAAAACTACGAGATGTGCTATCTGCTCGATCGAAGCAATATAATAGCATTACAATAACTGATGGTCTGTATCTATTCAAGAATTGTTTATGTAATTCAATTGAAATTTTTGCTGAGTATACAATTTTAATTTTTACATGCCTGTATAAGTTCATATACGAGTGAGCATAGGCGAGCAATAATTTTGAAAAATTAATGCCACTAATTTATGTAAAAAACTTATCATATGCCTTTTGACAGCTACTTCACGACGCCTTAAAGCATTTAGATGAATACCCCTATTGTGTGTAAATACCAACGTTCTCATATAGGATGACACAGCTGGTTCACTTCATCGAACTCACCTTAACTATGACCAATGTTGTGAACATGGGTGCTGCCGCTGGTCAGGTTACTATTGTTGCTTTGGCCTCTACTGTCAACGCTGGTGATAGCGATCGTTTTCAATGCCTTCCACACTCAGTTATTTGCCCTTTTTAATCGCTTTCGCTTTGTATCTGTATCTTCTTTTTTTATAGCAAGTGCATTATTCGCTTTTAATAATTTTCTTCTACGGTACACACAGCACACAAACACAGAGTACAACACAATATTATCGTTTACTTTTTTGTTTCTTATTTCACTAAATTACTCGGCTACAAGGGGTGTTCACATTGTTAAGCACGTCAATGTTCCCCTACACAATTGCCTACGAATAAGCACACCGTGTATAGTCCAACGACGATGGCGACAGTTTTTATGGAACGAACGTAAAACGTATTTACATGTATTTCGTTTTGGAACGTAAAAAAGCAAATAAAGATAATTGAATTTTATTTCACTGTTCTTCACTCACGCACAGATGATACAGTAGAAAGATATGGAATGGAATTTTGTATTATGTTTGGTAGAGAAAAAAAAATACTCTCAACCTGGATGAACAAAGATTTCCAATGATTGAATATAGGGCTGGCGGAGGTGATTATCGAAAATAATGTTAATTATGTCGAAAATGTTTGTGTTCTTTTGTGTTGTTACTACTGTGCTGGTGCTGGTATCGGTCTTATAACTCCGTTGGTATTAGTTAGTGGTGTTGATCCTTGATTTTTACTTCAGCTCCTTCTCACGAGAGCTCGTTTTCCTGCTACTCACAGACGTTCAATGACACATTTTTTTCTTTCTTTTTAACTTATTACCCCATACACTCCTTCCACAGCATGTAATGCGAGTGCTTCAACTGCTGCTTGTGTATGCGATTGCGAGGCCGTCCGACGGAGTCCCGTTCGTATAGGTCACACAAAAGAATTTTTTCATTCGATTTTCACAAGAAATTTCCACGAAACTCCACAATTTTTTATCGAAATCGTTACTTCACTGGTTTCTGCTGCAGTTTTTAGTATTTTTGCATATTTCCAATTACTTTTAATAAATTTAATTCTATTGAAAATATTCTGCACCGAAATGAAAAATTACGACAACGTCTAGTTATTGTATTGTAATAGAGTACACATTTTGACAATGGCCGACACAGGGTGTGATTCAATGAATAAATTAACAGCTCTGTTCACATACTTCATTATTGTAAACATTTTTTAAATATATAAAGTATTTGATACTTTCACAGTTTGTTACAAAATCGCTAGAAAATGTTCACGTTTTAACATATTTTTTTAAAACAAGCTAAAAGCGAGTATCGTTGTAAAATTTTCTCAAAACTTCATAGGGGTTGCCAGACCCTTTTCTTTGCATTCATCTATATATATATTTTTAACTTCATATTTTTTCTTAAGCCTCAGCGAATATATAAAATATTTAGCTTCCTTTGCGATATTAAAACTCCGATTACAAATGAAAAAAGGCAACTTTTAAGGAGACGCATCCAAAATGCGGTAGATTTATTAATGAATAATTGAAGTAAGTATTGACTTCAAGTGTTCCTTCATAGGTAGCGACGAGAATGAGGTGCGCATTCCATTGACTTTTATCATAAACATTGTGGAAACACATTTTTATTTACCCAAACAACAGGATTGGACGCAATGTGTTTTTAATCATTTCTATGGCAACAAAACTCGTCAGATGTCATCTCGAGTAAAAGTACACAAACAAAAGTCAACAATGTCCCAAAAATTAGAAGGCAGTTCTAATTTATGTCTCCTCAATAGATTTCACGAATATCATTCAAAATTATGTCGTTTGAAAATATACTTTCAAGTCATTCATAAGGTTGACGGCGAAATATTATACTTTATTTAAAAATTTAGAAGTTTTATTTTTCGCGTCATAATATCAGCTGATTTACTGCTGGAGTGACATCACTTGGCCGGATATTAATCCGGTAGTGCAGACTTGACTGTCGTGGGAACGATCGTCTAACTCTGTTGTTGTTGTTGTTGTAGTAGCATCTAACTCTATTTTAATGTGGTGATAATCTTTCAACGGCAGGATATAAATTGGCAGCCTTAAAGTATAAACCGAATCAATTCGCTGAGCGAACTTCGTCGGACGAAATTATGCCATCAAAATTAAAAAAAAAAAAATTTAACACACTGCAGTACATGGGATTGCACATAATGAAAGCGATGACGTAGTTCCTTTGACTTATTTTTAAATTGCCTTTGCCACAGAGATAAGAAATTAGCTATACAAATCTTATTTGCCCTATTTACTGCAATAATTTATTAGGCTTATCAAATTTACTATACGGAATCTAGGCCTTAGATATTTTTGTCAGTAAATCAACCCTGTTAGCCACTCACTGAACATTCAACTTTGGTTTTGTTGTCAACGTGAGTTTTTCTGAGTGTTTTTCAGCCGTTTGGCAGAGACATTAACATTAAAATTCTCTGCGTCTGGTGTGAAACACCAAATATATCACACAAACTGCATTTGAAATAAGATATTTATTACTGCACCAGGTATCACAACTGAACAAAGATGGCAGACAAAAATTCTGAGCAAAGCATTATGGATAAATCCATGAGATCCGTTTTCGGTAAGATAACGTTTCGTGTTCACCATAGACCATAAGTTATGTGCAATTTTCTACAGTGGGCAATATTCCGTATGAAGCAACAGAAGAGAAGCTTAAGGAGATCTTCAGTGAAGTGGGACCGGTCCTATCGTTAAAGTACGAGTTAATTTGATATAAAAAATATGTACACAAAAACAATAAATATATTTTTTAGGCTTGTATTTGACCGAGAAAGTGGAAAGCCGAAGGGTTTCGGCTTTTGTGAATACAAGGATCAGGAAACTGCCTTGAGTGCAATGCGCAATCTAAATGGTTACGAAATTGGCGGCCGTACTTTGCGTGTGGATAATGCATGTACGGAAAAGTCACGTATGGAAATGCAACAACTATTGCAAGGTCCGCAAGTTGAAAATCCCTATGGCGACCATTGTGATCCAGATCAGGCACCCGAAATTATAACCAAAACGGTTGCATCTTTGCCTCCAGAACAGATGTACGAACTAATGAAACAGATGAAGCTTTGCATACAAAATAATCCTTCTGAAGCACGTCAAATGTTGATGTTAAATCCACAATTAGCATATGCTTTGCTACAATCCATGGTCGTTATGCGAATTGTTGATCCACAAACAGCGCTGGTAAGGCAACTGGCTTATAAAATTCATAAACACTTCATATAAAATTTATAATTACAGGGAATGCTTTTCAAAGCAAATCAAATGCCACCGGTTCTTGGTGGAAATCCTTTGTCAGGTGGTGTACAATCGCAAAATATTCAATCAAGTATTATGCAGCAACCTCAACCACAACAACCATCTCAACCACCAGCAATGGTTGGACCACCAATGCCTGTACCTGGTCCCAATTTCAGTGCAATGCAAGGAGGAGATATTGATTTACGTGCCATAAATGGTCCTGTATTAGGTGGACCTGGCGTTATGGATCCAAGACAAATGGACCCACGTATGGCACGAAATATCGATCAGGATATGCGTGCTATGCCGAATCCCGTACCGCCACCACTCATGGATCCACGTGCACAACGGCAAATGCCACCACAGCAGGGTAATCCGCAACCAACATTCCCAACAGATCCACGACAGCGTCAAATCGATCCACGTCTGCGAGGAAATGCTGGTGGTCCTGGAGTTCCTGGTCCAACAATGTCACAGCAGCAGCAAACTGCTCAACAGCAACTACAAAATCGTTTAGCATCGAATTGTGGCATTCCCAACGATGCTACCGATCAGGAGAAAGCTGCTCTTATCATGCAGGTCTTACAACTTTCTGATGACCAGATTTCGCAATTGCCGCCAGAGCAACGTGCCAGCATTTTGGTACTTAAAGAACAGATCGCTAAGAGTACACAACGTTAATCTCAAAAAGAAACGAAATAATTGCATACTGACTGGCCACACAATTTTTATTTATGCAGAGGTCTAGTGGAATTTCGATTGATTTTATTTTAGACAAAATAAATGCAACATGCAATTTAAAAATTAGTTTTGTATAATTAAAAGTTTATTATAATGATAGTTCAAGGGATAGCAACCAAAGCTTGGTGCAATTTTTGTACCGCCGTATTAACGATTTGCCGCAAGCTTTCATCATCTGAACAATGCACTTGCTAAATAATGAAGAATAAGAATTAATGGAAAAATTGTACTACTTCTCTAATTTTTAACTTACCAATGTTTCCAAATTTACTTCCGCACGCTTTCCCGCTACTGTTACCGGCAAAACATCACCTTTAAACATTTTTGGTACTGAGTGTTCGCCAAATGTGTCCTGTAGAGTTTCCACCAAACATTCTCTGAAATGTGTGCGATCTGATTTAGATGGCGCAGTAGCACCTTTTATGTTGGTGCCACCCATTTCAGTTTGCATAATACATGCGAGTACCGAGTCGGCAAACATATCATTCACGGGTGTTGCCTGCCATTCCATGACTATGATTTTTCCCTCCACCATTAAGTCGATGCACTTGAATGCGCGTAAACGCTTTTCCTCCTCAACCATTTCGGTTGTGCCTACCCCACCAATTCTGTCTAATAACAACTTTAAAGTGGCTAGCGGGCTATTCCATGGTATGGACTGTCTTTGAGTTACGACGGACATGCTCATATCCGTATACTCTGAAAAATTTCAAATGCATACGTTAAATAAAGATATAAAAATATTCATGAAATAAATATCTCACTTGATAGATCTGAAGCTGCCAGGAGATGGTACTTGAAGTCGCGTTTTACCAGCACTCCAGATAATTTTTTGCCAACCTCCGGTTTAGTAGCCGCCAAATTACCCATCACCTTGGCTGTTTTTTCGCCACGGAAGTATAACTCCACCGAATGTGTGTTACGCGGGTTGTAGAATTTGATATTTGTAGAAGTGTCTGCCTCGTACTCGCGCTGTAGCGCCATTTTCAGGCGGGACATTTCGTTTTGTTCACCATGAACCAAAACCTAGGACAACGAAGGGTTTTATAAGAATAGATAGATAAAAAAAAGTACTAAATGCATGTACCACATGTTGAGGCTTGAGGAGTCGAATGAATTCACTTGTTTGTTGGTAGTCGGTATGCGCAGAGAAGGAAATATAGTCGACCGACATATTCAAAGGCAGCTTTTGACCAGCTAATGTCGTTATTTCCTCTGGTTCCGAAAGTATGGATTTTGCCAAAGTTCCTTCCACACAGTAGCCAGCAATAATGACTCCATTTTTCGGATCTGTGCACCAATTTTCAAATAGTTCTCGTGATAAACCGCTTTGCATCATACCAGGCGAAGCCATTACAACGCAAGGTCCAATGTCGTCAAAATGATCGATTCCTTTTAAGTTGGAAATGTGTCGAAATACAAACGGATTATTCACAGCTATTTGACGTCGAATTTTATCATTCATTGCATTAATGTATGTTTGGTAAACGGCCATACACTTCTTAGCCAGCGATGATGCATAGTAAATGGGTATTTCGTGCAGCTCAGGATTTTGTGACCAATATTCATCCAATATGAGCAGCAACTCCTGAGCACGGCCTAACGCAAAAACAGGTATCAAACAGCGCCCACCCTGTTGCACAATCTTTTGTACCAATGAGGTGAATCGGTTTTCACGATCTTCACGCTTTTCATGTATATGAGTACCGTAGGTGGACTCAGTAATGAGCACATCTGGTTTAATGGGTGGTATTTCCGCAGCCATCAAATGTCTATCTTCTTGCCGAGAAAAGTCGCCAGTGTAGAGGATTTTAACTCCCGCAATTTCAATTAAAAACATAGCTGCGCCTAACACATGTCCCGCATTGTATGCACAAAAACGTACGCCCATAACATCTCGTTCTTCGTGAAAATTTATAGTTTCTATTTTTTCCATAGACGCCTCCAAGTCGGCTTCTGTGTAGAGCATTTGTTCGGTTGAGATGTTACTAATCTTTATGTAATCTGATAACATCCAACGATAGATCGCTTTTGTGGCATGTGTCATAAAGCAACGCCCTCGAAAACTGGTCTTCATGAGAAACCATGGTAGAGCTCCACAGTGATCCAAGTGGAAACTAGACATTTTTTGAACCACCATTATTTTACGAACACGTTACAATAATTTCACTACTTACTGTGATATAAAGAGCAGATCAACTTCGTCAGCTTCAATTAAATCTACGTATGGTAGGGCATCCATACCAGATAAACCGGGGTGAATACCACAGTCAAGCTATTGATTTATACAAATATATTACTTTATGCAATAATGCCTAACTTTTAAGAGCTATACCATAATCTTTTTGCCTTTAAAATCAAGCATTATACAAGATCTTCCAACTTCCTGACCGGCTCCGCTGAAATATTAATATCTTTGGTATATTGCCTAAATGGATTCAATGTAACTGAGAATGTAACTTACAGTGGCTTGATTTGAAGAAGATCACTCTCTTCTGCCGGAACTCTGTCATCATTACGTTGTGCCATTTTCTTTAAGAACTTATATTTTTTTTTTGGAAATAAACACGCGTTGTGAATAAACATAAACTTCTCTACTCTTCGGCAGACAAAAAATTCATAAACGCCGCCAAGGCGAATTCATAGTACCGCTTACTGCCAAAAACAGCTGATGGCGAATTTTATTGTGGGTTAGGGTATCATCAAAGATCATAATTACTAGGGCAGTTCACAATTGAAGGCACCTGGCGTTATGGTCCTGCTAATTCGGAACAAGAAAATAATACGCTTGGCTTGATAGAATAGGAAAAAAAAGAATTAAATTAAAAATTTAAATTTAAATAATAATTAAAACGGTACTCAAATTTGTTTACGCACCTTAAAAATGGAGGAGACATCGCAGATCAAGACCAAATTTACACAATTATAAAAAAAGAACTGAGTATCTTCAAAACTATTTGATTACTAACATAAAATCAAGTGCATAACTCGAAATTCCTAAGCTTTTAACCTTTTTGTGAGCCGTCGAAAAAATGAAACTTATATGAAAAAAAAACCGAAAAATACACATAAATCCGTTATATTTGGTAATTTCGCGTTTAATGTGGCAACATAATTGAGGTTTTAACATTTCGTTACAAAATGAGTTATTTAATCTTCACTTAAAATATCTGTGGCCATTCAAAATTGTAATATCAAACCGACAACATTTTCCACCCCTTTCTCAAGTGTGCTGATTTTTTGACGTTAAATTTGTCAGCATGATAAATTCGACTTTGTTTTGTTGTTGTTGTTGTAGCAGCATAAACATTCCCCACACTTACATACGGGGAATGCTGCTGGAGTGACAGTCCTTGGCCGGATATGGTCGTTTCGATAACGTAGAACCGACTGTCGTGGAAACGTCGACTTCGTTTTCTCAACAACCGGTTAAATTTTAATTTATAGATAGAAAGGCAGCACTAAATAAGGATAGAAGAAATAAAGAAATTAGTTAAGAACGGGTTTGGTTGAAAGAGGGGAGGTTACGACCAATTTCGTGAATGAAAAAGAAACGAACGGGAATCTGTACAGAGTACAGCTAATAGAAGAACCTGGCACGGAAGTTCCTTAAACCAACATGCTCAAAGGTATACTATTGAGACAGCTTGCAAATACATTTTTGTTTTTTTTCATTTTCGCATAACACAACAACTTTCGTTTCATATAGTAAAGACATTAAAATCGTCTGGATACAATGTTGTCGCAGTTGTTAGAGACCTAAGCGGAGCAAATGTTTAATAAGTTACGATTAGATACTTAGTTAGTAGGAGTATTTATTTGTGTTTTCACAATTTAACGCTCGGCACTTCGTTTTCCTTAGGTTCTTTAGTTTAAATGTTACAATTCACAAAATTACTAAACCATTTATTGAATTTGTACAAACATTGTCTCTTCCTTTTGTTTGTTTTGCACTATTATGTTGCCTGACGTCACACTTGTCAAAATCGCGAAAAATTAGTACTGGTTTTGAGAATACGCTACCATCTGGTTTCAATTCGCCCTGAATTTTGGTGTTTAATTTGACAGAGAGGCCACTATTTGAAGACGAAGCGATAAAAACTGCATTGCGGAAGAAGAGTTGATATCTAGATTTGGTGCAGGAATACAAAGAGTGACTGAAAATAATATTTCCTCATAATGAACCTTTCCTCAAGCGCATGGTTATAAAACTTAAGTATATTTTACATAATAATTTATTAGAACAATATACCATTCATGAAAATAATTTCAACCCGTCAATACGCTTTCTTCTATTTACAAAACAAAACAGACGACACTATTGATGTAACCAATGAATCGACTGATTGTCAAATTTGTCAACGGCATATACAGTACAAACAGATCAGAAAATGAAGACACGTTTTTTTCGCGAAATCTTTATTATGGTCTGTCGGCTTATACCGCTAAATCTGTTTTTTACAGTGTGTTTTATGTTATTGGAGGTTTCTGGCACCCCAGGCTGAATTCAGCTTTTTCTTTTCGATTTGTTTTGCTAACGTCATTCGTTGCTTCTTCTGCAACATACAAAACCATTCACAGAAATCGCTTAGTTATGTGTCATTCAAAAGCCGTCACTCCCTTTCATTTTCTCTATTGTTTGAGTCCAAATTTGCAGTCGTGCATAGTTTACCCAAAGAATTTAATTCATTTTTGTGTCTACGAATTAAATAACTGATTACACTGGCCTTTCATTGAAAAAAAAAATCGAACGGAAACTATAGTGAAATGTAGTGAAGAGTTGTGAACTATAATACGAAGTGTTATGTGGCTACCACGCAGAAACTGCAGAATGACGTAAAAATTGAAAATTTGCTACCGTAGAAAATATAAATCGAGATTATTAGAATTAACACCTTCTACGCGAACATAGAAGTGCGTAACAGTCGCGCAGTGAATTTAGAAAATGAGTAAGCCAGAAACAGATTCGGATAGTTCGGAGGAATTTTTCGATGCTGAAGATTCGACGCCCAATCGCCTTTCCACTTTAAGGTTCGTTGTAATGCGTACGAGTTTCAAATTAGTAATAGGAAAAGAGCTGGTCGGAGTCACGCTTTTCGAATACTTTACATACATGCATATTCTCCAAAAACAACAAATTCTCTTAAGGACACGTCAATTGAAATTGAAATTTTCTTCAAATGATCACCTGTAACGCGAGAACCTTTTTTTTATTTTGCAGTCGTAAATGCAAGCTATCACTTGAAAGTACACAAGCGCAGGATGGATTTATATTCCCTGACCCGGCTGTGCGTGTTAATCCTTCATCTGACAGCGATGCGACACCGATAGGTGGCGGTACTCCAGCTACCAGCAGCCCGACAAGTAGTCTGAGCTTGGGTGCGCGAGGACCCAAGCAGGACATGTTTGTCGAACCCAAACCAGTGCAGGTAAGAAAGTAGAATACGGCGTTAATTTGAAAGATTATGGCACTACAATCTTGTAGCTGTTTGCATGCAACTTTATTACAAGAACAACTCCTGAATTTTAAATAGTTTACGTAGCGTTGTAATCAGTTTTATGTATTTTTGAAGTACCTAAGTTTGTAGGCAATTTGTATGCAACGATCCATAATATAGAAAACTATAAATTGTATAAACAGACTTAGAAATATCTATTCATGCTTAAACTAAAAACAAATACTGGTATGCAAATCAGTTTTTCGCTCAAATGTTTTCGATTTCACTTTCAAACCCATGTTTGGAAACTTGCTGTTGGCTACACATAAAACGACGGTTTTGCACCCCACCCATTTCTCCGACTAGCGTTATTCCTTCCATGTTACTGCCATTGCATTAGTGGTAAAACCGTCGGCGGCCAATTTGTACGTGACAATAAAAATTAAATTTGCATATTTGTATAACAATTAAGCCTAAAAAGAAGACTACTTTATTTGAGCAGTAGATAGGTTAGGTTAGGTTGAAGCGGTTGTCTTATGGGACACACTCAGGCTCATAGCCCATTGTGATGCCGCGTGGGGGAGCTTTCCCTATTTCTCCTAAAACCATTGTGCGCTTTTCAAAAATTTTTGAAGATCTCCTATTTCTGTGGAACTGAGATCTTCCAATTCGTTAAAAAATTGTTTGCCTAGAATAGCAAATCTCCGTCTGGATAGAGCAGGACAATGGCACAGAAGGTGCAAGATTGTCTCCTCCTCTTCCTCATCGAGACAACTTCTACAGAAGTCGTGTGTTTGCACACCCATCCTTTGGGCGTGCCTACCTATTAGGCAATGTCCCGTTATGACTGAAATTAGTGTGCTAAGATTGTGTTTGTTTTGGCTTAGCAAAGATTCTGTGCGTTTAGCACTAAGAGTCGGCCACAGTTGACGGGCGATTTTGCAGGTGGCTTCATTGCGCCATCTCACGTTTGCTTTCCTTACGATTCCTTCGAGGATAAGTAGCTTACATGTTTGTAAGGGAATGCCTATGTCGTTGTCTATGCACTCATCGGTCAACTTGGTGCCGAGTCTCGCTAGTTCATCGGCTCTACAGTTACCCTCAATGTCGCGATGGCCAGGAACCCATATTATCCTTAGGCGAAATGACTCAGCCATCTCGTTAAGAGATGTGCGGCATTTCATGGCTACCTTGGAGGTTGTCGACTGTTTTGTGAGGGATTTTATCGCCGCCTGGCTGTCAGTGAAAATGTGGATGTCCTTTCCAGATATCGCATCACACTGTACCAGTGTCGCGGCTTTCGTTATTGCCATCAGTTCGGCCTGAAAGACACTACAGTAGTCGGGGAGCCGAAAACTGAAGGAGATCCCCAGATGCTCGGAGTATACACCTCCGCCCACCTTTCCCTCGAGCTTTGAGCCATCTGTGTATACATGGATAGACTCGCCCTGTCTTACATCGTCCCGTTCCCACTCTTCCCTTGAGGGTAGGAGGGTCGTGAACGATGTAATGGCAAGTGTGGGCGGGAGTGCATAGTCCACCAACCCGGGAATCTCCGAAGTGCCAGCCAGGATTTTGCCGTGACCGTAGCTCTTATTTGACCACTTGCTTAAAGTGTTCAGCCTTATTGCCGTGCTGCGCGCGATATATTTTGCCTGCAAATCTACTGGCAGGAAGTTTAACGTCGCATATAATGCTTTCGATGGTGTTGTTGACATCGCGCCAGTTATGAGAACAGATGCTAGTCTTTGAACCTTGTCAAGTTTTTTGATGTTCACCCCCTTCTCAAGGGCATTCCACCATATTACAATGCCATAGTAGAGAATAGGCCTAACTACTGCTGTGTACAGCCAGTGTACCATTCTGGGTTCCAATCCCCATCTCTTCCCAATTAGCCTTCCGCAGGAGTACAACGCCATCATGGATTTGCGTACTCTATCTGCGACTGTGAGCCCCCAATTTAGCTTTCTATCCAGTATAAGTCCTAGATATTTCGCCTTTTCTGTTACTCTAAGTGGTTTCCCTCCTAGGAGTATGTGTTTTAGAGCAGGTGTTTTATGTTTCCTGCTAAATAGTATCAGATCCGTTTTCTCCGGATTTACTTCAAGTCCTCGACTTTTACACCAGAGTGATAGTCTATTGAGGGATCTTTGTTGAAGATCGCATAAAGTTGGAAGGTGCTTCCCCGAGATTGCTATAACAATATCATCGGCATATGAGATTATTTTCCCTTCCATTTTTTCAAGTTCTTGAAGAAGATTATTGACAGTTAAGTTCCACAAGAGTGGAGATATTACCCCACCTTGGGGTGTACCCCTGATCGGGAATTTCTTGGCGGATGTGTCACCCAACTTTGCGATTATTGTTCGCCCAGTTAGCATTCGTTCTATAAACGAGACTAGTGCCCTGTTTACACCCATTTCCGTTAGCGAAGTTGTAATAGCCTCCGGATGAATGTTATTGAAGGCACCCTCAATGTCCAGAAAGGCAGCGAGGGTGTATTCCTTATAGTGAAGTGATTTCTCAATCGTGTCGACTAGCGCGTGGAGCGCTGTTTCCACTGATTTGCCTTTGCTGTATGCGTGTTGGGACGGTGATAGCTTATTGCCAATTTCTCCTTTGATATGCATATCTAGTAAACGCTCTAGGGCTTTTAACAGAAAGGATGATAGGCTAATCGGCCTGAAGTCCTTCGGTTTCGTGTGTGTGGTTTTCCCTCCCTTGGGAATGAATACCACTTTTACTTCCACCCATTTTTTGGGGATATAATTGAGTTGTATCGCCGCCTTGAAGATTAAGGCGAGTATAGGTGCGATCATATCTCTTGTATGTTGCAGATCAGCGGGGATGATTCCGTCTGGACCTGGCGATTTGTAAGGTCTGAAGCTGCCAATGGCGAAGTTTATGTTATCCTCCGTTATGAAATCTGTTGGGGGATTCCCGTTGTGAACTGTGGTTTGAGTTCTACTGTCTTTGTTGCAGAGACAACCCGGAAAGTGTGTCTGCATTAGTAATTCTAGTGTTTCTGCACTGCTAGTTGTCCAGTTGCCGTTCTCTTTTATGAGGTAGCTAGGGTTGCTTGGGCTCGTTGATAGGACTTTCCGGAGCCTGCTGGTCTCCGAAACACTTTCTATCTTTTGACAGAAATCTCTCCAAGACGTTGTTTTTGCTGCCCTTATGGCATACTTAAATCTACGTTGACATTCTTTGTATCTATCCCACGAGTTAGTTCTCTTCGCTTCGTTATACATAGTTCTACACTCCCTTCTAAGGTCTGCTATGTCAGTGGACCACCAAGGGGGTTTCGGTTTGCCTCTTCTTGTTCTCTGAGGACATGCTGCTTTCGCAGCTTGTTGAAATGCTGAGGTTATCTCGTCAACCGCTGTGTCGAGCTGTAGCTCGGAGTCAATTTGGTATGTCGCGCCAGAAAGTTTGCTGGCCAGTGTGGTTTCAAACACGCTCCAGTTTGTGCGTCTGCGGTTTATGACCGGCTTGCACTTCTTAGTTGGTAATGAAATATTGTACATTAGGTACCTATGATCTGAGAAGGAGTTGTCTTTAGACACTCTCCATTCTTGTAAGATTTGCGCCCCTTGTTCATTGACACAAGTGATGTCTAGAACTTCCCTTCTTGTAGTAGTTACAAAGGTAGGGGTATTGCCTATATTGCTGATGTAGAGATTGTTGCACATAATGAATTCAAAAATGTACTCACCGCGTGCATTTGTGTCTGAACTACCCCAGACATGATGATGTGCGTTTGCATCTGCTCCCAGTATGAATGGGGTACCGCATCTTGATGCTTGCTCAGTTGCACTTCTTATGAGCGGTGATGGAGGTGGTTGCTCCGCGTCATGTGCCATGTATGAGGAGGCAAGCCATATCGTCCTTCCGCAGGACTCCACCGATATGATGACGTTATCCGCATCGCTAAATTGTATTAGTAAATAAACATTAATACATTTCTTTGCTAGTATACACGACCTGGGTTTACCTTTGTCAGTGACATAGATCAATTTGTATTCTTTATTGCTCAAACCGCAAACCTGATCTTTTATGACCCATGGTTCTTGGATGAGCACTATATCCTCTTCTCTTTCTGCGAGACGGAGGATGAGTGCGGCCGAGGCCGCCTTACTGTGGTGAAGATTGATTTGAACAACCTTCACCATCGCTTGTATGCGTTGTTGAAGGGCAGCCAACCACGGTTTGGTCGGCGTTCTCTTCATCGGATGTAGGGGGGAGAGACTCCTCATCCTCCATAGCGGAGAAGTCAGAGTACTCCCCCATATCCTCTAAGGTGACCCTTTCGAAGAGTTCACCAACCATGCCGGAGTTGGATGCCACCTCATCGTTGTCTGTGACTTCGCCCGCCTCTGCAGATGTGGTCGTATTTCCTGTGGGGGTGTTCTTATTAGCTACATCCTGTCTGTAGACATGGAGAGTTAATGATTGGAAGCCATAGTTTATCTTCCAGTTTCTTTTGGCGAGTGGGTCTAGTGATTCCTCGTTTAGGATTATCACTGCTAGTCTTCTTTTGCCGTCCACTTCGCCAATCTTTGCTACCTTCCAGTCGCTGGTAGGTAGCTCAGGGTTGCCTAGTTTAATGTGTTCCAGTACTTCCTCTGTGTCAGTATGGAAGTCTGGTATCCAGGCTCTCGATCTTGGCCGGTTGGGAATGTCTTCTCGAGGAACGACATCAAGACGAGCCCCCGGCCAAGGTACCCCTATGCGATTAATCGCCAGGGTGTAGAGGTCTACGGATCGCTGATCAGCGCACCTTATTAGTTTGACGCGGGATTGAAACCATCCCGCATCTGAGCAGCTGCGTGGAGGTCCTGGATTCTCTTTCAGGATGTCCCTGTACACGAGCAGTAGATAACAGCAGGTGTTTATAAATTATGTACTCTTATTGGTGTGTAATTAATTAAAGTTAAATTAAAAATTAAATGCACTCTTTTCACACTAAAACTACTGTTTGCTAAATTTTTCAGTCAACATACATATAACTATTTATGTCGCTATGTATGTACTTACATAAATCTGTATGTAATGAAATTGAAATATATGGCTAAATTAACTATTAACTGCCCAAAAAAATAAAAAAAATTAATGGTATTCATACTCTGTCAAGCACTTTAACTTATCACCCGCTGAAAGTATAATTATGCCATAGTTAAATTACCGCTATTATTGTAAGAAGATAAGATATGCACATCTACATACATTATGTAATATATCATACATATGTATGTGTATAAATGAGCATTTGTGCTATTTTATTGAACAGATAAATATTTAGTCTACTTTTTTTAATGAAGTCATATAATTGAACGTTACCAAATTCAAAGGAGTAATTGTTTGGGTTTTCGAATTCATTATTGTGCCTTCGAAAATAGCACATTATCTTTAAAAATATATACCATAATTTAGATAATATTGTATACGAGCTCTAGCCGAATGTTTTTGTGCGTTCAGTGGGGGCCGGGTTCGAAATCCATTGTAAGAATGAAACACCAAATGATAGAAAAGGTTTTGTTTTCAAATAGTGATCACCCCACGGCAGACAATGCCAATTCTTTTTCCGTGTATTTCTGTCATGAAATATCTCAAAAAATACCATTTGGCGTTCCGAGGCGATGTAAAACTTTTGGGTCCACCATTTGTGGACGAATATGAAGTCACATACCAAAAATCGAATAGGGATATACATACAGTCAGTTAATACTGAGATATTTCAATAAATAAAATTAATTTTTTAAAACTTCAAAAAATAACCATCTTATTTCTTAGGCTTTGTAGATTTCGTAACAGCAAAATTAAGTTTCGGTGATCCAAATGGAAATGAGTATTAAGTGCGCTAGTCGAGAAAATTTATTTTGCTATTGTATATTAGTATAATCCCTAGTTTAAGAGGGTATTGTTATATCAGCTTAAAATAATCCCTAGACTCTTTATAGCTTGACCGTGTATTAATTATGGTTGTTGTTGTTGTTGTTGTTGTAGCAGCATAAACATTCCCCATACTGACATACGGTGAATGCTGCTGGAGTGATAGTCCTTGGCCGGATATAAATCCGAGTCGTTTCGGTAACGTAGAACCGACTATCGTGGAAACGTTTAATTATGGTCATGTAGGTGTGGTAGACCCAATTGTTGTTGTTGTTGTTGTTGCAGTACACTGTCCTAGAATCGACTAGCTTAAGAAGTTGTCGTTCTCGTTGCAGCAGTCTTACTAAGGCATGCTTAAGTTCGAAATGTTAGTTTACCAGAACGCTTAAGGTGATGGGAATCCCCGCCATTCCATTTATAAACTCATTGCGGTGTTCACTGGTCACTGGGTGATCGGTACTCATGCGGAGAAGCTTGGAATACCGTACAACCCCTATTGCAGAAGCTATGGGGATCCTGCAGAGAGAGAGAGAGACTGCTTCACTTTCTCTGCAAATGTCCGGCTCTGTCGGCTAGACGCCTTAGCGTGCCTTTGGGGATGGCTCGAATAAATTCTCCAGCCTAGATCCCTTTTCTCTCCTCCACTACATCATCAGCACTGGGTGGCAGTAGACGGTTTTCTTTTCCCTAAATTTTTTCACCATTTTCCCGCTCTTGCCAGAACGCGCCGAGGCTGCTTAAACTCTTCTGAATGTCGGACAGATTTGAAACCTGCAACCATTCACTATTTTTCATTATTTATCAGAGAGGTGAAATAGTTTCACCACATCGGGAACTAGAGAGGGAGACTTGTGCCCAAATGTTTCCACAACAGTCGGTTTAACGTTACTGGAGCGATCCGGATTTATATACGGCCAACAACTGTGACACTACTTGCATCCAAACACAATGGGCCTCTAGGCCTAAGTGAGCTCCTAACCAAACCGAACCTAGTTTTAAGTGACAAATGAATATGCGGTTAATTACACTGTGCGCACACAACTCTATTAATTTTAATTCAATTACAGTCAAATATAGCTCATTTGACGCAAAATTAAATTTACTATAACAGTAGTGTACTAAAAAAAATCCTCAATATCGGATAATATCGTAAAAATTATGTCAAAGTTGAAAAAATAGAGAAAAAACAAAAAAATTCCAAATACTTCCGTCTACAGTCTAGTCAGTTGTCATTTCAGAAAAAATGTCAACACATTGTCAAAAAGGGTTGTTTTTGTTCTTTCGAACTAAAAAAGCAAATTCGAAATCGGATGGAAATTGGCGAAGTTAGGAGTTATTCTTCACATCAACCTACTGAAAAACGGTTTTATGGCCATAAAATGAGATTTTGGGGGTGTATTAGAAATTTCTCCTATATCATTTTTTTTAGCCATAAGTTGTGCTAGGTCTCCATAAAAGTATATTTAATTTTTTTTTTGTCACACAGTGTTATGCCGCTGCTCTTTCACAAGTTGGACAATGCATGTCGAGTAAATCGAAATTGATTCGGGATAGATGGGAACCTGCTACAAATTTTAGAACATAATTTTTTATAGTAGTTCAATAACTATTATTTGTTGGTTTATATACAAGGGACAGATTTCTCATGTTAAGCAATTGGAATTTAATTTGCTACAGTTTGCAGTCTTTATTATTGAATTTAAATTGATTGAGTGCAGATAGCGTATATCTGACTTTTGTATGAAAGAGAAATTGTGGTTTTTGTTGTTGTATAGGGTGGGCCATGTAAAATTTGCTTTTTGAATCGGCTATAAAAAAAAAACTAATCACTATTTTTTCAAACTTTTTTTTTTTATTTTGTATACTGAACATTGTCATTTATGAATGAAAAATAATATCGTTCAAATAACTGCCACGACTGGCTTTACAGTAGGCCATTCGATCAACACAATTTTTAAGCACATTTTCAATTGTTTGGGCTCCAATTTCATGAATGACAACTTCGATTTCGTGTTTAAAGGCATGAATCGTCTCTGGATGGTTCGCATAGCATTTGTCCTTAACGGCTCCCCACAAAAAATAGTCCAATGGGCTTAAATCACGGCTCCGAGGCGGCCAATTGATATCGGAATTCAAAAACGGTAGCCAAAAGTTCGAGTGTAACTTTGGCAGTGTGACAAGTTGCACCGTCCTGTTGAAACCAAATGTCGTCCATGTCATCCTCTTCAATTTTTGGAAACAAAAACTCGTTGAGCATGACACGGTAACGCTCGCCATTTACTGTAACCGCGGAAGAAGAAGACGACTCACCGGGCAAAGACAAAGAACTGTTGCTTTCGACATTTAAGGCAATTGGCCGGCCGGTTCTAAACTATGCTGCGCCTGTCTGGTCGCCTGGAACTAGTGATTCGCAGTGGACAAAGCTACAGACATGTCAAAATACCGCCATTCGGACAGCGACCGGGTGCCTCCTGATGTCACCCATCCAGCATTTTCACAACGAGGCACAAATGCTCCCAGTAGCGGAGCACAACAAACTGCTCAGCAAGCAGTTCCTGCTGGGGTGTTACCGCAGGTTTCACCCCTGCAGACACCTGCTTGAGCCTGAGCCGCCTCCCAGGCACGTCAGGAGACACCTCCTAGACTACGCTGACGAACTCCAGGACAAAACTGACTGAAACCTACTGGACCGGACAGTATTTAGACAGTCAATAAACGACATTCACGGGGAGACCGTTACCACCTTCATGAACTCCCGTCCTGTGAATGCCGTAATCGGAGTCCAACCACCACCTATCGCAGATGAAGAGCTCCAGCTTCCCCGTGAGACTCGTGTAACATTGGCACAATTACGTTCTGGATATTGTAGCAGGTTAAACTCCTACATATCCAGAATTGACCCCGACATACCAAACACATGTCCGGCATGTGAAGGTACCCCGCACGACACTAACCGCCTCTTCACATGCCCCCTCAAACCGACTCATCTAACCCCCCTCTCCCTCTGGATCCAACCTGTCGATGCTGTTTCGTGGGCCTACCCTTAGATGAGCTAGACGAAGACGACCGATGATATACTTACACTGACAGGGCTAACTATGCTGTTAAAACAACAATAAGACGACTCACAACTTTGGAAATAGGTTTTCAATATTTCCCAATTTTGTTCAAGCGTATAGCGTCTCATTTCGTAAATGTCAAACCTTTAAGTAAATTATGAACACATTTGACATGTAATTTGTGTTACCATTCTCAAAAAAATAGGTGGTTCAAAAAGCAAACGCTATATGGCCCACCCTGTATATTGTGACATAATTTTTTCATATTGTGTTAT
The DNA here is from genome assembly GCF_027943255.1 of Anastrepha obliqua. NCBI lineage: Eukaryota > Metazoa > Arthropoda > Insecta > Diptera > Tephritidae > Anastrepha > Anastrepha obliqua. Next base: position 155,838,317 of record NC_072892.1, on the reverse strand, counting down.
AATTTTGGAGAACTCTGCTGTAGTGATATTTATTGATTGAGAAAATCTGCTCGTTCCGGTAGCGTACGCGAGAAATAGGATCGTTAACACAGGTCGACACTGAAAATGATTCAAGCATCGGACCCGGCCTATCTTATAGATTTTTCATCGCTGAATACGAATCTGACCTTAAAAAGTTTCCATCACGTCAAGATTTTGAAAAAAATTAGTTCAAAAAGTCAAAAAAACGTGTTTTTGACCATTTTTGACCAAATGTAGTGGATGAACCTGAGGTGATGGAAGCTTCTACCTAGCCTTAAACTGAAGCCTGAACCTTCAGTTATAAGATCCAAATCGAAAATACCCTGAATCAATTGTAAATTTTGATGTAGCACAATTTTTTTAACTGCTCGCGCACGATAGGTGCAGCCATGCAGGCTAGTTAGCCTTATCATAGTGGTGCGCTGACTTGTACCTTTTACCTATCATGTTTTTAGTTATTGGGTTTGCTTAGCACGATTCGGAATTATTAGATATATATGTTATCAGAACTGCACTTTACATATCTTTTGTGATAAAAAGTTCATTTTTAATTGACACTTCAACATAACGCTTGGGCTGCAACATGTCCTTGAAGATACATTTTCTTGACTCGCATTTGGATTTTTTCCCACAAAATTGTGGAGACGTTAGCGATGAGCATGGTGAGAGATTTCATCAAGATATAAAAACTATGGAGAAAAGATATCAAGGAAAATGGAATCCTAGCATGCTTGCTGATTACTGCTGGGGCTTATTAAAAGATGATGATTGCAATTACTCTAGAAAGTCACAAAGATTAACCTTCCCAAGTCTGCCGAATAAAAATGAAATCTTAGAAAATGAAAGTACTCAAAACTAAATTCTTTATCCTTTGTGTGTTTCTTCTTATTCCTTAAAACCTTGAGAAAACTTACAAAGATTAGAAGCATCCGTGAAACTTGTATTTGAAGAACAAATTGTGGATTCAAAAAATTCAAACAAAGAAGGAAGAAATTCCTTTCTAAGGAATAACAAAAAATTACCACAAATGCGAGAATATTAATAAACAAAAAAAAAACAAAAAGGAAAAAAAAACAAACAAAAAAAATTTTTAAAAATAAAAAAGAACAAAAAAAAACAAAAGTGGAGTGTAAAATACTGACAGCCTCCTCGCGGCACATTCTGGGGTCGTGAATTTAATAAATTTATTATGCACTAAAATATTGGTTCACCAGCTAATGTCAGATTATAAAACTTTATTACTACTGTCAAAAATTAGTCTAATATAACTATATAAATTCATCTTTCAATAGTTGTTCGTGAAGTAAAAAGTAATTTAGATCACCATATTGGTTTTGCCTTTTTAAATTATGATGCCATATTTGTCTTCAGCGCATCATAAAACCAAACATTGAAAGAAATTTTTAGCTGACCCAGCTAACCGTATAGCTGAATTGCGATTAGCTTGAAATTAAGGTGTAACAGTTAGAAATATGTGTCTTTGGTAGAAATATAGCTAATAGCTAGAAATATTTCTAACTGTAACAACTAAATTTCTAGACAAACGAAATTCTACATACAATTTTTGCCTTTTCTTTAATTCTAAGACAAGCTGCAAAATCAAATTTTTATTTGATTTTATTAAATTTTTATTTTCGCCATCTTGAATCCGACACTTTCAATTTTGAAATTACAAACCCAATAACTAAAAACATGATAGGTAAAAGGTACAAGTCAGCGCACCACTATGATAAGGCTAACTAGCCTGCATGGCTGCACCTATGAAAATCGTGCGCGAGCAGTTAAAAAAATTGTGCTACATCAAAATTTACAATTGATTCAGGGTATTTTCGATTTGGATCTTATAACTGAAGGTTCAGGCTTCAGTTTAAGGCTAGGTAGAAGCTTCCATCACCTCAGGTTCATCCACTACATTTGGTCAAAAATGGTCAAAAACACGTTTTTTTGACTTTTTGAACTAATTTTTTTCAAAATCTTGACGTGATGGAAACTTTTTAAGGTCAGATTCGTATTCAGCGACGAAAAATCTATAAGATAGGCCGGGTCCGATGCTTGAATCAGAAAAATAATCATTTTTTGTCGACCAGTGTAATTGGATGGCTTTTGGCAAACTGTTCTGTATAGCGAAATGATCTGCATTTTACACGATCACGATGTCTTGCTTCAAAGGTCGACCACGTATTAAATAAATGAAGCTTATAATATATTTTTTCGTCTTTAAACGATTGTAACAATGGCGTTGTTTGCAATGGTGGTGAATCTACGTCGGGTGTCTCCTTGAGACAAGTTTTGTGTCCAATAATGACACTCTGATTTGAGGCCCTAGGTACCACGAAAAAAAAAAATATATATATATAATTGGTGCTTACACCCTTTTTGGCTGTTTGACCGAGCTTCTCCTCCTATTTGTGGCGTGCGTCTTGATGTTGTTCCAAAAATGGAGGGACCTACAGTTTTGAGGCTCCATTGCCTACCTAAGGGCCGACAGCCATTAGAAACCACTTTTTTTTTTTGTGCTTCACGGAAATTCAAACCAACGTGCAACGAATTTCTAATAGTCACGTAGTCACGCACCAACCCATTCGGCTACGGCGGCCGGAAATATATACATATACATACATATATAATGCTTATTGGTATTGGAAAGCGACGTTGCATGGTTTGGTCTGGATTGTTAATCTGAAAATTGTAGACTTGATCTTAACATCTAGAACTTGAGTGTATCAAGAAACTGAATCTAATAGGAACGCACAATCGGATCCGTTTAATTTGGGTCATAGGACACATTTGTATAACTGGGAACAAAATAACGGACGCATTGGCGAGAGAGACTGCGGTCTCGCCATTAATAGGACCTGAGCTCTTCCTTGCTATGGGACAATGTACCAGAAGGAGACGCTTAGGATTGAAGAACTAGGGCTAAGATAGGTTTACTGACACCAAACTATGGGTCTACGCCCAGCGAAATCCCTACTGAGAGGGTACAACCAAAAGAGGTTTAAAAGACTTGGAACCCTCCCAAGAATAAACTGAAAATGCTCACGGACATTCTAAGCGGCCATAGTCATCTGCACATGATCGAGACCGTGAGGTCTAATAATAATATTTTATTAATTTCGGACTTGAGTAAAAGCATCAGAGGTTTATATTTCATTAGTTATATTGCATTTGGAAAAATCAATGTTCAAATAATATTTCAATTTTATAACTGTGCAACTTTATCAGTATCAATTTAGGAGTGAGAAATACGAGAAATTAAAGAAGTATTTAATTGTCATGAATTGTTGTCTTTATTACTGTTAATGTGAACGCACCAGCACAAATATAAACCATAGTTAGCGTGAATTGTTTGCTTGGTGGTTGCAGTATTTTTTTAAAAAGTTTTTTACTTCTGTTTCTTCCGTTCAGTAATTAAATGTATTTTTTGTTAGAGTTTAATATTTCATAATCACAAGGAGTACCTTAATTTATTAATTTGCTTAAGTTATTTACACATTTTTTACACTTTCTTTTTTATTTTCATCTCCTCTTTCGAATATTATGAAACAAACAAAAAAAACCAAATTCGTTTCGTAGTTTGGTAGGCAGCGATTTCACGAATTGCGTCAATGCATGCAAAATGATGAAGATGATAATCCCGGAAACACACTCACACCTGATTCTCAGGTATTATCACAAATTATTTTCATTTCACCTACTTTATTGATCTATACATATGTATGTATGTATATATAAATGTAATAACAAAAATAATTAAACACCTTTTCGTACTAATCCGATATTCTATCACTGCTTTAGTTTATCGTTCCAATAATTTTAAATTGTTCCGTACACCAAATAACAAAAAAAAAATTTTCTCACCAAAATCTAATGCTTGAAATATTAATAATACTCCTTCTTTTTCCATATGTCCATGTACACACATGAATGTACAGAATAGCTCCACTGATGGCGTTTTCGCTAATCGCACGACACATCCCTTTAAGGTTATAGAGAATGATACCATGAGTATACAGAGCATGACCTCTTTGGGACGCGTTGGTCGCATTTTGGCCGGCAACATAGATCCGTCAGGTATGCCAATTTTCGCTTGTGATATTTCGTAAAAATATTTTATGACTTCAATCATTTTACTCAACAAAGCTTTAAGTGTCGATCGTGAATCGCTTGCGGCTCATTCCACATCGTCTACGAATTCTCACCAATTGCAACAGCAGCAGCAGCAACAACAGCAGCAAATGTACTTGCAACATTTGCAGCAACAACAGCAGCAGCAGCAACAGCAACTACATCAAAATCTGGGTATTATGGTGCCATCCACCAGCAATAATTTGGCGGCATTAGTCGAGCAACAAAATGCCGCGGCTGCTGCAGCTGCGGTTGCAGCGATGGCGTCGCGCGGCAGTACTGCCTCGCGTATCTCTAATAAACACAATAATACAACACCCTCGCCATCACCATCTCACAGCCACACTTCCTCCTCCACAATTGGAGCTGCTGCTACTGCAGCTGCGACGGCGGCTGCTACAACAGCAATGCCTGAAAATAAGATAATATTTCAAGAGCCGGACGTAATTGCGAGCACCAAGTTGGCACATTCGAAAACAACAGATTCGATCACTTTGAGTGGACCCATTGCGCCACCAAGACGCAAGAAAAAGTCACGAAAGTCAACTAGTTCATCGGATCAATTCAGTATAAATGAGGGTATGCATATGTCAGGTGCTCCGGACACCGAAGACACAGATAGTGATACGCGTTCAGTTAAAAGTGTGCTCGATGTACAGCAGCAAAAGTTGCGCGATGATATCGCCGAGGAAATCGAACGCTCGTGGCAGGAGACAAGTTCAATGGCAAGTGCAAATGCTGCTAGTAGCATCGTACCATTGCCTACTGCAACAATAAATAGCACGTCGATACATATGACTACAATTGGTGGGCGGACGCATAACATCGGTATGAATGCGCTCACTATGGGAATATCCAATATACCGCTAGGTCCGTCAATGACAACGGCGTCGTCATCGAGCGCAGTATCTGCATCCATTGCATCGTTAGCACAAACGTCAACCTGCAATACACGTCCTGTTACTACAGCCACTGTAGGCGGTTCTATAAATCGCATCTCACATTCATTGGGAAACAGTTCCACATCGGTCTATTCGAAGCCGAGTCCTTCGAATTCAGCAAAGAGCAACTCTGCGCCCGGACGTGTGAGATACTTGTAAGTAATCAAAATTATAAAAAAGAAACTTACACATGAGTTATACATTAAAATAAGTTATGCTGCTGGTTTTATTTACAGTTCAATCGATCCTACACAAGGCCTCAATCTATATAAAGCCACACAGGGTGGTTGTGTGGTTAAGCCACGTGACGAGGCATGCAATAAAGCTGAAGGCCCAACACAGGAGGAGATTAAGCGTATTGAACAAATTCTGATGGACGACGGTGCACGTCCGATTTTAGCTGGTACTGGTTCGAATAGTTTGGGTAGCGGTACGAGGTAAGAAAATGAAATGAGCTTTGCAAGAATAAGAGAGTGACAGAGATAAACTAATTTTACAATTATAAAATAAATGAAGACAAAATGAAATGGATTAAAATAAAAAGTAATAATATTAGAGAAAAAGGCAAAAAATAGAATAAAATAAAATTAAATGAATAAAAAAATAAAATAAAATAATACAAAATAAATATAAAAAGAGAATGAAATAAAATGGAATAAAAAATAAGATACAAAAAAATGAAAATAACTTAAAATGGAATAAAAAAATAAAATACAATAAATTAATATAAAATAAAATGGAATAAAAAAAATTAAATTAAATAAAAATGAAATAAAATGGAATAAAAAATAGAACAAAATAAAATAAATTAGAATAACATAACATGGAAAAAAACAAAATGAAATGGAAGAAAAAAAAAAATAAAAAAATTTAAAATGAAATAAAATTGAATAAAAAATAAAATGAAATGAAAAATAAAATAAAATTAATTAAATGAGATGAAATGAAGTAAAATATATTAAAATAAAATAGATTTAAACGAAATAAAATAAAAAATCAAAGTAAATTAAAATAAAAGAAAATGAAATGAAATGCAATGAAGTAAATTAAAATTATAAGATAAATAAGAAAAAAAATGAAATGAAGTAAAATTTATTAGACTGAAATAAAAAAATTCAAATAAAAAAAAAAACACAAAAAATGCAAAAAAGAAATTATTAAATTAATTAAATTAAAAAAAATGATTTCATAATGTCAGAAACCTGGCTGGTACCAAAATCGCTTTTTAAAAACTTGAGAACTGTTAATCTTTTGAATAAATTGGAATTAATTCAGAGATCTGCTCAATTACTCGCCAAATTTTATACACCTAAGTAACATTAATGGGAGTAGAACTTGGACCGCTTCCCACCAGAACATAATCCCCTGATAAATTTACCCGGGATTAATGTAAATCCCAGCTTCTTACCTACGATGCTACAATTCTATAAAAGAAAAAAAATAAAAATATAATGAATGAAGTAAATTAATATTATAAGAGAAAAAATAAAGTAAAATGGAAGGAAGTAACTTAAAATATACAATATTAGAATAAAAAAATTAAATGAAATAAAATAAATTCAAATTAAATTGTATTAAGTTAAATTAAAAAAGAAAAATCAATACAATAAAATAAAATATTAGAAGACAAAAATAAAAGAAAACGAAGTAAATTAAATTATATTAAAACATTAAAGTAATAGAGTAAAATAAGGTAGGAATAAAATAAAATAAAATGCAATAATGTAATTTAAAATTACAAAAAAAAAATAAGGAAAAAGTAAAATCAAATGAAGTAAATTAAATTACTTGACAACTCGCTCTCCTTCTCAGCACATACAACCGCTATTGCAACTAAAGTACAGAATCGCAACATGGCCCTCAAACCACTTGCCGGCAGCACTTGCGGAAAAGACAAATAAATGTTGCTATCGACATTTAAGGCAATAGGCCGACAGATTCTAGACTATGCTGCGCCTGTCTGGTCGCCTGGAACCAGTGATTCGCAGTGGACGGAGCTACAGTCTTGCCAAAACACTGCCATAAGGACCGCGACAGGATGTCTTATGATGTCCCCGATACAACATCTACACGACGAGGCCAATATGCTACCTATGAAGGAGCATAACACACTGCTCAGTAAGCAGTTCCTGCTAGGGTGCTAGCGCAGATCTCACCCATGCAGACATCTGCTTGAGCTTGAGTTACCTCCCAGGCATGTCAGGAGGCACTTCCTCAATTACGCGGACGAGATCCAATACAATACTGAATCGGGCAGTGTATAAACAGGCCATAAACGACATTCATCGGGAGACCCTTACCACCTTCTTAAGCTCCCGACCCCCGACCCCCGAATGCCGTCATCGGAGTCCAACCACCACCCATCGCAGACGAAGAGCTCCAACTTCCCCGAGAGTTCCGCGTAACCTTGGCACAACTACGTTCTGGATACTGTAGCAGGTTAAACTCCTACTTATCCAGAATTGGCCCAAAAAACCAAACATACGTCCTGCATGTGAAGGCACTCCGAACGACAATAACCACCTTTTCACATGTCCCTCAAAACCCACTTATCTAACACCCCTCTCCCTCTGGACCCAACCCGTTGAAACAGCTAGTTTCCTGGGCCTACCGTTAGATGAACTAGACTAAGACGACCGGTGATTACACTACACTGACAGGGCAAAGTTACTGCTAGAACAACAACAACAACAACATATTAAAATAAAAAATCCATACAATATGATAGGAATAAAATAAAAAAAAAAAAAAAAATTAAATAAGATAAAACATGAATACAATAAAAATAAATTAAATTAACTTTTATTGATTAAATCAGTGCTAAATTAAATTTTAATAAGTTGGAGATTATTGCCGCAACGTGGGCACAACTTTAAATACAGGTTTCCAAACATTTATCTAGAATATAACCAAAAGCCATGCGCTTTTTAAAATAGCTAGCTAATTTATTTTAAGTGATTAACAGAGTAACATAAATAAATGCCCAGTTGTAACCATTAATCACTTGTCACAGTACCAATTACTTAGCTTTAATTCATACATTTTAAACAAGAGACTCCCCATTAGTATTTAAATATTTGTGAGGCATTTTGTTTTTTCTTTTATTAAACATGTTTTTACTTCGGATCTCTCATATGATTAATCATCATTAATTCATGAATTTAAATGAACTTTAGTAAATTCTCAAATTCTTACAGCAATCCTTTTGACATATTCATAATATACAAATTGACCACATTGAAAGGCCCGTGGCAATTGCAAATCAAGTTAGTGTTTTGATTATTTTTTTAGTGCATTTTTCAAACAAATTTATGGCTCAAAACTCATTTACCACTTTAATGTACATATGATGCACATTTTTATAATACTAAATATCGTTTGTTTTCCTTTTCAAAATGCCTAAGCGTATTTTTGTATAGCTATACTAACATGCATATTTTTACTCATTTTTCAAGCGTCTTAAGCAATTAGACTTTGCTAAAGTTCATTTAGATTGCTTACAAAATGTGTCAATTCAATTCTTGTTGTTGCATATTTACATACTTACGTGTAGTTTCATTGGAGCTCGTGTTAATTTTCTATATTCCGCAGATATCCATCACTTGTCTACCGTTCGAGCAGCGACAAGGAGCGTCGCAAATCGGCTGGCGATGAAGATGTTCTCAAGCAGATGAACATCTATGTGCGTACGCGCACTAGTTCTGGCAAACAATTAACCGATTTTGAAATACTCAAACAGGTTCCCGTCAAGAATTTAGATACTGGCGAGAATATGACGCTGTCTGAGGTGCGCTCTCCACCAGTTCCCGAAGGCTGGAATCCATTGTCGCTGCACATACTGAAACTCACATCACATTTGGAAGTGAATCCAAAGGAATCCGATGAGGAGAGCGTGATTGGTATACCGCCGAGTAGTGAGGGTCAGCCACCGGACGAAGAGGAAGGCGAGACGGAAGATGGAAGTCGCTTGAAAAAGAAGACAGCACGCTTTAAACGTTTCCTTGGCTCTACGGTGAGAAAAACGGTTGATAAGGCAAAATCGTTGGCATCCGAAGTGTCACACGCCCGGCACAAAGAGGATGTCGCCGATATAACGGATGTCATGAATCCGGAGGCGAATATAAAAATAAAAGCTTCATCAACTAATAAGGGACCATATGAATTTACCAAATTGCAACATGTGCAGGTTAGTTTACTTATTGCAAAACTGAGCGCAGAGAATATTAATCGATTTTCGTTCATTGCTGCAGGATTTGTATGGCGAACATACCGGCGCTGTTTGGTGCATGAAATTCAGCTCCTGTGGACGTCTACTAGCTACTGCTGGCCAAGACAAAGTGCTACGTATATGGGTATTAAAGGATGCTTATCCATTTTTCCAGGTGCGTACTTTCATTGCGTATTTTATGTGGAGTTTCTATGTTCACACTCTTCTTTAGGATATGCGCACAAAATATAACGCTGATCAGAAATCATCTCCTACGCCCTCGCAAGAGTCGCTTGTATCCCAGCATTCAGAGGAGGCGATCGCCATGGCGGCCGCAGCTGAAAAATGCACTGGCCCATTTATGCCGAAAGCGTTTTGCACCTACATTGGCCACACCTCGGACTTGTTGGACGTGTCTTGGTCGAAAAACTATTTCATACTTTCCAGTTCTATGGATAAGACTGTGCGTTTGTGGCATATTTCGCGTAAAGAGTGTCTTTGCTGCTTTCAACACATTGACTTCGTCACAGCAATTGCTTTTCATCCGCGTGACGATCGTTATTTTCTAAGTGGCAGCTTGGATGGTAAACTACGCTTATGGAACATACCCGACAAGAAGGTGGCGCTGTGGAACGAAGTCGACGGCCAAACTAAATTGATTACGGCAGCGAATTTCTGTCAAAACGGCCAATTTGCTGTTGTCGGCTCGTACGATGGACGTTGTATTTTCTACAACACAGATCAGTTAAAATATCACACACAGATACATGTACGTTCGACACGTGGCAAAAATCGTATTGGCCGTAAAATAAGTGGCATTGAACCAATGCCTGGCGAGGACAAGATACTTGTGACCTCTAATGATAGTCGTGTGAGATTGTACGATTTGCGAGATTTAAATTTATCCTGCAAATACAAGGGCTATTTGAATGTGTCATCGCAAATTAAGGCATCCTTTAGTCACGACGGAAAGTATATAATTGCTGGGTCGGAAAATCAATGCATATATATTTGGAAAACGAATCACGATTACTCGAAATTGAGCTCGGTGAGTATACAGATTGGAAACAAATTAGTAAAATATTTCTCTGAAGCGACTGACCATAAAGCAAACGCAACGACACAACGCAATGTTGGCACAACTACGTTCTGGATATTGTAGCAGGTTAAACTCTTACCTATCCAGAATCGAACCCGACATACTAAACATATGTCCAGCATGTGAAGGTACCCCGCACGACACTAACCACCTCTTCACATGCCCCATCAAACCCACTCATCTAACACCTCTCTCCCTCTGGACCCAACCCGTCGAAACTGCCAGTTTCCTGGGCCTACCGTTAGATGAGCTAGACGAAGACGACCGGTAATTACACTACATTGACAGGGCGAAGATACTGCTACAACAACACAACGCAATGGGTATCCGAAAAAGTAAACTCTTTGATTATGGCTTGAAAGCTCTTAAGGCCCACGGCTCATTTGGGAGGGTTTTTTGGGTGTTTCTTTAAAGGTGTGTAAAACGGAAACGAAAAAAGATTTTTATTTTTCTTTTCAGTATTTTATTTATTGATCCATTATTAAAAAACAATTTTTTTTCGCCATGCGAGGTTCGTTCAAAAAGTTGTCAGCCCTTAAAAAATGGTCTTCCAAAACAAAGCGACACGGATTCCGGAACCACAGGTGTTTGAAATCAAAATGAATGTCGTTATTATCTGAAGTAAGATCTTAAAAAAAAAATTTACAAAATGGCGGACGTTCAAGGATGAAAAACCGATTTTTATCCTTTTTTACTTACAAAGTCTGAAAAAAAATTAAACAAATTTTGTAGCGTGTAGTGTACACGATAATGACATTAATTCTACGTCATTTAAATTTTATTTCATCAAAATCGGTTCAGTAGAACCGGCTATATCTGTGCCCATTGTCCATTTGATGGCTGACAACTTTTTGAACGAACCTCGTATGGGCAACATTTTTTTTTATTTTTTAAGAATGGATAAAAAAATAAAATACATACTCAAAACAAAAACACAAAATCTTTTTATGTTTCCGTTTTACACGCTCTTAAAGAAACGCCCAAAAAACACCATTTCGAATGAGGCGAGAGCCTTAAAGCTTAGGAAAAAATAACCGTCTAATAAATATGTATGTTATTGTTCGATTGAAAAGAATTAGTCGTGTGACCAAAGCTGCTGTGAAAAAATTGCTATTGATGATTATAATTCAATTATGTAGTTTAGAAAAACTGTTCCTGTTGCTCTTGTTGTAGCAGCTTAGTAAACCCTGTCAGTGCGGCGTAGTCACCGGTAGTCTTCGTTCAACTCATCTAACGGTAGAACCAGAAAACAGGTCCTCTTAAAATATTGTTATTATTAAATAAATTTTCTGTGAATAATGACATAATTTAGATGTCCACCATAAACACGTCTACAGGCTGTCATACAAAAAATCCGCCAAAAAATCGATTCATGAATGAAGAATCGTTTTAAGAACGTCGGGATATCGATGTTGAAAGTTATTCAGCAACACTTCGCGCTACACCACCAATATTTTCAATAGAACGTCCAGTTTTTCGTCTGCCAGTCCTTTTTGTATTCTCAACAGGACCAGTTTCTTGAAATTTTCCACCAACCTTTGAATTGTCTCATTCGGACGATTATTTCGTCCAAGAAAATCACGAATTTTGCGATTTGTTGTTCTTAGACACCGTTAATTTTCATAATAAGTTCCGATAATTTTCAGACGTTATTCTATCGTGTAAAATTGTACAACTGTCTAGTTGAAAACTGTCAAAGATGACATAAAAACAGATGTCCTAGGAATTATTTACTACTGACATCTAGGCGCCACTTTTGAAAGACCCTTTTATGTACAGAGTTAACAGGAAAGTCGTCCTAGGTACTTAAAGATATTATTATCTAGGTCATTTCTGATTAATTGTTAATCAAGACGATGTTCAAATCTCAGCCATTTTTGAGATACATTATATTTGAAAGATTATTTTAAAATAAATAATTTTTTCTTTTTATTTTTGCTTGTGAGCCCACTTTTTTTAAATGATAGTATAAAGGCTCCGATTTTTTTTTCTGTTTTTAGTTAAAGGGTATAATGAATAAATAAAAATTATTAATAAAACTTGAACCAAACTCGGCCAGTTAAAAACGGCTGTTTAACAAAATTTGTGATGCACGACTTTTCCCTAAGATTTTCCTACTTCACATTATAAAAAATAAAAAAAATCCTTTTGTATGGAAACTATTCTGCGAACTATTTCGTCTGCAAACTAATATAGTAGGTCTTTTTAGCCATCCAAAAGGGTATACTACTTAACCTGTTAACCAGGGAATTAGCTGTTGCTCAACTCGTTTCAGAATGGGGACTTTTTCTTCGCAGCGATAAGTAATATCACACCTCAAATAATAAAATAATATCGTTTTTAACTTATGGTTTTTATTTATTTTGATAAAATACTTTATAATTCAAATGTATTCAATATATATTTACGAAATATTTCGTCATACCCAGTTAACAGGTTAAAGAAGAAACAAGTGAGCCCGCGGGCGCAACTTGGGGCCGGGGGATTTTTTATAAGCAGGAAAAAATTGTAAAAAATACGTGACTAAAACAATAAAAAAACTTCATTTATACGTTTTTTTCATTAAAGTGCGCACTCGTCATAACAGCCACTATTTCTGATACAAAATCTCATTATTTTTTTACTTTTCACGATCCTCGTTTTTAAATGCTGCCTCATTTCGTTAGCCGCGTCAAGTATCTTTTGTTTTATCGATTGGAGTCATCTTATTGTAAACGAGGTGCTTCATTCCTTAGGATTCTAAGACGACTATTCTGGTAATTTTTAGGTCAGTGAGTTTTTTTGCAGATTCGGGGAGACTTACTCAAACTTTACATTTTTTAAGTAAAATTAAGTTTCAGAAAGCTTCCTGGTAGCTCAAGTCGTTAGCTATAATAGAAATATGTTCACTTCACGCCTAAAGTCGAAAAAGCCAGTCTGCCCAAACGGAGGGTTAACGATTTCTTCATACCTCAATGCAAAAAAAAAATATATATTTTTATAAAATTTTTTCTCTCTCAGGTACGCCGTGATCGCAGTGATTTCTGGGAAGGCATTAAGGCCCACAATGCTACTGTAACTTGTGCCATTTTTGCACCACATCCAGAGGCCATCATAAAATCGGAGCCCGATGAAATTGGACATAGCGAAAAGGTGAGTAAAGTGGCACAACTAAATAGTTGGAAGATGTTTCAAAAAGACTTTTGCTGATTGTTGCGGCAGGCGCTTATTTATAATTTGTATCATTAATTTAGAGTTGGAATCATTATTATTTATGCAGATATAATGCAAAGACAACAGTATATTTTTATTCTAAGTAGAGAAAGTAAAAGTCCAAATTTTTAATTCTTAAAAGTATCAAACCATATTTTTGTCAAAGTTCTTGATGGTTGAATGAGATTGGCATCCAAATAGGTGTAAGTGCAAGTAAGGGTGGTTTTTTTAAGAGCTATAGGAAAAACACACGTAAAATTCAAAAAAATGTATGAAATTTTTATTTAAATCGATAGTACAGTCCATATAATTTAATGTTTGAAGATTATTTCATGCAAATGTTGACCGCGACTGCGCTGCAAATGGTCCATCCGATTAGTCCAACTTTGGCCTACTCTTTCCAATGTTTCGGCCGGTATCTCACATATAAATGTTTTAATGTTGTCTTCCAATCCGTTAATTGAAGCAGGCTTGTCTGAATAGACATGAGCTTTAACATCGCCCCACAAAAAATAATCTAAAGGCGTTATATCGCACGATCTGGGTGGCCAATTGACAGGTCCCGAACGTGAAATAAAATGTTCACCGAACTCGCCTCTCAACAAGTCCATTGTTACGCGTGCTGTGTGGCATGTGGCACCGTCTTGCTGAAACCAAATGTCATGCAAGTCAAGCTCTTGCATTTTGGGCAAAAAAAGTTGGATATCACAGTTACGTTACGATTCGCAGCATCTTTGAAGAAGTACGGTCCAATGATACCTCCAGCCCATAAACCGCTGTGACCTTTTCTGGATACATTGGTAGCTCTTTCAATTCTTCTGGCTGATCTTCACTCCAAAATCGACAATTCTGCTTAATTACGTAGCCATTGATCCAAAAATGAGCTTCGTCGCTGAACACAATTTTTCGATAAAAAAAGTGGATCTTCGGCCAACTTTCCAAGAGCCCATTCACCAAAAATTCTGAGTTTCGGTAGGTCGTTCGGCTTCAATTCTTGCACCCGCTGTATTTTGAAAGGCTTCACACCTAAATCCTTTCGCAAAATTTTCCACGTTGTTGAGTAACAGAGGCCGAATTGCTGCGAACGGCGACGAATCGATAATTGAAGGTCATCATTAACACTGGCCGATACAGCTGCGATATTTTCTTCAGTTCGCACTCTACGTAAGCGTGTTGGTGGTTTGATGTCCAATAATGTAAATTTGGTTCTAAATTTAGTCACAATAGCTCGAATAGTCGCTTCAGTGGGTCGATTAAACTGCCCATAAAATGGAAGAAGCGCGCGATAAACTTTCTTAACAGAACACGAATTTTTATAATAAAATTCAATGATTTGCAAGCGTTGTTCGTTTGTAAGACGATTCATGGTTAAATTATAGACCAAACTGAAGGTGTTTGGCAGTGAAACAAAACACGAAACGTGCGTCAGCTGTTTAAACCAACTGTTTAAAAAGATAATAGCTAAAAAATCACCCGTTATATAAATACATAAAGAAATAATAAATTTGTGGCAATAACAATGTTAACTGCTCACAGCTCAAACATTAATCAAAAATTAAAGTCTGCAATAAGAAATTCTCTATAGCGTAAGGCCGAGTATATAAAGCAAGTTAGTCTTTTCTAATTGTGGCCATTAAGTACATCTATTACTTCTGCTTCAGTTAGCTTCGCTGCGTTTAGGTATCTTGTTCTGATCTCCTTCAGTATCAAACATCTTCCTAAGAAGTGCTGCATATTTTCTTCCTCGTTTAAATTGCAGAGGGTGCATATTTTCTGGGTATTTCCACACGTGGTGCATTTAGTTTTAGTAAACCACATCTTGCTTTTGAAAATTGTAGTACTATCAGCTAGCCGCATATCTATCTTTAATATATGATTTCCCTTTTGAGTAGTTTTAATGTTTATGAATTCGCGTCGCGCTTGATTGCGCTTTTTGCCTTGCCATGTTGAGATCTTTTATTTTCATTTTGGTAAGAAGTTGCACACAGCGATCTTGCCAGTCTATAACAGTGATGTTTTCTTCAAACTTCCGACCGAACTCCATTCTCCTGTCGTTCAGATGCTTAAGCCAAAACACATTTTTATTTAAGATGCCTTGCGTTAGTTTGTGTGGGAGTCTGTTGCAATTGAATTTATTAAAAAAATGTCATGTTCGAGACTGTACTCGTATATTTTCTATTGCAAAACTAAACTCGTAGGACAACATTTTTTTCTTATATGTGAGAAAGTTTTACATTTTTTTACTATTGATCATTAACACAAATTTTCCTTGCTTTCCATTTTTAGTTACAAAACCATCAGCCGGATCCACTCGTCGAACAGCATAAAAAGGGTTGTGGTTATGTAATGGTTAGCGCCGACTTCAATGGTGCCATCAAAGTGTTTATCAACAAAACGAAACCCAAACACAGCAGCTTACCCTACACAGCAATCGCAGACTAAGCTATTCATTTATTATACGCTGATTTAAAAATAAAAAGTGATATTGATTAAGAAAGCCTAGGCTTGGTTGGCACTCGCTACCCACCACCTTAGGCGTTATTCATTAAATTCAAAGCGACGAAAGTTTAAAAGTAAGCAAATGCTTTGCCAATAGACTAATGAAAAACTATTTTCCGCAATACAAAATACAAAAAACAAGAAAAAAAAACAAAAAAAAAAAACAAAACATAAAAAATAAACTTGGTTTGGCTCGATTTGTAACGTTTAAAACAAAAGAAGTCGTGCGTGCATGTAGATATATTTTATTTAAATTAACAAAAAAAAAACAGTAATTTAACTATGCCGCTTCCGTTGAGGAAGAAGCAACACGTTTTCGAAATTGTTAAAAGATACCCCCTTTTCCCCTTTTCTTATAATTATGTTGAATTAAGAATGACGATTCATTTGATCAAAAGAGTATTAAGTGTTGTACATTGACTTCGCTAATGGATTTATTATGAGAAGCAAATATACTAGACGTATTCATGTTTTTGTCCGTACTTTACATACCAGACATTATTCTTCGCTGCACTGCGCTGCTGTATTGTCATGCAAATGTGTTATTGTTATTATTATTGTTGTTATGAAAGTATTTAATTTTTTAAATTTCGCAAGTTTTCGAAGGTTTAATTTTTACTCAATTGACGTTCATACATATATATAAACATATGCTACTACCACCTACATACATCTACACTATGTACGTCGTAGACTAGTCTCGAAACAATAAACGTCGCTTATAAATAAATAAATAAAATAATTAATTACAATAGTATTGGGGGTAAAAACTAGACAAAAAGTCAATTCGTTTAGATAGCACATTGCAGAGCATTGCATTGCAGATTTGTTTACTAAGTTGTAAAGAAGCCAATTAACTATATAGTTATATATGTGTGTGTATTTATATTGCTAATATGTACGTGTGCATGTAAAGGAAGTGATTATGTAAAGGAAAACAAAAACTATCAATCAAAATAAAATGCAAAAAATATTTTATTTACAATAATCGAATGTTTTTCAAATACGTGACTTACCTACGCAGTATGGTGATCAACGGGAGCTTTCGATTCTGGAGTAGATACTAAATGACGGCTTAAATACAGGTAAATAAATCAATTACAGAATTTCATCACCAGGTTTACAATCAACTTTTTTTAATCTCAAGGGGTTAGGGGGAGTCAGAGGCCCGAAAAAAACGATGATTTTCAACAACTGTTTTTGCTACTCAATTGCTTTATTTTTATAAAAATAAAAGTATACCATTAGGGGGAACGCCACTGAAAATTCAAAAAAATCGATTTTTTTTGCATAAATTGTTAGTATAATTACTCAAGAAAATGTGGTACAAATTTTAAAGCGAAATTCGCTTTATTCCCGATTCTATGTGCACTTAAGTGAGCGCCCGTCGATTCGGCCCCGTAGCGTTTACGATACGATGCTTTATTTCAAACGCGTTTTTCTCGAAACGACTTTTTTTGATAAGGTGGCAACGATTTCTCGAAGACTAATAAACCGATTTTTATTTTATTTTTTTCATAAAGAAAATATGCCTTGTGTAAGTTTGTATGAATAATCATCTGAAATCAAAAAACCAAAAATTTTATTAATCTACACAATAGTGGCTATCGTTGTAGGTAGCCGATTTTCAAAATTTTGAAAATAACTATTTTTTTGGGCCTGTCGAAAATCGCAAAAAAAATGGTGAAAAACACACATCGAAATTCAAATCACCACCATTTTGTCAAAAAAAAAAAATAATAATAATAAAACGGCTACGTACAACGATAGCCACTATTGTGTAGATTAATACAATTTTTGGTTTTTTGATTTCAGATTATTATTCATTGCTGTATCGCTGCAACCAGATGACGTCATTTTTTTTAACTCGTTACGTTTACTTACATAAATTTTTCAATTTTCAATCTTTTTTAATAAAAACTTACATCAACATAGTTTAATACATATATAATAAATTGCCTTTTGTCCGATCCTCAAATAATCCTTCCTACTTACAAAAAAAAATTCCCAAAAATCGACTATTTTTTGACCCCCCACAGTGGCGTTCCCCCTTAATACATCGTGTTTCGACTTGAGTTTAGCAAAATTTCAAAAAAAAAAAAAATAATAATAATTGTAAAAGTTATTGCAGTTTGTGTGGAGCTCGTTTCTCCAAACGTCCTTTGCGGTGATCATCACAAGTCCTTGGAGATTCATTTAAAATCAATCGGACAAGAGAAATTTTTAGTAAGGGGACAGATACCTGTAAAATTTCGAAAAAAACAATTTTTTTTCATAAAATGTTAATATAATCCTTTAAGAATATGTCAAAAAATTATTAGCACGTCAATTTAAGTATTTCTTATAAAGGGTGGTTAATTTTCAAGGGCGCAAGGTGTTTTCATTTCTCTTTATTATGATAATATTGGTATGGCTCAATTACGTATGAAACAAATTATCGGCCAAATGGCCGCCGCGGCCTCGGCGGCACACCTCCATCCGATGGTCAAAATTTTCGATGACGCTGAGGCATAATTGAGGTTCTATGCCGTTAATGTGCCGAATTATCTCATCCTTTAGCTCTTGAATTGTTGCTGGCTTAATGACGTGCATCTTTTCTTTCAAATAACCCCAAAGAAAGAAGTCCAACTGTGTCAAATCACATGATCTTGGCGGCCAATTGACATCGCTGCGACGTGAGATTATTCGGCCATCAAATTTTTCGCGCAAAAGAGCCATTGTTTCGTTAGCTGTGTGACAAGTGACACCGTCCTGTTGAAACCACATATCGTCCACATATCCATATATTCCTATTCGGGCCATACAAAGTTCGTTATCATCTCACTATAGCAAACACTATTCACAGTAACTGCCTGACCGGCCTCATTTTGGAAAAAATACGGCCCAATGATGCCGCCGGCCCATAAACCGCACCAAACAGTCACTATTTGTGGGTGCATTGGTTTTTCGGCAATCACTCTTGAATTATCATTAGCCCAAATGTGGCAATTCTGCTTATTTACGAATCCACTGAGGTGAAAATGTGCCTCATCACTGAAGATATTTTCTTCGAAAATTGGGCATGCACTGTTGCCATTTCCTGCCACTATTCTGACCAATGATCACGCTTGAAATGGTCAAGAGGCTTTAGTTCTTGATTTAATTGCACCTTGTAAGCGTGTAAGTGCAAGTCTTTATGCATAATGTTCATCAACGACGAGCGTGATAGGTGCAATTTTTGGGCCCGACGACGAGTTGAGGTGGACGGCTCTTCAACCACAGTACTACGAACAGCAGCAATATTTTCTGTAGTACGAGCTGTACGAGCATACACTGGTGTTTTCACATCTCCTACAGACCTGATGTGCTCAAACTTTTGCACAATTTTTCCTATTGTACGCACATTTGGACGATTAAATTGACTGAAAAAATCACGAAGTGCGTGATATGCATTTTGATTTGAACGCCCGTTTTCATAATAAGCCTGAATAACTTTAACGCGTTGCTCGATTGTGTATCTTTCCATGGTTCAAATTGAGTTAGTCTGAAATTGAAAAATGTCAAGTGAAATGCAGAAAAAAACTTGACGTTTAGATGCGGTTCACATTCAACATCGGCCCTTGAATAATATACTCAAAATTTTTCTACAAACTCTCAGCAAAAAAGTTTGAGATTTTGTTGAAAATTTGCCGAATTTTCACAAATTTTGTACAAAGTTCGAAACTTTGCTTGATATGGTTCTTGTTGAAGTATAGTATGAACTATATTTTTGTAAAAATATAATTGAAATTGCAAAATAGATAAATTAATACCAAAACGTTCCAATATGTACACCACATTATATGTATACTCGTATTTCTCGTATGCGCTTTCACCCTTTGCGAGTGTTTGATCGAGCTCCTCCTCCTATTTGTGGTGCGCATCTTGAGATGGTCCACAAATGCTCATAGTATAGGACAACGAAATAAAAATCTAAATTCCCTTCCAGCAAACACCTAGGACATTCCACATCGCGGAAAACCTGGAGAAGAATGGAAGCGTATATCTGGAAGATGAACCAACTGATGTTAGTTTTTCAGTCTAATGAGCTCTTCGCTCCCTTATTTTGAGGCCAGGGAGGAGTTGGGGATATAATTTTTTTCAATAAGCATCCTCTTAGCACTATTTCTTATCTGAAGGCTGCAATTACAATACCGTTATGGCCAACATGCCTAAGGGACATTTGATTCCGGCATGCAATCGTTTCGGGACCCGGATCGAGGAGGCTATTGCAGCTAATCGAAATTCTATTGAATGGTGTCATAGATATTAAAACAGGTTAATGTTGTGTAAAAAAATCGTGAAGATTCATTCAATTTTGTTCAAAATAAAAGCTAATTAGTTTCATTCTCAAGTTGTCCTCAACTACCATACGCACCTATGCGTTCATAAGATCAGTAGTCAAAGGGATTAAATGAATGTAGTGGCGGGACACTGGTATAATAAAGCGATGTTCTGGAAATACGAGTCATAATTAAGTACTTTTTTCCGAAGTAATGTAAAAAACTGGAGGCTGCACGGCCTTTCTTCGATGGTGGGGCGAACACTTATACAATTGCACTTTTTCATATACGGTGAACAAAAAAATTGTTTCCTGTAAATTTTCTTGATATAGCGCGTCTTATGAAACATAAAAAACATTTCATATTTTATAAAGGGTGGTTAAATTTCAAGGGCCGATGTTGAATGTGAACCACACCTAAACGTCAACGACACCGGTGGACTTCTTTCTTTGGGGTTATTTGAAAGAAAAGGTGTACGTCGATAAGCCAGCAACAATTCAAGAGCTAAAGGATGAGATAATTCGGCACATTAACGGTATAGAACCGAGGCCATGGCGGCCATTTGGCAGATATTTTGTTCCATACATAATTGAGCCATCCCAATATTATCATATATTAATAAAAGAGAAATGACAATAATTTCCTAAAAAAATTGTATTTTATTCAAAATCAACACCGGCCCTTGAAACTTAACCACCCTTTATAACAAAATATGTAATATATAAAAAACACTATCCGCATCTCCATGCAAAATAATTATCAATCGATCTATTGGAAATTAGTTAGGTTTACGAGTACGACCGACTTCCAAATTTTAGATTCGAGGAATATGCGGTTATAACATAATAGGACATAAAATAGTAAAACATACAGTCATGGACAGATAAATAGCACTAATGTGAACCTCTTATGTTAAGTTAAGTTTTTAGTACGGATTCTGCTTTGATCAAATAAATTTGTTTGCTTACATTTATTACCGTTATTAAGCTTACATTTATGCGAAGAATTTACAGTTTTTTTTCGATGGAATTTTTTGCGTTCAATTTTGTTTATTGTTATTTAGAAGCGGACACAAAAATAGCACATTTTAAATTGTGCAGCGGAGAGTAAAACTTTAATATTGTTTCAGCGATTTTTAGTATACTTTTTGTTTCTTAAATAAAAGCTTAAAGTAATTACTGAAAATGGGGCGTGGTAAACATTGCACGCCGGAGAAAAGAGCTCTTATATGCCGCATGAGTCAAAACGGAAAAAGCTATGCAGAAATAGCTGAAACGAAGATGCGCTCTCGGACAATGGTTAATAATGCTCTTAATTAAGTTAAGAAAGATTCATTCTATCTAAGCAAAAAAACAGAAAGAAACCAAAGCCGCGAAAAACTGATGTTAATGTGGATAGAGCTATAATACGCAAGAGCAAAGCAGATCCTTATAAGTCGGCACGGCAAATAATGCTTGAAATAAACCAAGAATCTGGTCTACAGGTGTCCAGAAAGGCGACTTTACAAAACCCAGCTGTTTGGCCGCATAAGCAGAAAAAACCACTCCTCTCAAAAAGACATATCAAATACCGACTTGCCTTTGCAAAAGCGCACAAAGACAAATCTATTCGGTTTTGGAAAAACGTACTTTGGAACGACGAAACCAAAACAACCAGATGGGAAAACTATTGTACGTCGTCAAAAAAATCAAGCGCTAAATCCTAGGTTCACAAAACAGACGATTAAAAACGGCAGCGGAAGCATTATGGTTTGGGGAGCTTTTTCCTGGCATGGTGTTGGGCCGATCGTTCGCGTGGTTGGTAAAATGGCTAGATTTCAGTATCTGGATATACTCCAGAATAAAATGGAGTCATTTGTGGTTGAGTTTATGCCATTAAGTTGGACATTTATGCAGGACAACGATCCAAAGCATACTGCAAAGACAGTGAAGCAATGGCTCAGAAGCGAAAAAATTAATGTACTGCTTTGGCCGGCGCAGAGGTGCTGATCTCAATCCAATAGAAAATTCGTGGAATGACGTTGAGGTCAAAATCGCTAACAAAAATTTTAAAAAATTTGGATGATTTGTGAGCCGCAGTTGAGGAGGCTTGGTACTCGATTCCAAAGGATAGATGCCACAAGCTTGTAGAAAGCATAGAGTGACGGCTTGAAGAACTAATCAAAAACGGTAGATGTAGTACAAAATACTAATCTGGTGAAACAATATTAATACTTAACCATCTGATTTGTTTACTATTTTTGCTTTTATTTGGAATTTTTTAGGATGTGCTATTTATGTGTCCAGGAGGTTTCGTGAGTTATCAACGTTCTCGTAAATTAAATCAGAACTGAAATTTTTTTGTTTTAAAGTGGAAGTAAATAAGTTTTTTAGTTTTTTATGTTGCTTTTTTCCCAATAAAAAATAATTATTTAAAAACATATTCAACTCTTTGCTTTCAAAGTCTAAATGTGCTATTTATATGACCATGGCTGTAACAAAATATAACATAACATAACAGAACTTAACGTAACATAACATAACACAACATAACATAACTTAATTAATATAACAAAAAATAACAACATGTCATAACATCACATATGGACAGGATGAACGATGTGAAGTGTTACGTATTCAAAACACCATTTGTGTGAAATTAGTTTTTATTGATTTCAAAGACAAAATGGTTCAAAGATGATTACAATTTTAACATATATTCACTTTAGCTCGATATGACCACCTTTTGCCTTGACTATAGCCTGCAAATGGTCAAAAAATGAGTTGCATGCTGCACGAATGTGATCTTGAGATATTTTGGCTCATTCTCTTATAATCGCTTTTTTCAGCGCATCCATACTGGCATATTTTTTAGTCCTCACCCTGCTCTCCAAAATGGACCAGATGGAATAGTCCATCGGATTTGCGTCTGGCGAATTCGAAAGCCATTGTGTGGACGAAATGAAGTGTGGAACATAATTTTTTAACCATTCTTGATTCACACGAGCTTTATGAGACGGTGCCGAGTCCAGTTGGAACCGAATGTTTGCGTGTCCACGGCTCTAAAGCAGCTTCTAAAACATTTTCCCGATAATAAGTCGCATTCACTTTGACACCAGGCTCGATAAAAACGATTGAAGAGCGTCCATCAGCGGTCACTGCGGCCCAAACCATTACTTGCGATGGGAAATTGCTTCGAGTGGGCATACGTAGGCTCAAATTCTCGTATGAGCGTTCGGTCAAGTAAACACGATCGTTTTGAGTGTTTATGAACTGCTCAATTGGGACATTTTTTTCATCAGAAAATACAATGTTAGGAAATTCGCCTCGTTCGTGCAAGCGCAACAACTCCTTTGTTCTTGCGCACCGAACTTCTCTTTGCTGAGGTGAAAGATCGTGTGCTTTTTGGAACTTGTAAGCCTTGACCTTGAGCTCATTTTTCAATATGCGTCGAATGCTATCTTCCGATATTTTCAGTTCTTTGGCCATTTTTCTTCCACTTCGACGTGGATTTCATTCAAGTCGAGCCTTCACTTTCCGAACCATTGCTGGCGTCGCACAGTGCGGCCGATTCCCAAAAAGCTGGCCAAAAGTCGAAAAAAAAAGTTTCTAGATAGAGTTTTTTTGTCTTTGGGTTGGCTACAGTAATGCCTTGAGTAGTGAAAAC
The DNA here is from genome assembly GCF_027943255.1 of Anastrepha obliqua. NCBI lineage: Eukaryota > Metazoa > Arthropoda > Insecta > Diptera > Tephritidae > Anastrepha > Anastrepha obliqua. The sequence continues at coordinate 155,814,284 of NC_072892.1, read as the reverse complement.
CGTTCATAGCAACGTCCTGTACCCTAAGTATACTCTGTATTTTCAGTCGCAACGTGGCCTTCGTTTGAGCATCGTATTACTGTCGATGAATAGTGAAAGTTGTACACATTTGAAAGATTTTGTAATGGAGTAAATTGAACAAAACCAAATGGAATCATTTTCGGAAGGTTAGTAAAATACGAGAAATCTTTAGTACATATCAATACCTCGACACAAAATTTTTAGGTGCAGCAATACGTAGATACATTTTTTGCAATTTTTTTTATAAAATTTGAGTTTTCAAACTGTATAGTAATAAAACGCCGTCATATGCTGCTTTGAAACCTATTAAAGGTTACTCAAAAAAGTAATGGTTACTGAATAAAACAAGACTCAGCTGCTACCACTTCCACGCTATTTCACGTGAGGGGGTGGCCAATAGGGGTGGAAGGGGGTGGATTTTCAAAATTTTAAGATCAAATTCGTAGTCAGCGACCCCGACAACCCCCGAGTAAGAAATTTTGAATCAATTACTTAATTTTTTGAGTTTTGGCTAGCTTTTCGGGAATCGGCCGCACTGTGCATCGTTGCGGTTTTTTTTGGTCCACCTCCATAGCGTTTTACAATGCTACCAGTATCATTGTTACGTGCGATACATAAACATTTTATTCACTTTGAGGTGACTGAGCTCGCGAACAATGGCTGGTTGTGATTTTTGTGAAATATAACGCAAACACACTATTACGTTTGAATTCCATCACAGAAAAAAAAATTCAACAAAACTGAGACGCAAATGCTTTTGATGGATATAAACAATTACAGATACAAGCAGTGTGAAGTTAGTAACACTTCAAATCGTGCACCCTGTATATTATGTCGTAACATCATTTCATATTCACTGAAGGTTTTGGAGAAAACGGTTAAAGTTTTCGATACAGAAAACTTAGCCATAAAGTCCAATCGCTGAAGGTCAGAAGATGTTGCAAAGTTCACAGCATAATTTAGAGACATTTTTTCCACCATTGAAGTAAATATTTTAAGGCAAATATAATATTATATATCATTGAACTGTTGTGACTCATTGCCGATCGTTCTTAACAAATAGAAAATGGCAGTATTCTATGTGCCCGGGTAGCTCAGTCGGTAGAGCATTGGACTTTTAATCCAAGGGTCCAGGGTTCAAGTCCCTGCTCGGGCGGCAATTCTCTTTTTTATAATTAAATATGAAGCAGCTCCAGATAAAACAATCATTATTTGCCCAAAATAGAAAATATAATTACTAATCTACTTATAATAAAATCTTGAATTCTTCTAGCACTCTTGATTGCCGCACGCATGCACGAATTCGGCCGTACGATTTTAGATATTGTTGGCATTGTGAAAATACACGAATCTACCGTTCGCAAGCGATTGATTGAATTCGCCGACACTCCATCTAGCGCTCTGACTCTGGATGAATTTATGTCTGCCGATTTGGAGGCTGAGCAAGATCCGCCAGCATTTAAGGCGGCGCGTAAAAAGGATCGCGATCGTATCAAAGATGTGAGTAGAAGTGAAATATGGAATACAGCTACAGCTGTGCATTTATTGGATTTCATTTGTATATGTATGTATGTTTGTGTGTATGTAAGAAAGTAAATCAGCGCTGGCTGAAATTCACACAGTCACGCATTTCAATTTGCTACACGATGAGAGAACGAAGAGAACAAATCGCTCAGGCGTCTGATGCAATGAGTGTTGTCAGTGAATTTCAGTTGCAAATTGTAAGGAAAAGGGGATTTTTTTTATTAGGTGAAGAAGTGTAAGTAGAGATTGTTTTGAAGCAGTAAACTTTTAATATTTTGCTCATTTACTTCAATAGTGTCAAAAACCAAAAAAAAAAGAAAACAATTTTTTAAAGATAATTATGCTGAAATTACCAAAAGCTTTTATTTTATGCTGGCGAAAAATTCATGGCTATATACATACATATGTACATACCTGTATAGGGAGATAATAATAAAATTTTGAAGTGATTTTTCTCATTTTTTGTTTTTGTTAGTTTAAACGTTATCGAAGTAAATAAGCGATAGGTAATTTAATTCACTTAATTTCCTGTTGAGAGATTTTATTAACATTTTAGTTAGAATTAGAAAGCAAAAAATTAATTTAATGAAAATTTATTTTATGAAGTATGAAATTATACAAGTTTGAAATTACATTGAAGAATTAAAATTTCACCTTCCGTTGCACACCTTTTTTAAAACCTTCGGTTGGGCACCCGGGTCTGGCCTTTTTTGTCCTATTCCATTTTAAAAGGTTATATCCATAAATCGAAAGAAAATTCTATATTAGGAAGCTACCAGTAACTTTAAGTCGTTAGCTATAATAAAAATATGATGTTGAATTAACGTCCAAAATCGAAAAAGCCCGTCTGGCCGAACCCGGGTGCCCAACGGAGAGTTAAGAAGAGCAGTCCAAAATTCTAAATTACAATATTCTTTTGGAAACAAATTATGGAAAAAATATAAAAGAAATTTTAAACAGCCTAAATTGATTTGGCTCCTAATTCTGTGTATTTAAAATTCTTTAAAGACAAAATAATGTAAAATTAATATTCTGTGTATTGAAATTCTGCCTATAAATGTATTTGGGACCATATTTCTGTAGTTCCTAAAGCAGTATAAAGAAAAAAATTATGTTACGCTTTCAATGACAAAATAAGAATTTATTAAATAATAAATTGAAACTATATTTTTAATAAATTGAAATTTAAATTTTAGTAAATTGAAGTTTAAATTTCAATTAAAAGAAAATTTATTATTATGAATGGAAATATAAGAGTTTGAAATTATATTGAAGAATTAATTTTTAAGGAGAGCAGTCCTTAATTTTGAAAAAATTTTAAGAAAATTTTAAACATCCTAAATTGATTTTGGCTTCAAATTTCTTAAAAGACAAAATAATGTAAAATTAATATCCCGAATATTAAAAATGTGTACAAACTTTTTTTTCAACCATAATTATGTATTTTTAAAGTACTGTAAAGGAAAAAAAATTATGTTACGTCTCCAATGACAAAATTAGTATTTATAAAAAACTCAAAGCGAAATGAAAATAATTCATATTCACTGAAGGTTTTGGAGAAAACGGTTAAAGTCCTAAAGCCCTAAAGTCCAATTGCTGAAGGTCAGAAGATGTTGCAAAGTTCACAGCATAATTGAGAGACATTTTTCCCACCATTGAAGTAAATATTTTAAGGCAAATATTAACAAATTTTTCTGTGTAGGAAGATCGTATTTTTCTCAGTACAACTATGCAACCGCATTACAATTGTTTAAATATGGGTTTTTTTACTATCATCTTTTGTCATAAGGTAATTAGCGTTATTGTTGATAAATTGAATAGACTTTCGATATCCATTTGGTTTATATAGTGGCTTGAGCAGCTCAATTGGCATTCAGTTGTACATTGAATCTTCTAGCAAAAGGAAATAACAACTTACTTTGTCGACAATGAAACTCCTGGGTTTCAATCAAGCATCCGCAGAGGAGATAGAGTACCTTTGAATTGTGATATCATGTTTAAGTAATAAATAAAGCTGCATTAAATTTTGTGTATTATTTTTGCCATATTTGGCTGGCGGTGTTCGCATCTACGACGTTTGGTTTCCTTCCTTTACCGATATTATCATCAGCTCTATTAAAGTCGAAAAGGAAAATTAAAAACTGATAGCGCCAACCGCGGGATCAACTGTTTTGCTCTGCTGCCAGCTACGGTTCGTTACTGCTAGTAGCTCAGAATATTATTATTATTATTAAATTTATACTTTAAAAATTAATTTGTAAAATATATATTGGAGGCTCGGTTACTGGACCGGTTACTGCCTCGCAAGCGTGTTCACATTTCGTGCAGCAGATTGTGTTTTTTGAAAGCGTCGCTTAGTATCTTAATCGTAACTCCTTTGCTACAGTCTAGAGTTGTAGTTAAATTGCTGCTGCAGCTCGAGATGGTGCAGTCCTTCAGAATGTGTTCTATGCTAGGGAGTGTAATGCACCGCCTACATTATCGTGGGGTTACGCGGCTGTACAGGGTGGGCCATATAGCGTTTGCTTTTTGAACCACCTATTTTTTGGAGAATGGTAACACAAATGACATGTCAAATGTGTTCATAATTTACTTAAAGGTTTGACATTTACGAAATGGGACGCTATACGCTTGAACAAAATTGGGAAATATTGAAAACCTGTTTCCAAAGTGGTGGGTCTTCTTCTTCTTTTCTGATTTTCACATCGGTGGCTACGTCAATAAGCAAAATTGTAGGATTTGGGGCTTTGGTCTGGCGGCATCATCGGGCCATTTTTTTTTCGAAAATGAGCGAGGAGCCGCGGTTACAGTAAATGGCGAGCGTTACCGAGTTTTTGTTTCCAAAAATGCAAGAGGATGACATGGACGACATTTGGTTTCAACAGGACGGTGCAACTTGTCACACTGCCAAAGTTACACTCGAACTTTTGGCTACCGTTTTTGAAAACCGAATAATCAGCCGAAATTCCGATATCAATTGGCCGCCTCGGAGCTGTGATTTAAGCCCGTTGGATTATTTTTTGTGGGGAGCCGTTAAGGACAAATGCTATGCGAACCATCCAGAGACGATTGATGCTTTAAAAAAATCGAAGTTGCCATTCATGAAATTGGAGCCGAAACAATCGAAAATGTGCTTAAAAATTGGGTTGATCGAATGTCCTACTGTAAAGCCAGTCGTGGCAGTCATTTGAACGATATTATTTTTCATTCATAAATGACAATGCTCAGTCTTCAAAATAAAAAAAAAAAGTTTGAAAAAATATTGATTAGTTTTTTTGTATAGCCGATTCAAAAAGCAAATTTTACATGGCCCACCCTATAGTAGCGTTCAGATATAAATTTCGTTACACCTAGGCTGTGTTCGTAAATGCGACATGACTTGCAGCATAAGCATCAGTGGCAACACTGCAAGTTTGACATTTGATACTTCTTATACAATTTTTGACAATTTGCAAATACGTTTGTTTGCATTTTTGAACGCGTATAATACTAAAATGGAAATTTTGCTGAATCTAACACTAGACGAAATTTGTGAGCAAAGAAAAGATAGATTTTCTTTAAATTCAACAAAAAGAAGGCTATTGAAGTCAAAGAGAAAAATATTTAGATACAAATGTTTGTCTTTAAAAAGAAAAATACCTAAAAACAAATCGTTTATTAAAACAATAAAGTCGTTTCCCGAGGACATTTTCTATTCCAATTTCCGAATGAATTTTGCCACTTTCAAAGTAAGGTTTTATAAGTTTTATGAAAATTAATAATTTATAGTTTCACTTTAATTAGGCTTTGGAAAAGGCTTTGACTCCACACTGGGTAACTGCAAGGCGTGGCCGTGATGGTCATTCGTTACTTCGGTCACAACTTTCTTCCACAATGCATTTTTTTTCCTTCTACCCGATTTAAACTCGTCCTCCACATTCAACCGTACTCTCAGCAATAACTGTGTCTCCGCATTACTGAGATTTTCACTAAAAATAATAATTTATACAATTATTATTAACATAATTTAACTAAATTTCAATACAAAAATTAAAATAAAACAGTTTTGCACTTACTTTTCATCAGACATCGTAGTTAAATGCAGTAAACAATTTTTTGATAGAAATTATGTGTGACAACTGATAGAATTGTTGTCTTTCTGAACGCTTGATTATTGCAGTGCTGCCATATTGGCATTTCTGAACGTTCGGTTTGTTATGCAATTGTAGTTTGCGCGTCATGTTGCATTTACGAACACAGCCCTACTCTTGTTCTGGCTATTGTGATGCATTTATCGCGTGAGAGATCTTTGTGGTAATTTGGTCGTTCGTATTTGAGGTTGTGGGCCCTTAAGACACAGGTTGACGATTCCCACAAGCTATCTCTTAATGTTCTAAGATGAGCTCTATGGAAGTTTGTCATTACTGTGGTTAAGCAACGAGTCTCCGCTATGAGTGGGATGTTAATCGTTTGTTTCGCAGATTTGCCCGCTAGTTCATTGCCTGTTATTCCCATATGTCCTGATATCCATATTAGTTTAATTTCGTTCTGTCTATTTGTTCTTCTCATTACCATACATTACATATCGATGCGCTTCACTAGTTCATTAAGTGGTGGTAGTAGTAGTAGAAGTAGTGGTAGTTTGTAGCTAGTAGGCAGTCAATTTTTTCGTAAAATATTTTAACCCCTTATTGTCTCCCATATTCGGGCTTCTTGATCCTTTATTTGATAAGAATCTAAAAAGTCCTGCAAAAAATGAGTTTGAGTTTTGAGTTCCACAAATATATTAATTAGAAATTTCGCTATGGTTTGCTCTCGAGTTCTTTATTGAGCCACTGTAATCTTCTGTATATCTTCCGGCAATTGCAAGCAATAAGTTGACGTTGCAATCCGATGATTGGTTTGGCAGCTTTTAAAATACGTCCCAAGGTTTTTTACTGTTAAGCTACAAAAATATTCAATTTTTGAAGTTCGAACCCTCATCTCTTTGAAATTAAAGAAATTATTGCGAACATTGTCCAATATTCAAATCTTTATTCAATATGTAGTAAAAAAATAAGTAATACAAGTAAATTCCAGTAAGAATAAAAAATAACAAAGTAATAGGGAATGTTGAATAATTTCAACGCAATAAATTCTATTGCGGTATTCAGAACAAAAATAATGAAGTAGTGAAATCCTTGTAGATGTATTTGTATATAAAATGTATATATAAAATAATTAAATTATTACGGTAATTCAAGCATAAATGCCAAATGGATTATTGATTATGGAATAAGGATTATCTTGTGTTATGCAAAAACCCTTTGCAGACATCCACATCTATGCATTCTTATACGAATAGAAACTGTCTTGTATGAGTGCCTCATATGCGAGGGTATAATTCTTATTTTGTATATCCACATCGTTATTGTATAAGTTCACTTCCAAAATATCATCCAAGTCCTGCTGATGACTGCCCGCACACATTTCTCCAACCTCTTCCGAACCTGCAAATTTACTAATATTCACATCAGATGTCGTGTTGTCCAAATGCTTCGACTCCTTGACGATACGTCCAATCACTGTGCGCTTGAGCACAACATTTTGTAATGCCTGCCGTATGTCCTTTTCGCGTAAGCGCGGATTCGGTATCAAACCATGTAGACTTGCGCGTATTGTGCGCAGTGGCCAATTAATCAATTCGAGTGGGCATTGCTTGAGGTGAGTGATTGCCACTGATTCGGTATTCAAGTAATCGACAAAAAGTACATCAACTTGCTTCGCGACCGGATTATGAGAGCGTATGACTGAGCGGTACCACTTCTTATCCTTGGGGTATTGCGCGAGGCAAATTGTGCGCGGTTCGAAATCGGTGAGTGGCGGTGAAGTTTTTACCAAATGTTTAATACGCCGCTGTAGTTCCAGTTCACGATATTTGAATTCGGTGAGATGTGGAAGAAGTTGAACAATGGTTGGTGTAACAACGCAAGCCACACTGCATTCGAAAGTGCGCTTACCAACTGGCAAGTGGGGATTTCTGAAGCATTCGAAACCGCTAAAGTATGAGAATACCGAGGAGGTTTCATTGGGAAAGAATTTGTCGAAAGCTGATGTTTCAAAGACCTGAAAGTAAAGTGTATATGAAACGTAAAATGTGTTGTTATTAGTTTAGATTTGAAACTTTGAAAAAATAACTGTTTTTTTTTATTTAAGGTAACCAGTCAGTTTAATAAGCTGCAGTACTTAATAATATAATATCATAGTTGCAGAGCTACACTTCCGAAAAGAGAATAACGTCGTACAACTGATCGGAACCCTTTTTTCTTCTGGTTTGTGGCGACAATCGCTTAAGTGATTTTGGCGGAGTTTAATAAAGCAAGCCTTCCGCGCACTAACAGCCTTCAATTAGACACACCAAGTGATGCCAACTCAGGCTCCGCTTGATCTTACCAACGGAAAGGAGGTCTTCCACTTCCTCTGCTTCCACAAGTAGGTGTCGCAGTTACGACAGTCGGTTCTACGTTACCAGAGCGACCCGGATTTAACCCTTTGGGGACGACGAGTGTCAGCATATAGCCGCCCAAATTAGTTCGTAGCTGCAAGGCTCGCGGTGTCTGTCGTTCTGAGCGATAAGATACGCATAGGTACAGTAAAACAGTTACGTTTTCAATCAAAGACATTAGGGGTCATTAGCGATGAAGTGTTAACTTCCTTATACGATGTGAGACGACGGTAGAGTCAGAACGAATTTCAGTTGTTCGTTTCAGTATCTCAGGGTCACTGCCAGAGGAACCAGCAGGCTTTGTATATATTTTATATTCTATTCTACGCACGATGGCTAAGCGATCTAGAGATGTTACGAAGTTCTGACGAGTACTACTTTGAATCTGATAAGACGAAAGATGACGGCATTACTTCGTCAAGTGGAAGTGAAATCCGTGCACTAAGGAATCCACTCAGGGATGTGAACATTAGCAGTGATAGCAGTTTGTTTATAATAATTTTTTGATTTTATGAAAAATTTTTCTTGTATTAAATCAAGTCTTAGTTTTTATAACGTTCAACGTATTTACTTTCTTTACTGCACACTCCAATACTTCTCGTCCTCAGCGACGCTCGCTCGTCAAGCGCCTCCGTCCCCAAAGGGTTAAATCTAACCAACGGTTGTCACTCCAGCAGCATTCACCACACGTGTATGGCGGACGTTTACGCTGCTTCAACAACATTAACGGCACCAAATATTTTCAGAGCTGGAGCGTTTGTATCCATTCGGACGAATATGGAGCCGCTTCCTACTTATTTACTGCAATATGTCTATGTCGCCTTAAAACTCATGCGGTTCCAAGCCAAAAGTTATGATATTCGTCGTCGCCAATGCGCAGAGATCCAGAAACTTCCGTAGAATCTTTTTCTCGAACAGTTCATGAACAGCTTCATCATCCGGGCTTCTGCGCCATGCAACAGAATGGGCATAATAAGAATCTTATGAAGTGTGGTTTTTGTTTGTCGAGCGAGAATTTTACTAAAGAATTGCCTTCTTGGCCCAAAGTAATGCGTGTTGATAAGAGAGACTCCCCATTGCATTTCAATACTGTTAATTTTAACGGCGTTGATACTGGTTCCCCAATGAACCTCCAACTACCTCAAAATCATAATTGTCAACAATCACGAGGGTGTCGAGACGTGAGTGGGTTTACCGCTTCTTCGTTTACCGCCACACCTATTCGCTTTGCTTCTTTATGCAGCTTAGGGGGCGTCCATAAATTACGTGAGATGTTTAAGGGGGGAGGGGGTCGAGTCAAATCTCATCTAATCTTACGTTGGAGAGAGGGGGGGTCTCGGCAAATATCACGCAATTTTGAAACAAAAAAAATTATACTATTTTGGTCCATTATACAGATTGTGCAAGCTTAAGATTTAATCTTAAGCGTAATCGTAGTATGATTAAGATCATTCAATAATTCGTTCGAAAGAAAATAATTTCATTCATACTTCGACGTTATATGTACATTACTACTGCCAAACCACCATATTTGCTTTATACCAAATAGCTCAATTTAATCTGAATTTACGGTACAGTGTAGCCCGTTGTTTGTTTTCGTGCCACTATCAGCCGAACGCACGACTCGATGAACAAGAGCGTACGAGCTGAGTGGCAGCGACACACGGACAGGTTCCAACCTTCTTTGTTTATTCTTGTAAATGTTTTACTCGACTCAGTTCATGCTCTTAATAATTTAAAATGAGTTATCAAGATTTTTATAACGCATACGTCAAAAGATACGTCTATAAGGCGAAGAAGTCCTGCCACGACGATGTGATAAAATTATGGAATACTGCGAAGCAAAAATTCCCGAAGAAAGAAGAGTTAATACATCACATTAAACATGAAATTGAACGGCTTCTCGGGGAATCCACTGAGAGAAAAGTTCGGTCTTCTTTAGCATTCCTTCAAAATGTAGGTTTTTTTTTTGAATTTGAAAAGGTCGGGCCAAGGAGCACCAGGAGATTTGGTGGCTCCTAAAACACTCAGGCTAAAAAGCCCATTGTATTTAAAGCTCTGGAAAGGGGGTAGATAGTCAAGGAGGGAGGGAGAAAAGTATCAGAGAAAGAGATAGGAAAGAATAGAGACAGAGATAGAGATAGTTAGTCCTGTGAGAATTTTCCAGATTCTTTGGCAAATCTGTAAATATCCTCCAGTTTTAGAGAACGAATATTACCCATTCCCATGACATCGGAACCCAATACCCGTAGTCGCGCTCTAGCAAAGGCAGGACACTCACAGAGAAAGTGCTCAGTGCTATCCGCCTCCTCCAAGCATGACAGGCATACCGGGTCCTCGATGATTCCAATGGTGGTCATATGCTGACCCCATGGGTTGTGTCCTGTAATGATGCCGACCATCAACCGAATGTCTTTCCTTCTAAGTTTTAGTAGAAAGTTTGACAGTTTTCTGTTCGGACTTGTCACAAAACACTTTGCAGTTCTGCAGCGTTCTAGACCGGACCATCGCTCTTTATGTAGATTGCCTACATAATCGTTGATCCAGTTCTTGATTCCTGCGGGACTGATTCCGATAATTGGCTCTGGCCCCTGTGGGGCACGGTTGGCCAATTCGTCGGCAATTTCGTTTCCTTGAACACCGGAGTGTCCCGGAACCCATATAAGTACAAGCCTGTTTTGTCTTGCGACAGAATTAAGCTTCTTCTTACATTCTTGAACAATCTTTGAGGTTTGCTTCGCGTTCTCCAGGGCCTTCAATGCAGCCTGACTGTCACTGAAGACTCCAATCTGTTTCCCGCTCCATCTCCTCTCGATTATCCATTCGGCTACTTTTAGGATGGCAAAAACTTCTGTTTGGAAAACAGTTGCCATTCCCCCCATAGCGTAGTGATACTTATTACTATCGTTTAAGTACCATCCGGCTCCAGACCCTATTTCAGTCTTGGACCCATCGGTAAAGAAAATATCCGTCAAACCTCCCTGCATGCCTCCTGGATTGCTCCATTGCTCCCGCAATGGAAATCTGACATCAAATTTCCTTCCGAATGAAACTGTGGGTATCAGGTCATCTTTAGGTGCCAAAAACAGTGGACACTGCTCCGACAGCAACTTAAAGATTTCTCTGTGTCCCGAAGTTCCATCTTCGTGCCAGAGACCATATTTATGGAGTCTGCACATTGCTTTTATTGCTTCCTCTTGTATCTTAAGATCCAGGGGGAGCAAATCGAGCATAGCATTTAGGGCATCTCCAGAGGTTGTACTCATGGCACCCGTGATGCATAAACATACACTTCTTTGCAGCCTGTATAGTTCCCGGATTGTGGACTTAACCATGCTCCGTCGCCACCAGACCACAGAAGCGTAAGTGATGATTGGTCTGATAAGTGCCGTGTATATCCATAGGACCACAGCAGGTTTCAGACCCCAAGTTTTGCCAAAGGCTCTACGGCATTGCTGAAAAATCTTCAATGCACGATTCACCTTCAGTGAAACGTGTGTCTCCCAAGTCAGCTTCTTATCCAAAATTACTCCTAGATATTTAACTTCGTTGGAAAGACCAAGTGTCACACCTTTCAGTGTTGGAAGACTGAGTCCATCCAATTTCCGTTTTCTCGTAAACAAGACTATGGTTGTTTTGTTCGGATTAACGGAAAGACCTTGTCTCATGCACCAATCATCGATTTTGTCAAGAATCCTCTGCACTTTCGTGCAAAGCCTCCTTAAGGATTTATCCGATGTTAGCGCACAGACGTCGTCCGCATATGCTTGGACATGAAAGCCGAGTTCCTGCATCTCCACTAATAGGGAGTCTACGACGAAGCACCACAGCAGCGGAGAAAGAACACCCCCTTGGGGACATCCTTGCTTGGCCCTGACTGTGCTCATCGCTCCCACCAGCGGTTAACAGCCTCTCAGAGAGCATGGAGTATATCCATTTTATAATGGCTTGATTAACTCTGTGTCGTTCGGCAGAAGAACATATAGAGCCGAAAGTGGCATTATCAAAAGCCCCCTCAATGTCCACGAACACGCCCATTGTGTATTCGTCAGCTTCCAGCCCAGCTTCAATCTTGCTAACAAGATCGTGTAAGGCTGATTCACATGATTTTCCACTCTGGTAAGCGTGTTGATTTCTACTAAGTGGACTTCTCGGCAATACCCCCACTCGAATATGTTTCTCCACCACTCGTTCCAGACTTTTCAACATGAACGATGTCAAACTGATTGGTCTAAAACTTTTTGCTAGGGAATAGTCATCTTTTCCTGGTTTCGGAATAAATACTACTCTTACGCGTCGCCATTGGGATGGTATATAACCAAATGCAAGACAGGCTGTAAAGATCCTTTTCAGGGCCTCAATCAGCCTGTCTCCTCCTTTTTTAAGCATTGCTGGATATATTCCGTCAGGTCCAGGGGACTTAAAGTTTTCAAAGGAAGATAAGGAAAACCTTATCGATTCCCTTGTCACTATCCGACTAGCAATATACCAGCTGTACCTAGAGGTTCCACCATTGCCACCGTTGTTGTTCATGCCACTCTCACCTTCAGAGAGAGTTCTACTACCCGGAAAGTGGGTTTCGAGTAAAGCATTAAACGTTTCCGATTTGGAAATGGTGTATGAACCATCAGGTTTTCGAATGGAATCCAGCCTTACTGAGCGGTCTAAATGAAGGACCTTACAAAGTCTCGCTGTTTCCCTCATTTCTTCGACGTTACTGCAGAAATTTCTATAGGATTCAAGTTTGGCTTGCCGTACTTTCTTCTTATATTCTCTCTGTGTAAGTCGATGATTGGCCCAGTCCTCTTCTGTTTTGGTCTTCAAGGCCTTATTAAGAAGTTTCCTGGACCGTACACGAAGCTTCGACAGTTCAGGGTTCCACCAAGGAACCGCTTTCCCCTGTCTGCTTTGCCTGAGTGGACACAGTTCCTCGAAGCAATTGATTAAAGTACCTTCTAATTTCTTAGTCGCATCTTCAATCATTTCTGCTGATTTGAGTTTTTTCAGGTTTGGTAATCGCTCTGTTACAAGCTCACCATACCTGTCCCAGTCCACATTTCGAGGATTCCTACCGGAAGGTATTGATATTGTGTCAATTCCCAGTCGGAATTCGATAAGACGATGATCAGAAAGAGAGTCCTCTTCCAAAACTCGCCATCGGTTGATTTGATTTCCAACTGACCTATTGGTAAGTGTTAAATCAATGACCTCTTGTCTCCTTCTGGTCACAAAAGTTGGTTTGTTACCAGTGTTTTGAATGACCAAATCGGATGACAGGATAAAATCCAGTAACTTGAGACCTCTGGGGTTGCATTTGCTGCTTCCCCACACAATGTTCTGTAAATTTGCGTCGCAGCCCACTATTAGCCCCAGATTATTGGATTCTGCGTACTTGACCACTTCTCTTAGCTCCCTCGAAGGAGGTGGCTGTACAGAGTCATAGGGTAGGTAGGCCGAAACTATGATAGCTTCGACACTGTTCCCACTTTTCCAGTACTTTATTTTTGCAGCAACGATATCTCCAGAGCATAGCTCTTTTAACATCGTGTGTTCGATCAACCTCGGCATGATAATACATGCTCGCGGTCTCACATTCCCTTCACAATGAAGTATTTGTCCCCACGACATAGCACTTAGACCACAGATACGCTTGTGACATACCCATGGTTCTTGTATAAGTATTATGTGTGGGTTTGTTTGCAGTTTTGCATGCCTACGGCACAAGAGAGCCGTAGACGCTTTGCTGTGCTGCAGATTAATCTGTGTAAATATTACTTCAGTCATGAGACTGAGTATATTTACGCTTTGTCCTCCACCTTATCCTGGACGCGGAACTGGATCCGCCCCAGATGTAGGTGAGGACGGCACCCGTTCTTTGACTTAAGCACCTTGAGGGACCCAAGATCGATACCCAGTACCAGGTGGGAACCCGTCTCCGAAGTGGTAGCGGATTTCTGCCTGGTGCAGGAGTATACTCTCCAGAGAGTCGTGTCAAGATCCTTGTTCTGAACACGGATGCGTTTGAGGAGTTCTGCTGAATTACAGGAAGGACCCGGAATCCAGACACATGTAGGTTAAATATATATTTTTTTAAGAAAATACTTTTTTATATAAAGTTTATTGTTACAATTAATAGCATAAAAAAACTGAAACAGTGAAATTCTTGATAAAATAAGCTAAAATCATAACTACAAAATATTAGCGCGGTCATTTCCTTCACTGTTTTCACATAATTCAAAATCAGCTTCTTGTGATCAGCGATGATGAGGATGAAGCTATGCCGAACACTACACCATCTAACGTACGTCCCACTCCAGCACAAGATACTATGAAGAAACAGATTGCTAAGCTGCATATGGAGCTTGACCTAAGTGCTGCAGCGCAAGCCGGAGTGATCTGCATATGATTCTTCACGACCGTTTTCTGCCTCCTCCATACCCTATCACTCAGGTTGATGGACGTTTGACAATTTCGGACTTTAAAGAACATGACGCAAAGTCATTCGCCATTCATTCAACCGCTGAATGCCTTCATCAGCACGCCTTATGATCTCTATTGCCCAAGTATACGTGATAATTTAGAGAAAAGATGCTGCAGTATATGCGGTATTTACTTCGCATCTATCACAAGAGCACAGGCGAGCAGCTCACATTGCACCAGCTAAGCAAGCGCGTATGTTCCGCAAAGTGCGATCCTCACGGATTGTCACAAGACGAGCTAATGAGCTACTGTGCGCAAGCGTCAACGGCTTAGAGTGGCTAGATCAGAACGAAGTTGAAGGAGCAGATGATTTTACTGAAAATCATATGGACATGTTGGTCCCAATAGTCTCTCTTGAAACCGCGCATGATTCTCCATGGACTGAATTAGAGTAGATATTCTTTTTTTAATCGCTGTAGTTACGATTTAAGTCTTCTATTGTTAAATTTTTATTACACTTATAACTCTCAGCAATATTGATTACTAGTCTTAACTAGTCGTAAATAAAAGCACGAAGCAAATTTTTTTTTCTTTTTACAATAACAATCCAACGCGTTTACATAAGAAACCCACATTTTGAAAAATCTCACGTGAGATTGGGGGATGGGGGAGGGGGTTGAATAAAATCTCACGACATCTCACCAGGGGGGGAGGGAGGTATAGAAAATTAAAAAAACACCTCACGTAATTTATGGACGCCCCCTTAGAAAAGTCAGAACTAATGGCGCGATTATTAAGGCCGATGATATTGTACGCTCTTGAGAAATGTGGTGCCTGAGCGATTGAGTTCTGCGGCCCGAAATATCTCTTTCACTATTAGAATAAAGCAGTCACTCGACTGTGTGAAAACTCGTTTGGTATCAAAATGCTTAAGGAGATATTTACATTTTTTGGAAAAAATGCCATATTTCTCCCTCTTTAAAAATTAAAAAGACAATTACCAACAGAAAAAATAAAATAAGATTGCGGTTAATCAAATTACGCGCGGTTTATCAAAATATTATGCACATTTTAGTATTTCGATACAGTTAAGTTCTTCATATGGCTAATATTTGTAATCACTGCAGTAGATGATTTACTAATCGTTCCCGCGACAGTCGGTTCTACGCTACCGGAACGACCCGGATTTATATCCGGCCAAGGACTGTCACTTCAGTAGCATTCCCCGAAAATGTATGGGGAATGTTTATGCTGCTACAACAACAACAACATGATCTACTAATACGCTTTATGAAAATAACAATTTTAAGCGATTAACCAATGTCAAGAAATCGAAAGACTACGTGACCTTCACGATGACTTCAATTTGCACAAAAAATTGAAAGAAACAATAGGGATACGTAGAAAAAGAAGCGAGCCAGTCCTTTTAAACTCACACAACGAGATTGTTTTGAAGGCAGATGAGAAAAAATATATTTGGGAAGAATATATAAAAACCTTTTTCACTGATAATAGCAGATCAAACTACAGTATCACTTCACAATTGCTCTCCGGTATTCCGATAAGTAAAAATGAAACCGAAAGTGCTATTAAAAATATGAAATCAAATAAAGCTACAGGACCTGATCAAATTCCATCTGAAATTCTGAAACTTATAAACGACGAGAATCTACGAGTTGTTAAACTCTTCAATCATGTATGATTACAGGCATATACCCTGCAGATAGGCTGAAATCAACGTTTATTACCCTTCCGAAAAACACCAATGCTAAGTACTGCAGTGAATATAGACTGATAAGTCTAATGAGTCACGCCCTAAAAATATTTCTTAAAGTTCTACACAATAGAATTTACAAAAAATGCGAAGAAGCAATGGGTGAAATGCAATTTGGTTTCCATGGAGGAATGTGTAAAAGAGAAGCTTTATTCTGTGTCCAGGTTCTTGTTAAAAATTGTAGAGATGTACAAAAATATGTCTTTCTATGTTTCGTAGATTACGAAAAAGCATTTGACACTGTGCAACATGAAAAATTGTTCAATATTTTAACATCTCTGAATAAGGATGAAAAGGAAATCCAAGCAGAAAATTTATATTACCACCAAACAGCGCATATTGCAGTTGATGGTGACCACACTGAAGACATACCGATTTCGAAAGGTGTTCGACAAGGCTGCATACTCTCTCCACTGCTCTTTAATATATATTTACTCCGAAATAACATTTCATAAAGTATTAGAAAACATTAAGGATGGTGTCAAAGTAAATGGCGTCCTTATATAGTAAATAACAACTACTATGTGACAGCTTGGCTGGCCTTCAAAAACTGGTCGGCAGAGTTGCAATGCACAGTCAACCATACGGCCTCAAAATCAACATCAGCAAAATAAATTACATGGTTGTTAGCAGAAGAAATACATACAACAACACTTATTTAACAATCAACAATACTCCTGTAGAAATAGTGAATAAATTAGATACCTTGGTTGCCTTCTCAACGAAAACTGGATTGCCTCAACAGAAATAAGATGTCGCATCGAAATGGTACGATCCGCATTTCTTAAATATGGCAAAGTCCTAAAATGTCGGGACTTCAATGTTCAACTAAAAATGCGCTTCATAAAATGCTATGTAAGGTCAGTTTTGCTGTATGGCATGGAAATATGGACCATAAAACTGTAAGACATAAGTAGATTGGAAGCATTTGAAATATGGCTTTTCCGGAGATTGCTCAAGATACCATGGACCGATCACGTTTCTAACGAAGAAGCACTGCGAAGGGTTTACGGCGACAGATAACTAATCAAGTGCATCCAACGACATTGATGGCCTATGCTCCAAGGTAAACGACTGCCTCGCCAGCCTTTCTCGCTTCTTCACTGCGAGGAATTTACAACTCTCCCCCACTAAATCCACGGCGACCCTTTTCACCACCTGGACAAAGGAGGTCAAGCTACAACTCAAGGTGAAAGTCGATGATACACAAATTCCGACGGTTAACAACCCCAAAATTTTGGGAGTTACCTTTGACAGCTTGCTCTCCTTCTTAGCGCATACAACCGCTATTGCAACTAAAGTACAGAATCGCAACAAGGCCCTCAAATCGCTTGCCGGCAGCACTTGCGGCAAAGACAAGGAAATGTTGCTGTCGACTTCTAAGCTAGCCTGTCTGGTCGCCTGGAACCAGTAATTCGCGGGTGGACGAAGCTTCAGACCTGCCAAAACACTGCTTTAAGGACCGTGACAGGATGCCTTCTGAAGCCCAAATGCTGCCTGTTAAGGAGCATAATAAACTGCTCAGAATAGCAGGAACTACCGCAGGTCTCACCCATGCAGACATCTGCTTGAGGCTGAGTCACCTCCCAGGCATATCAGGAGGCACTTCCTCAATTACGTGACCGAAAGCTACTAGATCGGACAGTGTACAGACAGGCCATAAACGACATTCATCGGGAGACTCTCACCACCTTCTTAACCTCCCGACCCCCGAATGCCGTTATCGGAGTCCAACCACTACCCATCGCAGACGAAGAGCTCCAACTTCCCCGAGAGTCCCGCGTAACCTTGGCACAATTACGTTCTGGATATTGTAGCAGGTTAAACTCCTACCTATCCAGAATCGACTCCGACATACTAAACATATGTCCAGCATGTGAATGCACCCCGCACGACACTAACCACCTTTTCACATGCCCCATCAAACCTACTCACCGAACACCCCTCTCCCTCTGGGCCCAACCCGTCGAAACAGCTAGTTTCCTGGGCCTACCGTTAGATGAGCTAGGCGAAGACGATCAGTGATTGCGATACACTGACAGGGCAAAGGTACTGCTACAACAACAACAACGAAAAACTTTCATATTTTACAAAACCCGAAATATGAACGGTTGCAACTCATTGATTAAAGGAAGAAGAGATATCGAGCGAAGCAGTTTTCTTGGTTGAGGAACATAAGGCAGTGCACCAGTATACAACGTGTGGGTCCCCTCTTGGAAGTAGCTAGAGACCGCGAATTATTTTCAAATATAGGGCAAAATTAAAAAAAAAAAAAATTCTGTTACTTTTAAATTGTATAAAGTAAATGAAGAAGAAGAAGTGTAGTCACATAAACAGTTATTTTCCCCCGATTCGTGATCGCGGCTAAACAAATTTCGCGCACTGTACTACCATCAAATGTATTACCACAGGTTCTATTTAACCTAGAAGCTCCCAGGCTTAAGCCAAATTCTTTCAGACAATCCTTGGTTGGATAAAAAGCCGGGTCGTTCCCGTACTGTCTGATTTCACATTGGGAATGTGCTCAGATCTTTCATATTCAACGAAATTATAGAGCACATGAAAAAAGTACGGGTCTTGAATGTGTGCCAATGGCGCACGCAATAGATACACGGAACTTAGGCAAATAGTCAATAAGACAGTTAAGTCTAAATTGAATAAACCCAAACACAAACTTACCTGCCGTGGTCGTAGCGCAAAGCTGGCACTGTCGCGTATTTCTATTTCTCTACCCCTTGGTTTCTCTAGTGTCCTCTGTTGTTGCTCCTTTGCCTTCTCCTTCTTCAATTCCTTCTTTATCTCTTTCTCCACATGCTTTTCTTTTTCCTTAGCCTTTTGACGTTCTGTATCATCGTCTACGGTATGCCAGTAGTTTAGCGCAAAACTCTGTTCCAACTCTACAACGGCGGCATCGTCGTCATCATCTCCAATACCCCAAATGCCAGCGACTGTAGCTGCACTCATGTCACCGCCACTGCAAACATTGTCACTTTGTATGGCGGCCAATTCACTTTTCATAAAATGTTCACTGCCATACAAATTTTCATGCAACATTTGTTTATGCATTTGCTTGTACTCGTTGGTGTCGAACATGCGCTTCTTGCAAGGTGGCACAAATGTCTGTTGGTGTGTTTGCTCCTGTTGCAGTGTCAAATGTGCGGCCTGTGCTGGCGTTGTCATCGTTGGCATGCGATCATCACGCATTAGGTCGTCATTAACGCATTCATCACTATTTAGGTGAACGTGATCGTCTAAATTATCAATCAGCATATCGAGGAAACTTGCAATTGAGTTATCACTGTCGCTCGAGTCGGTAACTTTGATGTCCTCATCATGGTCGTGATGGTGTTTAGTGTACTTAAATTGGAACTATGACAATGAAAGTAGATATGAAAAAATTGATATTAATTAAAATGAATGAATTGCAAATTTTTACAATAAGATAAACTAAAAACTTAGTTTAAAATAATTTGAGGTGTTTTTGACATTTTTTCATTAATTTTTTTTAATAACTTTTCATAGCTGGGGCACCAAGTTACGAACGTAAGAGCGTAAAAAATGGACAAAAAACACATCGTTTAATTACACAAAAAAAAAGAAAAAACAAAAAAAAATATTTGTTTTTCTAAATACTTACGAAGAGCAGTACAAAAACTGGTAGCCACATAATTAGAAACACCATCAGCCAATGCAGTTGGATAAAATTTATTTTTAAATTCTCCTTAGTAAAATCGCGTGTGCATAGAAACAGAATAGAGAGCGCATTTAATTAGCTAAATTTAGTTGAAAAAATTTCCTAATTATGTGGAAGTGGAAAAAATTCTTTAAGGAGTAAAACCGCCGTGAACTTTTCAAATAATCGATTTTTTTGTTGTTTTATTTTAAAGTACAGTCTGGGTCAGAAGAAAAGAACCGGTTTTCTCTTGTAACTTCAAGATATATTTCGTTCTGTTTTCTGCTACATAATAGTCCCACTCACGGGCTACGACGCCAGTGTTAACTCAGGTTAGTGTCGTTCGAAACTTTCCCGTTAACGTAACCAAACAAAAATGAGTGAGAAGTACGCGACGCGTTTTGAGGCAGTATTATTATGCACGCATTTGAAAGGGCCGAAATTATCTTACGCCACGGCTGCAAAAGTAATTAAAAAGTCAAAAAAGTTTGTTGTGATGTGGAATCAGCGGTATAAGGTGTACAAAAATGTTGATAACATTTCCGAGCGCGCTTGAAGCGAGTGACGACAAAAGAGCCGGATAAAGTGATCGTCCAACTTTTTAAGCGAGACCCGTCTTTGTGACTACGCCAAGCATGATCAGTTCTTGCTAAAAAGGGAATAGATGTGAGTATCAACACCATGGGATCATTCAAAGGGCGCTAAGCGAGCTTAACTCTTGGGCTACAGGCGGTGGCCTAAGTTTAAACGCGCGTAAAACAGAACTCATGCTATTTACGACCAGATATAAGATACCAATTTTTACTCTTCCAAGCATTAACGGACAAACCCTCTCACTTTCACCCAGTGCAAAGTACTTAGGGGTAATTCTGGACTCCAAACTTAGCTGGAAATTAAACATTGAAGAACGGGTAAAGAAAGCAGAAATCGCTTTATATGCCTGTAAACGTCTGCTAGGAAGAAGATGGGGTCTACAACCCAAGTATTCATTATGGTTGTATAAGGCGGTTATACGACCAATTTTAACGCATGGCTCGGTAGTTTGGTGGAAAGCTCTGGAGAGAGAATACAACATCAAATTACTTAGAAGAATACAAAGATCAGCCTGTGCAATAACAGCCGGTGCAATCAGACCATGTCCTAGGGAGGCCCTGAAAGCTCTGACACACGTAATTCCGGTAGATCTACATATCAAGAAGAAGGCAACAATGAGTGCATTTAGGTTAAATGAAGCGGGTCGCTGGAAGGAAAAAGCTCATGGCCATGCCAGTCTATTACTGCGACAAACCCAGTATACCTCGAAGAGTCCTCTTCACTACATCGTCCCGATGGTAATATTCAGTAGACATTTTGTCACTCTCTTTCCATCTCGGAAAGAATGGAATAAGGGATTCTCACTAAACAAGTTCGACACAATAGTCTATACAGATGGCAGTAAAATGGATTGTGGTGTTGGAGCTGGTATATATTCTCATAGACTTAAAATTGAAAGATCTGTGCGTTTCCCTAATGCTTGCAGTGTCTTTCAGGCGGAAGTACTGGCGATTGGGGAAGCTTGTAGGCTACTAATCGCAGATCCCTCTTTTAAGGACAATATCGCTATTATTTCGGATAGCCAAGCTGCAATCCAGGCACTGGGTTCAGCTACAACAACCTCTAAAGTGGTGGAACAAAGCAGGACTAGCCTTACCACCTTGAGCGAAAACCATAAAGTTACTTTAATCTAGGTCTCGGGACATCGAAGCATCGAAGGTAATGAAAAATGAAAAAGCGGATGAACTGGCAAGAAGGGGATCTGCCATGAATAAAGCTCTTGCAGAATCGGTATTCACAGCACTAGGTGCAAAATTAGCAGAACTTTATGGCCCACCTACAACCTTAAGCAAACGTCAACATTGATAAACATGAAACGACGGGACGCCTGGAGACTAACGGCAGTCATAACTGGCTTTTGATCTGTGGGAGAACAAGCAGCCAAAATGGGCATCCCTCTCAACATATACTGTCACAGTTGTAAACAACCGGAGAAAAAGGAAACAATCTTCCATTTCCTCTGCGAATGCCCTGCCCTATAGAAGGACAGAATGTTAACCCTGGATAAACCGCTATTCGAGAGTCTGGAACAGCTGTCTGACTTAGATGTCAACAACCTGATAAGGTTCCTGAACCGCACAGACTGGATATAGTGTTGCTGTAAATAACTGTTAAACAAGCTGGTAACGAGGATGTGGCAAGAAAATGGTGCGAAAATGGAAGAATCACCACACCATCGAACGTCGACTGAAGGGGGCGAACATATCCTACTGTCTCACATCATCGAAATCACTGCTCTCAGAAAAACACAATGAGAAACAACAAAACAAGAAAATGGCGCCACAGTATTGGGCTAGACTTCCCAGTCCACAGACGCCATCCCCATTGAAAATGTGTTGGGAATTATGAAAAGGCATTTTGCCGGAAGGCCAATCCATGATTTAAAGCAACTGGTGCGTCAAGTTCACAAAATCTAGTCCTGTTTGTCGACGAGCTACGCAGAAAAGCTGGTTCAAAGCATGAAGGAGATGCCAGGCTATACTCGACAACGATTGGATACAACACGGCTTATTGAGTAATTGCGACTCGTAGTTCTGTACATACTTTCATGGTAAAAAAAAAATTAAATATATATCTTTTATACTTTATGAATAATCGCGGTTCCTGTTTTCTGACACAGACTGTAATTAAGTACATAGTTTTTATTTTTGTATGGACTTTTCAAAGGACTGTCGTATGTTGCGAATTGAGACCGAAATTCGACCCCCTGCACATACTTATAATGTTTAGTAGATGTATGTATGGAAGTAAACGCTTTTATAGAGATTAGATATTTAAATTACAGACTACAGTGGCTATCATTGTTGTACAAAAACATATTTTGCCATATTTATACTCACAATTGTATCCGCTTTTATGTCCGGTAAAGCTTTGTCAGCGCCATCAGCGTCATCATCATTATCAGTGGTCAACTCCATATTAGCAAACGGTTTCAATTTCTTATGTTGTGGCTTAATTGTGCGACGACCTTGCGCAGTTTCTCGCAGAACATGCCCACCTTCAATGAGATACTCTGCAACATCCATCTTGGACAAACGCATACTACACGCCTTTATCGGCTTTTGTAGCTCGGCGGCGGCTACACGTACGGAAACAAGTTTTTCCACAATTGTGACATGTATAATATCGAGCACATCTGTGGTATAGACACCGTTATCGGCCTTGGCACATATACCCCCAATACGATATTTATGTGCTATACGCGGCAACTTCGGGTATGGCGCAAACGGATACAAGTCTTGATATTTAACTGACTCGACATTGCCGTAGTCAATAAATTGTACAATGTAATCGTCTTTCTTTAGTTCTTGTATAATGCCGCGATACAAACGCTTATCCACATGATAGCGCACCAAACAACCCTGACCGGGTGTGTAGGTGGGGACGAAGGCGTTCGGCAATTGATATTCGCTGTAAATTTTCATGAAGTGTGCTCGCATTTCGTTAAGCAAGTCCTCATCGTTTGCATCGTGCAAGTAAATAATGGCCTCATAGTCGACGTATGTTGGTATGGCGGCGAAAATTGATTTATCATTTGGTTTAGAGTGCAGCCAAGCTTCAGGTGCTTTTGCAGTGAAAACCGTGGGTTTGCTGCTGGCCTCATCATTCATTTCGATATCCAAGATGAAGTTCAGCTGAGGTATGTGTTCGCCATCATGCCGCTCATCAGCTCTTACAAAATTATCAGTGTCCTTCCATTTATTGAAGTCATTGGTTGGCTGTTGTGCACAACGATCAATTTCTGCAAAGGGAAAATGAATGTTATAAAGTAAAACAAAAAGGAATAAATACTTCTAGTCAAGGTGCATTGATTAAAGGTGATGGCAGTAGACCATGATTCAATTATTAAAGGTTTGCTTACTTGTGACATTATCGAAGGCTGCATTTAAGAAGGTGAAGAAGTGGAAAAAATTAATTCGCTTTTGGTAAAAATCGTAAGTTTTTACTTAAATGGAAAAAAATTGCAAACTGTTTAAAAAATCAATTTAAATTAATCGTTGAATATAAATAACATATTTTATGCAGAATGTAAATATAGTTCACATAGCAAAACAAATTTCAGTCTGATTGATATTCTAGTTTGGATTTGGCAGCTATTCGAGTAAGAAGAGTTTCGTGATTTTCGCTAAGATGGAAAAAAGCAGTAATTCGCTTTTTGTTTTTGGATGGCAAAAAATGCAAGGAGATCAAAGCAAAGTTGGATGCTGTCTATGGGGGTACTTCGTTATCTATGACGACAGTTAGATATTGGTTCATTCAACGAATTTAAACGTGGGCGAACATACGTTTTTGATGAGTAACGACCAGGACGACCGGCAGACTTGGTTACCGAGGAAGAAATCATTCAAAAAGTCCACGATTTGATTCTCGCTGATCGACGAACGAAAGTGCGCAAAATAGCAGAGGCCATAGGTGTGTCGGCCGGAGTGTGAATTAATATTTTACATGATAAGTTGACGATGTAAAAATCGTCAGCTCGATGGGTGCCATGATTGCTCACGGTGGACAGCAAGCGGATGCGGCTGTTAACTTCGCAGCAATGTTTGGAGCAATTTGAGAGAGATCCGAAGAAATTTTTTTCGTCGAGTTGTCACCGTTGATGAAACCTGGATTCATCATTACACACCAGAAACTAAGCAACAATCAAAACAATGGATTTCTCTCGATTAATCTGCTCCAAAGAAGACGAAGAAGACAGTCCCATTGGCCGGAACGGTCATGACGACGATTTTTTGGGATGCGAACGGCATCATTCTCATGGATGACAATACTATAGTGAGTTATTGGACCGCTTTCAAAAAAAATTGAAGGAAAGGCCGCATTTGCCGAAAAGAAGTTCGGAGTTGTCGCCGCCAAACTGCATGCATTGCGTTATGAATTGCTGCCGCATCTCCCGATTCACCCGATCTGGCTCTCTGCGACTTTTTTTTGGTTTCCTAACATGAAGAAATTGCTCGAGGAAGTCATCGCCGAGAAAGAGGCGTATTTTGGAGAGTTTGAAAAATCCTATTTTTTGAAGGGTTAAAAAAATTACCGGAGCGTTAGGAGAAGTGTATCTTTCAAAAAGGGGACTATATTGAAAAATAAAAAAAAAATTGTTTTTGGAAAAACGGTGCCTTCATTTCTAACACGGGTACTTATTGAGCTCCCCTCGTATATATATGTATATTTATTTGAATAAATAAATATATGCTACAAAATAGAAGTTTTTAGCAGAAATTTCCAAGTCTGATATTAAAACAAAAAATGATTTAATTTAAACTAATAAATCCTATATTTTCTGAACTAATTTTTAAATTTAAAACCGAGCGCAAAGCTGCGAAGTTTCATTCAGTTGAATTCATCATAAATCACAAGATGACTAAAAACAAACTTGGAACATGCGAGTACTTACGCTTTACCCACATAAGTTGGGAGTTTAGATCGCAAGGTCTGTTTGTTTTGTTTACTAACTACTTGTGAAACTATCTGTACTTATTTAAATTAATTATTGGAGGCATATTCCGTCGATCCAATCTTTTTTATAATGAAGGCTGCAATGCTATTCTCCCGTTGTGACGCTTTGAAAATTCTAGTTCTTTGCAAAACATTAATTGCTTCATAATCACCACCTCATTAGAAAGAAAGCATTTCAAATTCTCCATTAATGTATCGTTTAGGTGATGCTACTCGGCCTCATCAGTTTATACGTTTCCTGCCATGAAACCAAAACATGTAAGTCGGTAAATCGGTCTCGGATGGTCGCGCGCATTGCCCCAATGAATACGATGTCCTGACTTAAGCGGTATGTCAGGAAGAATTTCATGTCACACTAGTCCTAGACATACCGATGCACCCTTGAGCGTGTTTTGAAAACTAAATGCTTTTCTATAATTTACTTTTGCTCCACTTTTACTCAAAATTTCGAGAGCTAGCAACCCAGTGAACGGGAAAGCTGAGCAAACAAAAAAAAAAAAAACAATAATTTAAATTTGAATTAGTTTTAAGTTCTAACCCACTACTAACTCACCTTTTATCGCGGCATTAGCCGAGAAATTCTTATTCCACTCCTCCATGGTAATCTCGCCTTCCGCCAACTCCATTTGCAGCAATTTATCAAGTTGTTCTGTAACGTCCAAGCGTTGCACCGAATGTGCAAGCCCGGCTTTCACTAGAATACGATTGATTATCGAATGCTTCGATATGCAAGGCGCCAAGGGATCCTCGGTTTCGGTGATTGTACCCCAAAGCACAATGGGTAGTGAGTTTGAATCAGGCGTGCGTTTACCTTGCATAGTTGCGGAAAGTGATTCAAATGAGATGACAGTGTGTTTGAAATAATCGATGGCGGAATGGGACCATGTCGACATGCCACCGGTTGGCTCGACGCATGCCAAGTGACAGCGATACACTGCATTTGTTACGCGATCCCACTGATGATCTATAACTCTCAGCTGATCACCGGTAATACCTGCGATGGTAGCACCGATATCACGCAAAAATACCGTATAAGTTTGACATTCGACTTCAGTTTTTATCAAAATTATAATAGCGCGATACCATTCGCGCTGACTGGATGAAATATTTATATTCTTGGCATAGTCACTTTTATATTTCGTATAGACCAAGCAGCGTTCGCCAACAGACCAATTTTTCGTATTTTGCGAGCTTAATGAAAAGCTCGATGCATTTGATTGTTCATCACTTTGTGCCTGTTGCAATTGATTGTGAAATTTGGTAATGCCTGTTGTGAGACTGGAAATATTTATATAAAACTCGCCAGGATCTGCGATATGCATAACATTGACTGGTGTGCGTTTGAGCACCTTTACAGGGTTACTACTGCGCGCTACGGCGTCCGTCGTATGTGGGTTATTGCCCTGCAATGTCATGTCTTTGTCTTTGAAATTCATATTTACCGGCAAGCCATCTGTCAATGGATTCATAGGTAAATTCAAGCGTTTCTTTGGCGTTTTCAAAACTTCCACCACTTGCGAACTCTCACCAGTCGATATGCAGTGCCCGTACTTGGCAAGCATTGCGCCAATATTGATGTCCATATGCTTTTTGCAAACATGCAATGATACTCGGAATGTAGTTTGACTGGATGAGAGGATGGTCATTTGTAATGTGGGATTGGCAGACAGTTGGCTAAATTCGCGAATGGCTTCAGCAGTCCAGGCGTAGTTATTATTTTGCAACGGTTCGACATCGGCTAGGGCGCATTTGATGGCGAACTCCTTTTGACTGCGAAATTTGTTGGTAAGTGGGTAAATTTGACGCCAATTAACAATTTGTTGTGAACCTTCGTCTACGAGGTGTACAAGAATTTTGCCTGAAAATATAGAAAAGTTTTTATTTTCATTTTTCAATGGTTGGAGAAGTAATATATGTATATTAGGTCGGGTCGATTTGTGGGGAGGCAAAAAAATCGCCCATTGGTCTGTGAAAATCATATTCTAGGGATCAAAATAAGAAACTTTGCCGAAAGGACCATACCTCTAAAACGAATTCTGATGTCCCCCAATTTGGGTCGAACTTTTTAGTTTCTTTTCTCATGTAAAGGCCAAAAATGGTGATATTTTGAAATGATTGTATGGGGAACCCCCCAGGGGAGTTTCAGGGGGTGTGCCACTGGCATGGGTGGATCGGCCGTCCAAAGTTAGTGGGGGTCGGTCATACATTTGGACTCGATTGGAGCACTCTAAATGGGTCAAAGTGGGATTTTTCGTTCGACCCAAATTGAAGGACATCAGAATTCGTTTTAGAGGTATGGTTCCTTCGGCAAAGTTTTTTATTTTGATCCCTAGAATACGATTTTCACAGAGCAATGAGCGATTTTTAAATCGACCCGCCCTAATGTATATACTTGTGCTCATTTTATCTTTTATACGCAATATTCTGTATGCAAAATTTTTTCAATAAAAATATATTGCATTGTTCAAGACGAATCTATGTATTAAAGGTGGTGTCGGTATATCAGCTGAATTTTTTTTTCCTTTCGCCGTGACCATGTGGCTGTCAGCCCAGAGTGAAACAAGGCGAATTCGTTATTTTTTTCCACTTTGCCAATACTTTGATTTGACAATCAAACGTAAAAAAACATTGTTGTTGGTCTAGTGCCACCACCTTTAATGAATGCGTCTTGGCATTGTTTACCAAAAATCTTATAAATCGAAATTCCAAGCTTTGCACAAAATTCATAAAAATTGTCACCTATCATATCTTACCAAAGTCTTCCTAGTTTGTTTTGGTTTCGTTAATCTGCGAGTTTTAAGATGGGTAGGAGATTAGCCTTCCACGTCCGAGCCTGATTCCGGGGCTGCCGGCTTTGCCTTCAGGCTGGCATGGGAGGTAAGGCAATGCCATTTTCTTCTCGCTGTTTTTTAGGTTATACCGCCTATGTTCGGTCGTAAGAGCCTCGTTCCTTTTAAACAGCAGGTGCCACGAGAAGATGAGCGTGACAGTTGGGAGGAATCGCCTTTACATTCGCGCCCCCGCTCCCATTAGCCCATATAAGATGGTGTTTAGTAGGCCCCCTCCTCAAAAGTAGCCTTGGAGCAACGATACAGCGACATGGATAAACAAGTCAAGAAAAGTCCAAGAGAAGACAAAAGAAATTGGAGCGACAATCTTGCCACCAAAGCACAGGCTGCTGCGGATACATATCTCACCTGCGATCTCTACCGAACTTGTTAGTGAGACTATAAAAGCCATTGGAGCGCTAAATGCCAATAAAGCACCAGGGCCGGACAACATAAATTCAAATCTTCTCCAGAACTAACCCTCAAGTGAGTGCACGACGTGTACTTCCTTTATCATAGGGTATGTGGAACTCTGAAAAGAATCTCAACGAGCTTAAGAAAGGTGTTATTACGTTCCGACCGGAGAAAGGAAATTTATGTAAATTCAAAAATGTTTAGAGGTATAACATTGTTAAGCATAGTGAACAAAATCATCGCGCACATAATAAACAAATGGATGTCGGATGCCCTTCTGAGTAGCTTGAGGCCACTCTCCACAGGAGTAAGGCAGGAATGCGTGTTATCCCCGCTTCTGTTCAATCTAGTGCTGGACCTAATAATGCAGCAAGCTTCCACGGCTAATAGCAGTATCTCGTGGGGTTTGTACGGCAACCTCGAAGACTTGGACTACGTTGATGACATCTGTCTGTTGCCACACAAATTCACACACATACAGTCAAAAAAGGTGGCTGTAAGCGATTGCGCAGCTAAAGCAGATTTGAGGATTAACATTGCAAAGACAAGGAAGATTTGCCTCAACGCCACAGAACCGCAGCTTGCGTATATCAAATAGCAAAAAGTCGCACTCTATTTGGTAGTTAGACAAAGTTAGGAGATCTTCGTAATTATCCAGGCATACGAAATTAAGAACCCTAGAATCACGCGTGAAGTCTGTCGTTCTGTATGGCTGCGAAACATGGAATACGACAATGTGCGATGCAAAAACTCTGCAAGCATTCATTAATCGTTGCCTCCGAAGAATTGTGCGCGTTGTCTGGCCAAACACCATCTTTTACACTGACTTTTGGAGTTTGACGAAGCAGATTCCTGTTTATCTCGATACTCGACGACGAAAATGGAAATGGATTGGACATACAATTCGGAAGTCTAACGGAGATATTGAAAAAGCAGCCTTAGACTGGTGCCTACAAGGAAATTGCAGGCGACGCAGACCATCCAAAACGTGGAGACGATTAGTTGAAACAGAAGCGCTTCAAGCGCCATGAATGACAATCAATTTTCTTGCATGGATTAAACCTAACTTTAACTTGTTTGTTGAGGCCCTATGTTCCTCCTAGAGACCACAGGAAAATATATATGCAATAATTAGAATCCTCAGGAATTTTCTGGGTATGCATTGTTAAAGTCCATTCAATTTTAGTATAACGAAGTGTAAGTTTGAAGTCGCTCAAAATCGTTTGAGAATTTGTTTGCTTACGATGTAACCCGAAAAATATCTCAAATTTTAAAGATAAAGTGAGTTTATAAAATTGACTACAAGTGTATACATACATACTGAAAAATAAATAACCGAGTTATAAAACTTAGTATTCACTTACCACCGCCGCGTATTTCCTCGACGCGTGCTCGGTGCCATATATCCTCGATATGTACAGCACAGCACATTTGTAGTGGAGCCACAAAAATAGGTTGCAATGTCATAGTCGAGTCCGAATATTTGAAATTCAAATTGGTTTTCAGACTTTGTGCTGCCTCAATAGTGTCCATCTGGAAATGAAAATTGTTTAATGAATATCACTCACTCTCTTTGTATGCTTTGGAAATCATTTGTTTATACCTTTATAACATAGAAAATATGCGGATTTTCAATATATCCCACTTTTACAACCAACATATCCCCATTATGAAAATAATGTTTCGGCAATCTTTGACTTGTACGCGCCGTGGGAGATATTTTCTGGAGGAAAAAAAGGTGTTAGATATTAGTTAGATATCATAAACTTATACGTTTTTGATAGGATATTTTTATATGTATTTATGCATATATATTTGCTTCTGAAAAAGAACATTAAAACATTTTTTTGGGTTTTGCTTTTCATTTCTATAATCATTTATTTTAGGTTGGGTTAGGTTGAAGCGGTTGTCTGTGGGGCACTCTCAGGCTCATAGCCCATTATGATGCCGCGTAGGGAGCTTTCCCTATCTCTCCTAAAACCAGTGTGTGCTTTTCAAAAATTTTAGAACATCTCCGATTTCATTTATTTCAGTTCAAAGAGATTTGTTTCAACTGCGTTTTGAAGATATTATCGCGGAAAGGGTCACCTTGGGGGCCAAACGCATTATTTTTTCGGTGTTGGTCATGATGTTTCGGCCAATAAGGCGGCGGTTTCGTATATTGACTTTCAATTGGGCTAGAAAACCTCGTTGTTTTTGGCGTATATATCCTGAACTTCTAATAACCCCACATATCAAAGTCTGCTGACGTTGAATCGCGCAATTTAGGTGATCCGTGAAAATCGACATTTTTCGATAAATCGCTTTGGAAACAATGGTATTCATAAATTGTTTCTGCGTCGAGCTCAGTAGACGTGCAGTAGCAGGCATGTTGAAATCAATAATCACCAATGCCATTTCCATGAACAATTAGAGTCGCGAAATCTGTTATTATGATACGAAAGGTTAAGTGGCTGTCTTACGACGCACTCAAGTACCTTTCCTCCTTTCTTAAGTCATGGAAACCCATCCGGCCCAACCAGATTGAACCTCTTCTCGTCCATAAATACTACTTTTTTCCATTCTCCGGGTCCCTTGCAAAAACGAGGCGGCGTTCTTTGCGAGATTTACTCAAAGGTAGATTTTTAGATTTTATGCTTCATATATCGCGCTTTTAGAATAGCCCTTCGAACGGTGGATTTGCTGGCCGCAATATTTGCCATTTTTTTAATTTTTGCTGTTAGAAGGTCGGGATTTGATGCAAGGATTTTGCGAGTTTCCTTCGGTGCCAAAACCATCGCAGCTCTGCCTTTGTAGTTCGTACCATAGGAGGCATCTACTTTAACGTAAAGTTCCACAACTTTAACCAATCTTTTGGGCGATTTGGCTATTTGCGAGTCCCTCTGATGTCAAGATATCGGTTTGCTCCTTTTCGCGATCTGTTAAACCTTTCTGCTTTCCTATTTCATTAGAATTAAGAAGTTTTTGACCACACACTTTGAAAGCTTAAAAAACAATCGCTTCTCAGTATTTTAATATCAAATTTGTCATTTGAAAGTTAAAAAAAGAAGAACAGCTCAGTATCTGCACTACAACTTATGCATATATGCACTTATATTACCTTAAGTGGTGGCGGCATGTTCGCTTCGCCTGACCTCTCCCGCGCCAGGCCGGTGTATAAAAAAGAATCCCGCACCGAAATCGTTTCTTCGCCCGAAGTAGTGATTAGATCAACTGAAAGTATATTTTCCTTGATGCGTTCGATAATGCTGATGCGCACAAATTGATTGCGTGTAATTTCTATAAGTAAATTATTAGCCTCTTCGTTCCATGCTTTACCTGCCGGCATTATATCATTTATGGCGCAACGGATGGCAGCGAAGGGAACGTTAAGCGATTTGCGATCGATTTCACAGAATCTGAAAGAATTCAAGAAAATTAAAAAAAGCTGCATATTTTCATCATCAATTTTATTTGTACGCACCGTTCTTTTGGCATTTCCACGTGCAAGCCGAAATCGACTAAAAACACCTTATAGAGATCCTGTGATAGTGTTTTCTTCACCATAGCGCGATACCATTGATTATCATCGGCATGATAAGTCATATAGCATTGGCCTTCAGCGATAACTTTCGGTATTACATCGGTTTGCATGAAATTTACATATTTATTTGAAAGTTCCCGTATTTGGCGAATTGCATTCTTAGTTTGTACATAGAAATGTTCTGGCGATTTCACATAGCTGATGCGCACCAGCCCTTTGTCGCGCAGTACCGGGACTTGTGTTTCCGTATCCGAAGTGTTGTCGTTATTGGAGACATCATCTTCGTTGTCGTTTTGTCGTTGTGCTTGTCGTTTCTTTTTATTCTTTTCATTATTTTTACGTTTGTGCTTTTCAGTGTAACGGTCAACATCCATTTCATCGGATGTATCTGATCTTACTTCGCCGAAAGTTTGATTTAAATCACTATAGACGGGCGTGAAGCGTAAGCTGATCTTTGGATCGACGTAATTGAGACTGAAAAATTGTGAAAAATCTTTGCGCATATCGTGTTTTACCTCAAAACTGCAAATAAAAATGTTTAAAGTTAGTAAGTAGACAAGAGGAAAACGGTGGTTTGGGAAGATTCAAATTTCTTAGTGGTGAAGGGTTTTTCAAGTTCAAGTCTCTTTTTAGCAGTGTTTCGTTTCGGTGATTTCAACCAAGAAAATTGGATATGTTAATTTATAACCGGATATGTTATTTGACTATAGAAGGGAAACTCGAGGTTGAAAGGCCCTTTATAATATGGAAGGAAGTTAAATATTCACGGGGCTTATTTGTAGCGAATTGTCTTGAGCATAAAGCATTGTAGTCCTGCAGAACTTTTTGTAGCCTACCATCATCCATGCTGATGATGCGACCTGCAGCATTATAGTCCATTGAATTTGCAATCAAGTACAAACTTCAAGTGATTATAAAATTCATTTACATAGATAAACAGATCCTTTATGAGGTTTATACTTCGACCTCATGGTTTTTTGTGTCCTCTATTCATCACAGTACCTCATAGAGACCCAGTTCCCTTACTAAACTTACGATAGAGCTGGGTTGGATTGAGCGTATGTGCCTGCTTCCGGCTGCAGATGACTACGCAGTCTGTAGTGCCCTGTGAGAGTGCCCGTGAGCATTCTCAGTTTGTCGTTGCGGAGGGTTATGAGTCTTTTAAACCTCTTTTGGTTGTACCCTACCAGTAGGGATTTTGCCTGGTGTAGTCCCATAGTTTGGTGCTTGCAAACCTCCCTTAGCCCTAGCTCTTCACTCTTATGCGTCTGCTTGATGGTGCGTTGTCCCATGGCAAGGAACTGCTCGGGTTCTCGAGTCTGCAGCCTCTCTCCCAATTATACCCCTGTGTCCTGGAACCCACATTAGCCGGATGCCATTGTGCGTTCTTAATAGATTAAATTTCTCGATATACTCAAGGACCAGTGAAGACTTGATCTCACAGGACTATAGGGCATTGAGTGCCGCCTGACTGTCGCTCAGAATGGCAATTCGCTTATTCTGGAAATTTCTGTCTAAGTTTATCTCTGCACATAGACAGGTGGCAAAGATTTCCGCTTGAAAGATGTTTGGAAAACTGCCCATCGGCACAGAGCGTTTGGTTCCAGCGCCTATCGCTTCTGGGGCCTTCGAGCTATTTGTGTACCAGTGCAAGGTACACTCATGGAGTTTCTTTTCAAATGCAGACCTACTCCAGTTTAACTTTAAATATCGTTAATTGTTTGATAATTTTTTTCGCTGAGGTGCCACTCCCCTTATCTGCCATCCAAAGTGCAAGGTAAATTTTTGTTTATGTGGCAGAAATGGCCTAGCACCGTGAACAAACAAAAATTTCTAAAATCAACGGTATTTTGTAGACCTTTGAAACTTGCACTCCTTCGCACTGAAATTCAATGGGCTATAAAACTGCATACGTAGAAAAATTCTGAAAACTCTGGTTAAAGAGTTGACAGTTTTGATTAAATTTTGAAAAATTTTATACAAAGTTTGAAATTTTCCGTTATATGGTTTTTGTTGTGAACTAAATTGAAGTAAATTTTTTATATAAAAATAGTGGAATGTTTATAATTATCCAACGAGAAGAAATGAAAACAAATATGAGAAGAATTCCCTGAGATATGAGATATGAGTTAATAATGATAAACTCATCATTAAATAGTTCAATGCTTTTAGTTGGAGTTTACCGCATTCTTGAAAGCAATTCTAAAAATGGATGTCAGGTTTGGTGAATATGGTGGGTGTCCTAAACCAAGGTTAAAAGATTTTTACAGGTGTGGCCACTATTAGACCGTTAACAGGCTCTCAGCGCATTTGATAGGATCAGCTGATGGGCTGATATAACGCAATGAGCGGACAGAATTTGGTTGCCGAGTACTCGGTGACTTGGCAGCTGAAGTTGCGCACACAATTCTGTTTTTCACCATAGCTAATGACCAAACCTGGTAAATCTATCATTTGTGTTCTAAACGTCCTAAACTTTCCAAGCCACAGTTTGGTGAATAGTATAAAAAAAAATTTCGAAAACTTGTTATATGGAAGAAAATGTCAAATTTCGTCTACAAAAAAAAAATCACAATGAAGTTAGAAGTGGCTAAAAATTGTCATTGATTTCTTATATGTGTTTTACCTGATGGAAATATAAAGTCTCTTCTATGCGCTATTTCCCCTCTTTACTCGATTAACTTGAAGAAAAATTTGCATGCGAAAGAAACAACAAAGTTATCGAGTAAAATTCGCCGCTAGCGAGTATGGCTGTAGATCATTAGACTGGTATACCGCACTGCCTTACTAACACATGTAATTTGGTGCCTTACCTTTCTGGTCTAGAATTTCGAAAAAATCGATTTTTCTTTATGTTATACTTTCAAAAATATACTTGCAAATTTTTATATTGAAATTCGTTGTAGTTTAGACGTTACAGTCCTTTAAAACGAGACCGGTTTGGAGTACGACGCCAGGTATAAGCGCGTTAACCGTGTTTTTTTCGCAACTATTTTTTCCGAGTTGGCGTTGGTAATTTCTCAAAAAGTACAGAACCGATTGATTTAAATTTCTAATATGTTATTGAGTAGACTTGTGGCTCTCGCGGGTAGCAGAATTATAATTTTATAATAAATTTTTCTACTTTTTTTAAGAGCGAGAACGTGAAAAAAATCCAATAAACAGAGAAAATATCTAGAAAAAAAATTTTGGTTTTTGTAAATCTGCTACCCATCATAGCGACATACTATATCTCCTGATGCATAATCGACCGATTTTTTTTTTTAGACGTACCTGAGTTGCCCAATCAGTTATGCCAGTGGCAGGGGTTACGTCAGGGGAAGCAATATTTTTTATTATTGTCATTTAAATTTTTTTTTTTTTTTTGTAAATTGAAGAATTGATCTAATGAATAAAAACGATTTTCAATTGATACCGATTGTTTTTCTTCAATTTTTAACGTCTTCAATTTTCACGTCTCTAGACCATAAAGGTGCCTTAAGGCAGCTCTCTTCGCGCGTTGCCGACATGTCCTCCTTTGTACCAGTTGCTACATCTATTCGCCACTTGTAAACACTTGGCGAAAGGAAAAGGCGCATAGAGAAAATGTGGAACACCGTCAAGGAGAAAAATTATAAAATATCAACGGGTTTTTCGAGCAACTTGCAACTTGCACTTTATAACTAAAATTTAATGGGTCATATCTTTTTTTAAATTATGATAAAAAAGGTTTTAAATCTTAATGTAAATTTATCGATTTTTTCTAATTTTTGAGTAAAAATTGAAATTTGGACTTATATAGATTTTTGAAAAGTGTTTAAAACTGGTCAAAATACTGAGGTGCTACAGCTTTTTCGCTTTCGCGGGCTGTATACCTATATGTAAATACATAAATATATGTAGTACTCACGTGAAAGGACTTTTTGTAAGTTCTGAAATATGTACATGGCATTCAATCTGCTCTAATTGGGCATTGTAATTATCGAACACATTGCGTAGATGTATATCCACAGGTACTCCTCGCTGATATTGTTCCAATTCGGTGCGCATTTTCTAATTAATTCAGAGTGGAATAAAAATTACATTCAATTATATACAAATTAGGTTTATTTGAAAAGGTTAACTTACATTTAAAATACTCTGTGACTCGCCTAGTCTTCCAAATGCATCTCGAATAGTCTGCTGGGGTTCCATACATTGGAAATGTAAGTCTTCTAAAATGCGATGTTCCTCATTTTGTAGGAAGTTGTGTAGTTGTAGGAAATAATCGGATACATCCTTGAAGCACTGGGTGGCGTATTCTTCTAGCTGAGTTGCAACAGTTTTGATATCCTGAAATGAGAAAAAGATCACAATTAGCAAAGAAGTGAACGAAACAATGAAAAAAAATTAAGTTTATTAATTAATTACTGATTTTTTTGTTAATCGAAGTTAATTCAGTTATTTTCGTTATTTTCGCTATTTTCGTATATTTTGTTTCTGGCCGTCAAAATGCAAATATTAATTTCAACAAGTTGAGCTCAAGGCTGGAAATCAAACTAGGCATTGCTTTAAAACATGCGGGCTACCTCACACCAACTTCGTTACATTGGCGGTTTGTGAGTTGGCAGCTCGACAAAAATGTTTTGCAGTGAAGAATCGTTTTGACTTATTTCTGCTAGTTTGGTACACTTTTTCGCACCAGGTGAATCTCTGGCGAATGAGCTTCGTTTCATCTATTGGATGAAAATATCTTTGATATATCACTTTTTTTTACTGTAAAAATAAGTTGCACACTTTTTTCTTCACTTTATGATATTTTAAACTTAAACTTCGCGCCTGATCATCAAACGCCAATTAACAAACAGCTGTTTGTTATTTTGCCAATTACCGATCAAATTGCCAAAGTTGCCACCACGGCGCTTCGTAATTTGGCGCTGAGGTGCTTTTGCTGGATTTTTAAGACCAAAATATTAGTTTGGGGAAAAATGAATCCATTATTTTCTCGGTAGATGCTTGTAGTGATCGATATCTCGTAAAGCACCGATCACATTATTTAAAGTATTCGCTCGTTGTCAAGGTGACATTTTACGCAAAAAAATTATGTTCCTGTATTCAGTTGTGAGTTACAGGGTATTAGCAATGGAAGAAAGAGATTTTACATTTTTTCTTTGGTAAAGGCGAAAGTGCAAGCCAAGCCGCTGGAATTGTGAATGGTGTTTATGGTGCCGATCGCGTAACAGGTAATTACGTGCAATTTTGGTTTCGTCGAAATTTTACGCACAAATAATGGATTTCTGTCCCCTCAAACTAATATAATATAACTAAAACTGCCAAATAACGAAGCAACGAGGTCGGTGTGTAAGCCCCTACTATAAAATTGTGTATTCTATTAAATTATATTTATAATTCCTATCTTATAGAATTCAAAGTCACTTGGAAACAAATGGAGATATACCAGGTGAAGTCCAAAATAAACAAGACTGAGCTAAAGTAGAAACGACAGGAGCTTTGCGCTGATAACCGCGAGTTTATTCATTCAAAATAGTTCCCTCTGGCCTCGATACACCGTTTTGCCCGATCTAAAAGCTTTTAGAAAGAGTGTTTCAGTTCTTTGACCGAAATGTCCTTCAGGATGTCGATAGAAGCCTTTCGATGGCCTCTACGGACACAAAACGTTTTCCTTTCATGACCAAATGCAATTTTCCGAATAGGTAGAAGTCAAAGGAAGCCGTATCAGGGAGCATAGACTTGATTTTTGACTTCTCGAAACGCGATTTTTTGGACTGGATATGGTCATGCTGTAAATAACCATTTAAGAAGTTGGTAGCGAGGATGTTGCAACAAAAGAGGTGCTGAAGCGCTAGTTGGTACAGTGAACAAACATTAAGAATACAAAATGTACAGGGTTTGATTGAAAAGAAATGAGCCTTATTTTAAAGTGATAACGTCTTATAATTCGATTGGGTTGCACGGCTTGCATTCGGTTGCACGCACGAAAAAATGTGTCGTTACCTTGCTCATTAGTGTTACCTTGCTCATTTGTCGTTACCTTGCTCATTTGTCGTTACCTTGCTCATTGCCGTTACCTTGAATGAACTGCAAGCGAAGCGCGGAACGAACAAAGCAAACGAACGGCAACGTTCGACATCTTGCTCTCTCCTACTTAAGTGAGCGTATATATGTATGTATATGCGCATATGTACATATATAAATTCACGTATTTGTATATATTTGCATATGCCTTCTTATTGATTATTATTAATTTGATTTACTTGAAGAATTTAAAATAAAGCCAAGTTTGTTAATAATACCTGTTGCTTTAATGTTATTATTATTAATTTTTTTATTATATTATATATGAAGGAAATAATGTATGGTAATATTTACCTTATACCTTATAAGATATGTTGTATACTAATATATGTATATTATATAAACATGCATATACATATACAATTTCGCGCAATTTTCAAAAAGAACAAATCTATATGTAAAGATGCATACAAGTCATATGAAAAATATCAAATATACGAATCTATTCCGTACGCAAGCAAATGTAAGCTAATGTGCTTGAACTGCAAGCGAGAACGCGGAACGAACGACAAAGAGCACAATCGGCCTCCGCGTTCGGCAACTTTCGACATCTGGCTCTGTCCTACTTGAGTGAGCATATATATGTATGTATATGTATGTATATGCGCCTATGTAGGTATATAAATTCACATACTTGTATTTGCATATGCCTTCTTCCTGTGTGCATGGTAATGAACCATTTCTCTATTGGGAATAGGACGATGATAGAAAAAGTAGGAAATGAAAGGGAGTGTTTCGAGTGTAAAGTGTCTTGAAAAAGGCAAATCGATGATGGTGCCTCTTAGTGTTGTTGACTTATTAACGTCTGATGCACAATCGAAATTGAAGATATCTTTCATGAATTTGATAAATGTTTCGTCATTTTTCACGTTTGTGTAAATGTAACTTGACCTATTCCATTTCAATTCCATTTACCTCCTCCTCTATATCCATACAAAATATCTATCAAACAAATAATTAATAATTAAAATTTTGTTTTGAAAATTGCAACCATTCCATCAATATTTTCTTATGACGTTATCACGTTAAACTATCGTCAGTAAACCGACTTTACAGACAACCTCTTTTTTTTAAGCAGTTTTATTAAACCTTTTGGCTTATACAACTAATATTCTTCAAAATAGGACCCTTGAGCGTCAATATACCGCTGACAGCGGTCCTTCCACTGCAGGCAACATTTTTTAAACTCATCCGCCGGAATCGCGTTCAATCCTGCTGTCACAGTTTTTTGGATCGCCTCGATGGAATCGAAACGCCTTTCTTTTCAGGCGCGGGAACAAGAAGAACTCCGGAGGGGACAGGTCTGGGCTGTAGAGAGGGTGGGGAAGCACCGGAACCCCCATCTTGGCCAATGCAGAGGTGCAGAGGAAGGCGGGTTGCGCCGGCGCATTGTCGTGATGAAGGGTCACATTGGTCGACGTCCTCCCGGCCTTCCTTGAACGACTTGTGCCACCGTTTTACCTGGGCACTGGACAGAGATTGGTCCCCGTAAGCCTGCTTGAGTAGCCCAATGGATTTGGTACTCGTTTTGTTTAGCTTTACGCAAAATTTGATCGAGTAACGTTGCTCCAACGATCGCTGCATTTTCGCCACTGCAAAATTCCAACACACTTTTAAAACAGCTTTCACGCGCGGAGCGATGTTGACTGCACCGCTGTTGCCAGCGAACTGGGACCGGTTTCTAGTGGAAGGGGAAGGTCCAACAATCGTTTTCCCCCACCAGCCGATACGGTTGATCGCTTGGCAGAAGCTCCGCGCGGGAAGGCTCATTACTTTTCAATCAAACCCTGTATATAAGTCTCAATTTCTTTTATTTACAGTTATTTTACGATAAGAAGCACCGAAACGAACACGCCTAACAGCACCGCGTTATCACCAACAGCTTGAAGCGCTGCCAGTTCCTATCTCATCACCCGATATTTGTTGAAAATTACGATTTTCGAGTAAGCTCTCTTGAGGAGTAATAAACTTATTAAGAATCATCAAATGCAAACTGACGCAAATTTCAGTACATTTCAAGTAAAATAAATCGTAAAAAATTGCAACAAACTCCTCTATACATAACTTGGGATTTTTTTATTAAAATTTGTACATGCGAATCGAGAAAAACAAGTAGTGACATACAGGAAATCATAGAAACAAGCAAATTAATGGAATTATAAAAATCATCAAAATTGTTGCTAAAAACTGCGCCAGGCAGCCACCGAGTGCAGCATGAACCAACGCAGCAAATAGCATGAGCCCGCTTCTTCTTCTTGACTTCTCGACCAGACACAAGCCAGTACACATTGGTTAGTGCATCTTGTATACTACCTTATAACACTAATAAACTTTAATTATTTGACTCAATTATTTGAAAAATGAAAAAAGGCAATTAAATTGCAGTCAACAAAATTATTATATATGAGCAAAAAATAATTTTGGCGGACGATTCGAATAGGAAAAACTAATCACTTCGGTGTGAGAACGTAAAAATAAAATAAAAATTCATAAAATAAAAAAAATCATAAAATAAAAAAAAATGCATAAAATAAAAACAAAGAAAAAAAAAACAAAAAAAAAAAAGCAAATATACTCAAGACACTTGTCTTCACTAATTGACTGTTGTTTGGCTGTTAAAACGACTGTTTGTTCAAGGAGCGGGGGAAACCAGCTGCGTACTACTGAGTTCTGCCAATTCGGTCGAAAAGCTGCAACAGACTCAGCCTATAAAAAGCATTATTCTCCAGCTTCCCAGCAGCCACAAATTTTCGCTTTTCATATCGAATTAATTTTTAATGCTCTTAAACGATTCGCAAAGCGCAGCGTGAGCCAGCAAGCAGAGATAAAGCCTAGTGGATTGAATGACAGCTACTCAAGGCTCATTTATGCTCGATTTTCGGCATGCTTTTGTTTGTACGTATGTATGCTTGCTGCGTATGTATGTAGCTGCCAACCAGGTTATGGAAAATATTTATATACATATCCACTAATGGGTATATTTACCTTCTGTTAAAAAAGCAACCGGAATTCGCTAATAATATGAAAAAGGTTCTATTATTCATTGCTATTTATTCAAGGGTTAAATGCTACAAGATTGCCAAGGGCCATTTACCTGAGAGTT
This sequence comes from Anastrepha obliqua, assembly GCF_027943255.1. Lineage (NCBI taxonomy): Eukaryota > Metazoa > Arthropoda > Insecta > Diptera > Tephritidae > Anastrepha > Anastrepha obliqua. Next base: position 155,772,937 of record NC_072892.1, on the reverse strand, counting down.
TAGGGAACCAAAAAATGGGTAATATTTCGAAGATTTTTAAATGAATCAATTTATTTAGTTAAGAAAATATTTTTGGATATTTACGTTTATGTATTTGCGCGTATTTATCATTTTTAAGAAATTTCTGGATTTATCTCTGAAAAACAATTTTCTAATTTTTACAAAACAATCGATGTGAGGCTTACCGCACTTCCTTTGGCTTAAAAATATATATGGCTACCACCTCATTTTACATAGCATAATTTTCTTTCCGAAATCTAAAAAATGTTTGGGTATTTTAGAGTACTGCCACGCCAGGCGCTTCGCTAGAACCGTATTTTGAACTGATTTTTCGCTGGCTCGTTGCACGTATTTGAATATAACTCGAAAAGTTTTGGGGAATCCCATTATGAAAATTGCAGAATTTACTGAGCACAGTTTAATCTTTCAATAAATAAAACAAAATAAAAAAAAACATTAAAAAAAAATTACAAAAAATTAAATTTCTTTGATAACAAAAAGAAAAAAAAAATGCAATTTTTAAAAAAAGCATTTTTTTTAAATAATATTTCGTATGCAACTTCTTCAAAAAACAAATTTTTCTCAATAATATTTCGTCTTAAGAAATTAAAGTTTTTTCTATAAAAATGTTAAAACAAATTCACTTTAAAAACTCTATTTCAAAATATTTTTTTTTTAATATTAATTTTTTTTTTTTGTTTTGAAATGTTCACAGATCCGATGATACTTAAAAGCTCTCTATCAAAATATTTTTTTTTTAAATTAAAATTGTTTTTTATAAAAATGTTAAAAGAACTTAAGATACTTCGCAATACAAAACACTACCCCAAAATGTATGTCTTACAAAAACAAAATTTACAAAAATCTTACAATGAACTTAAGATACTTCACTTTGAAAAACTCTGTACAAAAATATTTGGTCCTAAAAACTAAACAATTTTTTTTATAAAAATTTTCATAGAACCGAGGATCCTTCACTTAAAAATTAAAAAAAAGTTTTTTTTTAATAATAATGTTCACAGAACCGAAGATAGTTCATTTTAAAAGTTTTTTTTTTTAAATGTTCACTTTAAAATACTCTATACCAAAATATTTTGTCTTAAAAATGAATTTTTTTTTAATATTCAATTTAAAAAATTCTATACCAAAAATTTAAATATTGAACAATAAAAAAAGTTTTAAATTTTCAGAGTTCAGTTCTTAATAATCTGAAGTCTACAAATAAAGCAATTTTAAGAAGAATTAACGATAATGTCTAAAATACTCGGACCAGTTGACATGAAATCGCTCATCAAATTTTAAAATTTAAATCTTTGCCTTGTTGGCTGAAATGTATCCATTTGCATGTCAAATTCGAATTCGAAAGAGAAGGGAGCAAACTGCACCAGATGTGAGCTTTTTGTCACTAGTGGTGCTTACAACAATAGTAAATTGTAGGTTTTTTAATAAATTTAGCAAATAAAAATAAATTTGCGTAATCTACAATCTAAAAACACACCGCTAGCAATGTATTTTTCAAAAAATTTTGATATCATGACGTAGGCAACTGATCCGCTGTTTTTCGAAGTCGCGATATTCCTGATATTTATTTTCTCTTCATGAAAACAGACTAAATTACATTTTTCAGCATTTCTTCCATCCTTACAAAACATCTTTATTGAGCTTCAGCTTCTTCGGTGGATTTACCTAATCGTTTTGCCGCTAAAAATCGGCTCAAAATGTTTTTCGCGAAGTAGTAGCTTGAGTTATTCGGATAAGAAAAAGTTACAAGGGGCCATGCCGGGTGTGAATATGGAGGTTCCGACTGTTTTGTTATTTTGTTTGCTTTTTCAATGAAAATAGTACAAAATTTTGTTCAGAATAATCCAAAAGTATCAAGTACGGCGGCCGCCGTAGCCGAATGGGTTGATGCGTGACTACCATTCGGAATTCACAGAGAGAACGTTGTTTCGAATCTCGGTGAAACACCAAAATTAAGAAAAACATTTTTCTAATAGTGGTCGCCCCTCGGCAAACCTCTGAGTGTATTTCTGGTGGTTATTGTACGTGTACCCATTTTCACCAATCAATTTTAAAATTAAAATTTCAATACGAAACTTAGCACCTATGAAATTTGTAGCAATGTTCCATGTACACACCCTAAAGGTCCGAAAATGTCATGTTCGTCTGCACCAAAATATAAATGGGTGCTATGGTGTAGCGAAGTTAAAAGCTTTGACGACTTCTTCGCATAAAACCAAAAAACAAAATAACGCAAGATCAGAAAATCGTTGATTTGTTTGTGACAAACAAGCCGAATTGATCGTTGCGGTAAGCTAAATCAGTTGTATGGAAAAATGGTGTCAAAGTATCCAAAGACACGATTCGAGGACGTTTACGAGCATGAGACCTCAAATTCCGGAATATATAATATAAAAAAAAAAGATCGCTGCTCTCATTATCACACATTGAAAAGGACTTGCATGGGCTAAAGCAAATTCAGAACGGAATTAGGCAAACGTAATATTCACGGATGAATCTTCCTTCAACAATTTTAACGAACGGTTAAGCATCCAGTTAAGATTCCTGTTGCTGCTGTAGCAGCTTACTAAACCCTGTCTCTGCCATGTAGTCACCAGTCGTCTTCGCCTAATTCATCCAACGGTAGACCCAGGAATTGTGCTATTTCGACAGGTTGGGCCCAGAGGGAGAGGGGTGTTAGGTGAGTGGGTTTGATAGGGCATGTGAAGAGATGGTTAATGTCGTGCGGTGCGCCTTCACATGCCGGACATATATTGAGTAATTAGGGTTCAATTCTGGATAAGTAGGAGTTGAACCTACTACAATATCCAGAGTCAAAGTTACACGGGTCTCGCGAAGAAGCTGAAGCACTTCGTCTGCAATAGGTGGTGCTTGGACTCCGATAACCGCGTTCGGGGGGCGGGAGTTTAGGAAGGAGGTAAGGGTTTGCCGATGAATGTCGTTTAGTAAGGATGTCATTAAGGTTCCTGTTGAGGCTCCTTCTCCGAAAAAGAATTTGGCCATTTATTTGTTATTTAATTTATCAAAAAACATTATTAAAGTCAGCTGCGAAGATGTTTGGAAGAACTAACCAATCTTGGATTTTACAAGAGGACAAAGATCTCAAGTATCCAAGTCGAGGGTGTGTAGAGTGGAAACAGCAAAATTGGATTGAAATGTTGGATTGGCTTTCACAGTCGCCTGATGATGCCAACCCTATTGAAAATGTTTGGGCCAGAGTTACGCAAAAGTCAAAGAAAAACAAATATGGACGCTCCAACAGTTATCAAGGCAAATTCGGTTAATTTGGAGCAGATTACTTCCACAATTTGCACAGAAATTAACACAAAGTATGACTCGACCCCCTCGGCAGGCAATGGCAAACCTCCGAGTGTATTTCTGCCATGAAAAAGCTCCTCATAAAAATATCTGCCGTTCGGAGTCGGCTTGAAACTGTAGGTCCCTCCATTTGTGGAACAACATCAAGACGCACACCACAAATAGGAGGAGGAGCTCGGCCAAGCACCTAACAGAAGTGTACGCGCCAATTATTTTTTTTTTTTATGACTCGAAAATGGGAAGGCATTATAGCCAAGGATGGTGACTACACATTTTATGGAATATATTGAGTATAATAAATATTATAAGCCCATACAATGCAGTTTGTTAGAATCGAATTCGTCAAATAGTTTGAAAATTATGGCGATCACTCTTCTCTTAGGCAAACTGCTTTCGACTTTCAAGGTTATCGTTAAGTTTTGCAATGCTTCGGTACAAAATATTTTACTAAAAAGTGGCATTTAAATAACCAACTTAGAAAATAAACAAATTTGAAAATGTCCCAAGCGTTTTGTTTGATTGATTGCGAAATTTAGGGTACTTTTTGAGCAGAAGCTCTATGTGTAAATACCAGCTCTTCTTATTCGTACTCAACTTAGCGTGTGGGCGGCCAAGCAAATTACTAAGAACTTCAAATTTGTTATTTACACTTTTTTATTTATTATTATTAATTTTTTTTCTCATTTCAAAAGATTAATCTTTAATGTGGCCTTGAGTTTTATTCAAAAATAATAATAATTTGACTTTTATTCGTGTGCATGTGAAATTAGCTTTGAAAGGAAACAAATTATTAATGCAACAATTAAATGGCAAAATAATTTGCTTCGCATTTTATTAAGGTGAAATTCGCTTAACGGCGGCCACCGTGGATGAATGGGTTACCATTGGGTTAGTCACGGGTTCGATACCCACTGTGAACATGAAACAACAAATACTAGGTTGTTCAATTAGTTTTATGGTTCGATAAAAGAGGACGTTGTTACTAGCCTATATTTTTTTTGTTATGTTGGTACACTCTTCATATGAACGTAAGTGAAGTTTCATTTCAATCTGCCAATTTATTCTTGGTTTACAAGCCATTTAGCAGGTTTCAAAGCAAAGGAACTTTACGAACGAATGTTGAAAGTATTTATGTAAGTATTCGCTGTCAATTCTCTTCTTCTTATTAATTGGCGCGATAACCGCTTACGCGATTTTGGCCGAGTTTAACAAAGCGTGCCAGTCGTTTCTTTCTCGTGCTAACCGGCGCCAGTTGGACAGACGAAGTGAATCGAAATCCTTCTCCACCTGATCTTTCCAACGCAAAGGAGGCCTTCCTATTACTCTGCTACCATCAGCTGGTACCGGGTCGAATACTCTCAGAGCAGGAGCGTTTGTATCCATTCGGACGACATGACCCAGGCAACGAAGACGCTAGATTTTTATTCGCTGCGCTATGTTTATGCTGTCGTAAAGCTCATACAGCTAATAGTTTCATCGCCTGCGATATTCGCCGTTGCCAACGTACAAAGGTCCAAAAATCTTGCGCAGAATATTTCTCTCAAACACTCCAAGCATCGCTTCATCGGATGTTGTCATCGTCCAAGCTTCTGCGCAATATGTTAGGACGGGCATGATGAGAGCCTTGTATTAGTTTTGTTCGACGAGATAGGTCTTTACTGCTCATGATCAATATCATCGGCATTAGCCAACAATTGTACGCTCTTATAAAATATTGTGCCTAAGCGATTAAGTTCTGCGGCTCGTGCGATCCTCTCTAACATCAGGTTAAAGAAGTTACACGACAGCGAGTCCCCCTATCTGAAGGCTCGTTTGGTATCAAACGGCTCGTAGAAGACCTTCCCAATACTGACGGCGCTGCTGGTGTTGAGCAACGTCATCTTGCAAAGCCGTATTAGTTTTGTGGGGATACCAAATTCAATTAGTAAAATAAAAAGATGGGCTGCTGAATGTAAACGTGGTCGCACAAGTCTTGAAGACGATCCACGCCAAGAACGTGCAAAAACAGCAACATCACTAGAAATCGTTGAAAAAAAGAGGATATCGTATTGCAAAATAGTCAAGTGACTCAAAGTGATTTAGTAGAAGTGCTAGGCATCTCATTGGACAATGTAAGCAACATTTTAACTGAAGTATTGGGTTTCAGAAAGCTGTATGCACAATGGGTGCCGCCTTCGCTAACAATGGATCAAAAACACATTCGAATGCGACTTTCTCAGCAACATTTAAAGCATTTTCGAAATCATTAAGTTGATTTTGTGCGTCGATTATGCGACTATAGATGAGATTAGGGTCTATCACCATGATCCTGAATCAAAACAGGAGGCTAAAGAGTGATTTGAACCTGGTTTTTAAGCGAATTTGTGTCCAGATGTCGGCCAAGAAGGTTTTAGCATGAGTTTTTTGAGACGCGAAAGGAGTTTTGTTCATGGGTTACTTTCAAACTTATAAAACAACAAATTCTGAATATTTTTGAAACCTTTGAGACCAGCTGAAAGAAAATTTTGGTGAAAAAACACCCAGTTTGCAAAAGAAAAAACTTATTTTTCATCAGGACAATGCACCGCGTCACAAGAGCATTTCGAAATGTCTAAAATTCATGAATTGAAGTTCGAATTGTTGGAGCATTAATCGTAATACACCAGATTTGCCCCCAAGCGACTTCCAACTGTTTCCAGACCTAAAAAAAAGCATGCGTGCGAAGCGTTTTCCATTAAATGATGAGGTCATAACAGCTGTGGAAACGTATTTTGCAGCCCTGTCAGATTCTCACTTCTGGGATGGAATTCATAAATTGGAATCTCGTTTGAACAAGTGTATTGATGTTCAAGGAGACTATACTGAAAATAAAGGATATTCCAAACCATAAAATTGTGTTTTTCTTACCGAACTGCAAAACTTATTGAATGACCAGTGGAAACATTTTTGTTTAATAGCTGTCGTCCACGGTAGGAAATGGCAATATTTTCGAATGTACTTCTGCCTTGAAAATGTTTTCATAAGAAATGGACTGTCATATGGAGTAAAATTGTAGGTCTACCCATTTCAAAGGCAATATCAAGGAACATGTAATGAATTGGAGAAGAAGCTCGGAGAAATAGAATTACTAATTAAGGAACAAGTGTGTAAACAATTATACATACTGTGGCGCAAAATATGTATCAAACTGGTACATACGTTACAGAAAACGTCCTTATAACAAGAAATCCGTTGACTTTCGCGAAAAAACTTAAGTGTTGTATTTCTGCACTCCCAATATAATCGAAAATATGGCCTCAGCCAGTGACGAACACTGCATTCGAAAGGTATTACCAAGAAAGGAAAGGAAAGCTAGCAGCTCCAAAAAAATATTGTCGTTTCAATCAACACATTAATAAACGTTAAAGTGTGTACTTTAGTTTGATAGAAAATAGTGAGTTGCCTTTTTTTAGGAACTGAGATTTGATACACAATTTTTTGTTTACGTATTACAAAGGTTTTGAAACACTTATTTAATTTTTGCTCCAAGAATCAGATCAATCCAATTTCTATGTAAAATCGCTCGCTGAGTGCGAAAATTCACATACATTTTCACTCTTGTAGTTTACGAGATATCGCCAAACAGAAGTTAAAAAAAATTAAAAAAAAAAAGAAAAAAAATGTTTTTCAAAAACATGAAAATTTTCGATTTACATTGTAAGAAAAATGTATATGGTACAAGAAAACGAGTTTTAAAAATTTCTTTTGCTCATTAAACGTAAAATGTCTAGAAAATGTATGAAAAGATGTGTTCGCACTCAGGACGTGGATGGTCTGGTTCTTGTTCAAGTTATTACAAAAAATTATAAACAAACAATTTTTGTTTTCCAAAAACATGAAAATTTTCGATTTATATGTGAGAAATATGATATATAAGAAATCGATTTTCGAAATTTGTCTTACTCATTTTTTAAACTTAGAATGTCTGGAAAAAATGTAAGCTTTAATTGTACAAGTTATTAAAAAAATTACAAGCAAAACAATTTTTTTTTTTCAGAAACATGAAAATTTTCTTTTTACATTTTAAGAAATATGTATATGGTACAAGAAAACGAGTTTTAAAAATTTCGTTTGCTCATTTCTTAAACATAAAATGTCTGGATGGTCCGGTTCTTGGATTTTTGGTTGGCTGTTAGTATAATCACATTAAATCAAAAGTTGGAAATTTCTTAACAACAAAGAAAAGTAAAGCGTTCCGAATGTTCAGGCGACTGTGAAGGCCAATTCAATATTTCAATCACATTTTGCCTTTTTCACTCTAAACACCTTCCGATTCGATGCTCGTCTTCTTCTAAAATCCTTGGCCACTTCTTCAAAACATTTTCGCAGCTGACGATAATAATGATTTTTGATAAATTTTATTCATCCGAACTGCACTCAAATCGGCAATAAACACAAATAAATTCATTTTCGGAGAAGCAGCCCCAAACATGAACCTTAACTGGATGCTTAACAGTTTGTTGAAGTTTTTAATTATCAGCAATACACCAAGCCCGACGTATGCTACTATTCACCCAAAGGAAGATTCATCCGTAAATATTACGTTTGTCCAATTCCGTTCCGAATTCGCGCATGCAAGTATTTTTCCAATGTGCTCCGGTATTTAACCTTAATTGAGTTTAATAAAATCTCTAAATTTGTTGAGATAGATTTTTCATTTTCATTTCTTTTTTTTCTTGCCTATTAACTTTAAAATATGTCCACTTAGCCAATAAGAATCTATTATATTCATTGGTTTAATAAATAAATAAATTTGAGGTCTTCTGCACGTAAACATCCTCGAATCGCATCTTTGGACACATTGGTACCAATTTCTAAATGGATTGACCTATTTAACAGCATTTGAAAATTTTGATAAAGCGAAAAAACGTAGAGAACATTTTATCTCACCTCATAAATTCTGTTTAAAAACCACAGTGATAACATCATTTAGATTTTAAATATTGCATTTTTGTACTATTATTATTATTTAATGTAATTATAGTACATAAAATATTTTCCTGGAAAATTAAGTCAAAATGTAAGAGAAAAACTCTAAGCAAGCTGCAACAACCATTTCATAAAAACGCAGCATGCATAGTTAGAATAGAATTCCTAGAACTTAATTGATTCCGAATGTGACTATTACACTAATTAGGAACCGAAAAGTGTATTCATTGCGATGACAAAAAAACTATGCTTCTTTATAAATTAAAATGATTAATTACAGTGATGACTTACATACTAATATAGAGATTCGTATCTGCTATACAGAACACGTGCATCAATACATATGTAGGGGAGATCGGGGGGTCGTGAGACACGGGGGGTCATGAGACACGCTCACAGCCCTGAACTGAAGAGCGCGGCATCTGTCTGGTATCTGCGTAACTTCTTGCTAGCTTTCAATCATAATATTTACATGACAAATATTTTGTTCATGCAGGTTATTTGTGTGTCCTCATACCGCGACTCCACTTGTGTGATTGAAAGTTTTGCTGATAATCGTTTTTGTTGTTTCTTACACTTTGTTGAACAAGCTAATTATAAAAGTGCATGCATCAAAACCTTCCTTGGTGAGTAGCCTTTTGACCCACAACAAGAGTTTTGCGTAAATATTAAATGCATCCATAAAACAGTGGCCACATTGAAAATAAAGCAATTGGGGGGTCGTGAGACAGCGTATTCGGGGGGTCATGAGACATGCTATTTCCGTAATCTAGGAACATTTAATAGTATTCTACAGCCGTATCTCGCATTTCTGTGTTACGTTTAGTGTTATTTACACTGTATTGGATAAATACAGGGTTTTTGATAATTAATTATTTATTTTTCAGACATTATGGTGCGTCATAAGTATAGTCAGACTGTTAAACCTGCGATTGATGCCAATGTTTTTGTGGCTGCTATTAAGGAGGTTACAATCGCGAAAAAGTCTCTACGATCATATCAATTATATTGTAGAAGCCAATATATGCCTTTTTAACGATTGAAATAAAAAATTTTTATAAAATCAGGCCGTTTTCTTTCTGATGAAATTTGTGTCTCACAACCCCCCGAACATGCGAAAATCCGAAAAAAATGATTTTTGAGCAGGCAGGCAAAACTTAGAGATTTTTCTATAATTTTAAGAAATTAATCTTTTGTCAAAGTGTTGTTATACTTAATCACAATTAAAAAATTTTAATGTGCAGAAAAATGGATAGGTTATATTATGTTTATGGTCAAAAAACAAAACCCGTCTCATAACCCCCCGATCTCCCCTATGTATGTGTGTAGTAAGTCACTGTGCGTACACTCAAAAATGTCTAAATTGCCTGTATTCACCTTGCATAGACCAATTTGAAATCCTTTCATTTGCACTTTTCGAGCAACAGCTGTGTTGTATTTAACCGATTACACTTTTCGGTGCCAAGAAGTTGGAGTTTTATTACAAAAAAAAAAAAAAAAAAAAAAAAAATTATTGTTACAACTTGTAAAACACCATAGATACATACATACATATGTGCTTATACACTGTTGGAAAATATAATAGAAACAGTGCATTTAAATTTTTCGAGTGGACTGTATCACTTACTATATGCAAATTGTTTTTGTTAAGATTGTTTACAATACGTGATCAGTGGTTAACGGTTTTTTTGTTCTCTATTACATTCCATCCATGATGAAAAGAATTGAGAAAATGTGCTCCATAATGGACCGCTATTCGGCTCTCAGCGAATTTGACAGATCAGCTTAGCCTGCCGAAACAGGAGATGAGTTTAATAAAAAACTGAGATTGTGTTGGTGATATACGAAAGAAATCAACCAATGACACTTCATTGCCGTCTAAGGAACGACTGATTGGACGTACGTGTGAATATGTGTGGAATCAACGTGCAAATTGCGGCTAGCGATAAGATTGTGTTAGTGGTATACCAAAAAAAATCAACAAAGCCTGCACTCATCAGGTTGTTTCGTTGCTATCTGAACCACAGATAATAAGATATGAGAGTCTTTCATATTGTGTGGAACTCGGAACTAGGAACACGTTTCAATACTTGGCAGAATTACCAATCCATGAACTGATGAACAGCTGTTAGTCGAAATGGCGGGCTGCCAGAAGTAAGACACTAAAAATAACTAACGAAAACAGTTCGTTGTTGCTTTAATGGAAGAATAACGCGATTTAAATATTTATAATTATTTGTTTTAAAATAAATTAAATTGAAAAGTAATAATTTAAAGTGTGTTTTTAGAATTTTCCAAGGTCTCTTATATCCTTTCCGGTTTTTAATTATAATTCGTGTTGTGTAGATATCTGAATACATTTTACATTTGCATGTAATTTTATTGAAAACATGGTGTTGGTTTATGTCTGTAAATTTGTATATATCGCACTTGTTACGTTAAAGCGTAACAACTCAAAATTTCCAAATTTTAGTTTTTTGTAAGAAAACAATGTACAGAGGTCATCTCTACCCACTGTAAAAATCGTTCAGTGATTTGTCTAGTCTTTCGTTAAAAAAACCGTTATGACTCTCTCTTCGTTTTCAGAATGACTTCTTTTGTCTCAACTAAAGAGTTACATTTTTAGTTGTCTCCAAGTGTTTGAACAAATTTGTGTCACATAAAGTGTAACATTTTGAATTGTGCCTGTTTACAACCAAACGGTTTGTTTAAGTTACGTGTTATTTTTTCAGTTAAACAGAGACAACTCAAAATAGCACCACTAAGTGTATACAAAAATTTCAAGAAAAGAGTAACAACTCAAAAATTTGTTCTTTTAGCGCAACTACTAAACAAATAAGAATGAAACAACCGATATATTGTTTTTAGTGATATTTTCGTGCAGATACATATTTTTTTCCTTGTAATATATTATTAATATTTACGGAAACAGTTTTTCGTCTCTACTGAAAATGTTCAGATTTTGAGTTGTTACGCTTTAACGTAACAAGTGCGATATGTAAAGATTTTATGGTTGAAAAGCCTCGGTAAGGGAATTGAATTTGAGTTTGAGATACAACATTTTATAAATATACTTTTTTTACTTTTTTTGTACTATTTTTAAGTTATTAAATAATAATGTTATTTGCTTTAATTCATTCTGCTTGTTGTTTACATTTTTTTGTATTTTGTTATCCACTTATTATATTATATTATGAAAATGCAATATTTTATGTATTTATTGTTCATATGTTCATATGTTTTTCGTGTTCATTACTTTATTATTATTTTATTACTTTTCTATTTCAATTTTAAATAATTTCATTGAAGTATCAATTTTTGAATTTATAGCTTATTTATGTATTTTATACTGATTGCTCTTAACCGCGCACTAAATACTAACCTGGTGGTGTGTAAACTGAAAATTCCCAATTTTTGTTTAAAAAAATACCAATTCAATATGTCTTCCGGTGTGGCAACACTGACGAATGTTATAAAATATGCACATTTTTACAGCACTTTCATGAGAAAAAGAATTTCGCATTTAGTCATCTATGATCTGAACAACGGCTGATTGGACAAGTGTATGAAAACATGTGAAATGATTGGGCAGAATTAGGCTGCGGAATCTCATGTGACGTGGCTGTCGCGAACTTTCTTTTTCCCCATAGTCAAAGAGGACCTTATAAATCTATTATCCTTGCATTTCAACTTCTAACACATGGGCTGAAAAGTCCCGGGCCTCACCCATAGATGACACTAGTTTTATTGCATTCACTTCATTTTAAATAGTACTAACCTTAAAAAGACAGCTGTTAAAATTTTATGATATTCTCTTCATTACCTTGTGAGTTATTGCGCTAAGAGTGACGCTACTTTTGTTATTTTCACAACAATTGAAAGAAAAAAAATCGTGTTTTGATTTCACACTGCTTCTTGATGGGGAAAATACCGTACAAGCGTAGCAATGGCTTGAAAAGTGGTATGGGGACTCCACTCCACGCTCTATCAGAAGCAACAAAAAACGAAGGTTTTCTGACTTCAAACTTGGTCGTAGAAACACCGATGGTGCACAACGAATGAGGCGCTAACACCAGAAAACATCAAAAAAATCCACAAAATCGTTTTGAATGATCGAAAAGTGGAGTTGCGTGAGTTAACTGACATCGTAAAGATATCAAACGATTGGCTTTATATTGCATGAGCATTTGACTATGAGAAAGCTCTGTTAAAAGTGGATGCCGCGATTGCTCACTGTTTTGCTTCATTAAGACACGCACCGTGTCACAAGTCAATCAAAACAATGGCATGAATACATGAATTGAACTACGAATTGCTCCCACATCCACTGCCTTCGCCAGATTTGGCTCTCAGCGATTACTGGCTGTTCGCGGACCTAAAAAAATGCTCGCTGCTCGTTGGTAAGGAATGTCGCTAGAATGAAGAGGTTTTCGCTGAAACTGAAGCCTATTTTGAGGCAAAAGACAAATTGTTCTACAAAAGTGGTATTAAAATCTTAGAGCGGCGCTAGAGAGTTGCTCTTGATGGAAACTACGTTGATGAATAAAGAATTTTGAACAAAAACAAAAAAAATATTTTCTTGGTTAGATCCGGGAAAAAATAATAGAACAGGTAACCAATTGGTGGTAGCAATACATTTTTTAACTAAATTTTACATATAGGTTACTTAGTATTGAATGAAATAAATTGATTTTCTTTTTTTTTCAAAAAATTACATCATTTTTCTACTATTATATTTAACAACAGTGTACATATATACAATATGTATATATATATCCTATACAATACCTATTATACATAGACATATTTGTCGGAATGTGTTTCTCAACAGCTGGAAGAACAATAAATCAAGCACTCTAAATGAATTACTTATTGCTTGCTTACACTTTTAACGGACTAGCGGGCTGGCTTGCTAGTTTGTTGGTTTGCTGGCTGTTTGGCTCATCGGAACTGCTTCAACAAAAACACAACTTTACGACGTCCACGCAAGCGCTTTTTTTCACCATAATCATTACATGAATGTTGGTACTTAAACATAAATAAGTAGGCACTACGTATTCCACCTCTTCAGAAGAAGTAGAGGCGGGCGACGAATCCGACACGCGATCAAGACTGCTTGCTGTTTTGACTGACTGCCTAACTGCCTAACTGCCTGCCTGCCTGCCTTCCTGCCTCCCTGGAAACAGTTTACAATGGTTGAATGTGTGTAGTAGTCACAATCTCATTGAGCATCACGTATGAGGGGGCAACTTGCATCTTTATGTGCAATCAGCTTGCATGATGCACTCTTGTGCGCTATTACGGCACGATAGACACTTTGAACGCGTACATACGTACATATGTATGTAAGTATGTGCATAAGTAATTGTGGTTGTGTGTGTGTATGCACGGCGACCTTGTGTTTGATAGGTAGATGTCTTTGCCCCCGTTACCGTCATCGTCACACTCATCGATACTGGTGCTTCAACGGTTGTTCGAGAGCATCGTCCCATATACGGAAAAAGAATAAAAGTGTTGTAAAAGGAAAGGAACATCAGCGGGTGTGTGTGTGTTTGTGATCGAAATATTTGTTTGCTGTGTTAATATGGCATGAGATTTTAAAAATTGCTAAAAACGGTTGGCATACTTTCAGATATCAAACAAAAAAAATGTGAAAAAAGTACAAAAAATAAAAAAAAAATATTGTAAATGTAGTATCAGGTTTTACTAATAGGACTGTGCAACAAAATTAAATTTTTTTATGGGAAAAAATAAGAAAGGTGGTTTTATGTTAACGAAACGAACGGATTTATTTGCGGTTATAGATTGCCACCTCAGCAGCATTCCTCCACACCAACAGCAATAAAGTTATGGTTCTGCCACCCTGTTTGTCATCATCATTATTGTTGGCTGGACAACCCCGGTCGGGTCTTCGCCTGCTGTAGCATATGTCTCCAATTGTATCGGTTTCGTGCCTGTGCCCTTCATACCCGAAATCCCAATAAGCCTGCGTCTCCGTCAATCCATCCAAGCGGCGGGCGACCTCTTCTTCTCTGTCTGTGGCATTTACCGAAGAGTATTTGTTGTGGGTAATAAGTGTTTGCCCGCAATATGTGACCCGCCCATCTCAATCTGTTGATCATGATTGTGTTGTTTGTACACTGGGCCACTCGGCTGCCTCGCTAGACTCGCGTAATTTTGGCCCAATAACGTTCTGGATAATATAGCAGACTAAACTCCTACCGACATACCCAACATACAGGTATGTCCAATATGTGAAGGCACAGCGACACTGACCGTATTCACATGTCCTACTCACATAACACCCTTTCGACGCAACCTGTCGAAACAGCACATTTTCTACATCTACCGTTAGATGAGTTATACGAGGACGACCGGTGACCATACCGTACTAAAAGGGTTTAGTAAACTACTACAATAACAACAAAATATGAATATTGAACTGGGCAATAAAAAGACGTATCTAAAGCCTACCCGAAAAACCAGAACGTTATAACATGATAGACCGACGGATCCTTCACCGAGGAAGGCGCAGACGTAGATGTCTGTCGCCCAGGAAAAAGATACACGGAAGCGTTAGGCAAGAATACAAATATGTATATTGCGGAAGCCTACGCAGTAGAAAAATGCGCTCGCTTTAACTTTGAAGCCAGGCAGCAATCAAGGCTCCCAACTCATTCAAGGTTACATCAACTTTTCTTCAACTCTTCAAGGGACTTCTTGGTTTTTGTTAACAAGGAGGCTAAATTGCCCAGCAAAAAACGAAAGTATGGTGTTAAAATTTCCCGCAAAAGTTATCCTCATGAAATTCTACTACAGAGCATTAAGAAGAAAATTTCTATTAGAAATCGTCTTTCTTCACGTGATACAAATATTTCTATGACTAGACGCCATAGCCGAATGGTGGGTTGGTGCGTGACTACCAATCGGCAGCGCGTAGGTGCAAATCTCCGCGCATGAAGCAGCAAAATGATAGAAAAAGTTTTTTTCTAATAGCGGTCGCCCCTCAGCAGGGAATGGAAAACCTCCGAGTGTATTTCTACCATGATAAAGCTCCACATAAAAAATATCTGCCAAAATATCTCCTTGTGTGAAACAACACATCGAAACCCTTAACACAAATAAGAGGAGGACCTCGGTCAAATAACCAATCAAGACTGTCCGCATAAATTTTTTTATTTATTATTAACATCCATCTCATCATCCCATTAATTTTGGTGCGACGATTTTCTACGACTTTCGACGTGAATCAAAGCAACATGAGTGTGGATTAACTCGCTTTGACTTTTGGTGTCGAAAACCATCTCGAGTTAAATTGGTTTCGCTGGTTTTCCGAATTCAACCGTGGTCGCTTTTCGCTCCAGGACGAAATTTGAGAGCTCGTATAAAATTTTTTGCTGTTTCAGGAAAAATGATATTGCAAGATTGTCATGTATTGTAATATATTCGCACACATTCATTATTGCTTGATCATTTGGCCACGAAAATGATTTCCTCTCGTTGGATTCTGTTAATTTGATAATCGTTCAAAACGAAGCTCGTTTCGGTTTGAGGAAAAATTGGTTGAAATGCATGCAATTGTCCTTTATGGACAATATTTTGAAAGGCAAGAAAGCAATTTTCCATTGTAAATATTTTTGCTTTTTCCCTGCCTACCTCCGAACTTAAGTAGCGACCATATTCATTTTGCCTAAAATTCAAAATTTTATTTTAGATGATACGATTGTCCGATTTGAGTCAAATATGCACCATTTTGTTGCATAGTTTGTTGCCATTTGAAAGGTAGCTTTATAAAGCCTCTCTCACAGAAGTCTTGATCCTTATTGACGAAAAACTCTAGTAATCGATTTTCACAATCTTCTCTTGATACCAATTTCTTATCACTCAGGAAGTTTTGCAATGAAAGAAAAAGGTGGTAATCGCTTGGTGCCAGGTCCGCACTACAGGGTGAAAACTTTTTTTAATAAAAAAAATTTATCACTGATAGTAGCTCAAAACAAATTATGAAATTTTAATAGACAATGTTTGAGTAAATAACATTATATTCAGCTAGTTTCGAAGTGGCCACCTTTAGCACGAGTACACAAGCTCAAACGTTCCAAAAATTTTGGGGTATAGACCGTAGTTCGTCTACCATTAGGCGATCCCACGCTCAACGCAACGCTTGCTTCAGGGACTCCAAAGTTTTGTGGTGTTTTGCACAGGCTCTTGCTTCCAAAATCGACCATACGCTGTAATCTAGCGGATTCAGATCCGGTGAGTAGGGTGGCCATTCTTGGGAAGTAATGAAAGAGGAGACATTTTCCTTTGCACCACTCTTGGGCTGTTTTTGCTATGTGGACTGGTGCCGAGTCCTGTAGAAACGTCCACTCAGGTCCAGGGGCTTCTGTAGACGAATTTCTGACGTTTTGATGATTATGAGCTTGTTCAACGGTAAACAGCTTCTCATCCGTAAAGATGATTTTTTCCCAGCCCGTACCTGTGGCCCGATGTTGGAGCGAGCGACATCTTTCGAGTCTTACTTTCTTGTTTTCATCCGTGAGCAGCTGACATTATTATAGTTTATAAGGCTTAAGTCTAAGTTCTTTTTTTGCTATAAGGCGAACTGATTCACGATTGATGCCTGTCTCACGAGCAATTTTCCTCATCGAGACCTTAGAATTTCGTTGAACTCTTTTTTTGATGATTTTTCGCTTGTTGGAAGTGTTAACAGTTCGTTTTCTTCCCCTTCCAGGACGGTCACCTTCATTACCAAGCTCCATAAATCGTTTGATTGCACGAGAACCAATGAACGTGCAATTCCAAGCTTCCGTGCTATCTCGCAGTTGCGTGCTCCTAGCTGATGCAGGGCTATAATAGCTGAGCGACTACTTGACATCGTTACACAAAGTATTTAAAAAGAGCTGGAACAGAAACGAATACTTTTTTTTGTACTTCAGAACACACACAACAATCACAAAATAAGAGTATTCGCTAAAAAATTTTACATTCATCTGATTGCACAGAGAAGTTTGTATATAGTTATTTTTTGTCACCCTGTATATAGTGTATCAATCAAGCTCCAGGTGTTTTTGGAGTCATTAAAGTTGTGTTGTCCTGATGTAACACAGCAACTCTTCTGTTGGCCAATTCTGGCCGCTAGCTTTAAACGGTTCAGTTGTTGAGAGATCTGAATTTAGTGTTTGGCCATACGGAAGCAACTCATAATAAGTAATTCCATTGTCATAGTAAAGGATTCCTTTCAAGTCCCACCAAATACACAGTAAGAACCTTCCTGGCCGTTAGCTCTAGTTTGGCCACCCTTTGAGCTGCTTCATCACGCTTTGACCACGATCGTTTTCGCACAATATTGTCGTACGTGATCCATTTCTCCTCCCCAGTCACCATCCGCTAAAGAAATGAGTTGATTTCATTGTGATTGGTCAGCGCTTCGCAAATGGAAATTCGATCCATCATATTTTTTGGTATTAATTGGTGTGGCACCCAAACATTGACCTTTTTTTAAATCCAGCTTTGCGCAAGGTTTAAAACTGTTTTGTGGTTGATCGTTAGCTCCTGGGCGATGCTATGACTATCAACAAGCCGGTCAACTTCGATTATTTCTGTGATTTTGTGGACATTTTCGACATTATTGACATTTTCTATAACATCAAAAAAGACTGAAAGGAATCGACAAAACCAAAATCACCTGTTACAGTATCGGCACCATAAATACCATTCACAATTTCAGCGGCCTCCTGGCTTTCATTTTCGCCTTTACCAAAAAAAACTATAAAATGTACCGAAATTTCTCTTTGTTGACTTCCAACATGGTTGAACACCCTGTAACTCGCAACAGAATGGAACGAACAAACAGGAAAAGAATTTTTTTTGCGTAAAATGTCACCTTGACAACGAGCGAATACTTTAAATAATTTGATCAATACTTTACGAGATATCGATCACTACAGGCATCTACAGAGAAAATAATGGATTTCTCTTTCCTCAAACTACGTAAAATTATTCGTAATACCACAGCAGCGTATTTCCAACTTTTTCGAGTGGATAACAACTTAAGATAAGTCTGATTTAAACGTGTTAACTAAGGCTAAGGCAACAAATTATTGTCGGACATTCGCATTTAATTAATTCTGTGTTCCGCCAAACTTAATGACCGATCGATCAAAATATCAAATAACACCACAAGAGGAAAAATAAATAAGTAATAAATTAAATAGACAAAGCTTGAACTAATATCAATCAAAATTGAATTATTATAAAAACTAATTTTGGGCAATATATACAAATATGTATGTATGTATACACCAGAAATATATATGTATGTATACAGCTCAACGTTGTGCTAATGGATTTAATGACGCGCTACAACGTTTATAAAAAGTACTTCCTGACACCAATGAGAACTGATTAAAAGATTATAATTTGCTTGCGTAGCACAAAGTATTGCAAAATTATATTAAATAAATGTATTTGAAGCGCAGCTGCAGATTTTAGTTTTACACATTTCTATGAATGTATGTATGTATGCATGTAATATATCCCAGTAGAAACAGTCGTGAGATCTAGCAAAGCGAGACATAAGAGATAGAGTACACGAAAACACTAGGCGATTGTGTTTACTCGTCAGTTGCGTAAAACTTACTGTTAATAAAAAATTAGTACACATCTTCATAGTGTTTGCTGTCATTATTAATTGACGTATTCGCCTTTCGTAACTTCTACGTATTCTTCAAAATGTGTTCGGTTAAGTGTGCGCTTGCGGAGAAAATTGTGTACAAAAAACCAAGAAAATGGTCAGCAAAAACTTAAATATCTGAAAAGTATGTTACCTTATGTGTTAAAAAAGTTCAATGAAGTCTTGCCGGTTGAACGAAGGAATGGAAGCGGAAGAAAAAAGGATTGATCACAAGCCAAAGAAGTAGTGTCATTATTTCGAAAAAAGTTGAGCTATCACTTCGAGATGCTGAAAAAAGGTCAATGTGTCAGAAAGATACGTCCAAGAAGTGTGCAAAAGTGAAGGTTTACGAACATATAAAAAGAACCCAATCGTAATGCTAAAAAAAGGGTGATAAATCACTTGCGTGAAAATTATACAGTCAAGACATCCATAAATATAGCTACATGGTTATGGACGATGAAACAAGCGACTTTGAGCAGATTGAGGGCGCTGAGTTTTATACTACAACGAAGAGAGGAGTCCCAAGTGCCTTAAAGCTTAAGATGTTGAACAAATTCCCTAAAAAATATTTGGTTTACTAAGTTATCTGCAAGTCTGGTAGAAAAAGCAAAACTTCATTACCACGGGCACTAAAAATCATGAAATTCATATGAAGGAGTGTTTGCAAAAACGTTTGCCGCCATTCATGGAACAACATGCAGACTCCGTTCTGTTCTGTTCCGATTTAGCATCGTCTCATTATAGCCGTCTAGCGATGAACTGGTATGAAAATCACGCGTTAAATATTGTTCAAAAGCACCACAACCCACCAAACCGTCCAAAATTGCGACCCATTGGGAAATATTAAGCAATTCTTAAAAGAAAATTGCCAAAACAAAAAAAAAAAAATTAATTAATGAGCAGCGGTTTAAATTGATTTGGTAGAAAGGGGCAGATACCGTAACCAAAACTGATGCCCATTGCCTAATGAGGGGAGCCAAATCTAAATTGCGCAATTTTGTTTATAACAAAGAGAACTGATATGAGTTTTTTGTTTAACATAAAAAAAAATTAATAAAGCGTTTTTCAATAGGTGCGCTTCACCTTTTTTCCGATAGGGAGGGCGAACGACGCAATATTTTTTATTTTTCCCTTGTCATTTGTAAACTTCATTAGTATACATTTCATCATGGAACGCTACACACTTGAGCAACGATTGCAAATCGTGCAAATTTTTTATGAAAATAATCGTTCTGTTGCTGTTGCTGTTTTTCCAAAAAATCATCTTCAGTGATGAAGCTCACTTTTGGCTCAATGGCTTTGTCAACAAGCAAAATATGCGTTACTGGGCAGAAAGCAATCCACACGTGATTTATGAGGCACCGTTGCATCCCGAAAAAATCACTGTTTGGTGCGGTTTACATGCCGGCGGCGTAATTGGCCCATATTTTTTTGTTGACGAGAACGATCGCCACGTTACTGTGAATGGAAATCGATACCGCGACATGATAAACGATTATTTTTGGCCGCAATTGAATGGTATGGACTTAGACGACATGTGGTTTAAACAGGACGGGGCCACAAGCCACATAGCACACGCTACAATTGATTTGTTGAAGAGTAAGTTCGATGAGCGCATTATTTCCAGAAATGGACCGGTCGAATGGCCGCCGCGCTCGTGTGATTTCACGCCTCTAGACTATTTCCTTTGGGGTTATGTGAAGTCATTGGCTTGGTAACAAGCTGGCGACAATTTGTGAGCTCAGAGCCAATATTGAACGCGAAATTGCTGGAATTTCGGCCGATTTATGCAAAAGAGTGGTCGAAAATTGGGTTCAACGATTGGACTTCGTAAAACGTGCACGCGGTGGTCATGCAAAAGAGATCGAATTTCATACTTAAATGTATATGTTCAAACTCGATAATAAAAAACAAATTAGTTAAAAAAGTCAAACCGTTTGTGTTGTATTCAAAAAAGAAGTTGAAGCGCTCTTACTGAAAAACGCTTTAGAAATTGTTTTGATAGCTTATATAAACTTGAGAATCACGAGAATGGCTCTGGACTGGAACCCGCACGGAAGCAGAGGTCGCTCTCAACCAAAAAACTTTTGGAGAAGGTCGATAGTGCGCGAACTAGCAGATGCCGACATCTTATGGAACGGTACAAAAACAACAGCACAGAACCGTGTACGCTGGAACAGGCCCTATGGTCCCGAGGGGAGTGAACAAGGAAAAAATAAATAATATATTTTTCATGTCCATTCTTCATAAGTTAAATACAATTTTTTGTACAACATTACCCAGCGCCACTTATTTCCAAACAAAATTTGCTTCTAATAAAAAAAATTAGCTAATATAGTAGGCTTCAAGTGTAAAACAAATCGGGCTATAAATACGATTTTTATAAATATCTCGATCTCAGCGACAGCTAGCGAGTAATTTTCATTTCATTGCATTTTATTTAAGTCTATGATTACAAGAACTAATTACAGACTGGATACATAAATTTACTTAAAATTAAATCTTAAATGCGAGAACAAAAGAGAGCTATTATGAATAGTGGGACGGAATTCTCGAATGGATAAAAGGTCTTGACATAGCATTTGAATGAGAGGCATACATTGGATTCCAAACCAAATTATTTAAACTTTTCTAGGCCTCTGTAACACCTTAAAGCAACTCACTTAACGCAATCGAATAAACGTTTTAGGAGTTTATGAGCTGCTAACCAAAGAGCGGCCGCCGTGGCCGAATGGGTTGGTGCTTGACACCATTCGGAGTTCAGAGAGAACGTAGGTTTAAATCTCGGTGAAACACCAAAATGAAGAAAAAGCCTTTTCTTATAGCGGTCGCCTCTCGGCAGGCAATGTCAAACCTTCAAGTGTATTTCTGCCATGAAAAAGCTCCTCATAAAAAATATCTGCCGTTCGGGGTAGGCTTAAAACTGTAGTTCCCTCCATTTGTGGAACAACATCAAGACGCACGCCACAAATAGGAGGAGGAGCTCGGCCAAACACCCAGAAAGGGTGTACGCGCCAATTATATATAATCAAAAAGCTTCACATTCAACCAATTGCCGATTTTAAAATTTATGCATGAAATTTTTGACCTAAGCAAAACTAAACTTCAAAAAAGTTATGAACTTTTGGCAAGTTCCTTTCTGGAAATAAATAATAATATTGAATAGTTTTCATTAATTTTTGTTAAACTTTTATAGGGGATGCAAAGCTTTCTTCAAGCTTTCAGCTCCAATAACGAAGATTTAAAAATCTTTGGAAAAGCTTTGCACAAGGCAAAATTTCATATTACAGAAAAATTGAAAAAATACTTTTATTCATCAAATACATTTAAAAAACATAAGTTATTAAATCTGTATATTTTAGTCGATAAGGAGATTCGCAGACCCATTCTTATGGAAGCACTTCCTCACTGCTCGTTTGGGAGGTAATATGGAGTATTTTCAATACTCACCTTCATAGGACACCCAATATAAAATGGAGTATTCCAAACGGCATGCTTACGCACAAAAGTTAGTAAACAGTACCCGCAAGAGACTATTCCAGCAAAAAACGAAAAACGACCGCAAACTCTACTGGGATATGAAAAAGTGAGCACAAATATTACACTTCATTCCCAGAATTAAGTCACAAATTAAAATACGAGCAAATACGCTGCCAACAGCCAAGCGCATATTACAACAAATTCGGAGGCACGGCTACGGACAGCCATAGCCGCAGCGCCAGTCAAATGCCATGTTGAAAAAATTATTATAATAACAGAAATAAATAATATAAAATGAGGGATATTGTGAACAAGAAAAACTTTATATTTAGAGATTTAAGCTGAAGCGCGCCTTTGCAGCTCAACACGATCAACAACGATCGCACCAATAAGCCAGCCCAAAAAACTCACTCATTGCTTGGGGCTAAAAAAACAGTAAGCAGAAAATAGCAAGCAACCAGCAGCAAACAATAAAGGCGATCAGCTATCAATAGTTAGAGCAGGCAGGGGCACCAGCAGCAGTTTGGGTAGTACTTCATTTAACGGGCTGACTCACAACCGGAGGCCGATATTTTTGCTGCTGGTGCTGGTGCTGTGGCGGTTTATATTGTTTTTGCAGGCAGTGTAGTAGTAAATTTTGGTAGTATTGGTGAAGTGGCAACATCCACATGAAGTAGTGAATCTGTGTATTTTATTGTACAAAGCGCTGCAAAATTTCAAGTGGTGAATTCAGTTTGAGTGTGGCAGTCGAATGGATTTGAACGTTGAACGGAGGCTTACAATTACGATTTCCGCTAGCAAAAAATAATACACAAATACCGCGCAGCTTAGAAAAGTGGCCTAAATAGCGAATGACAATAAATAAAAAACAAATGCATGAAGTTATTAAAAATTAAAACTAGAAAAATTGCAAACAATAAGTAATAATTACTCATAGTTTTTTTTTGTTTTTTCTTTTTGAATCACCTCAACTGGTTTCTATTTTGAGAGTTTGGCCTAAATAAATCGAAAAAGGCGTAAGTGAAAATTTTGTTGCGAATAACGCGCATGCGTTGCGGTTCTATTAGTCGAGCGCGCCTAAAGTTTGGTAGCTGTGGGTAGCTTTGGGACAAACGCGGAAAACAGGGCGCCTTAATTGGCAAAGTGCAACAAATTTACAACAAATATACACAAATATTAGCCAATCACAAATTCCCTGCTAACTAATCGCGTAATCCAAAGCGCAATGCAATAAGCTCTTGTATGCGGTCAATTAACTGGATTTTCACTGCAACCAGCAAAAATGGAAAGCAGTAAAATTTTAGCGCGACTTGCTTAAACAAAACACGGAAAATTTGGAAAATATTATATAAAAATAAGTGTGCCTGTATGTTAAAAATAGTAATTTGAAAAATTAGAGCTGGCAGCAGTGTTTTCGTATTTTGGGTATTTTTTTTGCAATTGCAAGCTTTGCGCATGCGCACCCCTTTGGCATCAACACGGGAGCGCTACAAATCTCATCCGCTAATGGAGTGAAGCAGGCCAGGCCAGTTCGTGACATGCATGTTGTTGTCTTTAGCTCTTAAAACGAGCTTGTTTTTTATGGAGTTCACAATGCGCAAAAAAAACATTTTTAATTTTCGGGTTTGGTGTGGTCAAATAAAGTTGGAAGTTGGAAGTTGGCAGCTACAGCTAAAGCAACTAAGACTTGTGATTTTGTACCTGTCAGCGCAACTTGAATTGTGCTATGAAAAGCACTGAAAAAGTTCGAAAATCTCGAAAACTAAATCTAACTGCAAACAAAATAACTGTAATTGCAAAAGAAATATATAAAAAACAATAATAAAACGAAATTAGATAACAAAGCAACTCAGAAATATGCCACAAGCCAACCTTTGAAATATGAGATATACTTCTGTAGGTGTATTACAGTTATTCATTTGCCTTCGCATTTTGTGAGGTGATATTGAAACTGATACCCAAAGGCCGTTGAGTGAATTTAAATATGTAATAATAAGAAAATGCAAGCGAAAGAAACATTTCGTGGCGTTACAAAAAAATGAATAAATAAATAAAAATAAAATAAAAAGATGAAAAAAACCAATATAAAAATACAATTCAATAGAATAAAACGAAACGAATTATATTACAATACAATAAAATCCAAAAAAAAAAAAACAAATTAACATAAAAATGAACAAATAAAAGTCAAACAATTTATTAAGAAATAAATAAAAATAAAATAATAAAAAAACATAACATAAAAACTATAAAAATAGAAATTACTAGATAAATAAAGATGGAGAAATTTAAATAAATATAATAACAATAAAATAAAATTAAACGAAGTAAGTTTAATTTAAGCAAAAATTAATTAAAATAAGTGTTTTGAAGTGAAATAATATAACGTAAAAAAATTATTTAAAATCAAATAAATTAACACATTGTAAAAAAAATTAAATTAAATTAACAAAAAAAAAACAACAAAATTAAAATACAACTAAAATAAAAACTAAAGAACAAAAATAAAATAAAAATTATTTGAAGTAAAAAACTAAATTAACACAAATTAAAAAAAAATTAGTTATAAAATAAAAATTAAAAAATTAAAAAAAAAATTAATTTAAAAAACTAATTATAAAAAAATAATAATAATGGTTAAACAAATAAATTACGAAAATAAATTAAAATAAAATAATATGATTTAAAATAAAATAAGGTAATATAAAAAAACTAAAATTGAAATAAAATAAATTAACACAAAGTAAAAAAAAATTAAATTAATAAAAAAAAATAGTTTTCAATAAAAATAAAGTAAAAAAATTTGAAAAAATGATTTGAAGTAATAAAGTAATAAATATAAAATTAAAAATGATTTGAAGTAAAATAAAATAACATAAAAAATATAACTAAATTAAAATAAAATAAAATAATATTAATTAAAACAAATTAATTATTGTAATTAATAAAACAAATAAATTATCAAAATAAATTCAAATAAACTGATTTAAAGTAAAATAAAATAATAAAAAAAAACTAAAACTGAAATAAAAGAAATTAAATCATAGTAAAAATAAAATTAATTTAAATTAAAAAAACAAACAATAAATTAAAATAAAAGTAAAATAAAAATGAAGATAAAATAATAAACTAAAAGTGATTTGAAGTAAAATAAAATAACATAAAAAATAAAATTAAAATGAAATAACATAAATTAAAATAAATTAATAAATGTATCAATAAAAAAAAAAAAAAATAAAAATGTATAAACAAATAAATTTCGAAAATAAATTAAAATAAATTGGTTTAAAGTAAAAGAAAATAAATAAAAAAACTAAAATGCAAATAAAATAAATTAACACAGGGTAAAAAAAAATAATCAAATTAACAAAAACAAATAAATTAAAATAAAACTAAAATATAAAATAAAACTAATATATAAAATATAATAAATTTTAAAAAATATAAAAAAAATAAATGAAATAAATCTAATTTATTAATAGGACTATGAATAAGTTCGTGCGGTTTTTTTTTCGAAATTTGAATTTCGGATCATTCCCATGGCTCTGACGTTTGTGCCTTACGACAGTAGCTCTCCAATGAATGTTTGGAAATGTGGATCGATGGAATAATAATCAAGTTACGCCATCTGTTGTAAAACCGCACGAACTTATCCATAGACCTATTAGAAGCCCGCGCAAAACTATGCGTTAAAAAAAGTATATTACATCATTTTTGCTATACAAAGTTTGCAACATCCAATTGTAAGCACGGCAAATCCCAATTAATGTGCTCTTTATAATAGTTATTTTGCTGAAATGATAGCCAGTTCGTGGCGGGTACTACTCGTACTCGTGTACTTGTAAATCAGGTCAGGTTCGTTCATTAGCTTCTCTTCCCATGTGAGGCGAGCGTCCTTTTTCTACTATAGCGGTGAGGTGATAAACAAAAATATACATTTTTAGAATTTTCTTCTTTTTTTCAACGGAAGAATGCAATAATGTAAAATTCAAAAAGTGGTTTTATTGTAAATGCCGTAAGCTATAAATTTTGTTTTAAGTTATGTAAAGTAAATGGCGGCTACGTAGCTTTTCTTCGCTGAAGGCTCCTTTAATTCGCGATGCACAGAATTTTGGTACTCAACATTAGTAATATACTTTCAGCAATTAATTTTTAAGATAATACAGAATTCGATTCAAAAATCGACTTTCTAAATTTCTATACTGGCATTAGAATGAATCCCCAAAAATTACTTGCTTCTTTGGCAATTTCACTACTAGCAGTTAGTTGTGGTCCTTACATTTTAGGTAAAAATCAAAACGCATGTCTCGAATTGGTGGAGGCTTAGTCCAGGATTTACGAGTTTATACGCATTACACATTTATTTATATATACAAATTTTTTAAGCAACCAGGAGCTACCACCGTTACTTGAAAGAAGTAATACTAATACTCATAACCAGTGAGACTGGTATTCTGGGCACAAAAGTATTTTATTTCTTTTTGGGTTGTTAAATTCTGTTTTATTATATTATTTCAGACTTATTTAAAGTCTAGTTACAACCAGCAATTACAGCAAGAGAAAATAAAATAATTAAATAAAAAAAAAAAAAACTGTAAAAAAGTTATTATAAGCAAGCAAAATTTAAGAATAGAAACTGAAGTCATAACAACAAAAAGAACGCAAAAAATACACACAACAAATTTACAACAACACAGAAAGGGACAAATTAAATAAAATTAAAGTAATAAAAAAATGTTTCCTTCGCTACAAAACAATAGCAAAAGCAATACAAATTAAAAAAAAGTGTTCGTTCATTTTAAGACAAAATTAAGCTAAAATTAAAAAAAAAAAACAAGTTGCTACCCACAACTTTTATTATTACAAGCAACATAATTCACAGCTCACCTAAGCAGCAACAACCGCAGCAGCAGCAGCGAGTGCAGCAACAATACACACTCGTATATGTATGCAAACAAGTGAAATATATTGAAACCTGTTCTCATTGCAATTACTGCGCATGTGCAACGCTTCTGTATTTGGCGGCACCACCAACAACTGTGCCGACGACGCTAGCAACAACCTCAACCAACATTCGCGTCACCTCGCATTCGCATTCGCATATCGCCTCGCGTCATTGCGTTTTTTGTTACATTTCGTATGATATTTTCGTTTCGTGTTTTTGTTGTTGTTTTCATTGCTTTTAATATACAAATAATCCTATGTGAATGTGATTTTCGCGCACGTATACATATGCATACATAAATATTTAAGTGTATTTGTGCGTCTGTGAATTTGTGGAATTGTCCTACCTCAACACAAATCGGCACTCACTTAATTTGAGTGCTCGTGGCAAAACGAAAAACACGAAAAACAAAAACCAAAAACAATAACTGAAGTCTAGCAACAGCAGCAACGCCAAGTCTCACATCAAAAACCACAACCCGTATTGCATAACTTTTCATTCAAGTTGTGCACTTATTGTTGTTAGTGTTTTTGTTTTTGTTTTTTCCTTGTGCTCACTTGCGTCCACTTGAATTTTTCACCCATGCGATAATTGTGTCACATTAACCTAATTCTTGGCTTTCTTTGCAACGCACAACTGACTGTTTTGTTTTTGTTTCGCTTTTGCATTGTGTTTGGTCGAGTGTTTTATTTTTCGTTTGTTTTGTGGTCGATTAATTTGCTTATTTATTGGCATTTACGAGTATTACGTTTCAACCACTTTGTTTGTTATTGATCTATTGCTTGATTGTTGTTGACCGGCATTGCTTTGCTATCATTTGAATTGCGCGCGTGGGTAAATAGTAACAACAACAACAACAACAATGTATAAAACATCGGCGATATTCTTGATCCTGTTCGGATATTTACTCATCACAGGTTAGTTATGGAATGCGACTTTAATAAAATGTCTTAATTTTAGTACTTTGATATTTTAATTTAATATTTTTTGGGATTTTCTATGTCCAGGAAATGGTAAGTATACTTTTAAACGATTTTCCAAATGAGCAGTAATTACCACTGACTTTTCATGCATCGAATGTAAGCAAAAACCAATGCACAGCGTAGAGACGCATAATCGATGATTGCTATCCCTCCCATATCACCTCAGCGGGTTGGGGAAAAGCATACATCCGCGATAAGGCAGTCACACCTCCTCGGGAACAGGGCAGTAAAGCTCATCAGGATACTGGAAAATATTTCAGATTAGACAGTCTATGGGCTGGTAAAAGTAGTATTATTTCATCTCAGTACACGAGGATGACACCTCAACGAAATGCATGATGGCCTAATGCTACAATCGCTTCCGTTCCGTTAAAACAAGCCTTCGGTTACGTTCCTCACACGTCACCATTAAGTAGTTGGTAGTGCAAGCTTAGTCAAGAAAACCTGACTATGTAGTTTCTGTCCTGTCTCTGAACTCTATTGCCCTCGCATGGCCTTTCTGCTTGCATAGATAACCATGTTGCCAATTAGAGAAACTGCACTTTCTTGTTGCCTGAAGAAGGGACTCTAAAGAATTTAACATGAATAACTAAAATCAAAAACAAATAATCGAGGAAAAATAGAAGAAGGCATTGCATTCAAAAATACAAAAGCTGATAGCGCCGCAAACGGAAACGGGTACTTTAACGCCAGCACTCACAATAAGGATCCCTCTAGTACCATCATTGGGGGGTTAAAACCAACGCCATATACGCCAACCAGCACTACTGCAGCGGCAGAACAGCTCGTCAATCCCACCCCAGCAAATGACAATACAGTAACTATCGCCACAAAAGGGGAAGTGCGTCAATTGATACGTCTCCTCGGCTTGAGCCGATTAAAAAAAATTAGGAGAATGGAGGAAGATGCTATATCCCAATGCAAGCTGGTGATAAGTTCAATGCAGCAATTGCGCCTCCACGAAGCGCACTATGTTTTGGCCATTTGTCGGTTCTTAGTTCTCAGTGTTAAGTTTTATTCTATAGGGCCCATCAGGCTATCGTACAGAACCATAAAATCTTTTCAAAATTGTACGCTCAAAACGTAAGAAATAGTTCTTTATATTAGTAGACAGAAGCCATGTTTTTCATTCCTACATTGCCCATATATTGCCCTTGTAAGAATCCTATAGATCTGTAGCTTACACGTCCATGACAAAAATTTGTTTTTAAACAGTTTTAGCTGTGCGTTATAGCTTCTATTTACAGTCTGCAGTCTGTAATTTATCCTAATACAGATAATAATGCTGCTCCTATAATGTTGCTAAAAAGGAAAGAGTGACAGAGAATCGATCTTCTGATTTCGAGCATATGAAGACTAAGGAGTAGGAGCAAAGAGTTTTTTTTTTTGTTTTTCGGTGGGTAAAGGGTTCAAAATGCTTTCGCACTTACAGTGACTGTCGCCTACTACGTTGAGTGGTGCGGCTTCTAAAACATTAGCTCCTCTCCTTCTGGGGAGACACCGCTTCTCGGGACTCCTTTCAGCATTACTTCAGGAGGGCCCAAAACGGCATCCATAAAGGACCAATTCTATTCACCCACGTCTGGGTTCACCGTATTTGTAGCCAACTTTCATGCTGCTGGCTCGTCTTCTTGTGTTTCTGTCTGTGAGGCTTCGCTTTGTTGCACGGTGTCGAGGTCAATTTTTTTTCTGTAGTACGTCTTCGATGTATCTGTTTACTGCGTTCCAACTGTCCTCGCGTTAGAGCATTTTGCTGATTATGTTGCTCAGCACGATGTCGTCAATCTACCTCCTCAGAGCATCTCATTCCGCGAGCCATCTGTCACAACTAAAGACTTGTATTCAGTGAGGTCCTTTGCTTTGAGGTCTTTGTCAGAAGCTGCATTGTTTTTGGCTCATATGAATATATCCAAGATTCCTCACATGTAATGGTGTTGGGGTGCGATGTACTGAGCATGGATAAAGTTCATACTCTTGGTGTTTCGGATCTCTTAAGATGCATCAATGAAACCAAAAGATTCGCGGCAGAGTGACCTCAAATCAATTTTTCCGTCTTACCATCTATACGGTATTTATCTTGACTCTTTATTCTTTCCACTGTAATCTATCCGGATATAGTAAAATGGTCTACCTGACCGAGTGCATGGACTTGTCCTACCTACCTCAAATCTGATCTAATCTAATCTAAATGCTGGCCCTACAAATGCAATGTTTGATAAACTATCACATACAATTTTATTAGAGAAACTAGCACCGTTGAACTTTCACTCGGTTTATCTTGTACAATTAAAGTCCTCTAATCGACGTTGTGTGGTTATAGTTAAAGATTTTTCTTTATTTTATTAACTTTTAACTTTTTTTTATTCATTGGTGATATTGGCTATTGTTTTTCCTTTGCCGATGTTTACTATACGCCGAAGAGCTAAAAATATTTTCTGTTAATGAATAACTCGATTAAAGCAGTGAATCTCCAAGCTGATTTAGTTGTATTATCATTTTGGTGATAGAAATCGCGACTTTTAGTAAATATTAAGGAATGCTTTTCCCTCACTTTTCTAAAATCCAAAATGTTTTAAAATTGTGCTACACTATTTTTGGCAATAGTATTCAATATGTTGAAGAAACTAAACACCTAGGTGGAATCTTTAATTCTAATTCTTTATTTGATAGTCAAAAAAATTAACTGATATGAAAAAGGTTTTTTTAATAGTCGTCGCCCCGTCGCGGCAGACATTGGTCTCAGATAGACCAATATTATTTAGATGGTACCTCAGGCTGCAGTGACCTGTAAGATATCCTGTTAAAAGACGCAGATCTACTCTGCTTAGTGAGAGAAGTTTGTCAGATATTCCTTTGTTGGGACTTAGGAATAGTTTGGCTTGACGTTGACCGGCACAGCCAGTGTGCAGCAAATTTTCTTTCTTCCCATTTCCTAAGGAATTCATTAATGTGGCCTTTTGTGAGTCCACAGAAAGGCTCAGGACCAGTAAGTTGCATATTTGCTCCTTGTTTTGCAAGGTCATCAGCCATTTCATTTCCCTCATGTCGTTCATGTCCCGGAATCCAGCCTAGTGTTACTATGTTGAGGTTCCCTAACGTGTTGAGAAGGTTTAGGCAATCATTTATCAATTTAGAGGTGATAGTTGTTGATAGAAGAGCTTTTAGAGCCTCTTGGCTATCTGAAAGTATGTAGATGTGAGTACCTCTCATTTTCCTGCTAAGGCATTCTCTCACACATATTTCAATGGCGTATATTTCTGCCTGGAATATTGTTGGGTAGAATCCCATCGGAATCGATTTTTTCAATTTAAGCCCATTGATTCCCGCGCCTTTTCTACCATTTTCCAATTTGGACAAATCAGTAAACCATAGCTGGCAGCTGAGGTTTCAAAGTGATAGAGTTAGTTCTCCGGTCTGTGCGTTCATTAATTATAACTTGGAAGTTCCTGAAGAAGAAATTGAAGATACTTGTTCCAATAGGGTTTTTTTTGACAAATCACGCGTGACTACTGTCAAAATTAATACATAATTTATTGAGTATTCATTCAAACAATATTTGGTTCCAGCAGCGACGTCGATATCCGTGAAAACCGCGCGTGCTGCTATAGCTGAATGGCCTAATAGTTTGAAGGCCTGTGTAAAAGCACTGGTTACCATTTCGAATGAAAATTATTTTTTTTTTATTTACAAGATTAAATAAAACTAACTTCATTAAAAAAAGTACTATATTATACTTTCATATCTATAACGGACTTAATTTGCAACTGATCTTATGCAGGACTAAGTAATAGCATAAAATTGAGAAGGGAACTCGGGTACATTTATCGAGAGCCACAAATAATCTTTCTAAGAGCCGCTGTGGCTCGCGAGCCGCAGATTGAACCTTCCTGCTATATTCAATATAGACTTTTAGAAAAACCTGGTTTCATCCATTACCACAAAAAAAAAAAAAACGAAAACGTTTTATAGTGTAATTATATGAAATAAATAAATGACGTCATGCAAATGTCATTTGTGCAATACTCGTATACACCAAGATTTCTAGCGTCTCTAGTGCAAGAATTAAAAATCGGGTAAGAACAAATAATTGCTTTCTTATTAGCCTTTGTGGTCCACTCATTATACACATACACTCACATTTATGTATGTATGGGTAACCTAAATTTTCCCACTCATCAAATTACAGTTAGTTATGCACACAAACATACAAACTCAAAGATGTGTAGGCGGATTTGTTTTTAGTTTCGGTTATTAATGCAAGTCAAGCGAGTAATAGAGGAAACAAAATAGCTGATAATTACGGTGTATGAGCCAATTTGACTGCAGCATAGGGCCACGCCTGCTTGCTAGTCGAAATATTAGCAAAGTTCCCATATCAAATCTAATGCAACACGAAAGCAATTCATCTACAAAGAAAAAAAAGGCGCTACCTCGCAAAGATTTTCTTAAGATGAAAAACTATTCGAAATAGGAGTAGAAAAGACATATAAAAACTAAAATATACCACACATACTCGTACATAGCAAACATGCACTCACTCACCGCACATTCGTCAGTCGTAATGCAGTAATGGATCATTAAATCACAGCGAGTGCTGCAATTTAAAGCATCTGCTGTGTTGAGCCAGGCCACTTGAGCACTGAAAAATTTACAAATACAAGCCGCATATACTTAGTTGCCTGTATAGTTGCAAGTTGCAAAAATGGAAGAAGATGAAGCGAGGAATAACAAAAACAAAAAACAAAAACATGTAGCAGCATGAGGAATCTTTTAAACAGTTACCAACTACCACTTCATTTCACTTTGTTAGCCACCATCGTCGGGGAGCAACAACAAACACGCGATCATTTGCATAAATGAACAACGACCCACCCGTACAGTGTGGGGCAAAAGCATTGGTCCGTGCAGCAGCGATTTATCATATGAGAGTGCAATAGTTACGCGTGTGCCTATGCTAGTTGCTGGCCCACTCGCCTATTGACCCATTCAGCCATTCATCCATTCATTCATCCACTTAGACAGATCGTTTAACCTGCTCGTTGGTTATGGCTCATTTAGTTTTTTTTTCTGTTCTTCTTGCAAAAACTTAAATGATTTACAAGCTTTTAAGCCTCACTGCACCCCCCGCACCCCGAACATTTTCAATTTAAATAATTATGCGAATAATTGCATTTGTACTTTTGCATAATTCAAGCAATACCCAGTTGGAATGATGAGCAGCTGGCGAGCGATGAGCCAGTGTGTGGCGCCGATGGCCAGTCGCCAGACTTGTTTACAATGAGCCGTCACGAATGCGGATATGTCTTCCCGCAGCAGATACAGCACTTTCTAGCCATTTTTTTTCAAGCAGGTTTCCTTTTCGCACGCACTCACACACTCACTCACTCACTCGCTAAGTGGCAATAATATTCAAGCATTACGGCAATCAGTGTCGCTGTGGCGTTACTGTGGACATAGTAGGCATATGCGGGTAATAAGAAAATTGTCCAAGACATTTCATACATTGCAGCATCTTTTTTAGTATTTATTTTTTAATTGTCAAACCTTACGTGGGCATTTGCA
This sequence comes from Anastrepha obliqua, assembly GCF_027943255.1. NCBI lineage: Eukaryota > Metazoa > Arthropoda > Insecta > Diptera > Tephritidae > Anastrepha > Anastrepha obliqua. Next base: position 155,739,003 of record NC_072892.1, on the reverse strand, counting down.
CATTAAAGCGCGTTGTGCATCTTTGCTGCTTGTCGCATCCATTTATGAGTCTGTTATGCAATCCCTTATTATCTAAGTATTGCGAGCTGGAGTTGTACTTGTATACTGGTACACATACATACATACATACCATATGTGCGCTGATGCTGCTTGATTTACAATCATGTGAATGAGCTGGTATAATAGGCGGTTAATGATAATTTGATTTTTATTTCTGCAATAGAAACTGGACGTGTAGGTTTACGACCTTCTCTAAATACAGGTGAGCTAAAAAGTATTGAAAGCGGCAGCTATTAACTAGTAGAGGAATCAAAATTTATATGCTATATTAATATTACATCTTTCATTTCAAAATGCAAAAAACTTTAACTTACCCTTTCAATATACACTTTGTTCATAAGCCATTTGAAGTTGACATGTTGTGCATTTTTTATATTAGAAAGAACCAAATATCGTGCAGTATAAAAAACAGACAAGCAATGCAGCGCGTAGGTTAGGTTTGGCAGCCGCATCGCACATAGAGACAGAGATGCCACTTAGGCTACGAAATGGGTCCGTTGTGAGTCGCAGAGGCTGGGCTACATTTTCCTTCCATATTCAAACATCTTGAGGTTTTGACAAAGCGTAAAAAGTTGTTGATACCTAAAATGTCAAGATTATCTATATTCATTAAGAAGTAGGATCTTAAATATCGGTTCCTGCTTCTGCCTAGAGCCGGGCATGTCCAAAAAAGTTGTTGAATTCTTTCCAACTTCTCCTCATTCCTGTAGCTGCGACAGAAATCATGCAAGTGAACGCCTAATCTCCTTGCATGATTTCCTATGAGACAATGTCCTGTGAGGCCCCTTACTAAGGTCCTAATTTGAAGTCTAGTCAATTTTATAATACTCTTGGACAGACGTAGACTTAGCCTTGGCCATGTTTGCCTAGCAAGTTCAAGGTATTGACACTAATCTTTGATTTACAGAACTCATTAGTGCATCATCAATAAGCTTACAAGTTGCCAAAGGTACCCCCCTAAAATTACTTATGTTTGGCATACAAGTACCTTCTCTCTCTCAGTGGTATCACAATGGACCTACGACCACCACACCTACATACCTACCTACCTAGACTACCTACCTAGACTTTAGACTAGCTAAAGCCAACAACAAAGGGTGTTGACAGAACAGGATTATCACAAGTAACGAGTTGAATATAATCACGCATGAGAGATGACTGCCCATCAAAAACAATTGTCTCATACAATCCCGTAGTACCTAGAGCACGAGGAGGTCCAAGACTAACATAGTTTGAACAAATTCTAATGGACCTGAAGACATTGAGTGTTAGAAACTGTTACCGAGGATCCAGATGCATGGAAACGAATTGTGGACGAGGCCGAACTGTAAAGCTGCCCGATGATGAAAATGATATAGCCTTGCGCACGTTTGTAGCCATCTATTATTCGCAAGTAAAATTTCCACCACTCTTCTACTCTACATTAAATTTGGCGGTTGTTCCTGAGCTTCTCTAACGTTGTGAGCTTGGTGGCATAAACCAATGAGCTAGCGTAGCTTCACTAACTATGTCACTAAATCACTAAACTTAAATCAGTGTTATTCCGTCACTATTCATTCGTCTTACAGACTAAAAATTAAGAAAAAAAGTATATTTTTATATTATATATTATATTATTTCTATTTAACTATTTATGAAAATTCTGTTAGTGAGGTGGGGCACCACCTTGTCGTAATGCGATATTGGTCTTTTTAGCTGATCAATCGGAGAAGTTGCGGTTCTTTTTATAATCACGAAGCTTAACTTCTTGAATTCACTTAACTTTTTGAATTCACTTCAACTTGTAAGCCCAAGACTTTTATACTAATTGTGAAATTGGAACAAATTTGAATTCAACACGTTGAATTTACAGTGTCCGAAACTCGAAGTGTAACCAACTATTAAGGCCATAAATTTCGTTTGGAAAATTACTTTTATTCAATTCAAATTAAAAAATGTGTGAAAGTAATACAAAATTAAGAATCAATTTACTTTTGCTCGATATGACCACCTTTTGCCTTGACTACGGCCTTGAGACGGTCCAGAAACGAGTCGCAAGCTGCCCGAATGTGACTTGCAGCTATTTTGGCTGACTCGCGGACAATGACTTTTTTCAGCGCCTCGAGACTGGTGAATCTTTTAGTTCAGAATTTGTTCTCCAAATGGTCCAAAGAGAATAATTCATCGAATTCGCGTCTGGTAAATTTGAGAGCTATTGTGTGGATGTTACGAAGTTCGGAACGTTGTTTTTTAGACATTCTTGGTTCACTCGAGCTTTGTGAGACGGTGCCGAGACTGTTGAAACGTCCATGGTCTGCCACCGAAATGTTTGTCTGCCGATGGCTTCAAACCAACCTCCAGAATACTTTCTCGATAATATTTCGCAGTCACCTTGACACCAGGCTAGATGAAAATAATTAACTGTGGCGGGTGCTGACTCCTGGTGGCCAATCGATGACTCAAATACGAATTGCTGAATTTGAAAAATTTTCTCGTCACGAAACACAATGTTCGGAAATTGACCGCTTTCGGCCAAGCGAAAGCTCTCTCAAGTCTGCTTGTTGCTACTTTGGTGTGAGACTATGCGCCTTTTGGATCTTGTAAGGCTTGACTTTGAGATCATTTTTCAGTATGCGGCGGACGCTACGGTCAGATATTTTCAGTTCTTTCGCCATTTGCACTTCGTCGGGGATTTCGCTCAAGTCGCTTCTTCACTTTTTGAACCATAATGGTCCGATAAACAAACACTTTATTTACTTTAAGGAGCTTCGACCGCGCGAGCGGTCTGAAGTTGGTTACACTTCACGCTTGAAGCTGGTTTCCCAGGATCTCTTTCAAACTTTTAAGGATACCAATCGGATAAGTTTCGGTTCTTTTTATGATCACGAGGCTTCACTTTTTCAGCAAACTGAATCTCATATTTTTAAAAGATTTTTACACCAAATACTTCATCGTCATTTCGAACTGAAGCTCTGGTACTTCAACCCGTCAGTTTCCTCACTGGCGCAAGACGAAAAAGAAAAGTTTATTTATTGACTCGAATTTATACGCTATAGCACGCACAGCCGGTATGCGAAAATTATATTTAAGGCTAACTTAAACTACTTAGAATTTATGTTTTGCGAGTGTTGTTTTTATAATTTCCAAACACTGCTGTTTTGAAAACCTCACCACATTCAAAATTTAAATCTTAACTGACATTTTGACATTAGCAAAACATAAAAAAATGTAATTATGAATTTGCATTTAATAACAAAATTGTTATGTACCTAATGAAAAACCCGTTATTAGACGAAAATAATATACTTTGTAATATAATGTAAACATTAGACGAGGTAATGGCTTAGCTATATGGCGACTTTAAAATTCGCACTTTGCCTCACCCAAGTTCCAGTTGTCGGCTCAAACATAAAAACTGCAGACAGTGAAGAATCACAATTTAAATGTTTTTCTTTGTTTTTTTATGAATATGTGCATACATATGTATGTATGCATATAACTACAAAGCAAGTAATAAACAAAATCACATTTGCATTTCAAGCAGCTCACACCTACCATCAGCAATCATTCATTTGGTCTTTACATGTGGACGGGGACGTGCCTTATGCAGATTGCATTGAGCCGATAAATAAATTAAATACAAAATGAAGAAATAAAAAAATACTATATGTACCTAATTATAAAAATGTGTGAATACAAAAATCAGATAATATTTAAATGTAAAATGATGATCAAATACTTGGAAGTGAATGAGTGAATTGTGGCAAGTAAACCAATTTTATAATTTTTTTGTAGATGCGACATAGAATTTTAATTGAACAAGATTTGAGTTTTAATTTTTTGATATGGATTAAGAAATGTCGTCGAATATTTACGAGTAAATCAAACTAAAGAACATTCAAAAAATTTGTTTGCTAAAATTTTTCGTTTTTTTTTACGGCGCCATGATTGTGAGTAGGTTGTTCGATAATCAGAGTTTCATATACTTTTAAGCATAAACCCGTATCAGGTTAGCTAGAAAGTATGTGATTTTAATTAGAAGCTAGTTTGGAAGATTACACTACACCTAAAATACTTTACATTCAAAAACCCCCCTATCAAAGTCATATGTAAATTTAGTCACTGAATCTGATACGGAATCTACCCCATGTTTTTGTTTTTGCTTTAATTTTTACTCTATTGTAGGTAACTTTTACATTTATTTATATGTGGATTTCTTTTCATAAATCTTTTGCAAGTTTAACTAATTTAAAAAATACGGCTGCTCCGTACACGAGTATGTGCCCAATTGAATTTTGAAAGTAAAGGGTTTTCCAATAACAGGTGTTATCTATCGCTATCGAGATGATTAACGGTTTTTTATCGCCGGAATGGGAAGGTATTTATTTGGACAACGTTTATTTTCAACAAGACGGCCTACGTGCCACACAAGCAACGAAACCATTGATCTTTTACGGGAAAAGTTTCCGGACCGTGTTATCTCTCGAAGAGGTGATCACAATTGGCCACCGAGATCTTGTGATTTAACACCTTGTGACTTTTTTCTTTGGGGCTACGTGAAAGAGAAGGTCTACGTCAACAGCCCAGGGTCGATTGAAGACCTCAAAGATGGAATTCGTGAGGCTATTGAGGACATAGGGCAGCCACTTTGCAATTCGGTTATGGAAAATTTTATGAAAAGGATATTGTCCTGTAAGCTTGGTCCTGGTGGTCATTTGCCTGATGTTATTTTCCACTATTAACGGCATACGTTCCTCTTTATAATAAAATTCGATCATTTATATTAAAAAATATCATTTTTCTTTGAATATCAAAATAGCACCCCTTATTGGAAAACCCTTTAATCTAAATCATATACCAGGTGGCGCAAAATTAACCATCCAATCTTGTTTTTGAATAACTTCTTTACTATAAGGTTGGGGAATAAGTTCGTAGCGTTTTTACCGAAGACTTTATTTAAGCAAAAAACAATAATTACACAATAAGTTAATCAATTACATATTCGCCGTTGCTGTTTACAACCTCTTCTCACCTCTCGACCAATTTGTTGATACCCTTCCTCCAACAATCGCACCACGCCAGGTGAAGTTGTTGAACCCGTTTTTACGGCGGATGCTGAAGAATCTCCTATTCGAACTCTTGGAATGCGGCTTTGACGACTTGCGCAACATGGGGCCTAGCGTTGTCGTGAAGGAGTATGGTTTGACCATGTCGATGAGGTCTTTTCAGTCGAATAGCCTCATTCATAAGGTGTAGCTGGGCAATGTAAAGCTCCTTGTTGACCGTGGCATATTTTTTTTAGCATTTTCCAGTGCGCAATGCTCTCTCATCAAGATCCGGCTTTAATCTCGGTTTTGGTGTATCTCCGGAAGCCACTAACTTCTTTCTTTGCTTCATTTTGATGTATAGGAACCATTTCTCCCCTCCCGTGATGATTCGGCACAGAAAGCGCTTTTTATGACCGCGTGTTGCTCGATGGCGAGCGAGATGTTGAGAAGCAATGTGAAGGCGACTTTTCTTTGTTTTTTTTTCCGTTGAACTCGTGAGGAACCCAGACTTCCAGTTTTTCGGTAAATCACATTGAATGAAGGTGATTGAGAATGGTTTTGCGACCGTAGTTCATTCCACATTAAATTCCGCCAATTTGGTTTGGTAACCTTTGTCCTTCGAAAGTATTTTGAGACGTTCTTCGCCAAATTCAGAAGGCCTTCCGCTATTCCGGTGCGGCACACAGACGTCAAAGTCACCATTTTTGAACTTTGCAAACCATTTCCGTGCTCGCCTATGACACCTTCTTCATACACGTCGCAAATGTCCGGGGCTGCTTGGCAGTTTTTTGACCTCAGCCTTAGCAGCTAAATACTTGACATTATTGGCGGTATACGAAAAACAATGACGCTTTAAAGAGGTCCGAGAGAAGATGTCCTACTGGCTCAAGGATGAAAAAATGAAGGAATACGAAAGAGACAAGTGAGACAACTAATAAGAGAGTACCAAAATAGAGCTAGGCCAATTCAAAGAAGGCATATAATAGAAAAGGGCATAGAAAGAATTTTTTTTTTTAACGCAACTCCCGGACTGGTGGACTATGTACTCTCGCCTGCACTTGCCATTACAGCGTTTACGACCTTCCTACCCTCAAGGGAAAAGTAGGAACGGGACGATGTAAGACAGGGCGAGTCCGTGTATACACAGATGGCTCAAAACTCGAGGGCTGGGTGGGTGGAGGTATGTATATACTCTGAACATCTCAGGATCTCCTTCAGTTTTCGGCTCCCCTATTACTGTAGTGTCTTTCAGGCTGAACTGATGGCAATAATGAAAGCCGCGACACTGACACAGTGTGATGCGATATCCAGAAATGATATCTACATTTTCACTGATATCAAAGCGACGATAAAATCCCTCGCAAAACAGTCGACAACCTCCATGGTAGCCATGGAATACCGCACATCTCTTAACGAGATGGCTGAGCCATTTCACTCAAAGGTAACATGGGTTCCCGGCCATCGCGACATTGAGGGCAACTGCAGAGCCGATAAACTAGCGAGACTCGATGAGTACTTAGACAATGACATAGGGATACCTTTACAAACATGTAATGAAGCCACCTGCAAAATCGCCCGTGAACTGTGGCCGACTCTAAATGCTAAACGCACAGAATCTCTGCTAAGCCAAAATAAACACAGTCTTAGTGCTCTGATTTTCATCTTAACGGGACACTGCCTGATAAGTAGACACGCCCAAAGGATGGGGGTTGCAAACACATGACTTCTGTAGAAGTTTTCTAGATGAGGACGAGGAAGAGACAATCTCGCACCTACTGTGCCACTGTCCTGCTCTATCCAGACGCAGGTTTACTATTCTAGGTAACCAATTTTTTAATGAGTTGGATGATTTCAGTTCTGCAGAGATATTAGAAAATTTTTGAAAAGCACACATTGGTTTTAGGATAGAGCGACAAGCTGCCCACGCGGCATCACAATGGGCTATGAGCCTGAGTGTGTCCCACAGGACAACCGCTTCTATCTGACCTAACCTAACTTCAATTGAGATGCTGATAGATAACCAAGGTTTTAAACGAATAATACTTGCGTAAAATATATATATATACATATACATATACATATATATCTATAAATAAAGATGTTAGCACAGTTTACCCACAATTAACCCTTCATTGTGTATTGTAGAGCGCGCGTGTGGGCGGTTAATGGCACAAATAAATGAGTAAATTAACTGAAACATTTTTTCAAAAACATTATAATGCAATAATTACGAGTGCGAGCACTTAATATGAAAGCAGCATTCAAAATCACGAAACTGTGAATTAAAAAAAATTTTTTTTTTGAAGGTGCAAGCAAAATTACTCAATGAAAATTACCAACAACAACGGTTATAACCGAAGCATAAGCAAAGCCGCAAATCATTTAATGAAGTGTGAATAGTTTTTGGTGAATTTTAAGATTCATGCACTCACACACATACATACACGGATACACACGTAACTAATTTGAATTGTTTTGTGCGATTTTAGTGAATAACACAAAGTAATAATGAATAAATAGACAATGACTTTGCTTTATGGGAGCTACGTTTGATATTTAGATATAATTAAAAAAAAATTTAAATAAAAAAAATGTAAATAAAAAAATTCATAACAAGTGAAGCATAGCTAAGCCAATTGTCTGCAGCGGTTTTACTTTGCCAAATACGTCTAATCCAAATAAAAACCGTAACGCCAAACTATTGTTTGCAAAAATACATGTAAATCAGTATACATATATGTGTGTGTGTATGCACGTATGCTTTGTACATATGTAACTATTAGTGCGCTCCGCCTTAATTTTTGTATTTCGTGTTTCGCAAATAGGATTTTGCGAGCATTTTGTTCGGCAGCTTTGTGGACGGGATTTTAAATTGTCACGATTTTCGTCGAGTGTTCACATTTGGTTATTATAACATTATCATGGCGTTGTTATTGTATTACCAGCATATGTTACGAACAGGATGGAGTTGAAGAATTGGTTTTTCGGTATGTATGTGTACACAAATTTTTATGGATATGTAAAAAGTCAAACAAATTGTGTGAACGCTGGAACAAAGCTTACGCAAACCGTTAATCGATATTTGAGTACCGTTATTTATATGGGCGCTTTGCAATTTTCTTTGTTCACAGCAGTGTTGCCAGAAGGTTGCTATCAAACATGTTCCAATATAACAAAAATAAAATACAAAAACTGTAAAGAAATATTCTTTTAGCGCAAATAAGTTTTAGTTGAGTTAAAAGTTTAATGTAAAAAAAAACTATTTTGAAATGCTTAAATTGAAAAAAAAATTATGAAATGTTTAATTTGAAACAAACATTTTTTTGAAATGTTTGATTTAAAAAAAAGGCATTTATTTTGAAATTCTTAATTTAAAATAAAAAAATTGAAAAAAAAACAAATTTTTGAAATTTTTAATTTGGTAAAAAAAAACAAAACAAATTAATTTGAAAAAAAAAAAATTGTTGAAATGTCGAAAATATTGTTTGAAATGTTTAATTTGAAAACAATTTTTTTTTTTGGAATTATTTAATTATGATTTTTTTGAGATGTTTAAAAAAAAAAATATATATAATATATTTATTTAGAAATATTTAATTAAAAAAACGCCTTTTTAAAATATTCAATTTGAAAAAAACATATTTTTATGAAATGTTTAATGTGAAAAAACAAAAATTTTATTGAAAAGTTTAATAATAAAAAACTTTTGTGAAATGCTTAAATCGAAAAAAACTTTTTTGAAGAGTTTAATTTGAAAAATAAATAAAAAGCCTTAAGTGAAAACCTAATTTCAAATTTAAAAAAAATTTTCTTGGAAAGTTTAATTAAAAAAACCTTTTGTGGAATGCTTAATTTAAAAAACAAAAAAAAATTGTTGAAAAGTATATTTTTGAAATTTTTAATTTGAAAAAGAAACAAATGAAGTTTAATTAAAAAAAAAAATTGAAAAATAAAAAAGCTTTTATAAAAAGTTTAGTTTGAAAAATAAAATAAAAACTTTTTTGAATAGCTTCATTTGAAAAATAAGAAAAATATGTTTTTAAAGGAGTAATTAAAAATTTGTTTTTGGAAATATTTAATATGAAAAATAAAAACACGTTTTATGAGAGTTGAACTTCAAAAATAAAAGAAAATTGTTTTTGTTTAATTTGGAAAAAACTTTTTCTGAAAAATTTTTGTTTGAAAAATGAAAATAAAACCATTTTTAAAAAGATTAATTGAAAACAAAAACTTTTTTCAAAAGTTTAATAAAAAAAAAAACTTTTTTGAAAAGTTTAATTTAAAAAAAAAAATACGTTTTTGAAAAGTTTAATTTGAAATATACGAAAAGCATGTTTTGAAATGTGTAACGCAAACAAATGAAATGTCTAATTTGTAAAATAAAAAAAAAATTATGAAAAGTTTAACTTGAAAAATAAATAAACCTTTTTTGTAAAGTTAAGTTTGAAAAATAACAAAAACCTTTTTGCAATTTTTAATTTCATGTTTAATTTAAAAAAAAAACTTTTTCTGAAAGTTCAATTAAAAAATAAAAAAACAATTTTTGAAATGTTTAATTTGAAAAATAAAAAGGACTTTTAAAATTTTTTTTAATGAAAATTTTCATGTTTTTCTACAATAATATTTCAAATTTAAGCTTTAAAATTTTGAAACAGTGAAAAATAAAAAACCTTTTATGAAGAGTTTAACTTGAAAAATAACAAAAGGCTTTTTGAAAAGTATAATTTGAAAAATAAGAAAACTTTTTTAAATTTTCAATTTCAAAAAAAAAACTTTTCTGAAAAGTTTAGTTTGAAAAATTACAAAACTTTTTAGAAATTCTTAATTTCATGTTTAATTTGAAAAATAAAAAAACTTTTTCTGAAAAGTTTAATTTAAAAAAAAGTTGTTTGTAAAGTTTGATTAAAAAACAAAATTTTTGAAATGTTGAATTTGAAAAATAAATTTTATGCAAAGTTTAGCTTGAAAAAAACTTTTTCTGAAAAGTTCAATTTGTCTTTTTGTAATCATTAGGCACATATAAAGACTAATCGAAAACCTGAAATGAGTCAAATTTTTGTAAATTCTACCTTTACTTTTTAACCCCTTGGCAACCACTATATGAACCAAGGTTTATGGATACGCTGAATTATAATTTTTGATAAAAGTTAAGAAACTCAAATTGAATCTGCATATGGCAACTTTTTTTTTTTAATACGGGGATGGTTTTTATGATTTTGATAATTTTTCGCGGCCGTAATACACTCGAAGGCTTACCATTGCCAGTAAGGGGGTGACCGCTATTAGAAAAAACCTTTTCTTCATTTTGGCGTTCTACGGTGATTCGAATTTACGTTCTCCGAATTTCGAATGGTAGTCACGTCGACAGCAAAAAAAAAAAAAATAATAATAAAAAGCCAAAATTGTGGGAAATTATTTTCCCCAAATTACCACCAGAATTTGAAATAAATCTCCAAAAATTTTGAAAGCATATCAGACAACAAAAATTATATATAACTTAAAGTTTCAAACCATGTTCAAAATTGTAAAAATTTCCAAGAAAATTTTCTAACTTTTTAATCACAATTTTAAAAAAATTAGGAGTATGCTTTTCGATAGCCTATTGAATTTTGGTAAGGTTTAAGTTTGAAGTGGCGATCAAGGCGATTTTGAGAATTTTTTTTGCTATCGGTCCTGTGAGCGAATTTTAACCCACTTTGAAGTGGGAAAATATTATAACAAAATTGAGTGACCTGCAAAACGGCGTATACAGAATTTTTCTAAAAATCTTTAGGCGAATTTTAATTCGTTTTCATATCTTCATTTTGAGATTTTTCTGATAATTTATAAAAAAAATTTTAAGTTTGAAAATAAGTGTTCCCTTCTGGCAACACTGCACTCATACAAATATTTCGCGCAGTGTAAGAGTGTCTGTGCAATATGCTGTGGCATTAGAGTCCATAAAAAGTGGCTGGCTTGTGGGCAAATATCAAACATACTAACACTGATTTAGAATGGCAAATTGTGAATTGGCAAACAAAAAAATTATGTATGCATTTATTATGGAAACATGCACTCAACTACATACTGAACACACACAGAGGCATGGGCTGTTGTGCTATTGAATATTTGCTGCTATTACCAAACCCATGCAAAATCAGGCGAGTTAAGGGGTAACACCACTGTACACGCGTAAAACAAACACGATTTTTAAAGAAGTTTTTTGTATAGAAGGAAAGGGGAAACAATCACTCTGATTTGGGAAGTTATTACTTATATACTAAAATACAAAACTACAAAGTTTGATCGAAAAATTTTACAAAATGGCGGCATTGGAGACATTTTTGTAATGTGGTTTCTCTTGAAGGAGCTCCGCGGCACACAGCACAGAGGGTGCAAATTTTAATCTGGAACAAAGAAACATTTTTTTTCTTAATCTAGATAAGAATAGCTAGAGAAACACGTAGGGGATTTAAAAAATATTTATTTTTGTGGAATTAGCAAGCATTTGAAGGAAAAAACTCTATTTTGGACTAAAAAAACGGCACTTAAATAATTATAACAATCGTTTAAATTAATCTATCGAAAATCCCCTACGCTCTTCTCTTGAGAAGGTTATTATACAGACGTAGTGAAAAACCTGATTAAAAATATTTAAAATTGTTTGAGTTATGCTGCGTGCCAATTTCAGAAAACGTGTTTTGAGAAAAACGCGTTTAAAGTTTGGAAATTTGGAGAAATCGTTAGGTAGCAGTCACTAACGCTTGGTTAAAAGCTTAAAATATTTATGAAATAGACTTCGGTAACGTATAAAACTTTTTGTTCTGTATTTTAAAAGGTTCAAAGAATTTTTTAAGCTTATAAAAAAAAATCAATTTTTTGAAATCTCTACAGTGGTGTTACCCCTTAAGTGAAAACGCACATATGTATTCAAATTGTTTATGACTGCAGTAGCCGGGCAACAACACCCTTATCCATCCCTCTCCCAAAGCTATTTATATATAATATAAATATGATGAGTTTCAGTTGAGTGCGCAGCCTCAGAAATGGCAATGATTCTAATGCTAGTCATATGCTGACCCCATGGGCTGTCTCCTGTAATAATACCGACCATCAACCCAACGTCTTTCCTTTCAAGCTTTAGTAGAAAGTTTGACAGTTTTCTGTTCGGGCGTGTCACAAAACACTTTGCACTTCTGCAGCGTTCTAGACCGGACCATCGCTCTTTATGTAGATAGCCTACATAATCGTTGATCCAATTCATGACTCCTGCAGAACTGATTCCGATTAATGGCTCTGGCCCTTGTGGGGGAACCGCTGATCCACGGTTGACCAATTCATCGGCAATTTCGTTTCTTTGAACACCGGAGTGTCCTGGAACCCATATAAGTACAAGCCTGTTTTGTCTTGCGACAGAATTAAGCTTATTCTTACATTCTTGAACAATCCTCCTCATGTAGCACTGAAGCGCCGTTTTGATACACACAAAAAATTTTACATTTCACTCACTAAAGAAGACTCCTAACCCCTTAATGAACTTTATGCGAAAATTATATTCATTAACTTAACAAAATGATGCATACGAAATTGGTTTTAATCGTGAATTGTAAAAATTTATTTGCTTGTTTTTAATGATTCGAAGGATAAAAAAAAAAGAAATACAAATAATAATAATCTTAAGTAATAAAGCACGTAAGTTGAAAAAAGCACATAATTGCATTTTAAATTTATTACAAAAAAACGAAAATAAATAAAAGCAACCAATCATAAAATATAGCAGCAAAAGTGAATGAATGAATAATAAAATTTTTATTTTAATGACTCCACAAATTCATATTGGATATTTGAATTCCGCTTAAAATTGTCACACAAGTCGTGCGACTCTTTAAAGAATATAATTATGTGCCATAAAATCGAATGGCGGGAGGAAAAGCATGGGCTTTTTATTTACAAACTACAATAATTACCTGTGTACAAATTATCCAACCGCTTAATAGCAGATTAAATAATTAATTTTACTTGCGAGCAGGGAAAAGGGGCGGGAAAGGCACAAATTCATGTTGATACATGCATACCCTGCAGGGAAAAGTCAAACTAGTACGAGGTTGCACTTTATATTTTGCGCCTTGCAACACTACGTGTGATGAGCTGTAATTCGATATGTTTATCGAAAAGTTTGGTATTTTTTAGCATAAACTTACATATAACGTTTTCACTTACGAGCTGTATTTTTTTTTTTCAGTAAGTTGAAAAATTCATCTCGTCCAAAAGATGGAATTAACTCTTGAACATTTTTGTGAGATGATTTATAACGCTTTTCGACGTGGAGTATCGAGGCAGGACGGTATTAATTAATTAATTTGAATTTCGACATTGAAGCACCTCACTTAGCCACTGTTGGACCACTCATAATAGCATTCGCAACGAAAAAAATGGGTTTCGTTTTCTGTGAAAATAAGTAGGATTTGGTTGAAATATTTTTGTACATAAACGGAAATATTTGTGAAAATATATGAAAAACGTAATTTGACTGCTAAAGAGGATAAATGATATTTTTTGTCGCCATTTCGTCTCAAGCTGCAGGATTTTGGTTTCCTGAAGCATTATTTTTGTCGTCATTGCGTCTCAAGCTGCAGGATTTTGATTTCCTGAAGCATTATTTTTGTCGCCATTTCGTCTCAAGCTGCAGGATTTTCGTTTCCTGAAGCATTATTTTCGTCGCCAGTTCGTCTCAAGTTGCAGCATTTTGGTTTCCTTAAGCAATATTTTTGTCGTCATTTCGTCTCAAGCTGCAAGATTTTGGTTTCCTGAAGCATTATTTTTGTCGCCAGTTCGTCTCAAGTTGCAGGATTTTGGTTTCCTGAAGCATTATTTTTGTCGTCATTTCGTCTCAAACTACAGGATTTTGGTTTCCTGAAGCATTATTTTTGTCGCCATTTCGTCTCAAGCTACAGGATTTTGGTTTCTTTTCTGATCAACAGCAGGATTGTGGTTTCCTTACTGCAGGTTTCTCTAGACAACATGTGCACCCCCACTACCTAAGTTTTGTGCTGCCTAGGAAAATAATCCTTGGTTCAACCGCTACTATAAAGCGCTAGTGCAATGAACTCCACCGTGGGCGTCGATTCTTGTAGGACAAATTTCGTGAAGACCGTTCAAATACGGTTGTTGTGTTAGAAACAGTCGATGCTGTGGACCAATTGATAACGTAACATATTGCGAAATAGAGGCATCCTTGACTTAGTGGGAGATATTGCATACATTCAATATTGCATGAGCATTTGGTCATCAAAAAGATTTGTTCTCGTTGGAAAGTGCATAATTTGACAATTACCATGAAAGCATCCCTGGCGATTTGTGTAAAGAAATGTTGAAGAAATTCAGCCGCGGTGTTTAAAAGCATGCCCATGACATTGTAACAGGTGACGAATCTTGGATCTATGCATATGAGCCGGCAATAAAACAGCAATCGAGAGTATGGGTGTTCCCAAAATGAGCTTCATTTAACAAAAGTTGTTCGCGAAAGAACCATCTGAAAGGAAAAGGTCACCTGTTTTTTTTTTGGAAAATCTAGTCATGTTGCAACTACACCACTAGAGAAACCAAAAACAGTCAATTCTGAGTGGTATATAACCATTTATTTACCAGCGATTTTAGCAGAATTAAGGAAAACGAGCCGCCGAAGACGAATCATACTTCACCAGGACAATGCGAGCCCTCACAGCCCTCATAAGAGAGTTTTTGAGCACTCAAATGATCGAATTAATGGGTATGCGCCTTACATACCTGATTTGGCACCTAATGATTTCTTTTTGCTCCCGAGTATCAAAAATAAAATGTGTGGCCAGCGTTTCTCAATGCTTGAAGAAAATGTTGAAATCTTTCAACAGCTCGTTTTAGAGGTATCCACTACTGAGTAGCAAAACTGCTTTGAAAATCCAAGTGAATGCAGTGGGGTATTGGCTTCTAAAAAGAATATTTTGAAAAGCAATAAAGCCACTTGGATTATTATTTTACTGTGCTTTCATTATGGGGTACTGGTTGGGGTGAAAAGTGAACTGGTGTTATTCTAGTACTTTTCCCTGCAGGGTGTATACATATACATATATATTTATATACACAAATCCAGTGTATGTGTGTTCGTTATGGGGCGGAAAATGCAAAGGCACTTTATGGTTTTACGAGGATAGTTGTTATTGTAGTTGTTATAGAATTATCCTATCTTTTACCCGTTTGGACTGACCGCAGTTAATGATTATTGTTGCACTTTGCGTGTTTGCTATTGTTTTTGTTTGCGAGTGTGTGTGCGTATGCGTATATCGTCAGGATAATCACACACCTTAGCACATTTGCAATGCGCCAATTTTCAATTTTAATTCCACAATTTTTAATGTAATTAAAAATCTGATTTATTTAAATTGCATTTGCGACTTTTGCAACGGTATTTATTTTCACCTACAAAAAAAGTATGGAAAAAAATTTAATTTTACGATTATTGCTGTTTAAGTTTTATTGCTCACAGAGTTATTGCATTGTATTAGAGGGGGTGGCGGGAAAACAACAACAAACATTGCTGCGAAAATGAAAAATAAAACAAAAACAACAAAATCAAAAATCTATTAAATTCGATTATTCCAACTCATTGGCCACCCTGCAAGTGTTAATCAAGAATTGAAATCAATTGGCCACAAGTTAATGGGAGCAGCTTCGTGTGCAACACGGCACCTTTGTGGAAAATATGTTGAATGCCTTCTTTATCCCTCTCTCTCTCTCGAACTGATGACTTAAATTCATGCACAGACCTGCTGCTTTCCACGTATGATATTTAATTGAAAACCCTGTGGGGCAACCTAAGGCTCGGTGTGCGCAATCATGTCGCAGTAAAATTGTAAAAAAGTATACGAAAGAGGCCAATTCTTGCCTTGGAGAGCTTTTTAAATAAAAAAAGTGCAAATAAAAAAAAATGCCATTATGGTGAAATTAATGTTGTATGATTATTTATAATTTTAAGTATTCAGTTGAATAAAATGAAAAACAAGCAAATTTTAATTCGGAGCAAAATTAATCAACGAATTTCATTTGTGTTGCCTCTTTTGTGATCAAAACGAAGCAAGCTTCATGCCTACCCTGGAAAGATCTCAGACTTGGGCATTCAAAAATCCTAAGAACTTTTCCGGGAACACACAGGTTTTTTTTTGTTTGAGCGGGACGACACCCATGAAGAGGAAACTCTCACGAGTACTGCTACGCCGGCATAGTAAAATGCACGACTTGTAGCCTCACAGCCACACCTGCGTAGGTACTAAACACCTCTCCACAATCTACCACTCTCCCGCGGAACTGCCAAAATGGAATTACCTCACAGTGTTGGATAGCTCATATATATAGAAAATCAAAGACAATTTTTTCATGCAACTAAATAGCTTTATTCTGTAATGTATTACACATTTCCACATTCATAAAACTTCTGGTTTTTTTTTTAGCAAAAAACTGAATCAGGTGCGATTTGACATCATCATCATTATTGAAATTTTTACCATTCAAGGAGTTTTGTAAAGATCGAAACAAAAAGTAATCAGATGGTGCAAGGTCAGGGCTAAATGGTGGATGCAGCAAAACATCCCAACCAAGCTCCAATAGTAAGTGAGTAAGTAAGTGGTAAGAGTTCAAAGTAGACAATTCCTTTGTAATCCCACCAAACTGATAACAAAACCTTCTTTCGATGAATATCAGCTTTTGATGTTGTTTGAGTTGGTTCACCTGGCCTGCTCCGCGATATTTTGCGCTTGACATTGTTGTAAACAACCCATTTTCATCGCCAGTTATCAGTCGTTTTAAAAATGGATAATTTTCATTACGTTTCTTTAGTAAATCGCAGCTGTTAATGCGTTGCGTTAAATGGATTTCTTTCAGTCCGTGAGGAACCCATGTATCGAGTTTTTGATCATAGCCAAGTTGTTAGAAATGATTTTCAATGCACCTATGTGATACATGAAGCTTCTCTGCAATCTCAGGTGTTGTACTGTGACGATCAGAATCGATTATTGCTGTGATTAGGGCGTCATTAACTTCAACTGGACGACCAGAACGAAATTTGGCAAACCAAAGATAAATTTTGACACTGCCGTTCTTTTAAGTTTTCGTCACCATAAACAGCACATAACTTTTTATGAGCTTGCGATGCGGTTTTCCCTTTGCAGAAATAAAAAAGCAAAGTATGACGAAAATGTTCCTTTTGATTTTCCATTTTTCAACGAACGCCAAACGAAAACTGCGCAACCGATCAAAAAACTTATTTACTGATTGACAGCTGAATTGCCAACAATCAAATAACAAAATGTCGAAACGCGTCCCCTTCAGCTTTCTTTTCAGGCGCGGGAACAAGAAGAAGTCCGGAGGGGACAGGTCTGGGCTGTAGGGAGGGTAGGGAAGCACCGGAATCCCAATCTTGGCCAATGCAGAAGTGCAGAGGAAGGCGGTGTGCGCCGGCGCATTGTCGTGATGAAGGGTCCAATTGTTGACGAGGTCGGGCCGAACCCGGGCGACGCGGTTTTCCAGCCGAAGGAGCACTTCTTTGTAAAATGCCGCGTTTACAGTGCGATGTTGATTGCTCCGCTGTTGCCAGCGAACTGGGATCGGTTTCTACTGGAAGGGGAAGGTCCAACGATAATTTTCCCCCACCAGCCGATTCGGTTGATCGCTTGGCAGACGCTTCGCGTGGGAAGGCTCATTACTTTTCAATCAAACTCTGTATGGTCCTATGGCTCGACGTGGGAGAAAAAGACTGCGACAAAGGTCCTCTATTTCCCTCTGTCATGCGCCAACCTCTTGATTTCACTCCAGGTTTTGTTATAATATACGTTCCTCCCCCAGATCAGAGCTGGTCTGCCTTGAGGATTTCAATCGATTGCGCTGCGGCTGATGTCGGTTTGGTCTCTTCTTAACACGTGCCCGAGCCAGCCCCATTTCCTTTTCAGGATTTTCAGGTGCATTGGTGTCTGGTTACAACGATTCCAGAGATCAGTGTTTGAGATCATGTCGGGCCAGAAAATTTTCAATATTTTGCAGAGACAATGATTGATGAAAACCTGCAACATTTGGAGGTCACAGGCTGCAAGGTTCCAGGTATAATAGCTCATATGCTGCTAATTATTTCACCTACAAAGCTCTGCGCGGCTTAAACAATTATTATGTTTCACATTCGCTCCAGTTATCAACTGATTTCAGCTTATGTTAACGGTTTCGGGAGCGTTGCGTGGGCTTTGGAACAAGACGTGTTCAACATGTTCTTCACTCTCCGTGCAGATTGGGCAGTTGGGTGAGCTGTCATGGAGATTTTTTTAATACCCCGTGCGCTTAAAGGAATTGAGTTAGATGGAAATTTCTTTCCCAGTAATTTCTTTCTGACCACGTCTTAATATTGGCTTATCTAGCTTCAGTGATCTGTTGAACCAGTCTTGACAGTGGCCCACCTACAACCTCAAACAAACGTCAGCATTACCAAATATGAAACAAAGGGATACCTGCAGAATATGCAGGGCAGTGATAACTGAGCTCTGGTCCATAGGAGCGCGAACAGTCAAAATGCGTATCCCTTCCAATATATACTGCCATAGTTGCAATACGGCGGCCGCCGTAGCTGAATGGGTTAGTGCGTGACTACCATTCGGAATTCAGAGACTACCATTCGGAATTCGGTGAAACAAAAAAATGAAGAAAAAGTTTTTTCTAACAGCGGTCGCCTCTCAGCAGGCAATGGCAAGCCTCCGAGTGTATTTCTGACATGAAAAAGCTCCTCATAAAATATATCTGGCATTCGGAGTCGGCTTGAAACTGTAGATCCTTCCATTTGTGGAACAACATCAAGACGCACTCCACAAATAGGGGGAATGGCCTGCCCTATGGAAGGCAAGGATGTCAACCCTTGGCAAACCGCTTTTTGAAAACCTCGAAGAGCTGACCGGCATAGACGTAAACAACCTTATAAGGTTTCTCAATCGCACAGACATACAATAATAAAATGACTCAATCGTCTCACTAAAAAATTACTGGAATTTCGACGCAATATTATAATGAAGTGGCGTAGTGTGAGGATACCCAGTTAGTAGTGAGATTTTGTTATTAGGAACGAGAAAAAGAATTTTAAGCGATTCCTGTTCTGTTTTTTTATGCCGCATGGCCTGGAACTGGAATCTTAAAACTCATCATAGCATTATGAACTTTTTTTGCACAATTTCTTTTATAAGTCTACTCTAAAAACACAATTAAAGTAAACCATTAAAATAGGCCTATTCTAAAACTATAAAAAATATAATAAAGCGCAGCACGAAAAGTGTCTAAAGTCTGATATGAAACGACCACTGCTGTACGCTTTCGTGCGTATTGGAAAGTATTTGCTGTCGTACAAAAATTCTCGACAAAGCACTCGATGAGCTAAATGCTTTCAAATGTAAAGGGTCTTTCAAAAGTGACGCTTAGATGTCAGTTGTAAATAATTTCTAGACGCTACATTTTTTTATGTCGTATTTGACATTTGTTAAGTAGAGAGATGTACAATTTTACACGTTAACACAACGCCTTAGATTTATTGAAACGAATTCTGAAAAAGTCGATTTTTAAGAACAACATATCGCAAAGTTATGATTTTTTTTAAGGAAATAATCGTCCGAATGAGTCGACAACTCAAAAGTTGGTGAAAAACTTTCAAGAAATTGCCGCTGTCGAGGATAGAAAAAGGACTGGCAGACGAAAAACTGGATGTTATATTAAAATTTTACTGCTGTAGCGCAAGTGTTGCTGAACAATTTTCAACATCGATATCTCGACTAGGTGTTCTCAACAATTAGGCATTCATGAATCGACTGATACGCCTGATAGCTTTAGTGAACCTATGTACATTAGACGACGTTGTTAGATTGGTAGAAATAGCTAAAGCTCATAAAGCTCCAGGCGAAGACTCCATCTATTCAGAACTGATGAAAGCGCTTGACCAGAAGCGCTAAAACCATCTACTGGTACGAGTATAGCGAGAAGAAACATTACCATCTGCTTGGTTAACGGGTATCACTATCCCGTTTTACAAAAAAAGGGACAAGACTAACTGCAGTAACTATAGGGGTATAACACTGCTTAACGTATGCTACAAACTCTTTTCAGCGCTTTTATCGGAGCGCATTCTAACCCTAGCCGAGCAGGTCCAGGGTGAATATCAATATGGTTTCACGAGATTCTCGAGATCTCTCCCACGTAGGTGCAAACGTGCTATTTATAAATCGCTCATTTGACCCGTACTGCTCTACGGCGCGGAAATTTAGAGCATAACTTTTGCAGACGAGGAGCGCCTAAGAATATTTGAGCGCAAAATATTGCGTAAAGTATTTGGTCCAATACTCCAAGAAGATGGCAACTACAGAATCAAGCACAATAAGCAGCTGCTAAGTCTCTTCAATGGTGCAAATTTTGTAACATTTATCAAGTCACAACGCATCAGATGGGCAGCCCACATCATCCGCATGGTTGACGGTAGGCCACAAAAACTTCTGCTAGACTACAACCATTTTCGCTCAAGACCCCGTGGTAGACCAAAAACAACTTGGCTGCATAACGTCACCGAAGAACTGAACAAATTGCGCTTTAAAAACTGGAGATCCCTTGCGCTGGATCGTGTTGAATGGAGGAAGATTGCTGGGGCAGCTAAAGCCCGCCCCGGAATGTAGCGCTAATAGATGCTGATGACGATGATGATGAATCAACTGTTTGGCGTATTTTCCCTATAACAGCCTGTAGACGAGGCATTTAATTTAAATGATGTAATTTTTCAAATATAATTGTTAAGAGCCGTATTTTGAATAAAAAATAATGAAACCTGAAAGAAGCTGGCGCGTCTTTTTTAAAGACCTTTTACTTCTTGGTTTCACATTTTTTGGGTCTATGTATTACCCCATTTGCTACTACTTCGCTTTTTAATTTTCCAACCATAATTTAAAAATGAATAAACCCCATTAAAAACTGCATTGTCCTCAAACGTATGCACAAGACTGCAGCGTATGCGTACTTCATTCATATTACTGCATTTCGATTTACCATCACTTTTCGTTTTTAAAACATCCGCTTAACATTATAAAACGATTTCGTGATGCCACGAATAAAATGTACCGAAAACATTTGCATGTCGGCATCGACTCATTGGCGAATTGACGGCTGAAGAGCCCAACGGATGTCATAACATTATGTGGCATCCGTACTGACATCATTATTAGCATGACGGTGGAAGCAGTATTTTGTTGTTGTTTTTGTTGTTTTTTATTTTTTTTTTTTTTTTTTTTTTTTTTTTGTTTTTACAACTTTTTGCACAAATTTGTAAATGCATAAATGAAATGGCAGTTAATGTTTGCGTTGCTGATTAATTCGAAGAGGAAATGCAGTAAATTTGAAAAAAAAAAGAAATAAAATGTGCAAAGCAAAGATGGAAATTGCAATATCTTCATATGTATATGTATGTACATATGTGTATTAAATTGGTTTTGAATAGTAAAATGTGCGCCTAATAAAGTAGTATAAATGGGAAGTCATAAAAAATGTGTGCTTATGTAAGCATGAGTTACGATCACTAGACCTGATCCAGTTGGACTAAGCAGGCAGTATATGAAGTTAACGAGTGCTTAGATCCTGGTTCGAAATCTAATTCCGAAATTTGGGATTAGGTATGTAGGTGAAATGGTTGAAGTATCACTTTGGCACTCCCTAAATAGTACTAAAGCGCATTTTTAATACCATTATGAGACCGCCAACGGACGGATATTTACAGCCAGCCAGGGCTGTTTATGTAATGGAGAAGATTGATGAGATTTAGGTTGGCGCACTGCCCCAGACTGTCGAAGAAAGGAGCACACAGTGACGTGAATCGTCTAGCTGTCAAGCCCGGACATTTATGGAGAAAGTGCTCAACAGTCTTTTTCTCTGAAAAGTCCCCACAGCTTCTGCAATGGGGGTTAAATGGTAAACCTAGCTTTCTGCGTGTGTGCCCATCGTTCAGTGACCGGTAAACACTGTTACGAGTTTGGAAATTGAATGCCGTGGAGTTCCCAGGACTTTCTAAGTCCTAATTCTATTGTACTGGGGCCAAAGGGTTTTCGAAATAGCACACGAAGAAATGGAGCTCCATTTTTTCTCCGCTTTCCTGAGGAATAAGTTATACAATTCAACTTTAAAAACAGTCAGTAATTTGCCGATGCCCGAGTAGAAGACTTGAGACACCAATTTAGTCCACCCTTTTCATGGCAAGCTCATCAGGAATTTCATTTCCTGGAACAAAGATCAGAGAAATGTTACCTGCACACCCTAGAGATTTGATCTCCTCCTTACAGGAATTGGCTAATTTAGATTTGCATCGTGTCATCATCAGAGCCTTGATCGTGACTTGACTATCGGAGGAAATGGAAAAATTCATGCGTGAGAAGCGGTTTTCATCAAATGATGAGGTGGAAGTGTATTTTGCAGCCCTTCCAGATTCTCACTTCAGGGATGGAATTTATAAATTGGAATCTCGTTGGAGGAATTCTAGTCAGGAAATATCGATTTCATGTTTTCAATGCCCTCCTATTGGCCGACTAGATCCTTTTCTCTCCATTGAAAAATTTGATAAATTGATAGGAAAGTAAGCGAAGCTGTTCTGGTAAAGGAATTTTTAAATATTGAACTCATGCACTTGGCCTAAACCTCTCTTGTTTTCTTGAATGCAGGCGCCACTCTTTTAAATGCATTTTATTACTATGCATGGCTGGGCTCAATTGAAGTGTCGTCGTTAGCTTTTAGCTAAACTAAATTGAAGAGTTTGCCTTGTTAGCATAGTTAGTTGGTGAAATGTTTTGTTTGCCTGTTACAAATCACAAAATTTAAACGTAGTTCCGTGTTTTTATTTATGATGGTAAATAAGTCGTGAAAGTGAAAATATGAAGTGAAATAAGTATTCATAGAAGTGAATGCACAACTCCAATTGTTTCCTGATTTCGAAGCAAAAGTGGCAGAAATCATAATTTTATAATACAAAAAACCCAAAAGCCAATACATATACACAACTACACCTGTGTTCAAAATAACAGCAGCGCGTTGAATTACGAACTACACTTTTTTTATATATATTTTTAAAATCACTATAGTTTAAGTTCTATCAAAAAAATATCGGGAATTGTTCATTTAAAAAGCGCGCGTCGCACATATGTCTAAATTTTTTTTGCTGCAACATTCCGTACAACTGTCCTCTATAGTGTCGCAGAGTTTGCGCATGATCTGTCAATTAGCTTGCTTTTGGCATTTAATTTTATCAGTCAACTGAAAATCGCAGAGCACACCGATTTTCACTATGGATAAAAATATCGAACAAAGAATTTGTCTTGAATTTTGTGTTTTGAACGGAATTCGTGTGCCGAATCTTTGAAAATGTTGCAGACAGCCTATGGCCAGTGTGTTTTATCAAAAACACGGATCCACGAGTGGTGTAAGGCTTTGCAGAGTGCCGAGAAGTCGTGGAAGATTTGCTCCGATCTGGTCCTTCATCTACGTCTTAAACGGATGAAAACGTCGACAAAGTCAAGGAAATGGGGCTGGAAAACCATCATTAAGTTTAAGGGAGGTATTTTGTGACCTTAGTGTGTCTCAATCGCAACAATTTATACCATCAATTGGGCATGAGACGCGTGGTTGCTCGACTCGTTCTAAGAGAGTTGAATTTCTTTCAAAAAATTCTTCGGAAGAAAGTGGCTGAAGACGAAGACATGCTTGAGAAGTGAATTCGGAGCCAACGTTTATCCCCGCATCATAAAAGGTGACTAGACTTGATTATATAAGTTTGGCAAGCAAACCAGTCAACCAGTCAAGAGGCGGTAGAATGGTGCTATCCACATGAGCCGAAACCCAAAAAACCACGTCAAAGTCGGTCAAAAGTGAAAGTGAAGCAACTGTTTTTCTTTGATTATCATGAAGCTATGCACTCGGAATTTGTTCCAAATGGTTCTGCGGTAAAGAAAGAATATTATTTGGAAATTATGCGACGTTTGAGAAAGAATGCGCGTAGGAAACGGCCCAATTCGAGGAAAGAAAACTCATGGATCGTACACCATGATAACGCACCGTCTCACAAGGCTCATATTATGAATACTTTTTTGACCAAAAACTAGACAAAATTTCATCGAACAACCACCGTATTCACCGGATTTAGACCCCTGTGACTTTTTCCTTTTCCCAAAACTTAAATTGCCCCTCCATGGACGCCGATTTAAGTCGATCAAGGCCAATAAGGAGAATTCGCTGAAGGAGCTAAAGAAGATCTCTTCAAACGCGTTTAAAAGGTGCTTTGATGGATGGACTAATCGTAGGCATATCTGTATTGCTTCGAAGAGAGCATATTTTTAAGGCGACAACATAAATGATGATTGAACAATTACTTTGCGGTACTTTTTTGGCAGAATGTATATACAAATGTTTATTAAACTAAGCATGAAAAATAGAAAAAATTACTTCTTTCAATTCAACTCGTCCTAAAAAGTAAAATTTAAAATTTAAAAAAATTAATTGGTATCACCGCTGTACACTTTTCTTCACAACCGATTTCTGTTTGATAACGAAAAAATTCACATGGAATGTAAAACAGCTGCTTTCGACAAGCAAAACATTCAAAATAATTTCAACTATTTGCATTTGTATTGGGGTAAATCAGTGCCCACTCATAGTCTCATTTCATTTTTATGCAAATGAAAAGCCAAATATGTAGATAAGAACAATTGATTGACAGGGAACAACAGTTAACAAAGAGGCAGTTAGCTCCTGAAGCCAAATGTATTGCGTGGACATAAAAAGTTGAGCAATACTCCACTTCAGTTTTGTAATAACAAAAACTATAACAAAAACACGCTAAGGCGGCAGTTGCGTATCGAAATATGTATGTAACGGGGGTTTCGAAAGGAGCTAAACTGTTAAATCAACCATTTTTATTATTACATTTCACATTTTCGCTGTTTTGCACATTCGTTTGGTAAATTGGTTCAGGAAACTAATTGATCCTTTAATTTTAGATGCATGAAATGTTCAGCAGTTTTATGTAGAAAACTATGAGGAGCATATTTGTGGAATATTTTGAACCCTCTGCCTATCTAAGATATGAGTCCTTTTGTCTCTTTTGTGGGAAAGGGCAAAAAATACTTATAACAGAGGCATATAACGGGTTAAAATGTACCAAAAAAATATTTGTGATAAAATTCTACTATAAGTCTCTCAATACAACAAACCTGAAATTCGACTCCAACGCGAGAAATGAATCAAAACTGAAAATGTGTCAGGGTTAAATTCATTAATGTATTGAAAAACTTATTTTGGTAAAATTTCAATAAATATTTTAATGTAAGTTTGCGCCTCGATCAAGTTCCCACTTGTTATTCCAACCAGCGTTTGAAGTCAATGAAATAGAGAAATTTCAATAAACTCTGAACTCATGATCTTTTAGTTCCTCCTTCCGGTGAATACCATTCAAAAAGTAGATGCCTCTTGCCTCTACTCCAAAATACGAGACCTTCGCAAGGCTGATACCAGAAGGTTTCCAACACTCCTTCGTTCCTTAGCCCTTTACCACCCAAAAAGCTCCGGCGCGCGTCTTATGTATCATTCTGCTCACATGCATTCGGTTGTACTGCAGGTGTCAAGATATTCCTTTTTCGAGCCTGCATTTTTGTTAAATATTTCCCAAATAACGTGTTCGAGCGGCATGCCTAATCTCTTTCATAGAAACTCGTTTGTTGCCTGGTGGTCGGTTATCCAGCTGTGAAAAGAAAACTGCGTAGCCAACCAGCTGAAATATATGTCGCAGTATAATACAGTTTTAAAGTTGTTTATTTCAGAATCAAAGACTTTCAGAGCTGCTAGGCTGCCTAAAAATATGGAGACATTCGGTTGTTATTTGTGCGCTCGTCCGATCGAAGACATTTAACAACATCCGGTATTGCCGGCAATTTGAAACGCACCCTAAAATGGTCTGGTATGCGGAATTCCATCTTTTTTTTCTTATTTGTTTAGCATAAATATCCCCACGAAAGAAAATTTATGAAACGCAAGTTAAAAACATTTTAGCTAGAAGAGAGGATTTTTTGAACAAAGAATCCTGTCGAGGATAAAAATGTCGAACGTTCGTTGTATGGAGAAAATGCACAAGACTACCGCAAAAAGGAAAAAAATTGTCAAAAATCAATGCGATTTTGAAGCTACATACTTGAAACTTGCATTTTATTATATTAAAATTCAATAGACTATGCAACTAACTGCATACTCGAAATTTTAATAAAATATCTGATTGAAAAGTGTGAAATTTGGAATTTGGAAATTTGTTGATTTTTTTGTATTGGACAAATTTTGAAATTTGGATTTAGATGTAGTTTCATTATACGAATTGTTTTGTTTTTAAATAAATATCATATAAAATTGTAAGAATTCTCGTTAATAAAATTAAATATTTAATAAACGCGCATTGTCTTTGAAATACAGTACCATATGCAACCGGGGTACCTAGTAAATGAAATTTGTTGTTATTTTTCCAAGCACTTTTCAATTTAAATTTTGTGAATGCCAATTAAATTCTTATTCCGGAAGCATTAGGAAATATTACAAAAGTAGCACGCAGCGCATCAGCGAGTACCGTTAAAAGTAGTTTTGTAGCTACGCAAAATATATGCAACTAGTCGAAGTTGTGCTTTTAGAGAATCACCACGTATTATGAATCGGGAATATTTATAAAATTGAGTTTCTTAATGTAAATTCTGTATTTTCAGTCACAAATAATGAAGTATTGTTCATACTAAGTTGACATTAATTCAAGCATTTCGAAAAGGTTTCCTCATAAAAAAATTTCTGTAGATTTTAAGTGCATAAATGTACAGTATCCAAAGATATTTCAAAGCTTCAAAGGCATTTACCAATTGTGGTGGTACACACAAAACAATTTAAAGGACTGACAAGAAAATTATAAATTAAAGAAAAATCCATTTATCTCTTCATCGAATGTTGTAAATAACCTAAATTTATCACCAAAGTTCGCGCAAAGTCCGTCGATGAGCAGCAGAATGCAATTTGATCATATCGACTGACGAATCTGTCGTAAGCTTTTATTGTATTTTGTATTTTTTAGCGACGAAAGTATTTTTAAACTCTTCTGTTTCTAAATGAAGCATAGAAGAGAGAATCCTGGCATGCTTTGGGGTTGTTTTTCTGCACAAGGATGTGATCCTCTCTACCCACAGAATTTCAACCCCAGAGAGAGAGTATGGGGATAGCTTAAACAGCGTGTCAATGCGCAAAAGCTTTCGTAGGCGTGCGCACTTTATAATGCCTTCAAACTTGAAAGGAAGAGCATTCCTAAGACACTAATTGAAAACTTAGTAAGCTCTATGCCTAGATTAGGTTGTAGTGGTTACCACTCTCCATAAAAATGTAAAGGAGTTCCACATAGGGTTGGAGCCTCATAGTGATACCACTAATTTGGGCTTAAATTCACCCTCTAATTCCGAGTGTGGTGAAACCACTTCGTCTCTCGGATGAATGATAAAATACTGTGGATGGCTGCCGATTCCAAGACTGCTAGACATCAAAAGAAATAAGAGTTTAGACAGCGATATCGCGTTCCGGCAAGAGCGAAACAGTGGTAGAGGAAGTTTTCAACGCTTTCTACCTAGTCCTCGTATCAGATAAGACAGAAGAGGGAAACTCCACACAGTTTCCATGTGTTCCCATTAGGCACTGTTTGGCGATGATACCAACCACTGTATGAATGGAAGACGTTCTAGATTGAAATGAGGCGCCTAATTCTGTGCGCACTCCTTCTAGGCTCATTTCTTCCTGTCTTGTTCTCTCACACGATATATCCACAGCTGCTTGCTTGAATGCTTGAAGGTAAAGGGATGCTCACATACTGGGCAGAATTGACTGATTTAAGATTAGTTTCCCACCTACCCAGCTCATCTTTTTTCTTTGAAAGAAATTAAATCTGTTCAAGAAGTTCATAGAGCGGAGTTTTGAAGAAGACGCCGAAATGTTGATTCGTCATCGTTCTCAACTTGGTCAACAAGTTTTCCATCAACTACGTGCCAAATTTTGTGTACGGATCTTGGTTCATATGCCTAGAAATAAAAAATTGAAGCCAAATATCCCTCGCATTTGCGTCGTACTGATTGGGCTCATTTAGATTTAGTATGCAGATTTATTGGAAAAAGCAGTCGAAAACTGTACTGATCCAATGGACCAAATAACTCATAGTTGCGGCGGGCATATACCGGATATTATATTCAAAAAATAAATGTCATGAAATTATCTACCAGGTTATAATTAAAAAAAACTTCATTCCAGCAGTATTTCTGTTTTTTATCATTTTAAGTTTTCAGGCTCTTAAAAAAAAACTTCCGATAGTACAAGTATATTTAAAATTGTTGTGTTTTTTTGTACTTAAAAATGTATCAATGAGATTATTAAATACAAGAATGAGTAATTTTATTTTAATCCTTGGAAAATATCAATTTCATTTCCCGTTGCATATGTTTTGCACAATACTATATATTAAACCTCTGTAAATTAATTTTTATATATTTTTTTTTATTTTGTTCAATAGGAGCGTCATGTTAAATAAAAATTTTGTATTTTTGACAAGAAATTGCGAATTTCTTTTTTCACTTTTACTAATATTACAAGCTATAAATATGCGAGTTGAGAGAATGCCAAGTAAAGCACGGTCCTCGCACTTTTCCAAATCTACCTACCTTCCCTGTTTCTATAAAAAAAAATCTCATTCCTCAAATCCAAAAACTTATCTTTTCCATCCTTACTCTCGCACAATAGTCAGCGCATTATTTGTATTGTGGCTGCTAAAACAAGCAAAAACAAAAAAAACACACAGTTACACATTGCATCAGTGGCGTCAGCAAGAGGAAGCGGGTAACCGCGGTAATATCGCAGACACACCAAAATTTAGCGAAGTCCTCAACCATCTGTGCGATCCTTCTGGCAGAAAACTGTGAAACACAGATGGCGCTCCAAGCAGTAATAAGGCGTTGCTCCTAAGCAACGACAGGTGGGCATTCCCACTATTTAAGACTGGTAGAGACAGGCTAGTCACCCACCCTGTCATAAATCAAATAGATTAACGAAACCAAAGCAAGACAAATCTTGTCGAGGCCCTATGCTCCCGAGAGGAGTGAACAAGGAAAAAAAAGCCTCTGTAAATTGTTATTTTTTATTTTGTTCAATAGGAGTTTTATGTTTAATAAAAATTGTATATTTTGGGCTATGAATTGCGAATTATTTAAAAAAAACCTCTTTTACAAATATTATCAGCTTATAAATACGAGTTAAGATAATGCCATTTAGATGGGCTAAAAATTTGGAAAATCTTTTGCGCCTTTACCTTTTTTATGTCACTCTTGAAAATTTTTCGACTGTAAAACCGGCGAGGTGTATATTAATGGTGTCGATAAGTAAATATGTATGAAATCAAAATAAACACCAGTCTTGTTGCTTAAGGGGTAACACCACTGTAGAAATTTCAAAAAATTTATTTTTTTTTATAAGCTTAAAAAATTCTTTGAACCTTTTAAAATACAAAACAAAAAGTTTTATACGTTACCGAAGTTTATTTCATAAATATTTTAAGCTTTTAACCAAGCGTTAGTGACTGCTACCTAACGATTTCTCCAAATTTCCAAACTTTAAACGCGTTTTTCTCAAAACACGTTTTCTGAAATTGGCACGCAGCATAACTCAAACAATTTTAAATATTTTTAATCAGGTTTTTCACTACGTCTGTAAAATAACCTTCTTAAGAGAAGAGCGTAGGGGATTTTCGATAGATTAATTTAAACGATTGTTATAATTATTTAAGGGGTAACACCACTGTAGAAATTTCAAAAAAGTGTTTTTTTTATTGTAAGCTTAAACAATTCTTTGAACCTTTTAAAATACAGAACAAAAAGTTTTATATGTTACCGAAGTTTATTTCATAAATATTTTAAGCTTTTAACCAAGCGTTAGTGACTGCTACCTAACGATTTCTCCAAATTTCCAAACTTTAAACGCGTTTTTCTCAAAACACGTTTTCTGAAATTGGCACGCAGCATAACTCAAACAATTTTGAATATTTTTAATCAGGTTTTTCACTACGTCTGTATAATAACCTTCTTAAGAGAAGAGCGTAGGGGATTTTCGATAGATTAATTTAAACGATTGTTATAATTATTTAAGCGCCGTTTTTTTAGTCCAAAATAGAGTTTTTTCTTCAAATGCTTGCTAATTCCACAAAAATAAATATTTTTTAAATCCCCTACGTGTTTCTCTAGCTATTCTTATCTAGATTAAGAAAAAATAAATTTCCTTGTTCCAGATTAAAATTTGCACCCTCTGTGCTGCGTGCCGCGGAGCTCCTTCAAGAGAAACCACATTACAAAAATGTCTCCAATACCGCCATTTTGTAAAATTTTTCGATCAAACTTTGTAGTTTTATATTTTAGTATATAAGTAATAACTTCCCAAATCAGAGTGATTGTTTTCCCTTTCTTTCTATACAAAAAACTTCTTTAAAAATCGTGTTTGTTTTACGCGTGTAGAGTGGTGTTACCCCTTAAGTGCTGTTTTTTTAGTCCAAAATAGAGTTTTTTTCTTCAAATGCTTGCTAATTCCACAAAAATAAATATTTTTTAAATCCCCTACGTGTTTCTCTAGCTATTCTTATCTAGATTAAGAAAAAATAAATTTCCTTGTTCCAGATTAAAATTTGAACCCTCTGTGCTGCGTGCCGCGGAGCTCCTTCAAGAGAAACCAGATTACAAAAATGTCTCCAATATCGCCATTTTGTAAAATTTTTCGATCAAACTTTGTAGTTTTGTATTTTAGTTTATAAGTAATAACTTCGCAAATCAGAGTGATTGTTTTCCCTTTCTTTCTATACAAAAAAATTCTTTAAAAATCGTGTTTATTTAACGCGTGTGTAGTGGTGTTACCCCTTAATAGCCACACCTCGTATACACATCTGCTTACTAGTATGCGAGTTTTTATAACCAAACAATTTTAAATTTAATGTTTCATCTTTCATAGTACTTACAATGTCATTCGTTTATTGTAAATTTTCAATTAACCACGCGATGAACCACATACAAATGTAGGTGCACACACATACATACGTACATGTGTTGCTATACAAATAGTAATTACTTTTGAGCTGAAGATGCAAAATTTACCTGAAAGAAAAAAGAAAACAACAAAAATTAATGGTATACACCATAAAGATACTAAGTAGGCAGTATTGAAAACTAATCGACGAGCAGCAAAATAAAAAATAAGAAATATGTGCGCTTCATTGGAAGGTTAAGGCCAAGCTATCTACAATTGAGCCAGCATAGCCGTTTCGCTGCCAAATCGATTGCCACAAAATCAGCGCGAATATTATTATATTGAATTGAGAACACGAAATTGCAAAAAACGCAAAAAAAGCAGGGAAACTTGCAACATCATTAACAAAACAAACAATGGAGACAAAGTAAAAAATTAAAAACAGCAACAGCAAAAGTTAACATATAAAAATAAGCAATAATTAAAGTAAAAAAAATTTAAACTGTCGTTCACCTTGCTGGCAATCAGTGGTGGTAATTTTTTCTTCGTGAATAAATAAAATCCAAGCGAAAATTCTACTCACAACCAACCATACAGATGTCGCTGACTTGTTGCTTGATTTCTTTTCGTTGTACGCGAGAATACAACGCAACTCGCAGAGTTAGGGGGCCTTTTCGGTAGCATCAAGAAGAAAAATTGCGTTGTACACGCCAACAACGATTGCAAACAAGGTCAACAACCAACGGGCCACAACAACAGCCAACGCTAATAATTTAGCAATGCTGGTAAAGCAAATAGTCAATTCATTTGGCCCGCTTACTCGCTCAGTCACTCATTCACTCACTATTCACTCAATTTTTGCCACAGCCGGCCGCTGGTAATTTGAGTGATTTCGTCGTATGCAAGAATTTATTTATTGCTACTTATAAATTACTACTTGTGTATGTAGTTAAGTAGCGAGATTACATCACGAATTATATTGCAATGTGCAATTTTGTTGCTCTGTTTTGAGAGCCGACAGTGGCCTGAAAGGCGCTGCAGTTGCGCGAAGGGTAATGGGGGTAATGGCGGCATTAACATGAAGCACACCCAAAAAGCGACGTTTAAGGTGGTTGCAGACAGACAGTGAGCGCCAACAGACAGCTAAAACAAATACAGAAATAAGAAAAATAATGACAAGAATAAAAATAAAAATGCAACTTGCAAGACAAGGCTGTGCAACAGTAGCCAGTCAGCCAGATAGCCCAGTCAAGTTGCAGCCAAATTGTCAGAGCCTGAGAAAGATCAGTGACAATTTTCGCTTAACAAAAAAAAAACGCAAAAACAAAAATGAGAAAAAATGTATGTGACTATTCATATTATGGTAAGTAATCGAAGTAAAAATTAAAAAAATATATAAAATTCATAGTAGTAAGTAAGAGGGTTTTCAGATAATTAAAAATAAATCTTAGTTGGATTTAAAAGTTCTCATCACTTTTTTGCTTTATTTCAACGATTAAATTCAGATGATTATAATTACGGCGTCCGCCGTAGCCGAAGGAGTTGGTGGGTGACTACCATTCGGTAGTGAACGAGTTCAAAACGCCAGGCATGAAACAGCAAAATGATAGAATTTTTTTTTTAGTAGCGGTCGCCCATCGCAGGCAATGGCAAACCTCCCAGTGCCATAAAACACCTTCTAATAAAAAAACAATTTGCCGTTCGGAGGCGACATAAAACTACTTTAGGTCTCGTAGTTCATGGAAAACCATCGAGATGAACACCACAAATACGAGGAGAAGCTCGTAATAATAAAATGCAAGTTTCAAATGGTTCAAATATTGCATTGGGTTTTGACAATTTTTTCTGCTGACGGTGGTGCTGGGTGTTTTCTTCCATATATTGTAAAAAAATGTGAAGTAGACGTTAAATGGAGAAAATGCACAAACCAGCGGCAAAAAAATAATAATAATTTATTCAAAATTCAATGATCTATAAAACTGCATACCCGAAATTTTTCAAAAATTCTGTGTAAAAAATTTTAAGTTTTGATGAAAATTTTCAGAATTTTTATAAATTTTATACAAAATTCGAAACTTTGCTTTATAGTAGTATGAACTACATTTTCATAAAAATATAATTGGATTTCCAAAATAAATAAATAAATAGTTAAGGGGACAAATACCTGTAAATTTCGAAAAAAAAAATCCTGTATGCGGCTACAAATCTGTTGCGGGAAGGACCAATAATGTTGGAGGAAGAACCAATAATGTTGCGGGAAGGACCAACAATGTTGCAGGAAGACCCAATAATGTTGCAGGAAGAACCAATAATGCGGGAAGAATCTTGTATGCGGGTATAAATCCGATGCGGGGAGAACCCTTCATCCAATAATTGTCCAAAACAATAATGCAATTTGCTGCTTCAATTGAAAAATTACAATTTTTCTCTCAATTTGTTTTACAAAATATTCTTTATATATACATATTTATTTTCAAACAAAGCCTACTTATTTTCACAGAAAATTATAACAAATAACAAGAGTTTAATTCATATAGAAATTATGACATTAATAAGCAAAAACAATTTTGGTTTTTTGTATTCAGGTCACTGACGCTGATGCTACAATGATCGCCGATTGAGAAGCCCCGCTGCCACCTTCCTGGAAGAATTGAGTATACAACCGCCATTTAAAAAAAAATGTTTATATTATTTTAATGTATAAATAAACTGTATGCCAATTTTGAAAAAAATATATTGACTTCTTCATTTTAAATAATTTTAATGAAAATCAGGGAAAATATGGCCGTTTACAGGTATCTGTCCCCTTAAAACTTATCAATATGTGGTTCACACTTTTGACGCTGCCTATAAATAACTTTATCTAAATGGTTCTACTCGTAAATACTTTTTTCGTTAATCTTCAATCCTGTACAGTAGAAGTGCTCTCCCCAATGCGGGAATTTTCATTCATTTTATCCACATTTTCGACGATTGGTGCCTCATATTCGATATCCATATTACCAATATTGCATTGATGGGAACACCACCTGTTTAATGCATTCAATACTAAATGTATTGTGCCTTTAAACAGCATCAATTCTTTTCACTTCTGGGCTGATTTTTTGCTATATTCGAGGTAGTACTGAAGAATGCATTGAATTTCCTTCTTCTTAAGTTTGTCAGAAAAAATTCATAAATTACTCAATTAATATTTTAAATAATCAATAACTTTAATTTTTATTTTTTTTTTTTTTTTAATTTTTTAAAAGAGATGCAGACATTCCAAATTAAATTTTTCAGAAAAATTTGAAAAAATCCCTCAAAAAAAATTCCGCAAAATCCCAAAGAGTGAAAAACCCATTTTCAGTCGCACAGACATTCATACATTTTTATTTTATCGAAAGAAGCTTTACGCTAGTATTTTTAGCGAAATCGAAATCAACATTTGGATCTAAAAACTGTAATTTTTTGAAAATAACACCAAAAGGCAAATGTGAAATTGTATGGAAAAGTGTAAATTCATAAAAGCAAAAACACTGTTTTTTGAATTCTTAAAATTGACAAGATTTCTTCGCACTCATAACCAGCGTTAATATCATAACATCTTCTTCTGCTTCTTGTCCCCAAACCTCGTGGAACATAGGGCATCAACTACGCCTGCGCGCACTTTAATTCGCTCCAGCTATTCTCAATGTTTCTAGCTTATCTTTCGACTGCTCACCACCAAGTTTGCTTTGGTCTACGGGGCTTGCGGCCAACATGAGGATTCAACTCCAGCCTTTCGGCTATGCATTTTTCGTCTTTGTGTAGGGTACGACCAATCCCTATTAATTTTTGGCATTTTATGAGTTTTTCGACCGACTCCACTTGTGCCTTTTTAGCAAAACAGCATTAGCTTTTGTATTAAGCCAAAAAATATGGAAAATGTTCCTTCGTTAATTTGTAAACCTCACTGCATTTTTCTCTAGTGACTCAACCAATTCCGGTATTTTGTACGCCAGGAAGCAGACGTCGTCAGCATAATCGAGATCTTGAAAATAGCTAAACATATCCCATCCTAATATCATTACCTAACGTCAATATATGCATCTAGGCATTCTAAAATTTTTAATGGACATAAAAAATTTTGCATTTTTTATTGAAGCGTACACGAGTAATTGTCATCAAAGTACACTGCGAATGAAAATATTGATTGAGAGGACAATACGAGTAAGCAGAATGAACGATTAATTATGTAAGAGAAACGATTAATTTGGTAAAAGGACCGATTATTCATAGTTGAATTCTGATCGTTAATTATGTGCATCGATAATTCTATTACAAGAAAATCTCTTCAAATATAAAAATTACCATTTTTCCACTTTTAATAATTTTTCTTGCAAAATATCGCTCTAATAATTTTTCACAATATGGAATCACTATTTGTATACGAAATGTCGTAACTAAATCATTCCAACATACCAGCTTTTTGTTTGTGTCAATTCTTCATCAGCACTTTCTTAATAGTTTTGGGATTCATACAAACTTCTATTTGCGGTGAGGTTGTGTTAAAAATACTTTTGCACCATATAGTAACCGTCGTTACTACGAGTGTGGTGATTCCACTAAATCCTCTCTACTCTTCTCTTGGATTTTTCTCTCAACCCCGGGACTGCTTCCGCATTGCTTCGAAGTAGAGGTCCAAGACGGCATCCTAAGGACACGTTCATCTACTCACCCTGCATCGCATGTTTTGTTCGCATATTTTGAAAAACATATGTCTATTGCTCTTCAGAATACGTTTCCATTTCGCGCCTCCTTTTTCGGAAAATATCCTTAACGAAATTTGCGATGGCATTCACCTATCATCATTTCCTCGGTTTTTTTTTTTGGCCTACATACACCAATAGCTCGTCGCAGAGCTGATCTCTGATCTCTCTGTGTTCCACCGCTTGCATTTGAAGAAGTTGTTATCCGAATCATCGTATTCAGTTACTCTGTAAATGTGGTTTGGTAGGTTCACCTTTTCCATTCACCATAAATACCTTCGAAAGGACACGCGCCCGGACAAAAATTGTGTGATGTAATGGTTAACTTCAACCATCTTTCTTTCTACCCACTTTTTTAAATCGCATATTAGTCGCGCTTGCCCATCTACGGGACTGTTCCGAGTTCCATTTTCTTTGATAAAGTGTGGGCGCTTGAATTCTTATGTCAGAAAAGCATGTTTCTGAAAATCCTGACAGTTTTGCTCCCATCTCCGTTTGCGCTCTTGTGCTGGAAGATCTATAGGGATGGTTCCGCTGATAACTAAAACCGCTGCTTCTGATACTGTTCTATATGAAGAAGCCATTCTGAGAGCGCATGTGCGTAGCACCGATTGTAAAGTTATTTGGCATCCGTATAGAAGAATCGAGTTCGTCGTATATTATACATATATTAAACGTTTTCGCTTGCTCTGAGTTGGCCCTCCAAGGTTTGCCATGAATCAATACTTCAATTCCTGACTGTATACATACTGATGTTTTCTTTTTTTCCCCCTTGTTCACTCCACTTGGGGGCATAGAGCCTCGACAAAACTCAGTCTTGCGTTGGTTTCGTTAATCTAGTTTGACTTCTGACAGCGTAGGTGATTAGCCTGCCGTATACTGATGTTACCATATCTCAAATAGGAGTTATTAATAAACAGAAGTATACAAAATTACTTTAACTCGAATACCTTACTGGACTCATTTTTTAAATAAAAGTTTCAAACTACTCTTAAATTAATTTAAAATTTGTTTAAAATCTTTAGCTATTCCTTTAAAAAAAATTCATTATTATTAATATTTTTCAATTTTTTTACAGACTGTAGTGAAACTACACGCACAAAGCGCGCCAAGCGACCGCGTGCACCTGAACCAGTCAACTTTGAACCAGAACCACAACAAGATTTGGAGAATGAGGAGAGTGGTAGCCAAGAAAAGGATATACCCGAAATACCAACAAATTTTCTGAGCCCATCTGTGCGAGAATATCTCGAATTGGGCAAATCAATACCGGGTGAGTTTACTTCTTCTAAACCTTCGTTGTTTACATTAACCTAACCTAATTTTTAATTTTTGTTCACAAACAAGGCTGCTCTTCTTCTTAATTGGCGCGATAACCTCTTACGCGATTTTGGCCGAGCGCGCCAGTCGTTTCTTTCTCGTGCTAACCAGCGCCAGTTGGACACACCAAGTGAAGCCAAGTCCTTCTCCATCTGATCTTTCTAAAATCGCTTCCTCTGCTACCAGATTTTATGATTATTAAGTTTAAATCTATTCTCGGTTTCGTAATGAGGTTCAGAAACGCTTTGCTAGGAGTGTCACTCGCTCCCTTCGTTGGAATTTTAGGTGCTTTCTGTTGGCATTGCCGACAATGCGTAGGATCAAGGATTATTAATCTATCATCTATTTGAGATGGAATTTAGTTGATAGAATTTATATAAATTAATAAAAAAGTTTTACAATAAGCGAACCGTCCATTTGCTTTATATTTGACTACTCATGCACTCTAAGTCTCTCTAAAAAAATATGATAACCCAGCTTTATTTCGTCAAATAGCACTTATCAAAGAGATGTAAATATGGATAAGTATTGGAAACTTTAATAAAATATAAATTTATATATTTTATAATAATTTTGGCAATTCAAATAAGTTTGCTTTATCGCGAATACGCCTTCTTAAAGCTTTTTGTGCCTGTGTCTGATGCTCCAACTCAGCAGTTTCTTCGTCTACTACTATTCGGCAACCAATATTATGCCTTTAATAACTTTACTTACTTTACAACTTCATTTGAAATAACCTAAACTTTCAAAAAATTTACAGCACTTCGAACTGCCAAAAAATGCAGATATCAGCTGTTTTGAAACTCGAATTTCCTACTCCAAAAATTTTGGTGAAAAAACTTCTCCCCGGGATTTTAGAATTGAAAGACTTTTTGCTCAAGAAAAAATCCACGAGAATACAACAGCATATAAACTTTCAATTATGACTAACGGTAATGACAGTACACCTTATTCCCGACTCTTCACACATGCATCGAAAGACATAAAGCTGTAGAAAAAGTGACAAATAACAATGCATGTGGAATTAGTGTTGAGTTCTGCAAAAAAAAACCTACACAAAACAAAATT
This sequence comes from Anastrepha obliqua, assembly GCF_027943255.1. Taxonomy (NCBI): domain Eukaryota; kingdom Metazoa; phylum Arthropoda; class Insecta; order Diptera; family Tephritidae; genus Anastrepha; species Anastrepha obliqua. The sequence goes on along the minus strand of NC_072892.1, from coordinate 155,700,689 downwards.
AAAAACAGGCACTTGCCCGTCATTCACAATTCAAATAAACATTTTAATTTATTTATTGATTCGAAGCCGGCAGAAATGCGCTGTGTTGCATAATGGCAAAAGCCTGGCAAATACTGAAAAACACTGAAAATTGATACTGATGGAGAAATTTCATTTTTTTCCTCCAGTCAAAAATGAAAATTTAGGAGAAATTCCGATTTTTCGCTGGCTTTCTGCTGTAGGTTTTCTTCTTCCACATCACCCCCGGGTGACCAAAAATGCAATTATTTCGTGTTAAGAACAGACACACAATGGCGACTGATAGGCAAAAACATGCATATGTAAGTATGCACATTTACACATGCATACATGCATACATAGATACGTACGAAAAAAGCATAAATGCGCAAATAAAAAAAAAATATGTGGAAAACAAAACAATGCAAAAATTGTTATGCGTGAATGGGCTTTCCTGCCACTGCCAGCGGTTTGGTTTGCAGCCTTTAATTGCTTGCAGCAGCACTAACTCACACATACATAAGCATATTTACAAGTGTACGCGTATTGTATACACAATCGACAATCGAATGCAACAGGCGCACTCGTGTTGAATGAGTATTTTTGAAATCTATCCTCTTTCAATTCACTTGACACATTGTTGTTGTTGTTTTTCTTTACTTTGAAGCGCATCTCAGCGGTATTGTGGGGGAATAGGGGGGACTGTGAAGAAAAAAGTTGGAGCACGGTGTTTAAAGTCAGACCAGTGAAGTAGAAAATACAAACAACAGCAAGCAGCTTGCCTGCATAAGTGACCGAAGCTAACCACACCTTGTTTGTCTCTCGAATTTTGACCGAATTTGAATCGACACATCCCTCGACCTGTCGAAGAGTAAATGCAAATGAAAATTTAATCATTTATTTGCACATGAAACTTTGAATGCAGCTTCCATTTTGCAGGCGAAAATGCATTTTGTGCGCTGCATATGTGCAAAAAAAGACACAGGGTGGCAAACATTATTTATTTTTTATATATAGGGTTTTTCAGTAAAAGCGCTTCAACTTTTGAACTTTTTTGAATAAAACACAAACGGTTTGACTTTTTTAACTATTTTTTTTTTATTATCGAGTTTGAACATATACATTTAAGTATGAAATTCGATTTCTTTTGCATGACCACCGCGTGCACGTTTTACGAAGTCCAATCGTTGAACCCAATTTTCGACTACTCTTTTGCATAAATCGGCCGAAATTCCAGCAATTTCGCGTTCAATATTGGCTCTGAGCTCACAAATCGTCGCCGGCTTGTTACTGTAGACCAATGACTTCACATAACCATAAACCGGTACAGCTTGTTAAATGGACCGTAAAATGGCCGTAATGCTCTTAAAGTAGCAGCAACAGAACGATTATTTTCATAAAAAATTTGCACAATTTGCAATCGTTGCTCAAGTGTGTAGCGTTCCATGATGAAATGTATACTAATGAAGTTTCCCTATCGGAAAAAAGTTGAAGCGCACCTATTGAACAACCCATTATTTATTTTTTGTCCAACACCTGCATTTTCCTTAGTAAAACTAAAACCTCCAACACTGGCTGAAAAGTGGAGTACGATTCGTGAACAGTCCTATTCTTGAGAAAAGACTGTGGCCATAAGATCCTCAAGAAGCGCTTGAAAGCCTCAAATTTGTTTGAAATCACAGATTTACAGACGTAAAAAATGTACGGTAAATTATCTGAATTCGAAACAAATATGACCCTGAGAATGCTTTTGAGTTTGCTGAAGCTGATGGGGGATCCTAATTCGCAATATTTCATTCAGCACGACACTTAAATTGTCCAGAAAACATAAACAATTTTTTCCTTTAATGTAACTTCTTAAAGATTTGACGTCTTTAATGTCTTAAGATTTAACTTAAGTTTCTGAATAGTTTATTTTCAAATTTTTTTTTACAAACGAGCGATTCTTTACATATATCAAGTGATCAAAGTATTTTGTACATTGTCGTTAAATCTTTTAAAAATTGCTTTATTTGTAGACTTGAGTATTGTAAAAAGCAAGCTGCAAAAAAATTTAATTTTTTTGAAATTTATTCAATATTGAAAATTTTGGTATAGAATTTTTTTAAGTGAAATGTCTTCACTTTCTTTTAATATTTTTCTAATTTTTTTTTGTTTTGCATTTTTTTAATGAAATATACTTTTAAATATTTTTTTTTTTTTGTAATAAATTTAATTTTTTGTTCAAAATTTTTAAGATATATTTTTTCATAATGTAATTTCCAAAAATCCGAAGCAAAGCGCCCGGCATTTAATTAGGTTATAAGTGAGACTGCCGTAGCCGAATGGGTTGGTGCGCGACTACAATTCGGGAGTGCATAGGTTCGAGTCTCCGTGAATGAAACAGCAAAATGATAATAGGACTATGAATAAGTTCACGCGGTTTTACAACAGATGGCGTAACTTGATTATTATTCCATCGATCCACATTTCCAAACATTCATTGGAGAGCTACTGTCGTAAGGCACAAACGTCAGTATAAGTTTTTTATTTGAAGCGTAAACAACAATATTTTTACCACACTTGAAAATGTCGAATTTCGTGCCAAATAATGTGTTTTTGCGGGGAATTCTTCTTCATTATTTTAATATGAAGAAAAAAGCAGCCGAAAGTCATCGTATCTTGGTGGAAGTTTATGGTGAGCATGCTCTAGCTGAGCGAACGTGCCAGAAGTGGTTTGCACGCTTTAAAAGTGGTGATTTTGGCTTGGAAGACGAAGAACGCGAGGGTGCGCCGCCAAAGTTCATGGATACCGAATTGGAGGAATTGCTCGATCAAGATCCGGCTCAAACGCAAGAAGAGGTTGCAAAAACTTTAGGAGTTGATCAATCAACCATTTCCAAACGTTTAAAAGCCATGGGAATGATCCGAAAGGTAGGCCATTGGGTGCCGTATGAATTGAAGCCAAGAGACGTTGAACGCCGTTTTATGGCATGCGAACAACTGCTTCAACGGCACAAAAGAAAGGGTTTTTTGCATCGAATTGTGACTGGCGATGAAAAGTGGGTCCATTACGACAATCCAAAACGTCGGGCAACGTATGGATACCCTGGCCATGCTTCAACATCGACGTCGGCGCAGAATATTCATGGCCTGAAGGTTATGCTGTGTATCTGGTGGGACCAGCTGGGTGTTGTGTATTATGAGCTACTGAAACCGAATGAAACGATTACGGGGGATGTCTACCGACGACAATTGATGCGTTTGAGCCGAGCACTGCGAGAAAAACGGCCGCAATACGCCGATAGACACGACAAAGTTATTTTGCAACATGACAATGCTCGGCCACATGTTGCACAAGTGGTCAAAACATACTTAGAAACGCTCAAATGGGATGTCCTACCCCACCCGCCGTATAGTCCAGACCTTGTGCCATCCGATTACTATCTCTTCCGATCGATGCAACATGGCCTGGCTGACCAGCACTTCCGTAATTACGATGAAGTCAAAAAATGGATCGATTCGTGGATTGCGGCAAAACCGACCGAATTTTTCACAAAGGGAATCCGTGAATTGCCAGAAAGATGGGAAAAAGTAGTAGTAAGCGATGGACAATACTTTGAATATTAAATTTGTAACCATTTTACGTCAATAAAGTTTCAAATTTCGAAAAAAAAACCGCACGAACTTATTCATAGTCCTATTAGAAACAGTTTTTTCTAATAGCGGTCGCTCCTCGTTAGACAATAGCAAACCTCCGAGTGTATTTCTGCCATGGAAAAGCTCCTCACAAAAAAAAAAAAAACACTTGCCATTCGGAGTCGGCTTAAAGCTATAGGTACCTCCATTTGTGGAACAAACGCTAATCATTTATTTTTTAAATAGATTTTAATTCTCTACTTCCAACTTAAATACGTATTTTGGATCCGTTCTGAAAGCAGCTATAATGAATCGTCATTAAAAAGGCAATTAGAGGATTAAAATATTTCACGAAAATTTTGAGCAGAAAATTTCACGGGAGGTTGCCGAATATGAAAACTGCGTACATCACCTTTGTACTTTACGTACAAAACATCCATCATATCAGCTAGTCCTATTGTATGACTGATGAATGATGATAACATCCGAGTAGGTGGATCATGCAGTAAATATTGGAGATGATGCTGCTTCAGAAAGCCTATAAATCGCAGGAGCGGTGCTAACTGCAGCCTGAGCTCTATGAAAATATCAAATGATATGATACCGAAAGATTCAAAGGCTCTTAAGGCTTTAAAAGTATGAATATGGTACGATTAGGAGGAAGATAGAACTTCTCTGGGTTAGAAAGGTAAAGTGGAGATTGAACGAACTTGAAAGCCTTAGTATTAACTAAGATAAGATATAGATATAGGCAGAGATACAGACAGAGAGAGAGAGAAATAGAGAGAGGTCAAGAAAGAAAGAAAGAGAGAGAAGTCAGGAAAAAAAGAAATCGAGAAAGAAAAAGAAAGAAAAAGAAAGAGACAGAGGCAGAGAAAGCGAGAGACAAAGAGGCAGAGAAAGATAAAGAGAGAGAGAAAGAGAGAATTAGAGAAAATGAGATAAATAGGAAGAGGGAAAATAAGAGTAAGAGTGAGAAATAGAGAGATATAATGAGAATGAGTTTGAGAGAGAATGAGCTAGAGAAAGAATGAGTGAGCTAGAGAAAGAATGGGAGTGAGCTAGAGAATGAGAGAGATAAAAAGTTAGAAAGAGAAAGCGAAATAGAAAGTGAGAGAGATAAACATATATGATATGTGTTCTTGAGCTCGGCCAGAATCATAAAGTCAAGAGAGAGATTATACATATTTCTCATTTGCGGCCAGAACGACTTAACTTAAATAAAGATTATTCATAGAAAAGTATGCAGAAATTACCACGCTAATTTCTATTAACAGTATTTGATTAGATAAAAATGTGTATTCAGGCATAATAAAATCAAAACATGGACATCTTCTTTCTCGACACCTTTGATTTTCAGAGTTACGACGTTCTTCCAACAAACGAGCGGTATTTGGCATGAACGCCAGGGAAACTCTAAATTGCTAACATGCCAAAATTCACATATTTCTAAAGGTAACACACCACTTTTAAGCTGCAGTATTTGGAAATAGCCACCCTGTATAACTAATAAAAAGAAAAGAAAAACTTGCATAAAACCATAAAAGCGCGCAAAACTTACTTTATTGATGGCTTTCACGAGTGCAGCATTCAGCTCGCAAATTCATTTACTGCGGCTATTAGCGCCTTGCTTTGCTCTAATTTGCTTAGCCGGCACGCGATGTGATTTTATGACTAAATGCATTTTGCCATATGCAATAAGTAATGTTTACTAGCGCATTTCACAGACGCAAAACAAAAAGGATCAGCAAAAATAAACAATCGGGCTCAACCGGGATTTGAACCCGGGACCTCTCGCACCCAAAGCGAGAATCATACCCCTAGACCATTGAGCCGCTTATTTTGAATTAAATTGCATTTTCTTTTATTTCGGCTGTTTTCGAATGAAGCTAAGCTAATATTTAACCAATTTGTATACATTTTACTTTCCGAAAAGAGTTTAGCTTACACAGCTTGATTTACTTTATTTTTATTACCACGCAGCACAACACAACTAGTGGCGCAAGTTAAAAAAATAAAATTTGAAATATACATATTATATAATGAACATAGAAATGATATGGTTTTATAGTATACTCGTAGTAAAGGTAATAAATTGGTAGGACACCACGTCAAACGTGAATTTCTGACACTAAAGCTGCAATGCAATTTTATTTCATGCTATACATTTTTCATACATATTTGTAGCATGCTACAAAAATTGTTAATATGAATTACCAGTAAGAAAAAATTTTGTTATTATGTAACGAAAAAAAAAACAGGCTGGGCTCAACCGGGATTTGAACCCGGGACCTCTCGCACCCAAAGCGAGAATCATACCCCTAGACCATTGAGCCGCTTACTTTAGGCCAATTTCACGTTTTCTTTCGTCTTCATGTCTTGCTCTCATTGGCACGCATCTTCTTCATCAATATTACTGCTTTGCCCTCTTCATCTGCTTTGTTGTGTTGATGCATTAATTAAAACAAAAGTGAAACTTCATGTTTTCAAACTTGTTTTCGTTGCTATCTTTAAAGTTCACCTAACCAAACATTGAAATAGTTAATAGTTTGCTGGTATTCGGCAGGTTGTACTTGAAATTTTAATAATATTGGCCAGCGGTACAACAAATAATTCAAAAATACACCAATTTACATTTTTCTGTTTTCGTCAGAAAATATCATTTAACACGAAGAGAATAACTAAATTGCAAAGCATGTGCCGTTAAGTTACATATTTCAAAGGCCGTTATTCTATCACAATATGTATTCCTATTATAAAAGGTATAAAGGGTCTTTCAAAAGTGACGCCTAGATGTCAGTAGTGAATATTTCCTAGACGGTACTTTTCAAGCAGAAAGATGTACAATTTTACACGAGAGAACAGCGCGTAAAAATGTTTGAAATTTATTATGAAAAAGGTCGGTCGATCTTTAAGCAAAGCATATCACGAAATTCGTGATTTTTTTGGTGAAAATAGGCGCATAATTCAAAGGTTGGTGAAAAAATTAGAAGAAACTGGTTCTATCGAGGAAAGGAAAAGGACTGGCATAGACCAAAAACTGGACGTTCTATTAGAATTTTACTGCTGTAGCGCAATGTGTTGCTAACCAACCTTCAGCATCGATATCTCGACTCGACGTTCTCAACAACTATTCATTCGTGAATCGACTGGCGGATTTTACCTGAAGACCTGCTTATGGTGGACATTTAAATGACGTAATTTTTCACATAAAGGGTGTTTTTTTTAGAGGTTAGGTTTTCAAGTTGGCACTACTTTTTTCGTAGATGGTCTTTTTGACAGCTGTCACTTGATTTATGCTTCGTTTGGTTTGCCATTTCATAATGAATAGACTTACACCTGAACAACGTTTGCAAATCGTGCAAATTTATTACGAAAATAATGGTTCGGTTCGCGCGACGCATCGAAGAAAATTTTGTTCAGCGATGAAGCTCACTTTTGGTTGAATGGGTATGTCAATAAGCAAAATTGTCGCATTTGGAGTGAACATAATCCACAAGCCATTGCTGAGACGCCGTTACATCCTCAAAAAGTCACTGTTTGGTGTGCTCTATGGGCAGAGGGAATCATTGGTCCATATTTCTTTAAAAATGAAGCCGGCCATAATGTTACAGTCAATGGAGAGCGCTATAGAGCCATGATTAATGACTTTTTCGTGCCTGAATTGGACGATGTTGATGTGGACTACCTTTGGTTCCAACAAGACGGCGCTACATGCCATACAGCCAACGCAACAATCAATTTATTGAAGGAAACTTTTGGTGAGCGCATTATCTCGCGCCGTGGACCTGTGCCGTGGCCTCCAAGATCGTTCGATATAACACCGCTGGACTATTTCTTGTGGGGCTATATGAAGTCGCTTGTCTACGCAGATAAGCCCGAGACGATTGACGTCTTGGAAGAGAATATTCGGCGCGTTATTGCTGACATACGGCCCCAATTGCTGCAAAAAGTGGTCGAAAATTGGGCCTCTCGGCTGGAATTTATTCGAGCCAGCCGCGGCGGCCACTTGCCCGAAATCATTTTTAAAACATAATGCCAAACCCTTATCTATATAATAAAGCTAAATTCTTGGCCATAACATTAAATTATATACGTTTTATTTCATCTTGAAAACCTAACCTCTAAAAAAAACACCCTTTATAACTGTTGAAAGCCGTATTTTCTATAAAAAAAAAATAGAGAAACCTGAAATAATCTAAATTTTTTTATTGTTCTATTATAAAACAATAACTAGGCACGTCTTTTAAAAGACCCTTTTTATACACGTTGGTTAGCATCTGCTTTGAGGTTTAACTGGCAGGTGGCTGTTGAGAGGCAGCTTTCAACAGGTTGCAAGTATAGGCAAAGAGGGATTTCCTAAGCACATCCGTTTTTCGAAGCAGGCCTATTATGAAAAGAAGGCGGCCATCAGGGTCTTCTCTAAGTTAAAAGATCTGCCACCGGATCAATTAACAGAGGAATAGGCCAAGCCTATTGGGCGAAGGGGGTGGTATCCTGCTTGGGAAAACTGGCGGATACTGCTCCAAAAAGACAATGACCGGCTGAGCACACAGGGGAAGGGGTTACCTAAAAAAACCAAAACAGAGCGGAGGAGGTAGGGAGCAATGGAGGTGAGTTGAAGAAGCTATTATCGAAGTCTACCTTCAGGTTCTAGAGGAAAACCCTAGACCTCCTCCACTCTGCCACGATAACGACTGGTACCAAGGTTGGGCGAAACTCATCGCTTGTGAGAAAAATGAAGTCTGCTCAGTTTTACAGTAAAGTTGGTGCAGTTTGGCTGGGGACCAAACTCGGAGCAGTCAGCAAAGAAAAAATTTCAAGCAAACCAAGAGCTCGAGTATGGATTCCGGCTAAGCCGGAGGAGCCGGAAAAATTAGAGCAGATTTTTAGATCATGCAACGGTGACCTGTCAACACATAGGTAGGGAGAATTGAGGAGCCAGTAGAAGGTAGAAGGCAGGTGTTTTTGCTTCTCTGTGCCGAAAAATTCGCCCCACTGGCGAAAAAAGTTTGGAAGGCCCGATTTGGGTTCGTTGACGCAAACGTGCGAAGTTAGTAAAGTGACGGCCTAACTCTAGAACTTGATGAAGACGGCGATAGAGCTGCCTGGAAAAGCGGTGACGAAGAACGGTTACCCAACAGCCAGTACTCGACCGACTCAGAGAGGCTTATCGGTGTGGGGCCGTTGTTAACGAAGATGATCTTTTCCCTGACGACCCCGAGTGTGAGAAGATCGTTGAGGAAGACGTCGACGTCATCATGGTAAAGGCCAAGCGGACACATTCAAATGAAACTGCTCCAAATAAACCTCCACCATTCTAGGCTCGCGCCTGCGAACCTTTCTGGCCGCTTGGCTGATTTATGTGATATCTCATGAAATAGGAGTTGCTAGATTCAAAATGCCGGTTCCAATATGAAGGAAGGAAATCAATGAATGATTGAACCAATTTCAACAAAAACTTGTTCCAGGTATCACTAAACATGAATTTGACCCAAATGGAAAATCAGTTCCAAAATGTTTCATGTATCACTGAATACAAATCTGAAATTTAAAATAACGAATTCAATTTGGTGGACAGTGGTCGTGGAAATATAACCATTATGACAGAAAATATACAGACAAACACTAAAAGACATTCAACGGGAGACGCTACCACCTTCCTAAACTCCCGATCTCTGAATGTCGTTATTGGAGTCCAATTACCATCTATTGTAGAAAAAGAGCTTCAGCTGCCTCGCGAGACCCCCGTAACTGTGCCTAATTGCGTTTTGGATATTGTAGTAGTTTAAACTCCTACTTTTCCAGAATCGACACCGACATACCCAATAAGGGCGCATCGAACGACACTATTTACCTCGTTTCCACGACGGTCGGTTCTACGTAATCGGAACGACCCGGATTTATAAGGTATCCGGCCAAGGACTGTCACTTCAGCAGCATTCCCAGTATATGTATGGGGAATGGTTATACTGCTACAACAAAAACAAAGGAGGAAGACCTCCTCCACGTTGGAAAGATCAGGGAGAAGACTTGACTTGTGTCCAACTGGTGCCGGTTAGCATGAGAAAGAAGCGACTGGCGCGCTTTTTTAAACTCGGACAAAATGGCGCAAGTGGTTATCGCGCCAGTCATGAAGAAGAAGAATAAGTCGTAAATATATTAAGCTAATTCCCGAATTCAGTGGACACCTAGGGATTGGGAATTCTTAAAATGAACGCAACTGTACATACATACAATCAGATTTATTGAACAGCAAATATTCCCCTTGCAATAGAATACAGAAACAAAATTTCCCACTTTTTTTTTTTGCAGTGGTTTAATGGGAATGATTTGTTCACATGGAATTCACGAAAAATTAAAGCATATTTTTTAATTTTTGCAAACTCTCTTTTCTTTCAGGACGTCCTGGCGTCGACTACCCCATACTATCCGCCATTCCCTACACGAATTTCTACTGTGATGAACAAGCGTATCCGGGCTTTTTCGCCGACATGGAAACAAGATGTCAAGGTATGTTTGCAATAAATTTAAAAAATAAACGCAAGGCACTGAGAAACGTTGTTACAATTGTACGCAGCTTTAAATACAATTAATTTCCCTACAATACTTTGCACACATTTTTGCACGATTTTTAATTTTTTTATATTAATTTATAAATTTTTAAATTATTTTTTTTTTTTACAGGCTGGCATTACTGCGACATCGATGGTCGACAAGCCTCCTTCCTCTGCCCAAATGGCACACAATTTTCCCAGGCAGTCTTCGTATGCGATTGGTGGTTCAATGTGCGTTGCGATCTCTCGCCGCGTCTATACGCCATCAATGCACGCCTCTATCAGCGCCCCAAGGTGAATCCAACACGTCCGCATCGTATCATTACAAAAGAGCTGGTCGATGATATTTTCAATTGAAGGGGCGCATGTGAGGCGAGAATGTGTGGACTGGCAGGCAGACGAGCCGTAGAGGGCAGAGAAGTGATGAAAGAGGATTTCAAGGGGTAGGAACGTCAAAGCGAGAGTGGAGCAGAATTCGTATAAACTATTTGTGGGCTATGAGGGTTATTTAAATGATTCAACTTGATTTCGTGTGTATTTTGAAATTAAAAAAGAAAATATGCAATAAAACACGCAAAATAGTATTAAGAAATAAATCTAAAAAAAATAACAGAAAAAAATTAATTTGCAATTTTATGGAGTGCAAGTTACAAAATATTGAATTATGGCTTGTAGTTATGAAGCAGTTAAAAGCAGGTTTTAACTAGTAAAAATGTTTTTTAAATGGAACGCCATTTTAACCCTTTAATGGCTCTTAAAAAACACTAAACAAGATTAGAAAAAATATAGGATGTTCTGAACGCAAATCTCTGGCTAAAGGCACAAAATTAAAATTGCGAAATTTTTAATGTTGAATTTGTTACTTCTTGCCAAAAATCGTATACCTTTTTTGAAGGTTTAAGGATCATAAGAGGCGAGTCTAAATTCAGTACAGCGTGAAAAAATGTTCATAATTACTACACGTGTTTTATGAATCTGTAAACATTTTGAAAAAATATTTAGTGCATTTGATTCGCAATTTTAGATTTGGCAAACTTTGTACAAAGTTTCAAAGCTCCAAACTATTTATGGTTTTTGTTGTAAACCTCACTATAATTTTATAGAAGCATAAAAAGGAAAAATTAAACACAAAAATTAGTTAACTCTTCGTCACGCTATTTGAACATAGGTGTATGCACATATGTCGTAAAGCCGCCAAAGGGTTAACTATTTATTAAGCTTAGGAAAAAGTGCTTTGAAAATTTAAAAACAGGCATTAGGTCATTTGGTTGTCAAAAGTTGTGAAAAATTAAAAACATAGGACATCATCTCAGATACTTCAAATAAAAGTAAAAAAAATATATGTACATCGCAATCAAAAAAATATTGCGAGATTTTGAAAATTTAGATAAGCGTAAGAAATAAAAATCTACAAGCGGCGCTACAGGCCTGTTGATACCTGCATTTCAATTACATTTCCAACTGCTGTGTTTGCTGCTGGATTTCTTTGTTGCCCATTTCACTCTTATCCACTGTTTTCTTAACCGTTTAAGTACCAGGTGATATTGAAAAAAAAAAACACTGTCGAGGACTTCCAATCAATCCAACTGCGTTTTCTCTAAATGAGTACGAACATACCCAAGCAGCAGCGCAATAGCGTTTGTTTTATTTTATATTCAATAAACGTTACTTTCAACGCACCGTCAGTTGTTCGTAATATTCAAAATGTACTGGGTGGTTTTGACACAAAATCTCAACAGCACAATCGCACTGCTTGGGACTCAAACTGTTAATTAAGGTCAACATCGACAATCTGACTTGCTTTCACAGGCTTCTTCCGTCCTTTCTGGCTCATTTTCAGCATCATTTGTTCTGTTATTGTTGCTGTAATAGCATAAATATTTCCCGCAAATATTTGGGTAATGCTACTGGAGTGACAGTCCTTATATATGCAAGTATATATATTTTATCATGGTTTCTAGATGGAACATAGGCCCTCAACAAACAGATTATAATTTGATTCATTTGAAGCCAGAAATTTGACTTGTCTCCACGAATGGCCAGCTTTCTACGCTTCTGCGTCCAACTGTCGCCTAGGTGTTGGCTGGTCTACCGCGTCTGCGACTCCCTTGAATGTTCCAATCCAACACAGCTCTTGTGATATCGTCTATGGGTTTGCGCAGTGCATAGCCGATCCACTTCCGTTTGCGACATCGTACTTCGAGAAGGATAGGTATTTGTTTACAAATAGCCCTTAGGTCGGTGTTACTTATGGTTTTAGGCCAGAATATCCACATGATTTTGCGTAGAGAGTACCAAACGTCGTCCTGGTCACAGCGACATTGCGAGAAAATGTGAGACGGATGAGCTGGCCAGACAAGGGTAATGTGAGGAGATTTCCCCGCAAAGGGAGAGAATAGGGTCTCCCTGACTACCTGCGGTCTGCTCCTGGAAATATGGGATTCGCGCCAACTTAGCGAGCGTTGATAAAGTACATAAACTTGTAAGGTCACGAAATCCTACTGGCCACGTGTGGATCGGGGGCGCTCGGGGAGCTTCTGAGGTTGACAAAATATCAGCTCTCGAATCTCGTGGGTTTTCTCACTGGACACTATGCGCGAGGAATGCATGCTGTGAGACTTGGTATTACCTCGAATCCTTTTTGCGTTGGATGTATGGAGGATGAGGGGGAATTATCTCAGCACCTTCTCCTCAGCTGCCATGCTCTGGCGGGGTTAAGATCCAGGCATCTTGGCTCTTACTTCTTTGCTATTATGCTGATATAGCTAGCGCTGACATTAAAAATCTGATGAATTTCATCAGCACTCTAAACGCACCCTCGTAACCATCCCACAACCACCTCTCCTTTCATCCCATTGGATTTCTCTTTCGCCTCACCTCCTCCATAATGGTATCACAAAGGACGAATCCGTTTTTCTTCGTCCAAGTGTACTCATTCCTTGGGCAACGACTCCAACCTAACCTAACCAAACGTCGCAGGACGTCCCTTTGATAAGCGATTGCGAATATCTGCTGCTGATCCGGCAATTTTTGTGATAATGCTGCCGAAATGGCAGAATTCACTTCCTATTTCTAAGGTGGTGCCGGCTATCTGAATAGCTTTTGTGTTGTTTGTATTAATGCACATAAATTTTGGCAATGTTGATTGTTAGCCCTGATTGAGCTGCAAAAGCACTGACCACAAGCATCTTTGAGGATATACATATGCGAGTGTTTGTGCGCGCATTATGTCCATTCACCACACGTCAGGCTATGCCTCTATTATCCGTCATGCTTGCCGCATAACTTGGTCCAAGACTAAATTGAATAACAGCGGCGAAAGCACACAAACCTGTCTGACTCCGGTTGGTACCGCATACTTTACAAGGCTGATTTGGTTTTTTTTTTGACAATTCTTAACCGGATATAAATGTGGATCGTTCCGGTAACGCAGAATCGACTGTGGTGGGAACGATCCTATGTTTTGCATTGGATGTTGCTGATGTAACAATTTATGCATTGCAGCGACAAGCAGGCATTTTCTACAATTTCACAATAACTTCTACAGTTTAACTTACAGGCTTCTTTTATTGACTAAAAGTGGAAGTTATAAACATTTATGTAGTAAACTACAAAAATATTTTATTTGTTTATTTCTACTTCCTTTTCGCTGCACCAACTCCAAATATGTAAATAAAAATCAGCTGCCACAGGGTGAACTTATTAAAATGCCTATATTTTTTTCTATTGCTTAAATACTTTTTTCATTTCACTTGGCTGACTTTGTGCAGTCTCATTTTAGCTAAATGCCGGTTTGGGGTTATCGCCTGTCTATCATTGACTATAATATTATACAAAACCAGTTTTCAACTTAAAGTTGGGTTTTTATTAAAAGGTGTTTTAACTTGTAACTATAACTGCGGGCCTATGCGGTTACGAGGGCGGATCAATAAGTCCGTGATAAAAGTAGCTATAAAACACAAACTAACTGACGCAGCACGTTCAAATTTTGACAGGAGTCAACTGACAGATGCCTGTTGACAGGAGCAGCATTTCTTTTTCAGAGGTTAGAAATACAAAAAGTCACGGACTTATTGATCCGCCCTCGTATATGTACTTATGTATGCACTTTAGGAACGTTAAATGTTGTACTTAATTATTTCAAAAACTGCCACTAATGTTTAAATTGTATGTAAAATACTGTAAATTATAATTTGGGTATTTTTATTTAAGACGAGTATTACATATTTATAGCAAATAATGTAGTGTTTTTAAAAAGCAACATAAAAAACGGAAAAATGTAAAAGCCGTATTTAGAATTTGTGCTTTTAAAGGTACTCAAATACTTAAGTTACTATGTAGAATACCTACGCATGTAGACTAACATTAAAAAGAAAAATGATTAGTTGGTATTATTTTTTAGTGCATTTGTATATAGTTAAATAGCAAAGTGTAATCAATATGTCTTCCATCGCGGTCAAATAAATGCATCAATATACATACATACACACACATACGTACACATAGATTATGCATTTTATATGTGTGCATGTGTGGGCACTCCTCTCTTCTTCTCAATAAATTTGCTTGTTTGCAATTTTATTGCATTTAATTTGTATTTTTAAGCTAAACTACCTTTTATATCCTTACGAATTAATAGTTTAGTGTGAATGAGCTTTTATTTGGATTCGAGTAATAAATAAAGCTTATTAGCGAAAGCGCAAAATGCTGGTTTTTTTCTTGTTTTTGTAATGGTAATGGGAATGTTATTGAGGTTATGTTGTATGAATGGATTTAAATCGGCGTTGAAAATAAAAAAACAGCGCATAGCCATAATAGAAAAAGTATAAAAAAAAAATAAAAAAAAACCTTGTAACACCGAATCAATGGTGGATCAACGGGTTAAGGTTAGGCCACTGCAGCGGCGGAAAAATAAGCAGTTTAGAGAATTTTTTCTTCAGTGGGCAACAAAATAACTCAAACTTATATGTATGTAACCAACTGAAAATATCTAGCAAGAGCCAGAGAGGCCTGAAGGAATATCGTAGAGAAGGCCAAAACCCACCCTGGGCTGTAACGCTAAATGATGATGATGTTTGTTGTAATCATTATTATATTTTATATAATAATAATTAAAATAAAATGACAACTGGGCAGCTCTTCTTTAACGAAGGCTTGTTTTTATTATTATTATTATTTTTTTTTTATATTAATTTTTAATTTACAGTAAATATAATTTTTTCCTTGTGTATAACAATAGAAGTACTGTTTATTCTTCTGATATACAAAGATTTGCAAAACCGGCGGAATTTAAAAACCAAAAAGACTTAAAATATTCTTAAAACAAAAAACTTTTGAAATTTTTTTTAAATTTAGCGAAATACTTTGTATAAGAACAACAATGTTAAATAGCGAAAAATCCATCCCTAATTGAAAATATACAGTTCAAATTTCAAATCAGTCAGTTAATATTTGTTTCAGTTGTGAATCCGGCCGACTTGAAAAATGCAGTTTCGATAAAAACACGTTTAAAGTTTTCAGTACGGCTGCGGCAAAAGACAAAATAGAATTATTTAGTACTTTATTTGAGTGTGCCATTAGTGGATTAGATTAGATTAGATTTGTTGGAGGTTGGACAAGTCCAAGCACTCAGTTAGGAGACTATTTTACTGCAGCCGGATATATTTCACTGGAAAGAATAGAGATAGGAAACATAAAAAGTGGATGGTAAGACGGATAAATTAGTTTGAGGTCACTCTTCCACAAATTTCTTGGATTCATTGATGAATTTTAAGAGATCCGCATAGTTGAATCGATGCGAAATTTACACCTTCAGAACCTTCATTAGCCAATTTATCAGCTAACTCGTTCCCTGCAATACCACAATGTCCAGGCACCCAAATAAGCTAAATTTGTTGTGTTTTGCAACACTGTTCAGTTTTGTCTTACCATCACCGACTAACTTCGAAGAGCAGCGTAGGTTAGCAAGGGCTTTCAGTGCAGCTTGACTGTCATTAAAAAGTCCAATACTGTTGCCCCGCCACTTTTTCTCAATTAGCCAGTACGCCACATGCAAGATGGCATAGACTTCCGTAAGGACTACCGTGGCCATGTGACCTGTGACGGCTTGACAATGATTTCATTCTTCGTAGGGTGAAACATTCTCTATAGCGACTTCGGGCTAGTAAAAAAAACTTTAAATTACTCTCTTAAAATGGCTCTCAAAGGAACACAGAAATTGTACAACAGAGTAAAATCGATGCAAAAACTTAAGAAAACTATAAAATAAAATAAGCCATTAGTTTGTCTCAAAAACCGCGATGTAAGCAATACAAAGGTAGCGCCATTCGAAAACAGCTACTTTGTCCTTGACGAATTTGACAATGAGTGACGTTAGTACAGAAAATAAACAAGCCTTTTTCGTGCAAATGTATGTATTAACTATGTATTCTATCATTTTTAACTTTCACTTACTTTCTCTTGCTCTTCTTCTGTGCGTTTGTTTATTTCCGACCCTTGGGAGGACGCAATCTTGTATACTATTCATTCTTGGATGGAAACGATTCAGCTATAAAGCACCTATTAGCGGCTGAAACCAGCAGGAATGAGTTGTTAGTGATTTGGACGAAGCTAAATGAATGCTCGTCATTAGCAAGAGGACGGGCCCAAGGAATATGTATCCTTATTTTCTGTTACTCCGTGGATTGACGTTGCGTTAGGTATTGACTTTTTTGTTGGAAAGCGATTTTTCTATGCGCTTTTTTATTTAACTGCTCACTATGAAAAGCTCTTCCCGTTTTTTCTTTAATTTATTTTTTTTTTTGTATATTTTTTTATTTTTCCCCCTTTTCAATTTAATTTTTTTTTTACTTTTTCTTAAATTTTAAGCTTCTATATTATTCTAAATAAAAATATCAGATCGGGCTCAACCGGGATTTGAACCCGGGACCTCTCGCACCCAAAGCGAGAATCATACCCCTAGACCATTGAGCCGCTTGATTTAAACCAATTACAAATTTATTTTATATTTGCAGTAGCACCCAAGCAGAGAGTTTCTTTCCAGAGCGAGTTTTGTATTATATATGAATTTTAGTTTCTTTCAAACTCGTTTTTTTATGTATGGCCTTGTTCAAATTCAGTTTATTTAATAATACATCGGTACGTAAGCGAACGAAGTGTTTACATATCAAAAAAGAAAATGTTAAAAAAATAAATATTAAAAAGTAAATAGGAAAACATGTTAAGTATTATTTGTTTATTTATTTCCGTAAAATAAAACAACAAATGACTAGTTAAAGATAAAATAAACGATTGGCGCGTACACTTCTGTTAGGTGCTTGTCCGAGCTCCTTCTCCTATTTGTGGTGTGCGTCTTGATGTTGTTCCATTAATAAATGATTATACAACACAATTAAGGCGACTCCCAGCAGAGACTTACGGTTAAGTAAAATTCAAAAATTACCGCCAATGAGCAATTAAGTTAAGAAATATAAAAAAATACTCATAAAAAAAAACAAATAATTTAATAAGCCGAAATAGGGCAATTAATTCAAATTTTCACATTTTTGGTTTACAATTAAATTAAAAAAAAGAGTTAAATTTTTCAAAAATCAAAAAAAAACATTGGCAATTAACATAAAATTTGGCGATGTTGTATTGAATTCGCAATAAAGTTTTGCTCCAATACTACAATAAAATTACCAGAGAAAAAATAACAAAACTACCCAAATCAGTCTCGGTTGCAAATATCAAAAATACCCAAGTCATTGAAAACTAATAACAGGTGGCGCAAAATTAATCATCTAGTTTTGTTTTTGAATAATTTTTTAACTAAAAAAACATATATTAATTTTAAGTGGTGTGCAGCCGAACTTGTTTTAGTTTATTTATTGGCCAAAATAACGAATTATTTAAACAATTAAATAATACATGATATTATATGAAGAATTGCCATGGGAAGCTACAACTTTACTCCATCTTTCAGGCAGCATATGGACTCCTTTCACGAAAAATTTGAGTTCTTTTGACTTGATCCATTCATTGAGCCAGTTTGCGATGCTCTCGTAAGAAGTGAACCGCTCTCCAATAAGGGCTGACTGCATTGATCGGAACAGATAGTAATCCGAAGGTCCAATGTCTGGGGAATACGGCGGGTGGGGCAAGATTTCCCAATTCAATCCCTCTAAATATTTCTAAACCGATTTAGCAATGTATGGACTGGCGTTGTCATGCAGTAAAATCAGTTTGTCTTGTCTACCGTGCCATTCCGTCCGTTTTTCTTTGAGAGCTCGATTCAAACGCATTAGTTGCAGTCGGTAACGATCGCCAGTGATGGTTTCAGATGGTTTAAGTAGTTCAGTTCTGATTCCACAGATGCACAACATAACCTTTGAAGCATGAATATTTTTTTTCGCTATCGATGGGCCTAGTTCCCCTGGCAGGCTCCAACATTTTCAATGCTTAGGGTTATCATAATAGATCTATTTTTCATTGCCAGTGACGATGCGGTGCAGAAAACCTTTCCTTTTCTGCCGTTCAAGAAGCATCTCACACGTCACCAAACGTCTCTCGATATCTCTCTCCTTCAATTGATGTGGTACTCAGTTACCTGCTTTCTGGACCCATCGTGCGCAAACGATTACCGCAGTGTAGTTAAGTATCTTCGTTGAGTATCGCTGCCTCTTTGCGATCTTTATCACTCACGTCGAAATTGCCACTTTGGAAGCGTCGAAACCATTCTTTACAAGTTGTATTTGATGGAGCGTGATTACCGTTTCAGCTCCACTTTTCTTTAAAAAGTAATAGTGAAGCAGGACTTCCCGCAAATGCTGCTTTTTCGGGACGAAAGTAGAGATTTGTGATAGGATCTTTACGCCTCAAACGAATGTCAACTACTGCGATCGAGATCTCACATATACACCTTCAAATCACTAGTATATTACTAGAGCGAACACAAAAATTGAATCAGCAGAGACCACTCTCTTATTCCCATACCCAGTAATAACTTATTAAGTGTAAAGCTTATATCTAGTACGCTTTGTGAAATAAAAAAATTTATAAAAAATAAATTTTGAGTGATAGAAATCTTTAGTTTGACCTTTATGTGCTTCATTGCTAGTCTGTTTGTATACTATACTGTAGCTGTCTAGGTCACCACGATGTGATCCAAGGGATTTCAAAAGTTTTCAAGATTTTGGAAGACTTAGGTACCCAAATTTTTAGGTATAGATTTTTGAAAATGCATTTACTTAAGAATAAATTTATTTAATATTAATAGGATTGTCAGAGGCCTTATAACTTTTAAAAAAGAAATAAAGTTTTTAAAAATTTATAAAAATTTCACCAAAAAAAAAAAAACTAAACAAAAAACCCGAATTTTGAGTCACTTTAAACATATTTTATTAAAATTGAATGGGTTGCGAACTGCATACCCACAGTTTTCCAAAAAATGCTGACTAAAAAATTTGTTGAATTTTTTTAAATTTTGTTTGAAACTTTTCATTTTTTATTCATTTAATTTTTAAGTACGATTATTACTTTCAATACGTCATTAAGATATTTAATGTTTTTAAAAAATATATGCCCTAAATTTTTAACAAAATGCGAAGAGAAAGGTTTGATACAATTTGGTAGCCGTTTTTTTTGGCAATACCTCCACTTCCTTTATTATTTCTTCTTATTTTATAAATATAATGAATACAAAAAAATTAAATGAAAGGCGAAAATTTCACTTATGTAACTCCTTGGGTACATTTAACGTCTAAAAGCGGATGACATGCTTTGTTTTTATCACTTCATTTTTGTTTTGCAATTCTATCATAATTACCTGAAGTTATTTTAATACTACATACAAATGTCACTAATATTTTAGAAATTAATGAATTCTTACGTAAAATGTATTGCCAAGCAACCAAAAATTAAATCCGTTTCACATGAAAATATTTTCCCACACAAATTCGTACCCAAGGGGTAAATAAATACTGGAAACAAGGACCAGCGCATATGCAGCCTTTGTGTACTCCTTTCAGAAATATTAACAATGAGCGAAATAATCAGCGAATTAGGAATTAATAAAAAAGATAATACGCCTTCAAGCTTTTAGGCAATAAACTAACGTCGGATTAAAGTCATCAGTAATGGAAATAACGCCCATTAGTGCATTAATTTATTCCACTTCTCATATTATTAACATTTGTATCGCGGCAAATTCATACAAGGTGGCAGTAGTAGTACAAAAACGAAATTTGCATGTATTTTGTTTTTGCACTTTGGTCGTTTAAATAAAACTTCAATCAATGAACGTAAACAAAAAAAAACAAAAACGGAGAAAACTAATATTCATACCACCAAACCGCAAGAAAAAATCAGCTGTTATACTGCTATCACCTTGTAGGAATTCGCCTTGATTTGTATGTTCTCAGATTATATTTTATCAGAAATATTTTTAAAACTAGAAGAGTAAAGTCAGTTGCGACGTAATTAATAAAGGACGAACCTTCAGAATTTGTAACCTTATTTTTATCACCCAGGGCCAAGGAGGTTTTCAATTTACAAGATGATGGCTTTTCACCCTGGGTTGAAAGTCATGCATGTTGAGCTTGGTGTCAAAAAGTGTAGAGAAGTTAACGGGGAAAGCATGCACGCACAGTCAGCGAAATCTAGGGGTTTTTCGACATTTCGCTTTCATCCTATTCACATTTTCGTATTTTTATTCTAATGCACAAATATTTCAAGTGTGTGACCAAAGAAAATTTCCGCTTAAAGGTCATAGACACGCAGGGAAAGCCGCAAACAAAAAGTCCTCGTGCAAATGGTCAAGGATTTTCGCTGACTTCTTTAAAAGTGAATATGCAAAAAACCCAGTGTGAAAATTCATCGTGGAAATTGGCTTAAAGTATATCGTTGTTGAAACGCGATTTTTCTGCCCCAACTTTATTTTTTTTAATATGGCCAGCATGAAATTTGTTGTTTTTTTATCTCTCAAATTTCCTTGTTTTTTTATTTTTTTATTTATAATTTTTCTTATTTTTAATTTTACAACTTTTTATTTTTTTTATTTTTCTAACTTTTAATTTTATACATTTTTTTATTTAATTGACAACCCTACCTTGTTTGTACAAAGCTTTGAACAAAAATACCAAGTCGGGCTCAACCGGGATTTGAACCCGGGACCTCTCGCACCCAAAGCGAGAATCATACCCCTAGACCATTGAGCCGCTTGATTTAATTCAATTTGAAATTTATTTTGTATTTGCAGTTGCAGCCAAGCGGAGTATTTAGAGAATTTATTCACAAAGCAAGTTGTTTATAGTTTCTATCAAACTTGTTTCTTAAAGTTCGTCTCCATCGAAATTATTTCAATTCAGGAATAAAATTACAAATGAAATGTTGTTAAAAAATATATTTATTTGCTTATACAAAGTGGCGCATATCATATTTGACACTTGTGACCTATACAGCTGTAGTATACAAACAGACAAGCATTGGAGCGCGTAAAGGTCAAACTAAAAATTTTCATTACTCAAAATTTATTTTTATTTTAAAGCAAGGCTCCTGCGCTTTCTCATGCTCCTGGCTTTCTTAGCGGGGCCCCACTAAAATTTTTTTTCATTCAGTAAAAAATTGATTCAAAAACCAAATTGGAATTTATACTTAAGACGAAATGAAATTTCTCCCAAAAGTGTTGCCTTTACATTGCCTTCTACTTTTTTCGAGGTCGGTTCTAAAATAAATGTAATTCGGCGAGAAAATGTTGTGTTCCATTCTAAAAATGTCACACTCAACGAAGGCAAAGAGACAAATTTTCTTGCTTGAGAAACTTTTTAAGGGAAGTTAGTTGCTTGAAAATCAGCTGACTACTTAAAATTCATATTAAGAAACTAGTGTGCCAGACAAAGATAGGTACATACTCGTAGCGTTTTGTGTTCTTTTCTCAATAAGCGAAATCATGGTTTTTTATAGGGTTGAGTAAGTACAGCATTGAATAATTTCTACACCGCGGACGGCACCATATTTTCGTAGAAACGAAAACACCATTAGATATAATATTTTGAAAATATATGTACATAAAAAAATTTCGAAAGGTATTAGCTACAAGGCTTATCAACATTAGATTTAAAAAATATAAAATACAATATGTAAAACATTTATTTTCTATTAGGCACTCAAAGTCCTTGATTTCAATTCCAATGCATTAAAAAGACCGACATAATAATGAAAATTTGTATTATTTTCAGTATCAAAAAATTTAATAATCTGATCTGCAAAATTAAATTTATACATTTATACATTAAGTAAAAGTGAAGCAGATGTAATAAAATTTCCAGAAGAAATGGTGACGTACAGAGCCGGACAAAATATTATCAACTTAAAAAAACAGAACTAAAACGATCTAGACTGACGATATTGTTACAGCCGTTGAAAAATTCTTAATAACGATGCCTTGGCAACCATAATATATTTATTTATTTATAATTGGAGCACTGATAGTTTTGTGAGAAATATACTTAATTCGAATATACGATTCGGTCTACGTCCAAAATTTTCTTAATTGTTTTCTGTTTTACATTGTAACTGGTAAGTAAATACAAATTAAAGTACCTGGAGTATTCCTATAGTACTTTACTTTAGTTGAAACGATTCAATAATGTCGAAAGGGAAAATTTGCACCCTAGCAAAAATGATATTTCAACACAATTAAATGTTTCAAATGGTTTTTAATGCTGTGAAATATTTCTTTGAGTACAAAACAACGGAAACCGTTCCCATAAAAATGAAAGCGCGAAAGACTATTGAGTGCTGTTGTGATCCATCGACTGGCACGGCAACAAAATCGCAACGACAACACCGAGTTGACCTGAGCTCGAGAGCACAGATCCTGGACTCAAAATCAGTGGCGTTATATTTTTTTCAGGGATGAAACTAAAACCAATAAATTGCTCCAGGGGTCGGAAGTATGTGCGGCGTTCTATGTTCGTCTCACCAATCATGACGCACGGCGGAGGCTCAATAATGGTGTGGGGCTGCTTTTCGTGGAACGGTATCGGGCCAATTCATCGTACTGAAGGTAATATGGATGTGGTAAAGTACACTCAGATACTTCAAAATGTAATTCTACCTTATGCGGACAAGAATTTACCGAGGATTTGGAAATTTCATGCTGGAAAAAAGGTTTTTGGAATACAATTCAATCACTGTTCTTGATTGGGAATCTTCGATTGCCGACTTAAATCTTTCGAACATCTTTAGAACGACGAAAAAATGCCGTCAGTACGCAGAATATCACAAATTTTGATCAGTTATTTGAAAACGCCAAGGCAGCTTGGGAATTCATTCCTGTTGAACATCGTAGAGGTTTAATAATGTGAATGCAACTGCGTTCAGCAGCAGTAATAAAGCAAAGAGGATCTTCAACAAAATATTATTTTAAACTTTTCTCTTTCGTCTGCATTTTTTATGATTGACTACTATTTTGTTTCGTGCTTAAGTATTTTCTTCGAAAGATATTGAAATTGCATTCATTTTGTGCATGAAATAAAAAAAAAAATTATGTTTTTCTTAGATAAAAAGACTAATACAGATTGAAAACATTTTATATTTATAAAATGAACCCTAATATACAAAATATTTAAGTGATTTTATTGAACGAAAAATCTCAAACGGAGAGAACTGGGTAGCGTTCTTAAGTATTTTTCAACGGCTGTATTGCTTAGCAAGTCTAGTTCATCTTCATAGAGATTACTAAAAAAAATGTTCCCCTTGGTAAAGCTGCAGGTTATGTGGGCCAATTCCACAATAACTGAACTGTTCCAAGAACAAGAACTGAACTCCAGGAAGCATAGCTGGTTTCTTCCTATAGATAGAATCGACTTGAAAACCTAAAATTTTGTAAGAAAGAGTACTCTCAAGAAAAAGGCTAACAAATAGAATATAGACTGGCTTCTGTGTTAATAATAGTAGTCGCTGTCGAAACTAAAGATGGTAGATTGCACGCTTTGTCCACCCGAAGCAAATTTGTGAAAATAGCTTTGTTTGTTACGTCATAGGAGATTTGACTGAGAGAGAAACGGAAGAAATGAAAGCAAAGTGTGTAAAGTAAGGTTAGTTGACTACAATCAGTCTTCCAATGAGCCGTTGTTCAGACAACAATGAAATAACATGGGCGGTGGTCAGTCGCAGTTCCTTCGACCTATTTTGTAAATAAACCACCATCACATCGCCTGTTTTGTGAGCAAATCAGCTGATTCCTTCAAATCGCTGAAATCCGGTTAACAGGCTGATGTTGACCACACCTATATCTATATTCTCTCCACCGTGATGAAAACTACAAGTGCTGTACACGTCGTCCAATCTGTTCCTGATGGAAATTTATGAAAAAAAAAAAATTCACATCTAATACTGCCATAAGATTGGACGTGATAAAAAAAATTTGAATACTCCTACGTCAAGCCTTTGTTTTATTGACCTAACTATGAAAACCGACTACTGCTTTCGAATTCTCCAAATGCCAAATTCACGATGATGAGTGGAGATTACACGTGGTTAGGAAAATCCAATCTATCCAATTATATACACATAGAAATATTTACTCACTCCACCCTAACCACAGTTCTTATATTTTTCAGATTGGGCTTTCCCTCTGCAGAAGCTGAAGGAGGGGACTACACCAGAACTTTTTTTTCACTGCCGGCTAACATCTAGACAGAGGGCTGAAACCTTTTGTAGATATATATGTAGGTATTTCAGGACTTTAAGAGGATCTCAGTTTCCGGCACATCAGGAATGTGACGAAATTTATTTTCAGTAGAAATAGGCTCCCTGTGGCATCATACCTAAAAAACCTGGAGCCCAAATTCTCCCATGTGAAACACAAATATGGAAATGAAAGAAAACGATCAACATCAAAAAAGAAAAAAAATTAAATAAAAAAATAATAATAATATTAAATAAAAAAAAATTGAGTTAAATAAATAAAATAAAATAAAAAAAGGTAAAAATAATAAAAAAACAATAAAAAATAAAAACTAAATATTAAAAAAAAGGAAAAAGAAAGAACAAAAAACAAAAAACAAACGAAAAAACAGAAAAAAAATCAAAAAATTTATAACACATTAAAAAATAAAAAAGTAGTAATAAATTATAAAATAAAAAAATATTAAAAAAAATGTAAAGAAACCAACTAAAATCAAAGCGGTTTTGAGCGACTTTAAACTTGCACTTTATTATATTAAAATTGAATAAACTATAAAACTGCATACCCAGATATCTATATATATAAAATTCAAATTATGTATGTATCTATAGATCGACTTGCGTCCTAAACGCATAAACCGATCGTAACCAAATTTGAAACACGAACTGGATACCTTACCGGGATGGTCATAGGCTAAAAAATATTTTGATATATATAGAGGGCGTGGCACCTCCCATACAAATGGATTTTTTAACAGTCCGTATTTCTGGAAGTATTTACGTTAGACTACTGAAATTTGGTAAGGGGTTATATGACATTAATCCTTACCACATCCAGAAAAACTGCGTATAACGAAAAAGGGGGCGTGGCACCTCCCATACAACTGGAATTTTTTATAGTCCATATCTCTGGAAGTATTTAGGCTAGGCCAATGAAATTTTGGAAGAGGTTATATGAGGTTAATCCCTAACACCTCCAAGAAAACTGAGAAAAACGATAAAGGGGGCTTAGCACCTCCCATATAAATGCAATTTTTCATTGCCCATATCTCCGGAAGTATTTGGGCTAGACAACTGAAATTTGGTAAGAGATTATATAAGGTTAATACCTAACACCTGCATGAAAACTGGTGATAGCTAGAAATGGGGCGTGACACCTCCTATACAAATGGGATTTTTCATGCTGCATATCACTGGACGCATTTATGGTAGAATACCAAAAATTGGTAAAAAGTTTAATTAAGTTAGTATTTAGTACTCCTATGTGAAAAAAATATGAGCTTACAGAAAAATGGGGGTTAGACCATTTGATATAGAAAAGAATTTATATTATCAACGATAGAGGTATTGCTGAATTGAATGCATTCTCTTATTGGTAAAGCTTTATCGGTAAGTAAACAGTCTAGCAATCTAACCAACTCATGGCCAATTATATGTAGCCTGCTCCAGAGTTGGCGCACCGAAAAACCTTTTTATTTATACTCAAAATAATATTACAAAAAATTTCGTATATCCGATCGTTTTAAATAATGCCTAAACTGACTTAAAAAAGTTAAAGTTGTTTTATTTACATAGCATACTTTTTGATAGAAATGTGGGGTGAAACCCACGGGTATAAGCTAGTTTTCTATATAGATTTTGATCAAAAAGTTGAAAATTTTTTTTTGACATTTTTTCAAAATTGTTAAATTTTTGTTAATTATATGCAAAGGTTGGAACTTTGATTTATAAGGCATCTGTTAAACAATGCAGGATAGTTTTATGAAAGTTGGGCGAAAAAATTTGGCATGAAAAGTATTGTGAAAGTATGCGTAAAAAGATGAAGTAACTTAATTATAAGAGCAAGTGTATGGGATAATTTTGAATCAAAAACCTTAAAATTTGAATTTAAGCTCTTTTCACAGCATTTTTGCAATTGTATGCACTTTTATAACAAAAACTTCATTTCATGAACTTCTTACCTAAAAAAACCAAGCTCGTAATGATTAAGTAATATTTACTTCAACCATGATTTTTTTAATGATCATTACACACCAACTGTACACTGCTTTACCAGCAATATTTAGCAAGCGCAGCCTAAAAGTATGCAATACGGTATGCTTTGTGTGAGCAGAAAATGTAACATGCGAACACTTTTGAAGCAGATGCACAGCAAAGACCGAATCTGTCATTAATATGTAATTGAAAATTTATACGTGAAGTTTTTTAAGATTACTTGCATGGTTCATGTGGGATGTATAATAAGAGTAAAATCAATTTCAAATAATAAAATTGTTATTAGTTTTCTTTTATTCACATGATAAAACTATCATTGGACGAATTGTAACCAAGCGGCTCAATGGTCTAGGGGTATGATTCTCGCTTTGGGTGCGAGAGGTCCCGGGTTCAAATCCCGGTTGAGCCCAGCCGACTTTTTTAAAGTAATTTCATCACTTTTTAATTTTCCACAATAGATTTTTATTTACCCTTTTAAATTTTATCTAATTATTTTACGTGTCTTTAATTTGTTGAGTCCTTGTTAAATCTTATTCTGCAAAATTTTTATTTTGATATTTTATTGTGTAAATCTTTTTGATATTATTTGTTTAGCTAAGACTAACGACACTCAACCACCTGTCTCCACGACAGTCGGTTCTTCGTAGCCGGAACAACCCGGATTTATACCCGGCCGAGAACTGTCATTTGCTGTCACTGATACAACAACAACATGATCAACTACCATGACAATCGCTTTGAAAGCGTATATTTTATTAGTAAAAAAACTTCAATGAGATTTATCGCATTTGTAAAGATAGCGCAACATATGTACATACATACATAAGTGCAAGAAAAGAGACAGTGAGGCCTCGTAACGAACAGTAACTCTATTAGGTAACCCTGCTAGAGAGCTGGATGTTCAGTACTACGATTATTGTAGAAGCTGCTATAATACAGAAGAGGAGGAAACTATTAGACACCTCCTTTGTGAGTGTGAAAGATTAGTTAGAATAAGGCTTTACATGCTCGGTAGTGATTTTTAATAGATATCCACTACATCTGGATCTTAAACATCCATCGTCCAGCGCATCTTAAACTAACGAAGTTGAGGTCGTTTATAAAAGCTACAGGATGGTTTAAAAGGGATTCCATGGGTTAAGGAAAAAGTTCCAGTGGTATCACAACGGACCCACGACAGATCTAAGTGTATCATATTGGCAGCCCCCAGACCTACCTACATACATAGTTAAGGTTATGGTAAATGAGTATAAACTTTAATTCGAAAAAAGCCATAATGGCAATCAGTGTCCTTTCGCAGTTCGCTTGGATAATTAAATCTGACTTTTTTCATAATAGCAGAGCTGCCGTTAACTGATCAGCGAGCGAAATTATTTGTGTATAAATACCATTTCTGTTTTAAACCAAATTGTTTTTGTACGTCAAAAATTTGCAATTAAGGGATAAGGATAAACTTTCATGATTTTATAGAAATATAGTAAAGGAAAACGAAATCTACAAAGAAATACACAAAAGTAATGGGCTCTTCACCAAAAATGGTGTGTCGACTTTTAAAATAAAAGAATCGTCTTGAAACTTGTAGTCCAAAACGATTAAAAGAGGAAAAACCCCACCACAAAATAGTTAATTTAGTGAAGCGACCCCAATATTCGTTCCTAGAAGATTAAGGAAAAGCTAAAGTTTAATGTGAGTGAAAGTCCAAAGTACACTTTTAACCAAGCGGCACAAGGAAAAAAGGCTAAACTTTGCAGATACTTACGTCAAATGGCCACTCTAGTAATGGCGAAACACTTTTTCGGACTGATGAGAGTAAAAGGACCACTCTGGGTGGAAAGATCAGCGTTAGCAAGTAAAAATGCTGGTAATTAATCACAATACACCGTCAGGAGCATTAAACATGGATAAGCTAATATACAATAATGGTATGGAAGTTCCTTCTCTTATTACGGTACAGAACCGAAATATAGAATTTGAGATATCGTGAAACAGCATATCGTTGGGATCCCACACCGATCAGGTCTGAAAATCAATCGAAAATTACTTGTGGTGTCATTGAAGACTAAAAAGTATGCGTTAAAAAAGTTCTAAAATCATTTGATAGTTAACCCTTCAGAAGGCGCGCTATGAGCAATTTACTCACGCAATTTTAAAATTGCCAAATTTTCAATGTTTACCGTTAGTCCTAGAATAACGGCGTTCAGTACCTCTAAGTAAATGATTTGTCTTTGCAATAAGAAGCATTCGAAGTGTGTAGTGTGCGAATAGAGATCGAAGATATTGGTTTACTTTATATGTGCGGCATTTTGCTCATTGCGCGCCTAACTACGTAAGTATTTTAATATATTTTTTTTTTTGCAATAAACGCGTATAATTTATCTTTATAATTATTTAGGTAAATTTTTTAACAAAATAATGGAAACTAATAGCAAACGTCGTCGTCTGGCAAATGACAACTCACAAATTGCATCTTGGTTGGACGAAATTTTGGATGACGGGGACGACGTGGAAGAAGATTTTGAGGAAAGTGATTGTGAAAGTGAACACACTGATCACCAAAGTGACACAGAACAATCTTCTGACACCGACGCAGGTTTTGATCAAGATGAAAACGTCGAAATGCCGCGAGAAAGGCGTAGTTAAGGACACAGCGAAAGACGCTATAACCCTTTCACAATGCCTTGCACTATTTTTGAAAGATACTGTACTTGAAAAATTTGTAACATACACAAATATGTACATTCAAAAAGTGACTGATTTGTACCAAAGAGACAGGGATTGCAAGGAAACAGATTTGGCGGAGATGAAAGCATTTATTGGAATTTTGTATATGGCTGGATTAAAAAAATTGAACCATTCAAATTTAAAGGAGCTTTGGCTAGATTATGGAACTGCTCCAGATATTTTCAGAGCAACAATGTGGATCAAGCGTTTTTTATTCCTAGTCCGTGTGATTCGTTTCGATGAAACTTCGTCTCGTTTAGCCAGATCCCAATTAGATAATCTTGCAGCGTTCAGAGAAATATTTGAAGAATTTAATGGCTATTGTTCCGAACATTTTATTCCTGGAGAATACTGCACCATTGACGAAATGCTGGAATCTTTTCGAGGAAGGTGTAAGTTCCGAATTTATATGCCTAATAAGCCAGCTAAGTACGGATTAAAACTCAACGCATTGGTTGATTCAAGGACGTTTTACACTTATAAAATGGAAATATTCTGCGGAAAACAGCCACCTGGACCTTATCAGTTAGATAATTCACCTGCTAGTATCGTCAAAAGAATTGCTGCTCCAATATTAAATACAGGCAGAAATTTAACAATGGACAATTACTTTATGTCCAATCCCCTGGTTGATGATCTTTACAAAAACTACAGGACGACAGCTGTTGGTACACTAAGAAAAAATAAGAAGGAAATTCCTCGTCAATTCATTTCGACAAGAGGAAGAACCTATTTAGTTTTGGTGAAAACAAAACTATTGTCTCGCATATTCCAAAAAAGAAAGATAAGAAAATTGTACTTTTGTTATCTTCTTTTCATACCGACGACGGAATAGATGATGAAACGGGTGACAAAATCAAACCAAAATTATAACATTTTATAACCACACAAAGGGTGGAGTAGATACAGTGGACCAGATGAAGGAAACTTATTCGGTATCCAGAACTACTCGCAGGTGGCCCATGCGACTATTTTTTACAATTATTAATATTGCTGGTATAAACGCCCAGATTATTTATAAATGCAATACCCAAATCATGACACAGGGAAGTTTATTTTTGAAAGAAATTGGTTTGGAGCTTATAAAGCCAAATATTGTACGTCGTCAGACTATCAAAACACTTCCAAGCTCATTAAAAGAAATTATATCTCATATAGTGCCAAACAATGAACATTTAGAAGCCTCTGAAAATAATGGATTTTGCGCATTGAGTCCGAGGCGAAAAAATAGACGCACCAAAAAAGGATGTTTTTTGTGCAACAAATTACTCTGCACCGAGCACGCAAGAACTATATGTCTAACTTGATTCGATTGCTCCTTTAACAAAGATCTGGCTCAATATTGAATTTTTATTAATATCTATTGCTACTAATTTAAATTTTTTTTTTGTTGCTAGTGAAAAAAAAAATGTATTGAATTTTCGTTTTATCTTTTTCATGTTATCAAAAATTGTTTCTAAGATTTTAAAACTCAAAAATGCATATATCTTAATAAAAATAAACCATTAACCCTTTAGCCTATAGCCACGAGTCTGACTCGTGGTAAAGAATTTGTGCCATAAGCGAAAACAACGAGTCTGACTCGTGGTAAAGACTTTGTGATCAATTGATTATGATTACTTCCTAGACATCTTAAAATTACTATTTGTACCTAAACATTGTTTATTATTTCACAATTCCTTTCGTTGCATTGAAATATATATGTTACGAAAAGTATACACTTTGCGCCAGTTCGGGTACACGGCTGAACAGTTGAATGGCACGGCGCGCGAACGAATTTCTTGCGTATTATAGCTCGCGCAATTGGTAGATATCGTGTAGGCTAAGGGGTTAACCTATAAAAAAAACACTTTATCTTACTATTCTATCTAACCTAGGAGCATAATATGTTTATGTGAAAGTGGTGTGAGCAAAATGCTCACGTGCGCCAATTCGTGTAACTTATTAAGGCGCGCTTTCTCGAGGGTTAATAACAATGTTTAAACTCCTCGGCTGCATCATCAAGGCAGACTAAACAAAGCAAGGGCGACGTTGGGGTGAATGCATACAGTATGGACGAGTTTGCAAATATCTAGGCGCTGTAAACTGCGAATATTCAGCTCAAGTGTGAAGCCTATATTGTTGTACGGAAGCGAAACATGGCTGGTTTCTAACACCAGCACACAGAGGTTACAATCCTTCAAATGCCTCCACATCAGCTGCATTCTGGCCACACACCATCAGTAACGACGCACTGTGGATATTAACGAATGACGAACCCATCCTTAGGCAAATCAAACGCAGAAAGTGGCGATGGATAGGAACCCGCAAGGGAACAGAGGTCCCGGTCGACCAAAAAACAAAAAAGGTCGATGTTGCGCGAACCAGCAGATGCCCACAGCTTACGAGACGGTGCAACAACAACAGCACAGAACCGATGGAAGAGTCTTGTCGAGGCCCTATGCTGCCGAGAGAAGTGATCAAGGAGAGAGAAAAAAAATCCTGTCTCTTAAAAACTTTAACAAGATTTCATAAAATGCGTATATAACAAGTATTTTTATTGGCTATTCAATGACATCAAAACTATTTGACCAGAACATACATTAATTTCTAGATATTTTGATAAAAAAAATGTCTAAGTCTTCATTTCCCTCATTTGCTGCAACTGCAACACAGAAACAAAAGAAAAAATAATAAATTGGAAACTTTGAAGTCGTTTTTCCGGAAATTTTGGATTTTTGAAGTAGCAATATGTATGTATGTATATGTATGTATGTATATGTATTAAAGTGGTGCACAAATGACTTGTTTATTACAAAGCAACAATTCACACATTGCATGTGACACTGTTTGTGATGACAAAAAGCAATGTAGGCACACAACTTGAACAGCAACGAAGAAAAACTGTCTTCAACAAGCAATACTACTTCGGCTCTATCGACAGTGCACGAATTGCACGACGCTGCTTATATGCTTGCATGGCAATGGTAGAAAAACATTCTCATACAAGCCTTGCCGAAAGACATCAAGTACAATGTGTGAATCGGTGTCATATGTATGTATGTACGTAGTGTGTATTAGCACCCCTTCGAGATGTATGAAAATTGCAAACATACACATTTCTTCGCTCCCCGCGCACTTTTGCGTATTAAGGGGAGAATATTAATAAATAACGGTAAACTTTCGATTAATAATTTTTAAAGCTATTGAAGTTATGAAATAAGACAGCTTTTAGTAAATTTAAAAGCCAATAAAGTGCGCAGAAGAATATTTGCAGGCAAAGTGTAAGTTATATTAAAATATTAATCAGAATTTAATTTTTATTCTACAAAACCATCATACCAAACATTAACTGCCTATTTGATTTTAAAATATCAGGAATTCATGTAAGTAAATAATCCACATTTGACACAATTCACTTGTTTGAATTGAATTGTTTTTCATTGCCTTTCAGTGTCATTGCTTTTATTGCTATCTTGCCGAAATATGTGTGTTGTGACAATGCTGAGAGAGAAACAAGTCATACAAAAGCATGATTTGGTTTTCTCTCTAGCTGCTATTGCCTGTTACTGTTAGTTGAGAACAAAACACTGCATTGTTGTGTGAATTTAGCAAATGACTTGAAAGCACATATATGTCGACTTGTGCACCACTTTAATATGTATGCATATATACTACAAGGTGAGGCAAAATTAGTCACGCTATTGGAAGATTTAATTTAATGTTATGCTCTAGGCAGATGTACTATACAAATAGACAGACAATGGAGAGTGTAAGGTCAAAATAAAATTTTCATCACTCAAAATCGTTTTTCCATTTTTTTTTCGTAATAAAAGTTATCCAAAAACCGAGTTAGTTACTAATTTTGCTCCACCTTGTATTACAATATACATATTTGGGATTCAAGGACCAAAGTTTTTAAATACTATTTAGTTTTTTAAACAAAAATGCCGAAGATTGGTCACCCATTGGCCACTATTTTCTTAAATTAATTCTTTTATTTGTATATTTCTATATTCCTATATTTGTATTAATAACTTCTAAGCGAATTTCAATGCAATCGCCAGAAAATTTCGACAAAATGCATTCAGAAGTGATCCTGCCCGATATTTTTCATTCATCCTTTTTTTATTATTTTTGACTTTTTTGATTTTTTTGTACATTCTTATTTTTTTTTAATTTTTACTTAACTTTTATAATTTACACTTTTCGGTTTTAATTCTATTTTTTTAAACTAATACCTTTTGTCAAATAACTTCAATATTTATTTACCTCAATTTGCCTGCTCTTTTTAATTGTTCTTACATGCACTAGCAAACACATATTCATACATATTCGCTGAGTGACCAAAAAGCTACACAAAATTGTTCAGCAAACGTACTTTTTCTAAACCAGTTTTATGTTTTAAATTAAATTTTCTTTAAATTAATATGCAAACATGTTTCCTCAAGTAAAAATCATCTACCGAAAAAATATAAATACGTTTTTCATCTATTATTATAAGAGGATTTAGCACTGCGCTCTGAATATTTCATCAATACTACGCACAAAAATTCATGTTAGAACACGCACAATATGCTACACAACAGGGTAACCGAAAATCAAAGATAATAATTGCAGGGTGACAAAAGTGCTTACTATGTGGACAAAACTAATATTAGACACAATTATTTCAAGCGGCTCAATGGTCTAGGGGTATGATTCTCGCTTTGGGTGCGAGAGGTCCCGGGTTCAAATCCCGGTTGAGCCCGGTCTTTATTTTTGCTTTTTTCATTTTTATTTTTCAACAAAGTTATATTTTTTCACTAACAATTTCTTCATTTTGATGGTTAGTAAGAGAAAATTGAGTGCCTGCAAATAACGCAACGTCTTAATTAAATGTACACGATTTGACTTTTTATCAGATGACACTCATAGCTGTAGTAAACAATTTGCGACCCACACAGGGAAGTGAATTGAAATTTAATGAGTATTTACATATGTTTGTACTCGTGTGTGCATTGTTTTTTCTGTAATGCTTTTAACTAAGATGGGCAAGCCAAGATTTCTTTCTAGTTTATTGTTGTTCGCTTCGACATCAACATATACACAAACTACGTACGTACATATATATTGTAGGTGAGTGAGTGAGTGCAATGGCAAAGTTATTCTCTTGATGCTTGATGACTGATACTGGATGTGTAGTATTGCAATGGCAACCTTTATTATAAATAACGAATAGTCAGCTACTTGAAGTAAAATATGTTAGTTGAAATTTGTGATTGCATACTCATATGCCATGAAAAAGGAGCGATCGAGATAAAAATGTAACAAAGCATAAATTTGCAGATAAATCTGTTGACAGTTTTGAAAGAAGGAAAAACTGCATGTTATATTACTTAATTGTATTTTAGTATGAATAGCAGTAAAACAAAATGTAATGAAATGAAAAAGCAGAGAGCGTGTTTATGAAAAAGATCAAATTAAAAAAAAAAAAAACAAAAAAAAATATTTTTAAATTCAGATTTTTTTTCTTTCTTTTTAAATTTGAGAATATCACAATGAGTTTGAGAATATCACCAAGTAAGTCCCTGGTGGCTACCAACTAATTACCAAAGTTTGAGAATTTGGGCTGCTACTTTACTTGCAAAACCTGAGGTTATATTTTTAATTCGGATTAAACAAACTCATGAAATGTTAAAACGCTAAATTGGCTTACCCAGCGTATGATTAAAAGTTAAGATGGGGTTGAATGAATTATTTACATCTTATTAATTTCCAAGGTATCAAAAATTTCCGGCGAAAAAAAGTAGTTTTTTTGTTTGTTTTTCTTTTTAATAAAATAAGAAATTAATATGGAATATCATCAAAAGCTGCAAGAGTTGCATGCATTTGAAAAAGGTACAAATTGTGGCAATTTGAAAAATACCCCATCGCCATTTCAGTTGTCCAACTATGAGACTGATTATGACAACTTAAACGAGCAATATGACCAGGCTGTAATGTACGACTGTATGCCGAGAAAACCACAGAATCTATACAAATAATAATAAATAAATAAAAATTGATTGCATTTGATGATTTGATTGATTTGATTGTATACTTGAACATTTTTTTTCAAAAATTCTGATTAAAAAATTTGAAATTTTTATGAAAATTTGAGAAATTTTCATTTAAAATCAATTGGACAAGGAAATTAGCTTTATTAATTAATAGATAATCTTGTGCCTGGTCGAAAAAAAAATTGTTCAGATTTTCGAGAAAAAACTGACAATTAATTGTTTAAAAAAATCGAAATTTTGGAAAAAAAATTATTAGATTTTTATGTTTTTCAAAAGCAGTATACAATTTATTGAAATCTTAAAAAGTCATAAAATAACACACTGGGTTGAATTTAATTGCATCAATTAAAAAGTATTTTTTCTTAATATTTGGTAAATATTAAAAATTACCATCTGAGGATCTTCTTTTTTTTCTTAATTGGCGCGATAACCGCTTA
The DNA here is from genome assembly GCF_027943255.1 of Anastrepha obliqua. Taxonomy (NCBI): domain Eukaryota; kingdom Metazoa; phylum Arthropoda; class Insecta; order Diptera; family Tephritidae; genus Anastrepha; species Anastrepha obliqua. Next base: position 155,664,674 of record NC_072892.1, on the reverse strand, counting down.
CGCGATTTTGACCGAATTTAACAAATAGCGCCAGTCGTTTCTTTCTCGTGCCAATTGGACGCACCAAGTGAAGCCAAGTCCACCAGTCTCCACCTGATCTTTCCAATGCAGAGGAGGTCTTCCTTTCCTACCACCGCTGGTATCACATCAAAGACTTTCAGTGCTGCGCCATTTGTACCCATTCGGAGAGCATGGCCCAGCCAACGTAGCCGCCGGGTCTTTCTTCGCTGCGCTATGAAGATCATTCAATGGATAGTCCACATAACAGTTTTTTTCCTTGTTCATTCCTCTCAGGAGCATAAGGCTTCGACAAGACTCTTCCATCGTTCACAGTTCTGTGCTGCTGTTTTCGCACCGTCGCATGAGATGTCGGAGCATGTCACCGGAGCATGTAAAACTTGCCCCAGTGCTGCCCTGAATGTCCTTTTGCATTTACTTCCCATCGGCTTTTACGTTATTTCCACAGCTGCTCAAAGTTTCAGGTTTAAGAAGGTTGGCCTCTGGACGCAATCCCTCAAAGGACATATACACATAGTAACATTTTTAGACAGTTGACATCGTATTTCTGTGAACTTCCTAAGATCTCTCGATCCGCAAACTGAAGTGTGAGGGTCGTGCCAGGGCAATCTTTCCGAATAGGCAGGATTTAAACGAGGCGAAAACTTGTACAGATGCTGGTCCCTCTGTCTTTACTTAAATCAAATCTCTTGGGTGTGCAGTTTCTCTGATCTGGGCTCCAGAACATAGAAACATAGAGAGAAATGAATTTGTTGATGAGCTTGCGAGGAAGGGGTCGATTGAATTGGTCTCAGAGGTCCTCTACCCGGTCATCAGCATCCTACTTATTGTTATTAAAGGGAAAGTGCACAACTTATAATATTTCTCAGGAAAGCGCAGAAAAAATTTAACCCCATTCCTTCTTGTGCTATTTCGAGAACTCTTTGACCCCAGCACTATAGACAGAGGACTCAGAAAGTTCTGGGAACTCCACGCCATTCAATTTTCAAACTCGTAGCTGTGTTTACCGGCCATTTGACGATCGGCACGCACGCGGAAAAACTAGGTTTGCCATATAATCCCCATTGCAATATCTGTGGGGCCCTTTCAGAGAAGAAGACTGGTGAGCACTTTCTCGGTAAATGTCCTGCACGATTAAGTTTCCTCCACAATTTTTCTACAGGCATCTCAGTCCATAGCCAAACTAAGATAGTTTGTCGCTCCTATGCTTCTTATAACGTATACGATGTAATACAATACGTACATTTTTTCCATATCCTGGAAGTTGTCCATAAAAATTGATTTAAGATTTTGAATTTTGAGATTTAAATTTGTATTTGTGCTACGCTCCATTTTCCAATACCTTCCACTTTTCATCATGCATTGGCAATTTGTGTAACTGTATTACAGTTTATTTATAAAAAAAAGTAGATTTTTCAAAATTTCTACAGTGGCCCAATTCGCTCAACTTAACTACTGAGCAAAACATTTCAAACAAAAAATTTAAATATATTCCGAGTTCTTTGGGCAAAACAACTCTGGTGGTGTACGTTTTAAGCTCGAAAAATCATTTATCCGATTCCTGCGTATTTTAAGATTTTTCTGGAACAATTTGAAACTATTTATTGTAGTAATCAATAGAAGCACACAGACTAAATATTAATTGGTTTGTGGAAAATAAATGGTTAGCAAATGCGAGTCCATAAAATAACAACAAAAAAAAATTTGATTAAGTAAATAATGTTGCAAGAATTTGTCAAAAAATCTCGAGCGTGAATAAAACCAATAAATGTTTTGGAGCAACTTTCACTGCAACCGAAAGCCTAATGATGATGACAGGACCGACCGGCTGGCCGGCTGCCTGGCTTGTTGGCTGGGGCGGTTCAATGGTGGCGCACTGCTAAAAATACTATTTTCCTTGTGATATCACAAACAACTAGCGCACAAATGCAAAAGCAGCAGCAAATCACCTGCGCCTGGCGCTGCAATTTCAATGAAAAAGAAAAATTGCCGTTGCTGCAGTTTAATGCTGGCGCTGTTGTATGCCACAAACATGTTGTTGGTAGCAACAAGTGGTTACCATTAGGTGCCAACACAGAAACAAAAGAAAAAAAAAACACAAAAAATAAAAAAATGAATAAATTGTGAAGCAACCTACAGCAATAAGCAATGTTGGCAAAATCGAGTCACTATTGCGAGCAGCTACTTATCGCTCACTTGTTTCGCCTCGCTTACATGCACGTACGTATGTAAGTCTGTGTGTATGTGGTAATGGGACGTCATCGAAATGCAGTTGTGAGGATCAGTGGCATTACCAACAGCAGTAATCAGATGTACGAAAGTGGTTTATTAACGGTTAACCATAGCAAAGCAGTCATCCAGCAGCAGCAGTAAAACGTAAAGCAACAACAAAAACATCTGTAGTAACCGATGTTGGAATGCCAGTAGGTTTTGGTGCTATTGACAAGACAGCGGCGCTTGTTGAATGGCTGTCGAATTGACGAAAATTATAACTTATCGTTTTTGTGCATTTACAATACAAACGACTTCCGTCTGGCGTAAATCAAAATTTGTGGTACAAAAAAACAAACAAACAAACTGATCTGGTGCCATTAAAGTGATAAATATAATAATGTGTTTTTATCACTGCAACATTTAAATGTTACACTGCGCGTTTATGATAAAAAGTCAAATATTTGTATGAAATTATAGATAGATTAGAAACTGAAAATACTTAGTCCTGCCATAAGTTCACTTCATCAATCACCGATCCCACCCAAAAGGTCGTAAATGGCGATGGATCGGGCACACTCTCAGAAAGGACAGGGAAAGCATTAGCAGAATAGCATTTGAATGATACCCATAAGGACACATACGAGCCGGTCGTCCACGAAATACTTGGAGGCGTTCTAACCTCTCTGAACTAGACACAGTTAACGTGGGATGTCGTAAAGAGAACCGCGGTTTACCGAATACGATTTAAACGTTTTGTTGAAGGCCCACATATAATAAAAAAAAGTTCTGTTTAAATTTAAGTCTATTATAGATATGAAGTTATAATACTTTTTTAATAAAGTTAGTTGTATTTAATCATGTAAATATTAAAAAAAAAATTTGAATTCTCATTCGAAATGGTCACCATTTGCTTTTAAACAAGCCATCGAACGACTAGCTATTGCAGCAAGCACAGTTTCCATGGATATTGGCGTCCAAAGATTGTTTGAGATTCTCCAAATGAGATTCTAAAGTGAGGCCTTCGACAGGCCATGTTCTTCATTTCTGAGTACAAACTGTAGTCCAATGGATTCAGATCTGGACTTCGAGACGGTCAATCTTCAGCGGCTATGAACCCAGGAATATCGTTTTTTAGCCACTGCTGAGTGGTTTTTGCCTTATGGGCTGGAACGGAATATTGCTGTAAGATCCAACGCTCTCCATCGAAGAGAATGCTGTTCAGCTGCTTCCCCACGCCTTCTAAGACATCCTCCTGGTACACTTCTGCCCCGGCCTTAACCCGTTTTGCATAGAAACGAAGGGATGTGACGCCTTTACAAGACACTCCCCACCAAACCATTACGGAGGCTGGATAGTGGACACGCTGAACCCTTGGAACAACATTTTTTGCGCCTTTGGAAGTTTTAGCATAGATTTGGTCGTTTTGCTTATTAAAAACTTTCTCAACAGTGAAAACTTTTGCATCTGTGAGAAGAATATTTTCATGGCCGTTGATTGCGTGCCACCGAAGAAGCTGCTTGCATCTATCGGGGCCTAAGTTTCTTCAAGCGCGTTGTCAAAAGATGACCAGTTGAGCGATGGAAGCCTCTCATGTGAAGCTCAGCTCTAATAATTAGTTTTGACATGGTTGATACATTCATTTCCCTGCACATGATTTTCTGCTTTCTAAGCCGATTTCTGCGAATTCTTTCTCGAACGGCTTTTATGACTGCACTGGTTAGACCCACCTGATTACGACCATTTCTTTTCGGTCTGTCACTTTAGGAAAAACGACCCACGTTTAGGCAAAACGATTGATGGTGCGGTCATCTTTACCAGAAGGAGGAAGCTTGATCGTCTCGTTCTGCCTAAGCTAAAAGGAGTCACAATCCAGCTAACCAAAGAAATCAAATATCCAACAATTCTCTCCATGCCCCTTGACTCCATGACATCAGGAGTCGCACTTGAAAAGAGATACAGTGCGGTGCTGCCAGAGGCTCAATTGTGGTGAAACTTTGAAAATGAGCCGGCAAACACTGTTTTCACATTTTCACGGATGGCTCCAAGGCCGAGCATGGTTCCGGCTCTGATGTCTACGTGGAGTCCAGCGGAACAGAATTACGCTTTGCTCTTGGAACGCACACGTCTGTGTTTCAAGCGGAGGTGTATGCTGTTCAAGAAGCGATGAACTTTGTTGTGGAAAACAGGTGGGGAGCCATGTGTCTGCAGCGACAGCAAAGCTGCGCTCATGGCCTTAGACAACCCTCCAACCACTTTAAGGGTATTTGAGTTCTGTAAATCCAGGCTGAACTATGTCAGTAGACATAATATTCTGATGCTTACATGGGTCCCGAGACACGTGAGTATCGTGGGTAATGAGCCCATTCTACCACTTCCTTCTGCAGTCATCAAAGCCACGGTTAGCAAATGGGTTACTTCAACCCACAAGCCAGCTTGGCTGGCTGAGAGAGGCTGCAGATGGAATAAACTGATGTTACCTGTCATGTCCGACCGCCAGTCGCAGATCCTCCTGTTATTAGCAGAGTCGACTGCAGGCAGCTGATTGGACTGATGACGGGCAACTTTCCATGGGCGAAACATATGGAAAAGATGGACATCTCAGACAGTGCCCTCTGCACAGCACGTGGAGTGGAAGTTGAGACGGCGGACCACTTTCTGTACCTTTGCCCAGCCTTCGCTCGAATCAGGCTTTGGCACTGATGTGTTAAGAAGCGACCACCTTGGCTCCTTGGCACAACAATATCTTCTCAGATTTCTTCGGAGGTCGAGTAGATTTAAAGAAAATTAAAAAGGGAACACGAGTGCAGTACAATGTACAGGGTGGCTGATGAATTTTGCTACATTAAGAAACTCAAATAACTTTTTTTTTAGTGTATGGAATTCATTTATTTTTTTTTCAAGTTGAAGGTCATTAAATTTTATTAAATGTAGTTTAACTAGTTTTAAAAATAATTGAATTTAAATGCCCCCCATGCTCGTTGACACAAGTGCGGCATCTTAGTAAAAAGTTGTTCATTGCTGCTTTGAGAGTTGCGATAGGAATAGCCGCAATTGTTGCCCGAATGGATTGTTTTAGTTCATCCAAATTTGTTGGCTTTGTTTTATAAACTTCTTGTTTACATAAACCCCACAAGAAAAAGTCAGGTGCAGTAAGGTCAGGCGACCTGGGGGGCCAACGAAATTCGGAGTTTCTTGAAATCAGTTTATTGGGAAATTTTCGTCGCAACTCTGTCATAACAGTCTGGGCTATGTGAGACGTTGCCCCATCTTGTTGAAACCACACAGAGTTAAAAGGAATTCTCTTTCGGCGTTGTTCTGGATAGAAAAATTCTTTCAGCATTTTCAAATAACGGTCTCCAGTAACCGTAACGGTGTGACCATTTTCTTCAAAAAAATAAGGCCCGACAATACAGTGTGAAGAAACCGCACACCACACTGTCACGCGAAGAGGATGCAATTCCGTCTCGTGGAGTATCTGTGGGTTAGAAGTACTCCATATTCGACAATTTCGTTTGTTCACATTGCCGTTTAAATCGAAATGGGCCTCATCAGACATGAAAAGGTAGTTTAACATGTTTTGGTCTTCTTCCACCATTTGCAGGATCTTCTGGCAAAATTCCAAGCGAATCGGCAAGTCTGCTGCATTCAGTTTGTTAACCATTTGAATTTTGTAGGGAAATAAGTCTAAATCTTTGTGCATTATTGTTAGCAAAGACTGTCGGCTGACACCCAGTTGAGCAGATAAGCTTCTTGTTGAAACCCTTGGATTGCTTTGCTGCAGCTACAGCAGCGATCGTTTCCTCCGTCCGAACTGGTGGGTTTCGATGATAAGGCCTTCTTGCGACTGTTCCTTGCTCAGCAAAATTATTCACCAGTCTCATTATGGTCCATCTGCTCGGGGGATCGCCGCCAAACATCCGCCTGTACTCTCTCTGTACCAAAACTACGGACTCCAGTGCGTGATAGCGGCGGACTATCCAAATTCTTGTTTGCGTGTCCCAGTTATCCATTTTAATAAATTTTAAAGATCAATCTGCAAATTAAAACAAAAATGGAACAGATAACTTAAAAAGAAAAAAAGTTATTCAATTTTTTTTTGGTAGCGGCTTTCATCAGCCACCCTGTACTTACACAACTGATCGAAAAAATTGATCGTAGCTCGATGTATACAATATGCAGAGGTCTGACCAACATCAAACTGTTAATCGGCTCCCAACGATTTAGAAGGAATTAGCTGATTTGCTGACGTAAGGGAAAACTGAGGTTGTATTGGGTATACGAAAAGAGTCCACGGAGCCATCGCTCATATTACTTTGTTCCCGTCTGAACTACAACCGATTGGACGAGTGTGTGAATGCGTCTGAAATGAGCGGTCACAATTCTGCTGCCGAGGCCCCATGTAGTAAATAAGTGGATATAAATTTTCAAACACTAAACGCCCATTACACAGCCAGACAAAATAGAAGTTCATGTCTTCGCATTTGATGAAACCAAAAGCTAATCAAAGTTAACTAATTTTTTTTGCTAATGATGGAAATTTTTTCTAACAAAAATAAACATAAATTTTAGGTAAAAATAAACATTAAAAATTAATTCCTCAACTCCAAAAATAGCGGGATGCCAAACTTTTCAGAAAAATCCAAAAAAAGAAAAACAATATTTGATTCAATTTTATATATTTTTCAGTGTTTACAGAGAATTTTAAAAATCACCCACTTTAAATATTTATAAAAATACAGATTTATGGGCTAAAAATTTATTTGATATGTAATTTACATCTTTCATTAACTTTTGGTTTCGTCAAATACGTAAAATCTTGTTGGACTGGGTTATTAATGTAGAGCGAACGAATGCACATTAGGAAACTACGAATATTAAAAAAAAAAACACTAAGCATGAAAGCGAAACGAAAAAAAACTATGCTGTTAGTGATTTAATAAATGAAAATAAACAACACACATGTAGATAGACACACACATATGTACATAGACATACTTACATATGTATGTAGCATGCAGTGAAAAGCCAAGCTCCTCAGCAGAGATGCTGAAATGATATTTAATGGATGTGGTAATACTAGTTCGAAAGTGTCTAGAATTGAACTAGTTACATAAGGACCAGTTGGAGATGCAAATATTCTTCTATTATATTATGTTTGTTATTATTTTTTTAATGAGCAATATTTAATAATTTTTATTTGAAGCGACTTTGATTTAGCTTCCGAATAAAAACATATTGAAACATCTGATTTTAAAAAATACAATTAGATTAAGACGGACATCAAACCTTAAACAAAATAAGACAAAATTTGGATTCGTAGTAAATTTTTTTGAAATTTTCATTTATTATTGTTTATATAATTTTTTTTACTTTTTCAAGCAGTCCAAAAAACTAAGACTTTCCACCACAGATCGGACAAGAACTTAGTGTCTATTAGGAATTAGTTCTGCCTAATTGCAGCTGCACGCGCCGCAATCAGATTGAGGTGTTTGGGCCATAAGCTATGGACACTCACTCTAGTATTTTTAAAATTTATTATTATTATTCTTCACTATTGTACACTCTCGCTACGTCCGAGGCGAACTTTTTCCATTCATATTCCCAGGGCCTTGAGCTCGTTGTTTGTGCGTTCGAAATTAGTAGGGGAATACCTGATATCTCTCGATTGTTTCCGAATACTTCGACATCCTAGCGACATACAGCGAAACTACTGGGCTGATGAGCTGGCTGGACAGGGGACCCTGGAGACGGTTTCATCGCAAAATAAGAGGATTGGGGTTCCCTTCAGAATCTATGGTCTGCACCTGGAATCATTTCAGCACCTTCTTTTAGCTGCTGTGCTCTCGTCGGGCAAAAGTTTCGATATCTGGGTTCTCACTATTTCGCTACACCTGCAGATATTGCGGGTGTAAATATCATAACCAATTGCTTGAAGCGGTTAATACGAACGTAAATCGCCACAGTTGGTCGTCCAAAGCCCCTTCTTCCTCTCTAGTTTCTTCCCTTCTCTTTTCTCCTCCCTTCCCCTGTATGGTATCACAACGGGCAAATTTTAAATATTTGCCCAAGTGGAGAAATTAGTTCAGTAGTGCAGTTCGTTTCAATTTTAACGATTTTCTACTCGATAACCCATTTCATAACGAAAATTTATAAGACAAAATTGGCTGTTTTGGTTAACAAGTCGATTATCACAAACTAAACGATAACAATTGTGGTGTGGTTAATTTAAACGGAAAAATAAGAATTGGTGGTTTTAATTAAGACAGTGAAATTACATTATCAAAATATTATTAAGCATTTAGCTTATGATTTATCGATTGGAAAGGAGGTAGTGAGTCCTCAATCTGTGGATCGACGCTTGCTCCGATATGTGAACAAATCTTTTCCATTTGGCTGAAAGGGAGTTCCTAAAAGTATTCCGGTTAACTCCAGACATAGCGGAGAACGCAATTGCTCAGCTTGACAGTCATCTTAGTGGTTCTAGAATAACAGCCAGTTCGACTGAAAAATAGGTAAATTTCAAGCTTATTCAATTCTAGATTCTACCTTTATGCTACTAGGTTCTGGCTGCACTGGGATTTTGTTATTGGGAATTTCCTTGAGTCAGAGAGGGAATTTTCAGAGGCTGGCTGCCTAGTTTGTTAAAGGTGAGATCATAAAAATTAAAAAAAAAAACTGTGTAATATTACACAATGCAATATTTTTAACATTTCGATGTATGAAATTTTATGAACTTTTTCAACTAGACCAAAACAGGTGACTTTCGTCAAAAATGAGACTAGACTCTTTTGTGTCTATTAGTAACTAGTTCACAACTGGTATAATACTGACACAGAGACCGAGTAGTTATTTAACTTGTTTAAAACTGACGCAGTGTTTGTTAATTGACATTTCGTAGGAATTCGCCTTATTAAAAATAGCAGTTGTCAGAAGATGAACTACGTCAACTACAAACTACAAATAGGTATTAAGTTAGCTCAGAACTACTAGCTTTGACTGCAGGGTATATGCAGATATGTATATACGTATGAATGCTGTTCATAAAAAATAATCGCTACTCTGTTTGTTCACAAGTGATTTAATTTTTCTGTGCAAACTCCAGACATACACAAACTGGTCGACCAGCCAACCAACAAACGTCCAGTCAACATCGGTTGTCCTCTGCAATTTGGTTTGTTTGCCACAAACACACACATTTTTCTTATTGTGATTCGCCAGCAAATGGTATTTGTTTGGCAGGGGGAGACCAACAGTTGGTTGGTTGCTACTGTCTGTTGTTTAATTGCAGTTGCGTTGGCTAAAAACCGCTCGCGGCACTTAAACGTGGTCGCAGCGGTTGGCTTGGTCGACGCCACGAATTCACAGTTAAAGTAATCGAAGTGAATGCACTGCTTCCAATTTGGCAGAAAATGTGAAAGGACGAAATGTCAAAAGCATGTCGTACTTGTAGCCATACATATACACATGCACATACATACATACATACATACATATGTATGTATGCATGTGTTTGAGTCTGCAATATACGCGTGAGTTAGTTGTTTTGCCCGCTAACCACGGGGCTCTGAAGTTAGTGTTGCTTGTAATTATTATTTCATCAAAAAAAAAAAAAAAAATTAATGGAAAAAATCAAAATACATGAAAAAAAAATATAAATACAAATGAAAATTCCTGGACTTGTTTCAAATTATTTATAGTGTACAGAATTTTCAATTGAATAACTGTGAATTGAGTTGTATGTATGTATACACAAAATATAAATTCGCGTGATTAAAATGCATTTTGAAAGGGTTATTGGATCATTTATAAAAAAAAAATATTTCATCGAAACGAAGCCGGCCATTAATAGAATTCGTTCTAGAAATGGCCGTCACCTTGGGCAATGCGAAAAATGCGTTACATATTTGAAAGGTTTTTACTCTGTAATAATCGGCCAAATAATTCTTTCATACGAAAATCATTATCCTTTTATCCATTTTTTGTTGATTTTAAGGAGACCCGGTGGTCTAGAAATTTCAAAAGATCGATTTTTTGTTTTTTGATATTTCGAAAGTATAGTATCTTAAGAATATACTGTGAAATTTTCATGTGGAAATTCCCCACTATATATCTTCTAAAGCCCATTAACTAGGTAGAGAGCGGTCCGCGCGCTCTAATACCTCAAAATTTAAGCTCATTTATCTCGAAACGACTTTTTTTTTTGACTGGTGTTGTCAAAAAAAAAAAACAAACACTATTCATCCAAATCGAATGAAATTTTAATATGTTGTTCATAACATCAATGGCTATCTATCGCCGTACTAGAATCAAATTATTATTTTAATTATTTCGTATTTTTTTTATTAAAAAACTGAAAACCCCAGTTCAAAGTGTCTAATTCAAAACCGCGCCATTTTATCATTGTTTTTCTTTTATTCTAGTACGGGACATAGCTACAGTCATGCTGATTAATATTTTTTTTTAGTTTTTGTGTTTCAAATAAATAGAAGAGTATCAAGCGAAGAGAGATTGTCGTCTTTGCCTATAAGGAGGCGAAAAGCTTCGTCGAAAAACTTTTCTATTGTATTGTAACACAGTATGTGAACAGCATTAAAAAATCGTTTATAGATGTTTTTCTTGTCTTCCGCCGAATCCTTAAATGAATATCATTTCATATTTTACCACAAATTTCATTGTAATCAACTTGTTTTTCTTCAACCTTCTTCGATATGTGTCAAAATAAAGACCAAAACAAAAAAATCATTTTGTCCACAAACCAAAATACTAATGAAAAAGGTAAGAAAGGAAAAATATATACCTGCAATAATTAAAAATTAATTATAAATGTTGCGCATTTGCCACATATTCTCAATACAAATGCGTGTAAATTCATGGTGTAATTTTCAAATCTATTTTTTTGTCCTGTTCCCGGACCCTGTGAAGGTGTAATTTTCAAATCTATTTTTTTGTCCTGTTCCCGGACCCTCTTTAAAAGGTTTTACCATAAATCGATAGAAAATTAAATTTTAGGGAGCTACCTGCAAGCTCAAGTCGTTAGCTATAATAGAAATATATTAAATTCATATGCTAAGTCGAAAAAGCCAGTCTGGCTAGATCCGGGTGCCCAACGGAGGGTTAAAGAAACTTTTAAAGATTGTGATTTGAAGCTTATTGGAGAAGCTTCACTATAAAGTTGACTATAAAACAGATGCAAAAGGTTTACTGGAAAAACGGTAACTTAGTCCACTTTTCATTCATTACCCATCACAGTAATGTAGATAATAATTTGACCTTCTCATAGATATTTTCTACTAATATAACTATGCCATGCCGTCTCATAGCCTCTCTGGGGCAAGTTACCCCAAGTGTTACAGCCGCGAAAGGATGTCCACAAGGGGGTGTACTATCGCCATTGCTATATTAGGTCTATCCTGGCTGACGATTTGGTACAAAGCCTTAACAATAAAGGGTATAAAACAATAGGATATGCAGATTGCATTTCGGTAATAATTAAAAGCAACCACGAATAATTATCAATCAACCCTTCCAAAACCACTATTATCCCATTTACCATGACAAAGGTTTTAAATATATGCACCCTGGGAACAAATGGAATAGACGTACCTCTAAAGAAAGAGGTTAAATATCTAGGAATTATCTTGGATAAAATACTCACTTGGGAGACCCACCTCAACTCAGTAATAAAAAGGGCAATGAAAAACCTTTGGGCAACAAAACAACTCTTGGGTAAATCCTGGGGTCGGAACCCTAAAATGACCTTCTGGATTTACACCCAAATGGTAAGACCTATTGCACTATATGGGGCTTCGGTATGGTGGGTTACAACAAATCAAACTACTGCTATATCAAAATTGTGTTAACTACAAAGGCTGGCGTATCTAAGCATAACAGGGGCCATGAGAACTACCCCAACTGCTGGCATGGAAGCGTTTTTAAATTTACCACCGCTACATTTAGCAATAAAGAGGAAGCTACTATGCAAGCACTCTCTTTTCATATGAAAGAAATACTTAAACCAGGAGATCTTACTGTACACCTCAATATCTTGAATAGGGTTCAACATGAAGTAGGCGTACTCCAGGCGAATGTCCACACGGAACCCGTACTCAATTTTATAAAGAGATACAAGGTTATCTTCCCGTCTAGGGAAGAGTGGAACACTAACCCCACATGGATAAAAGATGAGTCACAAAATCTGTGTACCATAGATGGTTCCAAAACGCTCCAAGGAGTAGGAGCAGGAATAATGGGGTCTAGAGCACACAAATCCCTAACACTAAGTAGAGATACCAAAATTTTCCATGCCGAGCTCTTCGCCATAATGGAAACAGTGGAAGTCATATCCAAAAGAGGGTTCGAGAAAGTAAAAATTAAAATACTTTCCGACAGCCATTCGGTTCTCAAAGCCTTGAATAGCTACACATTCAAGTCAAAAGTCTTAATCGTGTGTAACAATGCACTCAACAAACTGGTTACTCATAATTAGGTCTCACTGATTTGAGTACCAGACCAGAACATGAGGGACACGAAGGAAACTAGAGGGCAGACCTTTACGCCAAAAAAAAGGGGCAGAAGGGCTATTTATTGGACCAACTCCATTTTTCGGCTTTAACACAAATAATATAAAATAGAAAACCAAAAAATTTATCCAAATTAAATGCAGGGAACACTGGAACGGCACAAGCGGCCTTAATCACACCAAAAATTTTTTGAGCTTCAATGCCAACAGAGCAAAATCTGCTCTAACTCTAAATAAAAAGGGTCTCAGATTACTCTGTGGAGCATTTACAGGTCACTTTGCCTGTAATAAACACTTTAACACAATATAATTATCTACCACAAGATCATGCAGGTGAAGAGGAGTTTATGGAACACTTAATTACCAACTATGAGGCATTAGGCCACAGGAGACACAGAATCCTGGGCTCGTACCTACTAGAAGAGGAAGACCTACAATTGCTTCCTCCTAAGGAGCTGGTTCGATTTCTCGGCATACTAAATAATTATAATTAAGTAATTAGGGGCGCCGCCGTAGCCGAATGGGTTGGTGCGTGACTACCATTCGGAATTCATAGAGATAACGTAAGTTCGCATCTCGGTGAAACACCAAAATTAAGAAAAACATTTTTCTAATAGCGGTCGCCCCTTGGCAGGCAATGGCAGGCCGAGTGTATTTCTGTCATGAAAAATCTCCTCATATAACAATATCTGCCGTTCGGATTCGGCTTGAAAGTGTAGGTCCCTCCATTGTGGAACAACATCCAGACGCACACCACAAATAGGAGGAGGAGCTGGGCCAAACACCCAAAAAGGGTGTACGCGCCAATTATATGTATATATTGTATATATATTATATATAACTAGCTTTAACCCGCGGCCCCGCTCGCGTAGGAGTAGTTTTGAAAAATTTAGGATATGTATATAAAAGAATTACAAACAATAATTTCATAGAAAATAATTTTTTATTAATAACCATAATATTACAATACCCGGCATCAGTTCAGCATCATCAGTTGCTATGCCTCGTTGAAAAAAATCAGAACAACCAATCAGAAAAATATCAAGCAAAATTATTTTTATTAATTTTCTATCTCAAACCGTTTTTGAACTTTGCATTTGGGTCACAGTTGAACAGCTTATGCGGATTATGAAGTCTAGAGTGTGCTATAAATAGTGGGAAATAGGAAAAACTAAGATGTTTTAGATTAAATTTAAGCAAATATTCGATTATTAGTGACGAATGAGAGTGGTGGCGCGGCCTGGGGGCAGTGGGAAGGGAGTTCCATCATAAAAACATGCCTATAACCTTCATTGGGTGGAAATATGAATGTGTAAAAATTTTTACGTCATTTGGTGTTGTCGTTTCGTAGTGATGCGCGGACAACGTACAGACATTCACCTTTATAGTATAGATTAGGGGCGCACAATAGATCAATCTGGAGGCAGTGCATGAAGGCCTTAGCCTAACCCGTACAACCATTACCATGCCATGCCGCAAAGTATGGTATTTCTGATTAGTATGGCAAGAATTTTGGCTAGTATTAAAAATAATACAAACCTGAACTGCGTAGAATAATCCAATATAACGGGTGTGTGTGTGTTGGCGGAGTGATAACCGAGAAATTCCGTATCTAAGTCTCAATAACGGAAATAAATGCGGTCATACTGATAATACACAATATACCGAAGTACATACAAACATACAGGTGTACCAAAAATCTTCCTACTACGTGACAAGTTTCCGACCAAGCAGTTCGCTGGATGTGGCACAACTCTAAAAATATTCGGTAGTTTGGTCAGAAGAAAGCATTCCATCAACTTGCAATGCCACGGTGGCTGTGCTGCTAAGCTCTGGCAAGCAAATAAACATAATAAATACAAATATACATACATAGTACATATGTAAATCGATAAGCGTGCATGCGTCTGACTGGCTGCATAGGTATTTAATGGGGAGCTGCTGTCGCTGTGGCAAAAAGGATGCACTGGACGTCTAGCAGTTATTAGCCTATATGCGCATACATATACACATACTCGTACATATATACTTGTAGTACATGCATATGTGGTAGATAATACTCTGTTCGCTTGGCCGCTTTTGAGTATATTCAGCAACAGCTCTTCATTTGGATTTATTTTAATGTTACTCTGCTTTTTGTTATTGCTTTATGAGTTTCTAGAGTAAATTAATTTATTCGCCGACATGTGCCACTTTAGTTGCCGTTTTTGTTGTTTTCATTGTTGTTGACTGGTGTCATTGCCAAGTTTGTGTGTGCTGTGCTTTTTGTGGACATTGTTGTTGTTGTTGTTATGGTAGGCTCAGTGCTTTCGGTTATTATTGTATTATTACGCAAATTATTAGGTTTTTAAGCATTGCAATGAAAATTGTTGAACAACAACACTTCATCATGCACCATCCACACTTACATATGTGTTTCTGCGTGTGCGTTTGCATGTATGAATGCATGGTTTAACGGTTTGATGGAAAATTGTCCATGGTAGAGGCTGCTTACAGCAGACAATTCCATGCGCTCTAGTCATTTCGCTTTCGACACACACACACATATATGCAATTATTAACGCAATGCGTGCGAATATAATGAACCACACGCACAAACAAATTCGCACGCATTTAAAACCGTGCAATGAAAAGCCAAAGTAGTCAGCAAACATACTAGTACGATAGTGACTAGAATGGTACTAGTTGCAAAATGACCAATTAAACAACTATGCAAAGCAAATGATTTTACATTTAATAAAAATGCTTTAGAGCTTAGCTTTAAAGGGGTGAACCTATTAAATTTTACGAGTTCATTTTAACCAAAGTCCCCCACGTTGCTCTGAATATCCTGCTAGGCTTGCAATAGCTGTACTAAGATTTCGAAAATGTCTCAATTTATTTTAAATATATTAAATAATTTAAAAAGAAATGCAAAATAAAATAGGCTTCTTGGAATTATAAGATATTATAATTTTTCTTTTTATTTTCTTTTTATCGGATATAAAATTGAGTAGTTGCAAAACTTACAAAGCTTTCTTTTAACGTTACTTGTAAGGGGTCAACCGTCGTAGGGCTATTAAAAAAGTTCCCGGAACAACCGCTAGGTGACGCTCTAAGTGAACTGATTTGAGTTCTGTTCGTTTTTTCTTAGGTCGCCACATTTGTGTTTAACATTCTTACCAAAATTTTTTTGCTATTGCTTGACATTTGTAAAAGTTACGTCATCTACCTCTGTAGGTGTTTTCGATTTTTACAGTTTTAAAAATGGATTTAAATTTACAAAAACGGATTTGTTCAAGGGGGGAGACTGCTTTAGAGGCTTCGATCGATTTTTTCGTGGATTTTTTTGGGAAGGAAAGAAATATTCGATTGAAACGAAATTTTCTGGTTTTATAGTTATATATTTCAACAGTCTTCTCAAATTTTTTGATTAAAATATATGTCATATTATGCCTGGTACAAGCATTTTGCCGAGACGCATCGAGTGTGCATGTGTCGTGCGGCGGGAAAGATGCAGGTCGCAATTTTACACCTGAAACCAAAAACCCAAAAAGTTTTTTATTTTGGTTTAGTACAGCTTCTAGTTAAACCAAAAAAATTAAACAAAAAGTGAGAAATTCAAAAATTTTTCGCTAATTAAAAAAAATATAATTTTTTTGGAAAAACAAATTCACTTAAGATAGTTTAAAAAGTGGGTTAATCATAACTTTCTTAAGGTTTTTTAGGTTCAACGAGAAGAGAATTAATCCGAATACAATCAATGTTATCTCGTTTCGATAGGACGTTTAACTTTCTCCCTATCTTTCCCGCCAATTAGCAAAAATAAAAAACCGAGAAATCGCACTTCGAGCGATGAATTTGCTTCTGAAATTTTGAGGACACATTCTTGGATAGTTTGGGAAGACATTTATGAAAAAAAAATCGATTTTTTGATTCAATGGCGCAAAAACCTTAGAAATGTTGTTAAAATGATAATCTAAAGAAAACAGCCGCCTACGAGTTGCATGAACGCTTCAGAAGAAATCGTGAGTTTGTCCTAGATGACCACCGTCGTCATCGAGAACTGATGAAAACATCAATAAAGTGAAAGAATAAGTGATCAATAACCGCAAATTTACTATCAGAGAACTTTAAATTGTTTGGTCCCTAACGACCTGAAATTCACGCAAAAAAGGAATCGCGCGGATATCGTTACAGACATGATTTCCAAGGCTGAATAAGACCCAACAATTTTCAAACGCATTATTACTTAAGAAGAAAGGGTGCTTTATGAATACGACGGGCAATCCAGTCATCAGGTGAATCAGTTGAGAGCTCCGAATGAACCACGATAAAAAAAACCACGTCGTTTTAAGTCGTTTAGAAAGCGATGCTCACAGTTTTTAGGGATTGTAATGGTATTGCACACCACAAATTTTTGTCACGTGTTATGAGACGTTTTTCGTGAAGCATTGCGCCTAAAAGGAAAGGATTTGTGGGTAAAAAACTTGTGGACTTTGTACCAAGATAACGCACCGACGCACAGTGTCATTATTATCATTATTATAACGAAACGTCGGTCGAACAGCGATCGAATTCATCTTATATGGCTCCGTGCGATTTTTTTCGGTTTGAACAAGTCAGAAAACCATTAGAACCTTAGGAACACGTCTTAACAGTTGGAAGTAGTAGAACAATCGAAGACGGCGGATGTCTATACCGAAAATAGAGTTCCAGAAAAGTTTATAAAAAAACTCACCAAGACTAATAATATGAGTTCTTATGACTTATGTATGATAGTTTCTACTTTTTAGTCCATTTATATAAACTTGGTATATTAAAAACAAAAATTTTTTTATTTCTTCATCCGTCTAAAAACCGCAATGAATTTCACTCAACGGAATATTATTTGAAGTATTTTACGGCCAAAAGGCATAACAATATTAAAACAAAATATGAGGGTAGTAACGACATTATTTTAGCTAGCAATCGATTAGAGATCATTTATGTATGTATACCTACCGATGCCCCAAGATATAGGGGAAAATTTTAAAATTAGGACATCTTCTTTGGCAATGAGAAATATATTTTTCAATCATTTTCCGTGGATTAGAATTTGTTTTTCAATTATTAATTACTTCATTACTACAAAAATGTTATCTTTTTGCTAAAAGTAAAAACCCGTAGCCGAATGGGTTGGTGCGTGACTACCATTCAGAAGTCCATAGGTTCAAATCTACGTGATGAAAACATGAAAATGATGGAAACAACCTTTTTTCTAGTAGCGGTCGCCCCTCGGCAGGGAATAGCAAATCTTCGAGTAGATTTCTGCATTGACAAAGCTCCTCATAAAAAAATGTCTTCCGTTCGAAGTCGGCTTAAAGCTGTAAGCCCCATCCATTTGTGGCACAACTTGAAGACGCACGCCACAAAATGGGAGGAGGAGCTCGACCAAACACCTAACAGATGTGTACGCGCCAATTATTTACAATTTATTTTAAAGAAAAGTTAATCAAACTTGATATAGAAGATAATTAGAAACCAAATATTTGGTACCTTTGCTACTTTTAAGTAAAAGTTTATTTCCAAAAAAAAAAAGAATTTAATCCAATTTGGTAACAGAATGACTTTATCTCTCTCGCTGAAGCGTAATTAAAGAGGTAACACCACTCTAGAGACCGAAGAAATGTTTAACTTTGATGAATTATTTCGTAAGTGTGGATAAAGTGTCATGTGGATGCAAAATACTGCCGATTGAGCCAATCTTCGAAATCGCCATTTTTAAAACAGATTCACAATTGACATTTCTTAGGCCATTGACAGCTGCTAGCATTGAAAAAAGACGAACTAGTTATGCTGCAATGCAAACTGGTAACAGGCCAGCTGTGAAGTAGTTAGGTACTGCAAGTAGGCTAGTTCAGAACCAGTACGTTTTACTGCAGGGCTATTGCACATAGCAAATGGTTATTTATGCTATTTAGCTGTACTCAGACATGCGTATGGATATTTCATTGCTGCATTTTTATTAAGCGAAAACATCATTTGCTGTTATGTTATTTTGAATTTTCCAGCAATTAGCCTTGTTTACATTGGGTGCATTACTTAAGTACAGGTAAACGGGTGCGTGTCATCGTATCTACTTCTGGTAAATAATTTTCCGTTTATATGTACTTACAAATGTATGTAGGTGATGCAGCAGTTTATTTAGCAATTAAAAGTTGTTATTGCCTTAATCACTTTATTTGATGAGTGAGAAGTGTATATTTGCCGTTAAGTTGTCGAAAGGATGTAGGTATGTATGAATGATGCCATTGCTGGATGATGGATTTTATAAATTAATATTTATAAATACCAGGCATATTCATGCAAATGGATTCGGATAAGTGCAAAATTTATATGTAAATATGCGCAAATGTTCTTTCAATGGCTTAGAAGAGTACGCCACCGAAGATAATATACTCTGAGGAATAATGTGGCGGGTTAATCCCATTATTGAGACTGAGATTACAGAACACCTGGAATTCTTAGTTGAAACGACAGATTTCAGCTCAGGTTGGTGCATTAAAGATTTGGCTCCCACTTTGTTCATAAGACAAAAAAAAAGGTGAAGGTGACAAAAAGCTATAATTCCTCCAAATTCATCTAACAAAACTCGGTGAAGAAATTTCTCCATCTACTAGAGTTGAATAGGCGCATTTTTGATTTTATTGTAGAATGCCACTTTTGGCCATGTGGACAGAGTGATCTCTGGCCAGACTTTCCATCACTTACACCCAGTTATAGCATTACCTCCCTCCATCGGCTATTGAACCCATCAAAATATTTAACTCCATGTCATTAATCTCAGAAAGCCTATCAAGGTATCTGCCTTATACATATAAGTGCATTTCATTCGAAACATTTTAACCTACTCGTATGTTTATGTGGGCTTCTGGAAGAACGAATACTACAAGTAGATCATGGCACCTACAGTTTTTTTTATGAGAAGCTTTTCCATTGGCCGCCGAGGAGCGAATGCTATTATAAAAATCATTTTCTTCTATTGAACAATTACAATTTTAAGATATTCCTACCAAAATATCTGCTCGTTTAATATGGAATGGATCATCTATACTCCAATTTGTTATCGCTTATATATATAATTGGCGCGTACACGCTTTTCTTGGTGTTTGACCGATCTCATCCCTCCTATTTGTGGCGTGCGTCTTGATGTTGTTTTAGGGAGGGACCTACAGTTTCAAGCGACTCCGAACAGCAGATATTTTTTAAGAGAAGCTTTTTCATGGCAGAAATACACTCGGAGGTTTGCCATTGCCTGTAGAGGGGCGACTGCTATTAGAAAAAAGTTTTTCTTCATTTTGGTGTTTCACCGAGATTTGAACGTACGATTTCTCTGAATTCCAAATGGTAGTAACGCACCAACGCATTCAGCTACGGCGGCCGCCATTTGTTATCGCTTACCTTTTGGAAAAATTAAATCCAAGAAAATGGGATCACAAATATTGAACAAGCGGCGCCCACTTGAATCGATGCTGCCTTGAGTGAGGCATATAATTTAGAAGAATTTAAAGAAATTACGACAGAAATGAACTCTAGAATTATATAGAATAGAACAGAAATTAGGGCATATTAGACGTTGTTCAGTTGGGTAAAGCCCATTTTTTGGTGGCAAAATACTTCAGCATACTCCCAGAGAAGACGAAAGGTGTCATCCTTCGTATGGGGTTAAACTCATCTGAGGAAAACGAAAAATAAAAGTGTTTTAGCGACCATAGTAGAATTAGAAGTCATCTACGCAGACTGCAGAAGCTTTAGAGCACTTGTTTCTTGAATGTGACGACATTTTGGGAGGCTAGCAAAAGTACTTTTTCTCACCCAGCCTGTAGAGAAAGCAATCACCGAAAATGCGTTTAGACTTTCTCAAAGGTCTAGGATTAATGGAGCCAACAAATAGATCTTAAGGTTGCACTTCCAACTCAAAAAATGTATATCTATGAGGAGCAGGAGTAGGGATGCTACGAAATGCTACGGCACATAAAAATATTAGCTTGGGGAAAAAGAAATCCATTATTTTTTCGGTAGATAGCTGTAGTGATCGATATATCGTCCAGTATCGATCAAACAATTTAAAGTTTACGCTCGTTGTCAGGGTGACATTTTGCACTAAAAAATTTGTTTACTGTTTTTTGTTTATTCCATTCAGTTGTGAGTTACCGAAGGAGTTGTCCAGAAAACTGAGGAGCATGTTTACGTAACATGCCGCAGACCTGCCATGAGTACTTGAGCATTTTATATAGTTAATTAGTTTTTTTATAATTAATTTTATAGTTTTTTCTTTCGCTTTCTTTTATTTTCTCTACATGCTTTTCATTTGTTTTCTTTTATTCTATTCTCTTTCCATTTTCAGTGTATAACTCCTTTGGATTATCTCGCATCGATGTCAACGAAAATCTGCGATTGTGAAGCGTAGCTAAAACCAAGAACTAAAAAAATAAAATCTAGGCGGGTTATTTGAAGGCTGTGCCTCAAGTGTAAAATAAGAGGATTGATTATACGAATACGTCACTTGAAAATCTAGGAATTATCGTAAAAACATTTTGTTATTAATTCTATGTAAGTATAATTTATTGTTCCTAAATCCAAATAAATATGTATGTACATGAAATTGAATGAACTTTTTGGCAATTAACAGAAAAAAGGTTGTGCATATAAAATGTATGTCCAACTTCTTCTTCTTCTTGATTGGAGTGAAAACTGCTTACGCGACCTTGGCTGGGTTTAACAAAGCGCGGCAGTCATATTCTTTCTCGTGCTAACCGGCGCTAGTTGGACACACCAAGTGAACCCAAGTTCTTCTCCATCTAATCTTACGAACGCAGAGCAGGCCAAGTAGAGGTTATGACCCACTATTGTTATATAAAACGAAAAAAACTGTGGAAACGGTCTGTAAGTTTTTCACTATGACTCGTCTCAGTTACTATGCGTGACTTTATAATTTGCAACCAACAAAAAAGCAAGGGATTTTTCAACAAATATGTAGTCAAGGATGAGACATCACTGCTCAGCAACAACAAATATATTTTGTGCTGTACGCATGAATGTCATGTCAGTCGTTTCATATGCCATCGTCAGGTTTTAGATTTAAGGGGGGAAGCTGGTCTAGAATTTTGAAAAAATCGAAAAATTTTTTTTTGTCTTAAAAGGTGCTTTAGGGTCTTAGAAATAATATACCAAATGAGGGATGCCAGCAAAAATGTCTAAATGCCCAAATTTTTCATTCGACGGCAGTGCCTCGCAGGTATGATTTTACAATACTTACAACTTTAAACGCGTTTTTCTCGAAATCACTTTTTTTAAACTGGCCGAAGACATAACTCGAACAAATCTTTACCGATTCTTACGAAATTTTGACAATACATTCGAAATACCTTTCTCCGGAGACGTACGTAGGATTTTTTATTTATATTACATAGTTTTTTTTTTAATCAACAATTTTATGTCGTTCTTTATAGTGAAAATTGTAACTTTTTGTTCAAACGTGCACCATTTCGCGAAAAAACAAAATATCGAAAAAATCCTACGTACGTCTCTTTCTGTTGTTATATAGAAACTAAAAAAATTTTATTTTTTGATCCAGGACAAAAATTAAGGAGTTTACGTCTTCGGCAATGGACCCACTAGTAAAAAAGGCGCCTTAGGAGAACTGCTGGACAACGGCCATTTTGAAATTAATTCAGACGAAAAATTTTGTATTTGTACCATGAAAGCTATATTATTAAACCTATTTCACAGATTTTCGATTGATTCCTTTGTTGAGTCAAAATAAATTCATAAAATATGCCCATTTTTTGCGCTCTAGACCAGCTTCCCCCCTTAAATCCAGTGGTATGATCAAACAAAATTAAAATGCTGATTACTTCCATCTTCCTTTTCATTGCGAAATCGTAATTTATTGATTTGTAGTCGAACTCAAACAATAGCGTTAAAGTTAACTTCAGGTTCACTCGCAACTGGAAAATCGACCCTAAAAGTAAGTGTTATGCTTTTCTATTAAGTAAACATTTTTTGGAGAAATAACCTTGTTTCATTTATAATAAAAATGCATTAATAATGAAGGCACCTACAAATCATAAAGTGTAGTAAATCACCCTACTTGTAATAATCATTTCAAACTATGCATTTCTTTACCCGTCACTAATGGGCTTATTACGACTAAGCACTGGAGTCCATTGCAACATCTACCCTCCTTTCACAAGAGAAATATTTAGCTCTTCTTATTTGTGAGTCACTTTACAATAAACATGAGCAAGATATACCTACATAGATTATTAATTATGGACACTTGCCGTGGTCATTATTTTACTTTTTTTTAACTGAGCGGTAGCAACGACTTCGCTTCTGCACAGCAGGGAATTTATATTCATTTGCAGTTACAACTGCGATCAAAATAAAGGCAGTGGGCGATCAAATGGCTAGGCGACGTGATGATGGTGTCGTCTCCGCTCGTAGATTCAGCTTGCTTGGGATTCCAGATATAATTAAATCCCTACTGCGAACCAAAGATGCCAGAACGGCTAGCATTTTTTTTCGTAATTTTTAATAAGAAATTAAATAAAAGGCAAAATGGAATTTTTTATGATTGTAGAACCAAAAATGGGAATTTCCAAAATGGAAACTTTTTGGTAGCTCAGTTGAATGCAAGTACGGCATTTGATGTTCCTAGAAGCTGGAATACTAAAATATCTTTAATTGAAAATAATACAATATTGCTGTCGCAGAAATATCTCTTGCGGAATAAAAAATAAAACAGTAATAGAAATGTTTTGGATTAAAAATAAAAACAAATTTAGAAATTTTTTGGGATAAAAAATAAGAAAAAAATAATTTTTTTTAGAATTTTTTTTTTCATCAAAAAAATAAAAATGTTTTCCCCCAAAAAATTTCCAAACCAAAAATTTATTAGAGCTTACCAAAACAGTCTGCACAAGAAGACTTCGAAGAACTAAGCCACGAGATCTAGTCGCCAACACTGTATAATTGTTTGTAAAATATTTATACTTGTTTTTAAATTTCACTGTTAAGGATAGAATAATGTTACTTGTTAGCTTAAGCTAAGCGTAATACCATGAAATGTATACAAATTTTATAACGTTTAATAACAAAAAAAAAAAAAAAAAAAAAAAAAAAAACTTCTTTTTTTATTTTATATTCCAAAAGATTTCTAAAAAAAACAAATTGAATTCTAAAAAGTTTCTAAAAAAATACATACACATATTTTATCTTACAAATTAAAAAAACAGGTAAAATTTAAAAATGTTAAAAAGAATCAAAGATATTTTACCTTAAAAAACTCTAGTCCAAAATTTTCAATACTGCATAAATCTCAAAATTATGAAATTTGTTTTCAAATTATACGAGAGTTCCCTTTAATATTTTGAGCCTTTGCAACAGAACGTGTGATGAGCTTACAGCTATTTCGATATTTTTTTCGAAAAGGTTGGTATTTTTTAGCATAAACTTACATATTACGTTTTCCCTTACGAGCTGTATTTGTTTTTTTTTTCAGTGAGTTGAAAAATTCATTTCGCCCGAAAGATGGAAATAACTCGCGAAAATTTTTGTGTGACGATTTATTAAGATTTTCGACGTGGATTATCTAGACTCGAGTGCATTGATCAACTTACTGCATCTTTTAGTGTTGAAGCACCACACTCATTTAGCCACTGTAAATAAAACACTGATACAACGAGGTCCAACGTGGTCAACGAGCCTTGCAAGATGAATTTCGCGAAGGCTGTTCAAAAGCGGTTGTTGTGTCATAACCAATCGATGCTGTGGGTCAATGGAAAATGCAAGATCGCCTTGTGACATATCGCGAAATAGAGGTATTCTTGGGCACTAGCGGGACAGGCGTAGATTAAATACTGCATGAAAATTTGGTCGTCAAGAAGTTTTGTTCTCATTACTTTTGGTGTAAAGAAATGTTAAAGAAATTCAGCTGCGTTGGTTCAAAACATATCTATGACTTCATAACAGGTAACAAATCTTGGATCTGTGCATATGAGCCGAACACAAAATAGCAATCGGCAGTATGAGTGTTCCTAAGACAAGCTTAATCTCCTCAAAATTGTTTGTCTAAGAAGCACCTCTGAGAGTCTCATCATGTCGCAGTTGTAACATTAGAGAAACACTGAGTTTGTTTGCCACAAGTTTCGGAGAATCAAGGAAAGCCAGCCGCCAAAGACGAATCATCCTTCACCAAACAATGCGAGCACTCATGTATCGGCTTACGCAAGAGAGATTTTGAGCATTCAAATTATCAAGTTAATGGGTTATCCGCCTGGCAGTCTTTATTTGATACCTAATTATTTCTTTTTACTTCCAAACATCAAAAATAAAATGCAAGGGCAGCGTTTTTCAATGCCTGAATAAGCTATTGAAGCCTTTAAACAGTTTGTCTTGGAGTTATCCACTTCTGAGTGGCAAAAATGCTTTGGTTCCAGCGAATGCAGAAGTGTATTGATCGGAGATTCGAACCGTTATTAGGCGCAAAATGTAAAAGGCAACCCTCGTTTTTAAGCCTACAAATAAACTAATTAAAAAAAAAAAAATTTAAATAATTGGATCACTTTCCATGAAATCGCTCAGGAGTCAAACAGCAATTTCTAGACGCCCAGTAACATCATCGTTCCGGCTGATTTTTCGATTTACGATATGGGATTTTCATATCTCCCAAATTTGTTTAAAAAAAAATTAATGCATTTTCTAAAAATCTAAGCTTAAACTAAGATTCTGACGCATCACAGATGCTTTCTATTTTGAAGTTATTTCAAAATTAAATGAATTTATGTATGAACGCAATATTTTTATTTAAATTTTTCTGTTTGCCAGTACTACTATTTTTTTGCCCGTTATTGTATATGTCAAATATGTTTACCCAGAAATGCGCTGGCATTAGCTGATTAAATTATAAATGAAGCACGGGTTGTGTACCAAGGCGCCTATGCTATTGATTTTATTTTCAACACAAATATGCACACACACACACATTCATTCTTATGTAACATGCAGACAATTAACGCATATCCTCATTTTGAATGACTTGGGAAAGAAGCGATTTTATTTAATCTGCGGGCTTTTACATAATTTTTTCTCATCATCTGGGAATAAATGTAGGATGTTTTATGCCTCTAAGCAAGAAAGGTAAGTAAAGTAAAGTAGTTACGTAAGGCATTTCTGCAACAACGCCGGCAAAAAAAAATGTAAGTCTAAATTATTTGCGAAAATTGCGTCGATTTGCAAAATAAAACTGAAATCAAAATCACTAAACACTTCATTGGTTGCTAATAACTTGAAATAATAGAAAATCCTTTTCACCCAATAGAGAATCATAAAGAGAATTGGAAAAAGCCTAGCCACAAGCGCAAAAGTAATTGAACGATTAGGTGCTGATACAAACAGAAATTTTGCATGAGTATTTTTTCAACTATGAACGTACAAGTCAAGCATCTGTTTTTACATTTTTTATTCGCTTCTAGCTTTTATGCATAAAAGGCCAGTATTTGCTTCCTACTTTTCGATTTTGTTGCAAACGTGCAAATTGTGGCGAGTGGCAGCAGAGATTCTGAGTACAAGAATGCCAGTAGGAAAACTGAAACGATGAATACATATATTGCGGTAGTTTATGCGATAAGACTGGATGATCCTTTTGGTGTTCAACAGTATAGAGATATGCAATAAAATGCAGGTAGCTCTAAAGAAGATTGAGTATTGGTGCGAATTGCATGGTCTTTTGGTGAATCCTACAAAAAGTACCTTAGTGCTTTTCACTAGGAAACGCAATATGGAAGGCCTGTTAGTACCCAAACTGAAAGGAGTAACACTGCAACTGTCTTCTGAAGTTAAATATCTAGGAGTAATCCTAGATAGTAAACTTACCTGGAAGAAGCACGTCGAGCAGCAGGTCTCTCGAGCACTAAACGTCTTCTGGCAGTGTAAGAGAACCTTTGGCAAGACATGGGGTCTGGCTGTACATCACCCTGATTAGACCCGTTATTATATACGCCTCTGTAGTATGGTGGAAAGCCACAATGGTCAATTCCAGAGTAAAACCCATGAGGACGACATCTGGTGATGCCCTTAATGCCATTCTGAGCTTGCAACCTCTAGATCTTCAAATTCGAAAGGAAGCAATGAAGGCTGCGTACAAGCTCAAGTTAAACGGAGTCTGGGGAAATGAAGTAAGTACTGGCCACTGTCAGATATACCACCAGTTGTCGGAGCGATGCACACTCTTCTCGATGCCGCTGGACAATCGGGTGCCTGTCGTTAGCTTCGGTAGGAAGTATGATGTTTTGATCCCAGATAGAGATCAATGGTTAAGTCCAGAGAATCTATTAACGGGATACCAGCACACTTTCTACAGCGACGGATCCAAAACCAGCCATGGAAGCGTATCTGGATGGTACTTAGACGAAGACACTAAGTAATCCTATGCCACAGGACAGATGACCATGGTATTCCTTACGGAAGTATATGCCATCTTAAATGTGGCGTACTGGCTAATTGCGAAAAAGTGGCGGGGCAACAGTATTGGAATTTGTAATGACAGCCAAGCTGCACTGAAAGTCCTTGCTAACCCACGCTGCTCTTCGAAGTTAGTCGGTGATGGTAAGACAAAACTGAACAGTGTTGCAAAACACAACAAATTTAGTCTTATTTGGGTGCCTGGACATTGTGGTATTGCAGGGAACGAGTTAGCTGATAAATTGTCAAATCAAGGCTCTACAAGTATGCCACTAGGCCCTGAACCCTTTCTAGGTGTCAATTCCGCATCGATTCAACTATGGATTGACGGCTTCATGAGGTCTACCCACAGAGGTCGTTGGTCTGAGTTCAACTTGTGCAGAGTAGCCAAGTGCTTTGTGAAAGAACTAAATAGGAAAACCGCGACCTTTCTCCTAAAACTTAGCAGAAAGGACCTGAGAGTGCTGGTGGGTGTAACCACGTGGCACAATGTCTGTGGTCAGTATATGGCTACCATGGGGTCGTAGACAGCCCGATATGCCTACCCTGTCTTGAGAATGACGACACTGCAGAGCATTTTCTCTGTAGAAATCCTGCATTTTCCATAATCAGACTTAGGATATTGGGTTGCGATACACAGAGTATGGACAAAGTTCATACTCTTCCTCTGCCGGATCTCTTAAAATTCAAGAGATTTGCGGAATGTGACATCAAACTAATTTATTTTACCATCCACCTTTTATCTTTCCTATCTCTATTCTTTCTACTGATATCTATCCGGGTGCAGTACAATGGTCTACTGACTGAGTACTTGGACTTGTCCAACCCCCCACAAATCTAATCTAATCTAATCTAATCCAGCGTATAGAGAACCTAAATTTAAACGCTGCTCCTGTTTTTAATATTTTCGACTTACTGTCCATAAAGAGCACAGTTTGAATAATTTTCATCCCTGAGCTTTTCCGTGTTGCATTTTATCTAAAATAAAAAAATAAAAAAATTCTTGAAAATCAACCAACTGTGCTTCCTGCTTCTAACTGGGACGCATTTTTTTATGCCTGCATGACTGTTTGATTATTGAATGGCTGAGTTCAAAAAGCAATTTTCACTTTGATCCTTTTGCTTGGTATTGGCTATATGACCAAAAGAAAAATATCTGTATAACGGCTATTTCATTTTTATTCTATTTTTTAGCGCCTTTGGCATTCACAACAAATTAAATGCTCTTTTCACTTTGGAATAGTTCATCGAGGCTAGAAAACACAAATCAAAGCCTGTGTATGACATTTATTTATTCAGGCTATAAAAGTGTAAAGTGAATACGAAAAATTATTAGAATTGCTAAACGTGATTCCGCTCGAGAAAAAATGGCACGGCGACACTGAATTTCAATTTTCATTATGGATTAGATTATGGCACAAACATTTAAATGCAATTAGTTAAATTAAGCACACTAGAAAATCATAGGAGGTTTATAAGCTGAAAAATGACAGAACTACTGCAGAGAAAAAGGCTTTTCAATATTCTTTCATACAACGCTTGAACCGCTTGAAGGTAAGAAAGTGACCGTCAGTAGAAATATTATTAAAAAGTTAACGAGAATACAAATTATATGACTCTGAAATGCAATTAGGTGAGGAAATTCCAAACAATATTAGAAGAAGAGGGGTGGAAGAAAGGAATGAAACTTAGTACCAATACGCTTAATATATTTACGGCTCGAAAATATTGGGCGGAGTAGGCGCAGAGCTAGGCATCAGGCAGCCGTTCAAGCTATTGGATACACGGACATAAGGACATTGCAGGAAACGAAATTGTAGATGAGATTGCAAAGAGCACAATTTACATGCCATTTGAACAAGAAAACGACATAGTAAAATCCTTAAAGACGATCTACAATAGCATCGTTGCGGACATGAAAGGACTGATAGAAAGGAGGTGGAATAATCTAGCCACTTATCGTCCTCCCGATTAGCATTCATTGTATGAACAAGACAACGCTCTGTTTACTCCAATTTCCGTTAGCGACTTGGTAACTGCTTCCGGATGTATGTTATTGAAAAAGCACCCTCCATGTGCAGAGACAGTGAAGTGATTTCTCAATCGTATCGACTAGCGAGTGGGGCGCTGTCTCTACTGATTTGCTTTGCTGTGTGCATGTTGAGAAGGTGATAGCTTGTTGCTGATCTTTCCTTTCATGTGCCCATATAGCAATCGCTTTAACGTTTTTAACAGGAAGGATGATAGGCTAATCGGCCTGTAGTCCTTCGGTTTCGTATGTGTGGTTTTTCCTGCTTTGGGAATGAAGACCACTTTTACTTCAGTCCATTTCTTGGGGATATAATTTAGGCGTATTGTTGCCTCAAAAATTGAAGTGAGTCTAGGTGCAATCATACCTATTGTATGCTGCAGGTCAGCGGGGATAATTCCATCTGCTCTCGGGGATTTGTAAGGTTTAAAACTGCCGATGGCAAATTTTATGTTGTCCTCCGTTACAAAATCTATTGGGAGATCTCCATTGTGAATTATAGGTAGAACTCCGTCTTCATTGCATACACAACCTGGAAAGTGTGTCTGCATTATTAATTCTAGTGTTTCTTCCCTATTAGTTGTTCAAATCCGGTTGATACATTCCTGGGCATAATTTTCTGCTTTTTAAGTGTATTTCTGCGAATTCTTCCTCGAACGGTTTTTATGGCTGCACTGATTCGAACCACCCGAGGACGACCACTTCTTTTTCGTCTGTCACTTCAGACGTTTGTGAAAAACGATTGATTGTGCGGTTGATTTTCGAAATATTAGGTTTTTTCAGCAATTCGTAAACCTCACTTAGCTCCCCATCCCGTTGTTAACAAGCAAAATTTGCCACGAAACTGAGTATAAATTATGAGTAGACAAGAACAAAAGCAAAAATAAGGAAACTTTTTTCTGTAAATTTGTTCTCGCCGTTTGCATTGTAAAAATTGTCACAGAATTTATGGCCGGACTAAGTATGGCGTATACTTCCGCTTGGAATAAAATTTTTTTCTTGCCTAGCGCTTCCGAGTATATTTTTCCTGGTCCATGTCCTTATTGGTTTCAAATGGCATTTTTTAACTTTTACCTTTCAGTAAAAAATTTTCGTAGCTTATACGAAAATCGGACTAACCAACGATTCACTCATAAGACTGATTTAATTTGTTTATAAAAAAATCTGAAAAATTCTTTCGTTATTGGTTTCACACATTGGTTGACATTTTTTAGCCATTAGATTTCAGTAAAACTTTTTCGTACTGACTAATCCAAAGATGAGTTTCTTTTAAAAAATCTGAAGAATTCTTTCGTTAAAATTACATTTTTTTTGTCAATTTTTTAATAAGTGAAAGTTAGAAATCTTATTCTGTGGAACTATTTGTGTAGAAGCATTTGCGCTAAAAACTTTCGATTGAATTTTATGCACACTGTTCGTGGTTATGGCACGACTTCTTGAACGAGATGGGAAAACGAATACGAAAATTAATAAAATTCGAAATTTCACTCACACCACAGACATTTGAGAGCTTCGAAGTCACATAAAAATAAAAAGAGACTAGACAGAGAATAATATCAACGGCTTAATTATAATTGAAATATGAAACAATTAAAAGCGATGACAAAATCACTTGAAAAAGCTTGCAAAAGATTATGGCAGCGCATCAAAGAATGTAAACATGCACTCGTATGCGATATGAACAGGTGGAGAAACGAAATCAAAGACATAGACACAATCGTAGCACAGAAGTACATAAATGGATACAAAAAACAAACCAAACAACAGAAAAAAATCAATTGCAACAAAAGCCACAAGGCGCGCTCGTTAAGCCACAAGCCATGACGTGTAAAAATAAGCAGGTGAAGCTATGAAGATCTGAAAGCAACACGCTGACTGCGGCAAGTTAGTTACTAGCAGCTAAAGCTAAGTGTTGCTAAGGTTATGCCATGCCCGCGCTGCCGCCGCTGTGTCGTTAATATCTTTATTACTGTAAGTGTGAAAATTGAAATGGAAATAAAAGCGCGCTTAACTAGAAAACAAAAACAAATAAAAAAATCATTTCGAATGGAGCATCAAATATGCGATCATATGCAGCCTTTGGCTGAGATAACGGTAGCAAGTCAAGTCAACACCGTCCGGCTGTTAGCAGCCATCAGCAGCACGACCTACGTCAATGCCAATGAATGCAAAGTTAGCATAAAATTTGAGAGTCTGAAAATGCTCACTTCTTCTCTCTCTCTCTCTCCGCCCATTAACGGTGGTTTAGCACTACCTTTGAGCGTTTTGAAACTTTTGAGGTTTGTAAAAAAAAACAAAAAACGAAGCCGGGCTAAAACACGTGCAACGAGTTGGCAATGCAGTGCAGCTGTTAGACCACACACTGGCTTGCCTGCCTGTCTTTGACAAATGTCTTATGAGCGCCCGTACCCGTTTTGAGCATCTGCGACTGAATGGCATCTTGTCTCTGAGCGTTTCAATAAGTCGTGTTTGTGGCACTCAGCGTGTCTTGGCTTTTTGTTAGGCAAATTCACTTTCGATTCAGTCAGTCTCTGACTAAGTTCCAGCCGCCCGTTGCATGCTTTTTCAAATCAGTTTTATAGCGCGACTTGAAAAGTAATAACGTCAGCTCGGTTGGGCTGTTCGATCGCGTTACGAGTTGTTAAGACGTTGTACTGCATTTATGATATGTGGACGATCGGATTTTTATTGCCTT
This sequence comes from Anastrepha obliqua, assembly GCF_027943255.1. NCBI lineage: Eukaryota > Metazoa > Arthropoda > Insecta > Diptera > Tephritidae > Anastrepha > Anastrepha obliqua. The sequence continues at coordinate 155,632,712 of NC_072892.1, read as the reverse complement.
TAGTACGCACGAATGCCATTTAGATATTTGTGGGAAAAGTATGTTGTGATTGTAGTTTTTGCACTTCTTAAGAGAAAACACAAATATTGCTGACTTCTGGGGTTTTTTCGCAGCTGCATGTGAAGCGATTAATGATTTTACACGACGGAACAGTGAAATTAATATCACTTTTATAAAAAAAATATTGAAAAACGTGTGTATAAAATTGAAAATGGGAAATTTCTGAAAAATAAAAAAAATGTATTCAGTAATTTTGCACGTCTGTTCACGCATAGTTTGAAACAAAATATTTTTTAAAAATTGTTTTGTGGATTGGAACTCATATAATGCGGAAACAAATTTTGAGGGAATTAATGTGGACACTTTTCTACCAAAAAAATGTTTATACCTAGATACATCAGCAAATTAGAGGACTTCATTAAGAGGCTTCATAAGGATTTAAAAAATTTATAAAAACTGAGCTAACGCAGTTGGTCTCCAAGTTATCGATTACCGTTAGATAGCTGAGAAAGGCAAAGTTGAAAGTTTCCTTTCTTCTCAAATAAAAAACAAAAATTGCCAAGAAAACAAATTAGGAAAAAATTGGCAATTTTGAAATTCTCAGCACAAATTAATAAAAACATTTAGTTAAAAAAAGTGTATGTAAAATTACAAAAAAAAATATAAAAATTATATAACATTTCAAAAGAATAATACAGAAAATAGTACAAAACAAAATTGAAAAAATCATACAATTTTGAAATCCTTAGCAAATATTAATAAAAACAGTTATTGAAAAAATTCTATGAAATGTCAACAAAAAAAGTGTTAAAATTGCCCAAAAAAAAATAATATAAAATTGAAACAAAAATTGGCAATTTTGAAATTCAAAAATTAAAACAAAAAATTATATAAAATTGCCCAAAAAAAAAGAATATTGAAATTCTCAGCACGATTTAATGAAAAGAATTATTTAAAAAAAAAAAAAAGAAATTGCAAAAAAAAGATGCGAAAACTATATAAAATTTGCCAAAAGAAAAAATTAAAAATTTATAAATAATTGCGAAAAACAGAAAATTGCCAATTTTAAAATTCTCCGCAAAAATTAATAAAAGTTATTAAAACAAAAATTATATAAAGAAAAAAAGAATTGGAAAAATTTGCAATTTTGAAATTCTCAACACAAATTAATAAAAACAAATATTTATGCCTTTTTAAAATCTTCTGGATTAGATTAGGTTTTTTATGTTCGACGTCATGGTCTTTTGTCTCTTCTACTCATCAAAGTACCTCATCCCAACCCAGTTTCCTTATTAAAACCCGAAGGCAGGTGGGTTGGATTAAGCGTAATCTAATCTAAGATCTTCTGGACTATGCAGGACGTCATCAGATGACAGTTCTCGTTGATTTCCATTTCAGAGATTTGGGAGAGAAACATCGCAGATGGCGGAACTCCAAGGACACTCTTGTAACTATTGTAAAAATGTTTAGCCCGCTACCTGAAGCTATTTTAAACCAGAAATTCCAAGTAAGGAAAGGTAGCCGTTTATATTAGTTAGATGGCTCTAAACTTCAAGGCAAAGTAAAAGGCCGAGTCTTTCGTCGAAGTTCATCCCTATTATTATTATGAGGGGATTTAGCACTGCGACATGAAAGAGCTATTGTGCCTCCTTCATAGATTCAGAGTATTTCTGTGAAGTATCTAGTAAATCACGCTTTTCCGTTGCCAGATTAGATTTGGATTTATTGGAGATTGCCAGATTAAGATAGCGTCTATAAAGCTGAGTTTTCAACGATTATGGAGAATGTATCGCTAATCGAGATAGAACCATAAGGAAGTAGAAAGTGTATTAATTTTTAGTAAAAGCCAAAAGCTGCAATTAGAGGTCTAACCTGATACTAAACCTAACTTATACTAAACTTGCACAGGACTTTAAATGGCTGAACAAAAGAGTACGACTTCACTTAGTTTACAGATCATAGGAAATATTTAGAGGGATGCTTCAATGAAAATTAATTTCCAAGTCAAGTAAGCCCAAGCAGTTTAATTCTGGAAAACAATGCATTGACATACCAGGCCTATTGCAAACTGCTATTCAGAGCATTTATAAATAGGCAAGCTGGTCAAAGATGAAATCAAAGTTCGGATTTCTAGCCAAATGTGGTCAAAATAGGATCGAAGACGATCCCAAAGCGTGGACGTTCTGAGACGACAAGACATATATATCAAATATTCTTGGAGCGACGTTTAAGAGTAAGACATGCGAAAAGGTTGGCATTAACTTTTCTGCTTGTCTTTAAATAAAACCTTTATTTAGAGGATCTGATAAAATTCATCAGCTGCACCCGATGGTTCAGCAAGGGGTAGAAATTAGTCTAACTCTGTTATAATATTGCGGTTCTCTGCTCGAGCGCACCGTTGTTTTCAGCGGCTATCCCCACAACATATCGCACTGGATCTTGCATAGATTTAACTCTCTGACTTTGTATAAAATTTTAGCAGCACCCTTTTTTTAATTTTTTTTTATAAAATTGTGTTTTAAAAAATTTAGTGGTGGAAAAATTTTTTTATATAATAATTGTTACTGCAACAATTTTTTTTTTTTTTTTATAAAAACAAAGAGATATGAGGATTTGCTTCCAACTGATTTTTAGCAGTTTGAAATTTTTTTGTAATAAGGGTTTATATAAAACTTTACGCGCAATAATTTTTTATAAATATTTTTTTTTGTTACAAAAAATTTTGTATAAAATTTTAAGCTCAACAATTTTTTGTAAACATTGTCTTATGGAATGATTTATTTTTTATTTTTTTCATATTTAGTGGCGAAAAAAAATTTCTACAGAAAAAGTTGTTTTTGTTAAAGTTTTCATAAAAAGTACAGCAAAAAAGGTATTAGTATTTGCTTCCGACCGATTCTTATGCGGTATAAGTTTTTTCTAATAAATGTTCGCATGCAATTTTTTCACAAATTTAGACACAACATTTTTTATGATAAATTTTTTCATGATGAAAAACAAAATGTAAGTGGAAAAAATGTATATTTTTTACAAAATTTTTGTTAAAGGAAGCTCTTTAAAAAACCGTTTTTTTATAGAAATTTTTTTCACAATTAAAAATATATTTTTGGAGTGGAAAAAAATTATAATTTTTTATAAAAAATTTTTGAAGAGTAAATTTTTTGCAAACAATTTTTTAGGCACACATTTTTTTATAATACATGTTTTCATAATTGAAAAAATTCAAGCAGAAAAAATTTATAATTTTTTAATATAGAAAAATAGTTTTTGATGGTGAAAAAATTTTTGAAGCATAAAAAATTTGTTTTTTAATTAATACACTTCAAACAATTTTTTTTTAATTATGAAAAAATTTTTAAACAATTATAAAATCTTTCCACTTGAATTTTTTCATAATTAAAAAAAAATTAAAACGTGTTGTGTTTAAAAAAAAATTTTTTGTAAAAAAATTATAAATTTTTTCCACTCACAGGTAATTTTTTTTAATAAAAAAAAAAATTTTAAGTTGAAAAAATTAATAATTAAAAAAAATATTTGTTTTTAGCGCACCACATTTTTTTATAGTAAATTTTTCATAATTAAAAACTTTTGAAGTGGAAAAAATTTATAATTTTTTAGTTATTTTTATGTTAATTGCAAAAAAATTTTTGAAGTGGAAAAAATTTATAATTTTTTAGAAAATTTGTTTTTTAATTAAACCACTTCAAAAATATTATAAAAAAACTTTTTGTAAAAAATTATAAATTTTTTTCTACTGCAAAATTTTTGTTGAATTATGAAAAAATTTACTATAAAAAAATGTTCTTTTTTACAAGAGTTTTCTTTTACAAAAATTTTTATTTTTAAACGATTGTGTCTAAATATCGGTCAAATTATTGTCTCTTTTTTGTTTTGTTCTTCTAAACTGTCAGTTCTGTTATTTGTGTCTCTCCAAAAGACATTATATTATAATTCTATTAAAAAATTAAAACCAGCTACAAACAAAACAGAAGTACCTATTTAACAGTATATATCCACACATATACATACATTGAAATAAATGGGTATGTGTGAGTTACTATTTAAACAAATTATTCGTTCTTTGCAAACTCAGATTGCCCAACGGTCCAAATGCGGCCTTTCGATTGTCACACATTAGATTAAATTTCACTTTCACGACAAGTCTTAGTAAAATAATATAATGATGCCGAAGCTAAGATATAGAGAAAGGAAAAAATAAGACAAAACCAACAATAATAATAATAAAAGTAGAAAAGAAAATGTAAAAAAAATGTATAAAATCTACTAATAAATGCAAGAATTCGAAAAGAAGTAGCAGGCGATAGTAGAAATAGTGAGTAGTCGATATTCGATATTTGAACAAGGTTAGTGATTGTTTAAAGGTCATAAATATTTATTAATGCGTCGAATGAGAAGTTAGAGGAATGAACGATTTTTACGACTGGGAACTAGCGAGCGATGCTTTAAGCGCTTAAAACTAGGTTTTAGTGACTTTTGTGGTTTACAGAATTTTTTTATTCATTTACCATTTTTTTGTTTTCAAAGTGAGCTTCTGCAAACTTTCTTTGAAAAGAAAAACCAAAGCAAAAAATCAGAGCATGTGAATATTTTCGAATATCTGCACAAAAGTGAACAAATTTAGCACACTTTTATTTAAATAGTTTTTTGTTTTGTTCATAACAGTCAATGCAGAGATAAACGGAGTACAAAACAAAGCACCTGAAAAACAAACTAAATTTACGAAAACCAACAATTATTTGCACTTTAAAGCAATGCAACAACATTTAGTTTGGCTAACTGATGCTGTCGCGCATATTTGGCGTAAATAATTGAGCCGATTGTGGCAAACGAACAAAAACCAAAAATTAAAAAAAAGAGTAGTGTTTGAATCGAGTGCAACAAAATAATAAGCGCAGTTTAAGCTGTGTAGCGAAGATAGAACGACACAACCAACTTCAAAAGCAAACCACGAATCTGCCGCAACCGCGAAATCAATAAAACAAAAAACAAAAAAGCTAATAATATAATAATAATAAACACTAACAAAAGCAAAGCTGTGTGGCACGAAGCACAGCGAATTGGAGCTCCACAATGCAAAGGATGGATGCGGTCAATTGGATGCAGCTCGGCTTGTTGCTGGCGCTTGGTAAGCTACATAAAATGTTTTTTTCTTCTATGTACAACAACTATTTACAATCATTTTTACCCACTTCAGTGAAGTGCTTATTTTGTGCTTCCAAGGCACGGCAGTAACTGCTTCGGTTTTTAGATGGATTTTGTAAGTGTTGAATGAAACTGCGCAGATTCCTCAATAGGAAAATAAAATATTGTATAAACAGATAAATAAAAATCATGCAAAAGAGATCTTCAAAATTGCGTTTAAACGGTCAATTAGTAGCGCCTCTACTGCCAAGGCTGTGAACTTTGGCGAATAAACTTTACGCTTGTAATGAGTGCAATTGCTTGGCAATTGATGAGAGTAGAGCAAGGTTAGGCCAGAAGAAGCGCGTGGTGATTATGACGATAATGATGGTTGTGGTTGTGGTGGTGGTGGTGAGGCAATGAAACGAAAGTTAAGTATTCTGTGCAAAAAGTAACCGCAATTCATTTCATTACTTTAATGTAGAGACCCTAACTGAAACTTTATCACTTTAAAGGAAAAAAAAAATTTAATGCAAATTTGAGCAGAAGGGGGATAAGTTTAGTTAAGGGGTTTTTCAATGCTAGATTTATGTGACTTTGCATAAACATGAATTTATAGCAGCAAAACGAAACGACTAGCAGCCATCGGAACAATGCTTCGAATAGAAAAAAAAAGAAATAAATAAATAAAATTTTAAAAAATATGTAATAAATAAATAAAAAAAGCTCAGAAGTTTGTTGCAGCTTTCTTTGAAAAATATACGAGCTGTACCAGCGTCAAGGACATGTCGTCAACTTTATTTCTGAAATAGTTGGTAATCATGCTTCTTTAGAGCCCACTACCAATCAAAATGGAATGCGCAATTCACTTTCCGGACTGTGTCAGTGTGGGAGAGAACAATGAAGACACTGAGGGCATCCGGTTCTTAATGGCTACACGCAGCGAATTCTCCCTGGGCTGTAAAATTTTTACAGTGAATAAACTAAATGGGCGATTACCACCTTCAGTCCATTTAAATCACCAGGTGTTTATAACATACAGCCATGTTCTACTACAGCACGGCGTGAGTGTATTAGCACCGGTTTTTACAAATATTTTCAGGATTAACCTGGAATTAGGCACAGAGCCTAAACATAGGAGTAAAGCCAGAGTAGCGTTCATTAAGAAAGCAGGCCAAAAGCCTTTATACCCATAAGCTTAACTTTTTTCCTACTCAAAGCTATGGAAAAAATAGGAATTCGCCTCTCCGTGTTGAACAATACGCTTACCAGTCAGGCAAGTCGACAGAAATTACCATACATGGCCTTACGACCAAGATCGATAAAGCGTTGGCTGCTAAGGATATTGCCCTCTGTACATCGGTTGACATTGTGGGGGCATTCGACAATGCTTCTTTCAGCTCTATTGAGCAAGGCATGGTTAGGAAGGAAATAGAAAGACTAATCATAACATGGGTTCTCAATATGCAGAGGAATAGAACAACAATCTTTGAAACTGGGCCAAAAAGATTATGTGTTAGTCAACCAAAGGACGCCCCCGAAGGAGGCGTTTTATCACCGCTCATTTGGCTTTTGATCATTAACGAGCTCCTACTTACTCTCGATGATCTCGGATACGAAGTGCAGGGCTTTGCGGACGATCTAGTCATCATGGTTAGAGGCAAAATTGACTCTACTATAACTGAGCGCATGCAACTAGCTCTCGACATCACGCAAAACTGGTGACGGGAGAAAGGACTGTCGTTAAATCCGAATAAAACATGTGTGGTACCCTTCACTCGAAGAAGAAAACTAAGTCTAGACACCCTTAAATTAGGGGACACCGGTTCAACTTTATCTGGGGACATGAAATATTTGGGATTAATCCTTGATAGAACCTTGAAAAAATCAGTTGTCGTACATCACAAATAAAGCTTTGAAGCCTTGAGAGCAATATACATATGCCAAAGGCATGGGGTATGCGGCCAAAGATAATGGCATGGTCTTGTAAGACAATAATAGTGGCAATGATCGCCTATGCCTCTCTGGTATGGTGGCCAAAAGTAGACCAAACTAAGACTCAGATAACACTTAAAAAGGGAAAAAGGACAACCTTGCTGAGTGTAACGGGAGCAATGCGAACCTGCCCCACAGCTGCTTTAGGAATGATCACTGGACTCATTCCACTCTATCTTGTAGCCAAAGGGTCGGCAGTCAGTGCAGCTCTACAGGACATGTAAGAATTCTGTGTTCAATCCTGAACTCTCCGTGCCTGACAGTCGACGGCAAGATGGAAAGGAAACCTGAATTATCCAAGAAAATCAAAGTGGTCATTAGTGACCGCTCAGCGTGGAGAAACAATGAAATATCCTTAAAACAGGGCGCACAGGTGTGGTTTACTGATGGGTCCAAAATAGAGGACGGTAGTGCCGGGGCTAGAATTGTCAGACCACATTTCAAAAAAGCAATAGCAATGAGAAAAACCACTTCCATTTTTTAGGCGGAGGTCCACGTCTTAGAGCTGTGTGCCAGAGAATGTCCTCATTCCCATCAAAGGGAATATTTCAAAATACTCAACACCCTAGTATCAAGAAACTCTGTTACCTTGATCTGGGTTCCGGTACATGAGGGGTATGAAGGGAATGCGGGGGTAAATAACAGCTTCAAAAGAACCTTTCTAGGTGAGCAGGAACAATGAGGCCTAATCGATTATTGGGGAGCCAAATCGGGTATGCAGCAATCGAAAAGACTCATAGATCCAGAACGGATAAAGGCAGAAGGAATCCTGAACCTAAGCAGAATGGACATACAACTTTACAGTGAACTACTAACAGAACACTGTAACCTTAATTACCATATGAAAAAGATAAGTGGGATACGAAACGATTCCTGTAGACTCTGCAAAGAGGCACAAGAAACAGCAGAGCACGTTCTATGCGACTGCCCAGCAGTGGCACGACGAAGTCTAAATTACCTTGGAAATGGGGCTATAGATCCAACCTTTTCGTAGAGATTAAGCCTACAGCAGTTTTAAGCTTTATTAACAGCCTAAAACTGTTTGAGTAGGCTACATGGCTGCACAATAGATCTCTTCAGGTCGCAGTGCACAAACAGCCAATCAATAATAATAATAATGACAAAACTGGCCAATAATGCCACCACTCGGAATACTGCGCCAGAGCATATAAATACGAGGGCCGGCCACTTGAAAAGTACGTGCAAAGTCAGAGTGATGGCACTACTGGCACGTATCGAGGTTATGTTGAGTTAGTAGCATCTATGAGAAGAACACACATCAAATTTCAGCCACTTGGACTATTCCTTCGTGCTTGGCATTCGTTTGAATCGAGGAAGTCGAGTGCTTTCCCTTTTCCTCCACGACGATACACCAGTTCACGCCTCAGCAGTTAAGGTCGCAATACTCGTATTAATGGAAATAAGATTCCAACTTGTTTCACATGCCTCCCGTTCTCCACAAGTGGCTTCCTCGGACTACTATTTGTCCCCCAATACGAAGGAATGGCTGGCGAGGATTTCGAAACGATTGGCAATTTTTCAGATTTGGACATATCCTATTAAATATACGGAAGGGATCAACAAACTAGAACATCGTTGGACGATATGTAAATATAAGCCCAAAAGGAGACTATGTTGAAAAATAAGGTTTATCCTTAGATTATATTAGATTTGTAGGGGGTTGGACAAGTCCAAGCTCTCAGTTAGGGGACCATTGTACTACACCCGGATAGAATTCAGTAGAAAGAATAGAGATAGGAAAGATAAAAAGTGGGTCAAAGGGTTCAGGGCCTAGTGGTATGCTTGCAGAACCTTCATTAGCCAGTTTATCAGCTAACTCGTTCCCTGTAATACCACAATGTCCAGGCACCCAAATAAGACTAACTTTGTTGTGTTCTGAAACACTGTTCAGTTTTGTCTTACATCCACCAACTAATTTTGAAGAGCAGCGTGGGTTAGAAAAGGCTTTCAGTGCACCTTTTTCTCAGTTAGATATTTATAGACTTCCGTAAGGACTACCGTGGCCATCTGACATAGGAGTACTTAGTGTCTTCGTCTAAGTATCATTCAGATCCGCTACCATCACTGGTTTTGGATCCGCCAATGTAGAAAGTGTGCTGATATCCCATTAATAAGTTCTTTGGACTTAACCATTGATCTCTATCTGGGATCAAAACATCATACTTCCTACCGAAGCTAACGAAAGGCACCCGATTGTCCACTGGGATCGAGAACAGTGCGTACCGCTCCGACAACTGGTGGTATATCTGACAGTGGCCAATGTTTTCTTCGTTTCCCCAGACTCCGTTTAACTTGACCCTGTATGCCGCCTTCATCACTTCCTTTCGTATTTAAAGATCTACAAACTATTAAGTTATTTTTAGCTTTTCCCGACTTTTCAAATATACTTCGTATAGTTAAAATTAAATCACTTAAGATTTTATTTATTCAAAAAATAGTAAAAAATGAGTCTCGAGGGTAAAATAACTATTCACAATGATGAAGTGACCTCATCTATTTTTACGTATTTTTAAAACCAACAACCAACAAACAATTATTTTCTGGACTTTTCAAACGCCCCTCGTTCATCTCTGCAAATGCATTGTCTTCTTCACAAATTGGTGCGGGTTTTCTAATTCTTAATTCTAAAAATATTGGGTCCTTATATAATATAATTGCTGAGCTTATGACGAGTTAAAAAAGAAAAATATTTTCAGCCAAATTAGATTTCCGATTCGACAACTCCAAACTGACTCAATTTGATCTTTTTCTTACATAATCTGATACTTTTGAGCGAAATCCTTATCAAAGGTAATGAAAGAAGAAATATTTATCAATTCATTTTGTTTCTCATTGGCCTCATCATCGCAGTGAGGCTTTTAAGCGCGAAGGTTCCGTCAATGAATAAACAATTTATGATTAAAAATAAGCATTTTTGTGGACCACCCTGCATATGCGGTAGCCGAAATGTTTATATTTTACAGTGTTTTCATTATGTTTTTTTTGTTTTGTTTTTAATTATCTTGACAACTAGCATCGCCATAAAAGTTATTCACCGGCGCACCGGTTCACTTTCGTTTTCTATGGCTTTATTTAGTGTTGTACTTGTGCAGTCAATGCTGTAATTATTTTATCCAGCCAGTTTTTATTTCTTCTTAAATTGTTTATAAGAGCATCTATGTAGACTAAGTAGTTAAACTAGTTGGCGACTGCGCTGCAATGCATTAAGCAATTGTGAGCGCCACTTTTTTCTGTTAATTACCACAATTTTGCTTTATTCGTTTGCGTCGCTCGGTGACAATGAAAGTAACGGTTTCTCGGTTAGGAGTTTCTTTAACAGTTTTATGGTGAAATTGTGACAGTTATCGCTTATTAAAGCAAACAACTATTGGTGGTGCGGACTATACTTTAATTTATTTACTTACAATTACATTTTATGAAGTTTATTGCTCCTTAGTTTGTTTCATTTGGGTTGACTTTTAATTGCACAAACTGAAGTGGTTTGAATGGGATGTGCATGCATATGTATTAAAAATACAACTGATTTTATTTAAACACTTATTGTTAATGAAAGCTCCCATATTTGTATGTAAATGCACGTGCGGTTCAGCAGGAGGATAGCAACAACACTGGACATGTAGATGCATTATTGAGTGACCTAGAAAGTAGGAGCCTCAGGGGTACCCTAGCGTGAAAAGCCCATGAGCAAGATTTGTGCAACTAAAAAGCGAGAAGTCACCTTAGATTATTGCAAAGGTGAAGGGTGACAAATTTGATTGAAGGTCCTATAAAAACTGAAGTGGCCCTTCTCGAGCGCGTAACAGCTTCAAGCCGTGTCTGTTTCGACATTTCTTATTGTTGTTTGAGTAGCTGGGTTTCCTTAATTGGGATAAACTTAATTAACGTTAAACGTCGTTTTAATATCAAAATTTTCTACTGTTTTGCGGTTGAGTCTCCAAGAGTCACTTCGTAGTGTCTAGAATGAAAAGATCTAAATTCCAATCCTAAAGTTTCTTAAATGTTATTGGGAATGCTTTGCCAAAAGCTCGTATGCTTGCTCTTAAGGGGGTAGTATGGTATTTTTTTTTTTTTCATTTTTTTTTTTTTTTTTTTTTTTTTTAAATTATTCTATAACATCGTAAGATTATTGTGTGAAGTGCATTAGAGTAAAATTGACAAAGACACAAAGGATTAAGTATCTACCTCTCCAACCGGATTTCACGCTTCACAAATCTTTAAACGCGTTTTTCTCACACTTGCCTTTTTTACGGTCGGTGTCATTTGGTTTTTTTGTTTCTTTACTTTATTCACGAGGTAATGACGTCGAGTTTTTTTTTTTTTAAATTTTGTCATATTTTAAAACAACAAAGTTTTCAAGTTTTTTTATGAAAAATCGGTGTTTTGACTTCAAAGCGCTTTAAAAAATTAAAAAAAAAAAAAAAAAAAAAAAAAAAAAAATTCGACGTTGTTACCTGCGAAACTTTATTAGCTGATGAAATCAATTTGGTTTTTTGATTTTAGTTGATCCAGTAATGAGTTCTGAGGGACACCGCAATAAAACTTTTTTATGAGACGTCCGCGAAGATTCGCTGCCACCAACTCATTTCTTCATAAAAATCAATGAAAATTTCACAAAATATTCTTTAAATATGACTTTATAATGAAGTAATTTTAAAATTTTGAATAAATCAACTGTGTCGACAAAAAAAATTTCGAAAAATATGCTTGTTTTACACCGAATTAACCATACTACCCCCTTAATAAACACGGATAGTCGCAAAGATAGCAGAAGAATGGCAGTTCCCATCTCCCCTACTTCTGCTCAGCTGCGACATTCATTGCTATGTGGTATTTTTAACCTCGCCGGATGCCCCCCTATCTTCCTTTGTGCTGTGAGAAACGCAGTTAGTTCTGAGGCGTCAAGTCAATCGTACTCAAACTGTTATTTGATCTTTGATACGTTAAAGTCAGGCTATGCCTTCTGAGACATAGCACAGGTAGTAGTCCTTTCCATCGTCTACTTCTTCTTCTTTTTCTTCTTCTTGATTGGCGCGATAATCGCTAACACGATTTTGGACAAGTTAACAAAGCGCTAAGTGAAGCCAATCCGTTCTCCATATGAAAGTCTTATTAAGTGTGGTTTTTGTTTGCCGAGAGAGCACTTTAGTTTTCAATTGTCAACTTAGTTCGAAGTAGCACTTGTTGGCAAGAGAGATTCGCCCTCCTCCTGTTTGGGGTGTGCGTGTTGATGTTGTTCTCCAAATGGAGAGACCTACAGTTTTAAACCGACCCCGAACGGTAAATGATTTTTATGACGAGCTTTTTCATGGCAGAATACACTCGGAGGTTTGCCATTACCTGCCGAGGGGCGACCGCTATTAGAAAAAACGGTTTCTATTATTTGATGTTCAGGCACGGAAATTCGAACCTACGCAATCCCGAATGGTAGTCACGCTCGATGCACTTCATTACAAGTTTGAAAAGTTATGTGGATTAAGTTTACTGCCTTTATAGCAGCCTGACTATTCGTGAAGATAGCTATCTTGGTTCCAGCTTGCATGATATCGGAAATGGTCTTGTAAGCTTCCCTCAGTGCTAGCAATTCTAGCTTAGTCTGGAAAGCGCATTGATTTCGACAGTTGTTGGTCATAGTAGAATCCTGCCCCAACGCCGCAGATTATCTTGGAAGCTCTGAAGATATTGGCTTGTTCTGTCCTCTCATTGGTGAGAAATGATAATTACTTTGAGCCATTTACATTTTAATGGTCTTATTAAAATGCGTATTCCGTCTTGAGCTTCAAAGAGTGCAAGTCAATGTTGGTAGAGGAATCTTTTTTTGTTCTACTACCAGATAATAAACCCGGCCAAGTTGATGCTTCTGCGTGGATCCATAATTATTATTAAGAGAAAGGTGAACACTAAACTTAAAGACGCAATTTAAAGCTTAATTGCCGCAGGTAAGTGGCCTGTTTGAACATAGTTTAAATGTATTTCTAGACAGATTACAAAAACGACAAGACAATGACTTCGATGCCTTTTACAGCCCGTGAAGATGCCTATGAGCATTCTAAGCATATTTGAGGATGTTTTTCAAGGTGTTGGAAAAATGTTGACGTTTTATCATTGCAGTAAGGAATTCGCCTCAAATCTTCTCCGTTTATTATTTGGAGTTGTATAATCTCATAGTCGCCGTATTGCATACATAGTTTTTTATCTCTTGAATTCTTTTTCATTGCGTACTTGCCACAGGCTCTCTAGTCAATCTATTGCCTCCTTGCTTGCGTTACGGTTCTTATTACGAAGTATGTGCGCAACTTGACTGCCACCTAGAGTGATGATAGGTTCTGTTTTCTCATCTAACTAATAAACGGAAGTCTAGCAATCGAACCGATAACTTTAAAGTGGACTTCAAATTTCCCATTTTTCTAAAGATAAATTTACTAATTACCAAACTTGGCCAATGTTGCGAGTAAAATTAACTATTTTTATTCAAGTAATGGCTGGTAAAGAGCCAGTGAGCAAAACTACATAGGTTTTCTTAATTTACATCGCCTTAATTAATTCTCAATAATTTACAAACGATTTACAAATTTCAAAGAACCCATCAATCAACTAACTAACCCTCAACTATTATATTTCGTTCTGAGTGCTTATCAAGGTTTCGACCAAATTATTCCGAACGCCTCTTTTGACTTAGCTTTTCTACGAGGGATTATAAAATGTTGCAGAATTCGTTAGTAGTGATCAGATAAGCAATGCTTCATTAAGCAGTCCATTGAGTTTGACAACGGAATGATTTTTGAATGTTTTTTTTTCCTCTTCTTTCCTTTTTTTCAGCGTCGCTAGGCTTTTTTTCTTTATAAGCAAATTCGAGCGTGTACTGTACGGTACTTTGCATGGAAGATATGGTGTGAAATCTCAGCGAAAAAAAATTGTCAAAAATCAATGGTATTTTGTAGTCTCTTGAGACTTGCACTTTGTTTGTGACTAAAATTCAATGGACTATAAAACTGAATACCCGTAAAATTTCTAAAAATTCTGGTTGTCATGTGCAACAATGTTGTATTATAAAAGACTAAAAAATCTTATTGATACTGTCTCATTTCTTAGGGAAGTACTTAAATAAATGAATAAATAAAAAGTTGAAAGATTAATTAACAAGAGTTAAACGGACAAAGCTGAGTATTATACAAGACTAACAAGTCTTACAGATACAGCATATTTTCTTAAATAAATACATAATTGAAAGTTTTGATGAACTTTTTTTTTTAATTTTATATAACGTTTAAAACTTTCGAGTTGTATTGCAAGGAACAATGAGCCAGTAGAAGGAGTAGAGCAAAAACAAGCTTTTGGTCCCTATAATGGGGAATCTTACAAAAAACTCCACAGTTTAAAGAAATTAAAAAAAAAATAATAATAATAACCAAATATATAAATAAAAAAAAAAATAAAAAAAAATAATAAAAATGAAATAAAAAAATACAATAAAAAAATTAAGAAGAAAAAATAAAAAAAATAAAAAAAAAATTAAATAAAACAAATTGAGGAAAAAAAATAAATAAAATGAAACAAAAAAATAAAATAAAATAAATTGAAAAAAAATAAATAAATAAAATAAAAAAATGTCATATCAGCTCCCGCCCTGTCCAATGCGTTTTGATGGTGTGTTGTAACGCGGGGTATATGAGACGAAATTGTAAAGGTACAATTTATTTGTGGTAGGTGCAAGTATAGGAAACAAGGGCACTCAATTTGCTAGAAACCTCCATTTGAGTTTTGCTCTTTCTAGAACTGTATTTTTAACCAACATTGAGTCCTGGTAGTTATTTCAGTTTTTTTTTGTTTTTTTTTTAAAGATACTGTGGTATCACAATGGACTGGCAACGGTCGAAGTGAGTTGACTGCCACTTCCACCTACCTACTTTCTGATTAGTAAAAATTATCTGTAAGACAACTGGCGGTACGCACATCTCAGCTTCAGAAACACTGCACCGTGCACAGTGTACTTTGTAAATAATCCAAAATAATCCAAACCTCCAAACCTTCAAATCTCTTTTAAATTATTTAAATAGTATTTCTCATTAACCAAATATTTAACTGATTTCAAAGTGATTGTAAAAATTTTGTGGAAAAATCTTAGCTGAATGGCAAACCAACGCAAAGCAGCCTTCCGGGAAAAGTTGCATAAATCGAAGACATGTAAGTGATAAGTAAAAGGTTTGCCGAGTCTTTGTGGCAAATAAAAGATTCTCAAAACGTAAGAGTTGAAGAGTGTCAACCAAAGCACATTTTCCGCATGAATTTGCATACGAGCGTTTATAATTTTCCCAAGAAATCACATTATGAATTCACTAAACACATTTGCAGCACACATAGATATGCACATACTTTTTACGAACACTGTATTATACAATACCAAAAGCAAACACTTATGCAATTAAATTCAAAAGATGTCTGTCTATCTTTCACTTTGCATAAATCAACGATAGTCAAAACAAATCCTGGCTGTACAAGAAGCCAAACAACATACAGGCGGATCGAGAGTTTGTCGCTGCAGAAGTTGTTTTTTATGATCCATCTCTCAAGACACCAGTTGACATTGACTTTTTACACAAAATATAAAAAATATAAAAATAAAGATAAATAGATGTATAAAAGCTTAACAAGCTAAAAATCAAAGTTCGAATGTCTGCAAGTTGTCAAATTTTCTTCGTTTTTTATGCAGCTTTCATGCGATCAACCAGCACAAAGTGGTGCAACTGGTTTGCATGTGGCATGTGCAGCCAAAAAAAAAAACCGCAAACAGATGCACGCAAATGAGTGAGTGTTTGCATGTGTAATAAGCAAGAGAAAAAAGGCAAAAAAAATAACAATCTTGTCACACGCCTCGCATGCTCGCAAAGTTTCCATGAAGCTCAAGTCCAACTGGCAGGTGGATGCTGCGCGCCACTGAAGTTGCAACAGTGTGGACATGCAATGCACGCGTCCGAGTATTAGCTGGGTGTGGATTTAAAGATCACTGCTCCATAATACGATTAACAAGGAGGTGTATTTGAGCGCATTTTCAAAAGTTCCGTTGCAAAGTAGAAAGTGATCGAATTAGAGGAAGTTTGCGAAAAGGAAAGTCAAATAAAAAAAAAAATATTTAATTTAAAAAATAAAAAGTATTAGGAAACACTAAGCGAGCGCTCCTTATTTTTTAGAGTGTTAGGCTAGATGTGTGTGTTGTTGCTCTGTTTAAGACTAAAACGTAGAGCATTGATCCATAGCCACCACGTTAGCTAAGATGGCTGAGAGCGCTGAAGGTAGGAGGACCGAAAGCTGATAATAAATTGCGAACGTAACTTAAAAACTTCCGTTTTTTCACAAACGTCAATTAGTTTAAAATACGAGTGCGTCCATTTCGTAATTTGTTGCATCAAAGTGCAGTTATTAAACGTCACTTCACTTTTTAGTTAATACCACTCAGCTCAGGTGTAAATATAAGTGGTTTTGCGAGTCTTGAAAATGCCATATTATGTCACATTCAAATGGGAGGTACTAACCCAATTCCATTGCACCTTCCGATTGCTGTTTATTCCGGCTCACGCAGGATGTGGCTGGCCATTGCCTTCCATAATTTTAGGAAATAAAAAGCAATTTTTTTCGAAAAGAAATCCGACAATTCGGAAATGGGCAGGTGAGATGGAAAATACAAAAAAAGATAATAGTACGTAATTAGTTATTACCGCATGAAAATCTCATGCCCAAAATCTTTTAGTCTCATAGAAACTACAACATAATTAGAAGAATGGGGTGTTTGAAGTCAAAACCCTTAATTGACAAGGGCAAATGGAAATGAAAAAGTCCTTACAACTTCCGATCTCACCAAGTGACGAAGCGTTCGTGATGCTCAGACATATCAAGAGGCTTACTGGTATTTGGAAATTCTTTACGAACTAATAGCTGGCTTGCTAAGCGGCCTAGAAATATTTAAGTTTTTAGATAATCAAGATTGGGATTAAAATCTGAAAAATTTCATAAAGATCAGAACAGAAATATAAATATGGAGCTCCCTTTTATGGTCATTAAATCGTAGTGTTAACAATTCTATTGAGATCAGAATAAGAAATTAACTTTAGGACGGTAAATTGTACTTCTGAGTCAAAAAGCCAACAGGCATTCGGATTTTTCTTTTCCTTAGATTCAGAGGTCTTTCACCAAATTAATTGAATAAAAATAATAATTAACAAAAAATGTTGCGCCTTTTACGATCAAGAGAAATTTTTACTTTTTTCCCGCCTACAAACTCCACAAAACCTTCAGAGCGAAGTCTTGAATAACTTTCCCGGCTCAAGAACCATAACTAAACAAAACTATATTAGCTTGGAGATCAAGCGCAGAAAATCTCTTGTCCACATGTGTTATTTGTTGTTGGTCTTCACTTGAATCGGTGTTTTTGTGAGCCGATTGCCAAACTCTGCACACAATCGATATCTCGGGTTGCTTCGCCTTCTCACATTACCTCGCTCTCAAACGGATGTTCGGAAGCTACGCAGAGGATACTTCGGCGAAGCCCGGAAGTTATGAGCTGCTAGGGCCATATGCAGAAGAATCGAAAAAAGAGCTTCGGGAAAAAAGTTAATGTTGATGATGGAATGAAGTCGGCTGCTTTTTTTACAAGGAGGCGCCAAATTAACTATTTTTTCGGTTGATTAGTCATCCAATTTTGTTTTTGAATAACTTTTTTACCAAATTAAAAAAAAAATGAATATGAATAATAGAAGTCTTTATTTTGAATTTTACGCGCTCCATTTCTTGTCTGTTAGTCTACTGCAGCTGTGTCACACGAGATTGACGTACGACATTTGCAAAAACTACAAATATTCTTACAGGCTGATTAATTTTGCGCCACCTTGCATTTTCAAGGTCTTGAAAAAATTTAATTTTTGGTATTTCCGGCTGTTTCTTTCTGCAAGGTGGCGCAAAATTAATCATCCAATTTCATTTTTGAATAAGTTTTTTTTACCAAACAAGAAAGTTATTTTGAGTAATGGAAATCTTCATTTTTCCGACAGGCTGATTAATTTTGCGCGACCTTATATTTTCAAGGCCTAGTAAAATTTAATTGTTTGTTTGTTTCAGCGCAACATAATGCAAAGTTTCGCCTATTTATTATTTTTTATAAAAATACAATTTATATTATAACCAAAACTATGTAGCTCAAAGTTTCAAACTTAGTTGAAATCCTCCTAATTAGCGACTAGCGCCGCTTTACTACTTTACTTTGGTTTTGGTTTTGAATCAGATCCATTTCGTGAGATTCAAGTATAGCAGCAAACTTTGTATCCCTATGTCTGAGAATGTTAAGTTTGGCTACCTTCCAATGGCCTGTAAGGGTTGCAGTGATACGTAAGATGCCTGGGCAAGAGCAAGGTACACCTTGTTGTGGCACATCACCTTCTTTCGGCTAAAGCATAGTAGTGTGAAGTAATGGATGTTTTTATTATCTTGAGCGGGATAGCAAACCTTGTACAGCGTTGGATAGGCAGCTTTGTAGCCCATTCAATTTAGTTATAGTATTGTATTTTTTTTGTTGAAGATGCTATGCATTTTCTTTCAAGTAACAAAAGCTTGAAATTTTTATCATATGGAGAAAATGTACAGTACAATCGGCAAACAAAAAAAAAAATTAAAAACAATCACGCGTTTTTTTAGACACTTCAAACTTGCACCTTATTTTACTAAAATTGATTGGACTACAAATTAAGATACCCGGAAGCTTCTGATTAAAAATTTTGATGAACATTTTTTGCGCTTGTTTTTAATTTTGATGCCAAGAGCTTTAAAAAAAATTCTGATTAAAAAATTTTAGAGCTTTTTTTATTTAATTTTGTAAGAAGAAAGAAAGAAATTGTTTCTGTTTATCTTTTTACAATATTCTGTTTCCTTCGTTAATTTTTAATAAAAACTTAGTTTATGGTGTAACACAAATCTTATAAATTAAAGTTCCTAACATTGTACAAAATTCAAAAAAATAAGGAAAGTTCAAAATTTGTCAGCTTTACTAACTAAATTTATCAAATTATGAACTTTTTAATCATAATCTTTAAAAAAAAATGTTGGTATGGAGTTTTGTAGTCCATTCAATTTTAATACAAAACGATGTAATACAAAAAATTTATCCAAATAAAAATCAGGGAAAACTCGAGCGGCACAATCGGCCTTAATCACTCCAAAAAGTTCCTGAACATTAAGGGGTTACATGGATTTCGTGGGTAAAAAAATCGAATTTTGTTTTTGCTTATTTATTTCTACAACCTCTCAAGAATATTATCCTAAATTTTCAAGTCGATCCGAATAATAGTTTCGGAGATACAGTCTTTGGAAAGTGTGCGCTCCGAGTCACTTTTATTGTTACTCAAAACTTTTTCTCGGAGCCGTGTTTTCCTAGTCGGTTGTCAAATGTTCTCGAAAACTATAATACTCAACCTGTCTTGATGAAATTTTACACAGGTGTTCGAGATACAATTTACTCGTGCTTGAACGAAGGATTTTTTTTTCAATTACAACTATTTAAAAAAAAACACAAAATGTCAAGCAAATTTGACCGAAATTTTCAATTTTTTGGAAAAATGTATCCCAAAATTCCAATTTTTACCTTTGTTTTCTTTCCCGCGTTCAAGCACGAGTTTGTGGTGTTAACTAAAACACTTATTTTTGTTTTTTTCATTTTCGATGATCCTGTCAGGAGTTATGCTGACAACGCGGACGCACCTTTTTTTCGAGGGGTCACCGGAAATGACGTCACAATGGAGGAGTTTAAATTTTTTTTTTTTTGAAATTTCAGAAATTATTCTTTAAATATGTATCTATAAGACAGAAAAAAGTTTGAATTAAATAAATAATTTTTTACATAGAAAAAAAATATTGAAAATAGGCCATTTTTTACCTGACCTAACCCATGTAACCCCTTAATACCAACAGAGCAAAATCTGCTCTAACCCTACATAAAAAGGGCCTTATATTACTGATTTTTTTTTGTGTTTGCGGAAGCAATGGCTCACCCACCCAGGTCAATCATGCTAATCTGTGCCGCCTGCAATAAATATTTCAATTGGACTATCTAGCACTAGTTTATGTAGGTTCTGCTGTGATGAAGAGGAGTCCATGGAACACTTAATCACCAACTGGAGACATAGAAACCCAAGCTCGTACCTACTACAGGATGAAGACTTACAAATGCTCGCTCCTCTTAAGGTGCTGGCTTGATTCCTCGCAATACTAAATAATTAAAATTTGTGGGCGCACAATATAGCAATCTGGTCGCAGTGCATCAATGGCTTAGCCTAACCTGTACAATCATTATCTTTAGCAAGATTGGAGTCCCTCAAAAATCGCTTTGATTTTTAACAATTTTTTTTTTTTTTTTTGCATGCGAAGTTGAATATTTTTTGCCCCGTAAAAGACTTTCGAGTATGCGCACACTTTTCTGATCTCTTACCATGCATATAAATGCCTCTAATCAGCTCCTTTTTCACCCATAATTATTAAGTATACATATAAGTAGTTCCGTCATAAAAACAACAACAACAAAATAAAATTCAAATAAAATAAGTAAAGTATCAATAAGAGCAACATCTTTCTATGTATGCAACAAACATGATCTGCAACCACATTTTCTTTGGTGAATGGAAAACAAATTTTTTTTTATCTCAACTCTTTACAAACCGAAATCGATGATATTTACGTTTTCAAGTAAATGAAAAAAATTTACATAAAAACAATTGCAACTTTCATGGCTACGAGCGCATACGATACTGGTTACCCACGTGCACACATACACACACACACACGCACGCTCAACAAACTTAGCAAACAAGCTGCACTTGAGCAATTTTAGCCAATTATTCAATCAAGATTAAAGGCCAAAATGCTCCAGTTACTTTGCTTAGTATGCATGTATGTGTGGGTATAGGTTATTGATATACAAGAGTTAAAAAAAAAAAATTACAAGTTTTTATAAACCGCATGAGTTTTGAACAGAAAATCAAACAAAACGTCTGAAAACTTTTACATTTGTAACTCGAAAAAAGCGCTGAAAGTTAGTCTTTTTTTGGGGGAAAATACGTAATTAAATACGAGTCACAATAAGCAAAACAAAAAAAATGCGAGCAACTGCAAAACTAGCAGAAAAGTCGCACCTATGCCTGCCCAGTTGATGCACGCATATATATGTAAATATGTATGTATGTAGAAGCACTTTACGGAGATCTTGCATTTTCACTTAAAAAACATTGCCTGTACTGTTATACAACGCAATGGCTTACTAGCAATATGACCACCAAGTCAATGACATTCAATTAAATCACAAGCCAGCTAAGTACCAACCGTTGGCTAATACTCACACTAAACTCATGGAAGAGCAAGACATTTGATTAAAACCAACCGAGAAAAAAATGTAATTAAATAAAAATAAAAAAAGCAAAAAAAACAACATTTCACTTTTCTATTTTTAATTTACAATTAAATTTTTTATCTATTTTTTTATTTTCCTTTCTTTCGATTTCATCAAAAAATCTACTTTCTTGTTTTAGTCACGTTGCTTTTTGTAAATTAAATATAATAAATAAATTGAATGGTATGAAGTGCTAAGTAAACCGCATATCATGAGTTGACTCTTTTGCTTATGGCAAATCAAAAGTGTGTGCGATCGGTCAGATCTGAGCAAAACAAAAAAAAAACATAATAAATAAAAAATTTATGAAAAACGAATATCCGTGGAAATCCACACTTTTCAGCTTTAATACATAACGTCGTCTCTCAACCAGCAATCAGTTAGCGTAGAAAAGAACGGAGAAACCGCCATAATTTCAAATAATAAAATTTAAACATTGTTGTTAAACATGTACGTATGTATGTATGTACATTTCCGTGCAAGTGTAGTTAGTCATGTGCGCGCGCCTTAACTGGCAAATACGAAAATGCCATCAGCGTGACAAACGAAATGAAATTATGAAATGAGACCCACAAAAAAACAAATAAATTTTACTTTCATTTTTTTTTTTTTTCTTTTTTGTAATCAAGTTTTTTACTCTCTTAGGCGGAAATTTAGGCAAAACCCACAAGTTGATTTATTGAAAATGACTCGTGATGAAACACGAAGATGAGATTGCGACCTATGGAAGAACGACAAAGAGTGTAAATATGAATGCCAAGCTAGCCAATGTATCACGAATCAATCTCTGCAACCATCGTCAGTTTTAAAGTGCGGCAGATGCTTGCTATTGAATATGGAAAGGAAATGTAAAAAACAAAATGTTTTAACAAACACTGCTCTTAAGGCCAAGAGAAAGGATTTGTAGAATAGGGATGGACTGATGGGATGTAGATTCTTTGCTCCTCAGCAAACTTCTCGGAGTATTTTAAGAATCTTAGAAGTCTGATGAGGGAAAGGTCTTTCTAACACAGAGAAGATTGAATACTTGAATACTTTCAGAGCCGGAGTATTTCTATCCATTCGGACGACATGACCCAGCCAGCGTAGCCGCTGGATCTTTATTCGCTGCGCTATGTATATGTCGTCGTAAAGCTCATACAGCTCATCGTTCCATCGTCTGCGATATTCGCCGTTGCCAACGTGCAAAGGTCCAAAAATTTTCCGCAAAATCTTTCTCTCCAACCCTCCAAGTGTGGTTTCGTCGGATGTTGTCATCGTCCACGCTTCTGCGCCATACGTTAGAACGGCCATGATGAGAGTCTTGTAGTGTTAGTTTTGTTCGTCGAGAGAGGACTTTACTACTCAGTTGCCTACTTAGTCCAAAGTAGCACTTGTTGAAGATTCTACGCTCGATTTCCAGGCTGACATTGTTATCGGTGTTAATGCTGGTTCCTAAATAAACGAAGTCTTTTACAACCTCGAAATCATAACTGTCAACAGTGACGTGTGTGCCGATACACGATTGCGCCGACTGTTTGTTTGAAGGCAGGAGGTACATCGTTTTGTCCTCGTCCACCACCAGATCAATTGGCTTTGCCTCTTGATTCAGTCTGGAGAAGGCAGAACTAACAGCGCGGTTGTTAAAGCCGATTATGTCAATATCATCGGCATACGGCAACAATTGTACGCTCTTATAAAATATTGTGCCTGAGCGATTAGGTTCTGCGACTCGTACGATCCTGTCCAACATCAGGTTAAAGAAGTCACACCAGACATCGGGGCACATAGGCAAACAATCTGCATTCCAGCATATTTTCATAAATATTATCTATTAGCGCATTCATTAATGGGAAGAATATAAATTATTCTATCAAAAAAATTTTATTTTTTTTACCCTGAAGTGCATAAAATCTCTGTAATAGAGCAATATAATACAGGGTGGCTGATGAATTTTGCTACATTAAGAAACTCAAATAACTTTTTTTTTAGTGTATGGAATTCATTTATTTTTTTTCAAGTTGAAGGTCATTAAATTTTATTAAATGTAGCTTAACTAGTTTTAAAAATAATTGAATTTAAATGCCCCCCATGCTCGTTGACACAAGTGCGGTTGAGGATACGTCCCGCAGCGGAACAGCGGAAGGCCTTTTGAATTCGATGACGCATGTCTCAAAATACTTTTAAAGGAGAACCGTCACAAAACCAGTCGTGGCGGAAAAAATAAACTGCGATCATAGAACGATTCTGAATAACCTCTCTCAATGAGATTTACCAAAAAAATTAGAAGCCGGGGTGCCTTACGAGCTCAACGAAAATAACAAAGAAAGTCGCCTTCACATTGCTTCTCAGCATTTCCCCCGCCATCGGGCAACACGCGGTCATAAACAGCGCTTTTTGTACCGAATCGTAACGTGAGACGAGAAATGGTGCAAATAAATCAATAAGAAGTAAAGAAAGTAGTTACAGGAGATACGCCAAAGCTGAGAGTCAAGCCGGATCTTCATCCAAAGAAGATCATGATATGTGTTTGATGGGACTGGGAGGGCATGGAGCACAGGGAAACGCTCGAAAAGAATGCCACGGTCAACAAGGAGCTCTACATTGTCCAGCTACACCGCGTGAATGAGGCTATTCAACTGAAAAGACCTGATCGGCATGGTCAAACCATAATCCTTCACGACAACGGCCACAAGTCATCAAAGTCGCACTGCAAGAGCTCGAATGGAAGGACCTTTTTTTTGCGTTTTTATTTTTGTGATTCCATGTGCCAGCCACTGTGTTTCAAAATATGTTTTTGCCTTTCCGTCACCCTTAAGCTCTTGTTTACTGTATTTTTTTATTTTGCAATAGATTTTCAATTTTGTATTTTTTGTTAAGCAATATATTACATATACGTAGTTTCAATTTCAGTGTGCATATCACTGTTTCCTATTCAATATCCTTCCATTGATTTATGCAAATTTTTTTTTTGGCAATAACTCATTTATTATCGAGGTTAATTGCATCGTAAATTCAACTTTTTCGTGGCTTAAAATATTTTTACTGTTCAATCATGTGGAAATAATTTCCAATTACTCCGTCGGTTTTATTACAATTAAGGCTGCATATATATTGGTTATTTGTGGCATACACTCAGGTATTTATATTGTATATATAACAAAATTAGTACTTTCAAACATACATACGTAGATATGTATTAAAAAAAATAATTTTAAGTTATTTGCGCTGATATTTTTTTTATTTTTTGGGAATGCAATATATTATATTTTACAAATTTCTTAAAGTACACTTTATTCGATTTAGGACCGTTTTCTCCACTAACTTCTAACTTTACAGGCCACTTAATCGTTTACTAACCACTCGGGCCGGTGTATTTAAAGGCCAGTTGATTGATGTGCTCTTAAAAATTTTGTAGTTGAGCTCTTTTTTTTTGTAAGTTTTGAATTTGTTTACCATCAGTAAACTGCTATTAGTGAATTTGAGTTCAAATCAAGGCGAGTTCGTTCAAGGTGTAGCTGATTTTGCGATTTGGTATCTTGATTGTCAAAATGGATTGCAGCTTTGTTGCTGCTTTACTTGTTTGTTTACGTTCGAATGTATGTAAATGTAGACATTAAAAATAGCTTTTACAAAAACAAAATCGTTCAGAAACAGATTACTCGCGCGTTGCCGTAGTTTCGTCATTGAGCATTTGTTTATTTCATGGATGGCAGAGAAAACGAAAAGAGTCAAAGGACCTTTTAGAGTGTGGAGCACTTCGCCTCCTTTTGTCAAGCGTATTCTACAGGGTGGGCCATATAGCGTTTGCTTTTTGAACCACCTATTTTTTTGAGAATGGTAACACAAATGACATGTCAAAAGTGTTCATAATTTACTTAAAGGTTTGACATTTACGAAGTGGGACGCTATACGCTTGAACAAAATTGGGAAATATTGAAAACCTATTTCCAAAGTGGTGAGTTTTCTTCTTCTTTTCTGATGAAGCTCACATCGGTGGCTATGTCAATAACCAAAATTGTCGGATTTGGGGCTCAGAAAATCCACACGTTACTGTACAGAAGCAAATGCATCCACAACGAGTCACTGTTTGGTGCGGTTCTTGGTCTGGCGGCATCATCGGGCCATTTTTTTCGAAAATGAGCGAGGAGCCGCGGTTACACTAAATGGCGAGCGTTACAGTGACATGCTCAACGAGTTGTTTCCAAAAATTGAAGAGGATGACATGGACGACATTTGGTTTCAACAGGACGGTGCAACTTGTCACACTGCCAAAGTTACACTCGAACTTTTGGCTACCGTTTTTGAAAACCGAATAATCAGCCGAAATTCCGATATCAATTGGCCGCCTAAAACACGAAATCGAAATTGCCATTCATGAAATTGGAACCCAAATAACAATGTTCAATTTTCAATATAAAAAAAGTTTGAAAAAATATTGATTAGTTTTTTTTTATAGCCGATTCAAAAAGCAAATTTTACATGGCCCACCCTATATTAGTAAAACGAGAAAACGAAGCCAAAAGGTTCATTAATTCTTCAAGTCAGAGACCAATAGCAATAAAGCCAGCCAGTTTTTTAGCCTCTTCATCATTAGTATCTCTGAAGGGGTAGCATTTTTAGCATTTCTTTCCCATCTCTTATGTTTTTGCCCTGCATTAGCTAGAACCCGAATGAAATGTTTAGGAGCTTTACAACATGAGAGGTTAGAATGTTTCTCGGGGTTCGAGCTTCAGAGATTACTTAGATTCGCAAAAGATGCAGGTTTATTACAAAAAGACTACTACAAGGAAACGTAAAGGCCAAGCTCCATCTGGTACCACTAAGGACCAATAGGTCCAATGTGATGGCTTTCCGCCAGTCAGGTCAACCTAACCTTACTTTTCCCATCGCAATGAGTTTTATAGACAACCGACAGCACCGGGTGAGCAGAAAGTCAACAACTAAGCGCGTTTTTTTGAAAGACCTTTTACATGTTAATTGTAAAACAGAAACAAAAACAAAGGCAAAGGCAAAAAAATCTCAAATTAATATGTTCAATAAATTCTTCAACAGAAAAAGAAGCAAACGCGCACAAGTAATTCCAACAAAATTGGTACAAAAAAGTAAAACCTGAGATGTTGAATTTTCATTAATCGCACATGCATAACATTTGACTGCAAATTCATTTATAAAATTCTTAGCAATTTTAGAAATTTGGGGCAATCGCAAATATTGCGCTTCGATCACGGCACCCAAAAAAAAAATCACAAAACCGAACTTAATAACAAACACCAAACACATTTCACTCAATCGCTTTAATTTGCGTTGCGTGCCATGTGTGTGTTAAATTCATAGATGCATTGCCAACAACAACAATAACAAAAATTAACAAATGGATAGTGTTGAAATGAAGAAAAAATGCGATATAAAATTTTAATTGCAATTATTACATAAACTTTGCTCCACTAAAGCAACACAACACGAAAACCAAAAAATACAAAAACAAAAATACAAAAAAAAAACATAAACAAAAAACAATCATCAGCAAAAGTAAGCGCCAAAAGACGCAACAGGTGGAGAGCAGCCAGACAACCGCGCAGCCATGCAGGAGCTGCAGCAAGCCAAGTTGTAGGAAAATACCGTTAAGAAGGTATTATAAAACAACCACACCACACACAGCCACTCACTCAGCAGCTGCATAGAAACATGCATCGTCACATGAAAATATTTATAAGTACCGACATATGTACACACATTCACACACATGTTTATATGTATATAGTAAGCAAAATATGTCATGCTCCGATGAACCGAAATGAATGCGGCCAATAGAGACAGGCGGTATTCGCATAAGCGGACAATCACAGCCCACCCCACCCCACTGCCGAAGAAGTTGCCAATAACAACAATGCCAAATTACTGAGTTGCCAGCCAACAAATATATCTATTTGTATATGAAGAAATGTGAGCGCGAATGCATGAAAGTACAGAAAAAGAAATTAAAAAAAAAACAACAAAGTAAAAAAGTGACTGAAAAATGTCATAAAAATAAAAATTATGCACTTATGTGGGCAAACCGTCTGAGGATCACATGTCTTTACTTGGCAAATGTGTATGTGTGTGTGTATTAAGGGGCTTCTTTTGGGGTCTTATAAAAATTCACAAAATTAAAAGAAAAAAATTGAAATCTTACAGTGAATGAAAATGAGATGAATATGAATGAACGAAAATTACAGTGGAAGGTATAGAGAGGCAGCATAGATACAGTATGGATGGTGAGACGGAGAAATTGGTTGGAGGTCACTCCTCCACGTTTCTTTGGGATTCATTGATGAATTTTAAGAGATCCGAAAGAGGAAGAGTATGAACGTTATACATGCTCAGAATATCGCCTAAGTCTGATGCTATGCAACGCCGGACAGTTATAGAGAAAATGATCTGCAGTGTCCTCATTGTGCATTGCCAATGATTCTCATGGTAGTCATATGCTGACCACAGGCATTGTGCCCTGTTATTACACCTATCAATGGGTTAGGTTAGGTTAAATGGCTGCCCTAGCTTATGGCACACTTGAACAAATATTGAAAATTCGTCCGTTGTGATGCTATACATGGGAGAGGAGAAAAGAGAAGGGAAGGGAGAAGGAGCCTTGGGATTAGGGACGCTGATGACCATGCATTTAACGACGACGCCGACGGTGGCTGAGTTGCGTTCGTAGTTAGCCGCAACAAGCTACTGATGAACTTCACCAAATTTATGATATTAAGACTCGCTATATCCGCAGGCGTAGCGAAAAAATGAGAGCCCAGATGTCTTAATCTTTGCCAGACGAGAGCAGGGCAGCTGAGAAGAAGGTGTTGAGATGACTCCACCTCGTCCTCCAGACAGCTTCTGCAGAACAGACTTGAGGCGATCCAAAGTCTCACGGCATGAACAATGTCCGGTAAGGATACCCACCAAATTCGAGAGCTGGGGCTTTGTTAGCCTTAGGAGTTCCCTCGAGCGTCCCCGATCTACCCGTGGCCAGAAGGATCTTGCGACCTTGCACGTTTGCGCACTAGGCCAGCGCCCGCTGAGTTGACTCGAGGCCAATCTTTCCAGGAGCAGACGACAGGATCTTAAGGGAACCCCAATTCTCTCATTTCGCGACGAAACCGTCTCCAAAGTTCCCTGTCTAGCCAGCTCATCAGCCCAACAGTTTCCCCCTATGCCGCTGTGACCGGGAACCCAAATGAGCCTGATGTCGAAGTATTCGGATGCAATCGAGAGAAGCCAGACATTCCCCCGATCAATCTCGAACGCACAAACAACGAGCCCAAGGCCCTAATTGCCGCTTGGGTATCGGAGTAAATATTTACTTTCTTAACGGTAATTACCGAGGTAAGCAACCAGTCCACCGCTTCCTTAATTTCGGATACCTCTGCTTGAAAAACACTACAGTGGTGGTAAATTAAGGCTACACCTACTAATACTGTCAGGTCTTTTCTATTAAGTTTTAGAAGAAAGGTGGCTATTTTCCTGTTTGGTTCTTTTACATAGCAATTGGCTACTCTGCAGGAGCCCAAATCAGACCAACGTCTTTTATAGGTAGACCTTATGAAGTCGACAATCCATAGTTGAATCGATGCGGAATTGACACCTAAAAAGGGTTCAGGGTCTAGTGGCGTACTTGCAGAGCCTTCATTTGCCAGTTTATCAGCCAACTCGTTCCCTCTTGTGTCTCTGTTGTGTTTTGCAACACTTTTCAGTTTTGTCTTCCATTCACCGACTAATTTCGAAGAACAGCGTGGGTTAGCAAGGCACTGAGAGGCAGCTTGACTGTCACTACAAATTCTAATACTACTACCCCGCCACTTTTTTTCAATTAGCCAGTGTGCTACATTCAAGATGTAGACTTCCGTTACGAATACCCTAGACATCTGTCTTATAGCGTATGAGTACTTAGTGCCTTCGGCTAAGTACTATCCAGATCAGCTACCATCGCTGGTGTTGGATGCGTCGGTGTAGAAAGTGTGCTGAAATCCCGTTAATAGGTTAGATGTTATGTTCACTTAGTAGTATCTTAGAAGCTGGACCAAGAGTAGGGGACTCGGTATAAGCCCCGCACAAACTGAAATAATTCTCTTTACAAAGAAACACAGGCTTCTTATGGTTTTTAAGGGAGTGGAGATTCTTTTGAGAGAGAAAGTCAAGTATTGCAAAAAAGCGGGGACTAACACCTCGTGTTACACAATAGCTCTATACTTTTGTAGTTACGCCAATCTTATATATGAAATACTTGTATGGTGGTCATCTGCGCCAAAGGCGAGTTACACTAAAACCATGACAAAGGTCCAAAACAACAGCTTTTTTATGAATCTCTGGTGTTTTAAGGACTACTCCAAACAAAGCGATGGAAGTGCTAAACGATTTGCCTGCACTAAATCTTGTAAGGAAACACTAGTCCGCTACTTCTATGGAAAAAACCGCCGCTAAAGAAAGTCGTGTGGTTTGGCCATACCTCTATTTTCCATGCACTGAATAGTCACAAACAAGAAAAACACTAGACTCACCTTCAACCCTCAAGACGAGCATACCGTCAAGAGGAGATTGGCAAACACCAAAGTCATGGAGAAGGGAAGAATTAAGTTTCTATAGAGATGGAGCAAGACGATAAGGTTGACTGTGGAGTATTTTCAAAGGAATTAGAAATGGAACTATCCGTTCGACTATCAGACTACTGCAGCGTCTATCAGGCAGAAGTTCTATAGTAGCTATAAAAAGAGTGACTACGTACCTAAAAACGCATGGCGGAACAAAAACTACACTATATATATATATATTCTCGGATAGCCAGGCGGCCATTAAATCAATGAATGCGGCTATGCTAAGACGAAGGTTGCCGGGCAGCCCTAAATGATATTAGTGTCGTATTCAAGGTCAGCCTCATTTGGGTTCCAGGGCACAGAGATATTGAGGGAAACTGTAGAGCTGATGAGCTAGCCAGAAAAGGTACTGCTCTTCGACTGTTCCGTGATATAAGTACCATTGGAATACTTTTGGCCACGAGTAAATTAATAATTAAAAACAACATTACCCAAGAGGCGAATAGGTTATGGGAAGAAGATACATGCGTAACAGCCAGGCTACTATGGCCGTAAATAAACAAGAAAAGGACAAAGGAATTGCTTAGCCTCAGAAGAGAAGATATCTCGAAGGTCGTGGCTTGTGTCACCGGCCACTGGTTATTTGGAAGGCATTCCTTGAGACTAGGAGTATTCTCCCATGAATATTGTAGAAGCTGTAGAGATGAGGAGGAAGAAATAGTAGACCACTTCCTTTGCAATTGTCCAGCCTTAGCTAAAATCAGAGCAGGTTGTCTAGGTAAACACTTTCTCAATTCTCTTACAGAACTATCTGGCGTGGGGATTAGCCCAATCCTGCGCTTCAAAAGAGCCACCAAATGGTTTCATGGAAGTAAGGCACCCGTGTCGCACAGTGGTATCACAACGGACCTGTGAGGTCTAAGTGAGTTGGTCATACGGACCGACTACCACCATAACCTAACCTAACCTACTCTAGAGGGACATAGACTGTTTAACCTCCCTCTTTTCTGGACTCTCCATCCAATGTCGTGTGAATTATTTGCCTCAGGAAATGAAATTTAAAAAATGAGACAAAAAAGTTCAGCTTCAAAGCTGCATCATCTTAATGTTTTTTTACGTAAGAGAATAGGTGAATGATGTGACAAAAGTTGAGATGTTAAAAATATTATATTAGTAGACTACTAATAAAATACTGAAAAAAGGTAAAAAAGAAGACATGAAGAGAAACCCACAAATATTTAGACAGGCAGCTAAGAAAATCAGCATCTTAATCCAAGTGATTCCTTGTAAAAGTCTATGCCTCTTCAAAAAGCAATTTAAAATTTTGAATTGCATGAAAGCACTCGAGAATAGTGTGCGACTGACTGTCAGCACATTTGTCAGCTGTCACTGGTCAGCTACCGCCGCATGTTAGCTTCTCTTTTTTTAGCTATTTCCTCTTTTTGTGTTAACAAAAAATTAACAAGCGGCGGACGACCAGTAATCAGTGCGCACGCGTAACTTGAGCACCTAAAAGTTTTGCTGTCGCCACAATGTCTGGCACGCAGTCCACGCCGAAATACATCAACGGAGGTAAATACATAATACCTGCAAATGTTTTATGATTATTATTTTAATTTATTTTTCATTTTTATTTCTTTTTTTTCCACTCTGTGACTCGCTGTTTTGGGCTGGTTGAAGTTTTTGACGTGGTGTGTCAGTTTATTTGAAATATTTTGGCGCAAACAAAGCAATGAATGAATGTGTGACTAGCCGAGCGAATAAATTACTGAATGTGGGGGAGAAGAGTAGTTGGGGAGGGAAGTGTAGTGTCATCAGCACCTTAGCACCTGCTACAGCAACATCATCAACAGCTGCTGCATTGTAGTGCCGTGCCATGTCAAAGCTCATAATTTATGAGGGCGCCTGGGTAGCGATAAAAATGCTGCTTAACGCAGCTGTGGAAAGGCAAAAATGCAAAAAAAAAAAAAAAAAATTAATTAAATGAATAGAAGCAGTTCAAATAAAAGTGAAAATGAATTAAAAAGTGAATTTCTTATATTTGCTATTGAGATGTGTGCATGAGCACCTCGTATTTGAACCCACTACTATTCGTGTAGTCTCTCTGTAAAGATTTAAAGACAATGCGATAGCCGTTCAAGCCAATGTTAAAATTTTTGTTTTCTCCTCGCTGCAACTGCATGTCGATTATTTACACCTTAAAGAATACATAAACTCTCTGCTAATATTTATGGCACTTGACTAGAAATAATTAATTCACAGATTTGCATTCGTAATTATAATTTTTTACAAGTGTCTGCACTGCATGCAGTTTTTTTTTTGTTTTTGTAGCCAGCTCACATCTTTATGCACACTCGCTTTTATTGCTTTCTGTGATATTTAGTTTGATTGCATGCCCGCAACTGGCATGACAGAAATTTGTTTAATGGTGTGAGAAATATTCAAATTATATGGATATAATCGTGATAGATCGCGCAGACTAAGTCATGGTTCATTAAATCCGCCTTAGCAGGTTAATGAAATTTAATGAGATGAATAGTGGATCTACACTAAACTAAAATTTTTTATTCAAAGCATTTAATGACCCTTAAATATTTTCTTTTCAAGGGTAATCTTTAGAGAATTGCAAGCAAAGAAATGAAATACAAAGGAAAGGGTGGTCCATCCCGCGTTTGGAGCTTAATTCCGCTTTTTTCTATTCGAAAATTTTCATTTTTTATTGTAAAGAGGAAACTTGTTTACTTAAACATGGAACAAAATTTCACTGAAATGACTTCCTTAGCTGGGCTTGCAGTGGCTTTTTCGTACATTTTCGCGAGTTTCCAGTACACGAACAGTAACACATGGGCTGCCGGACCTAGTACATAGATGGCACTAGTTTTAATGCACTCACCTCTTTTTCAGTTAGTGCTAACCTTAAAAAGACAGCTGTTCAAATTTCATGATCTTCTATTCATTAGTTCGTAAGTTTTTGTGGAGTGGAGCTACTTTTGTTATTTTCAAATCAATGGATCAAACAGAATTTCGTGTTTTAATTTTGCTTGCTGCTTATTGATGGGAAAAAATGCCATTAAAGCGAAGCAATAGCTTGAAATGTGTTTGGGGACACCGCTCCAACAGAAATAACAACAAAACGATAGTTTACTGACTTCAAACGTGGCCGTAGAAACACCGATGATGGACAACGCAGTGGACGACTAAATGAGGCGGTAACACCAAAAAACACCAAAACCGTTTTGAATGATGGAGAGGTGAAGTTGCGTGAGTTAGCTGGCATTTTAAAAATATCAAAAGAACATCTTGGGTTTATATTGCATGAGCATTTGACTATGAGAAAGGCAGCGGTAGTCAACGGTGCTCTTAAGAGAATTCTTCCAAATTCTTCTTCCGTGGACCGCAAGGCGCCAAAGGCACCTCCGGGCAAGTGTGGTGGATTCAGTCATCTTATATGCTGCTCCTATATGGGCAGGAGCTAAGCCATCGAATGTTAGACTAGTAGCTCAAGTGCACCGACGAAATGCACTAAGAATCGCGTACGCATATAGGAACCGTATCAGACGACGCGGTTTGCGTCATCGCTGGAAAGCTCTCAATAGATATACTTGTGCAGGAAATGATACAACTTTATGACAGACAAGGAGTATTTGAAGCGAAAGCTGCATAACGTCTCCATTCGTTAGAAAAGTGGTAAAGCAGATGGGACTCGTTTGTTAACGGACGTTGGACCAATAGACTTATCCCGAAAATTAGCCAATGGGTGACCAGAAGGTACGGAGACATAGACTATTATTTAACCCAAATATTGAGCGGTCACGGATGTTTCTTGGAGTGCATCCATCGTTTTCACATAGAGGACACGTTCTATGCAAGCTGCAACAATGCAATAAAGAGCGCGGAGCACGTGTTCTTCTACTGTGATCGTTTCAACGAAGAACGCCGCACGCTTGAGTTAGTCTTGGGGGAAATGCTGCACCTGCAACGCGCGGAGCGTCAGCGCAAAACGAATAAAAAATCAAATCAGCCCTCGATAGGAGGTGGACTGGACTGTCTGCGAACTGACGACAAATCACAGACGGTCGAGTCATTTGCTCACGACGGCATAAGACGGTAAAATATTACCGCAACATCTTCTTTGAGAAGATGAGAGGAACCTGAGAGCATGCCCCATATACCACTGATACTACGGCACAGAGACATTAAAATACGAGCCTGTAGTATGAAAGTTGGCTACAAAAATCGGTAAAAACCCAGATCTGGGTGAATAGAATTGGTCCTTTATGGATGCCGTTTTGGGCGCAGCTGAAATATTGCAGAAAGTAGTCTCGAGAAGGGGTGTCTCCCCAGAAGAGGAGGAGGGATTGTTTTAGTGGCTACACCATTCTACGCAGTTGACGACGGTCGCTGTACGTGCGAAGGCATGTGGAACCCTCCTCACCCACCACAAAAAAAAAGAGAAAGATCTGTTCAAAATGGAAACACCTACCGGGAAAGTAGTAGTCCAGCAGTCCGTCTCGCCTCCGTTTGGCAATTCCTGTGGAGTTAAACAAGGCGACTCGCTACAACCGTTTTCAACATCCTACTGCATTATGCCATTAAGGATGAGGAAAATTTGGATTCGCTACGACTGCTAGAATGATGGATTGCTGCAGCTATGTAATGGCGAGGACATTGTGAAGTACGTCAAATCCTAAACACTGCGATAGTTCAGTCATATTACGTGCATGAGAGATGACCGCGTGTTAATCGTGTCATACAACCCCGGATCGCCTAAAGCACGACGACGTCCAAAACTAACATGGTTTGCACAAGTTGTAATGGACCTGAGGGTACTGGGTGTTAGAATCTGGAGAACTGTTACCCAGGATCGAGATGCGTGGAAACGAATCTAAAGCTCACCCCGAGCGGTAAAGCTGTCCGACGATGATGACGATGAGGATGGTTCGAAGCATTTAAGGGATAACTTGCCATAAAAGTTAGTTAAAAGTTTTTTCAAAATGTTACGTTTTTGGTTCACGTAGAATATGGGAAGCTGAGAGCAAATAGTTTGGGCTTGTTTAAATCGATTACTTACTTTACTTTCAAACTTATCTAAAGAGTTTTCCAATAACAGGTGATATTTTGAATAGCCTGCTATTTCGGTAGATGTCACTTCTGATGCTGTAATTTTTTGATATTTGACAAGTAGAAACTACGCCATTAATAAAAATGGAGCAATACACGCTTCAACAAGGCATTGAAATCATTAAAACTCACTATAAAAATGGTGAAAATTTGGCAGAGACGATTCGTAAACTCGAACACTTTCGGGTCATCGTGAAGCACCTTGTCAGACCGCAATACAGAAATTGGTGAAAAAATTCGAGCTGTTGGGATAAGTGAGTGATGTGAAGAAAATAACCCGTGCATCTCGCTCAAGAACAGCCGAAAATATTGCTGTTGTAGCCGAAAGTGTAGAAGAAACCCCAGGTTTGTCCATTCCTCGTCGTTCTTTGAAATTAGGCATTCCACAAACGTCATTACACCGTATTTTGCATAAAGATTTCGGTCTTATAAAGTCCAGTTAACACAAGAACTCAAGCCGGTCGATCATCAACAAGGTCGTGCCTTTGCTGATTTGGTCGTTGAAATGCATGAAAATGATCCGGAATTCCATCGAAAAATCATATTGAGTGATGAGGGAGATTTCCGCCTCGGTGGCTTCGTCAACAAGCAAAATTGTCGAACCTGGGGCTCAGAAAATCCAAGAGTTATTTTTGAAGGGCCTCTCTATTCTCAACGGGTGACTGTTTGGTGCGGTGTATGGTCCGGCGGAGTCAATGGCGCTTACTTTTTCGAATGTGAAGCTGGAGCAACAGTTACGGTAAATGGATTGCGCTATCGAGAGATGATTAACGATTTTTATGGCCGGAATTGGATGGTATTGATCTGGACAACGTTTATTTTCAATAAGACGGCGCCACGTGCCACACAAGCAACAAAACCATTAATCTTTTATCAAAATACCACCTCTTATTGGAAAACCCTTTATATATTATATATCTATAGCATATCTTCGAAAATATCTAAAATTAGTTCCTATAATTTTGGCTGCATATTTTTTTAAGCCTTAAATATAGATTTAAGCAAAAAAAAAACAACAAATCAAATTAAAAAAAGAAAAAAAAAACAAATTAAAAAAATATAAAAAATAGCAAAAAATGCTTTTTTTTGCATCCCCTGACGCTTTACTTAATAAACGAAAATTAAACAAAATATTTTGATTGTACTTTTATTAAAAAAAAAAAACATGTCAATGCAAATGTGTTCTGCAGTGATGCAAATTGCAAAAAAAAACAAAAAAAGTTTAATTAAAAAAACCCAAAATATACTGGTTATATCCTGAAAATGATTAAACCCGGATTTCATAGAATAATCAGTATTTGGCCAAAAATAATAAAAATGTATTAGCATACAAACTTTTAATGCAAATACGTTTAAAAATATAACAACGGCATTACCAAAAAAGGGGAAGCAGTCTGTGGTGAAACAAAAGCATCAAATAAATTAAGCAACAACCAACTGAATAGTTAACGAAATTAAAAGTGGCAATAACAATAAATAACAGACATGGTGACAGATACAGATACAGATAGCCAGCCGGTGTGGTTGATGGTCACCTTACTTTACCTTACCGAAAAGGTAATATGAATAATTCGCACAAAATCAATTGGCAACTTTCAATGAATAATAATTTTCGCATCGAGAAGAATAATTTCAGACGAGTGCAGCCTTTGATAATAAATATAAGCGCCAAAAACAAAAGCAACATACCAATGAGAAGCGAAACGGAAAGATGCAATTAAAAGCAGTTAACCAAAGTTGGAAAATAAGCCACTAAGCGCACAACAGAAAATAAGGCACAAGAGGGGGAAAAAACCGAAAAAAAATTGCTCATACAACTCAATGCATGTGAAGTGCGTCAACCGCAATACAATATTTGACATTTTTCTGTGGCACTCGCATGGCGCATGCGTGACTTCCTCTCCTAACGTACACATATGGCTTGTTCGTAGGTAAAATACTTATTTGCTGGTTCGTAAAGGGGTTGTCGATAGGAGCATAACAGTTTTTTTTAACTGATTACGGGGAAGGTCCTTCGGGGCTTAGATTTGTATTATGGTGAAATTCCAAAACCACCAAGAATTGGAAAATCTACCACACCTAATTCTCTTTTTACACGATTTATTTTTTTCTACACAAATTTGATTTAACAAGAGTTAAAACGAAAAAATAAAATCTTGTGAAAGACAGGGAGCTTTAAAATTTTTGAAAAGTACACACTGGTTTGTCTTGGTAATGTCCTTTCGCCCCTACTTTGGCTAGTTGCTATTGACGAAGTTCTGATAATGCTAAATAAGGGTAGGGGGCCGGGACTGTTTCGCTCAATCATGGCTGAGATTTTGGAAAAGTCATTGGCTGTACTCAGTCACTAGGCTGTCACTTGCGGCCTCCGAGTTAACTCTGACAAAACAGAGCTGGTGATATTTACCAGAAAATATAAACCTCCACCCTTTCGACTTCCTAAATTAAACAACCACTTTCCCCACTCTCATCGGAAGTTAGGTATCTTGGAGTGATACTTGACTCCAAACTCCATTGGAAGCTACACATTGAAAATCGGGTAAAGAAGGCGAGTATAGCCTTCTACTCGTGCAAATCTCTGTTCCGTAAAAAATGGGGACTCAAGCCACAGGTCGTGCTGTGGATGTACAACGCAGTGGTTTTGCCAATTTTAACGTATGGATGTCTGGTTTGGTGGAAGCTCTTCAGAAGGGCTATAATAACACTAAACTGGGGAGGGTGCAAAGGACTATATGCATTGGCATCACCGGAGCATGTAAAACTTGCCCCAGTGCTGCCCTGAATGTTCTTTGCAATTACTTGCCATCGAATTTTTCGTTATTTTCATCGCAGCTCAAAGTGCAATCAGGTTAAAGGAGATTGGATGCAATCTCTCGAGGTACATGGTAGCATTTTCGGGCAGTTAATATCGTATTTCTCCGAACTTCGAACAGATCTCTCTATTCGCAAACTAGAGTTTGAGGGTCGTGCTAGGGCAATCTTTCCAAATAGGCAGGATTGGATCGAGGAGAAAATCTGAAGCTTGCACCTCTGTCTTCACTGATGGTTCCAAGATGGAATCGAGGGTCGGAGCAGGGATTTTCTCTAGATCAGCCAATTTATCTATCTCCTTTAAACTGCCGAACACTGCTAGTGTTTTTCAAGCAGAAGTGTTTCGGATCCTGCAGGCATGAAAAGTGCTTAGGGAACGCGAGAGCGAGGGAGATATTAAAATTTCTATGATAGTCAAGCCGCGATTAAGACTCTGACGACACCATGGTGGAGAACGAAATTAATAAACTTCTGTTAGGAGGAGATTAAATCTCTTGGATGTGCAGTTATTTTTTCTCTGATCTGGATTCCAGGACATAGGAACATAGAGGGAAATGAAATTGGTGATGAGCTTGCCAGGAAGTGGACTGAATTGGCCTCAGAGACCTCCGCCCGGTCATCGGCATCCCCTAACAGTTGTTAAAGGGGAACTGCACAAAATATTTCTCAGGAAAGCGCAGAAAAGATGGAGCTTCATTTCTTCATGTGCTATTTCGAAAACCCTTTGGCCCCAATACGATATACGAAGGACTCAGAAAGTCCTTTGGCTTCCTCGCCATTCAATTTTCAAATTCGTATCTGTGTTTACCGGTCATTGGACGATCGGCACACATGCGGAAAAGCTAGGTTTACCATTTAAATCTCATTACAGAAGCTGTGCGGACCTTTCAGAGAAGGTGACTGTAGAGCTTTTTTTCTGTAAATGTTTGGGTTTGGCAGCTAGACGACTAAGGTCAGTGGACGCTCCTTTCTTCGACAGCCTGGGGCAGTGTGCCAACCTAAATCCAATCAATCTCCTCGGCGCTTTAGTGCTACTTGACGAGTGCCAAGACCGGCACTTCAACCATTTCACCTACCTACCTACCTACACACTGGTTTTAGGAGAGATAAGAACAAGTCCCCAACGTGGCTTCTCAATAGGCTATTAGCCTGAGTGTGTCCCACAGTGGACAACTGCTTCAATCTAATATTATCTAGAGCAGTAACCAAATAATAGAGTACCTGCTATTTCCGACGAAGTCCCCACATATTTCTCCTTGGACTCATAGTAGGTCCAACACGATTTTGAGGAATATTTTTATGTGCCATTCGAAACTAACATTGTCTTCATATGGCATATCCCCTATCTAAAAACCCTTTACGAGCATACAGACGTTTACTTAAGCGATTCGTGGTCTTACTTTCAAATGCCTTACAAGCACATTTCGATTGCTGTTTCACACACCGCGTTTTGACTACTTTTTGCAACTACAAATTAAAAATTGCTAAACGGTACTTGCATGCACGTTGGTCAATTGGTCTACCCATAAATACTTTTGCGCCAACATATGCAGTACAGATTACGTACAAACAAGTCATCAGAGCTATTACGTTAGCACATTTGTCCGCAGTAAATGGCGCAAACAGTTGTTGTGAGCGACGGTAGAGGGAAGTCGTGTTATAAAAAACCAAATTATTCTTGTTGCTTTGAGTATGGGAAATGCCATTGATGGCTGGGAAAATTCACATATGAACGATAGGCGGTGGTGTAGCCTGTCTTCAGTCCTTGACCTGTGAATATCTATTTTCAGTAAGCAGTTCGTATGTTTAAATATGCGCTTATATTAATATGATTAATAATTTTGACTCAATTATAAGTAAGAAAATGTAGACGCTTTTTTTATGTTTCCGAGGTTGCTCAAATATGCCGACGGTAGTTGAAAACTTGCAGAAAATTTTCACTAAGAAAACAGCAACTTATGATGACCGAGGTCTGTTATGAACAATCCAGGTTATGAGGTTTTAAGAAGATAATTAATGAGGCTTTTCAAAATTTAGCCATTTATTTAAAGCCTCCACAAAAGAGAATCAAATTATAACAGTTTATTGTTGCTGAATTTAAATCTAGAATTTAAAAGCTGCGGATTCAGTTTTTCTTTAAATTCGCTACTTTCAGCCGAAAATTAACACCTTGGGGCAGATTTATTACGTATTCCAGCCAGTTTCAAACTATGCGCTGCTTTTATTATAAACACAACTGTACGTGCTTAATGGGATCGATTAAATTACCTTTGTACGACTGCTGAGGTCGATGGGTTTTGAATTGCTGGTGTAAAAGAATTTCATCACTTACCTGGAAATAAATGAAGAAGAAAATTTTACAAACAATTATAAAACTTTGAAAATAAATAAATAATAAGACTAGAAAAAGTTAACTTCGAATCAAATACAAGGTGAAGTCCAAAATAAACAAGACTGGCGTCATAAAAATGTTTTTGATTCCACCTTTTTTTAATGTGTGCGTTGGAAGTTACATCCCTAGCTGACTTCCAGTGAAAGCTTGGTGACTTTCGGTTCAGTGGAAGCGAAGTTATTGCGTCTAAAGTGCCAGTATGTTTGTGTCATCGGTACAAAAGTGAGTTTCGAACAAAGAGCTAATACGAGTATCAAATTTGGTTTTAAAATCGGTAAAACGTTTACCGAAACATTTGAATTGGTGAAAAAAGTTTATGGCGATGATTGTCTATCTCGTGCCAGAGTTCATGAGTGGTTTACACGTTTCAGAGATGGTTATGAGGACGTACAAATGTAAATGACAAGGAACATACGGGCCGCCCAAACTCAGTAATCACAGAAAACTAACATCCACATTGTTCGTAAATTTATCAAAAATGAACCGAAATCATCGTTGAAATTCATGGAATCGGAGTTGAATATCTCCAGAACATCGATTTATTGCATTTTAACAGATCATTTGGGCTTACGAAGGGTCTATGCACGTTTCATTTCGCACAAGTTAACTGAGGACCAAAATTTGCTCAGAATTCAACATTCAAAAGACCTCATTAAAGAGGCGAGAAAAGACGAGAACTTCATTTACAGCATTGTAGCTGGTGATGGAACGTGGTGTTTCCAACATGTTTCCTGAAACTAAACGTCAAAGTGCTCCAGACGAACCACCACCCAAAAAATCGCGTTTTGAGAAGTCAAAAATCAAGTCGATGCTCATTTGTTTTTACGATTCCAAGAGAATTGTCCACAAGGAATTTGTGCCAACGGGCCAAACCGTCAATGCAATTTTCTATCTTGGCGTTTTGAAGCGTTTGTTGCATCGCATTAGTCGAATTCGCCCCGAATACCGCGAAGGAGGAAGCTGGCGCTTATTGCATGATAATGCACCATCTCATCGATGCACTCTTGTGACTGATTTTTTGACTACAAATCGCATTTTAACCATCAATCACTCACCGTATTCGATTTGATGTGGCTCTTGTGACTTCTACCTATTCAAAAAATTGCATTTGGCCATGAGAGGAAAACATTTTGCGTCCGTAGAGGCCATCCAAAAGGCTTGTACCGACATCCTGAAGAACATTCCGGTTAATGACCTGAAACACTCTTTCGAAAAGCTTTTGGAATAGATAAACTCGAATTTATCAGAATAAATCTCCTGTCGTTTCTATTTTAGCTCAGTTTTGTTTATTTTAGACTTTACCTTGTATGACTAGCAAAAGAAAGCTCCGAATCAAATATTACACCCAAGTCTTGAATTTATCTTACAAAAGTAATTTAGAAACACTTATTTATGTTCAGCAAGAGACGATTATTGACAAATCAGTTACTGAAATTATCTAAATCAATTTGCATCGATTCTGAAGCGAGAGAGCTACTGATCGCCAAATCAATCTGAACGTCATAAAGCAGAAGTCTTGTTGACGAGAAGCAAGAGCAAATGTCATTGATAAAATAAATATACATATAAATATTCAGTTGGCTCGTACACTTCTGTTAAGTGTTTGGTAAACAGAACAAAAAAATGCAGAACCCCAGGGCAAGCAACGAAAGGAAGAGACCTAACATTTTCGACGAGCACCAAGCAATGGCGATTGAGCAAGTAAGATGAGATCCAACTTAAGAAGGCAGAGTGGAAGCCAAAGCAGGCTAGTTTTTTAACTAATATTACATGGGAAACTCGATCAAAATCCCTGAAAACCCTGAATGGCAGGCAGTGATACAATAATCCGCTGCAAAAGTCGCAAAATTAATACTTCAAATCCCAAATGCTATGAAAACACCCTGTCAATCCATTTAAATTTCTTTGAAATTTACATTAGAAAAAAATTATTTTTACCAAAGAAAAAAAACATGATTTTATGCTCCCTTTAATGCAACTTTTTAGTGCGCTGCCAATCAACTTTGCTACAATCAAAGGAAATCGAATAAAAATCAACAGGGAGTTGAATGTGCGAATATACAAGTAAACATACGGAGCGGTTGGTTTTCTCGAGTATATCTGGAATTGGCTATTATGTTTTTTAATGTCCAATTGTATATATGTATGTATGCATGTATGTATGTATATAATTTAATATCGACAAGCGTTAGAAGAATTGCACAAGACATAAACCTCATTTGCAATGACGCCAAAGAAAATCAGCAGCAAAATGACAACAGCAGCACATGAAAAGAGAATAGAAGTGTAGCAAAGACATACAGTTGTCACACAATTTATTCGTACACTCACAATTGATACTTAGCACAAAATTTTAATATATTCGTAAAAAATAACATTTTTACTCAATATTTAAGGAAGCAAAACTTCCAGATTCATTTCTGGAATTAGAGAACTTAAAGCAATAACGGAATTAGAAAATAAGGCAAAATTTTGTGCAAAAATATTATTCGCACGAGTACTTAGCCATATAAAGAATATTTTATTAAAAAAATAATAGAAAAAACGAGTATTCAGTACTTTGTTGGGTAGCCTTTAGCTTTAAGGTTAGGGGTAGTCAGAATTAAAAAAAAAAATAGATTTTTTTTTGCATTTTCTTAAAATATAATATCTTACAAATATTGTATGAAAATTTGAAATGAATCCGACAAATACTTTTTGAGTTATTCAACAATTAACAAAAAGGGCGCTCGGGCGCTCCGGAGCGTTCGCAAAACTTTAAATGCGTTTTCTTCATAATCACTCATCATTTTTTCGAGCTTCTGACTGCCCCTAACCCCTTAATAACTGCTCCCAAATGCCGATGCATACTTTTTACCAATACCTTGGTTTCATTAGCTAAATAAAGCTGTCTTAAATGACGCCTTTGATGTTATTTTGTGCTTTCTGACTCTCATTTCTCAGAGCTCCCAGACATACTCAATTGAGTTCAGATGATTGAGGTGGAGTTTCAAGCTGTTTACAGTGCTAAATAAACCATTATTGCACGAGATATTATATGATAAGATGAGTGTTTTGGCTCATTGTCTTATTGAAGCAAGAACCCTTGAGTCTAACCCTTCCAGTCCACGTTTAACGGCACTATCATGCAAATTATTCTTCAAAATGTTTAAATACAGATGTTGTTAAATACAGATGAAGAATCTGGCTCTTTTATATAGCATTTGGCGAACTCCAATATCTTTTCTGAAATGCAGGGCTTGCCGCGTTTCACTCTGCTATAATAACCGGCGTTATGCAAAAAATTACGGACTATTTGTGGGCTTACTTTTTTATGCAAAGACTTTTGAATATTTCGACATAGTATCGTGAGGGTTATTTTAGGATTTTGCGCGACTGATGGCACTATGTTTTGTTCCTCACGTCGAGTCAATATTTTTTGCCTTCCGGTTGGTGGTAATTAGCTTCCAATTTATCAGCATTGACGTAATTAGCAGTAACACTTTGCACCGCAGAACGCGATTTGCCAATTGTTTTGCCGCCGATTTCGATTTGTTTTTCAAATAAGTTTATTTTTACCTCGTCTGCAAAAAATACGGTTCTCCAAAATGCTGCGGTTCTATTTAGATGGTTACGCGGAAACCGCAATCTCTTACTTCTATTCCTTGCACTTACGAAAGGTTTAGTATTATTAAATTTGCTTCCCTCAGTATTTTCGGAACAGTTTCTGGATGGTATGTCTTACCTAAATCCTTTTTGGTCATTTCAGTTAATTTTGAGGCGTTTGTTGCTGGGTTTTTCTACACTTCGCGCACTAACCA
This sequence comes from Anastrepha obliqua, assembly GCF_027943255.1. NCBI lineage: Eukaryota > Metazoa > Arthropoda > Insecta > Diptera > Tephritidae > Anastrepha > Anastrepha obliqua. Next base: position 155,588,465 of record NC_072892.1, on the reverse strand, counting down.
CTGTCAAAGTTGTATTTGGGGCCTGTCGTCCCTTATTTACCACACGATTTTCATGCATAAAGCGTTCAATAACTGATGAACTGTTGACAGACTTAAATGCATTTTACTATACGATATTTCTTTCTCGAAATGCTCCAAAACTAACTCGCATATTTCTATCGAAGTACGAGGTCCCATGGTTAAAAAAAAAAAAGATTTCGTTTGTTGAAACTTGCCCCGGAAATAGCGGTGCTTTTAATGTATTAAGCTGTGGCATTAATTCTCTGTATGTGCTTTTTTTTTTGTTTAGCATTATAATGAAATGTGTTGACACTGTTTTGTATTTTTTGTTAAAAAATGAAATAAAGAAAAATAAATAAAAAATCTGCATACGCTGTTTTCCCATTTTCGCAAAATATTGTGAAATATAGAACACTTTAAAAAACTAAACTGCCGACAAAGTTTTTTTTCCAATATATTTAACACTAAACCTACCGATACTTTATGTATTCCTATTCCTACCAAAGTGGGTCAAATGACCCGCCTTTAAAATGTTATATATATTACTAAATCTAGCGAAAAATATCATTTAGGCCAATTTGGTACATGAATGAAACAATTGTTTTCATTTAATGATTCAAAATAGTTCATATATTAAATTTAAAAAACATATGTTAAATAAAAATAGTTTATTCTTTGCTTTGTTTGTGCTCCTGTTGAAAATCTTCTTTCGGCAAGTTCTTCAGCTAATTAAAATAAAAATTGTTATCTAGAGGTGTTTTTGCTGATTGTTTCTCTATATAAAACTCTTGAGTTGATTCCAGCCAGGTCAAGAATATTGAAGAAAATCTGCGCAGGCCATCTTTGCGATTTTGATTTCACTGAGTATTTTCTGGCCATCTGATTCGTCATCTCTACACCGTACTTAGTATTATTGTAAAATCTTATCGTTTCTGGTATACGCTTGCCATATGTTTCAATGCTTACAGATTTATGTTTTGCGCTTAGTAAAAGCACTTTTTTGTTTGTCTTACTTTTATAAATGGTAAGTGAATAATGACTCGATTTATATAGTATTGTTGAGAAGCGTGGCGCACCATCTTTCTTCTACTTGGCTAATTTGGGCAGTTCTCTTACGTTTCCGCGAATCGTTTCCAAAAGAGTGGTTCTCTTTTCTAATAGTTTCGTAGCGAGTGAAGCGCTTGTAAAGAAATTATCTGTAGTGACGCTTCTTTCGCATCCTGTGAACGGTTCCATTAGTTTGAGAACAACGAATTTCGCAAGCGGAGTTGAAGCACCTCTTTTTTCTTCCTTTTCCAAATATGAAAATCCATTTATGATGTATTTAGTGCTAACATCAGATGCTAGCCAAAATTTGATACCAAACTTATTCGGTTTGTTCGGCATATATTGTGTAAATCTACTTTGTTTTCGAAGAGCTGTCTCTCGATAGTTACATGTTACACAGGCTTCTAACAATTTTGGCTATTCTTGATGAATTTGTACCATACTTCTGAGATTAGAGCGAATTTATCATTTTGTAAGCGCTGGCTTCGTTGCTGGCTAGACCCCATTTAGTGATAGATATGACATATTCAAATTTTTTGCCTGATATAAGCCACGTGCATATACATAGAAGACCAATAAATACATTTACTTTTGCAGGAGTAAAATTCCATTGAGCTCCCAATACTCGAGAGGCTTCGTCTTCTATGCATTTTCTTATGTGCTCCATTACACGATTGACAATAATCAAAGAAAATGCAGTTCTTACTTTGCCCTTCATTATATTTCGTTTGGCATACGCTGTCGGCCTACAACCTCCCTGAAAATATTATAAATTGAAGAACGTCCAGGTGTTGAGCTTTGTTCTATTTCTTGCCAAATTGTACCATCAGGCGCAATTTCAGTACATCGGTCCTCCACATATTTTTCACTTTCTGAACTCGATAACGGTCTTTTACTCGTCTTCGCTTTCTTTACCTTCGCTTTCTTTACCTGAGGACTCACATTCATCTGTACTGTCAAATGAATTATTATATTGTACTATGTTATCTACTTTACTTTCAGACAGTTGCTCCTCACTGAATTCCGAACACTCTTCATCTATGTTATTTATAACTTCCAATGATTTCAAATATCTTGAATGTTTTGACATTTTTGGGATAAAAATTATATGTAAAATTATCAAATAAGAATTTTTTATTCACAAAATAGCACTATAACTTGAAATTTTTACTGTAACGCTCGCTTGTAGTAGAACGAAATTGGCTATTCATCCGTCAGTCTGCAATAAATATAACTCAATGGAGCGAAATATATCACGTAATAGGAAAAACGGCTCAATCAAGAGACACAATCTGTGCATGGGTCAAATGACCCGTTACGGTAGTTAGAGCAGATCACATATATTTCTCGGTAAAACAATTAGCAAGAGAGGAGTAAATTTTGAAAAATACATTCGATGTATTTTTTAATAAAAGTCGTGAAAGAAAACGGCGATTTAATAATGTTATTTCCAAAATCTTCTGAAAAAAAGTTTAAAATGGGTCATTTGACCCGTCATGGTAGGTTTAGTGTTAAATATTGCTTGGTGCCCATCGTACTGTCAATAAACACAAAGGCTTCTTCTCCTTTACTTGAAATGCATCAGAAAACCATAATGGACATTTTTCCCAAGTTTAACCGTGGGAATTATATTTCGATTTTGTAAAGCTGTCAAGGGCTTGCGCCGGCTTGTTTTTGCTTCTAGTTGGGCTGGCTGAATTTTTTCAGTCAAAGTTCTATAACTCCTGCAGCTTTCCTCTGATTGAACTCGGTTTAAAAAATCAGTCAAATGAGCTTAAAGCCTCACTAGTTCCATGTTGTAATACACCAATATTTTTGTCTCGTCGCAAACTATTTACATCAAATAATCTTCTGGTTCGAAAATGTGGTTCAAAGCTAAAGAGCGGCGTTTTTCTACATTTTGTGCAAATGAATGAATATTTGTGGTGCAGTATGGCTTGATGCACTGCTTCATAAGAGACAACCACACTCCTCGTTAAGCTCCTTTGCAAGTGCTCTTCAATTTTCGGATCATCAAGTCTGAGTTGGAAGTTTGCATCTGGGAATGGATTGCAGACAGGACAGCAATGGCTTTGGTTGTGCGCAGGGCTGATATTCAAAAATTTGCCCTTCAAAGAGCAATTGAATTGTATATATCCACAGAAGAATTTAAAGCATCGTCACACTGGTTGGACAACTTCCTTCAACGATATGAACTGTCTCTAGGGAGATCAACAACATTGTTTTAGCTGTAAGGCAATGATGTTGTTAAGCGTGCACTTGCGTTTAAGCTTTTTGTTGATGGCATCGATTTTTCGAAATATCAACTCTCCAACAAGATTGCTACGGATGAGACCGCGGTATACCTAGGCCAAGGAGATCAAACGGCAGTTCACCACAAGGCTTCTTCGTTAATTTACGTTCCTTCTACCAGTTACGATAGTGCTGGTGTTATCTGTATTTTGGCGATTCGTCTAGATGGCAGGAAAGTATCGCCATTTTTAATCACTAAAGGTAAAAAAATACCAGATTCAATGTGTTTCAGGAGTTTATGCCATTGAAAGTGAAAAAGTCTGGTGCACCCAAGCAGTTATAAGAAAGTCACAATAGGCTAGTTTGGGATTCAGCCCGTACTCACCGCGCTAAAGACATGAAAAACTTTCTTCCTGAGCGAAGGATTGATCAAATAATTACTCCGGTAGGAATGACTGGTTACCTCCAGATACTTGACATTGCAAAAAACGAGTCATTCAAGGATATTTGCGGATGGAAATCAATGAAAATATTGAAAACAGAATGGTGAGAAATCATCGAGGTAATTTTGTAAAACCAGCTTACAAGAAGTTGTGAATTGGGTATAAAAATTCATGGCACAAAGTAACTGATAGTGATGTTTCCAATGCACTACGAACAGACTACTTGGACAAGAAGTATTCATTTAACGATAGCTATATCGCAAAGCGTTAAGTTTTTCCAAAGTTTTTTTTATTAATTTCCTTTATATGCTGTGAATAAATATGAATGAGTACAGAAGGGAAGTCGAAGATAAATAAAGAGTGCTATTTTTTGCTATTAAAGTCGAGAAATTGAATTTATTTTCTATATCAAAACTCACTCGTGACATACTGTATATCTATTTCTACGTAGTCTATCAGTGAGCTATTTATATGCTGCAAGTAGTTTACCAGATCGAACGACATCTGGTACAAAACAAACCAAAAAATAATAACTCATTAGATAATAAGAGCAACGAGCAACGAATAGAAAACATCAGCACAAGCATTTACGAGTAAGAGTAGAATGCGCCTGTGCGCCTAGTTCGAACTCATGCAATTCAAATGCGAGTACCTACGATGCACAGATGCAATAGACGAGAATGTATATAGGTATGCATGTGCATGCAATGGCACCGACTAGTTAGTTACTTATGTGTATGAAAAAATAGAAAAAAATAGAAAAAATAGAAAAAAAGAAAGAAAAACAACGTAGCAAATGACACTCAAGGCCGTTGGAGGCTACTAACATGCGGATCAACGTCTACACTATGTAAAAGCCAGCTTGCCAAAGCATCGTCAATAGTCGCTGCTGCTGCTGTTGTTACTGCTGATGGCTAATACTCGTACGGCTGTGAAGCAATATGTAGCAGCTAATGGTAGTGGCGCACGCTTTGTTTTATTTACTTATTTTCAATTTTTCTTCTTTTTGCTAGTTTTAGTTGCATTTGTTGTTTTTTTTTTCTTTTTGTTTGTGCTCTTTGTAAGAATCGCCCAGTTCTCAAGCCATGCAGAGTTATAGATAATTGCACAAGCGGTTTGCAGCGTGTTAAGCAGCATTCAATGTTGCCGTTTCGAGTTTCTGTTCCACTGCCGATAATTGAGGTATAAATCAAGGCGATTTTGTGGCAAAATAATAAATAACACTCTTTTTTTGTATTGGTTTGTGCTTTCGCGCCCATTCAAAAATCGTGCAATTTTTTATATGAACAGGAAATCATTTACAGAATTCAAGAACTGGTCATATTGTCAAAATGTTTCGTGTACTTGTAGCAACAATGTATTTGGGGCGCGCATGCCCAACTTTATCTGTAATTCATGACATTTGCTTTTTCAATTTTTGTTTTCATTTTTTTACATTTTTCGATTGCAAGTTCAATTTGGTGGTGCCGTTTGTGCGTGCTTTTAAGTCATGCGCTACTTGAACATAAATGGTTAATCTCCATGTAACATTAAATCACTAAAACCTTTTCTACCTGATTGGCGCAGTAACCACATAAGCAATTTTGATCGAGTTCAACAAAGCGCACTAATCGTTCCTTTTTCCGAATAACTGGCAACAATTAGTACGACCAAGTATTTCTCCGCTGGGTCGTTCGAACGCGGAGTAGACCTTCCTTTTATTCTCTTTCTCCGCCACCAACTGATACGGCTTGAAATATAATACTTTCAGTGCTGGAGCGTGTAACACCCATTCCGCTTGACTTTAACACTCTGCTCTATGCCTAAACCATAGTAAAGGCCCCGAAAAGGTCTATCAATTACAGCTTCAGCAGAATCCTTCTCCAAATACCGCTTCAATAGATTTTTTTATTCTCTAAGCTTTGGTTACGTACAAAGCAGCATGGACTCTGTGAGGCACGTTCCACATTTTTTATTTGTCAAAAGAAGACCTTACTGTTCAATTGTGTCTCATAAGTACCAAGTGGAATTAGTTGTAATTGGGTTAATGTCAACACTAAATGTACCACCATACCATGCCAAAATACATCAAATAGTATTGTATGTATCTACTATATTTTAGAAAAGGTAGAGAGAAAGGTTCAAATCCCTTTGAACTCTATCTAAGATACAAAGTAAACTTCTGAAACCAAAAGTATTCATAACTGGAGCAAAAAGTTTTGAAAATGTTATGTTTATGAAATTTTATGTTTCTAAAAAAATGGTAACGATAATCTATCATACAAAGAATCGAAAATGTAAGGAACAAAGCATTTGAGTGATAAACAAAAGTAGAACCCTATCAGATCAAATTTCAAATTTCAGTTCAACAATTCTATAAACATGAGGGCTTATGTTCCATACAGGAATAAAAGGATCAAATATAGCCCTATAAACTTCTGGAATCGAAGAAATTACAATTATCAATCACACTAAAATGTCCTTTAAAGGGTTGATATTTTTCATCCAGCATACTGTATACGCCATATTGAATTATAATGCTGAACTCAAGGCGAATTCACAGAAGGTAACTTCACTATAACAGCTGAATTTAATTTTTTTTGTTTTTGATTTGCTGGTTGGGATATCAAAGTGCCCTGCCTCTTTGTGGCTGCCTTATTGGTTTGTTGACATACTCATTGAAATACCTTTTCATACGCCAACTACCAAATTGCAGAAGCAAAATACGTATAAGTGTTGTTCTTCCGCGAGCAAACTCATCTCCTACGAATTCGCCTTAGTTGAACTTATACGTTCCACTGTTGTGAGAGTGACCCTCGATGTCGAAGCGACCGCTCCATATGTCCCTATTGATATTATTACCATGATGTACATCCATCTCAGGATTTTTGGGCTATAGCCTCAGGATTTTCCTGCTAGACGTTTGCAGATCATGAGAGTCTTTGTTGCTTTGTACAAGATGCGTACGCATGCCTCTTCCAGCTAAACTTGACATTCAGGAGAAGGCTTAGAAACTTATCTTCGTTGATCAAACCAATAGCAAGCCTGTCCATGCTGATCTCTTTCATTCCTGGTGAAGCTCTTTTCCTAGCTCTTTGCAGTATATCGCAAAGAGTGTTCTCGAACCCGCCTCCCGCAATAATTACAACGTCAACCACGTATCCCTGACAACGGATTTCATTGTTTGTCAGCAAGTGAAGCAGGTCATGCAGAGTGTTTGATCCGTTTTCATTATCAATAATTTTAGCCATTGTTTTTGGTACAAAGGAGGCGAGACTGATTTATCTGAAGTAGTCCTTTTTTCCTACTTTTGGTATAAAAATAATTTCTGCTCTTCTTCACTGGTGGTATGTAGGGCAGCGCAAAACGTAATTTTTTTGGTGGAAATAATCGTCCGAACGCGTCAACAGTCAAAGATTAGTGAACAAATTTCAAGAAACTGCTGCTGTGGAGGATAGAAAAAGGCACGTAGACTGGCAGCCCAAACACTGTACGTTCTATTGAAAATATTGCTGCTGTAGCGTGAAGTTCTGCTGAACAACCTTCAACATCGATATTTCGGCTTGACGTTCTCAACGAGTAGGCATTTATGAATCGACTGTTTACCGGATTTTACCTGTAGGCCTGGGTGTGATGTTTTGTGACAAGCCCCAACAGAAAACTGTCAAAATTTCTACTAAACTTGGAAGGAAGGTTGATTGTCGGCACTATTACAGGAGACAACCCATGGGGTCAATATATGACCACCATTGGAATCATTGAGGACCCAATGTACCCGTCTTGCTTGGAAGAGGTAGCACTGAGCATTTTCTCTGTGGGTCTTCTGCCTTTGCTGGAGCGAGGCTACGAGTTTTGGGTTCCGATGTCGTGAAAATGAGTAATATTCTTTCTCTAAAACTGGAGGACATTTATAAATTTACCAAAGAATCTGGAAAATTCTCACAGGACTAACTATCTCTACCACTATCTCTGTCGCTATTCTTTCCTATCCCTTTCTCTGATACTTTTCTCCTTCCCTCCTTGACTATCTACCCTCTTTCCAGAGCTCTAAATACAATGGGCTTTTTAGGCTGAGTGGTTTAGAAGCCATCAAATCTCTTGGTGCTCTTTGGCTCGACCAATTCAAATTTCAAAGAAATTTGTTTAAAATAATTTTATGACATTTTTTATATTATTTACAGTCATACAACAAGCTATAAGTAAGTATTAACAAAACAAAAATTTACTTTACTTGAAAAAAAAAAAAAATAATAATTTATGCATTATTTGCACATTTTAAGCAAGTAAAAAGGGAAATCTGTATATTTTCTGTCCATTTGATCCGCCATCGCAACTAAAAAATTTTTTTTTGGAATAAAAATTACAAATTGATGCTTGGAATTTAGAATAGCTTTACTCTTTTATATATTGTATACATATTTTTCTGATTTATATAGGAGAATGGAAAAACGAGGCATGTTATCCTTCGTTTGTTTGCCTGTTTTGGGTAGTTCTCTTTTATTTCCTCTGTGTTGTTTTCTTGGCCAATAATTTCGTAGCAGTGACATGCTAGTAAAAAAAGCTATCGGACGTGATATTGTTTCCACAGCTTGTATATGGTCCGACAAGCTTCAGAATAACATGTTCACTATTGACGATGGTTTTTATTCACTTTTCCCCAATAAGGGGAACCATTCAAAACCTACTGGCTACTAACATCTGATGCAAGTCCAAATTTGATGCTAAATTTTTTGGATTTATTAGGCATAAACTGTATAAACTTGTACCTGGCTCTTGCCGGAAAAAATTGCTTGTTAATTTTGCCTTGCTTGACTTTTTTCAGTAAGCTAGTCCCATATTTTTGAAACAATTGCAAATTTATTTGTTTAAAGGCGTTTAGTTTTTTCAAATTATTTTGCCAAAACAAATAAATCGCAGGATTTGCTTGAATTTATCTCTGGGCATAGTTTTTCTAAAAAATACGGGACCCAACTTTGCTGACTAAAAATAGCTCAGTTTTAAATTTTTTGTCTCGTAGCATATAAAATACCTACAAATGCACGTATTTCCGGTAATGATGTTGTCCAATCGTACCCCAAAATTCGGCGGCATTCTTCTTTTGTAAACTTTTTGAAGTGAAACTTCTTAGACGTCGATGGACGAGCGAGAATGGAGAGTAAAATATCAAGGTCATGCAACGTTCTGCGCATTTTCGTTCCGCGAGAGAGAAAAAAGATATAACGTACAGCAAAAGGGGAGAGAGAGCTATATATATATCTTAGATACACTTTAGGCTATTTTTACGTGAGGTTGCTACTTTCTAGTGAGAAATAACTACTTTTTGGCGTTTGTTTGTTGGTGCAAACTTGTAGGAAATATATTTTTGGTGCCTCCTTTTTGGCGTTGTAGATATTTCCTTGCTTGGTGCCTACTGCTTGGGGCGTTTTTTGGTCCCAATTTTTTTGGCGTTTGTTTTTTTTTTTTTTGGTGCCTAATTTTCGGCACTTATTAATTTGTGCCGTTTCTGCGGTCCTGGAATCGCTGCGTTTGTGTGGGTGATAAACGCTCGGAGTAGTGCGCGTTGTTGCCACGATTTTTGTTGGGCGTTTACCTACACCGGTCGACCCTTCTCCGTTTTTTGTAAATTTTGTCTATTTGTATTCTCTGCATATGTTGTGAATTTATTTAGATATATATTCTTTCTCACTCTCTCTCTCTCTCTCTGTCATTTTCTCTCGGGTATCTCCCTCTTTCTTTGTCTGCTTTAAAAGTTTCACTTCTGTTATGTGTACTCCGCCGGACGCACTTTTTTATATGTTCGCTAATATACAAGTAATTATCTTTTATCAACGAGAATGCATTGACGAGATTATCTGCTATAATGCTCATTTTTACATAGCCTGTTGGCCCTTTCACATTCTTGAAAACACAAGTAGATGGTGGATTTTAATCACACAGTACTATCGGCCTGTGTTTCGGTGACCTGAAAGGTGTTTATAGTTTCTTCCTCAGAGCCTGAACTACTAGCACTCTACACCTTTTCCTTTCATTTTCGTCGTTGTTGATCGCCTCTTCAACGCTATCTTCAGCATGAGATATCTCATTTTAAATATAATTCGTTTCATCTTCAGATGCAATTTCTAAATTTGTGGCATCTGATTCTATATCGGAACACTCTTGACGTATGTTCCTTAGCATTTCGAATAACCCTCAAAAAAAAAAAAAAAGTAAATAAAAAAATGTTATTCTAATCCTAAGCCGAACTGGTCATATAATACTCAATTACTCAATTCAATAATAAAAAGCATTTGATTATTTAAAACTTTTCAAGTAGTCAATATAACTGTTTTTAATCAATACAGTTATAACATATGTATCTATGTACACCGGAAATGAAGGAGGTGGAAGGCAACTATAAAAAGAAACTAAATTATTAGAAGCTGTGTCAGAATTGAAATTGAAAATCAGTCAAAATTACTTCTTTAGGCATTCTAGGAAATAAACTATTCCGTTTCATTGGCATATCTGAGTACAGTTTGCACCAAAGTTATGTAGCCATGAACATTCCGCAATATTTCCCTATAGAAATATTTCACAGTAGGCACGCGGATATGGAGGTTCATTAACAGTGAGCGACCCATTAATTTAATAATAAAGTCAAATTATATAAAAAATAAAGAGCAAACAAAAGACCAAAAATAAAAAACAACAACAACAATAACAAAACAAGCAGAAAAAAACCAAAAACAAAAAAAATCAAAAAGTAGAAACTATTAAGAACAATGACTTTGAATTAGCGCTTTACCGCAAACAATTCAAGCCCAAACATGCACACACAAACACTCCACTACATACATTCAAATGCCATATAAAATTCATAATTAAACAATGGAATAACCAACTTTGCCGCCATTAGTTAGTATCTCATGACAAATTAGCGAAAAAATCTGTAATAAAAGCGGCCAAAGCTCCACTAAGCGATTATGAGCAGTATAAGTAAGTAAAAAAATAGGAAATAAAAGAATTTTAAATAACTGGAGCTCATAAAGGTGCAGATTATACATTTGAACTGCGAAGAATGACAGACAAGCTGTTGGTGAGCCTGAAAAAGCGTGGTAAATTTCGGTAGAAATAAATAGCGATTTTTTTGAAGAATTAGAAGGCGAAGAATTAGTTGGGAAGGTGGCACGAAAGTGAATGTGAATTGCGGCAGCTGTGGCAAAGTGTTGCAATGCAAAGCTATGAATGCGAGCAAGTATAAGGAATTCAAGTACATTAAGTTTGAGAATAAATAAAAATACAAAAAAATGAATTATGTATCACTTGGTTTGCCCAAGTCAGGCATTCGCGCGCCCATTCCGCTGTCTACTCCTTTGGCATATCAATCGAACCGAATGGACATTCATACTAACGTCCGGCGATTGGACAGTGCTGCAATTGTCAAAAATCAGAGCTGAAGTATGCAATTGCAACACAACGACAACAAAAGTAGCATGCAACAGCGCGACAGCGGCAGCGCGACACTGGTAACCAAAAATCGACATTTAGTCCGAAATCATTTTAAGCGCAAAACCAAGTTTTCGTTCGTATTTACAACGAATCTAGTTAACGACAATAGTTTTGGCGTTTTTTGACGTTCATCGATGGCAACCGCTGATTGATAGCAATCAAAAGTTACAAGCCACGGCGTGCGCTGCGCGAACGCCAAACCCAAAAATAGCCAAGCATCACTGAGAGGCGTTCGAATATCGACTGTCGACTGCCTCCTGTGACCAATTTAAGTATCGTAATATATACTTGTGGGCATTTATTTTTTTGTTGTTGTTTGATTTTACTGTTGCAAATTTAAATGTGCCAGCTAGCAGCCTCCGTGCTTAGCACATTTTTTGCCCAATTTTGGCATTTTTTTAATTAAATAAACCAAAATAACGGGCTGTGTGAAAATTCTCGCCCAATTAATTAATTGAATGACTAAGACGTTTTGCTTTATAAATAAATATAAATAAAGAGGCATAGGAGTCTAAGTTCGGGCGTAAAATACGATCATCAGACCCATCATTTTGACTTATGGAGCTTGCGTGTGGTGGGAGGTGGTGCACAAACAATCCTACCCTCTAAAGAATCTCATAAAAGTCCAACGATTAGCTTGTGTAAGAATAACAGGTGGGCGCCGATCAACGCCTCAGGCGGCGCTGGAAGTGATCCTACATATTCCACACCCACTGATGTTAAGGGATAGCGTCCAAATCTGCTTCCAGGATCGAAGCAGCAGGCATGCTAAAAGAAAGCACGCACGGTCATACCCTAGTTCCACTATCTGTGAAGCACTTGCAAGACGCGTCAAAAACAGACTATCTGGTTCCCAAGATAGATTTGAACAAAGACTATAAAATACGCATACTCGACAGAAAGGAGTGGCTGACCAGAGTCAAATTGATAACCACATTTATAGTGACGGCTCAAAGATAAGCAATGGCACTGGATCGGGGATATACTCGAAACAATTATCTTTTTATTGTTCCTTTAGATTCCCAAATCGGCGAAGCGTCTTCCAAGCTAAGATCTACGCTATATAGTAGACAAAGCAACCAAAACTACAAGACTAATAGTTTTGGCACCATTTTTGTTGATAGTCAAGCAGCGATCAAGGCACTGGCCTCAGCGGAGGCCAGATGTGTTAGGTAATGCAGAAGGTCCCTCTCGCTTATCAAACAACACAACACCACACTGTGTTGGGCCCCCGACCGCTCTGAAGTGGAGGAAAAGTGAAAGAGCGGATGAGTTTGCAAGGAAATGCTCTGCACCGGACTTTCAGCGAGTGGTAGAGCACATAAGCATTCCTGTAAACGAACTGCATACTGCGATTGACTTGAGCATAATTCGCGGAAACCAATAGAAAGTGGTCACTGACCACTAACTGCAGGCTCTCCAAAGCGCTCTGGCCGAAACTGAATCTTAAAAGGACAAAAAAAAAGGCAGACCGCTGGGATTGAACAGAACAACTACCAGCGTCCTCACAGGTGTCCCTCACAAAGACTTTTGCAGGAGTTGCGGAGCTGAAGAAGAAATTGAGTCAGTACAACACCTACTCTGTAAATGTCCTGCACTTCAAAGAAGCCGTGCCAAATATCTTGGCGGGACTAGTTTAGTTACCTGCTTAAAAAGATCTAGGTGGTTTAGTGAGAGGATGGAAATGAAATGGAGGTATCACAGTGGGTCTTAGGGCCACAGAGTGTTTTGTCATAGACAAGCACTTTGACTAACCTAACCCAACCTGAGTTCGAACAAAACACTTTTTTATGAATCTACGCATTTCTTTGTGCTGCAAAATGTATACAGTACTAGCCTTAACCACTATTAGTTCGTACCCCTACGATATTTCCTCTTATGCACGCCAGTCCAAAATATAAGCAACGCGTGGTTTTTTTCAGAAAAAATATAGCTCAAACTACATTAAAAAGGTTATAGGATCACAAAGTTTTGAACATTGTGCAACATTTTTCAAACTTCCAGCAAAACTTTAACTTTTTTACCAGATTTTTGGGAACTTCTGGAATGCTGGGTATGCATTTTTGTAGCCCATTGAATTTTAGTTTAAGAAAGTAAGGAAATGCCATTGATTTTTAACAATTTTTTTCGCTGAAGTGTCATACATTCAAATTTTGAAATTTGAAAAGTCGAGCCAAGAAGCACCGACAGATTTGGTAACTCTTAAAAACACTCAGGCTAAAAGCCCATTGTATTTAAAGCTCTGAAAGTGAAAGGGCAAGGAGGAAAGGAGAGAAGTAACAGAAGTAAAAATATAGGTTAGGTTAAACGACTGCTCTAGCTTGGGGCCCACTTGGTCAAATATTCAAAATTCGTCCGTTGTGATGTCATACAGGAGAATGGAGAATGGAAAGAAGAAGGAGCCTTGGGATTAGATGCACTTACGACGACGCCGACGGTGGCTGATTTACGATTACGATTTACGAAAAATATAGAACAGAATAGAGAAATAGATGTAGCTAAATCTGAGAAAAATTTCCAGATCCTTTGATAAATCTGAAAGTATCATTCAGCTTGAGAAAACGAATTTTACTCGTTCTCATGACATTGGAACCCAAAAATCGTAACCTTGCTTTAGCTAAGGCAAGACACTTAGAGTACAAAATGCTCAGTGCTATCCGTCTCTTCCAAGCAAGACAGGCAAATCGGGTTCTCAATACTTCCAATAGTGGTCATATGCTGACCTCATGGGTTATGTCCTGTAATAATACCCACCATCAACCGAACGTCTTTCCTTCCAAGTTTTAGTAGAAAGTTCGACAGTTTTCTGTTCGGACTTGTCACAAAACACTTTGCAGTTCTGTAGCGTTCTAGATCGGACGATCGCTCTTTATGTAAATTGCATACGTAATCGCTGATCCACTTCATGATTCCTGAAAAACTGATTCCGATTATTGGCTCTGTGCCCTGTGGGATAACTGCTGATTAACAGTTGGCAATTTCTTTTCCTTGGTTCTCACAACGCAGTGTCCTGGAACCAAGCTTATTTCAACTTGTTACAGGTTGAAGATTCTCCTTACATTCTTGAAAAATCTTTGAGGTTTGCTTTGCGTTCTCCAGAGCTTTAAGGCCCGTCTAACTGTCACTTAAGACTTCAATCTGTTCCCGCTCCATCTTCTCTCAATTCGCTACTTGCAGAATGCCAAAAATTTCTGTTTGTAAAATAGTTGCCATTCCCCCCATGGCCTTAGCCTGTCAGGCCTTACTTGCACACAAAGTACATGCCCGAATTTTTTAATCTGAAGAAGAGAATTTTAGTACGAAGTCTTACAGCCCACTAAATCTTAGTATAACAAAGTGCACGTTTAAAGTGGCTAAAGCGTTTCGTTGATTTTTGATGATTTTTCCCCTGACGGTGTTGAGCACTTGCTGCATATAATGAATGCAGACTTTTGTTTTTATATAGACAGACCCATATCTTTAAACAAAGCTGCATATAATGAAAGCTGCTTATATTTATTTTATTGTCTATTAAAATTAAAACATCACACTAAAGTCAATACAACAAATTCCAACAGCTTTACTTGTGGGAAATAATTGAGTAGCCAAGGTTAAGCCGCATTTAAGTAGAAAGTATTAATTCATGGTCCATTAGATTAGCTATTCATGTCTAAGCATTGCCACACAGAGCCACCTCATTAAATTAAGAGTAATGAAAATAACTAAATACTAACTGCTCAATTCCCACGGCTCACGTAACACCATTTCACTCCAACAAATTAACAATACGGAGCAAAAACAAAACACAAAAAACCCATTGTATGTGTGACTCATGCAATACGGGTATTATGCAAAACGTATTGGTTCACACTTCGATTTTGAACAATTCTCAGAGAACGCGTGAGCAACGCCCACACTGGAGCTATTCGCTGCTAGACGAGACTAAAAAAAACAAACATGGAGCGACAAGTCAAAAGGGTTCGTGATATTTAAATAAATAAAAACCAAAAACAAAACTAACTAGAAAAACTAATAACGGTATACTTTACATGCACAAAACATGTGGCGTGTGTGAGCGGTTATTTGTTTGCTTACCTAAGTACTTAGTCACTTGACCTCAGGTGTGCGCCTAGCCTGAATAGGTCAAATCGGTGGACTTTTATGGTTAGAATGCAATCACGACTACGTCAACGCATACATGAATATTCGGGCTGATACTTGAGAATGAATTTAATGTGGAAATTATTTGGATATGAAAAAAATAAAGCTGAAATAGGAAATAAATGACATCAGGGCGAAGAAAAAAAAAATGATAAGAAAACTTAGCTCACTCACTCTATTTATTTATTAAACCAATGAATGAATGAAGGCTAAGTGGACATATTTTAAGATTAATAGGCAATAAAAAAAAGAAAGTAATAGGTCTATGAATAAGTTCGTGCGGTTTTTTTTCGAAATTTGAATTTCGGATCATTCCCATGGCTTTTAAACGTTTGGAAATGGTTGATTGATCAACTCCCAAAGTTTTTGCAACCTCTTCTTGCGTTTGAGCCGGATCTTGATCGAGCAATTCCTCCAATTCGGTATCCATGAACTTTGGCGGCGCGGCCAAAATCACCACTTTTAAAGCGTGCAAACCACTTCTGGCACGTTCGCTCAGCTAGAGCATGCTCACCATAAACTTCCACCAAGATACGATGACTTTCGGCTGCTTTTTTCTTCATATTAAAATAATGAAGAAGAATTCCCCGCAAAAACACATTATTTGGCACGAAATTCGACATTTTCAAGTGTGGTAAAAATATTGTTGTTTACGCTTCAAATAAAAAACTTATACTGACGTTTGTGCCTTACGACAGTAGCTCTCCAATGAATGTTTGGAAATGTGGATCGATGGAATAATAATCAAGTTACGCCATCTGTTGTAAAACCGCACGAACTTATCCATAGACCTATTACAATTCAACTATTTATAATAAATAATCAAAGATTTTAATACGTGATCTATTGAAAATGAAAAATCTATCTCTACAAATTAGAGATTTTATTAAATTCAATTAGGCTCTAGTAATAGGAGCATTTCGAGCATAAAGGGATTTTGAAAGACCGAGATAGAAGAACTCTGACCTACGCAGAGCTCTGACCGGAATATTAAAGAAAATCCTCTCAAGAAGCATAGGGCAGTCAACAGCCCCACGGATTAAGTCGAAAATGAAAGATAAAGATAGGATTATGCTCCTGCTTTGCAATGATTTGAAGTTGTTCAATAAGCATAGCGCTTCATATGTAGGGATAGGATCCGAAAAGCGTAAATTACGCAACGCGAAATGTAAGAATTATTTCTGGAATAATATGGAGACCAAATGAAAGATGCATACTCCAGTTTGGAACGGACAAACGCCGTATACAAAAGCTTCAGCGTATAAGGGTCGGAGAAATCGCCTAACAAAAGCAAGCATGGCGTAAGATTTGGCAATAATTAAATGTATATGACTAGTAAAAGTAAGCTTCGACTCCAATATTTAGTGGTGATTCTAGATAAATGAAATTAAAATTATTGCAAGTTAAGCAAAAATATTAGCTTTCGTGGAAGTCAGAGCTTCGAATTTTCATTTCTTTGAGATGATGCCAGAAAACTTTTTAAACTACAAAAAACGAAACAAAAAAAACTTGCAATACTAGCTAAGAGTTTTACTACGGAATAATTTTAATTTTAATTCTGGGCGACCAAACGTAGTCAACTTTTCGTAACCAAAACACAATGCAATATCTGCAATTTGCATTGAAACCTTATAAGAAGGAAGCGAATTTCACATTATGCGACACATAAACCCTCTGCCCCAGTTACCTACTCATATCCCTAATCCAACTGAATCTCTAATAGGCGCGCGCACCATCTGTAATCGAATATCTCACATCCATATGTACACACACACATACATACATGAAGCTTATGCAATAGCAAAAGATTACCAAACTTTGTCTAGTTTGTCTAGCAACATAGTGTCATAATAATCTGCAGTATTGTTAGCGGAGTATAATATAATCTGGAGCTATTGATGTCCAACGGCCAACGGACAGCCGCCAAAGCGACATCGCACTCCACGAGCACGTACTTAGTATAACTACAACGTACGTACAGCTGTGTTGACAATAATATGACAATAAAGTTTTGAATATTTATTTGTTTTTTAGTAATTTTTTTTATTCATTTATAAAATAAGTGTTTTTTTATAAATTAAAATTTCAAGTTTTGTACAAAAATTCAAAAAAATTTTAAAATTTGCATCACAATTTCAGACTTTCTAGTCAGAAGCTTTAGAAAAATTCTGGGTATGCAGTTTTGTAGCCCTTTGAATTTTGAAAAGCACTGCTGATTTTTGGCAATTTTTGTTTTGTTGCTTATGCTAAACTTTTACTTTAAATTCTACTTTAACTACAAAATTTAAAATTTTAATTAAAATTTCCTGAATTTCTTTAAATTTCATATAAAGATTGAAATGTTGAGATATAGGGTGTTTTTTTGTAGTATGAAGTTTGTATGTAAAAAAAATTTAAAATAATTAAAAAAACTTAAAATTAACAAAATAAAAAAAATCCTGACTTACATATATTTTAAGATTTGAAATTTTGAGTCATATCGTTTTAGTCGTGGAATAAAAAATATATTTTTATAAATAATTATAATAATAAAATTATAGCTTACATTTTTTTCAATTTTGTACAAAGTTTGAAACTTTGAGGTGCTTGATTTTTGTTGTGGTATGAAATATATTTTTATAAAAAAATTAACTAAATAATATCTAAAAGTGTTAAAAATTCTGATAAAAAGTTTAAAATGTTGATTAAAATTTGTTGTAGTATGAAATATATTTTTATAAAAAATGAATAAAATAATACTAGTTTTTCTAAAAATTCTGACTAAAAAGTTTAAAATTTTAATTAAAACTTGTTGTAGTATGAAGTATATTTTTATAAAAAAATTGAATAAAAAAATACATAAAATATTTCTAAAAATTCTAACTACAAAATTCAAAATTTGTATTGAAATTTGCTGCACTTTTTTTAATTTTGTACAAAGTTTGAAATTTTGAATTATATGATTTTTGTTGTAGTATGAAAACTATTAGAAAAATGAAAAAAAGGACCCAAAATTGTCTAAACAATCTGACTACAAAGTTTAAAATTTTGAATAAAATTTACCGAATTTTTTAAATTTCGTAAGATGCTTAAAATTTTGAGTTATATGTTTTTTGATGTACTGAAGTTTTTCTGAAAATTCCGACTAAAAAGTTTAAAATTTTAATTAAAAATCTTTGTAGTATGAAATATATTTTTATAAAAAAAAGAGTAAAAAAATACATAAAATTTTTCTAAAAATTCCAACTACAAAATTCTAAATTTTTATTGAAATTTGCTGAATTTTTTTTTTTTAATTTTGTACAAAGTTTGAAAATTTGACTTATATGGTTTTTGTTGTAGTATGAAAACTAGAAAAAAATGAAAAAAGTACCCAAAATTGTCTAAAAAATCTGACTACAAAGTTTAAAATTTTGATTAAAATTTGCCGAATTTTTTAAATTTTGTAAGATGTCTAAAATTTTGAGTTATATGGTTTTTGATATATGAAATATATTTTTATAAAAAAAATGAATAAAAAAAACCTAATTTTTCTAAAAATTCTAACTACGAAATTCAACATTTTAATCAAAATGTGTTGAAATTAATGCCCAGAATTATTCTAACTATTCTGACGAAAAATTTCAAATTTATTGAAATTTTTTAAATTTTGTCCTTTGTCAAAAACTTTGTATGATTGTTTTCGTAGTATGAGTTGTATTAAAAAAAAATGGGAAAAATTAAAAAAAAGGAAAAAATAATAATAAAAAATACTAAAAAGTTCAAACTTTGCAATAAGCTCTGCTCTACTATTATTATGAACACAGCTGTACTATATGTGTGTACGAGTACATTACTTAGCAATGGACCGCAAGTTAGACGCGGCATAGTGTTGGCGGCGATGTCCAGCTGATTTAAAATGTAATATATTTTCCAAGAAAAAACAAAAAAAAAAATTTTAAACTTGGATAAAAAATAACAGCCAACCAGAGCACAAAACAAAACTTGGTGCAAATACTCGTAGAGTAGCAAATTTAGTAATGAAGCAGAGTTGAGCAAAAGTGAATGCCTGACAAAGATGTTTCACACACATACCGACCATATGTATGTATGTATGCACCTAAGCATAAGCATATAATCTTCAAACAACAACCACAACAAAGTGAGGGAATACGATAATTTTTCATAGTCGCATTTCAACCAGGAAAACACTCAGATAATTGAGCAAAACGCGTGAAACTGTAATTGCTTGGGTAGCTGAGATGGAAAAGCAACAACAATAACGGTGCAGTGTGCTCTGCCCATTGGCAGTTAATAAAAATATTTTTTATTATTATCATTTTTTTTGTTGGAATTTCATATGCAACAAATCTAAATTAGGCAGCAGCTGAGATGAAAAGGCGAAAACAAAGAAATAAAAGAAGTGGAAAAAATTGATTGAATTGTAAATGGTGCAGCGAGCAATCGATTCAGGAAGCGCCACCAGCTGATAGTCGAGTTAATGAGATGACCTCGAAGATATATTTTAATACACGGCACGAATTTTTAATAAAAATAAAATTTGTAGGCAATTGGTTTTGTTGCTTGGGGTGTGGCGCGCGCAATGGCCATTCACGTTTGTAGTTGTAACACTTAAAAAAACATATACAAAAAAATTAAAACTTCTTTAAAACGTTTTGCATACGCCCCTTAAACATGTGGATGCAGAAGTACGAGTATATACATATATACATTCTAGTAGGGATGCCCTAATTTCTGTACTTATTTTATCTTACGTTAAAGTTAGTAAACTTTTCACTTCAGCTTCTTCTTAATTGGCGCGATAATCGCTCAAGCGGTTTTGGACGAGTTTAACAAAGCGCACCAGCCGTTTCTTTTTCGGAGCTAACTGGCTCCAGTTGGACACATCAAGTGAAACCAAGTCCTTCTCCACCTGATCTTTCCAACGCATAGGTGGCCTTCCTCTTGCTCTGCTACCACTAGCTGGTTAGCGTCGAATACTTTCAGAGGCGGAGCAATTGTATCCATTCGGACGACGTGACTTGCTTCTATGTCACAGTAAAACTCGTACAGCTCATTGTTCCATCGCCTACGATACTCGACATCACCAACGTGCAAAGATCCAAATATCTTCCGCAGAATCTTTCTCTCAAATACGCCCAGTGACGCCTTGACGGATGTTGTCATTGTTCAAGCTTCTGCGCCATACGTTAGGACGCGCACGATGGGAGTCTTATATAGTGTTAGTTTTGTTCGTCGGGAGAAGACTTTACTACTCAATTGCCTACTTACTCGAAAGTAGCACTTGTTGGCAAGAGAGATTCTACGTAGGATTTCACTTAATCTAATTGCTAAGAAATTAAGTAAATTCTCTTTTTCTTCAAGGGAAAATTGCATGTTTGAATGATCCACGACATCCCCAGCTAAACTTTGAATCTTTCTAAAAAACGATACATGAGTAATGGGATTGGCAAGTTATAAATTTTTATAAAAATAGTTAGCTTAGGATGAATGGCTGCCCACGCTGTTCTTGGACAAAGAATCGAAATTCGTCCGTTGTGATGGAGTATAGAGGAAAAACAGAGTGAGAAGAACCGAACAGGTAGAAAAAGGAAGAAGGCGTTGAATTGGAAGATTACGACCAAACGGCGGCTAATTACATTTGAATTAACCGCTTCAAGCTACTGATGAAATTCACCAAGTCTGTGATATTTAAACAAGCAATATTGGAGGTGTACCAAACCGAAAGAGCCCAGCTTAGAAGAAGGTGCTAAGACGTATCCAAACGGCTTCTACAGAAAGAACTTGAAACAATCCTCAGTCTTTGGAGAATGCCTGGTAAGGACACCCACCAAGTTCGAGAACTGCGGCTTTGTTAGCCTTACAAGTTCCCTCAAGCGCCCCCAATCTAGCCGCGGCCAAAAGAATACCGCGACTTTGAGTTGACCACAGGTAATCAAGGAGAGCTCCTTGCATAGGCAGTTCATCCGCCTTGTAAGTTCATGCAATGCTTCTGCGACCAGGTCGCTTTTTTTGCCCCTTTGCATACTAACCCAGCGCTCATTGAGTCGACGCGAGGACCATCTTTCCAGGAGTAGACCATAGGTTTTCAAGGGTCGCCAGTCTAGTCAGATCATCAGCCCAGCAATTTCCCGCTATGTCATTGTGAGCAGGAACCCAAATGAGCTAAATATTGAAGTATTTGCATGCAGTCGAGAGAGACATCAGGCGAAGACCGAATTTTAGAAACATTTTTCGAATACGCTCAATCCTACTGGTGGCAAACTGGTTGGCCGGTCTCCAAATAAAGCATATTCAAGATGATAGAGAGAAAAGCTTATGATATATGGATCAGAGAATTTAGAGGCATTACGCCTTACAAAACCTAGTATAGGGAGTAAGACCTGTATAACTGGCAGGCCTAGTAAAAAAGAACCTGCTATCGAAAATTACTCCAAGGCCTTTAATTTCACAAACGCTTTTAAGGACACAATTTGATAAAATTCAATTTGAAGGCAAAATGTTAAAAACCTTTGCATAAACCATGTGAAACATTTGTGCAACTTCAAAGAGAGTCAAGACTTCAGGCACCATAAGTCAAGACAGTCTACAACCTTCTGAAAATCAGTAACAGCCAAAGGGCTTTTAACTACCGCAAATTTGAACTTAATTATGAACTACTATTGATTTTGTAGAAAGTCAAACTAAAAACTTTTCGTTTTCTTATTCAGTTTGTAAGCAAACATTAAAAAAACTGTATAAGTATAAAATTCTTCAAGAAAACCTTTTACGCATACTAATAAATTTGAGCGCTTAACATGACACGCCTAATGTTTCATTTTCACTTTCAAATTTTACATCCAAGTCTGGCCAAATTATAGTTGTAGCGCGAGCGCGAGCGCATGCGCCCAATCACCCCCATTCAAACCACCGCTGTACGGGCTTACACTCACATTTATGTACTGCATATAATTATGTAGCACTGCAATGCTCTAAACGGAGCATAAAAGTCTATTATTGAGATTTGCTACAAGCACTAAACTCTTTCATTTAGGAGAAAATTGTAGTGCAATCAGTTGGACGAGGGTTTGAAGGAATTGTTCAAGTGCGGTTAAAATGAAAAAAAAGGAAAAAGAAAAAAAAGAAAAACAAGAGAAAAAAAGAGAAAAAAGAGGACAAATGTGATAATTTATAGGAAACGGTAAACTAAGTTTAGTTCAACACCCGTACTAATGCTGCTGGGGTCAATCAAAATAATTGGTTTATGTATTTGCAGGTTTTTTATACATTGAATATTACTGCAAGAAAGTACAATACATATATTGCGATTATGAAGTATTTTCATCAACATACTGCATATACCAGCAGTTACCGGAGCTCCTACTTTATATCTAAATAAACCAGCAGCAGAAGAATTTTTAAAAATATTCAGAATATTTTTTATGTTAAATATTGTTTGTAATTTTTTTTTATAAAAATTTAGCTCGTTAAATAACATACATCCACTTAACCGAAGATTGAATCTTAAAAAACAATTCAAGTAAATTTAACCAATTGAAAACTTTATATTAAAATAATGTCAGAATTCATAGAAAATTTTAGATTATGCAGTTTCAAAACTCGTTCAATTGTAGTCTGTTAAAGTCCTCGCCTGATTTGAAGTGGTGATTCTTTTAGGTGTCTCTTCAATAGCGTGTAAAACGGAAATGAAAAAATTTTCTATTTTTGTTGTGAGTATTTTATTTTTTGATTTATTGTTAAAAAATAAAAATGTTGTTTGGTCATAAAAAGTCCGTCCAAAAAGCTGTCAGCGTTCAAAAAATGATCTTACAAAAAAAAAAAAATTTAACCAAATCGTGTCATCAAAGATGAAAACCCGGTCTTTGAATCGTTTTTTTACTTTGAAGGTCCTATAAAACAACTAAAAAAATTTCTTTCCCGAATGATCGTAGTTCACACAATAACGACATCAATTCTAAGTCATTTAAATTTTATTTCATCAAAATCGGTTCAGTATAACCGGCTAAATCTGTGCACTGTGTCCATATGAAGACCATTTTTTGAAGGCTGGACGACTTTTCAACGAAACTACAATAGTATGGCTCCAAAAAATGTTATTTTTTAACAATGGATCAAAAAATAAAATACTGAAAACACTTTTTTCATGCTGTTAAAGAAGCACCTAAAAAATACCATTTCAAATGAGGCGAGGACCTCAAAATATAATTCTGAAGCGGCTCAAAATTCGCGTTGCTTTTGATCATTTTTTCTGCGCTTTTTTTCAATATAAAAACCATTTCGCGCATGCGTTGTACAAGGTGGCAAAAAAGGCTCACGTGCGATGCCATTTTGCACCACCTTGTGTGAAAGTAGATTCAAAAACTCCTCTTTGCGGAAAAATATAAGCAAAAATCAGAGTGATTTTCAAGCCACTTCAAACTTAAACTTTTTATACTAAAATTGAATGGGCTATAAAATTGCATACTTTAAACTTTTTAAAATTTCGGGTTAAAAAATATAAAGTATAAAAAAAATGTCCGAAGAATCTTCTTGAAATTTGGATTTTTGATTTATACAGATTTAGGTTATTGAATGAACTATGCTTTTATAAAAAAATAATGAGAAATATTTCATATAAAAATCATTGTGAATATTGTAAAAATAATCACTGTACGCAGACTTTTGCTGCTGGGTGTTTATACCACTTTGATCAAAAAGTTTCCGGAAAATTGTTAGAAAATTCAAAATATAAGCTTATTCTTCAAAACTGATATTATCGCCTTCAAAGTACACTTCAACAACTGCAACGCACTTATGCCAGTGGTTGATCCAGCTCTCGAAATATTTGTGGCAATCTATTTTCGGTATAGCCATCAGTCTTCGTTGTTTCATTACTTCCTATAGTGGTTTTTCGATTCGATTCGCAGGAAGATGAATTCGATGACTGTTGGAATCGTATTCGCTTCATTCTTCCATGGATAAGGACGGCATTGTGCGACGGTGCACAATCCCCGAGTTGTTTTCTCTCAAATCCTTTCTTTTTCGGAGAATTCCTTCTTCTCTCTTTCTTTTTCGATTGAAAACGACGTGGTTTTTTGGTATTAGTTTTTTTGAAGCTCTCCATTCATTCGCCTAATGTTTGGATTGCTTGTCGTACTCATAAGCCCATGCTACGTCTCCTGTAATGATGCGTTTGATGAATGTTGGGTCAGACTCAGCCTCGGAAGTCATGTCTTTGGCAATATCAATGCGGTTCCTCTTTTGAATAATATTCAGTTCCTTTGGGACCAATTTTGCAACAACATGGTGCTAACCCAAATTATTAATACACCCCCATGTGGCCTCCCAAAAACTACAGAAAGGACTTGATAAAATAACTCATTAGTTGAAAGAGTGGCGCATTAAGCCAAACGAGACAAAATCTTCCCAAGTCACTTTTACACTAAATTGAAAAACTAATGTCTCAAAATATCTCGACATGCATCTTGATAGCAAACTTACATGGAAAACCCATATTTTCACCAAACAGAAGGCTCTAGAAATAAAGCTCAGAAGCCTATACTACATAAATCAAACTTCTCATGTTTCTCTCGAAAGCTCTATCTTAAATCTTGAAACTGATATGGGCATACCGAATTCAACTTTGGGGCACTGCAGCTAACTCCAACATCAAAATACTTCAAAGATTGCAGTCAAAAACCCTCAGAATGATCTCAAACTCCCCTTATTATATCACAAATGCACACATTTCATTCTGATCTCTAAAACCCACAATAATTGAAGAAATAAGAAAATATGCCACACCACATAACACACGACTCCAATCGCACTCAAACCCTCTTGTCACAGCAAGTCCCATAACCTTCACCAGACTCAAGAGAAAATCTACAAAAGACCTTATATAATATTGTAATAAATATTCTAAATTATTAAGTTCCTTAAAATTAGTAAATGGGTGCATTCCATAAATGTTTTTCTCTTAATTTAATAAATAGATTTAAGAAAAAATATTGCTTAATATTTAAAAAACAGACCGCAATAAAGAAAAAGACTATAAAAAAAATTACAATGGCCTGAACGGATCCATAAGTAGTGTTCAAGTCCTCTGCTAGCTCTTTGGTTATTAATTTGCGTTTATTGGTAAATTTTTCTTTCACTTTATTGCTGTTTTCAAAAGTTCTTGTTTCCGACGGCCTGCCACTTCCTTTGCCATCCTCGATGGACTCTCGATCTCTTCTAAAACATTCATCGCATGCAGTAGAACGCTTTAAAATCATGCCGGACTGTCAAAATCATGTTTTGCTCATTCAACCCAAGAACACGCAACTATCCCTTAGCATTCTCAAGGGTAGATTGCAGACTGACTTGGAATTGGGGTACTAACGGCTGTTGTTGTTGAAAACATCTTACGAACAGAAATGGTTTGATATAGAGTGAAGCAAGCATAGCCCATAACCCTGGTTACAAGGTGCGCAGGACGCATAGGGGCACCACCTGCCATGTCTGACTTGGTTCTGCGGTCCGGCCTCATTGAAGATAAGCAAACCTCAGAGGATCAACAATCTGCCAAAATGTGCGAGTAGAATCTGAAGACTACACCTCTATACAATCAGCAATCTCTTAGCGACACTAGGGATCGATTGTGGTCTAAGGGACGATATTGCTAATCACTCATGTTGGCCTAACCTACCCTAAAACTACATACATATATATATCGTGATAAAATACAGGGTGGTATCTAAGAACAATTTAGCGTTTTTACAGAATAAAAAGCTGCGCTTCTGCTACTCCGAGCCTTGCAACTAAACTTAATATCTTTTAAAAAATCTTACTCAAAGAAACTGACCCACCTCATTTCGTTTATTATCTTAATCGCATCATCATCATAAATTCCTAGAGTTCCAGTGTGAAACATAGAGCCTCAACGAACTTCTTCTATTCGGGTCTGTTTTGGGCCAACATCTTAACTTCATTCCAGCTAAGCTGCATGGCGCGGGTTTCTGACTGAAGCAGTCGCTTCCAGGTATTCGCTGGTTTTTCACATCTGCGGCTTCCTTGGGGGTTCCAGTCAATGGCGACCTTTGTTAAGTCACTATTTCCTATACGTAGAAGATGACCAATCCAGCCCTATTTTCTCTTTCACATACTCTGTACATATTTTTTTGCATGCGAAATCTAAAAAAGCACGGAAGAGATGTTCACTCAGGGATATAACAAAATACCTACTAACCCAGTTAACAACCAACGTGACCAGTTTTTCACAATTTCTTTCAGCAAATATGTGAGCTGAAATTTAATACTGAATATGTCTAGTAATTTATACTTACACAAGAGTTATGATCTATAAGAAAAAAAAAAAAGACAAGAAACAAAAACCAACACAGACCAGGTCAAATTACTGCAAATAAATCGTAATTGAAGCTTTTGTTTAAATTACGCAACTCAATCGAGATTCGATGGAAACAAAAACAAAAAAACAATATACAAATTTAGATTAAAGCAGCGTACTAAAATGATTTCGAACTACGATGTGGCGAAAATTATATTACACATTTCTTATTTTCGCCGTCGTGTCATTGGTAAGTTAGTCATTTGCCTTTCTTTTATCGCTGATAATCAAGAAATCTATAAAAATTGTACTTGTAAAAGGTGATCAGATTGGATGTACTTTTTCCAATATGATTTTTTTGACAGATCGCTACTGACTACTGTTAAACTAACATAATTTTTTTCAGTATTCATTGACATTTTATCATGTTACGCCTCAATAACATTTACAAATCGTCCAAATATATTACGAAAATCGACGCTCAGTGCATCGCGCGCTTAGGCCAATTTGTGGTTACAGCGATGAGGCCCATTTATGGCTAAATGGCTAAGTCAATAAGCAAAATTGCCGTATTTGGGCTGAAGAGCAAGCCGACGCCACTCAAGAACAGCCATTAGATCCATTGAAATCAACCGTTTGGTGCGGCCTATGGGCTGGAGGAATCATCGGCCCACATTTCTTCAAAGACGAGGCTGGCATCAATGTAACAGTGAATGGCGAACGCTATTGTGCCATGGTTAACAACGTTTTGATGTCGAAAATTGAAATACGTGACCTCCACAACAATTGATTCCAACAAGCGGGCGCTTCTTGTCATAAAGCTCGTGAAACAATGGATTTACTGCGTCGACGCCTCGGTGAGCAATTAATTTTTCGCCACGACCAGTGGATAGGCCAACAAGAACGTGTGATATCACACCTTTGGACTTTTATTTGTGGGGGTATGTAAAGTCTAAATACTTTGTGGATAAACCAGCTTAGATTGAGGCATTGGAAGCCAACATTACTAAAGTTATTTACGAGATACCGGCCGAAGTCCTCCAGAGAGTCATTCAAAATTGGTGTTTACGGATGACAGAATTACAGAGCAGTTGTGGTCAACATTTGAAAGGGATTATCTTTCAAAAATAAATTTCATGAATGGTTCTACACAAAAATAATAAAGATTGCTTTATCAATTTGAATTTCCGTTGTTTTATTTCAATTTAAAATTCGATACCTCTAAATTTCCAAATTAGGCAATTTTTTTCCTCTCTTCTTTTATGATTTAAGGATAAACTTCCTTCAATTAAGTAATTCTAATATCTCTATTTTGTATTAATCCCACGCTTTCATAATTACTGAGTAGTTCCAACAAAATTAATTTTTGTCGGGATACGCCGGCCAGCGTAACTGAGTGGATTTTGTGCGTGGCAGCAATCGGGTGGTTCAGCGTCCAAATGCCATGTGGGATATTTTACAAATAAATATTTTTAACAGCGATCGTCTTTAGGGTAATAACGGTTAGCCTCTGTACAAATTTCTGCCTCGGTACAGATTCTCAAAAACAATCTAAGGGAGAGAGAGACAACTCATCAGCTCTAAGAAATTACTCTACTGCAAGTGCTCAAGAGCAACTTTTTTCTAATAGCGTTCGCCCTGCCCCTCACCAGGCAATTCAAAGCTGGAGGTGTATTTCGGCAAAGCAATGTCGGAACGACATTAAAAAATAAAAAAATATAAAACCCTACTTCTCCCTCCTGCTTTAAGTACTTAGGTCGTGGACTTATTAGTCTAGCCGCTTCTCATAAACAAATTTGGCTTCATCGGTTTATTTGTGTTCCAGATTTAAGATCAGCTGATTTAAAAAATATGGCTTTGAAACAAATAAACGAATGCGTAAAATATTTTAAGTTTCACAAAATTTCTATACCTCCACAGCTTTTTTACTAGTGTGCGAGTATTATTTGGCGATATAACATCGAAATGCTCCCATAAGCAATTTATTGTCTTGACAACTGGTTCGTATCATTTTGCATTAAATTGATCAAGTTGGCGCTTCTCACACTTGTCATTTTGGGTTATTCAATACGTTTCACGTAAATTACCAATAAATAATTAAAATCTCAAGTGACGATTTTGCAGCTGCCGCACGGCTGCTATATTCAGCAGATGTAGCGAAATCTGCCTGGGTCGCAATGGCATGGCATTGCATAGCCGCGGCATTCAAGACGAGACTGCAAATTCATTTATGTATGAATGTATGTGTGTATGTATGTTTGTATGTGGGTTCACCACCAATCGAGGGCTGCGCATGCGGTGTAGTAGCATTTGGCAACTACATACATACATACATATGCACATATCTCTCTTGCATTTCAATTGGTTTATTGTTTCTAATTTTGATATCGGAATTTTTGTATTAAAATTTGATTGCCGCAAGCTTTGGTATTTTATTTTGACTTTAGCCGGTATTTGGAAATTTGATTGCTTTTGTCATTTTTGGTTAAAAGAAAATGGCTTTATTTTGTGCGATTTTTAAGATGATTCTGCGGTGAGTAATAAACGATTTATCAAATGAAAAAGAAAATTACCACTTTTTCGCGTAATTTTTGATCGTAAATGTCACTACTTTAAAATGTGGTGTTTTCAATTGCATGATCCTACCGACTCTAAATCCATTTTCACTTTGAGTTTTTTTTAAAGAAAATCGTTCAATATACGCACTCGGTTACACAATTATAGAACTATCTCATGTTGATGAGTTTAAACAATTTATTTTATCTTATAATAATTTTTTTTAATAATTATTTTGTACTAACTTTTTAATGAAAATATAATTAATCTTCATACAAAAAAAAAACAATCCAAGTTTAAAAGTTTGTGCAAATAACAAACCAATGCAACAAATTTTCAATAAAATTTCAAACTTTTTAATATGAATTTTTAGAGAAATTTCGAGTATCAAGTTTTATAAAGGGTCCGCCATATAACTTTACGGAATTAAAAATGCTATAAAAAAGAAACTACTCAATATTTTTCCAAACTGTTTTTTTATTTTGAAGTACAATCCTTCCGGTTAATGATGGAACACAACTTCATGCATATGGCTGCCTCGGCTAGCCATGCACCATCCCATACGGCGTCATACCAAGGTCTTTACGCACAATTCGTCTCAATGATATCTCCGAAATGTCCAATTGTTGAGAACGACGGTGAACTGATGCTCCTGGTGATTCACGAACACTCTCGGCCACAGCTGCAATATTTTCGGGTGTACGCACGGTTTTTGGTCGCTCACGCGTTGGTTTGTCAATAAGCAACCCAGTTTCTCTTACTTTTTTCGCAAAGTAACGCACATACGCTTCATTCGGTACTTTTCTTCTTCCCATTGCCGTACGCACTTTTCGTACACATTCTGCAACATTACCATGATTTTCAAAGTAATGTCGCAATATTTCCCAGCGTTCTTTGAGCGTATACACAACCATTTTCGTTCAGCGGAAGAATAAAACTAATTTTCTGTCAAATCAAATGACAGCTAAGTGTTACCATTCTTCAAATAATACCTAGTTCAAATCCGTAACGATAGATGGCGGGCCCTGTATACATATATACCTATATAAAGGGTGTTTTTTTTAGAGGTTAGGTTTTCAAGATGAAATAAAACGTATATAATTTAATGTTATGGCCAAGAATTTAGCTTTATTATAAAGATAAGGGTTTGCCATTATGTTTTAAAAATGATTTCGGGCAAGTGGCCGCCGCGGCTGGCTCGAATAAATTCCAGCCGAGAGGCCCAATTTTCGACCACTTTTTGCAGCAATTGGGGCCGTATGTCAGCAATAACGCGCCGAATATTCTCTTCCAAGACGTCAATCGTCTCGGGCTTATCTGCGTAGACAAACGACTTCACATAACCTCACAAGAAATAGTCCAGCGGAGTTATATCGCACGATCTTGGAGGCCACGCCACAGGTCCACGGCGCGAGATAATGCGCTCACCAAAAGTTTCCTTCAATAAATCGATTGTCGGTCGTCCACATAAACATCGTCCAATTCAGGCACGAAAAAGTCATTAATCATGGCTCTATAGCGCTCTCCATTGACTGTAACATTATGGCCGGCTTCATTTTTAAAGAAATATGGACCAATGATTCCCTCTGCCCATAGAGCACACCAAACAGTGACTTTTTGAGGATGTAACGGCGTCTCAGCAATGGCTTGTGGATTATGTTCACTCCAAATGCGACAATTTTGCTTATTGACATACCCATTCAACCAAAAGTGAGCTTCATCGCTGAACAAAAACCATTATTTTCGAACCGCGCGAACCGAACCATTATTTTCGTAATAAATTTGCACGATTTGCAAACGTTGTTCAGGTGTAAGTCTATTCATTATGAAATGGCAAACCAAACTGAGCATAAATCAAGTGACAGCTGTCAAAAAGACCATCTACGAAAAAAGTAGTGCCAACTTGAAAACCTAACCTGTAAAAAAACACCCTTTACATGGGTCATGAAAAATTTGTTTTCTGACACGGCTATAAAAAAAAATAATCAATATTTTTTCAAAACTTTTTTTCATTTTGAAGATTGAACATTGTCATTTATGAATGAAAAATAATATCGTTCAAATGACTGCAACTTCGTTTTCGAGTTTTAAAGCATCAATCGTCTCCGAATGGTTCGCATAGCATTTGTCCTTAACGGCTCCCCACAAAAGCCGAGCTTAAATCACAGCTCCGAGGCGGCCAATTGATATCGGAATTCAAAAACGGTAGCCAAAAGTTCGAGTGTAACTTTGGCAGTGTGACAAGTTGCACCGTCCTGTTGAAACCAAATGTCGTCCATGTCATCCTCTTCAATGTTTGGAAACAAAAACTCGTTGAGCGTATAGCGTCCCATAGCTTGAAACTGCAGGCCCCTCCATTTGTGTAACAACATCAAGACGCACACCACAAATAGGAGAAGGAGCTCGGCCAAACACCCAAAAAGGGTGTACGCGCCAATTATATATATATATATATACATAATGGTCCACCCAGGACTGTAATGCCAATATGATTATGTAGTTAAACCGGGACAGATATTTAGTTTGTACGTGGCTACGATGTGGTAGATGCCGAGCGCTCAACGCTTTCTGTGCCTAAAAAAAGAGGAAACAGTTTTTTCTAAAGCAGTCGTCGGATCTCGGCGAGATATGAAAAAACTAAGAGTTCATTTCTTCAATGAAAAAATGTGTGTTAAAAAATATCTGTCGTTGATAGACGACCTAGACGACTAATTGAGGCCGTCGTCGATACGAATGTTGAGGCTTGTAACATAAATTGCAGGAGAAGCTCGGCTAAAACAACTAGCAAAGGATGTGGTACTACGATCTTAGAAGTTCTAACAAATGATCTAAGAATGTAAACACCTTAAATTGGCTGCCTAGTTTGCGTTAAAGTACACAGTCAAAGCAAGGAATAGGGCTGTATAAATCGATGCATCCTTTCAACGCCTTAGCTCTTTAATCTTCGAGTGCTACAAACCCAAATGTGCGGAGTGAATTCGCGATTTAATTTTAATGAAATGTGAATAATTTTTTCATTATTATTATCACTGAATTTAACAATGCGATAAGAAAGATCTATTATGCACGCCTTCATGGATTCAGAGTATTTCTCTTTTCTCTGCATTTTTTATGCAACGAAAATCTCGTAATCCAACGATCAAATCAATGACACAATCTTTGCTTATTTGCATTTAAATTTTCACATAATTTATTTTGCTGCAATTTTCACAAAAATAGGTCAAAATACAAGCAAGCTAAGTTTTTTGGCGTTCATTCTTTAAAAATTGAATATCACAAAATCAAAAAAAAGTATTGCAAGAGTTGGCAAAAATTGCTGCTGTGCGATTCAAATTAATAAATGCAATTTCCCATGATGTCAATAATTAGCAATCGCATTCGCAACCACATTTCAGCGAACATTTGTTGCACGTCAAACCAGAGGTGCAACCGAAAAAACTCTATGCAACTATCATTAGTAGCGGTAAACAATATTTACTCTGATGTACATACATACATTCACACATATATACATACATACATTCATACATGTATACATATGTGCATATGTTTGTTTTTCTTCAAGTATGCACCAGCTGAGCTCTTCAAACTTTGCACGATTGTTGATTTACTCAACCGCAAAATACGACCTCCTCACTGCAGCTTTGAAATTCATCGGTCCCTTACCTCTTCCAGCAAGTACAAATAAAAAGTAATTGAGTGTGAAGAATTACGATAATTGGCATTTTTTTTTACAGATGAGTTTACAGCAAAATGTGTTTTTAGCCCATCTGTTATGCTACACCAGGACCCTATTTGTTTTACACGTATGTTTATATGTATGTATGTGTGAGTAGGTATGTACGGTGGCTTTTAGTGTGGTTTCTTTATGGTTTCTTCGCCACACTTGACATAATGAGAGCGCAAATTGACGTCGTTTAAACGCCTTTAATGATCAATTTCAGAATCAGTCATAGTTTTGGTGGCACATGAGCTTTTGAAATTGAGGTTATGATACTGCATTTCACGGTCATTGCAGTAAATTTTGTGACAGAAAAATTGGGAAATAGGGTATACGTTTTTTTTTAATTGAGCTTTGAAATTAAAAACAATATTGTATTTTTTGCTTTAGAGATTTTCAAAAGCTTATTTGTACTACATAAATCTCGAATCTTTAGCAAAAAATTATTAAAAAGGAATTAAAGTATTTTTTTTTTGTTCAACGGCCTTGATAATAACTTTTGTTTCTTAGTTAAGTTTACGTTAAGATGGCGCACAGTGCGGAGCAATTGGAAGTAGAATTTCATAATTCATTACGAGGGTTAGATGAGATTTGTGGTGGTTGTTCGATAAGGAGAAGCACTCAGTCAGGAAGACCATTGTACTATACCCGGATAGATTACAGTAGAAATTATAGAGAGGCAGGATAGAAGCAATGTGGATGGTAACGAGGGTTACGATATGCTTACGAGGGTCGCTACTTATATTTCGGAACTAGAGCACTTTTAGCGTTGACAGACACCATCTGACGTTTTTATTAGAAAGTTTGGCATATTTTCCCACAAAAGCTCTCAGAATTTTTTGATATGTGAGCGATATTAGTGTTGTTTGCAGTGGCTTTAAAAATTCAGCTCAGCCAAAAAAACTTTGAGCGATTATTTTCCACAATTTTGGACGTCGATTAATAAGTTAAGAATGCATCGATGAACTAAAATTATTATACGACGAGCAATCACCAGCCTTCAGCATAGAATTTCGCTCACCGATGAATTCTGGGTAGGTCGTCCAAATTCAGTTGTTGTGCCAGAAAATATCGATGATGTGCACAAAATAGTTGAGAGAAATCATCATGCCACACACAGTTTGATTGAGACATCCTTTGGCATTTGTATGAGGAGCATCAAAAGATATAGCATATGGCCACCTTGTGACAATTAAAAAAAAAACACCCAGAAAGCTCAAGCCGTGCTTTGAAAATTACTTCAAACGAAATACAAAAGTGTATTGATCATCATGAAGAATATTTTGAAACACTTTTCCGAAGCCTAATTTAAAAAAAAAAAAAAAAATTGGCTTGAACTCTGAAGCAAATAGTCCGAATTTTCGCTTTGACTGCAAGTAAGACTCAGTCTGATAATCTCTTAATTTCCGTCCTCCCTGATGGGACATAGGGCCTCTACAAAACGCTTCCAACGGTCAAGATCCTTCGCAATGACTTTGACTTCTGTTGCAAGTGCATCTTTTTTTCTACCGCCTTGCGGGTTGCAGTCGAGTGTTTGGCTGCATACTTCTTTGGCATCCTTTCGATGAATATTGCCAATCTACCTCCACTTTCTCTGCTTTGTTGCAGCCTGGATGGGTAACTGATTACAATGCGCCCAAAGCTCTCTGTGGCTGATTGCTCTGGGCCACCAAATCCGCAATAAACGTCTTGAACATTTGTTGACAAAAACTTGCAACTTATTTGCGAGCAAGTCTGTCATGAGCCAGGCCTCACAGTCATATAAAAGGACCAATTTGAGTTGAAAATACGCAGCTTTGTATGTGTGGAAATCGATGTAGAATTCCATATCTTGTTCAGCTGAGCAAACGCGCTACGAGCTTTTGCGATTCTGCTTTGAATTGCAGCAGCCGAAATATCAAAAATCAAAGAGCAGTATCAGCAATTTTTAAGGAAAGTATTGATTTCATTTCAAGAATTGAGAATTTAATTGAATTAAATCATACAATAACCTCACTTCGTACTCAGTCTCGTTCGGGGTTTGGAGTTAGTGGTTGGATATTTAAATGTCGACTTAACCAGTGAACTCTGCTAGAGAAGCGTCTTCTTACAGTTGCAGATAGGGAGCTCTAAAACCTCAAACCTCATTTTCAATCATTCGCCGAATTTCTATTCTTGGGTACAAAATATGTGCCGAATTTGAGTAATACAGTAACAGAGAATCACACTTCTTTGTTTTTAGAAAATTACCGTGCGTAAGCACGTCAGATATACGAGTATACCCATCACTCTCCTCTCTGAAAACGAAACTAAAAGAGGAATTACCTTGGAAAACGCAGTCGATATGAGAACACTCAACTTCGTAAAAAACTGGCAAAATTATTCTAAGGACTTGGAATACGAAAACTACAATTTTTATTTTATCACTATCTAGGAAAGACTACAAATTATTGGTTGGAGTACTGACACGACACTGTCACGCGAAGGAAAAGCTAGGGGTACTTTGGAACACCTAATTTGCTGCTGCCCTGCCTTTTGTAGGACTCGGCAAATGTGCCTAGGATCAGCATATTTTTCATCCTTGAAAGATATTGCTAACAAAAGGCTGAACAGCTTGTTAGAACTCGTGAAGAGGAGCTTTCTCATAGCAGAAATATACTCGGAGGTTTGCCTGCCGAGGGGCGACTGTTATCAGAAAAAACTATTTCTTCATTTTGGTCTTTCACCGAGATTCGAACCCACGCACTTCCGCATGGTAGTCACGCACCAACCCATTCGGCTACGGCGGACAAAATTATGCTACTCTTAAAAAGGAAACTCACTGGGGAGCTTGGGCCGAACTGTAGGTTGGATAACCAATTATTGTGAATTCTGTAGCTTTTAAGCGTTCTTCGAAATTCGAACGGTGTGAACGATTGGGGTATCTTGCACAGACAGCATTCTAATATATACTCCAAATTACCAAGTTTTTTCTGTAAGACTACCGCACTTGATAGACATGGTAAATTAGCGTGGTATTGACCATTCATTGAAGGTCTTCGTCTTCCACAGTATTACAAAAAGAGGCGCGTCAAAATTTACTTCACAAAGCTCATCAAAAGCGGTCGATCTTGAGCTATTGCTTCGTGGTTCTATATTCCGAAATTCTTGAGATCGTTTTCCACTGCGTCTAACCATCGGTTTCTCGGTCCGTCTTTGACCTTGAATCACCCTGCCTTGCGTTGAATCACATAACATTAGAGATTCAAATACTTAAAATGCTGCATTGCTTCAAAAGTATAAGCTCCC
Source organism: Anastrepha obliqua (assembly GCF_027943255.1). Taxonomy (NCBI): domain Eukaryota; kingdom Metazoa; phylum Arthropoda; class Insecta; order Diptera; family Tephritidae; genus Anastrepha; species Anastrepha obliqua. The sequence continues at coordinate 155,552,305 of NC_072892.1, read as the reverse complement.
ACATGGAAATTTTGCACCTGTTTGCGACCTACGCCTTGACTTCAGCAAATATTTGCTTTTGCTCTCGTTTACATTCATTAGAAGGTAGACGCTGATTTTTTCACACTGAATCTCATTGATGCCCTTTCTGCTAACTCTTTCTTGGACTCCGCTCCCTATTGGCATATACTGGTTTCATCAGCGATCACAATACGGTGAAAATCTCGTTCACATTACTCTGGCACCACTTCCAAAGAACTCTATAACGTCGTAACTTGTCGAGTGATGTCCAGGTCCCTAGTGCGCGCTTATTTCTTGTGCGAATGCTTCTTCTTTGTCAGTACTAATTTTTGAGCTTTTGGACCGTTCACTACCGTCACTCAACAAATTCAATGAACTGAAAAAACAAACCGCTTGCAATAATTCACTCAACAATTTGCTCTAGCTAATGATTTTAGCATTTCATAAATTGAGTTTTTGGTGCAAGATGAAAGAACACACAGCGATGACAGCGTGAATAAATTCCAATGCAACTGGCCAAAAATTTGCGTTGACCGCTTCATATCCCTTTAGAGTGTTTACACATAATAACGCACGCACGCATATTTGCATTTTCAATTGAATTAATGGAAATGCCATCATCGCGGCTAAACTCTTGCAAAATACCACGAAAAAGCGCTTAATTTTTTTTGTTCAATTTTACTGGCGCATTTTCACACTTCAATTGATTGGTTGGTTAGCTCAGATTTTTTGGCAGGTGTTTGCTTTTCCGCAAATAAACGTATTTGTATAATTTCAAATTTGATTTGGTCGTTGACTATGGATGATGATGGATATCGCCGAATTCCTGATATGTCACATTTAATGTGCATATTTGAAATTGACGCATATTTCCTTCGTTAGGTGTTTGGCCGAGCTGCTCTTCCAATTTGTTTGTGAATTTGTATGCTTTGCCGAAAATGTATGATGACCAACAGTTTGAAGGCGTTTGCGAACAGCAGATGATTTTTATCTGAAGCTATTTTTATGTCAGAAATTCACTGCCTCCTGCCACACTTTGAGTGTAAAAACAATGGAAAAAATATTTCCATAATTTAAAAATGTTTTACTATTGTCTCATATCCATATTGGGGTTCGAATCCGAGACCAATAGAAATGTAGTGACGCGCAAAAGCACTCGACTAAGGATATCGCACATTAACTGATGCAAATAATCGCATCTATGCATAATACAGCTGCGGGCATAAAAATTGTGGACAATAAAAAAATAAATAAAATATTTTGATTTATTTTTTTTTGCGATTTTTCTATTCCATTCCAAGCGAACCAAGTATCTCGGATAGTATCGTGAAATCTTCCCCAAGTTTTTTAAAATTATATTTTACCATAAATAATAAACAAAAAATTATAAAAATGGAGATACTATATTACATTTATTAAGAAAATTTTTTCCATAAATAATTACCAAAAAAATTCTAAAAAATGGGGATATTACACTTTTTAAGTACATTTTTTCAATATATATAGGGTTTTTTAATAGGTGCGCTTCAACTTTTTTCCGATAGGGAGGGCGAACGACGCAATATTTTTTATTTTTCGCTTGTCATTTGTAAACTTCATTAGTATACATTTCATCATGGAACGCTACACACTTGAGCAACGATTGCAAATCGTGCAAATTTTTTATGAAAATAATCGTTCTGTTGCTGCAACTTTAAGAGCATTACGGCCATTTTACGGTCCATTTAACAAGCCGTCCCGTTTTGGGGGTATGTGAAGTCATTGGTCTACAGTAACAAGCCGGCGACGATTTGTGAGCTCAGAGCCAATATTGAACGCGAAATTGCTGGAATTTCGGCCGATTTATGCAAAAGAGTAGTCGAAAATTGGGTTCAACGATTGGACTTCGTAAAACGTGCACGCGGTGATCATGCAAAAGAAATCGAATTTCATACTTAAATGTATATGTTCAAACTCGATAATAAAAAAAAAATAGTTAAAAAAGTCAAACCATTTGTGTTTTATTCAAAAAAGTTCAAAAGTTGAAGCGCTCTTACTGAAAAACCCTATATTAAACCAAAAAAATATATATAAAAAATGGAGATACCACATATTACACTTTTCAAGTATATTTTACCACAAATAATTTAAAAAAAGTTATAAAAATTTTAAAAAGACCCGAAATATTTCACTTAAAAAATTCTATACCAAATTTTTCACCATTGAATAAATCTCAAAATTATAAATTTTTTTTCTGTTTACTTCTTATTATCCTCGTATCTACAAACACACAAATTTTGCAACAAATTTACAATGCCAAATATATTTGAATCACCTGATACGATTTAAGTCAGACAAAGGCGTGCCTATCTTTTTTGGTACCCGAGTCTTCAAACTGTGCCAATTATTCTACAAGGTGAAGTCCAAAATAAACAAAAATCGGAATTGAATATCTGCAAAACATCGATTTATCGCATTTTAACTGATCATTTGGGCTTACGAAAAGTCTGTGCACGTTTCATTCCGCACAAGTTAACTGAGGACCAAAAATTGCTCAGAATTAAACAATCGAAAGACCTCATTAAAGAGGCGAGAAAAGACGAGAACTTCCTTTACAACATAGTAACTGATAATAAAACGTGATGGTGTTTCCAACATGAACTTGAAACTAAGTGTCAAAGTGGCGAATGGAAGGCCCCAGACGAGCCACCACGCAAAAAATCGCGTTTTGAGAAGTCAAAAATCAAGTCGATGCTCATTTGTTTTTACGATTCCAAGGGAATTGTCCACAAGGAGTTCGTGCCAATGGGCTAAGCCGTCAATTTTTTATGTTAGCGCTTTGAAGCATTTGTTGCATCGCATTCGTCGAATTCGCCCAGAATACCGCGAAGGAGGAAGCTGCCGTTTATTGCATGATAATGCACCATCTCATCGATCCACTCTTGTGACTGATTTTTTGACTAGAAATCGCATTTTAACCATCAATCATTCACCGTATTCGCCTGATATGGCTCCCTGTGACTTTTACCTGTTCAGAAAATTGCATTTGAACATGAAAGGAAAAGCTTTTGCGTCCGTAGGGGCCATCCAAAAGGCGTGTACCGACATCCTGAAGGACATTCCGGTCAGTGACCTGAAGCACTCTATGGAAAAGCTTTTAGATCGCGCAAAACAGTGTATCGAGGTCAGAGGGGACTATTTTGAATAAATAAAGTCGAGGTTATCAGAACAAAGCTGCTACTTTAAAAGAAGATTTATTTGGTTTTTGAGTGATTGTCAAAATATGCGGCAAATGTTTTTGTAACGCCGAAATGTTCATACAACACAGGTATATACCTATGAAATGAGACTTTCATGGGACTTGATTAGTCCATAGATGTCGCTAAGAGTATTTTTAAACCTTCCCAAATGTGTTGTTTTTTTCGTCTGCCATCTGCCAGCAATATTCAGTTCATTGCATACAACAATGCATTTTTGTCGATCTTAAAAATGTCGAAATTCGTGCCTTCAAACTACTATTTGCGAACATCGTTGATTTTCTGAAATTTTTGAAAAATTCCGAAGTGGTGATTTTAGCGTGGAGAACGAGGACCGTGGCCGGCCACCGAAAATTTGTGGACGCCGAATTGCAAGCATTGTTGGATGAAGATGATGGTCAAACGCAAGAAATGATGGTAGAGCAGTTGGGAGTGACCATTTCCAAACCTTTGAAAGACATGGGCATGATTTTAAAGGTCGGAAGATGGGTGCCGCATGACCTGACTGAAAGGCAGCAAGAGAACCGAAAAACCACTTGTGAAATGCTGCTCTCCCGGTCCAAAAGGAAGCGTGGTATGATGAAGGTGAAACAGTTGGCGGTGCACGCTACCAACGACAATTGGCCGATTTGAGCAGCGCTATACACCGAAAACGCTCAGAATATGCCGATCGGCGTCAGAAAGAAATTTTTCTTGATGACAATGCACCGCCACATCAAACAAGAGCGACCCGGGAATTGGTGGAGACGTACGATTGAGAACCGCTGGTGCTATTATTTTGAAGATTAAATTTGTAAACATTTTTTGTTAATAAATGTTTGAAATAGAAAAAAAAGGCTCATTTCATATGTACGCGAGTGAAACTAATGCCCACGTTTGTCGTCTTCTCAAGGTGCTTCACATGACGATGGTGCAATATCAGTTCATGCACAGTACCGATTTTTCTTGTGAATAGTACAACAGCCAATTTTGCATGAACTTCATGAAAGCTTGTAAGATTGTTTTTGTTACTGTAACAGCAGTTGGATACACCAAGTGAGGCCAAGTCCTTCTTCATCTGATCTTTCCAACGCAGAGGGGGCCTTCCTCTGCCTCTGCTACCATCAGCTTGTACCGCATCAAATACTTTCAGAGCCGGAGCGTTTGTATCCATTCGAACGACATGACCCAGCCAACGAAGCCGCTGGATCTTTATTTGCTGCGCTCGCTTCTCTATCACAGTAAAACTCATACAGCTCATCGTTCCATCGCCTGTGATATTCGCCGTTGAAAACATGCAAAAGTCCAAAAATCTTTCTTTCAAACACTCCAAGCGTCGCCTCATCGGATGTTGTCATTGTCCACGCTTCTGCACCTTACGTTAGGACGGGAGAGATGAGAACCTTGTAGAGTGTTAAATTTGTTCGTCGAGAGAGGACTTTACTACTCAATTGCCTACTTAGTCTAAAGTAGTACTTGTTGGCAAGAGATTCTTCGTTAAATTTCAGGGCTGACATTATTATCAGAGACTTTTTTTGCGTTCCATTATTACTGTTTTCTTTATTCAACCAATTCGCCTTGGAAATAATAATTTTGACAATTGAGCTCAAAAAGCAAAAAGAAATTACATGCCACTTTTTTTTGTAATACTGCTTTCACATTGAACAACTTCGCCTTGATCCTTCTACATTTCTTAAATTTTTAATAACTTCAATATTCATTGGATAATAAATTACTCCAAAAATTAGCGTACCTTGCCAGAGTCTGTTACCCCATAAAAGGGTCTCTATCTTTATGCTCGCAACTGTATGCATTCTATTTGTGTGCTATAATGCGCTGATAATTATACGCATGTGTAATATATGTGTGCGTATGTATGTATGTGTGTATTAGTAGTTCGTTGTGGGAAAAGCTGCATTTTATTTTGGCTATTTATTCTAGCTGATGGATGAGTTTTATATGCAGATTTACGATCATTGCGATATGCATGTGCCGTTATGCAGACAAACACACAACAAAGCGAAAAAGAAATTATGGATTTTGTTGTTAATATGGCTCAAAAATGGCAAACATTCGTCAAAATTCCCGCCACAAGCGCTTTCATAGTTCGGCTGAGTGAAGAGTTTTTACAATTCTCCCCTGCCATGGGGAAAATACATAAATGCAAATTTGTGTTGCAAATATTTACTGTTGCCATTTAGAGAAGCATTAGAGATAAGCTGTTGTTACAGGGGGGCATTAAGCACTCAAGCACAGGCGTAATGCGTGATTTGGTGGTTAGTAAACTCTTGTGGGTATTTAAATTATGAAAAGATATTTGTCAAATACAATTTTAATACGTATTGCATTACCGAGTTAACAATTATTGCAACCCACTAAATAATTTTTTTATATCATTAGCAATAAAGTGAAGATTATGAATATGGCAGGTACTTATAAATATGTGAATGCAGCGAATGTTATTAGATGTTAACATGGTAATGATACTGTAATGACAATAACTTAGGGTAAATTTTTTTTTTTTTTGGACCAATTCTAACCATGCATTTGAAGATATTAAAAGCAACAAATTGAAAGCCTTTTTGTACAATTTTTTTTTTTTTTTTATATTGGATGAGTGAGTATATTTTAAAGATTTTGAAGACCTTAATTCCACAAAAAAATATTTATTTCAAATATTTGATTCAAAGTACTTTCCTTCGAAGTCTGCAACTTCTTCCCATCTTTGAGTGAGCGCATAAACACCGCCCCAACGGAACCACTCATCTTTGACTTTAGGCTAAGGGCTAAGTCTTAACTCATTTATCTTAAAAGTGTTTGAAAGATTGATTGATAATCATATCCGAGAGCACATCGAATCCAAATTATCTCCAGCGCAACACGCTTACCTGAAAGGGAAATCCACGGAATCAGCCTTACACGAAGTCGTAGGGACTGTGCAAAAATCTCTGAAAGGCAAACAATGCACTTTGGCAGCCTTCATAGATATAAGCGGTGCTTTTAAAAACATCAGGGAGGAGTCAATTGTCACTGTGTTAGATACACTAGTATGGAAAAACCTACCTGTCTCTGGATCTAGGTGGAAAAACCTACCTGTCTCTGGATCTAGTTCATGCTAGTCTGCAAGGAAGGTAATGCGGTCCCAAGAGGGACTATAGTCACTAGATTCGTTCACAAGGGGACGCCGCAGGGTGTACGCCTTTCGCCACTACTTTGGCTAGCTGCTATTGACGAAGTTCTGATTATGCTAAATAAGGGTGGGGTTAAGGTAGTAGTACCGGGACCCTTTCCCTCAGTCATGGCTGAGATTTTGTAAAGGTCACTCGCTGTACTTAGTCGCTGGGCTGTCACTTGCGGCCTCCGAGTCAACTCTATCTGCTATATACCAACCAGAAAATATAAACCTCCACCCTTTCGACTTCCCAAATTAAACAACTACGTTCTCCCGCTCTCATCGGAAGTTAGGTATCTTGGGGTGATACTTGACTCCAAACTCCATTGGAAGCTACACATTAAAAATCGGGTAAAGAAGGCCAGTATAGCCTTCAACTCCTACAAAGCTGTGGTTTTGCCGCACGGATGCCTGGTTTGGTGGAAGCTCTTCGGAAGGGCTATAATAACACTAAACTGCGGAGGGTGCAAAGGACTGCATGCATTGGCATAGCCGGAGCATGTAAAACTTGCCCCAGTGCTGCCCTGAATGTTCTTTTGCACTTACTTCCCATCGACTTTTCCGTCATTTCTATCGCAGCTCAAAGGGCAATCAGGTTAATGGAGATTGACCTCTGGAGACAATCTCTCAAGGGACATGGTAGCATTTTCGGGCAGTTAACACCGTATTTCTCCGAACTTCGAACTTCGAACAGATCTCTCTATCCGCAGACTAGAGTTTGAGGGTCGTGCTAGGGCAATCTTTCCAAATAGGCAAGATTGGATCGAGGGGAAAATCTGCACCGAAGCTTGCACCTCTGTCTTCACTGATGGTTCCAAGATGCAATTAGGAGTCGGAGCAGGGGTTTTCTCTAGATCAACCCTTTTATCTATCTCCTTTAAACTGCCGAACAGTGCTAGTGTTTTTCAAGCAGAAGTCTTTGCGATCCTGCAGGCATGCAACATGCTTAGGGAACGCGAGAACGAGGGAGATATTAAAATTTTCTATGATATTCAAGCCGCGATTAAGACTCTGACGAGACCATGGTGGAGAATGAAATTAGTAAACTTCTGTTAGGAGGAGATCAAATCTCTTGGGTGTGCAGGTAACTTTTCTCTGATCTGGGTTCCAGGACATAAGAACATAGAGGGAAATGAAATTGCTGATGAGCTTGCCAAGAAAGGGACTGAATTGGCCTCAGAGACCTCCTACACGGTCATCGGCATCCCTCTGACAGCTGTTGAAGGGGAACTGCGCAAATTATTTCTCAGGAAAGCGCAGAAAAGATGGAGCTCTATTTCTTCATGTCCTATTTCGAAAACCCTTTGGCCTTAATATGATATACGAAGGACTCAGAAAGTCCTTTGAACTCCACGCCATTCCATTTCCAAACTCGTAGCGGTGTTGACCGGTCACTGGACGATCGGCACACACGCGGAAAAGCTAGGGCATATTTAATATTACACTTCAATCCATTAAAGCATCTTAAGATTTGAGTGAAATTTCTGACAGTCGTTTTTCATTTACAAGCCACATTAACTTCATCTTATCAACATCATATTGTGTCTTAGGCTTTGTGAACCCTTATACCCTGAAATTACTGCTTATTGTTCACTCCAGGTTTCAATACTCCGTTTTTATTTGGAGGCCACACCATAAATTTTTAATTGATAGCATCGTACATGCCCAAAAAGTTTCTGTGAAATTTATACTAGGATCTGTAAAATTTTACTGATCCTATCACATCTTACACATCATGATTGCTATTCAATAATTTGAAGCCTTGAGAAAGTAGAAAATCGATACTTGGGCTCTCGTTGGTTTTCAATGTCCTTAAAGGCGAAATTGATTGCCAATGTCTGCGTAAATGTATTAATTTTCCTACACCTCCTAGAATTCCTCTTACAACACAAATTATGGTCGCAATGCTCCCATTGAACGATATCTTCGGGATTTTAATGAAATCTTCAATTCTAACTTTCCAGATTTCTCATTTTCTAAGAAAGAAATTCCTGTACTATTGAACTCTACACTCCGAAAAATTGTCGCCTTATAATTTTCGGAGAACATTTTATCTCTCTTAGCTCTCTTGGATAAGGCAGCCTATCAAGCTGTCAGACCACAGAAGTATTTTCCAAGCGTAAGTTTTTGCTGTGGGGAAAGCCGCCGAGCTAGCCTACACAAAAACAAGAAAGAACTCAAAAATTAATGTATACGTGGACAGTCAAGCAGCAATAAAAGCAATAAGCTCATATTGTATTAAGTCCAAAAATGTTCGACGGAGCAGGGAGGCCATAGAAAGGCTAGCCGCAAACAGTAGGCTGCATATCTACTGGGTACATGGTCACAAAGGCATTATGGGGAACGAAGTAGTAGATGAGATAGCAAAAAGTGCTGTTAGACTTTCTTTTGAACAAGAGAGCGACATACCAAAACCGCTAAATACAATATACAATGAAATGGAAGACTACATGAAAAGGCGAGTGGAAGCTAGGTGGACAAATCTGACCACATGCAAAACAGCAACAGTTATGTGTAGAGCTAACGACAAAAAACTGACTCAATTCATACTTACGCTCTTGCGAAAGGACAGCAGAACTATTATAAATATGCTTACAGGTCATAATCTATTGGCTGCACATGCGTACAAGACAGCAATGGCTAACACAGACAAATGCAGAGAGGATGTTGAGAAAACTTTAGAGCACCTTCTGTGCGTTTGTCCGGCATTATTAAAAACGCGTTTAAAATGCCTGGGAGCCCGATTGTTTGAGGGTCTGGAGGACGTCTCAAAAGCGGATCTCCCAGCGCTGCTTAGATTCGCCAAAAGCGTTGTCATCCTTCTTGATGTCTACTTTCAGAATTCATAGAGGTCGGTATCGCTAGGGACCAAAAGGTCTATGCGTGGCTTAATGCCAACTTGGTTAACCTAACCTAACCTTTACCTCTCTTGACTTTTTAATGACCTTTAATTTGTTTTGAGAACTGGCCTAAAATGCCCGTTTAAGTAGAAGTTAGAGGTTTAAATTATACAATAAAATAATTCCTCGTTAAATTCTACTGCAGGAGTTTGAGGGCAGACATTTTATTTGAAGTCGCTATCTGGCGTCTCATTTGTTCGCTATTGTTGCCAATCGGTTCGCGAAACTACAACGTTCGCAACAATATTTTCTATAAATTTATCTCACTTTAGGGCAAAATGTTAAAACTTTACGAGATGAAAAAAATTCGACACTTTGGACTGATACTTTCATCGGCAAAGTTGTACTGGAAGACATCCCCATTCATAATTATAATCGCCTGCTCGTGTTGAGTCACATTTTTGTAAAAATGTTGGGCTGTGTTGTTATTACCATTGGAAAAAGCTAAGCACGTCATATCGAGGTCCCGTATTGTATCCACTAACAATTTAGCATTTGATGCAGCAATAGAACCGGAGTTATGGAATGAAATTTTGAAAAAAAAAAAAGATTCTTGTTAGAACTCTTTCCACGAATGATCTTCTTTATTTTCCAAAATATAAAAAAAAAGAAAACCCTCGAAGTTTCCTTCTTCAGGCGAATACATGTTTTTTTGGTCATAATTGAAACCCAAAATTGGTCTGAGTGCGCGTTACACAATTTTCACAGAGCGTTGATTTTCGTTACACAATTCAACGATTTGTAAACGTCTTTGAGACGTAAGTCTTTCCATGATGAAATGTCAATGAATACTGAAGAAATTTATGTATTGGATTGCCCAGAAAGTAATTGCCGATTTTACATTTAGACGGCGTTAATAATTGTTTTGAACAGCTTGTGACCATGTATTTATTTTAATTTTTCTTTTGACAGTTATTAGCTGTCAATTTTACTTGTTTTAGAAAAAAAGTGCGCGTAATTTGGTTTATATTTATTTGTTTGGCGTCAATTTTAATATAGAGCCCACAAAAGGGCATTTTCGTCATATTTTATTTTATTATTTCCATAAAGGAAAAATCGCAGAGAAGGTTGCTAAAAAGTTGCGTGATTTGTATCGTGATAAAGCATTAAAAGAAAGACAGTGTCGAATTTGGTTTATCGAATTCTGTTCTGGAGATTTTTCACTTAAAGATGAGCCATGTTCAGGCCGGACAAGTGATGTCGATGAAGACATTATCAAGGCTTTAATCGAATTTGATCGTCATGTAACCTTGCGTGAGATTAAAGAGAAGTTAAATATAACAAAAGCCACCGTTAATTAGTATATAAAGAGTCTTGGACTGGTAAAAAAACTTGATATTGGTGTAACACAGGAATTAAAAGAAATTTAATCATTTAACAAACCGAATTAACGCTTGTGATATGCATCTTAAACGCAATGAAGTTGATCCGTTTTTGAAGCGGATTATCACTGGTGATGAAAAATGTATTGTTTGCAATAACGTCAATCGAAAACGATCATGGTCCAAGCATGATGAAGTGCCACAAACCATTTCAAGGAAGGATGTGGTATATTTTGAGCTGCTTCAGAGGAACCAAACGATTAATTCGGATGTCTACTGCCAACAATTGAACAAATTGAATACAGCCATCAACGAGAAGCGATCAGAATTGATCGATCGTAAAGGTGTCATATTTCATCAGGACAACGCTAGATCGCATACATCTTTGGTCACTTGCCAAAAACTGATAGAGCTGGGCTGGGAACTTATGATCATCTACCTTATAGCTTTGACCTTGCACCGTCAGACTAACATTTGTTTTGGTCTTTGCAGAACTTCTTAAATGGTAAAACTTTCGGCAATGACGAGGCTATAAAATCGCATTTGGTTCAGTTTTTTGCAAAGGCCAGAAGTTGTATGAATTTACCGGAAAGATGGCAAAAGGTTATCGAACAAAATGGAAAATATATAATTGATTAAAATTCATTCTAAGTTTTAATAAAAATGTATTTACTTTTTTACTACCTTTAAAAAATCGGCAATTTCTTTCCGGACAAAAACACCTTATTGTTAAAAGTACCTCCAATCTGACCACCCGTTCATATATTACTACAGAATGTAATGTAAGTATGTATTTCAGAGTTTTTATTCAAAAGTGTTTAAGGAGAAACAAGTTGCCTTCAAATGAATTTCGCAGAGTCTTAAAGAATCGCTAATCGTTTATGAATTTTTATAATTTATTTATTAAACACTTCAATGCAAGTCGGACTCTCACAGCTGCCGTCCACACTCCAGTTACTCCCACATGGGAAACAATAATAGCCTCGACTGCTGGGAAACAATAATAGCCTCGATGCTTTAATTATTGATTTGAACAGTAGCACAAAATCGAATTATTCACAATAGTTTCATAAAATAAAATATAAATTCCATAAAAAAAGAAAAAATGCTTACGCAAACCTAACAACAACCAATCGGTTACAACCAGCGTAACCAGTGAAGCCACATCGAATGAGCTTTGACGCGGCGCGTAAAATAACAACAAAGAAAGCAATTGAATGGAATGAAAAATTTCAATATGAAAATACTAAAGAAAAAAAAAAAATCAAATAAGACGATATAATCGAAAATTCGTAAAAGCAAAATAGTGTATAAGTCATACAACTGCAGTTGGTAGCCATAGAAGTTGCGTCCGAACCATTTACGCAATACTGCAGCGAGGTGTTACACTTTTCCGTGACAATGGATGAAAAGGTGAAACGACAGCAACACAGCAAATGAGAGGTGGCATGGCGGAAGGTGAGTGACAGTGCAAATAGAAATTGTACTGAAACTGGTTTGATGTGGCCCAACTGCCTCTGCAAGTAGGTAGCTGAGTGTCGAAAGCGCCGATATATCTAATTAGTGCACTAACCAGAGTGATTTATGTATGACTCAGTGTTTCAATAAGAGCTACTAATTAAACATCACTCATACGCCATGCAATACCACTATATGCACGTATGTGATGTGTGTGTGTGAGTGCGTGTTTGTCGGAAATTCTGCCAGCTGGGCAATCGCAGGAAAGTTATATTAGTTCGCTGAATGGTCTCTCAATGTGTGTCTGCATAGCTCATTTCCCCTGAAAATTGTTGTTACGTGCAAGGAATATTATGCCAAATGGAATTTATATTGGCTAATGCGACATAAGATATTAATTGAAATATGCAAACAGCAAAAAGTTCGCTCATAAAAATTTGCATGTGTGTAACATTTGGAGTAGGAAACTTTTCGATATAATCGTAAAACAGCATTTTAAGACATTAATGTCAAAAAAGTTGCAAGAAATCTATAAAGGCATATACAAATACGTATACATATATGCATACATGTATATATTTGTATGTGTGCGCAAGTGTGGAAGAGTAGGAATTGCCACAGCTGCTATTCGCCTTCTGCTATTAATCGCCAGCGTATGGCCAATCTGTAGCAGCATTTCAAGCAAAGAGGCAAATATGTATGCATGAGTATGTGAATGTATGTATGCGAGTATGTGTATGTGTGCATTTGAGTATATTTGCATTGGCAACACCATTCAAACGTTTTAAGTGCGCACTGGAGATGCATTGAGCATTAAACCCACTGCAGCTGCCAGCAACACGTTCCAAGGCATGTGAGTACACATAACATAACATAGCACAGCATATAGTGGTGCTCATACATACATACATATGCACAGAGGCGCTCGAATTTTGCACCACTTGTACCCCATTTGAAATTGCAGGCCCATGAATACGCTTATATCGGTAACGGTTAAATGGCCAAACTCTAGCTGGTATTGATGGCAGGCATAAGCAACAATCTGCTACCAAATAGACAATGCAGTGGGATGTAGTAGACTTGCGACGGTGCAAAGCGAATGCAGCAGGCAACTGGTCACTTTTCTTTGTGTGACTTACAGATAAGAATCTGAAATGAAAATATGGAGACGACTGTTGGCCAGCAGGAAATTTATAGGCACCAATACAAAAAAAAGAAGATAGGAATTGGACAAACAGGCATTTTTCGAAATTTTTAACGGACAAGAGTTCTTTTCCCCGCAAGAAAAGTTTGAAGTTGAGCGCTTGATCATGAATTTTCTTTTAAGGTAAATATTGTTAAAAAATAGAATTAAAATAGTTAAAAAAAAGAATATAATTATGTATTCATGCAAGCTTTTCTTTTTAATTAAACAGAAAATCAAAGTAACAAAACCACTTCAAATAGCAAAAGAGCTATTGCTTGAACAAAAGAGCAGCTAACAGCTGCTTACCGGTTATATCAGGAATAGCATTCACATAAACCATATATTTTTTTATTGAACTACAGAATGAATGAAAAAAAATAAAAAATAAATAATTAGCGCGCACACTTCGGTTAGGTGTTTTGGCCGAGCTCCTCCTCCTATTTGTGGCGTGGGCCTTGAAGTTGTTCCACAAATGCAGAAGCCTACAGTTTCAAGCCGACTCCGAACGACACATATTTTTTATGAGGAAATTTTTCATGGCAGAAATACACACGAGTGCTTTTAAAAAACTTTTTTTTATAATTTTGCTGCTTCATGTAGGAGATTCGAGCCTATGCCTTCCCGAATGATAGTCACGCACCAACTTATTCGGCTACGGCGGCCTTTGTAAAATGAATTATAAATAATTATTAGGAAGTTGAATTAGTTTTAAAGGTGACACACAGATGGCGCTATTTATCACTTTATCGCGTTGGCAATACTGAATATATATTCATGACAAAGCCTCATCCATAGGCTTTGTTTATCAGTATCTGTCATTTCGCTGAACTATGAACAACTCAGTGTTTTCGTGCTCCGAGTATATCAACTTTCGTGGCGTCGAAACGCAATTTGCGGGAAGCTTTGCTTTTCTGCTTCAATTTGAAAAAAAATACAGCTCAAGCCCGTGAATTGCTGCAGGAGGCCTACCCAGACCATACTCCGTCGATTTCAACATGTGAGTACTGGTTTCGACGATTCAAAAGTGGTGATTTTCACACCGAAGACAAGGAGCGTCTTGGCCAGCCCAAAAAGTTCGAGGACGCGGAATTGGGGGAATTGGTAAACGAGGACTCGTGCCAAACCCAAGAAGAGCTTACTGAATCATTGGGCGTTGATAAATCAACCGTTTGCAAGCGTCTAAAAGCGATGGGAATGATCCAAAAGCAAGGACATTAGGTCCCGTACGAGTTGAAGCAGCGCGACGTCGAACGGCGATTTTTTACGTGCGAATTGCTGATCGAGCGACAAAATCGGAAGGGTTTTTTGCATCGGGTGGTGACTGGCGACGAAAAATGGATCCACTACGATAACCCAAAACGCAAAAAATCATGGGGTTTGCCCGGCCACGCATCAACATCGACGGCCAAGCAGAATATTCACGGCAAGAAAATCATGCTCTGCATTTGGTGGGATCAGGTCGGCGTGGTATATTTTGAGCTGCTCCAACCGGGCGAAACAATCACGGGGGATCGTTACCGACTGCAATTGATGCGTTTAAGCCGGGCATTGAAAGAAAAACGCCCGGAAACGGTAAAAAGGCACGACAAGGTTATTTTGCAACATGACAACGCTCGGCCGCATGTTGCTCAACCTGTCAAAAAATACCTTGGAACGCTTGGCTGGGAAGTGTTACCCCACCCGCCGTATAGTCCAGACATAGCTCCCTCCGATTATCATTTGTTCCGGCATATGAGTCTCGATTTGGCGGACCAGCGGTTCTCCTCGTACGAGGCTACCAAAATATGGGTCGAATCATGGATAGCCAAGCAGCGGCCAGAATTTTGGAGAAACGGCATCCGGAAATTGCCCGAAAGATGGGCGCAAGTTGTAGCTAGCGATGGCCAATACTTCGAATAAAATATTTTGTACCGTTTTTTCACAATAAAGCCCCAAATCTTCGAAAAAAAATCTTTAAAACTAATTCAACCTCCCAATGTATTACAACAGGAAAGGCACCAACAACTTAGGCCGGAAGCATCTTCCTTAAAATGAAATCAAATGAGACAAAACAAAAAAAATTTAATTTGAATTTTTATTGTACAGGGTGAACGATATGAAGTGTTACCAACTTCACTCTGCTTGTATTTGTAAAATAGCTCATGACATCGACGTCAAAATTGTTCTAATGACAGTTCAATATATTGTTTATAAGACATCAAAAGCATTTGCGTCTCAGTTTTGTTGAATTTTTTTTTCCTGTGATAGAATTCAAACGTAATAGATTGCGTTATATTTGCATGGAAAGTCACAACCAGCCATTGTTCGTGAGCTCAGTCACCTCAAAGTGAATAAAATGTTTGTGTATCGCACTATAAAACGTTACAATGATACTGGTAGCATTGTAAAACGCTATGGAGATGGACCAACAAAAACTGCAACAACGCCAGAAATGGTTCGGAAAGTGAAGGCTCGACTTGAACGAAATCCACGTCGAAGTGGAAGAAAAATGGCCAAAGAACTGAAAATATCGCAAGACAGCATTCGACGCATATTGGAAAATGAGCTCAAGGTCAAGGCTTACAAGCAAAGTCAAGGCTTACAGCAAAAAAAAGTTCGGTGCGAAACAGCAAAGGAGTTGTTGCGCTTGTACGAACGTGGCGAATTTCCTAACATTGTGTTTTCTAATGAAAAAAATTTCCCAATTGAGCAGTTCATCAACACTCAAAACGATCGTGTTCACTTGACCGAACGCTCATACGAAAATTTGAGCCTACGTATGGCCACTCGAAGCAATTTCCCATCGCAAGTAATGGTTTGGGCCGCAGGGACCGCTGATGGACGCTCGCCAATCGTTTTTATCGAGCCTGGTGTCAAAGTGAATGCGACTTATTATCGGGAAAATGTTTTAGAAGCTGCTTTAGAGCCGTGGACACGCAAACATTTCGGTCGTAGACCATGGACGTTCCAACAGGACTCGGCACCGTCTCATAAAGCTCGTGTGAACCAAGAATGGTTAAAAAATCATCTTCCACACTTCATTTCGTCCACACAATGGCTTTCGAATTCGCCAGACGTAAATCTGATGGACTATTCCATCTGGTCCATTTTGGAGAGCAAGGTGAGGACTAAAAAATGTGCCAGTATGGGTGCGCTGAAAAAAGCGATTATACGAGAATGGGCAAAATACCTCAAGATCACATTCGTGCAGCATGAAACTCATTTTTTGACCGTTTGAAGGCTATAGTCAACACAAAGGTGGTGATATCGAGCTAAAGTGAATATATGTTAAAATTGTAATAATTTTTGAACACTTTGGTGTTTTGAATAGGTAACACTTCATATCGTTCACTCTGTATACGAGGGCAGTCTACTACGAGGAAAAACTTTATATTTTCTTAAATTTTCTTTCTATTCATATTTATTTTCTTTACTTATTTATTTTTTATTTATCTATAATTTTTTATTATAATAAAATAGTTATAAAAAAGTATTATTTATTTGTTATTTTTAATTTTTATTTTTTATTTCCCTATTATTTTTTATTTTAGTTCATTTATTAGTTATCATTTTTTATTTATTTATTGTTTCTATTTATATATTATTTTTATCTATTTGTTATTTTTAATTTTTATTTCTTATGTTGCATTTTTTAGTGGTTCATTATTTTTCATTTTTATTTAATATTTTTTATTTTTTAGTTGTTTATTATTTTTCATTTTTATTTAATATTTTGTATTTTTAATTTGTTTATTATTTTTCATTAGTTATTAAATTTTTTTTATTTATTTATTTTTTTTATTT
Source organism: Anastrepha obliqua (assembly GCF_027943255.1). Lineage (NCBI taxonomy): Eukaryota > Metazoa > Arthropoda > Insecta > Diptera > Tephritidae > Anastrepha > Anastrepha obliqua. The sequence goes on along the minus strand of NC_072892.1, from coordinate 155,535,269 downwards.
ATTTATTATTTTTCACCTTTTACTTATTTACAACATTTATTTTTTACTTACTTATTACTTTACATTTGCATCATTTGTTTTTTTTGTATATATTTTATTCTATTACTTTTTTCTTCTTTGTTTAGAACTCTGTTTTTTGTTGCTTTATTCTTCTTAAATTTTTTTATACTTTTATATATGTATATAATTTTATTTTTAAGTATTTATCATTTTTATTTTTTGTTGTAATTTTGATATTTGTTTCGTTTTTTTACTTTTTATCGCATTATTTTATTTTCATTTTTACATTTTTAATTGTTTTATTTTATTTCATTATTAAATCTTGTTGTTTCTTAGAACTTTGTTTTCTGTTTAATTTTTCTCAAATTTAATTTTTTTATTTTTTGAATTTTTTGTTACCCTTTTTTCATTTATTGATTCTCTTTTATTTTTATTTTATATTTATTTAGTTTTTTTAATTACATTACTTGCCTTTATAATTTATATTTTTAATTTTTTTTTGTTTTTTGCTTTATTTTTATGAAATTTATATTTTTTATATTTTAATAAAAATTTTTTTATTTTTCATTTAATATTTACTTATTAATTTTTTATTCATTTATTTATTTTTATATATTTATATATTTTTTTATTTTACTTTTCACATTTTTAATTGCTTTATTTTACTTCAGTATTTGTTCTTATTTTTTTAGAATGTTTTGTTTTCTGTTTTTTTTTCTCAAGTGTAATTTTTATTTTTTTCATTTCTTTTACTTATTTTTCATTTATGATTTATTTACTTATTTATTTTTTGTTTTTTATTTCATATTTATTCAACCATTTTGTTTACTACGTTATTTGATTTTAATATTTATATTTTTTTGTTTTATTTTATTTCATTCTTATTTTTTCTTATTTATTTAGTACTTAGCTTTCTCTTTTTGCTCCACTTTTCTTAAATTAATTTTTTTTTTGTTTTTATTTTTTCCTTGTGTTGTATTATTTTATTTATTTATATTTTTTATTGTTTCATTTTACTTATTATTATTTATTTACTTATTTTTTTGCTTTTTTCCTAAATTGTTTTTCTTTAATTTTATTTTTTAATATTATTTTAGTAACACATACGAGTACAACTTCTATATTTTAATATTTAATGAATCTTTACATCTTTACGAAGATAATTTCCTAAAGTTAGCCTTTGTAATTTTGTTTTTGTATGATGTTATATGAACAAAAATAGTCTACACAGTGCATCAAATTTCAGCACCAAACAAAGTAGTGAGCGAGACTCACCTCTCGAGTGCAAAGTGTTAAATTCCAAGTCAAGTCAACCGCTTAAGATTTATTCCTGCTATGACTCCAACAGATTAGAAAAATGTGGGTTCGAAAAATGTGAGCATAAAGTGTTCCGCACGGGTAGAGGCTTTTCAAATAACTTCAAAAGAAAAGTCGGTACACGGTGGCGCAAAATTAATCATTCATTTTATTTTTTTAAACTACTTTTTTAACTAAATAAATAAAATTATTTCAAGGGCGTGCAAAATTAATCATCTTTTTATGTTTTTGTTTTGAAGTGATGGAAACATTTATTTTCACCTTTACGCGCTTAATTGCTTATCTGTTGGTATACTGCAGCTGTCTAGTTCACAAGTGTCAAATGTCATTGATGTACGACGCCACCTGCAAACATTATAAATCTTCCAAAAAGGTGATTCATTTTACGCCACCTTGCATTTATACATATTTCCCTCCCTTATTCTTTGAGTGCTTATTTTGAAGGTATTAAAGCATCTTCCAAACAAATAAGAAACATTTTTTTTTTTATTTCTATAATGGCATATTCCTTAATGCCATGTTTTTCATTTTCCACTTGGGTGTTTTTCTTTTTGCAACAAATAGGTAATCCCCCTTTTAACGATTCCAAAAAGTTGGCCATATGTTTATTGAAATATATTGCACTTCTGTTGCAACCTCAGTTCGTAGAGATTACCACATCGCACATAGCGCTGCGGTGCAACAACAGTGCATGTGGCACATGTGTGTTGCACGAAAAAGGCTACAATGTATTGCACTTTGCACACAGTTGACATGCCAGAGACTGCGTGAGTGCAGGTCGGTTATACGCGCCTTCCACACAACTCAGAGTGGAGCGATTTTTTCGTGCGGATGCAACCGAATCGCGTAATCAAATAAATAAAAATATTTAAGTATTATTTGCTGTACTTTCCGACATATTATTTTGACATTAGTTGTACACTCGTTAATTTCTGTTTTTTTTTTTTGGGTTTTTTGGTTTAAATAATAACCATAAAAAAATTAGAGGCATAACTATTTTATCTATTTGTATTTGTAATGTATTTGCGGCATTAATTATCCTCGTTTTTATAGTTATTGTGCGCAGTTGTTCAAGCTGTGTTGGTACCACTAATTATATTTGCTGGTTACTCACAGTGAACTGCAGCAAAATTGCCACCACCATTCCACCATCAGCGCCATGCACATACATGCATACCTACATACGCACGTACATTGCACGTTCCTCGCTAGTTGCCTGCCTCTACTTGACAGTTCATGCGTTCCTGGGGCTTTCCAAAACCGCCAGCAAATGCATTTGATGGGGTGGACCAACTACCAATTGATGGCCGTAATTACTTGTGGCGTTTTAAGAGCAAATTGTACATTCAGATGGACAATAAAATTAGACTTTTCATGCATTCGCTTGAGTGTATGTGATAATTATAGGCTTTAGTGAAGTTGTAATTCGCCTTTAATAAGTGCGAGAAGATGTTGAAAAAAAATTAAAAAAAAGAACTAAAAACTAAAAATATTACGGTATTAGAGAACGAAAAATGTGTGACTTTAAATATTCAAATTACTCAAATTGGCTTCAGTCAGAAAACGATATACGATTTATGTTTATGAACAGTCCTAATGTTCTCATATTCAGACTTATTATAAGCTATGAATCAGCCACATCAATAGCCTGAAAAATTTGACAATCAGCAATCATAACATGAATAAATAATCGTGTTCGATAACACAAAAATTTGTAATAGTTTTTACTAATTTTTGGAAACAGGTGTTCGTTAGCGCCATAAAATTAACGATCGCTCAAAAATTGAGAGAGCAAAGTAACTTTTCGATGCAAGAGAGACGCTCATTTTGGGGTAGAGAAATTTTAGCCAGTAAAAATTATCCTTCAGGAAAATATGTAATGACTCATGTTTGAATTATTAAAGGTTTGCTCACTTGAGACACATTCGATTTTTGACTCTCGCGATTTCTATTAGTTGATCGCAATTTACGTTTACCTAAATGCAATACTCAATGTGAGGCAGAAGCCTATGCGGCAAACATGACTAATTAGGCAAATGTTCACACAAATTGTTTGTGCATTTTGACTGCTGACTGTAGTAATTATGCTGGCTCTTCAGTCAATGTTACAACGAGAGTAATGTAGTTGTAATTATTCAGTCTGTGCTGTTCTGTCGGTGCTCCCATCACTGTTAGCATTAGCGCTCAATCGGACTCATTAAAATCGACCACTGTTAAATCGCTTCCATTAACTGCGAAAAAGTTCGCTCAACCCATAATAATATCTCGGCTGCTGAAACAGCACCGTCATTATATGTTGTTGCTTATCGTGCAGTTGACATTCTTTTGGCGCCCTCGTTGGTGGCAGTCGAGAGAATTCATGTTAAAGCTGAATCGGAGACATTAACTTCGGCCACTGTTAAACTACCGATATATGAGCTGTAGAAATAAATAGTTCATTCAGCCAACTGTCACATTTCGACTACTAAAACAAAATTTTCATCACATGTTGTTGCACTATTTATACCAACGATGCTGAGGTACTGGCAGCGCTGCTTCCGTTCGTGCTGTTCACATGCATGCTCTAACTAGCAAAATCGTCACTCTGTATTGGCCTCTGGTAACGATACAGCATGCTTGACTGCGCTTTGTATGTGTTAGTGCAGTCGGGTGGCGTCGTGTCACACATACTTGTTGTCGGTAAAAATCAAAAATTTTAGATATTAGCGTCAAGCACCCGACACGCACACATATAAAATTCTTGTCAAACAATGCTTGACCGTCACCAGAGGCCATATTGTATGAAGTTTTCTCAAAACTTGAAATCTCTCAACGGAGCGCTGATCCAATGCATCAGGTGCACGATGGAGAGAACAATAGCAGAGAGAATTTCATTACTGCAGCAGGTGCATAATGAAATAGAAATATGCACTCAGTTATTATTGGTAATAACGCCAGCAGTGAGAGTGTCATTTTTGACTTCAAACTCTTCTTCTCTAGCCATATTGGCTTTATTTATGCGATTTTTTTGCAATGATTGGCTTTATTAGACGTAACTCCAAAGACTTTAAACCATTTCCCCCCCCCAAACTAATGTGCACAAGTACTAAAACGGTGAAATTTTAGTTTTTAATGATATTGCTGAGTTGTACACAAAAACAAAAAAAAATTAAAAAAATACGATGTTGGCAATGTTAAGGTAAAGTATGGCAATATTAACACACCAGAAAATAAAGAAGTCTGTTAATGTTAAATGCTAATAGGTCTATGAATAAGTTCGTGCGGTTTTTTTTCGAAATTTGAATTTCGGATCATTCCCATGGCTTTTAAACGTTTGGAAATGGTTGATTGATCAACTCCCAAAGTTTTTGCAACCTCTTCTTGCGTTTGAGCCGGATCTTGATCGAGCAATTCCTCTAATTCGGTATCCATGAACTTTGGCGGCGCACCCTCGCGTTCTTCGTCTTCCAAGCCAAAATCACCACTTTTAAAGCGTGCAAACCACTTCTGGCACGTTCGCTCAGCTAGAGCATGCTCACCATAAACTTCCACCAAGATACGATGACTTTCGGCTGCTTTTTTCTTCATATTAAAGAATTCCCCGCAAAAACACATTATTTGGCACGAAATTCGACATTTTCAAGTGTGGTAAAAATATTGTTGTTTACGCTTCAAATAAAAAACTTATACTGACATTTGTGCCTTACGACAGTAGCTCTCCAATGAATGATGTTGGAATGTAAAGTGACAGAGAGAGAGAGAATCTAAAGATTCCACTTATACAAAACAGAAAAACAACAACGTAACCAATGCTGTTGTACCGTATTTTAGTTAAAAAGTGACAAAATTAGCAAAATTAACACTCCAGTTAACATAGAAATATGTTAATGTTTGAATGCTAACCTAACGTAGATAACATAGAACTGTGAGCACCCTAACTGTTTTAAAGGGGGAATGTTAAGTAATAGAGAGAGAGAGAACCATATAATTTTGATTTGTGCGGCTTTATTACTATGGCGAGTAAATTTAAAACACATAAAGTTGAGGAAGAGGAAGACAAAAACTGATAAATTGATAGTCTGTACCCTATATTACGTTTTTTAAAGATCAATATTACCGATGAAAGAGGTATTTAAAAGTATTTAAATTTAATGTTTGAGCTACTCTAAATCTAACTTTCTTAAAACACCTTTTTTCGAACTTTCTTCCTTTTGTTATACACTAAAATCGCGAAGCAACATCACTTTCGAACAGTAGGTCACATCAGCGGCAAAAAAGGAAAAGCCTCAGACAAGTTCTGGACCTATAATGAGGCCATAGATAATCTTGTGCCAGATCGGAGCTTCTTTTGTTTTCCAAGATTAATAATATGGCAGCCTCAGGAATTATTTTTCAGATTTTCGAGAAAACACGGACAATTAATTGTTAAAAAAAAACGAAATTTTTTTAAATAAAAATCCTTCGATCAGGCACGAGTTTTTTATGTTTTTCAAAAGCAGTACACATTTTATTGAAATCTACGGAGCGCTTTTTACGTTACAGTGATCACCAGTTCATAAACCATAGTTTTGAGAAAAACGCATTTAAAGTTTTGCTATCGTTTCTGGAGCGCCCGAGTGCGCTTTGTTAGTTGTTGAATCACTCGAAAAGCATTTGTCGGATTCACTTCAAATTTTCACTTAATATTTTTAAGATTTTTACTTTAATGAAATGCAAAAAAAAAATCCAATTTTTTATTAATTCTGACTACCCCCAACCCCTTAAAAAGACAACTGGGTAAATTTCATGATATTCTATTCATTAGTTCGTCAGTTTTTGTGCTAAGAGTGACGCTACTTTTGTTATTTTCAAAACACTGGATCAAAAAGAACTTGGTACTTTTATTTTACACTACTTTTTGATGGAAAAAAAACCGTTCAACCGAAGCAAATGCTTGAAAAGTATTATGGGACTCCACTCTATGAGAAACAGTAACAAAACCCATCGTTGCGGACTTCAAATGAGGTCGTAGAGACACCGCCCAAATGAAGCGGTAACACCAGAAAACACCAAAAAAAATCCACAAAATCGTTTTGAATGATCGAAAAGTGGAGTTGCGTGAGTTAGTTGACATCGTAAAGATATCAAAAGAATATCTTGAGTTTATATTGCATGAGCATTTGACTTTGAGAAAACTCTGTTCAAAGTGAGTGCCGCGTTGCTCACTGCATCATGACCGCACCGTGTAAAACTACATAAATTGAACTTCGAATTGCTCCCACATCTACCGCATTCGCCAGACTTGGCGCCCAGCGATTACTGGCTGTTCGCAGACATTAAAAAATGGCTCGCCGGTAAGAAATTTCGCTCGAATGAAGCGGTTATCGCTGAAACTGAGAACTATTTTGAGGCATAAGATAAATCGTTCAACAAAAGTAATATTGAAATGTTAGAGCGGCGCTGGAATGATTGCGTTGTTTTTGATGGAAATTACGTAGATGAAGAAAGTTAAATTTGAACAAAAAAAAAACACGTCTTTTCTTTGTTAGGCCCGGGACTTTTCCGCCGATGTATTAACTATTAACTAAATTACTTGACCACACATTACGTGAAATGCTGTCCCCCTTCGCGTTTACATCAATGAAATAAAATTTCAAAAAACACACAAATATTTGTTTTCGTGACGATAGATTAACGGACAAGCACTGTTTTGAAAATGTACAATTACAATTTATTATAATTAATAATTTTTTTTTACTAACTTAAGTTATTTTGTGACACATATAATTGAGAATAGTATTAGAAATACTACTGCTCTAAACCACAACGTCAATGTACAGCTTCTGTTAAGGAGAGGCGGATGGTTAATCGTTGCCAGCCGTTACATGACAAATTGGCCTTAATTTGGTACTGGCCTCGGTTCATGACCAGGCAAATCTAAAAGCGGCCAATTCAAATAAGCTGTTATAGGTATTAATAGAAATATAAAAATATGACATACGAATGCATTTGCTTCAAATCAAATCTACTAGTTGAGCTGAGGAAAAGTTTGAGAAATTTACAACCAAAAAAAAACCATCACATATACATATATATGTGTGCGATACACATATTTATGTATATGCATGTACTTATAGCAATTTTACGACCAAAAAATAAAGACTATATATATGTAGACAGTGTGGAGGTGGGCAATTTTCACTAATGACCAACATTATACATTACACAAATAAAAAAAATATATATATATGTATATATAAATATAAAAATTTCTTTTTTTCCCATACAAGAATTCAAAGGCATTAGCATTAGGTCCAGAATCAATCAGATACGCTGCTCAAAATGATAATGAGTATTGTGCCGTTCGAACAGTCTTAGACTAAGCCAACGGTTCGTGATCCTCCTCGTCGGCTCGCAACCAGCTGCAATTGAGTATTTCGCGTAGATTCCAACGCGCATGCGGTTCGGGCTCCAGCAGCACCGCCACCGTAGCCTTTGCCTGCGCTGATATGTGATCTTGCAATTTGCGTCGAAATGCGAACTTCTTACTCCGTTGATCGTCCAGCAACTTACTCAGGTTGCTATCGTCGAATGGCATTTTGGCATTCAACATTATGAATAGTATGACACCAAGTGACCAAGCGTCCGCTAGTTTGGGATCATATGGACGTCCGCATACCACTTCGGGTGCAGCGTATGCCGCCGAACCGCAATAGGTTTCCGATTTAATATCACGTCCGCTTTCGTCGCAACAATAGCGTGCGAAGCCGAAGTCAGCCAATTTGATATTGAGACGCTTCGAAAGCAGTATATTCTCGCATTTCAGATCGCGATGGGCGATATCGTGCGAATGCAGATATTTGAGAGCTTTAGCCATCTGCATGAACCAGGCTTTCGCTTGCAGCTCCTCAACCGGTCCCGACTTCTTGATATGACTCAATAGATCACCATTCTCTGCATATCGCATGAATATGAAGATTTTCGGGCCACGCTGTAGAATGCTGTGTATCTGTATAATGTTTGGGTGATCGATTTTCGTTAAAATTTCCAATTCGCGCGGAAAGAATTTGTGTACGAAATCCGAGGGTGCCTTAGCTTTGTCAATTATCTTGCAGGCCAAATGTACACCGTGCCCAGCATCGTCTGCATAACCGGCTGTAATTACGGTCGCATAGGAACCCTCGCCAATTTTGTGTCCGATATTGTAACCACGCTGAGCCAAGGCATCGATATCGGAGCTGCGCGTGTTCAATTGGCGACTGGAGGTTGTCGAAAATTTTGACATAATTGTTGGATTTTTATAATGTTGAAATTTTGTATAATTGCATCTGAAGATGGTACTCTGATGATTTGAATTTGCACTCGAAAGAGTCGACCAAAATAATGTTTATGCAAACTTTTATTGATATCAAAGAATTTTTATTAAAAAAAATATAAAATTTAATCTCCTTTCAAAGAAATTTTGACAATTTTGGAAAAGAAGCTATTGAGAAAAGAGTTTCTCCAGGCAGTTATCGTTTCATTCTTTTATCGGATATTTCGTTGTTTACTAATTTATTTGCTGTTTTTCTCGCAGCAATGAACCGGAAACTCAACGAAAACGTTAGAAAGTCTCGCTGCACAAAACAAAAACAAAATAAAAAAATTTTCCGAATGAATTGTATGCATAATTTTCGCAAAATAAACAAAAAACGAGCTGAGCATTTGTACAAGGTGGTGCAAGATGAAACATCTAATTTTGTTTTGAATAACTTTTTTACTATTATAAATAAAAAAAATGATTCCAAGGTGGCGCAAAATTAATCATCCTACTTCATTTTTGAATAACTGCTTTACTAAAAAAAATTTTTGTTTTGAGCGATGAACATTTTTTTATTCGACTTTTAAGCGCTCCATTGCTTGTCTGTTTGTATAGTGCAGCTGTCCAGTTCATAAGAAGTGTCAAATATGATTGACATACGATACCATTCGCAGAAATTATAAATCTTCCGATAGGGTGATTAATTTTGCGCCACCTTGTATTTCATAGTTTGTTACCAGAAAGTATCTCACATTTTTTTTTTATAAAATAATGGGCTCAATAATCTTCAATATTTCATTCGTCCTAATTTATTACTACTCTTTGCGGAGCCAACAACTCTGTGCACTACTGAGCGAAGATCAAGAAAATCGCGAAATAGAGAGATTGCAGAGGATGTTGAGGATTTTTGTTACCGCGCATTACTTGACAACCCAATATACCTATAATTATTAAATTTCAGACAAAACGGGGAATTTCTTTTTAGATATCGCCGGAGAAAAAACATTGCCGGAGAAAATTGAGATTCAAACCGGGCTAAATTCCTCACTGAGCAGAGAAATATACCACCGATAGTTTGGGAAATGATGTCATTTTTTTATTTCTGAGGACAATAATTTCAAATTGGCATAGGAAAATAAATAAATTTATATTAAATTCACTCCTGATTTTTTTACCTGCCTTCACGCAAGCTCTTTTGTAACTGGTGTTTCGTACTTGGTCTTTCACCTCCTGAACTATTTTAAGCTACCTATTAATGATAATGCAACTCCTAAAATAATCGATTATTTTTTTTTTATCAATTTTTTTTATTAATTTTTTTACTAATTTTATTTTTTATTATTTTTTATTTTCTTCCAGCTCTAGTTGCCAAGCATGGCCAGTGTATACAGGTCAGTCCAGATCCGAAAACAAGTAACATCACACAAACTCTGCTCCGAGAAAATCTTCTGCTTGCCAAGGATAATGTCACTACTGTTGGCGACTCTATATTAAGTGCTTCCGAACGCAATCGTCGCTTGATACCCTACATGGCTTTCTATTTGCCACCAGACTTCCCCATCAATCAGCAATACGCCGTTCAAGGGGTAAGTAAAAATAGTTGGTTATGATTTTATCGCAGAACTGGATGATCGAATAGTAAAACTAAAAGTTGTTCTACACTTAAAGCTTCTAACCCAAGAGTAATGCAAAGTTTTTGGCAGGTTTGTTATTTTTTAAATTGTTCAATAATAACGAAATCAGAGTCAAAAAGGTCAGCCGACTTTGAAAAATTGCATCGTTCAAAAAACATTAGATTTGTTTTAGTTTTGTTCTAGGCAAGAAAGCTCTACTAAATATTTTTGTTTTTCAACTGAAAAAAATTAAACTAAATTATTTTGTTACTGGTGCATAACAAAGCTGAAAATCTCCAAATTCATGAAACACTCGCATCAGAAAATGAATGCCAGTTCTTATCTCTCTTTCTTCCTCCAATTTTTTCCTGCAGATTCACAGGAACTAAAATTCCGAGTGAGTTTATATAAATTTTTCCTTTTAATTTTCTGCATTTTTATGGAAAAAATAAAATAAAATTTCAAGACGATTTTTTGCCATTTTCAAACTTGCACTTTACACTGTACTAAAATTTTATAAGTTTTAAAACTGCATACCAAAAATATTTACAAAAGTTCTCTTAAAAACCGTGAAATTGGGATGCAAAGTTTGTGGAATTTTTCTAGTTTTTGCATAAAATGTGAAAATTTAACTTATATGGTTTTTGTTTGACAATGAACTACACTTTTATGTAAATATAATCAATAATTGTTTGCCGCCGCGTGTGTAAGAGAGGGAAAATTTCATTGGAAGGGGGCTCTTCAAAGTGATTCTTCTATAGATATCTAGTGAAATTTTTTTACCGCCTTGAGTATTTACTTAGTAACCAAAGGTTAAGTATGACTAGGGAAGGTTTTGGTAAAAGATAAGTATTCACACCCAAGAACATGGAGCCGTTGAGCCGTCAATTTCCATTTGCTCAGCTACCACCCAGGGATGATATCATTACTAAGGATTTTAATTTTGAGTAGAAGTGCAGGATCGATGATAGAGTAAGCTGGAGCTCAACTACTCTTGAAAGGAAACTCCAGATGGCTCGAAGACATCAGAAGGCATAGGCACTGGAATATATGGCGGCAAAACAAAGCGGTCTGTGCCTAATGAGGAGTTTTCCACCTGTCTATGTGCAGAGATCGTCAACTTAGACAGAAATCTCCGGAATGAGCGAATTGACATTCTGAGCGACAGTCAGGCGGCACTAATGGCATTGCCATCCTTTGAAGTTAAGTCTCATTAGTCCGTGAGTGCATCAAAAAATTCAATTTGCTAAGAATACACCATCCAACTTACTCGTTATTAATAGGGCACCACACTATGGGACACCACATCATTAAGAAGAAGCTTAGAAGCGAAGAGCGAAGGCAAAAAAGACGTGGGCTGGCACCAAATTATGGGGCAACGCCAGACGGAGAAGAGCTTAATGAGGATGTTTAATGGCTCATTCAACTTATAACCCTCCCGAAGGACAAACTGAGAATGTTCATGTAGTCTGTACGTAGCCATCTGCATAGGATTGGGATACAATCCATTGAATCCTTTCGTTTCTGCGACCTGTCCCAGGAGACTCTAGCGCACCTTAATCTTGAATGTGATGCTACAACACGATGAAGGATGAGATATCTCGGTTGGAAGAAAGGCGCATAGTTTTAGCTCGACCCAGCTCTATCTTAGGTTTACTAACAGAACTAGGTTTGAATGAGGCACTTTGATGAGTAGAGAACATAAAAGACCATGAGGTCGAAGTGCGACCCATATTTTCATTCATTCATGTAGTCGAATTAGCAACTTTGTGAGTTTAAAAAGACGCTTGTATCTGCTCATTCTCGCGAGATTCTTCCAGGTATAAGCTAAAGGCACTTTTCTACAATTATGCAGACTGCTTTTAGTTATCCCTGCACAATACAACATCTCTGATATTTTTTGAATAAAACCAGTAAACGAAGACAAATGCAATCGAACACTCGGTATGCCAGTTTTTTTTAACTCACGAGAAGAAGGGTCATTATGACTATCCGTGGCCACATGCCCGCACTTTATTTTAGTAATTTCTTCATTCAATTTTGCGGCTTCGTAATTAAAGTTGGGTGTGTATTAGGGCGGCTCGATTTAAAAATCGCTCATTGCTCTTTCAAAATCGTATTCTAGGGATCAAAATAAGAAACTTTGCCGAAGGAACCATACCTCTAAAACGAATTCTGATGTCCCCCAATTTGGGTCGAACGAAAAATCCCACTTTGACCCATTTAGAGTGCTCCAATCGAGTCCAAATGTACGACCCCCACTAACTTTGGACAGCCCCTGGGGGGTTCCCCATACAATCATTTCAAAATATCACCATTTTTGGCCTTTACATGAAAAAATCAGCTAAATGGCTGTTTTTTCTTTATTTTTAATTATTTATAATAATATTTATTATTTATTTATACTAATATTTATTATTTATTTATAATAATATCCATTTTTTCGCTTAAGAAATTTATTTAGTCAGAACATATGTAAATGAAAAAATTAATTTAAGTGAGTTATATAAAAGAAACTAAAAAGTTCGACCCAAATTGGGGGACATCAGAATTCGTTTTAGAGGTATGGTTCCTTCGGCAAAGTTTCTTATTTTGATCCCTAGAATATGATTTTCACAGAGCAATGGGCGATTTTTTTGCCTCCCCACAAAAGTAACTAAAAGTTCGACCCGAATTGGGGGACATCATAATTCGTTTTAGAGGTATGGTTTCTTCGGCAAAGTTTCTTATTTTGATCCCTAGAATATGATTTTCACAGAGCAATGCGATTTTTTTGCCTCGCCACAAATCGACCAGGCCTAGTGTGTAGGTAACATTTGTCTGATCTCCAGAACATAGAGAAAAATGAAACAACTGTGATGAGCTTGCCAGGAAGGGAACTGAATTGGTCTCAGAGACCTCCTACCCGGTCATCGGAATCCCGCTGTCTGTTATTAAAGGGAATTCCACAACTTATTTCTCAGGAAAGCGGAGAAAAGATGGAGCTCCATTTCTTCATATGGCATTTCGATAACCCTTTGGCCCCAATACAATAAACGGAAGACACAGAAAGTTCTGGGAACTCCACGCCATTAAATTTCCAAACTCGTAGCTGTGTTTACCAGCCATTGGACGATCGGAAAACCTAAGTTTCCCATTTAATTCCCATTGCAGAAGCTGTGGGGACTTTTCATAGAAGGAGGCTGTTGTGAATATCCGGATTTGGCAGCTAGACGATTAAGGTCACTGGGCGCTCCTTTCTTCTGGGGCAGTACCCCAACATAAGTCCCATCAATCTTCTCCATTACATCAGCAGCTCCCCCTGTTGGAGGTCTCATTCATAATGGTATCAAAACGGAGCTTTAGTGCTACTTAGAGAGTGCCAGAGTGGTACTTCAACCATTTCAACCACCTATATTTTCTACATGAAGTAAAAAATTTTAAGTTTTTCTTAGATAAAAAAACTGATACAGATTGAAAAAACTTTGAATTTATAAAATAAAACCCAATACGCAAAACATTTAAGCGATTTTCTTAAAAAAAAAGTATGAAATGTTGAGAGCGATACTCGCTGAAGTATTTTTCAACGACTGCACATCCCAAATTCGAAGAACTTTTCATTGAAAAAATTCCATTTCTTTCCACTAGCCCAAAAGTGCTCACCCAATCGCCACCAAATATACGAAACCAATAGCCGTGGAAGGTCATTTAGCACCAGGCGCCGTCGGTGGCCTTATAGCCGTGCCCCAGGAGTACATGCACTTACGCGCTCCACCGCCCAGCACCTTGAACAATGGAGACTTGGCATATGCACCAGCGCCACAGCCACAGCAGCATTATCTGCCAAGTGCAGGCGATGTTTACCATCAGCTACCCTATGCTGCAGGTCCAACGCCAACAGTCATTCCACATCACACCCCACCGCCACTATCCCAATCGGCGATCAATACCAAAGGCAGCAAAGTGCCTGTATTGCATTTGCTGCCTCCCGGACCACCGGGTCCAACAGTTGCACCGATTATCAAACATAAAGTAAGTGAAAAAGGGCTAAGCTAATTTGGTTTAGGGCATTTGCCATGTTTAACTAACGGGAAAATTAAATTCATTATGTTGTAAATGATTCACAGCACAAAACGGTACAACATTTTCCGCCCACAAAACCACCAGCATTGCAACAGCTGCCATATGAGCATTTGCCGCCGCCACAGCGCCAGAAGACGATGATTCGTCACAATGCTGTGCCAGAGCCGTTACACCAACAGCAACAATTACCAGTATTTACGTCGCAATATGAGCAGCAACAGCAACAACAACAGCAGCAGCAACAACAACAACAACTACAGCAGCAACAACAACACGCATCGGCACTGTTGTTTCGCCAGCAAACTCGTCCAAAACAATCCAAAGTCAATTTAACACCATTTACACCATCAAATACACTGCCCGGACATTTTATACCGATTATTTACACGCCAGTGAGCGACGACGGCAACGACGCCACTGCCATCATCTCCGGCAACAACAACAACAATAATCATCATGATGCTAACGCACTTAATTATGGCTATGGCAACCCGACGGTAGTGTTAGTTGATGATCTGTCGCCACCGATGCAGCCAGTCAATCTGCCACAACAACAACACCACCAATTCAAGTCAGTCCCACTGCAGAATCCCACAATCAGCAACGAATATACGCCAACCTCTCCGGACATACCAGTCGAGGCACTTCAGCAGCAACAGCAAAAATACATTACTGCAACAGGCGCACCATCAGCCGCGCTAGCGCCTCAACAAGCAGAGTTGCCAACGGAAAGCGCCGCCAGCGCAGCACTGATTCCACACTCAACGACAAGGTAAAATTTATTTCAGCCATTTCCCATACAAATAATGACAATACCAATTGAAGCGTACTTTTCGTTATGTTGGCGTTAGTGCCGTCATTTGGTTGACATTAAGTGTTGGGTGCGTTTTGGGGGAATTAAATATGTTGCAAGTAATAGCACTCGCACTCCTTTATGTGCAACCAATTGCAGTTAACTTTGTTTTCACATAAAAGTGAAGTGAACTTTCCAAAGGAGACACATTTGTCAAAGGAAAAAATTACGGCTGAATGATTGCCCATCAGCATCAGAATGATCATGAGATAGTTTTATTTTCGTTTTTTTTATTTTAAGTTTTTTATTTCATTTTATTTTTTAGTTTTATTTTTTTATGTTTTATTTTATTTCTTTTGTAGGTTTTATTTAATTTTTTAATTTAGAGAAAATTAAGGCTGAATGATTTAAAATTTTTTTTTTTTCAAAGATTTATTTTATTTTTTATTTTTAATTTTGTTTTATTTCTTTATGTTTTATTTTATTTATTTTCTATGTTTTATTTAATTTTTTAATTTAATACTTTTTCAGGGCCTTATATTTTTTTCCAAGTTTGATATTATTTTTTCAGATTTATTTCTTTTTTTAAGTTTATTTTATTTCTTATGTAAGTTTAATTTAATTTAATTTAATTTTTTTTAGTTTTATTTTTTCCCAAGATTTTTTTTTAGTTTAATTTTTTTTGTTTTTTTTTCAAAGTTTCATTTTATTTTTATAAGTTTTATTATTATTTTTTTTTTAGTTTTATTTTAGTTTTGTAAGTTTTATTTTTAATTTTTTAATTTAATTTTATTTCTTTTGTAAGTTTTATTTAATTTTTTAATTTAACTTTTTTTCAAAGTTTTATATTATTTTTTCAGTTATATATTTTGTTTTTGTAATGCAGGTTGGAATCTCGGTGAAACACCAAAATTAAGAAAAAAATTTTTGTAATAGCGGTCGCCCCTTGACAGGCAATGGCAAACTGCCGAGTGTATTTCAGCCATGAAAAAGCTCCTCATAAAAATATTTGTCGTTCGGAGTCGGCTTGAAACTGTAGCCCCTCCATTTGTGGAACAACATCAAGACGCACACCACAAATAGGAGGAGCTCGGCCAAATACCCAAAAAGGGTGTACGCGCCAATTTTTAAGTTTTTTTTTTTTTTTTAGTTTTATTTTTTTTTTTTTAAGTTTTATTCTATTTTTTTTTTATCTCAAGGTATAACTGTTAAGTTTTTAAGCCCATTTTGATGTATAAAAAAAGTTTCATTCATCTCACGGACATTGTCTGTTGGATTTACATCATTGAATTCGTATAACCTCGTAAGACCCCGTTACCACCTTCAGTTAATTTTCAGTTAAAATTGTATAAAGCCATAATTTTATAATTGGGAACCCGAAAAGGCTCGTCAATAGTTAGCATAGATTTTGTTTTGTTCACTCATTCATCACGCATTTGGATTTGGTAGGCAATAACAGTAAATAACGTTCCAGCGAGAGCAAAAGGAAAGAAGAAAATTTTTTATTGTGTTTTAGTAATAGTGAGCGGTGCCTAGCTTTAAAAAGTAGCAATCATATATGTGGGCTAAGTGCTTTCGTTTGTGGTGTCAGGAGGATAAAGTGGGTCACTGATTGACACGTAAAAAGGGATGCTAAGGTTAAAAAGTCCCACATAAATGATCTTCATAAAATTCCACTACAGAACGTTGGCACTAATATCAGATCTCGCTGTGTTATTTGCCCACATTAATCGCAAAATTAAAAATTTAATCGCAAAATATGACAAGATTTCTAAACCCTCATTTGCATCATCATGAAAAAAGTTGACGTGCTAGACTACGAGCCACAAAAGTGGTCTACTCATGAAGTGCTTTCAGGATATTGAGCTAACTTTTCTGTTCCAATAAAAAAATTAAATTTATTATTCTGTCTAATTCAATTCAATAATTAAATAAAAAATTAATACAAACAATATATACACACATACACATAGGGTCATTAAAATAGCTACCCACGCGTCCATATGGAAAATGAAAATTTTTTTAATGTAGGTAATAATAACAGATATTCACTTATATGTGTGTTTTTTTTCATAGATTTATAATAATTCAATCATCTTTTAAAACTTAAACTGGTGGCAATAGGAAAAAAAAGGAAATATTCAAGTGATCATTAAAATCGGTACGAAATAGAAATAGCTGCGATACAAAATGAACTTATTGATTTTATTAAAAATAAATTAAATTATGGAAGTGTAATCCATAACTATTTTTTTATTATTCTATACCACTGTGTCCACCGTGATTGTCTATGACGTTTTGTTTTCGATTTGGCATATTGAAAATCTTATGACAGCTTTCTGTGGGAGTAGAATACCATAGTTCTTTGATTGATTGCCATAAATTCTTGCTAGTTTTGAATGTTTCCTTTCCAATTCGCTTCTTTAAATCTCCCCAAAGATGTTCAATGGGGTTTAGGTTGATCCATAACTTGAGCATTATTTTGTAAAAACCATTTAAGTACCAACATTGAGGACTGCTTTTGGGTCATTATCTTGCATAAAAAGCCACCGAAATGGCATATTCTCCTCAACAAATGGTAGCATCTCTTCTTGAAGTTTGTCCTTGTAAATAAATTTGTCCATTTTATTGGTTATGAGGTGAAAAAGTATTTGAAGCAAACCCTGAAGGAGAAAGAAGGAGAGGCCGGCCAAGGAGACGATTTTTGCAAGACGTAGAAAACGATATACGAAGATGAAAATCTCACAACATAGAGCGAAATTGGACTGTCGAGAAGAATGGAGGCGTATTGTAGAGGAGGCAATTGTCCACTGCGGACTGTAACGCCAAGATGATGATGAGGTGAATAAGTCCTACTCCATTTCCAGAGAAACACCCCAAAATCGTTAGGTTGCCCCCACCGCGATTGACGTTTTTTTGGAGAACCGCTTTTGCCCTTTAGGACGTCTGACATTTAGCCCAGCATAATTTCCAAATAAATTTATCTTTGTTTCAGCGCTCCAAAGTCACACCATTTTGTCGTACTAGTCCACAAAATGAATTGTGCTTTTGAGAAAAACTTCCCCCTTCCTTAAATTTGCATGTTTCTATAGAGGAACTTTACGAGCTATTCTGGCTGGTAGGTTTATGTTGTAAAGTACAATCGACGCCGTACAGTTACCGCTGATATAACGTTGTGGATTTCAGCTGCAACGGCATTTGATGATTAAATAGAACAATAAATTTAATTTGTTTAATTGGAACAGAAAAGTTAGCTCAATATCCTGAAAACACTTCATGAGCAGACCACTTTAGTGGCTCATAGTCAAGTACTTGTACTCTTGAAAAGAGTCGCAATTAAATTATCAGCAGTGCAAGTCATTTTCTTCTTGTCACCATGAAGTTCTGTCGATTCCTGGGGTTTAGGACATTTACAACAAAATATTTTGACCGTCCAAGTGATTCAGCGAAAAATTTGTACGATTTTTTTTTGTTTTTGAAGATAGACAACAAGTCTCCGTTCAATATATTTCAAAGAAATTCATATTATTTATTAGTTTTTAAATTAATTAATCAATTACATTCAATATTTTCTACTCATTTAGTTAAAATGAGGAGTTATCCGCAAAGTACCTGTTTTAGTGGCTATGCAAGATTACAATTTATGAAAATAACCGAATCTGTGCAATCAATAACGCAACTTAATATAACGGTCGTTTTAAATACACAACGAAACAGTTATGCCATTTGTAAAAAAACCGAAATTTCAATAATAATTTTAAATTTTTTCGAGCGGCACATAGAAATCGTTAGATAAAGACAGTGTACCTATTTTAATGACCATGTGTGCATATAAGAAGTATTCCAATTTCTGCTGACCTTGAAAAAATGCTTTCCATTCAAGTATGGCATGCAAATTATTATTGGATAAGATTGTTGCATAATCGCCAATGCAATGAAAGCAAGTCAATGTTAAATGCAATTAAAATATATTTCATCTGGCAAGCAACAGGTGCAACAAAGAAAAAATATCTTTATATGCGCATATTGAAGATAATATAATCACATATGCACATGCATACACACACACACATACATCTGTAGGCGCTTTAACAACCACGCCAAATGGTCATGGCTTGCATGCAATTTCCAGTCGCTGTTTACGGTTATGGCCACCAATGTTCACAATATATAAGCAAATACATACATGAGTATGTGTATGTGTGTATGCATGTAGGTCACTCATACTCCAGTTATTGACGAAATTAATGTAACAACTGCAAATTGAAAATGCATGTCATAAATGGCTACCGGCGAACACGGCAAATTGCAGCGATAATACGTGTGTATGTATGTATGTATATGCATGTTTATGTGTGTGTGTGTGTGTAAATTGCAGCATTGCTTTCGTTGCATACCGCTGCAGCCTCCTACCGTTCATGGCAATGTCACAGCAATGCGGCACATGGGCGGTTCGCAACAAATATACCAAAATGTATGTGTGTGCGTGTGAATGTGTTTGCATGGGAGTAGAATATAGCCAATAGCATAAACTGTAGCGTCATTTAACACAGTTCATTACTCATATTGTTCTTATTGAGATAACGGCACAATTTCACTTATCGTCAACCACAAATCGCGCCAGCTCGCGCACGCACACACTCATATCATACACACCCATTCATGCTCTCAGGCTCTCAGCCTCTCATTCGCTTATTATCTATCTTTTGTATGTGGTAATTTGTAGCCCAACCTATCACATAATCAATGAGGCATCAGCACCTGTTCATCCATTAACAACCACACCGCAAAAAGACACACTACTGAGCAACGCGAATCAACAATCGCAGCAACTACAACTACAACAACAACAACAAACACATGCACATCTACATCCCCATCAGCATTCGCATTCGCATTCTCATACGCAGCAATCTCATCGCCATTCAACGCGACCTCGCCAAAAACATCCGCATTTCCAGTCGCCTAGACCGGAGAATTTTTTCGACGGCACTGACACGACACAGGAATTACAACCACCACAACAGCAGGAAATACTGCATCAGGAGGATTCCTACACATATTTGAATGATGAGTCAATGACGCCACAGGAAAAATACGTTCGCTATTTACAGCAGCGCATACGTTACAATAAGCAGCAGCAGAAGCAACGTGACCGCGCTAAGGAGCGTGAAAATTTCATTGTACAACAACAACAAGAACAGCAGCAACAGCAGCAGCAGCAGCACTCAGAGTATGAGCAGCAACAGCAACAGCAGTTGGCGCATTTACAGCAACCGCAATCGCAAATTGTTGTGCTAAGCGAGAATGATGGTCCAGCAGCCGCACCCACGCCGTCGCCCTTTGCCCCTCTATCCAATCAGCAACAATTAGACGTGGACACACAAGGCAACTATCCACAACACAGCCCTATAAGGCATGCCGTGTATCCACATCCAGAGTTGCCTGTGCCGCCGAATCATCAACCGCAAACGAATGTAGCTACGATTAAGCAAGTTGTAAAAATACCGGTGCGCACTTTGGTCAGTGAGGCATTAGATGCATACCAGCAACAACAGCACCAACAACATTTGGTGGGGCAGAGTGCAGGTGGTGGCGTCTATAGGCAACAACCGCAATTCACAAACGGACTAGGGTAAGTAAATATTCCATGCAAACATAATCGAACAATTTTTTGTTTTCGTTTTTGGTGGTGTGAGAATGTAAAATTTGCTAATTGGCGCCAAAGTATTATTTATGGAATTGAAGTATTAAAAATTCCATAATTCGAAATGAAAAAATTCGTTCATCAAAGGCTTTACATAAATCAACTCATAGTATGGTTTTCATGTTTTGGAAAATGGAAACATTATATTCTAAGTAATGTTATTTATTTATTTTGCTTTATAATTACACGATCACAATTGGATTGGTTCAATATTCAGCTTATGCCGTCATTTAGAGGATTTCAAGCTTGGGAGTGGAATAGTGTTCGATAGGGATCGCTTTCGATGGTTTTGGAAAAATATAGAACCACCGAAACAGTACTCGGATCTTAACCCAGTATAGTCATTTACCTGCTACTTGTAGTTTAAATATTGTAAATTACTGGGAAAATACAAAAAATTATTCGCGGAATACCTTCTACTCAAATATGAACGAGACGTTATCAATAGCACGGTCCGCGGATGACATATGGCAAAAATAAATTTTTTGTTTTTTAGTAGGACTGTTATAAGCTTACATGGCAAATTTCAGCGTGATATGTCACATAGTTTGTTTTCTGTGCTACTGTAAACAAGTCAAGCTCGAGTGTGTTCTTCGAATTTAACGATGGAAATTCAAGTTGAACAAAGAATTTGTTTGAAATTTTGTTATTCCAACAAAATTTCGGCTTCAGACGCCTTAAAAATGTTGCAGACAACCTATGGGGACTCTGATCTATCGCTTGCACGTGTTTTCCAGCGGTACAAATCGTTCAAAGAGGGCCGTACATCAACCCAAAAAACCACGCCAAAGTCGCTCAAAACTTAAGGTTATGCTGACTGTTTTTTTCGATTACGAAGGTGTGGTGCACACGGAGTTCCTTCCGCAAGGCCGATCGGTTAACGCTGAATATTATTTAGACGTTTTAAAGCGTTTGCGAGAGAACATTCGTCTTAAAAGGAAGGAATTGTGGGACAACAAGTCATGGTTCTTGCATCACGATAATGCACCAGCTCACACATCACGTCTTGTTCACGATTATTTGAACAAAAATAATGTTAATATCGTTCCGCAAGCACCGTATTCGCCTGATATGGCTCCATGTGACTTTTTCCTGTTTCCCAAGCTCAAGTTGCCGCTCCGTGGAAAACATTTTGAGACAATTGAAGTCACAAAAGAGAATTCGAAGAACACACTCGAGCTTGACTTGTTTACGGTAGCACAGAAAACAAACTATGTGAAATATCACGCTGAAATTTGCCATGTAAGCTTATAACAGTCCTACTAAAAAACAAAAAAATTATTTTTGCCATATGTCATCCGCGGACCGTTTTATTGATAACGTCTCGCTCATATTTGAGCAGAAGTACAACGGAACTATTTATATTTTCTTTGATATACTGTGTATTCAACAAGTGATTTTAATCGCGGATAAAAGCACGTGTTCTTAAAAAATAAAATGGAATCTTCGGACGCGTATAAGAGCCATATTTTGTATTTTTTTTATAAAATTGGTAATAATGAAACAGTCGATATGATAGCTCAGAGGTTAAATTCATCGCATCGAACAGGTCACAAGCACCTGGTTCAGTTGAGAAAGGTTTCAAAGCTGGGAAAATGGGTTCCGCATAGACTTTCCGTCGCCAACCTTCAGAAGAGAGTGAATGTGTGTTCTCAGTTGCTGCAACGGCTTGAAAATGAAAGTTTTTTGAACCGTATCATTACTGGTGATGAAAAATGGGTCCTTTACAATAATCCTGTTCGCAAACACCAATGGTTAGATAAAGATGAAACACCAGAACCGACCCCTAGAGATGGCCTTCACCCCAAGAAGATTCTCCTGTCTATTTGGTGGGATATGGCCGGTATTGTTTATTATGAACTTCTGGAACCAAACCAGACGATAACTGCTGATTATTATTCCCATCAGCTATCAAACCTGAATGTGGCACTTAACAAAAATCGACCGTCTTTAGTGAATAGACGCAAAGTTTTGTTTCACCACGACAACGCAAGACCTCATACTGCAAGGCAAACATTAGGCAAGCTGAACGAGCTCGGATGGAAGCTAATGCCGCATCCACCATACTCTCCGGATATTGCACCTTGTGATTATCACCTTTCTGTGAACTTCAATCCCATACGAGTAACAAGAACTACTCCTCAAAAGATGCTATAAAAAGGGATATCGAAGCGTATTTTGGCTCCAAGGACAAACAATTTTTTTAGCAGGGAATTAAAAATTTGCCTAAACGTTGGGAAGACATTGTAAATAATGAAGGAAAATATATTATTGATGAATAAATACTTTAAACATATTTTTTATTAATTTTAAACCATCTTTAAAAAACGCACGAACTTATGGGCTGACCTGATAGTTTAAGGACCACTCAATAATGTGAATATTTGTATTATATATGTATGTACTTTTAGGTACATAGGCAGGTAGTTAGGGGGAAGTGGTAGTCGCTTCAAATGTAGTACAGGGTCCGGCACTCGAAGTGTAACCAACATCAGACCGCTCGCGCAGCTGATCTACGGGCTAATGGACAGTCCATAGTATTGTTTATAAGCGCGCGTAAGCATTTTGCTGAGAGTAAACGCGAAAAAAACAGTGATGGATTTCAAACGTAATAAAACCAGCGATTGTTCGTGAGCTCGAGCACCTTAACATAAATAAAGTTTTTGTTTATCGCACCATTACTCGTTACAACGATACCGGTAGCATCGCGAAACGTCATGGAGGTGGTCATCAAAAGACTGTTGCACGTAAATGATTCAAAAAGTGAAGAAGCGACTTGAGCGAAATCCCGGACGAAGTGCCAATCAAATGGCGAAAGAACTGAAAATATCTGGCCTAGTATTCGCCGCACAATGAAAAATGATCTCACAGTCAAGCCTTACAAGATCGCACACCAAAGGAGCAACAAGTCAGACTTGAGAGTGCGAAGGTGTTGCTTCGCTTGGCCGAAAGCCGTCAATTTCTGAACCTTGTGTTTTCTGACGAGAAAATTTTCGAAATTGTGCAATTTGGAAACTCCCAAAACGATAGGGTTTATCTGACCGACCGTTTATACGAGAATTTGAGTCATCGATTGGCCACCAGGAGGCAGCACCTGCCACAAGTAATGGTTTGGGCCGCTGTAACCGTAGATTGGCGCTTTCCAATCGTTTTCATCGAGCCTGGCGTCAAGGTAAATGCAAAATATTATCGGGAAAGTATTCTGGAGGTTGCTTTGAAGCCGTGGACAGACAAACATTTCGGTGGCACACTATGGACGTTTGAGCAGGACTCGGCGCCATCTCACACAGCTCGAGTGAACCAAGAATGACTAAAAAACAACGTTCCGAACTCCATAACGGCCACACATTCGCTCTGAGTTTCATCAGACGCGAGTCCGATGGATTATTATTTTAGGAGAGCGAGGTCCGAACTAAAAGATTCAGGAATCTCGAGGCGCTGAAAAAAGCCATTGTCCACGAGCGGGCCAAAATACCTGCTAGCCATATTCGTGGAGTTTGCGATTCGTTTCTGGACCGTCTCAAGGCCATAGTCAAGGCAAAAGGTCATATGGAGCAAAAGTAAATTGATTCTTAATTTTGTATTATTTTCACACATTTTTCCTCTGAATTGAATTTTCAAACTAAATTGATGGCCTTTTTAACTGGTTTCACTTCGAGTGACCGACGTTGAAATTTTATCATATTTATAACTATCTAAGTTAATGAAAGCTCAAGGAACCCTGAGGACAGGAAACATTTAGATGCTGTTGGGACAGAAGTTTCTCATTATGAAATTTCAAATTAATTCTCATAATTTGGAGTTCCTTCTATTTGTTTTTAAAATATGTTATGCAACTAAAATCATGCCTTTTAAGGCGCAAATATATATCTAAGAACAATTGAAAATTCATTTAATAATTTGAAAAAAAAAAAAATGATTACTTAAAAAAAAAGTATTACTTAAAAAAAAATTATTACATTAAAAAATATTACTACATTAAAAAAAATTATACCAGTAGTAGAGAAAAAAATTTAGTGTCGCTGGCAAGGGCCGAAATATTTTCGCTTTTCGTCATATCTTCGGCATTTACGAACTGATCTTGAAGTATGATATATGAATGTTTTTTTCTCAAAAAGACAATTTGTATTATTTCTATTATTGACTTCAAGTACCCCTGTTCTAATTCGTCGCCTGCGGCTTATTGGCAAAGACTTACGAGCTCAAAATCTTCGTATCAAATTTAACTTCCTCTGCGGGAGATAACCAAAACCTCAATTCATTCATAACAAAGTTGTATCATTTGCACGTGTTGCATGTTACTTGCCATGGCGACGGTTTAATAAACAATGCATCTGGCGGGCGATGTCAAAACAACATGGCCGCCACAGCCTGTTAGCATCCATCCGCCCCATTAGAAAACCTGGTATAAGAAAGTGATTTGTATAAATGAGCACAAAGCGGTAGAAGAGAAGATTAAAGCACTTCACATACATTTGAATAGTCCGAATATAGCATTAAGAGAACATTCGATCTGTTAGCGCTGCCCAGGCCTGAAAATTCAGGGCTCGTCTCCATTCTCACTGAGCCTTAGCCCAGTGACACCCACGTTAGATGGTTGGGGGTAACTTAGAATGATTACTGAAAAGGCCGCAGGAGTTGCAGCTGAGGAAACGCAGAATCACGCTTGGAGAGTTGGAGTGTAATTCTCCGCAGGATTTGACCAACCACAGCATTCGAAACATTAACAATTTTATCAACTGCGCTGGCAGATTTTTACACAGCCATCTGTGAGTTAAGGCCTCAAAACGGCATTTCATTGTTACCTGGCGCGTCGAGTCTCTTCGCTACCATTTGAACCTAACATAACCTAAAAATTTTGGTAGCATGTTGCTAAAATTTTGCACACTAGCATTTTAATATGAAGGTAAGGCATCTATATCGTGTAAAAGAGAGCCTTGGAGTTAACAAAATATTAAAACAATAAACAAAAAAGTTGTAATGAAATATTTTTACTGTAAATAAACAATTTTTATTATTGCAAACCGAAATTTTTGCGAGTTCGCAGTTGATAACTCTTACATTTGACATTCACATACTTGCAACCACCCGCACAGGCCTCCAACAACTCAATACATCGATTACATTGTCGACGATCCCAAACAATCACTCGACGAAGAACAACAACACAATTCAGCAGCATCGGCTGTGCCACAAAAATCTGCACCACAACAAAATGCTTTTATTGTCATTTCAACTTCATCGCCACCAATGATTGCGCCCGCCGGCATTAACCAAGAGTACTACGACTCCACCAGCAGGCCTGTCTACAAGCAACAACCGACACTACGTTTGCAGCCGCTGCCACCGGCAGGTAAGTCGCACAACTACGCCACAAAACGTCCAATCGTGGCCACAGCGCCAGCGCCACCACAACCACCGCTACACATACCGCAATCGAATGCATCGCCGGCGGCTGTTAAACCGAAATACAATTTTGGAGATGTTATAAAATCCACAGCACAAGCAGTCAAACCGAGACCATCGCACAAGTATTCGGGTGGTATTGGCAGTAAGCTGCCACCACCCGCCGCACCGCCACCGCCGCCACAACATCACGATAAGCAACAAGTAAATTTACCAGAATATTATAATCCACCAGTGCCAGTGGCATTGAAAACTGCGCCCGTCGCCGATGCCAATCAATTGCCCGACATACGCTCATCTTCGCTGGCGGAAATATTGCACAAACTACAGGCAAGCAATCACTTGCCGAGAACGCTGACGCCGGAAAACATTGATAATTCGATTAAGACTCTGGTCATGATATTGGAGAATCTCAAGCAAACACAAACAATTGTGCCAAATCCATCGCAACATCACGACAAACCTGCTTCCTCGCCAGACTACGACTACGGCACGGGCAGTGAAGAGGTGAATAGTGGTGCGCCTGACCTATCGAGCGTACTGTCGCCAGTGCTGCCAAGTAAGTGTTGACATCATAGCGAATGTGCGTTGTGATGATGTGAAAATATTTTAATATTTATTCTATCGTTTAGACAAGCATCCAGGACCGAGCACGGGACGTGCCGGCATCGATTATCCCAACTTAGCTGAGATACCACAAACCAATTTCAATTGCGCGGAGCAACGGTATAAGGGCTTCTTTGGTGACCCCGAAACGAATTGCCAAGTGTGGCATTATTGCGATTTGAATGGCGGCAAGGCGTCATTCCTCTGCCCCAATGGTACCATTTTCAGTCAGGTAGGTGGCAAGAATTAGTCATTTGCACAGAAGTATGCGCTAAAATATGTGCGATGCTCGTAAGTGCATTGGTGTAAAGCTTAAAGTCGTGCTTGTCCTACTTTCAAAGTCTAACTTATTTATAAAAAAGTCGTTGCATAAAACGTTCCTTAAAAATATTTGGATAATACTGCTGATGTGATAGCTTATGACCGGGAATAAATTCCGATTGTTCCGTCAAAGATGTTTTCAAATAGAAAAATAAAAATTATTTAAAATATTTCGGATTGTCCGATTTGATCTGCTGCAGGCAGACGGTGATGTTCAAGGGGGTATTTTGAGTGCAAGAGGCTCCTGAATGAGTGTGTGTTGAATAAGTGGCAAGACCGTTGAGACAATAGTCTCAAAGGCCTTGTGACATATGAGTAAATTCGGGATGTTTCATTTGTCGGGGAAAATCCGGATTTTGGATTTTCCCTTAGCCTGAGCTTCCTCCTTACAGGGCATAGGCCTCTTAATGCGTTTTTGCACGAGAGGCTGCTGTCTATAAATGACGAATGTATGTATTTGTCGGTCGCCAAGAGAGGACTGGGTTCATGTCCTCTGCGAATGCCTGATGTACTCAGCCATTAGGAATCTTGCGGGTGTGGAGATTAGTTGGACCGATGGACGGTATGATGTGAGTGGTGTAGTCTTTACCCTTCGGAATGTCGAATTGTTAGGTCAGTAATATTAAGACGGCGAAGGAACTTTTAGGCGTTCAGTTGATTAGCTTTAGCTTGTGTGTGCTGTTGTGGGATTTGGAGCTGTATGGAAGCTCAACTGGTCTTGGCTACGGAGTCTGACCGAAGAATTAAATCTGGTACCATGTGGAACAGGAGCCCTCGGACCTTGCTTCGACTTGTTCTTGAGGTAGGTCCCTCGTGGAGTATGTGTGTGACCTCGCGTTGTCCTGATGAAATACAACACCTCTTCGGTTAACTAATCCTGGCCGTTTCTGTTCAATCCCTAGCTTCAAACGATCCGGTTGTTGGCAGTAGAAATCTGAATTTAGTATTTGGCCATACGGAAGCAACTCATAATAAATAATTCCTTTCAAGTTCCACCAAAAACACAGTTGAATCCATTACTGATCCCCAGTCACCATCCGTTTAAAAAATGGATCGATTTCATTCCGTTTGACCAAGACTTCGGAAATGGAAATTCGATCTATTATAATTTTTGGTGTTAATTGGTGTGGCACCCAAACATCGAGCTTCTTTTTGAATCCAGTTTTGCGCAAATGGATTAAAATTGTTGTTTGGTCGATCTTTATCTGCTGGGAGATGATACGACTACTCAACTTCGATTATTTCTGTGATTTTATCGACATTTTCGACGACTGGCCTGCCTGTGCGACTGTGATTTGTTGTTATTCCCGCTTTTACCTTAGTACCATTCCTTCTGCATCCTTACTGACGTCGAAGGTCAAAAGGTTCTCCCCATCTTACCTAACGAACACAAGTCCGATGCTTCTGATGGATCTTCCTCTCAAGGGAGTGCGTGACGGAAACAACCGCCATGCTCATAAGCTTTCCTCCTATAAATATATTCCATCATTACCTCTAAAAGTTGAGGGCTATTTTCAGTGGAATCGACTTGGTGTACTTAACCATAAGTTATGTCTTTCTGTGTATCAACATAACAACCGAGAAGAAATGTTCGAGTTAAGTGTCGGACGAGGTAGGCTGTAGTAGTAGATTCCTTCTATCTCTTTCAGCACAGAGAATTTGAATGAGAGCCAGGCATGAACTCACGGGCATTTTTAAACAGCGTCGGACGAGGTGGGTTGCAGTAGAAGAAGATTCCTCCTATCTCCTCCATCTTTTGACCGAAAATATTACCAGCTCCTCATACAACGAAGTCAACCTCTCGTCCTGAAATAAATTTACGTAAATAAACCACGGCGCTATCCATGACTTTTGCTGTTGTTGTTGAGAGCACATAATTTTCTTTATACAATAAAAAAAATACTGCTGAAGCAAAAATAATTGGTCGGATAATAATCCAACCCTAGACCCGGCTGTCGTTGAGACGATGATTTGCCTCGAATACAACGTGACCGTCGTGCTCCCAGACAATCAATCAAGGGAATTATATGATTTTCTTAACTAACCTAAAAACTGTGCGTCGACAGTGGCCTAGCGGGTTTCGAGGACCATACGCACTGTGGACATAAAACAATAAATGAACGGAAATAAATTCTTATATGCGGTACAAATAACCACAAAAAAAGAAAACAATAATTGGCGTCTACCCTTCTGTTAGGTGTTTGGCTGAGCTTCTCCCGCTATTTGTGGCGCGCGTCTTGATGTTGTTCCACAAATGGAAGGTCCTACAGTTTTAAGCCGACTCCGACAGCAAATAGTTTTTTATAAGGAGCCATTGTCATTGTCTTCTGAATGGTAATCACGCACCAACCCATTCGGCTACGGCGGCCCCCAGTGCAACTATATGCCCCTCCACATTTAGGACACCAAAAAGCTAATTCGCTTTCTACATTTTTCAGATTGCCCTCACTTGTGACTGGTGGTTCAATGTGAAATGCTCTACAACCGCACAACTTTACGTCCTAAACGAGCGGCTGTACAAATACATTTTACCCTTTACGCCGAAATTCCCAGAAGACTACAGTGGACCGCTTGTCGATAAGTATGCATAAATATTGTACCAATCTAACCAATTTCCAATTGCTAATGCCTCCTTACTCCCTTGCAGATATTTAGCAATGAAATTCCAAGAAATGGAAGAGAAGATGCGAGTTGAAAAGGAGAAAGTGGACAAAACAGCAATCGCCGCAGTAGTGGCAGCAACAACCGCCACACAAACGAGCAATCACATTGAAAGCGAAGAAGTCAGTGGCGGAGTTGATGTGGAGAACAATAACAATGTCGCCGACGACAACGTCAATGATGCAGAAGTGACCACAGTGGCAGATCCGCGCACATTGCCGAGAACACTGAACTCGCCAAACAAACTGGGGGCCATTAATGCGCACGTTAGTGAACAAAGCTCTGAGCGTAATTTGCTGATCGACGATGAAGTCGATGATATATCACAACGCGGCAGCGTAGATACATTTGAAAGTTCTACCCAACCAACGGTGGCGGCAGCATCAGTGAACAAAGACGATGGTCTACTCACACTTAGTCAGAAACCCATTGTGGTCTCCTCAACACAAGGACCAGACTATGATGATGCGAACTTAGATGAACGGCACATACCATCGCAGCATTCCATACGAAATGCTGAAGAAGCAACAAGTCGAGCGGTAACAACCGAGACTGTACAGCGGACACCATCACAGACGGCGCCAATGCAATCACAGGCGCAGTTGTTGCAACAGGACAATCATCAAGAACATCAAGAACAAATAGAAGCATCGCCGAAGCCAGTACGTCAAACGTCAAATATCGATGTGGAGAAAGTGGAAGTAATCGAAATCAAAGCAGAAGGTGCAGCTGGTCAAATGGGACCGAAAATGTACTATGGCGCTGAGAGTGCAAAGGATGCGCGATAAATGTGAAAGGATAGGAAGTGTAGGTGGCGGACGAGAAGTGGGGGAAGATGTGTGAAAATGTGAAATGTAATTCAAATGCAACAAAATGATGTTATCAACATGATTTCTACATACACACACACACACATCTATACAGATATAGTTTTCTTACGTTTAGCAAATAGGCAAATATGAAGTGGAAGAATTGCTATTGGGAGTCAAATAGTGAAAGACGATCTGGTTAGATGGCATTTGTATTTGCTATTTCAATATTTTCTTCATGGTATTATTTATGTTTCACTTTTCTACTCTAACAAACACAAAAGTAATTGTAGCACTAAGTTTTTTGTTTCTAGAAAATTGGTTAGCGACTAATTTTAATTAACGCTTGTTAATGATTATTTCTATTACTTGCCATATTCATTAACTGCTTGTTTTTGTATTTATATGCAAAAACTAAAAATTTAGTTCGTAGTGACGTAGATGATGATTAGTTTAATAGCAATGTAAATATAATGAATAAGATTTAAAATTAATGAAAAATTAATAAAAACTTATATAAAAACGACAATAATGGTACTGGACCAATTATTACAAGAACACTCCGGGAAATTGCAGTGTTCAGTAGTCACAACACTCCGACCTAAAAAGGTTCCAATAGGGATATCGCGGCTAAAAATCACAAGAGCCGACGGCCGAGATCTATTCAAAGCTGGAGGCGAAAAGCTAGCACACCCGTTCCCATGGCAGCCAACTTCTTTTCAGAGCTGGTATTGAACCCAACCCTAGACCAAAGGTATTCTATTGCTGTATATGCCACAAACGGCTTCACCCGAACTCCACCTCGGTTAGGTGCAACAAGTGCAACGGGTGGTGCCATCTTAGGACCTGCTCAGACCCAGTGAGTGGTCCACACGGTATGTGGCCACATGTTGCTCTCGACACCAGACGACCCCTGCCTCAACGGCTACATCCTCAAATGTGACGGCACGTGACACTACCGCCACAAACCACACGTCAACGGTGAGGAGCCCACAGGTGCAACACAACTCCCTCACTGACTCACAACCCTCCTGCTCCAAACCCAGTGCGGGTTCAAACCAGCAGCTCTTGGTCCGCCGCACAGTTTGTTCCCTGTGTCAGACCAGAGCTCCTCGAACCTGACAACAGTCAAGTGCAATGCTTGCAATGGCTGGTGCCACTTTCGGAGGTGCTCTGGCCTGCGCACCACCCGTCAGTGGACACGCGACTACGTTCCCCGTGTTACAGTGGGCTTCGGGCTTGGTAAGTCTACTATTGGAGAAAACCCACGAACGACAAATCGTCGATTTGAAAGCTGCTTTCGATAGCACAAACAGGAACGGCCGCTTATGCCGCTATGACTGACTTTGGTACTCCGTAAAACTTATACGGCTGTGTAAAATGACGTTGAGCGCTACGGTAAAATCCGTTAGGATCGGAAACGACCTCCTCGAGCCGTTCGATATCAATCGAGGTTTCAAACAAGGCGATTCCCTTTCGTGTGATTTCTTTAATCTCCTATTGGAAAAAAATATTCGTGCTGCTTAAACCGAGAATCATACAAAGGGGACTTTTGGCCAACACTTCACTTTTGACAACCGCGAATTTGAAGCGGTGAAGAACTTTGTTTACCTAGGTACCAGTGTTGACAGCCATAACGACGTCAGCCGAGAGATTAAACGAAGGGTAACTCTTGCCAACAGGTGTTACTTTGGCCTCAGTAGGCAATTGAGAAGTAAAGCCCTCTGTCGAAAAATAAAAACAACGCTGTACAAAAGTCTAATAATCCTCGTCTTTGTATACGGCGCAGAAGCTTGAACGATGACGACAACTAATGAGCAACCACTGGGAGCGTTCGAAAGAAAAATTCTCCGAAAAATCTTTGATCCTCTTCGGGTAGGCGAGAATGAGTTCCGTATCCGATGGAACAACGAGCTGTATGAGCTATACCGAGATGTGGACATAGTGAAGCGTATTGAAATACAGCGGCTGCGCTGGCTTGGCCAATGTCTCGAGGATGAGGAAACCCACTGGGGACGACGAGGCTCTTACTACGTTGGAGGAATCAAGTGAGGCATGCAATCAAGAATACAATACAATACAGGCAACGTGCAAAATTAGCAGAACGTTATAACCCATCTCCAATCTCAAATAAACGTCAACATTGATAAACATGAAACGAAGGGACGCCTGGAGCTCACGGCGGTGATAACTGGCTTTTGGGCAATTGAAGAACAAGCAGCTAAAATGGGCATCCCCCAGAACGCACCCTGGCACAGAAACAATTT
This sequence comes from Anastrepha obliqua, assembly GCF_027943255.1. Lineage (NCBI taxonomy): Eukaryota > Metazoa > Arthropoda > Insecta > Diptera > Tephritidae > Anastrepha > Anastrepha obliqua. The sequence continues at coordinate 155,502,449 of NC_072892.1, read as the reverse complement.
TTCTTTTCCTCTATGCTTGCAGGCAGTACTTGGGGCACAGGTAAAAAAATGTTGCAGCCGACATTTAAAGCAAGCCGGCCGGTTTTGTATATATATATTATGTTGCTCCTGGCTGGTCACCTAATACCAGCGAAAGGCATTGGAGAAAGCTCCAGACAAGGCTACGGGATGCCTCTTGAGCCGGACAGTGCTTAGATAGACAATAAACGTCATTTATCGGGAGACGATTACCACCTTCCTAAACTGCCGACCTCTGAATGCCGTCATCGGAGTAGAACCACAGACAGACGAAGAGCTTTAGCTACTTCGAGAAACCCGCGTAACTTTGGCTCAATTACGATCTGGATATTGTGGTAAGTTAAACTTCTACTTATCCAGAATCGACCCCGGCATTCTCAATAAATGTCCTGTCGAAACAGTATGTTTTCTGGGTCTACTGTTAGATGAGTTAGACAAAGACGACCAGTGACTACACCGCACTGACAGGGTTTAGTAAGCTGCTACAACAACAACACATCTTTGGATCGGAAATCTCCCACGTGATTGTCGAGAGGCCCATGCATCCTCGAATTGTTACTATTTGGTGCGTGTTTTGGAGCGGGGGCACTATTGGCTAATTTTTCTTTGAAAATGCTACTGACAATGCCATTTCCGTCAATTGTGAAAGCTGATAGCTGAGGCATGATAAACGATTTTTTGTGGCCGGAAGGTCTTTCGACCCTCCACATCAAAGCGAGTTGTTTCACCATGTCGCTCATTTGCGCCACGCCCACGCCCAACGGAAAAGAAACACGATGTGACCAAAGATTCGTTCTATGAGCGCCTGGAGGATGATAATGTGAAGTCACACGGTTTGAAAAATTTATTTTTTATTAGTGTTTCTTCATCCGCTATTGCTGATCGACATCTTTTTCCATTGACTTTATTGGTATTGTTGTTGTTGTAACAGCACAAACCGGATATAAATTCGGGTCGTTGCGCTAACGTCGAACCGACTGCCATGGGAACGTCCATTACCTCTGTCATGTTTATTGGTATCAGTGAGTCTCCCTCCTTCGGTGACAACCATCTAACATAGGCTTTGATACCTCAGTATAGAGGTATTTTTTCCAATAGGATTTTTTCAACAGATCTCGCGTTATCTGCCCAACATTTGGTTCCAACGCGACGACACTACTTACCATACAGCTCGTGAAACAATGAGCTAGATTGACAGTGTCGCCGTTTCGGTGAGCAATTAATCTCTCGTCTCAGACTAATCGATTGGGCACCAAGGACGTGTGATATCAAACCTTTGGACTTTTATATGTGGGGGTATGTTAAGTCTAAATGCTTTGCGGATAAACCATCTTCGATTGAGGTATTGGCTTCCAACATTACCAGAGTTATTCACGAGATACCGACCGAAGTCCTCCAGCGAGTCATTCAAAATTAGTGCTTACGGATAACCGCATTACGGCACAGTTGCGACCAACATTTGAACGGAATTATTAAAAAAAAAAAAAAAATTAATGTCATAAATGGTTGTACACAAAAATAATGAAGATTGCCCAATCAATTATTATAGAATTTTCGTCGATTTATTTCAATTTAAAATCCGATACCTCTAAATTGATTACCCTTTAAAATAAAATAAATCGATTTTGTAAGGTAGTGTTTTTGTTGCTTACTTTGTCACACGCCTATGTATATTTTAAATAAATTTTACTGTTATTTCGTAGTAATACTTGTAACAGTTAACGCCTCAATTGCAATTCCCAATTTTTTTCCTCAATTTTTTAAAGGGCTTGTTTAACAGTTACCTACTTTTCAAAACTTTGATTTCATCCCAAATATTCCTTAGTTACGCTGTTCTAGTCGTAACAGCAAAACACATTCGCCAAAACTTTTTGGAAATGCTGCTGAATTAACAGCCCTTGCCCGGATTTAAATCCGGGTTGTTCCGGTACGTAAAATTGATTGTGGGAGGAACGCATTAGATATGCTACTTACCTTCTGTGCTTTCCGCAAACTTTCACGCGACATTTTCACTGATTCCAAAATGTTTTCTATTTCACCTCGCATATTTTCATTCTACAATATGAAACAAAAAAAAAACAACAATTTATTTAAATAATAGACATAAATAATTTATGACATCAATCACTACATTAGCAAAACTCCTCTTCACTAACACACACACACACACCTCAATTCCCAACGCAGTCCAGCGGTGGCCATGATGATTTGACATAAAACACGTACTGCAACACACCGATTTGCATGTCCGGCAATAGCGATCCGTAATATTGCCATGCTGACGACAGCGTCCTGGACGCAGTACTTTTAAATCTCTGCCTGCATTCCGTCCATTGTCGAGCGCGACGAACGAATGCCGCTTCAGGGCCTTACCGTACATATGTATAGTGTCATAGCAAATGCGACAATAATAAACTTTACACTGACGACACAATCCCATTGCTGGCTGTAGCTCACACTCCGAACAACGCACGCTAGCCGCTTGTGGCTGTGCCTGTACGCCAGGAGCTAGTGCAAGCTTACCACTGGCGGTGGGTAGTGGTGTTGGACCATGGCAAGATATCGTTAATGAGTTATTTGCCGAGCTCTCACGGCGATAGAAACGCAAATGATTCAATTCACCAATCAAAAAGAAATTCATGTAGAAGAAATCGCGTACATTAAAATTTTCATGTCGCTGTTGAATGTAGTGTCGTTGTTGTTGTTGCACTGCAGTGCAACTGAGTGATGTGGACGGCGGATTGCCTTTGTCGATAATGATTGGATTCTGACAAACGCTACAAACGAGATTCTGGTGATTTTGATAAATACAATTTTCGCACATATTATGTCCGCAGCTGAGTAGGAACGGGCGATTGCTCTTGACGTGAGCATCTGAAAAAAGTAGAGAGGGTTGTAAAAAATAAATAATAAATAACACAGAAATATATTTTCATAAGTAAATGATTTATAGGCTGTAATACGACAAAAACTAATAGGACTATGTTTAAGTTCGTGTGGTTTTTTTTCGAAATTTGAAACTTTATTGACGTAAAATGGTTACAAATTTAATATTCAAAGTATTGTCCATCGCTTACTACTACTTTTTCCCATCTTTCTGGCAATTCACGGATTCCCTTTGTGAAAAATTCGGTCGGTTTTGCCGCAATCCACGAATCGATCCATTTTTTGACTTCATCGTAATTACGGAAGTGCTGGTCAGCCAGGCCATGTTGCATCGATCGGAAGAGATAGTAATCGGATGGCGCAAGGTCTGGACTATACGGCGGGTGGGGTAGGACATCCCATTTGAGCGTTTCTAAGTATGTTTTGACCACTTGTGCAACATGTGGCCGAGCATTGTCATGTTGCAAAATAACTTTGTCGTGTCTATCGGCGTATTGCGGCCGTTTTTCTCGCAGTGCTCGGCTCAAACGCATCAATTGTCGTCGGTAGACATCCCCCGTAATCGTTTCATTCGGTTTCAGTAGCTCATAATACACAACACCCAGCTGGTCCCACCAGATACACAGCATAACCTTCAGGCCATGAATATTCTGCGCCGACGTCGATGTTGAAGCATGGCCAGGGTATCCATACGTTGCCCGACGTTTTGGATTGTCGTAATGGACCCACTTTTCATCGCCAGTCACAATTCGATGCAAAAAACCCTTTCTTTTGTGCCGTTGAAGCAGTTGTTCGCATGCCATAAAACGGCGTTCAACGTCTCTTGGCTTCAATTCATACGGCACCCAATGGCCTACCTTTCGGATCATTCCCATGGCTTTTAAACGTTTGGAAATGGTTGATTGATCAACTCCCAAAGTTTTTGCAACCTCTTCTTGCGTTTGAGCCGGATCTTGATCGAGCAATTCCTCTAATTCGGTATCCATGAACTTTGGCGGCGCACCCTCGCGTTCTTCGTCTTCCAAGCCAAAATCACCACTTTTAAAGCGTGCAAACCACTTCTGGCTCGTTCGCTCAGCTAGAGCATGCTCACCATAAACTTCCACCAAGATACGATGACTTTCGGCTGCTTTTTTCTTCATATTAAAATAATGAAGAAGAATTCCCCGCAAAAACACATTATTTGGCACGAAATTCGACATTTTCAAGTGTGGTAAAAATATTGTTGTTTACGCTTCAAATAAAAAACTTATACTGACGTTTGTGCCTTACGACAGTAGCTCTCCAATGAATGTTTGGAAATGTGGATCGATGGAATAATAATCAAGTTACGCCATCTGTTGTAAAACCGCACGAACTTATCGATAGACCTATTATTTCACTGTTTTCATGCTTTTGTATTGTTCTTAAGCCCTGGTCGTAAGTAGAACTAAACGTAAAACTGCAGCTTATGAAGTTTGGCGATTCCCAATCGGTGGCTCAATCGCATTCATAGATATGAAAGAATTCTGGTATACAATGAAGCCAATCAAATAAACAACAAATAGTTGTTGTTGTTACTGCTACAACAACCAACAAATAGTTTATTTACCCTCTTAGCGATTAATTGGGTGGATTCCAAGTCATTACTGTTTACGTGGACGAGATCCTGAACAGACCACTCCAGGATCAGACAGTGTACAGACAGGCCTCAAACGACATTCATCGGGAGACCCTTACCACCTTCTTAAGCTCCCGACCCCCGAATGCCGTTATCGGAGTCCAACCACCACCTATTGCAGACGAAGAGATCCAGCTTCCCCGAGAGTCCCGCGTAACCTTGACACAATTACGTTCTGGATATTGTAGTAAGTTAAACTCCTACTTATCCAGAATCGACCCCGACATACTTAACATATGTCCGGCATGTGAAGGGACACCTTTTCACATGCCCCATCAAACCCACTCATCTAACACCTCTCTCCCTCTGGACCCAACACATCGAAACGACCGGTGATTACACTACACTGGCATGGCAAAGATACTGCTAGAACAACAACAACAACAACAACAACAACAACAGGGATTTGAAAGGGCATCTGAACAGCTACTTAGTGTCATGCGGGGTACATTCACATGCTGGACATATATTGGGTAAGTCGGGTTCGATTCTAGATAAGTAGCAGTTTAACTTACTACAATATTCTGACCGTAATTGAGCCAAAGGTACGCGAATCTCACGAGGCAGCTGAACCTCTTCGTCTGCGATGCACAGTGGTTGGGCTCCGCTGACGGCATTCGGTTGGCGGAAGTTTAGGTAGGTAGTAAGAGACTGCCGATTCATGCCTGTCTATAGAATTTAAAGCGGTGCCTCCTGACTAGCCTTGGAGGTGGCTCGGCCTCCAACAAATATCGTTAGGGGTGGCTCCTGCGCCATTCGGAGGCGGTAGTTTAGGTAGGTAGTAAGATACTCCCGATGAGTCCCGTTTAATGATTGTCTATAGACCATCTGATCTAGTAGATGTGTGCGATGCTGGACCTCGTCAGTGTCATTAAAGAGATGCCTCCTTGCCTCGCCTTGGAAGTGGCTCAGCCTTCAACAAATGCCCGTAGATGTGGTTCCTGCGGTAGGAACACAGCAGGAATTGCTTGCTGAGCTCCTTAACCGGAGGTGTGTCCCTGCCCGAAGTGCTACCGGCTAGTGCTTTGAGGACCTCAGTGGAATTTGCGGTTATATGTGCCAAAAAGGAGAGCATACTATCAAAGGTGACCAATACTTTGAGGTTGTTTACAGTTGGTATAGGTGTGTTGTCGACTTTAACTCTCCATTAGACAACTCTTTTAAAACCTTTGGTTGGGCACCCGGCTCTGGCCTTTTTGCACTCTGTTCGAGGAACCTTTTGTGAAAGGTTAGCAATAAAAATATATTAAATTTACGTCCAAAGTCGAAAAAGTCTGAAAAATTTTGGCCTATTAGAAACGTGTTCCCAGCAAAGTAATTGACCATGACAGTCGGTTCACGTTACCAGAACGACCTGGATTTATATCCGGCCAAGGACTGTCACTCCAGCTGCACTCCACCATGTATGGGGAGCTGTTTTTGCTGTTACAACAACAACAACTGACAACAAAATAGATTGTTTATTTGAAGAGAAAGCCGCCACATATGTATGTACATACGTGCCGTACGCCATGCCGGAATGCACAAACACTGGCAACTTTCTACTTTGCCGTACGGAAAGGGCGGCGAGTGTGTCAACTGTTTAAAGAACAACAATTTTGTATAGCGCAAATTTTTGTCGATGGTGTTTTGTTGTTATATCAAATTAAATGCAGAAAATAAATGATATTTAAATTAATGGAGTAAATTCAAACGCACCTTCATCTTTTCCATAAAAGCTTGAAAGAGTACGCGAAAGGCTAGGCTTTATCAAGTTGACCTATCCTGAAGTTATTGTCGCATCCACCGTCTACGACTACCACAAATTGTCGTTTCCACGACAGTCGGTTCTACGTTACCGAAACGACCCGGATTTATATCCGGCCAAGGACTGTCACTCCAGCAGCATTCACCGTATGTAAGTATGGGGAATGTTTATGCTGCTACAACAACAACCACAAATTGTATTAAAACCCTCTTTCGCTTCAATAAGCACTAATTTTATAATAGATTTGACAACCAACAAAAACCTGTTTACACACAACGAAATATAACATTTGCTTTCATGACAAGAACATCTGTTGCTTTTTTGTTTATATGCGGCAATACTTTAATTGTGGCACCTCGTACGTTTTACACGTCACGCTATTCAACAACGTTACCGCAACGGTCTCATTGTGATAGCCCCATTAATGGAGAATGGTGTACGCTGTTACAACAAAAACAACTAGGCATGAATGCGATTCTCTACATGGATCTGTGCAACGATATGGGCACAACAACAACAAAGTCACATCACAGCATCGATGTAAGTACTTTATCACGCTGACTAGAATATATTCTATCATTCTTGCTACATTATCAAGAGAATTTATTGCTTTATTCATATCTTTATTTTCCAGCGCATTCATAAATGCATATGCGTATTTGTATGTGCATATGTATGCATGTGTGTATATGTAATCAACATTGTTTCCATGCCCGTGCCAACCTTAGGAAAACGCGATTGCGTTCCAAACAATCGCCTAACACCACAACGAAAGGGCAGAACTTTCAACAAGTATACACCGAGCGCCTTTTTGCGAAACTTACCGCCCATGCGGAGATCATAGTTGGTTGAATATTCACTGCGACATTTAGGACAGCAAAGTGTATTCCTCAACGCAGTAGCAACAAATTTCCGATCAAATAATTTTGCCGGCAGACTTGAGCTTTGCATTTTTTCATATGCACTATTTGCGGGAGCGCCCGCTATTCCGCGAGCATTGTTCTTTTTCGATCCAAGAGGAATCGTATACATGTTTTAGCACTAAATCGAATTGCACTGGAATATAACTTGAATATTTCCAACTTCACAACTCAAAAACAAACGGTATTTAATAATTGGCGTGAATATGCAAACGGGAAAATGCGAATCAGTGTGCAAAAACAAACATACAATAATTGTGTTACTTAGAAACGAAATTGGAAAGGGAACACTTGATGTTGAGTGCAGAGTTGCATTGAAGTTAAAGAAAATATTTTAAACGAATTTAGTGAGATGAATTAATACTAAATAACGAGAATAAATTAAATAAGTTAAATAAAAATCAAATAAGTTAAATATAGTATTGGCTCTCTATTGCATTCTTATCATTTTATTGGATTCTTATTGAATTTCGAAGAGTAAAACGAAACAACAAATTTAAGTTGAAAGTAATTAATTTTTTTTTTATGTTTCTTCTTTCTAGAAGGCCACAAAATTCCAAAAAATTGCTGCAATACTGTTCACGCAAATTAAAAGCTAATTTTTATATGATTTGGGAAAGTAAATAGAAATTTAAATGCAGGTGTGACAGCTTGATTTTCGTGTCTAAAGAAGTGAAAAAAGGTGAAGAAAATATATTATACCAGCAAACCCGGCCCCCTTCGCTGGGCACACTTAAATAGAATAGATATGGTTTAGAACAGAAAATATATGGTTTTCATATTATTTATTTCTTTATTCTTTATTCAAGCGCTTTGGCATAAACAATATTTTTTGTTTTTCTATTTGTTTTTGAGTAAATATAAAATATAAATTGAAAATCAGGAAAAAAGAAGATTGTTTTTAAATTTCAAATCAATGCATATGAATAAACAATCGTCTTTTTTCCTGATCATCCATGCATTTTTCGTTTCAATTTATATGTTTTATTAAGCATTGGAGCTTTTTCAACCATTATCCAGTTATATTTTTCAAAAAAAAAAAAAACGAAAAAAATTGTTTTTTCCACGAACACATAATTTCATTCGGATTTCACATTAAATTCTCAAATTTCGTAAGAAATTATTCACTGTTCCAAAATCCACTCCAAAAAAATTCACAAACAATTTTTACATGTTGCACTTACGTTTTTTCCTTATGGCATCCAAATCAGAAAGAAATATTGACACATTGTAACTCACACTGTCAATTTGACAGTTCAGTTCCGCCCCAAGCGTTAAAAAGTAAGCGACATTATGGCTGGTTCAAAAGAACGCTGTACCCGTTGCCAGTGCTCCGAATTACAACCAAACTTTACGAAACCCATTTTCAATACTTACTTAACAATGTGTGTAAGTTTGGTTTAATTCGGTGCAAAGACACGGCGGTTCCACGTTTTGGCATATATTTCGAGACCCTAGTCATCAATAGGTATGAAAATTACCCCGTATTAAAGCACTTATCAACAGCTTTCATTTGATACCCATATTGTACATACACGTCCGAAGGTTACCCGGGTCCACGTTTTGACCTATATCTCGAGACCCTATCTACCAATAGGTATCCAAACTATACGGAAACCATCTTCAATACCTTCTTAACAATGTGTGTAAGTTTGGTGTAATTCGGTGCAGACACGGCCGGTTAGCGAACACACACAAAAAGTTAACTTTATTTTATATATAAGATTTTTTTCAGTTTGTGTCCGAAAAATCCAAATATCTTACGGAACCCTATTTTTTCCCAAAATAAAATGTAATCCATGTTACTCTTGGATAATGTAGTTTTCGAATGGTGAAAGAATTTTTAAAATCGGTCCAGTAGTTTTTGAGCCTATTCGTTACAAACAAACAAACAAACAAACAAACAAACAAACAAATAAACAAACAAAGTTTTCCTCTTTATAATATTAGTATAGATGTATTATATAGTTATGACCTGAACACAGCCAATAATTTCTATTTACATTTAAAAGAAAATTATGCACAGATTTGCTCATAAACCAATGAGACTAGTCGATGTTTTTCCCAGCTTCGTTTAGCTTTTAAGTTATCGAAATTAAAAAAAAACACACACATTTATCAGGTTTTTAATGAACGAATATGCAATTTAATATTAAATGTGTACAGTAAAATTAGAATTAACAATTAAATTTCTTTGTTTGTCAGAAGAGAGTTTCTTTGTCAGAAGTTTTCGTAAATGAAGTTTAAGGAAAATCCAACACCGAAGATGAAGTTTGCTTCAACAAAACAACGCGAGCGCTCACCCAACGGCTCCCACAGGCGAGTTTTTGAGCACTCAAGAGATTGAATTAATGGGCCATTCGCCTGACAGCCCTGATTTAGCACTTAATGATTTCTTTTCGCTCCCGAACATCAAAAATAAAATGGGAAGTCAACGTTTTTCAACGCCTGAAGAAGCCTTTAAACAGTTCTTTTTGGAGGTATCAACTTTTGAGTAGCAAAACTGCTTTGAAAATTGATTCAAGGGAATGCAGTGGGGTATTGACGTCCAAGGAGAATATTTTGAAAGTGTATTGATGTCCAAGGAGAATATTTTGAAAAATAAAATAAACTCATTTTCAATATTATCAGTAAATTTCATTATTGGGCGCAAAATATAAAAAAAAATACGTGCAGTGTTTCCTTCTTTAAAGAGGAGAATGTGTTTAGTTGGACCATACGTTTGATAGTAAATTCTTAGAAATTGTTAAAAATAAAAGAAACTTCGCTTGGGTAAAAATCTTGCAGTTATTGCAATGGTCACTCTCGATGCTAAAATGAACCTGCATATTCATTTAAAGTCTGCTTATTGTATCGATGAGAAGGGGTTAAGAGCGACATCAGAAATACTTTCGGCATCAGCGCCAAACTGTCTCGAAAACGGGCGATGAATTTGAAAATTCTACTCTATAAGAATACATATGAATGTGGACATATGTTCAAATTCAGGTGTCACCGTTCGTTTTTTCGCGATTTTGACAACTGGCTGACGTCATGAGTTTGAATAATACAAAACAAATGAACAAAACAAAAATGGGAAGAAACAAGGAAAAGGAAGAGGGTTTACTTGTTTGTAAATACTGCAATTGGAGAATTTGTGACTTCTAAATCAAACCAACTAATGAAAATTAATGATATTTTCGCTAAAAAAAAGGGACTCTCATGGTCTATGAGTGGCTTCGGCCAGCCGGTATAACCTAATCCAATGAAAACGAAATGCCCCGTGTTAAATTGTGAAAGTATAAATTATAAAAGTACCTCCAAATGCAGTTCTCATGCCGATGCCGCCCTGGCAAAAAAGTATGAGTGTTTTTTCTTTTTTGATTTCACTCGGGAGCATAGGGCCTCGACAAGACTCAGTCTTGCGTTGGTTTCGTTAACCCTACATAGCTAACGTTATAGAACTAACTTAATAAGCTAACCATTCGACTTTTTGACGAACATATTTTAATATGATTTTATATTTAACTACTAAAAGGTATTGACACACCACAGCTCTTTCTTTTCTTTGCTGTTGTATCTCCAGACGTCATAGAACTTCTACTGTCCGATGGAACAGATGCGTGGTCAATTGGATCTTCAGTATCTTGTTTAGTATTCAGCACATCTCGTATTAGGTCCTTTATTTTTCGTGTCATCGTTGGTGTTTCGAGCCTATGTTTTAGCCATGGTTCTACAAGTTGTTCATGTAGCTTCTTCAGTTCCTTTCTCGTCGCATGAGGACACCAAATAAACCATCTTGCTCGGCTTAGGATTATATGATAAAAGAGTAAGTGGCCCATCATAGCAAAACTTGGAAGTTCCGACTCTTCTAGCTCTATTTTTCTTCATCGCCTCTGGTATTTCTTTATTTGCCCGCAAAATTCCGACAATAGTTAACTTGTAAGGTTGCTGTAGCAAACTTTTGGCTAATGGGATAGACGTAAACCAATTGTCAGTGGTTACATTTCTGTTTGATCCATGAATGCTGCGAGTAATCTCCTTGACAACATATTCTCCGAGGGGTAGTCCTCCTGTATTAGTTCCCTTTCCTAGATATGGCATGACATCAATCATATAACGAGTACCACTGTCACACATCATTTCAATTTTCAGGCCATACTTCGCCGGCCTATTGGGGATATACAATTTAAATTTGTAGCGCCCTCGGAATGCCAGCAGTTGCTCATCAATAGTTACATTGGTACCAGCAATATAGTTTTCTCGACACTGCACCATGAGAATATCCCATATTTTTCGTATTGGTGTGAGTACATCAGACTGGATGGTTTGAGTTCTTAGATCACGATCATCAATCTAATGCACCTTACAAAGAAATCAAACCTTTCACGACTCATACAAGATACATAGCGAGTTCCGCAAAATTCTGTACTAAATAATTCATCGCTTGTGAGATGATTATCCTTAAGGGCAGCTGCCAATATAAATATGCCAAAAAGAGCTTTCAGTTCTTCCTTGCAAACATTATTTTGAGTTGAAGTTTCAGTCTTATAGGTTTGTTTCCTAATGGCAATTTCAACATTGGTCCATCTTAAGATTTCGTCACAAATTTCGTCAATCAGAAAAGATTCAAACAATCCTAGGGGTTCTGTAATATTTTTCACTGATCTGGTTGGCCCTCTTGCCATGCGGACAATATTTATAACTGAAGTTCGCGATGATGTCTGTCCTTTTCTAGTTGACCAAATATGATGATTTTTGCCTCGTAAGCTATTTTGAGATAAGATAATAATATGACTGGATGCTGCTGATGAACCTTCGTGTTGTCGATTATCGGGTGGATTGGTGTTGGATGGATTTTCATTTGGCCCTTCAACGTCTGAAGATGAAGAACCGTGTTCAGAGTCTTGGTTCAAGGGTTCGTCTTGGTAGTCGCTTTCCACATCATCCAATGATAAATTATCCTCCGTCTCAGTGCCAGAAAAATCGTCACACTCTTCATTTTCGAGTGTCGCAACTATATCTTCATCTGTGATTGTTGGCCTCACCGCCATGGTTAACTAGAACATATTAAAACAATATTAAATGTAAGACATAATTTAGTACTAAGTAGATGCAAAAGTTACACAAAAGCTAAACATTCGACAAAATGACGACTACGAGCTAGGTAAATTAAAAACCAAAGTACTTAACGGATGCGCACAAGTGCCTCACGTCGCAGCTCGGCGGTCACTGAGTTGGCTCAAAACCTTAAATGCGTAAGCTAATCGGTGTTAGAGGGAGATAGGAAAATGTTGCTAGTAGTCGTAATTTTGACAAACGTTAGCTTTCTAGGGTTAATCTATGATGTTTGATAGGGGAGGTGATTAGCCGGCCGCTTCCTGAGTAGTGAGAATGTCCATCTGTCGTTGTTTAGAAACAACGCTTTCTAAGAGCGCCATCTGTGTTTCACATTTTCCTGCCAGAAGGATCGCTCAGATGGTTGAGGCAGTGCAGTGCTTGGCAGTTTCTATTACTTTTGCTTTCTCTTCCTCTTCACAAACAAGTATTTTCCCTTCCTCTTGTTTGTATATTCTTAAGGGATGACGTCGCAAATAAAAAAAAAAAAAAAATTATTTTGAGAGATAAAATCTTTATTTTGATCTTCATACACTATATTGCTTGTTTGTCTGTCTGCAGCTGTCTAGTTCATTATCATCAATTTCCAGAGTTCCAATGTGGCCACAGAGCCACAACGAATTTCTTCCATTCGGGTTTGTTTTGCGCGAATCTCTTAAAGGGTTAGAGGTAGTCAGAGACCCGAAAAAATGAAAACATAGCATTAATAATCATGTTTCGACTTGACTTTAGCAAAATTAAAAAAAAAATTAATAACTGTAAAAGTTATCGCTGTTTGTGTGGAGCCCATTTCAGAGGTCCAGAAGTCCATCAAAAGTCGTTGGAGATTCATCTAAAATCACTCGGACAAGAAAAATAAGTTTTATTAATAGATAATCTTGTGCCTGATCTCAGCTTTATTTTCAAAATTAACAATACGGCGGCCTTAGGAAATGTTTTTCAGATTTTCGAGAAAAAAACCGACAGTTAATTGTTAAAAAAAAACGTCGAAATTTTGAAAAACAAAATTCTTCGACCAGGCACGAGTTTTTTATGTTTTCCAAAAGCAGTATAAATTTTATTGAAACCCACCAAGCTGTTTTTACTTTACAGTGATCTCCAGTGCAAAAAACATAGTTTTGAGAAAAACGCATTTAAAGTTTTGCTACTTGCTCTCGAACAACGTTGTTGAATAACTCGAAAAGTCGTTGCTGGATTCACTTCAAATTTTCACACAATATTTTGGAGATATTATACTTTAGGAAAATGCAACCAAAAAATCAAACTTTTTGAAAATTCTGCCTACCCCTAACCTCTAACTTCATTCCAACTAAGCTGCATGATGCGGATTTCTGATTCCATCAGTCGTCTCCAGGTATTCGCTGGTCTTCCACGTCTGCGGCTTCCGTGAGGGTTCCAGTCAATGGCCGCTTTTGTCTAGTTCATAAGTGTCAAATATTATAGACGTACGTTTTGAGCAGTAAATGCCCACTCCCACTCCGTCTAAAGTTCTAGAGCCGTCTGCGTAGATGTGAAAAGTCCTATGGCCAGGCTTCATGCATTTGTGCCATCCTTCCTCTTCAATTGTAGTACGAAACTTTCTCTCCCAATTAAAGTACGGAGTCATGTAGTCCGTGCAACCTGAACTCCACTTTCCTATAGAGCTGTGCCCGAAGGTTCTGCAGGTGAATACTCCAGCAGCCACCAACCTCCTCGCGCCAGGGTTTCCGCCATAAGGTCAATAGGTGGCATGCTGAGTATCATTCCAGCGTCGCTGTTTGGAGTGGTTTTCATCGCTTCTGTTAGGCACAGAGCAGCGAGTCGCTGAATCCTTTCCAGTGGATAAATTATAAATCTTCCGACAAGGTGATTAATTTTGCCATGGAACTGAATATAACTTTTGAAGTGAAAACTTCTTTAGAATCGTTGGGAGTGATTTGAGAAAAAGTGAAACGAAAAAAGCGACACTCTTGGCTACGAATATTACATATACACGTAGCGACGAACTAAATAGCTTTTAGGCCAGCGCCGACAGCATGGCGCGATAGCCGAGCGGCTAGCAATGTGAGCTTCCGATCCAAAATCCTTGGTTCGAATCACAAGAAAAAAAAATTTTTTATACAGTTGTTTTATTTTATTTTATGATATGTTTATGAGGAGCTTTTTTTCATGGCAGAAATACACTCGGTGTTTTGCTATTGCCTGCTGAGGGGTAAGCGCTATTAGAAAAATTGTTTTCCTTAATTTTGGTGTTTTCACCGAGATTCGAACTGACGTTCTCTCTGTGAATTCTGAATAATAGTCACGCACCAACCCATTCGGCTACGGCGTTTGTTTAATTTTACTGATGCAAAAATGAGGAAAAATATATGAATAAAGTTTGCTTACTGTTTACACATTTTCCAAAGGTGACGGAGAACCAAAAAAAAAGTCGATTTTCAAACAAATACGAGTGCATATGTGTAATTGTGTTAGAGTTTCGGTCACGCCCCAGCAAAACCTGCGTGCATATGTGTTTGTAACATTCAAAAAAAATGTAATTGTGTTAGAGTTTCGGTCACGCAGGTTTTGCTGGGGACGCTCATAATAGCAACCGCGTGTGTATTTTTATATTCCTAAATATTTTCATTTTTAAATATTTACCGCAATTATGCCGAAAAATAATACAGAAAAGTGTCGTGAGTATCGACAGAAAAAAAAAATCAATAAATAGCATCACGGAATTCATTCACGAAAATTTAATAAAGTATACACCAGAAGTATCGCGGATACTTAGAAAAGATTACAATAAAGTTCCAACGATTTTAAGTGGCGATTTTAACGTAAATTTTGCATTGGGCACAGCGGTTCCTTTAATTGACGTTCTCAATACAACATTCAATTTAAAAATGTGTAACAATCGCACTGAATCGACAACACGATCAAAAACAACCATTGACGCGGTATTTCAAAGATATGTTGACAACATCGAAACCAAAACATTGGTGTCATATTTTAGCTATCATAAGCCACTCGTATCATTTGTTGAAATTGAAAACATTGAGATGAATAATAATAAAATGAAGAAAATAAAATATGAACTTTATAGCAATATTATAATGAACCTATAATTATCCCGCTTATAATGCTGCTTTCGTCTCATTCCCTCTCAGTTTGTTTTACGGAAGGTTTCACTTCTATCGCGTCTAACCGTTAGACTGGTGTATTTTTTTTTTCAAATATTTATGTAGCAATTAACGCATATTTATTTCAATTCTATTAAAGGTGGCACCGGTAAATCAGCTGACTTATTTTTTTTTTCTTTCGCTGTGTCCATGTGTTTGACAGCCGAGAATGAAACAAGGCGAATTCGTTATTTGTTTTCTACTTTTCCAATACTTTGCTTTGACATTCAAGCGTACACAACATTGTTGTTGGTATAGTGCCGTTACCTTTAAGGGGGTCTTCTGGTCTCCAGCGAAAAAAAAATCGATTTTTTTTTTTTGCATAATTTTGTTGTATGTGTATGCGAGAATACGCCACAGAAAGGATTTTTTGAAAATCGCATTTTTTCACATTTTTCTGGGCACCGAAGTGTACCCTCCCCCGGCCGTTTTATCATAAACTTTATCTTTAAACGCGTTTCCCCGAAAATCGTGTTTTTTAAGCATTTTGGTCACACTTTTCATAGTAGTTATACTCCGATTTCAATGGTTTTGGTCTTAAAAGGTTCGGAAAACTTACCGCTAAGTTTTCCCGTGTAAGATTTTTGAAATTTTTTTTCATTCCATTTTTATAACCTTTTAAAGTTCAAAAAATGAGCAAAAAAAATTTTTTTTTGCAAATTGTTGCAAAACTTTTGAAAAAAAATTAAAAAAAAAAATCTATCACGGGAAAACTTAACCAGGGCAACTCTGAAGACAACGCATATCTAATTTTTGCTTTCTGATTACCCAGGTGGAAAAACCGTGACCAAAATGGAGACCTGTTTCGTTTGGAGGTGGACGTCTTCAGCGCCATTTCAAGGTCGCGGGTGTTAATTTTTTTTAAAGTCAAAACCATTTTTTAAAAGCCAAGACATGTACCTTTAAAATAAAAAAATTTTTTTTTAAAATATTCACAGGATTTGTCACAATCAATCCCCAAAAAAACCCTTCATTTCAGGGCCTCGAGACCAGAAGACCCCCTTTATGAAAACGCCTTGGCCACTACCTTGATTACGCCTTGAGCTTTTTCAAACTTCTTCTTTTTCCTGATTGGCGCGATAACCAAACTTACCCTTTCAAAAAAAATTAAACAACACCCCATTTTTTGCAACAGAAATTTATTCAAAAATATTCAGGTGCGTGCACACCAAAAGTGCATTCCTCACCCACCACCACCCCTTTTCCACTTATAATACATATACATATGTATGTACATATATATTAATAAATTTAGGTGCATTAGCATGGAATTTAAGAAAACATGGAATCCATCATGTAATTTTGACGCTGGCGCCGATTGGATTCGTCTTGGCGAAACTCGCGCAACTCCTCATAGACTGGATCATCTGTTTCTAATTCATAACGGCACATCGGACAAGAATTGGCCTGAAATGTTGAAAAATGTGAAAATTTGAAATGAAACAAAAGAAAATCGCAATAAATCCAATATCAAATACAAATATCGCAATTCGTACCTTTTTCAGCCACAACAAAACGCACTCCTCGTGAAATTCATGCTTACATGGCAAAATCTTGTATTTCTCATCGACTTCCGCAGCCTGCTTACAAACGGCGCATTCCAGTTCCTCAGCCACCTCCTCCTTGGTAATAACGTGCTCCGGTAGAGCGGCAATGGCGCGCTTTGATGCTTCCGGCACTTCAATCTCCATGTCGATGCCATTCATGATGGCCAAGACTTGTAGGCGTTTATAGTGTTTGGCAAAATCATTAGGACCCTCGGCGCCGGTGGGTTCGTGGCCCATGTCCTCGAAGTAGTCTGCCATTGCCTAGAATGGGAAGTGCGGCCCAGAGAGAGAGAGAGAGAGAGAGAGAGAGAGAGAGAGAGTGCAAAAATGTTGAGTTTTGAGATTTTGCAAATTTATTGATTATTTTTTATTATTATTATTTTATTTCATAATCTCCTTTAAGGATTTCTTTAAAAGACTGTTTGGTGAGTTTAACTTCAGATCGTTGGCTTTATTTAAGTTCTTAATAATTTACGTAACTATGCTATAATGCCAAAAATTGCAATCGAACATTGCGAAAAAAGTATTTATTTATGTATGTAAGTCATTTCAAAATTCACAGCTGTTTGAATTTATGATTTTAAAGTAGTAAATACAATGCATTAGAGAATGTTGCGCTTTCATTTAAATATTTGATGTACTCGTACATGCGTATGTATGTATGTGTGTATGAGACTTTTGCGTCTCCTTCATTTTCACAAATTCCATAAATTCCACAAATTTCCCTTACAAATTGTTTTCTATATTATTATTTTTTAAATACATTTATACGTATATTTGTTGGTGTGTATGAATAAATACTTGAATGCTTGCTGGTAATAAATTCAACCCTGAAAATTTGAGCAAATTGTACGCAGCAAAAGAATTTTTTTGGAAGAAAAGAAACATTTCCGACTATTTAAGTGTACGAAAGTGTTTCATTAGAAGCAAGCGGAGAACGTTTTTTTGTATAAATATTAAGAAGTTCTTTAGAATTACAGCTTGAAAAATAAAAACATGCTTTATAGATAGATAAATTGCTTATAATAGATAAAATGAAGTTGAAAAAATTTTTTAGGTTAGAATTATCGAAATAAAAAAGAAGCGTTTTAAGGGGTTAGGGGTAGTCAGAATTTTCAAAAAATTGGATTTTTGTGTCTTTTTGCACTTTCTTAAAATATAATATCTTAAAAATATTGTGTTAAAATTTGAAGTGAATCCGACAAATACTTTTCGAGTTATTCAAACAATTAACAAAAAGGGCGCTCGGGCGCTCCGGAGCGTTCGTATGCTGAAAAAACAGTGCGTGTAGCGTAGTACACATAACAGAAGTGAAACTTTCAAGGCAGACAAAGAAAGAGGGGGAGACCCTAGAGAATAAGAGAGAGAGAGAGAGAGAGAGAGAGAGAATTGGCGCGTACATCCTTTTTGTGTGTTTGGCCGAGCTCCTCCTCCTATTTGTGGAGTGCGCCTTGATGTTGTTCCACAAATGGAGGAACCTACAGTTTCAAGCCGACTCCGAACGGCAGATATTTTTGTGAGGAGCTTTTTCATGGCAGAAATATTGTACACTCGGAGGTTTGCCATTGACTGCCGAAGGGGCGACCGCTATTAGAAAAATGTTTTTCTTAATTTTGGTGTTTTCGACGAGATTCGAACCGACGTACTCTCTGTGAATTTCGAATGGTAGTCGCGCACCAACCCATTCAGCTACGGCGGCCGCCGATAAAGCGAAAGAAAGATATATATTTAAATAAATTCACAACATTAAATAGACAAAATTTACAAAAAACGGAGAAGGCCGACCGGTGTAGGTAAACGCCGAACACAAACCGTGGCAACAACGTGCACTACTCCGAGCGTTTATCCCCCGCACAGACGCAGCGATTCCAGGACCGCAGCAACGGCACAAATCACCGCAAGGCAATACCAATAAATCCGACACCGGAATGGATAGCACTTTACAGTACGCACAAGCGCTGGCCAGGAAACGGATATAAGCGCCAAAAAGTAGGCACAAAAAAAAACCCAAAAAATTGGGACCAAAAAACTCCCCAAACAGTAAGCACCAAGGAAATATTACGGCAAAAAGTAGGCACCAAAAATATATTTCCTACAAGTTTGTACCAACAAACAAGCGTCAAAAAGTAGGAAGTGTTATTTCTCATTAGAAATTAGCAAGCCCAAAAAGAAACTCAGGAAAAATAGCCTAAAGTGTATCTAAGATATATATAAGGTATAGCTCTCTCTCTCTCCTTTTCCTCTACGTTATATCTGTTTTCTCTCTCGCGGAACGAAAGTGCCCAAAACGTTGCATGGCCTTGACATTTTACTCTCCATTCGCGCTCGTCCTTCGACGCCTGAGAAGTTTCAATTCAAAATAGATGGTGCACGTATGAAAGTGGCAGATAAGCGCGCTAACGATAACACTCGAGAAGGTAGACAGCAGCAAATTGATATTTTGGAAGCTGCTATGACGGACGGCTGAAGAACTATTATATGGCCCAGGAATAGATGACACAGTGTAAGTAATTAAATAATTCGTATAACTTTACTAACTGGGACATGTGGCTAGAATGCCAAGAGAGCGATCGACGAGAAAGGCCCTGTCGAGAACGATGGCAAGAAGCTGTGAAGGAAGCAATGGTTCACCAAGGACTGTCACGCTAAGAAGAAGAAGAATAGCTCTACATAAATCGATAGCAGAACTTTAAATGCGTTTTTCTCAAAACTATGTTTTTTGAACAGGTGATCGCTGTGAATTTTTACAAATAATTGTCGGTTTTTTTTCTCGAAAATCTGAAAAATATTTCCAGAAGCCGCCATTCTGTTAATTTTGAAAAAAAAGCTTCTTTCACGCACAATATTATCTATTAATAAAACTAAGTTCTCGTGTCCGATTGATTTTAGATGAATCTCCAAGGACTTGTGATGATCACCGCAAGGGACTTCTGGAGAAATGGACTCCACACGAACAGCGATAACTTTTACAATTATTAATTTTTTTTGAAGTTTTGCTAAAGCCAAGTCGAAACATGATTTGTGAAATAAGGCAATTGACTAACAAAAAAAAGAAAATATGGAAAATCATCATTTTTCGGCGTTCTGACTACCCCTAACCCCTTAAAAGATACAAATTAATGCTAATATATTACTGATAAAAATATATATTGTAAATTTTTTCTTTCAAATATACGCGTACGTCTGTAAAATACCATTAATCTTGAATTACTCTGAAGCCATATTTTTTTGAATTTTATTTGAAACGAACTATATCTATAGTTTTTGCATGCACTGTTTTGAGTTTCACTGTTTCACAAGTTTCATGTTTTACGCTATACTTATTTGTGTAAAGTTTTTAGTATTTTTATTTCTTTCAATTCTTCCCTAAGGCAAACAATTACACATACATATGCACATAGTTGTTATATAATATACACTAACTATGCCCGTACATGTAGGTATGTATTTAGCTAAGTATAATTTGGGAGTTTTTTTCGTTCCTCAAGTCTAAAATGATATTTGGTTTTTTTTTTTGTTTTCATCAGAGAAATTAGTTCGCTAATCTCCTTTCGATGTAGTCTCTACACTAGTTACATTAGGACTATATCTCTATGCATGCATTAGTTACTTAGTGCGGCTGCTAAAACTAATTTTTTTCAGTGGAAGAGTTCTAAATACGTATTTGTGGATGAGTGAATACACTGCACCATGAGGTGACAAGAAAAAATAATTAAAATAACAAAGTTAACAAAGGCTGATACTAAAGGAGGTGACGGAAAAACATCTGTTTACATGCCATTTTTTTTTTGGATAGGTCCAAATGTATCCCTTCTTAGGCAGTCTCCGTGGCCGAATGGGCTGGTGCGTGACTATTCCGACCTTTCGATAGGGGTTGGATGTGAAATCCCGCATGAAAGTTTTTAGAAAAGTTTTTTTGAAATAGTGATCGCCAGTCGGCAGACACTGAGCGACCTGCGAGTATATTTCTGCCCTAAAAAAGCTCCTCGTAAAACACCATCTGCCAGGCGAAGGCAGCATAAAACCAAGCCAAATAAAATATTCTATCATTCTTGTCATAAAACTATATAGGCTCCTCCATTTGAAGAAAAACATCAAGATGCACATCACAAATATCAAAAGGATCCCCGCCAGTAACTCAACAAAGGATGTAAGCATCAATTATTATTATTATTTAAGATTAAAGAGCATACGAAATCACCAGATCCTTAAATCAGGCATCGACCTTCTCCAAGTGTTTTTTGGTCGACCGCGACCTCTGCTCCCTTGCGGGTTCGAGTCCAGTGCCATTCGCGTGATGATATTCTAGTATTCGTAGTTTAGTGTGCCTGGAGATTTGCGAACTCCCCCATACCGTATGCATTCGCCCAAATGCCGTTATTGTGGTTAACTTTCATGGCCTTGGTCTTGGCAATGTTGACCTTCAGTTCGACAATGCGTGCCAGCGCGACTAGTTTGTCCGCCTTCACTTGCATGTTAGTGAGTTTGTGAGAGAGGAGGCAGATGTCATTGGTGAAGTCCAGGTCCTCAAGATGTCTGTTTTGTGCAGGGTGAGTTGGCTCATGACGTCATCAAGGGCGATGGCGAAGAGAAGGGATGACAGGGGACAACCTTGCCTTACGCCTTAGTTCGGAGTGAATGGATCGCTTATATCATCTTTGTGAAGCATTGCCAGTTCGGAGTTCTAATAACGGGTAATTTAGGGGAAACTCACTTTCTACTCAACGCCACCCATATTGAGTCTTGTTTGATAGTGTCGAATGCCTTCCTAAAGGCAAGGAACAGCATGTAGAGTGGGAAGCGCCACTCAACTGATTGTCTACTATAATCCGAAGTGTGTTGGCTTGGTCAACACAGCTTAGATGAGGGTGAAATAATATGTTCAATAAATTTAATGTAGAATAGCGGAACCAATTTTTTTTTTAACAAATTAGTCCTTTACTTCCTTCACATATGACTATTTTATGTCGTTTTCATTAGAAAGAGGAAAAAAGTAGCTTAAAAAATGCCATCAAAATTAAATTAATGTAAGTCCCGCATTTGTGTACTGCTAAGTCTTGGAATACCAGCCAAACTAATAAGGCTCATTAGTGCAACGTTTACAAATAAAAAGGGCAAAAGTGACACAACAGATTCTTTGTCTATTGAATCTGGTGTAAAACAAGGTGATACCCTCTCAACTGGCATATTTAATTTGTTGCTGCACTTCGTCGTAAAGGAAGTGAACAAAGGTGGTACCTTGCAGCCTGACTGGCACTAAATACTCCAATCTGTTTACCGCCCCATCTCCTCGCAATTATCCATTCTTTTACTTTCAGAATGGCACAAATTTCTGTTTGGAAAACAGTTGCTATTCCTCCCATAGCGAGGCGGCCTACACCGGTGCAAAATTATCATGTGGGAGCTTATACTTAGGAGGCAGATCAGCATCTTGTATTTGGGAGTTATGTTCGCTGTAGCCGTGGTTCAACTTCTGCAGTCAGGGATCGCATCAACGCCGCCAACAAAACGTACTTTAACTTGTTCAAGTCCCGACCCTTGTCTAAAACTACAAAGCTAACTATGTATGTACAGTGTCCGGCACTCAAAGTGTAACCAACTTCAGACCGCTCGCGCAGCTGATGCACGAGCATCGACTTGAGCGAAATCCCCGACGAAGTGCCAATCAAAACGCGAAAGAACTGAAAATATCTGACCGTAGCATCTACCGCTTACTGAAAAATGATCTTACACTATCCAAAAGGCGCCTGATCTCACACCAAAGCAACAACAAGTCAGACTTGAGAGAGCGAAGGAGTTGCTTCGTTTGGCCGAAAGCGGTTAATTTCCGAACATTGTGTTTTCTGACGAGAAAATTTTTCAAATTGAGCAATTCGTAAACTCCCATACGATTAGGTTCATTTGACCGACCGTTCATACTAGAATTTGAGTTATCGATTGGCCACCAGGTCACAGCCAAACCATTATGGGCCGCTGTAACCGCAGATAGGCGCTCTCCAATCGTTTTCATCGAGCCTGGCGTCAAAGTAAATACGCAATATTACCGGGAAAGTATTCTGGAGGTTGCTTTGAAGCCGCGGGCAGAAAAACATTTTGGTAGCAGACCATGGACGTTTCAACAGGACTCGGCACCGCCTCACAAAACTTGAGTGAAGCAAAAATGGTTATCTGTAGAATATTCTCGCCGAATATCATCAGCAATGACAAGCTGTAGAGATCAACAAATGTGGAGCTTATCCTATGCCAAATCAAATGCAGAAAGTGGCTATGTATAGGTCACATGCTTAGAAAACCATCAGATAACATCACGAGAATGGCACTGGACTGGAACCCGCAAGGGAGCAGAGGCCGCGGCCGGCCAAAAACTACTTGGAGAAGGTCGATGTTGGGCGAGCTAACAGATGCCGACATCACATGGGACGGCGCAAAAACAAGTGCCCAGAATTGTGTACGATGAAAATATCTTGTCGAGGCCCTATGCTCTCGAGTGTAGTGAACAAATATTAAAAAAAAAAATCGCTCCCAAATCTCATATGCAGGTAGAAAGTTAAATGACGAAATGTACTTTAGCGGATTGAGACTACGAAAATCTCTTTGGTATGGATGGCAAACGCTTTTTTTTATCTTAAAAACTTACACACTCCACAGACCGGACTTGGAATTCCACGAGCACAAAACCAATGTTAAATCAAGCAACTGCAGTTAGGAACTCAGATACTTTTGAGCCACGATTTGTAAATGGAACGGACTAAAGTAGTACAACAACGATATGAAAAAAATATGGTCACACCAATATGGAGGCCATGGTAGCCGAGGAGCTTGAATTTTATTCGGTTGGTGTCAGATTAAGATTTTTTTTTATAACCGTCCCATCTCGGCAAACAATGGAAAGTCACAGAGTGTACCTCTGCTGTGCGGAGGGCGCTTAAACTTGCAGAAGGCTTCACCAAATTCGAGGTAAAGTTCGGTCAAACATCAAGCAAAAAAAATATTTTAACATAAACATCAATTTTGAATACATTTGTGGCTCAAAAAAGTGACAGAAACTCGCTACCTTGTCGCCTCGTTAAGAAGTATACCCCCTCGCTTTTGTAAAACATATGTAAATATTTCAAATTTATTTGAAAAGGAGTTACCCAAATCAATCTTTACTGGACAGATATTAGTTGATAAAAAAATTGCCACATTTAAGTATCGGAAAATCCGGATATGATTCTATAAAACTACAGGTACAGATTGACATTTTAATGAAAATTTTAAAGCGGTAGTGACCCAGTTTTCCCAAACTGCTATTTCGGCTAAAGAGCCATGGTTACCTACATACCGTCCCCTTTTTGTGCTAACCTCGTATCTACAAAATCATAATTTTCAGTAAATAGATAAAAATGTTTAGAGTTACTTAACTTCTACGAATAGTTATAACTTATTTGATACGATACTTATAGTAGATACGAGGTTTTTGAATTCGAGCATGTAGATACGAGAAAAATCGAAACGCTCTGAAAAAAACTCTATAATTACCATGAACATTGTATGTTTTGTTTTACGTAACAGGAGTGCTAAGGAGTGTTTTTCACTAAAAATCTCAATTTCGAAAAAAATGAAGTTACGAGGTTAACACAGAAAGGGGACGATACGAATTTTGGACTGAAATTGAAGATACGAACTTGGATATTTCGTTTCAGTTTCCGTGAGATGGAACTTGCTATGTAACCATCAAACACTTGATATTATTCCACTAAGTACGGCATCCCATGGTGAAGATTTTTAGAGGTGTGGTCTTATTCGACTCTGAGCGCATTAGACAAAATCCGCTGATAGGCTGACGTCATTTGGGATATGTTTACAAGAAAACGGAGATTGTGTTGGTGAAAAAAAATCAACACTACATTGCCGAGTGTGTGAACCCATGTGAAATGATTGTGCAGCATTTGCCTGCCGAATCTCCTAAATGACGTGATAGCCGAAGTTCTCCACAGAATTTCCTTTTTCACCATATTTAAAGACCAACCCTTGTAAATCTATCATCCTCGCGACATCCATTGGCTATTTTATTGATGTCTATGGCTACCTCCAATGTGCTGCGATTTGACATCGTTGGACTGCCTTGTAGCGTGCAACTAAAAATTGATGTTATGTCAAGAGTTCAGAAAGGATTCCAACTCTCAGCTAAATAAATTTTTCACAAAAAATTGCACAACTTATTTTTCAGGAAATAGATGGAGCTCCACTTCTTCATTTGCTATTTCAAAAACCCTCTGGCCCCAATACAATAGACGGAAGACTCAGAAAGTTCTGGGGACTCCGCACCATTCAATTTCCGAACGGATAGCTGTGTTTACCGGTCACTGGACGATCGGCGCGCACGCGGAAAAGCTGGGTTTACCATTTAACCCCCATTACAGAAATTGTGGAGACCTTTCAGAGAAGAAAACTGTTGAGCACTTTCTTTGTAAATATCCGGGTTTGACAGCTAGACGAATAAGGTCATTGGGTGCTCCTTTCTTCGACAGACTGGGTCAGTGTGCCAACCTAAATCCCACCAATCTTCTCCATTACATCAACAGCTCTGGCTGGCTGTATCTGCCTGTTGGAGGTCTTTTAATGGTTTTAAAAATGCTTTTTAGTGCTACTTAGGGAAAGTGAGAGTGGCACCTTAACCATTTTACCTACCTATCTATTGCAGGCCAACAAAAAAAATCACTTATGGAACTGGTTTCCGATGTACTTTTGTGCGCTAAAGATGATTTTTGGGCTCCAAAAGTGTCCATCACGTAAGGGTTTTGAAAAAAGTGGGGGTAAAAACGCACACATTTCCATTTTGCGTCCGTCAACTTGGATCCACGTAACTGAATTTACATCGGATTTATAATCAATGGCATCCTTAGAAACTTCGAGTTCATCCCTCTGTCAACAGATCAGTGTATACCCTCGTTTAGTCCAACCGGAACATTCTCCACTCACATCCCGTCAAGGGAAGAGTGGACGGAGGGCTACACTTGGGGGCAGGGCCTGGTGAACTTGTTCACGGATGGATCGAAGTTGGAAGGAAAGGTTGGCGGAGGAGTCTTTTGCGAGGGGCTCCCCATCAGACTCAAATTCAGGTTACCGGACCACTGCAGTGTGTTCCATGCAGAGGTAGCCGCAATCAAGGAAGCAGCTGATTGGCTGTTCAAATGCGTACTAATAGTCAAGAAAGTAAATATTTACTCCGACAGCCAAGGGGCAATAAGGGCCCTCGGGTCTATAACGGTGCATTCGGAATTGGTCAAGGAATGCTTGACCCCACTTTCGACTGCGTCCGAATTCTTTGACATCAGCCTCATCTGGGTTCCTGGTCACAGCGACATTGCGGGAAACTGTGACGCGGATGAGCTGGCCAGACAAGGGACATGTGAGGTGATTTCCCCGACTACCTGCGGTCTGCTCCTGGAAAGATGGGCATCGCGCCAACTCAGCGAGCGCTGGGCAAATACACAAACGTGTAAGGTCGCGAGATCCTTCTGGCCACGTGTGGACCGGAGGCATTCGGGCGAGCTTCTGGGGCTGACAAAATATCAGCTCTCTAATCTTGTGGGTTCTCTCACAGTACACAATGCGCGAGGAATGCATGCTGTGAGACTTGGAATCACCTCGAGTCCTTTTTGCGCTGGATGTATGGAGGATGAGGTGGAATCATCTCAGCACCTTTGCCACGCCTGCTGAAATAGCTGACATTAAAAATCTGATGAATTTCATCAGCAGCACAAAGCGATTGACGCAAACATAGTCATCGTTCGTAATCCGCACGCTCCTAACCATCCCATTACCACCTCTCCCTGCATCCCATCGGTCTTTCCCTTTCACCTCACCTCCTTCATAATGGTATCACAAAGGACGAATCTTTCTTCGTCCAAGTGTGCTCACTCCCTGGGCAACCGTACCAACCTAACCTAACCTATAATCAACGGCCACAAAAAAGCTCCTGTGATATAAGTTTTATGATCTTAACTAAATTTAAATTAATAACTCGCAATTCGATTGTAATCGCTGAGCCTTAAAGGGTTAACCCCATTTAATTCGAAACGGTTGACTGCTTTTTTGGAATTTGCATTTATTATAGAGATTCACACTTTTATTCAAATATAAATTAGGCTCTAGTGCGTCACATCGAAAAACACGTCTTTATGGGTATTTGACCAGACTTTTCTCAATACCGTGACGTAATGGGCACTTATGGACGTGAAAGGATAGTTTTCAGCACGCAAAAGTATATGGGAAAATAGTCGTACAACAAAATAATAACAATAAAAAAATAATAACAATAAATTAAAAAAAAAAAAATAAATACAAAGTTCATAAAACAAAAAAAATAAAAAAAATGAATAAAAAATAAATAAAAAATAAAATAAATAAATCAATAAAAAAACAAAAAAATAATAACAAATAAGTTCATAAACAAAAAAATTAATTTATTTATAAATATAATAAGTAAATAAATAAAAAAATCAAAAAAGTTATAAATAAAAAAAACATAGAAAAATATATAAAAAAAAAATAAATCATAAAGATGAAATAAAAAACTAAGTAAAAAATAAATACAAAAATTTAAAACAAAAAATAAAATTAATGAATGAAAAAATAGAAAAATATATATAAAAAATAAATCATAAAGATGAAATAAAAAAGTAAGTAAAAAATTAATAAAAAAATAAATACAAACAATAAATAAGAAATTTATAAAATAAAAAATGAAAAAATTTAATAAAATATAAATCAATGAATGAAAAAAGGAAAATAAAAGAATAGAAAAAAAATATGAAAAATATAATTAAATTAATAAATGAACGAAGAAAGGAGGAAAATAAAAGAATAGAAAATATAAATATATAAGTAAATAAGCACACGAAAAAAAAGTAAAAAATTTTGAAATAAAAAAATTAATAAATAAAATAAGAAAAGAATGAAATGAAATTAAATAAAAAAATAGAAAAAATAACTAAAAAAACAATAAATTAAAAAAAAATAAGAAAAATAAAACAAAAAATAAATAACAAAGAAAACTAAATTAAAAAATAAATAAAATAAGATATATAAATAAAAAAAAAATAAAAAATAAAATTAAATAAAAATAAATGAATAAAAAAGGAAAATAAATGAATAGAAAAAAATAAGCAAATAAACAAAAAATAAGAAAATAAATAAAATAAAACAGAAAAAATACATCAATAAATAAAAAAATAAAAAAATATATAACTATATAAATATATAAATATATTAATAAAGAAAATAATAAAAAAGTAAAAAATATGTAATATAGTAATTGATTAATTGAGTAATAAAAAAGCGAACATTTTTGAAAAATACTTGACGGTGTTCTGCAGCATTTTTAAAAATAAACCAGCCGGTGGCCAACCTATAATTGTCATAATGTAGAAACATGGCCGATGACCAAAATAAAATAAAAAAATTAAATTAAAAAATTAATAAATAAATAAAAAAATTATTAAAAAATAAAAAAGTTATAAATAAAAAAGTTCTTAAAATACTTTAAAAACATTAAAAAAATAATAATAAATAAAAAAATAATATACATATATTATATAAATAAAAAAGAATAAATAAAAAAAAATTCAAATTAAAAAAAAAGTATTAAAAAATAATAAATAAAAAATATGTAGACCAGTGTAACTGATGTATTATTTCGAAAAAAGACTTAAAGGTGTATTGCAGCATTTTTAAAAATAAACCAGCCGATGGCTAACCTATAATAAATATGTCATAATGTAAGAACATGACGGAAGGTTCTCCTATTTTGGTCGCAGCTGTAAGTGCATCATAGCGGAATTACAAGTTTTAAGCTCCTTTCTTAACAAACAAGCAAAAAACCTTAATTTTTTTAATATCATTTCTAATCACTACTTTCCAAAATGGCGAATTCACATCGCTTGGGTAGCGAAAAAATTTCATAATTTCCTTAAGTACATAGTAAATTAATGTTCCAGTTAATTGTTTTTTTTTTTTAATTTATGCGCACCAAGTAAACTGATGAAGAGTGACTGGGCACGTAGGCGCCTAGTACCAACATATCGGCATGCCAATTTTTTTCATTTTTTTTATTTTTCATTTCTTTTTTTTAATGAAAAATAAGTGCATTGGAAGCAACACAAAAAAAAATAACCATTTAGCCAATGCAAAGAAAACGATAGTACAAACCTGTTTTGAATGGACGTAGTAAGCAATTTGGAAACTAAAACGCTTGAGAATTTGATGAAATGTTGCTGATGATAAAACTAGAAAGTAGTAGAGAGATGCCATATAGAAGAACTATTCCAATTCAGAGATGGAGAGAAGAGTGTGAAAAAGGCGTGTCGTAAATGAAACAAAAAGAAGAGGATATGCGTTTTTTTTCAATTTTGGATTTTAATAGAGTTTTCGAAAGGCATTTTATGCATCAGTTTTTTTTTCTTCTATTTTTCACTGCATTCGCTAAAAATATGTATTTACAAACTATTGAACAATTTGGGTTACATTGCATACATATACAGATATATATGGGTTGTGGGTGTGTGTGTGTGTATGCTAATAGAGGCATAAGTATATGCATGTAATTGTAATTGTAATTGTATGCGTGTGTTGTAGTTAGAAAACTATTGCTATTACAATTTGAATTGCAAACAAAATGCCTAAAAGTTGTAGGAGTGTGTGTGTGTGTATTTGTTTTTTTTCAAACTTCTTTTGTTTTTAATTTTAATTTTAGTTACAAAATAGATTTATATAGGTATACGTATATATGTATGTATATAGTTGTTTTTTTCTTCTTTTTTGTGAAATTGTATTTCATAATTAAATTACTCATTTACTTCTTTTTTTATATTTTAATTGGTATAATTAATTTTTAATTAAATTACTTGCTTGCTTTTTAATTTTAATATTTTTTATTTGCGTTCGCTTTATATTTATTTTTAATTGATTCGCCACCAGCCAACTGCAATACTTAAAAGTTTACAAATGTTGCATTCAGACAAGTACATATTTACATACATTAAATGTAATTATTGTTTCGAAAAGTGTTTATGCAAATTTATTGTATATATTTTTTTGTTGCTTATAAATTTTTCCATTTATTATAATAATGTTTCGGATGCTTAGTAATCGATAAAGACCATAACGCTACACTTTTGCTTTTTAATATCATATTTCGTAAATGATTTGCCACTTGCTTTTTATTTTTTGCGCCCATTTTTCGCTTCATAAAAATACCTTTCTCGATTTTGCTGCATTAGCTGTTACGAAAATAAAATCCTAAGTGCACACTTCTAATATAGCGGTTATCATCATCAACGGTTCCTGGCTACAACAACAACCGTTCCCACCGCGTTCACAGTCGGCTCTACGTTACCGAAACGACCCGCATTTATATGCGGCCAAGCACTGCCAGTCCAGCAGCATACCCCGTGCATGCATGGGGAATGTTTATGCTGCTGCTACAGCAACAACAACAACATCATCGGTTTCTGTTTCTCCTATTGGCGCATAGGGTCTCATATGCAGTAGTACTGCCATGCCAATCAATGCATTTTTCTACGGTTTGCTGATTTCTTGGTGTTGCCTGCTTTTAGGCGTCACTGTATGAAAATGCTATGCAGTTGTTGTTAACATCTGCCATTTAGTTGCCCTACTCTGATTAAGCAGTTCTTTCACTACATTTTTGTTGCTCTCTTTTTTATTAAAAGTGCGCAGCGTATTTTTTATGTATGCATGGAAATACTTACTCGTTTAGTTGTGTGTGTGTGTGTATAAATTATGAATGCTCGCACAAAACTCACTAAATTGTTGCAGTTACTACGTAATAATTAAATTACATACATACATATCCAAACTAATAGTAATTAATTTAACAGTTTATGTATATATATTTTTAAAAGTCGTACATTCACTTGCATCAGCGCAGGTTGCACTGCACTGCTAAAAACAAAAACAATTGCCAACATATCTCTGAAACGATTTTTGAAAGGCGTGAGTGCAGTTTATTTTTATTTTTTTGTAATTATTATTATAATGGTTTTGTTTTGTTGGTGGCATGCATACACATAGAAGGAGGCATACACATAATAAGCATACTAAGCTTTACTGCAAATTAAATTTCTAATTAAAGTTATACCATTTAAAGTCTACATTCTAGTTGTTGTTTTTTTTTTTTGTTTTCCAGCTCCCATTAGTGTTAGGAGGTTGCATAAGAACGGCGCTTTATGCTTATTGAAAAACAAAAAAATAAAATAAAATAAAATACAACAATAAATAATTACAAGTATCGCAAACATGTAATCGTAAGTACTTTCAGTTGTTCACACTGTGGGTGGCTATGCGTGTGTGTGTATTCACTACATCGCGCATCCTTCCTACCCCGCAATTAATGGTCCCGCACACAAAGCGCTCGCTTACCTAATTAACTAAATAATTATATAGTATGTCCAAACTATTATTTTTATATAAATTTAATTTAATTTAAAATTACTTCACTCCCTACGCTATGCGCTGGCTTTGCAGTGTTTGGCAAATGTTTAAAAATTTAAATATTTCTAAAAACTACAGTTTACTCCGCAACTGAATTGATTACAAAAATAAAAATTTAAGCCCCAAACTGTAGCATAAACCCCTCGTACACGCTACTCATTTCTTGTTTCTTCTCTGACGCCACCGCCGCCGCTTTCCGCCCACTCGTCTGCGCCCTGCCGTTCCTCCTAATCCGTTATCGAAATTTGCGCATACCCCACCAGCGAACGATCGTCGAGCACCTCGCCCGGCTGCACGCCCGAGTTCAATTGGAACGTGATCGTTCTGAGTATGGCACGTTGTTCGATCAATTGTTGCAGATGCAAGGCCATTGGTTGCGTATCCAACGCGTCGACAAGTCCGGCATCGACCAATTCCATGGCAATTCCCTCGGCGGAATCTTTGCCGACGGCAAATTCAAAACGTATATCGTGCAGTTCGCGTCGCTGGTTGCGCATGCGCAGCACCAGATTGACGGGCGGTGCATCACCCATGTCCGCCATCGATGTAGGCATTGGCATTTGGGCGACACCGGCAATGGCTTGTGCTATCGCAGCATCTTCGGGTTGAATGTAAACGGCTGCCGGTGCTGGTATATTCATAACTGGTACTGTGGCCGGTGTTAGTATGTTCACGACTCCTGTTGCTGCTGTCGACGTTGGTATATTCACACCTACTGGTGGTAGTGGTGCTGCTGCTGCTACTGCTGCTGCCGGCGCTGGTATGTTCACAGGTGCTGTTGGTGTGTTCGCGACTGCGGGTTGCTGTGCTGGTTCCGTAGCGGTTGCTGTCGCATCGGAGTAGTCGTCATGATCGCTGTCCGATGATTCGGCGCGTTCCAGGCGATTGATCGGTCGATCGTCCGATTCGGAATCTGAAGAATGATGCTTGCCACCGTTGTCTTCCTCCTCACTGGACCACACCCACTCGCCGGTGACGGTGCGATGTAAACGACCGGAGGCGCCCGGTTGACGTTTGGCGGCCTTGTGTACGCGCGTCTCCATGGATGGGCCGGAGGCGAGCAACGTTTGTGTGAGATATTTGCGATCTTTGGCCTTCTTGAAGAAGGCATGCTTCAGCAATTCACTGGCGGTGGGTCGTTTCGAAGGCTCTTTTTGCAGACATTCCACAATCATTTTCCGGAATGTCTTACCGTAGGCTTTGTATTGATCTTTTTCGTCCGCGCCGGTGTCCAATGTAGGTGGATCATTCTGCAGTGTCAGCATCAACACTTTCATGGGAGGATACTTGTGGTAGGGCGCAGTGCCGGTTGCCATTTCAATAGCCGTTATGCCAAATGACCAGATGTCGGCCTTAAAGTCATAGCCATGATCCTGCTCCATTACCTCGGGTGCCATCCAACATGGTGTGCCAACGAATGTGTGACGCACCTTCTGACGTGACAGATCACGTCCGGTGGCCAGCCAAGCGCTAACGCCGAAATCGGCAATTTGTATGGTACCATCGTCACCGATCAAAATATTACCCGCCTTAATGTCACGATGTATCTGGCCGTTCGAGTGGAAATACTCTAGACCCTTGAGTACCTCCTTCAAAACAGTGGCAATTGTCGGCTCATCGAATACGCCATGTTTGCAATTCGCCGTGCGCATTTTGTGTTTAATAATGTCCAGCAGTGAACCGCCCTCGAGCAGACGCAACACTAGCCACAGCTCTTCGCGTACCACAAACGATGTATAGTAGGTGACAACATTTTCGTGATTGCACGAGGACATCGCCTGGATCTCCTTGAGCAATTCATCCATAGACGTATTCCATTTCTCCAAATTGATACGCTTAATGGCGCATTTCTCGTTGCGTGGCAGACAAAGCGCAGCATGCACGACCGCAGTGGCGCCCACACCGATCACATCGCGCAATTCGTAGTCGTCCTTTGAGTTGGGCCAAGGCTGTTTCTCGGAGGCCGAGTGTGGCACGGCGGCACCTGCATTGTTCAAATTAGCGCTGGATGCCATTGTTAGCGATTTGCTTTGGATATTCGGTGTGCTCTTGAATGTGGATAATAAGGTAGCCGTGGCTGTGAAACTCTGTGTGGCGCTGGCGCTTACTTTAAGTGGCTTCTGCAGATGATCAGCTGTAGTTGCGCACCTGCTTTCTAAGCGCAAATTTGTATATGTTTTCGTTGCACTTAAAGTCTTGACTGCGCCGTTGCCGTTCGCTAGCGTTTGCTCTCCTTCTGTTGGTGTAGTAGTTTGACTTCTTATTGGCTGCTGCAATACCACTGCGATCACTTCTTCCGATTTGCTTGCGTGTATGTGCTTATGGTTATTGTTGATGGAATCGAAGTCTTCGCTACGTGATCTGTAATAGGCTGGCGTATCGGCGCTTATCTCAGGCTCAGCAGCGGTTTCGCTTGGCAAAAACGTCTTACTAGTCGTCGAAATAGTGCCTTTCGATGTCAGACAGAAGGTCAGTATTCCCTCTTGCTTATCGAAGAATGCAACTCCTGAAAGAGAGGAGAATGGAAGAGAAAAAAGATGCCGCTATTGATCTTTGTACTTTGATTTAAGATTTTTTTTTATTGATTTTCATATGTGTAGGTATGTATAATAAATGTATATTTGAGTAAGCCGTTCTGTTGACTGTGATTTTACGGGAGTCTAAAATTAATGCCACAAATTTTACTTTACAAAAGCATTTAAGTAACTTTAATTATACAAAAGTGGTATTACAAAAGAAATTTAAATGGAAAAAGTGCAACGTGAAGTGGTGTGAAAGGATACATGGTGACATTGTGAGTTTTGTACTAATCGTTTTCAAACCGGCAATGAAGAATTCGACGTTTTTCAGCCGTAAAATACTCGTTGTAGCTACTTAAAATAATTTACTTTGGAAATTGTCCTCGCTACTACTACAGAAACAGCTAGGCCGTAGTATTACAGTCCAGTCCAGCAGTATTAAGGACTAGAATGATGAAACAACAAACAAATACTTGAGAAAATGGATTTAAAAAGTTTTACGGTATCAGATTCAGCGATTAAACTACTTTTTTAGTACAAAGACAAGCAATATAGAGAGACAAAGAAAGAAATGATCGGAAATGCAATGAAAAATGATTGCGAAAATTGTTGTGAAAGTTGAAGTGCGTCGAATTTCAAAACAATTAAAGCAAGAAACAACAGAAAATGGTGAACGAGGACAAAACGAAGCACCTCCTGCCATCAAACAAACAGTCGGGGCACTCGCTTTTAGACACCCACGGCGTTGTAAGAGACTTCGTTTATCTAAGAATCATCATTAACACCGAAGTCTTGTCAGCCTTGAAATCCAACGGAGAATTTCTCTTGCCAACAAGTGCTACTTTAGACTAAGTAGGCAACTGAGTAGTAAAGTCCTCTCTCGACGTACAAAACTAACATTAAAGTCTAACTAACATAAGCCTCGTCATGCGCTTCCTAACATATAGCGCAGAAGTTTGAACGCTGACAACATACGATGAGACGTCCCTTGGGGAGTTCGAGAGAAAGATTCTGCGGAAAATTTTTGCAACTTTGCACAATGAGCTGTTTGAGCTTTACGACGACATGGACATAGCGCAGCGAATAAAAATCCAGCAGCTACGTTGGCTGGGTCAAATCGTCCGAATGGATGCAAATGTCCTGGCGCTGAAAGTATTCGATGCGCTACCAGCTGATGGTAGCTGCGGAAGAGAAAGACCTCACTCCCAAAATCGTTTAAGCGGTTATCGCGCCAATCAAGAAGCAGAAGAACAACAGAAAATTTCGGTTGTACGAAAATAGGAATGTACTCATATTTCCTGAAAAATAAGTGAAAAAGCCGAATTTGGCGAACCCATCACCGAATATTTCCTAAAAAGTTGAGAAAAGGCCAGAGCGCCAGAAGCGGAGCGCCAGCTCAAGAAGCGTCAAAAATACTAGCCTGAGGAAGGAAGAAATGTCTGGAACGCAAGAGTAGAACAAAAACTTTTGAAGACAGAGGTTCCAAGAGAGAGTGAGAGACAGTTCATAGAAGGAAGCAGCACAGAAGTTTGTGCAAGAATAGTTCGGTGATGAATTTAAGACGCTGATTAACTACTCAACGCCCTGCCAAAAGTCGATATTAAGTCCATTCCATTTTAAAGCGCTTGAGAGATGCTGTACGTCGCAAACAGCCAGAAATGTGGGCAACAAATTTTTAGATTTTGCATGATGATAATGCGCCATCGCACCGTATTTCTCAATTCAATAGGATACCCCAGCGAGGAAATAAGAAAGATGGTTTTATTTTCGCTGTTAGTTTAGGCTAGTGACGGGAAGCATCCTGTACTTTGGTAGCGATTCTTTTATGAATCGGAAGTTTTTAGTTTTCTATTTTCAATCTGCTCAGGCTTGGGTCTCCAATTTAAAAATGACTTGCTTTTTTTTTAGGTTTGGAAAGTCGAGCCATGAATCATCGAGGGGTTTGGTAACTGCTACACCAATCACGCTTAAAAGCCCATTGTATTTAAAGCTCTGGAAAGTGCAAGGGAAGATAATCAAGGAGGAAAGGACCGTAGTTGAAAATATAACATAGAATAGAGAAATAGAGGTAGCTGAGAGAATTTTTTAGATTCTTTGGTAAATCTGAAAATATCCTCCAGTTTGAGACAACGAATTTTACTTGTACTCATGACATTGGAAAAGTCGAAGTCTTCCTCTAGTAAGTGCAGGACGATCACAGTGCAAAATGCTCAGCGCTATCCGCCTCCTCTAAGCAAGACAGGGTCCTCAATGATTTCAATGATGATCATATGTTAACCCCATAGATGGTGTCCCGTAATAGTGCCGACCATCAATCGAAAGTCTTTTTTTCCAAGTTTTAGAAGAAAGTTCGACAGTTTTCTATTCGGGCCTGTCACAAAACACTTTGCAGTTATCGGACCATCGCTCTTTATGTAAATTGCATACATAATCGCTGATCCACTTCATGATTCCTGCCCAACTGATTCCGATTATTGACCCTGGTCCCTGTGGGGTAGCCGCTGATCAATAGTTGCCAAGTCAACGGCAATTTCATTTTCTTGAACGGCGCAGTCTCCTGGAACCCAGATAATTTCGTCTTGCAACAGATCTGACATTCTTCAACAATCTTTGAGGTTTGCTTCGTGTTCTCCAGAGCCTTTAATGCAGTCTGACTGTCACTGAAAATTCCAATCAGAAAAGCAAAAAATTTCGTTTGGAAAACAGTTGCCATTCCTCCCATAGCGCAATTACTATCGTTTAAGTACCATCCGGCTCCAGACCCTATTTCATTCTTGGACCCATCGGTAAAGAAAATATCCGTCAAACTACTTTGAATGCACTCTGGATTACTGGATGCATTCTGAATATTCGACATCAAATTTTCTTCCAATTCGAGTACTTAGCTACTACTTTAACCCGTTGAGTGCCACCCCGGTCTCTGGGGATCGGCGCTGATCTTTCCCCGTGGCCAACTACGATCCTTGGGGGCCGTCGTTACACTCTTCGTGGGGCCGACCGTATTAAAGTTAAAAGATAAATGTTACCTCAATGAATGTAGTCAAATATACTTTTAATGAGCTCTATTGAAGCATTCCAAGCAAAAGTGTGGCCGAGATTTACATAAGTAACAACTTTTTTTTGTTAAATTTTTGGCTTCCTTAGACAAAAATAATCTTGAATTTTCAGGCAGAACAGTATTTACGAACTTTATGAATGTCTCCTTCCTTTTTCTTTAATTAAAGAACCATTTTTCCTTACCAAAGTAAAATTTGTTCGTCTAATCGCTGTATCAAGTCCGTTTACCAATTGTATCCGCGAATCCGTAACTGATGTTTTTAGTCGAGTTACTTCTTGAAAGAGGAATAGGGAATAGATCGCTGATAACATTACATAATGTTAAGGTAGTGAAAAAAAGGTATGTGTCAAAAGTTCGCCATTTTGTTGTTTTTCAAAAAAATGTTCTCATTGTCACGCCTGCCAGCATGACAAGCCTACGGAATAATAATCAGTTTAACTTTTTCGTTTCATATGTCCTGAAGAGCTCAAATCCTGTTGACCAGCAAATCTATTTTTTTTTAAAACGCGTACTTTGGTGCCACTCTACTGTACAAAAAAATGTAAAAAAAAAAATATTTTTATATACTATACTCTATTTGATGTCAATAATAACATACTAAAAGACAAAACGATTGCATTTTATTTTCTTTAAAAAAAATTCCTAAAAAATATCTATAAAAAATGAGTATTTGACCAGACTACTTCCTTAAGTACCGATTCTACCCAACACTGGTTAAGACACCTATCAGCCTGCTCTCGTACACATTTTTTTTTATAAAAAGTACAAAAAGAAAAAAAATTGTTTTCAATTGTGCATATGTGAGTCAGTCATTTTAGTACACTCCGCTTGTTTACATAAAATAAAAACGCGACAAAAAGATTACAAAAGCTTACAACGTGGAGTTCCCACCAAGCCAGTCCATTCTAATTTTAAACGTTTTTCCATTGAACCAAACTGCTATATATGCGCTGTACTTCATTGGCTAACTGATAAGATAATTTTGTTAGTGTAAATGTTATGAAATGACTTCGAGAATAGCTTCGAAAAAAGATACCGCAATTTTTGCTGTTCTAGAAAACCACCTGCTAACGAACTGTTAACGTCATTACGTGCCTATATAAGCGGAAGTCAAGTGAGGGCAATGGAAAACAAAGAGCAAAGAGGTACTAATGAAATATGCAAAGAAAAAAATTAAGTAGAATTTTAGCAGCAACATATGAAAAATCTATTGTATGTTTTGTTTTTATTGCGACTACTTGCTATGCATACGCATTTAAAGTGCAAAAATATAATTCACGTGGCACTCATTAAAAAGCACTTTCCATGAGGGGGAAGGCTTCGCAGCAAACCACACAATTAAC
This sequence comes from Anastrepha obliqua, assembly GCF_027943255.1. Classification (NCBI taxonomy): domain Eukaryota; kingdom Metazoa; phylum Arthropoda; class Insecta; order Diptera; family Tephritidae; genus Anastrepha; species Anastrepha obliqua. The sequence continues at coordinate 155,464,015 of NC_072892.1, read as the reverse complement.
CTAAAAATAATTGGAAAATGTTAAAGAAATCAATGGGAAATGCAAACACACATTAACATATACGCGCATATACATATGTATGAATGAGATCGATAAATTTTGTAACCACTAATCGTTGTTGTCGGCAAATTTACAGATTTTGCATGAATGTGAGTGAGTGGGCGCGTGAGTGAGCCACATATGCAATGGGAGACTGAGAAATAATAATGAAAAAAAAAAAAAAATGAGAAAGCATGTGTGGGAAAGTACGCCATGAGATAGTCAAATTTAATCACAATTAAATTCAAATCCAACAATAAACAACAAATACTAATGAGAGTAGTGCACAACAAAGCAGTGCAGTGCCGTTCAATAGAGCGCATGAGAAGGAGAAGCAAATACAACCCACTACACCGCGAAGGAGCTCTCTAGTAACATACATATTGTGCAGCCAGCGTCATCGCTTGAGTTTACATGACTGTCGCATTGCATAGCTACATACATAACTGCCGTGCTGTCTGACACTCTGACAAGCTTGTATAATACTGCAGCTTTTAAGTATTTAGTCTGGCGCGAACACATTTCTAACCATATTCGTCATTCTTATTGTACAAAAATCGAAAAATTAATAGTTAGTTAATGGGACCAATGCAGTGCATGCTTGTGTGTATGTTTGCGTATACACACCCATGTGCACATATGCAGTTTACAGCGACGCAGCGAACCATGATGCGACAATAGTAGAAAAATTTGCCACAAATAATGGGGAAAAGCATGGAGATGACGAGCTCGCGCATAGGCATACAGACGTTGCAACCATTTCTATCTATTTCAGTCTATTATTAGATACCGTAATTAAGGTGCAGGTAATTGATTTCATCAACAATGACAAGAATAACAACTATCTAGTACTACAAGACTAACAACAATATTGGCATAGCGCATCGCAATCATCAACATGATTGCCAAGTATTTGTTGTTGTAGCTATATTTAAAGTGTTATGCATCTAATAAAGTATGTACATATGCACTTTAAAGTTGTTGGCGCAAAATTAGCACAGTGAAGGTGTGCAGAGTGGAAAGCGTTCACGATTTATATGAAATTAACCCTCCGTTAGACACCCTTTTTAAAAGCTTCGGTTGGACAGCCGGGTCTGAAGTTTTTTCGTCCTGTTCGAGGATCTTTTTTAAAAGTTTATATCTATAAATCGATAGAAAATTTAATTTTAGGAAGCTACCTGGAAGCTCTATTCGTTGAATTCACATCCAAATTCGAAGAAGTCTGGCCAGACCCGGGTACTCAACGGAGCGCTAACAAAAAAAAAAAAACACAAATTATTTAGTACTTGTTGCGTTTCAATTTGAAAGTCCAATATTTCCGCGATTTATTTTTATTAGATCTCTGCCGAAAGCGTGCAATGGGATGATAAGGGAATTCAAATGTGCCTTATCGGTGGCTAGCCATTCCGCTGAAATAACATAAGAATGTAAAATACCCAACAAGAGCGAGAGAGAGAAAAAAACTATGAGATATACAAATATATGTATGGAGATACACAACATAAATATGTATGTATGTGAATTTTCAAAATTTCTATGTACACTGGCGGTTAATAAAAATGCACCACTTTCATAGAAGTAGCATTGAAGTGTCATAACGGTAAATTTGAAAAGTAAAAATTCTTACGCTGAAAAGACCTTCGAATGCTTCATAATTCAAGTATTAAGCGGTTAGTGGTAGTCAAAATTAAAAAAAAATTGGATTTCCTTAAAGTATAGTGTCTTAAAAATATTGTGTTAAAATTTGAAGTGAATCCGACAAATACTTTTCGAGTTATTCAACAATTAACAAAGGGCGCTTGGGCGCTCCGGAGCGTTCGAAGGCAAGTAGCAAAATTTTAAATGCGTTTTTCTTAAAACTATGTTTTTTGAACTTTTGATCACTGTAACTTTTACTCAACCCGAATTTTTTTTTTAATAAAATTATTTTAACTTTTTTAAAATAAATTCCTTATATTGCTGACATAAAAAAGTTCTACCTAATGAATTATTAGCCTCCAAAGCGACAAACAAAAATCTCGTTTAAATTTGAATTAATAAGAAAGGTGCAATTTTATTGCTCGCGAGTGCATGCATACGAGTATTAATCATTATTTCTGACAAAATCCAAAATCAAAATAAACAAAACTACTACGTATTAAGTTTTAGTAGGGCTTCATTATCTACATTTATTTTTAGTTAATTGCGACGTCAAAGGCCGTTGTAATTAATAAAATCTGGCGGGGAAGTCTTGTCTCAGTTTAATGGAATATTTTGTTTGGAAAAATAATAATCATCAACTGGCTCATATTTTGGAACACTGAAAAGGTTTCTTGGTATGTATGGGTGTACATATATCAATATTTGTATGTAGCTTCAACTGGTTTCCACGACATTCATTCCAGCCATAGAACTATGAACGCAGGCTGCGAGTCAAAAAAAAATAGGCTTCCGTTTATGGCGAATGCTTTTCACTGTGTTTACACTGGTTACTAAAATATTTGTTATTTAGCTTTTTCGATAAGTTATATGCACAGCAAGAATTTGCCAGAACTAGGCGAACATTTTCGGTTATTGTTTATTTTGTTTGTTATCTCGCTGTGCATTTAGGGTTGGCCCCTGCCCTTTCTTCTCCACGAAACTGTCAGTGCAATTTGGCTTATCAAGGCTACGTTTGACGAATGCTGCAGAAGTCGTGGCAAAGAACATAGTTGACGTCATAATTTTGCGGTGAAATTAATGCACACAATTTAGCATCTGCATGTCGCGGCGAGCCTATGAGCCACATCTGGAGCGGCAGATTCGAATTTTACAGACGCGAAGTGAATATTTTATTTGCTTTTCGGACTTTTGCTTGGAACAAATTTTTTTTGTATTCGTTCGCTTTGTAATTTGCTAATTTATTCATGGGATGTAGATATTTCAGGGACATTTAATTATTATTATTTTTTTTTTGAACAAATCCCATGAAAATCTTCAAGGATATTGAAGAGCAAAAATTTAAAAAACAAAATAATATTTTTCATTTTTTACAAGAATTGCTATGGGGAAAAATTATTTTTGAATGCTTTTGACATTCTTCTTTCATTGGACACCCATGGGACATATTATTTTATAGATTTGGGATAATTTTTATAATGCTAGACTATGAAGTCCTTTTAAAAAAATGTTAGACCTAATAATGCAAAATTAAAAACACAAATTTACAAATTTACAATTATATAATACCGCTCACATATCAATTTTTTCATAAACATTTTTTTCATTGTGAAAAAAAGTGAAAATTTGTCGCATTGTGTTATAGCTGGTGTCCACAAGCAGAGATTTCACTGTGCAAGTACAGAAAACCAAAAACGTATATGACTGGAAAAACCAGTATAAACTATGATATTTTAGGTGTGCGGATTTTAATGCGCGGAACTGTATATACACCTAAACGTAAATACATACATACGTACAGATATATGTACATATATTAGGACGGCAAAAAAAAAGAGAACAAAAAAAAAATACATATGTTTTATAGCGAACCTGAAAGCTTTCAATATTAAAAAAAAAAAAAATTAGAAAAAAAAAATTTATATAAAAATATAAACAAATAAATAAAAAAATGTAATTAAAAAACAAATATTCTTTTTTTTATATTATTTTATATAATTTTATTTTTTATAATATCTGATCTCATTTTCTGAATTATAGTGAACCTGATTCTCTCAAAATTAAGAAAAAATTTTAAAAATAAAAAATAAAACATTTTAATTAAAAAAAAAATAAAACATTCAAAAAAATTAAAACATTAAAATGTATAAATTAAAAATTAAAAAAATATATATTCATTTTCTAGAATAATATATTTTTTTTTATATTATTTTATTTTTTTTTTAAATACTTGATCTCTTTTTCTGAATTATAGTGAATCTGAATCTCTCAAAATAAAAAAAAAAAATTTTTAAATTAAAAATTAAAAAAAATATATATACATACATTGTGTAAAATAAGTACCCGGAATTTATAATTTAAACTCTCCCGGGAATACCTGACCACTTCAAATTTGGTTTTTTCATGTTGGTACAGATGTCCTTGAATGCACAAGCCTTATTAGACCGGGATCTATCACTTAGTGTGTTTTATTCTGCAGTCAAAGTGAGTTGATCTTTTGTTTACTTGGCGAATTTTACTATGGATTTTTGCAAAAAGAGCATCGGAAGGAGGTCTCTGAAGACATGGTTTCCCGAGCTAATACGGTCCCTACGTTCATGAAACGCATAATAACTGGTGATGAGACATGGGTCTACGAGTACGATATGCAAACCAGTCAGCAATCGTCTGAATGGCGCTTCGAGAACGAGCCGTATCCAAAAAAACTACGCCAAAGCCGGTCAAAAGTGAAGGTTATGCTCACGGTTTTCTTTGATTACCAAGGCGTGGTGCACTCTGAGTTCCTTCCAGAGGGCCAAACGGTTAATAAGGAATATTATTTATCCGTTTTAAGGCGTTTAGGTGAAGCCATTCGCCGTAAAAGGCCCGAAATGTGGAAGGACAATTCGTGGATTCTGCACGACGACAACGCGCCATCGCACCGAGCCTTAATTGTACGCGAATACAAGACCAAAAACTTAATAAATACTATCGAACAGCCACCGTATTCGCCAGATCTCGCACCCTGTGACTTTTTTCTCTTCCCAAAACTAAAATTGCCACTTCGGGGAAGGCGTTTTGAGTCGATTGAAGACATTAAAAAAAATTCGCTAAAGGAGCTGAAGGCCATCCCGGCGCCGGCCTACCAGCGGGCCATGAATGACTGGGTTGTTCGTTGGAATATTTGTATCGGCTCAAAAGGAGCCTATTTTGAAGGCGATCCAACAAATAATGATGAATAATATGAAAAAGTGTGTTTTTTTTTAAATTCCGGGTACTTTTACACAATGTATATAAGTAAAAAATTAAAAAATATTTAACACATCGGTCAATAAGTCCCGGGCTTGGATAAGCAAATAACATTTTTTTTCACAAATTCTTCCTTATTCATCAATGTAGTCAGTCCCCTTTGACGATGATACAATCATTCCACCGAGTTTGTAGGTTTTCTATGCCTGTTTTGTAGAACATTTATCTTTGGCCTTAAAATACGCTTCAGTTTTAGCGATAACTTCCTTATTTGATTGAAATTCCATTGCCTGGAGTATTTTTTCGTAGGTCTGAAAACAGCCAGTGAGTGAGGAAGTTATTCGAAACGTAATTCGTTCTATTTGACAATCGTTTTCATCGATTTGTGACACGGTGCATTGTCTTGGTGAAAGAGGACTTTTTTCTTCTTCATATGGGACCATTTTTCTGCGATTTTCTCCTTCAATTGTTCTAATAATTCACAGTAATAATCAGAATTAATTGTTTCCCCTTTTTTCAAATAATTAATGAAAACCTTTCCAGCTGACTGTTGCGTCTTTGATCGCTTTTGACGACTTTCACCGAGTCCAGGCCACTCAGATGACTGCCGTTTCGACAACAGAGTCCGGATAACGTTTATCGAGCCATTGCTTTGCTTCAACGGTATTTTTTTTTTTCATAAGAAAACAATGAGAAATCAAGGCACGAAATTGCTTTGAATTCATTGTTTTTAAAAATAGCAAAAGTAGCGTTACTTAAAGCACTGTAACTTGGTAAATAATAACCCGAATGTCTTGAAATTTTGACACTATACCTTTAGAGGCTAGCACTATTAAATAACAAAATCTATACAGTATTAGTGGCGCCATCTAGAGGTCAGGCCCGGACTTGTTGCCCGAAGTGTTATATCCATTTTCTGAATAATATTGTTTTTTAATAGTATTAAATATTTTTTAAAAGTATTTATTTTTTTAAACACCTGGTCTCATTTTTTTTAATTATAGTCAATCTGAAAGCTCTCAAAATTAAAAAAAAAATTTTTAAATATTGTATATTTTTAATATTTTCCTATTTTTTCTTAAACTTTGTCTCATTTTTTGAATATTTATGCGTAGAAATTAAAAAAAAGGGACTAAATTAAATCTGTAAAGATTTAATTTTTTTATCGACCACCGTAGCCGAATAGGCGAGTGGTGCGTGACTATCATTATAGGTTCGAATTTCCGTTAGGCCGCTCCATTTGTCGGAAACCTCAACACGCATATTACAAATAGGAAAAGTAGCTTGACCAAAATCCCAAAAAGGGCATAAGCGCCAATAATATACACAAAGTGGCGCAAAATTAGTCATCCCATTTTGTTTGAATAACTTTTTTACTAAATAAAAAAAAAACCAGAAAATATTTTTTGAGTGCTAGAAATCTTTATTTTGCTTGTCTGTTTGTATAGCGCAGCTGTCTAGTTCACAAGTGTAAAATATGATTGCTGTATGACGTCATTTGCAAAAATTATAAATCTTCCGATAGGGTGCTTAATTTTGCGCCACCTTGTATTAAGTAGCTTGGGGGAAACAGAAATCCATTATTTTTGCGCAAATGGTTTAAAACTATTTTATGCTCGCTCTTTGGCTACTGGGCGATACTACGACTACTAACTTGCCGGCCAACTTCGATTATTTTTGTGATTTTATCGACATTTTCGACGTTATCGACATTTTCTTTAACATCAAAAATGACTGTAGGGAATCGACGAAAGCAAAATTGCACGTAATGAGCTGTTGCAGCATCGGCACCATAAACACCGTTCATAATTTCAGCGGCCTGGCTTGCATTTTCGCCTTTAATAAAGAAAAAATGTAAAATGTACCGAATTCTCTCTTTGTTCACTTCCATTGTTAACACCCTGTAACTCACAACTGAATCGAATCGAATAAACAGACAACAGATTTTTTTAGAGTCTTTAAATTTGAAATTCTTTAACCGATACTTTACGAGATATCATCACTACAGCCATTTACCGAGAAAATAATGTATTTCAATGCGTTGGCTGCACGGCTAAATATTAAAAAAAAATATATATAAAAAATATTAAATATTTTTTTTTGCTACATCAAAAAAAAAAAAAAAATTAATTGAGCCACCCTAAAACATACTATGTATTTCAATTCGTTCGCCGCATGGGTAAATATTCGTATTAAAGAAAAAAATAATAAAAAATAGTTGAATAATTTTTTTTTCCACATCAAGAAAAAAATTGTTTTTGAGTCATCCTAATGCATATGTATGGATTTCAAAACGTTGGCTGCACGGGTAAATATTAAAAATAAAAAAATAAATAAATAAAATAATAAAAAATAGTTGAATAATTTTTTTGTCCACATCATATATTAGAAAAAAATATTTTTTTTTGAGCCACCCTAATGTATAAGAATATGTATGTACATATGCATGTCTATTTATATAATATTTATAATGCTTCTGTTTGTGTATAATAAAAAGTCTTTACTTGGACAAAGTCGAAGACACTAAAACTTTCCACAAATTTTGTTGCCATGGGCGAAAGCAGAGCATCAGAAAAATATTATCATTGCACTGCACGGGCAAGAAACACAAACAAAAAGTATGCAAGCAAACAACGTCAGTAATATGAATTTGATTAGGCGGCTACTTATGATGCGCTGCGCTGCTAATGACTTTGACAAATTTGCATTAAAAAAGTGTTAAATAACAGAAATTCGAGAATTTTACGAACGCCTCTGGTTACTCATAAAAAAATTTGCTTTTGTTTTTTACACGGCACATTAAAAGAAAACCCGCTTCATTTAAAACGTAAAAGTCATTCCAAATCAATTATGTAAATTGAGGAGGTGTAAGCACTTTTGGTCGCCTACCAACTGTGGGGATTGAATTGGAGTGGAAATAACGGAGGGGGCGGAAACTCGTTTAACAGGTGGTTCGCAAATTAATTTGTTATATTTTGCCGGAACACCTCACCGCGGAAGTGCTGCCGTCAGTCAAAGCATTGTCCAAATTTGTGAAATTCGCAAAGTGGTCGGTCGGCCGCTGATCAACGTGGACTTTGCTGCCGGCAAGCGATGAAGATAACAAAGGCGATAAAAAGTGTTGCGCTGTAGCATTTGCCCCCTTTTCGTTTTTGTTTAAACTTAAAAGTCACGCGCTTCACTCGAATGATAAATCAGAAAATGCTAACAAACGAAAAAAATGCAGCCGCGGCAACACCAAAAACAAAAACAAATATACAGTAATATGAGTACGAGTATGAGTGTGTGTACTTGTATGTACATATGTGTGCGTCGGTGATGTACCACCAACAACGCTAAAAATAAATAAATGCAAATAAGAAGAAAAGTTTTTAGTAAATTTTTATTTGTAACAACGGGAAAGTTAATTATTTTTTGCGTTTTCGCTTTTTAGTGCATTTTCGAACAACTGGAATTTTAATTAATTCGTCTTTGCGCGTATTTGCCTTCAATAATTTTTTATACATCTTCATATATAGTTGTACACGTAAGTGGTATAAAGGAATGCAGATGATAATTTGGTGTGCAATAAATGCGACAGAAAATATGGGCAAATTAAAAATCTTCGACTTCAGTTTTTGCGCAAAAGTCCACCGAAAATGGTGGATACAAGCCGCAGTGAATGATGGAGAGTTAATGAACTGCGGCTTGCCAAACTGGAATTGTTTGGTGGTTGGTGGTGTTAACGGATTTTCCGCTGATCGCGCAACAATTCAAGTTAAGCTACTAATTAAAAAAATTATTACTTGACATTAAACCGCTTTAAACTAATGGGAGAAGTAGTTTTAAGCAGATACATTTTTTTTTCTTTTCATTACAAGAAATAAGAAAATATTTTTTTAATTAAAAGAAAAAAAAATTTTTTTTAATAAATTTTTTTTTATAAAAAATGTTGTTTTTCATTAAAAGAAATTAAAAAAATATTTTTTTAATTAAAAGAAATATTTTTTTTTAATTAATTTTTTTTGTTCAATAAAAAAATTCTGTTTTTCATTAAAAGAAATTAAAAAAATTTTTTAATTAATTTTTTTTTTCATTAAAAGAAATAATGTTTTTTAATTAAAAGAAATATGTTTTTGTTTAATTATGGTAAAAGAAATATTTTTTTTTTTAATTAAAAGCAAAAAAAAAAAATTTTTAATTAAAAGCAAAAAAAAGCCTGTGTACATGTGATTGAGCGCAGCTGCGCACATTTACAGCGATGCACCGCCGAATGGCCGCCGTGCGATCGATTGCCGGTCGATCACACGATACTCACGCTTTAATCAGATGACAACAGAGCGCCGCGCTGCAGGGCGATCACAAGTTTTGAGTTCAATAAATTCTCAATGGGTAAATGCCAATGACAAGGCAAAGCGAGTAATGCACAAAAACAACAAACACAGTGGAGAGGAAAACTATAAAAATAGTTGAATCGAATAAAAAATAAAAAAGTAATTTACGGCCGTTAAAATCGCAGTCAATTTTGAACTGGCATGTGCCAGGAATTAAGCAAAAAAAATAATTTGTAATAAAAATTAAAAAAAAATGAAGGGTAATTACAATTTCCCGCTGTGATCCAATGCATCTTATGCGTGAAGCGAAATTATTGAGCGCCGCAACAAATATTAATTTGGAAACTTTCCGAGTTCGAATCCCAATTTGAATTTATAATTTTTACTCCTTCACACAGTTTATTCTCACTTGACTCAAAATTCCAGTTCGCTCAAATTTTATTCCTTTTCTTTCTATAAATTTCTTCACAATATATCGTAAAAACCAATTTTGCACAAATTCTGTGCTTTCACACAACGTTTTTGTATGCCACAGTGATACTAAACATTTAACAACAAAAAAATGTGAAAAAGGCGAAACGCGCGCGCAACTTTTTGACGCGTCTTTGCGTGCGTGCATACACCGCAGAAAAGCGTTAAGTTAGTTTAAACGTCGCCGAACAACTGAGCAAAGACAGCGGAAAATAAATATGAAACCTCTGTGACGCGCCCCAATGCCTCCATGCCCCTACACCACCTTTGCAGGCTTGTCAGTTGTTGCTTTCAGTTCTATTTTTATTTTATATTTGTTTGTTTTTTGTTTTTTTTTTTTGCTTGCGCCACAGCGTAATAGCCGCGCTTTGGACGCTCTGTTGAGCAATGGAGCGCGCGCGGTGGTGATGATGGCGGTAATCGCTTGCGCACGTAACTCACAAGTGGCTGTGTGAGCGCGAGCAATGCAATACGAGCAGCAGCAGCGGCGAGAGCGGCGCCAAAGAGCAAACATTGAACGAGTAACAGGCGCAAGAGTGGATTGGGTGTCGGGTGGCACGAGGCGTTTAACGCCGCGAATGAACAAAAGTCAAAATAGTTAACGGCTATAGAAACGAGCCGAGGCAGTGAGTGGCTGCGGTAGGGTGGTGGTGGCGCTGCGAAGTGACACATGTTCAGTGCCAGCACCTAGAGTTGGGAGCGTCCGCTATAGCGCCGCACAGTGTATTGTCAATGTAGAGCGAACGTAAAAAAAAAAACTATTTGGAATGTATTTTTCTTTTGTAGGCGTTTAACGGAATTTTTGAACGCTGGGTGTGTCCGCTCCATTCGAGTGTATGCCTTATGAATACCTATCATGGCAACATCTATAGGAAACTTTAGTCACTGTTTAATGCTCTTTTTACTGGATAGATACGTTCCCAAAAAATGCATGTAAAAAAATTCGTTTAAAAAGAGAATTAGTTGAAAGCAATATTAAAAAATTCTTTTTAGAGTTCCCTTAAGAATTTATTTCGAACTTAAACATTTAATTGTAAAAATGTATTGTAAGAAATAAATAATTAAACGGGAGGACAAAATCTAGCGAGTCTCAGAGACTTTTCCTGAGACTAATTTAAACGCTTCGTAAATGCGTCGAAAAATCTCACTTTTGCTCTATTACACCCTTTTTGGATGTTTCGCCGATCTCCTCCTCCTATTTGTGGCGTGCGTCTTGATGTTGTTTCAAAAATGGAGGGACCTACAGTTTCAAGCCGACTCCGAATGGCAGATATTTTTCTTAGGAGCTTTTTAATGGCAGAAATACACTCGGAGGTTTGCCATTGCCTACCGAGGGGCAACCACTATTAGAAAAATCTTTTTCTTCATTTTGGTCTTTCTTCATTTATTCTATTCAAGAAAAATTCACTAAATATTGAAAATCGTGTTAAAACAAACCAATTCGTGTAACACAATTTGTGAATTTCAAAAATTAGGTGTACTTCCTTAGCTAATATTTGTAATTCACAAGCATTCAATTTTTTTTCCAAAAGTACGCCAAAAACTCTCCGCCGTGCGAGCAAGCGATGCAGGGAGTGTAGCCTGCTTGAGTAGGTTGCCTGATTTCCATTCGATTCGATACTCAATCGATTCATGAAAAAATCTAGAAATCTACTTTTGCAAGCGGGGCAACTATGTTAAGAACTCAGGACATAGCGATACATTAGCATCTTCACCAGTTAATTTCGAGAATTGTCAATGACAAATTTTTACCAAGGTCTTTTTCTCATACTCTCAAAGGGTACTTTTTTTTTAACTGAACAAGGGGCATATCGATGCATTAGCATCTTCACCAGCCAATTAATCGCAGGACGTCAATTTTAAGATCAGTTTTCAGTAAATAAGTGGTTAGTTTGTTGTGCACCTCGCTTTTTATACTCTGAACTCTGTCACCAGTCAATTTCGGGAACTGTTTTTTTTTTTTTTTGCCTTTTTTGAAGACAAAGAAAGACTATCTTAAACAACTCTGTATCCATTACTGATTTCTACACAACACTGATTTCTTGAATTGACCTAGATGGCAGAATCGCACTGATTTTTAGTTTTCTGATATATAGGTTAATATTTCATTGCTATATTTTCTATATTAAACAGATAAACATAGAATTCTAACTTGAACACAACACTACTGTAATTTATTACAATCAAAGAGTATTAAACAAAGTGAAATAAATATGCGACATTTTTATCAATGCTTACATATGTGTCAAATGTTGTCATTAACTTTGTTTTTTCAACCAAAAAATTCAATCTTGACATTGACCAATATTTGAACGAAAAAGGCAAATATTCGAGAAAAAAAAAAACAAATAAAAGTAATGCCGAACACTTGTTGAAATAATAAAAATGTTGAGTGTGAGATGAATATATATTTTTTTCTATTTTTTCTAATATACAAATAAATGTAAAGAAAACAAAGTGTTTATTTTTATGTTGTTAAATAAGCGTACGTCAAATACTTATTCCATTTCGTTTACCACACTTTGTTTACAATATAAAGTCAATATAGCTCTATACAAGGGTAGGCGCGTAGTTCTATGACGGCTTTTGCAGGCGCGTAGTTCTGTGACGCTTATACTGGCGGCTTTTGTCTCTTTGGTGGTTGATTCACATTGAACATTTCAGGCAAATATTTTGATAGAAATATAGCCCCAAAAGTCCTATTTAACACTTTGACCGCTTTGTGACGGCTCCATTGGAACAGTCGTTTTTAGGTTTTATTTAATAGGTTTTATGTAATAAATATTTATATTTTTAAATATCCTATTAAATAAAATCCAAAAATAATTTTTTTTTGGACATTTTACTAACTACCCCGTTGGCGTTCAAAGTATTAAAGGGACTTTTTTTAACCGGCCGTTGGACAAATTTTTTAAATCCTTCGGTTCGACACCCCTGCCTGGTCTTTCTTTCGTCCTGTTCGAGGAACCCTTTTAAAAGGTTATATCCATAAATCGATAAAAATACATAATCGGTAAAAGTGCACCAAAAAATAATCTTGTGAAACTTTCTTATAAATCATTGGCAATAATATTTCAATCAGAAATCGACTTAAATAAAGGGGTGCAAAATTAATCACCCAACGGAAGATTTATAATGTTTGCAAGTGGGGCGCGGACAAGCAATAGAGCGCGTTAAGCTTAACTAAATATTTCCAACACTCAAATCAATTTTTTTTGTATTCAGTAGAGCAGCTGATTAAAATTTTTCACATTTTTTGGTTTCTAAATTAGCATTTTTTTTTTACTTACTCTAAACTGTCAATCCTTGTTTAAAGATATTGAAATTTTATAGACCAAAAGAAAAAACGAAGTACATTGCTCTCGTTGTTGTTGCGCCACTGCTAATAGCTGTTCAATGTACCTTGACTTATAGCACCTTTTAAACGTAGAAATATAAATATTTCTATGACTAAAATCTAAAAACTTTGAACTACTATAGAAAAGCGATCTGTACTTTGCGCCATCAGGTGGCGCGCTAGCAAATAAAAATAGTAATGTTCGCCATGAAGATCGCATCGAGGATGGTTAGGTTAGGTTGACCTGGCTGGCTGAAAGCCATCACATAGACCTATTGACCCTTACTGGTACCAGATGGAGCTTGATCCTTACGTTTCCTTGTAGTAGGCTTCTTATTCTGCGTCTTTTGTCAGTATACCTACGATAGTTCTGCTCTCCTTTCTAGACAGGGCTAGTACGAATCTGGCGTATTTATCCAGGATGTTATGTCACGCACAAAGGAAGTATTCTTTATGTCAATGAAAATATTTAAAATAGGTAGCATTTATAGTCACGCTGCTACACTGTAACAGAGATCGGCGCTTAGCGGTTAGCGTTAGACGCAACGTGTCACTGCCTAGCAATACGGGCGCCCTGTCGAAAAGTACACGAGCGCAACTAACTACATATATCTTATACGTATGTGTGTATGTAGTAAACATTCAGAGAACTGTGTATGTATGCACGTAGCAGCGAGAAATGAACGAATGAACTGCAGTGAGACACGTTCGACCAGATGAATGAACTGGCCAAAGCGAACGGACAGACATTTATTATAAACATGTGCAGACACAGGGTTACAAAAAAAACACAAAAAAAAAAAAACAATCACGAGCAAGAAAATTGTTTTTTGTTTTTGGGTTTTAGTTGGTCTCCGAAAGTTTGACGTTCAAGCGCTCCAGCAGTAACACTGTATGTGTATGCATATACGTATAAGGTGGCACAAAATTAATCATCCAACTTAGTTTTTGAATAACTTTTTCACTAAAAAAAAATAAAATAAAAAAAAAATGAAATAAATAAATAAAAAAAAAATTTAATAAATAAAATAAAAAAATAAATAAATAAAATTAAAAAAAATAAATAAATAAAATTAAAAAAAATAAATAAAATAATAAAAAAAAAAATTAAATAAATAAAAAAAATTTAGAAAAAAAATGAAATAATTAAAAAAAAATAAATAAAAACGGAAAAAAAAAAAAATTTATAAATTTGCTTGTCTGTTTGCCCAGTTCACAAGGTGGCGCAAAATTAGTCATCTAATTTGGTTTTTGAATAACTTTTTTACTCAAAAAGAAAAAAATAAATAAAAAAGAAAAAAAAAAATAAAAAAGAAAAAAAAAAAAAATAAGTAAATAAATAAAAATTAAATAAAAAGAGCCATGATTTGATAGAAAATTTAATCTTAGAAAGCTAAGAGGTAGAAGTGTACCAAAAAATAATCTCGTGAAACTTTATTATAAATCATTGGCAATAATATTTCTACATAAATGAAAAAAAAAAAATAAATAAAAATTAAATACAAAAACCATGATTTTGACCTTGACGCGTTCCATTGTTTGTCCGTTTGAATACTGCAAATTCTATTACTGCCCAGTTCACAAGTGCCAAATATGATTGACGTTCGACGCCATTTCCGAAAATATATGTAAATATTCTGATACGAGTGATTAATTTTACGCCACCTTGTATGTATGGGTGTATGATGTATGCGTGACGAACAAAGGAATTCAGCAGCAGCACCTGTTGGGTTGGCACGTCTGTGCGCCATACCAGCCCTTTACGCAATAAAATATTGCATCAATTCTATACTCGTTTTTGTTTGCATTGTTTTAATTTGCTTATCTTCGAACGCATATATGTATGTGTGTGTGTATGTAAGTATGTTTTGCGAATAGTTGCGCCTATCTTCTATTATTTATTGTATGATTCTACGATATTGTGGGTAGGCCACCAGTAGTGAGTGAGTCAGTGTTATCATACTGGTCCACCCAGAAAAAGAAGCGCACAAGACCAAAAAAGCAAATGAGAACCAAACAAAAAATCACAAAGAACAAAAACAAAAAAAGCCAAAATTCGGTTAATGCGGCTTGATATTTTTTTTTGGTTAATGAAATTTCAAGGTTATTGAATGTGGAGCTATGATTTAGGAATGCCAATCAAGATTTAGCAAATGCGCAAATATGTGAAGAAATTCAGGTGGTGGTGTCATTTTTGATTGGACTTAAGTTCTAAAGAAACCACAAGGCATGCATTGCAAGTACTTAACATCGAATTAATTGCTTTAGATATGATGAACAGAGAAGCGAGGAATTAGTTGAGGTATGTATTATGCATACATACATACACACATACATACATACGTATATTTATTTAATCTACGGCGTTTTGAATTTTGTATTAACTTTGTTATTTGATTTACACCCCATCAAATGAGGATTTTCTGATGTCTATCAAAGTAGAATTTTGAAGAAATACAGCGGATATTGGCTGGTATTGGTAAAAGTGCATGAAGTCATACTTTATGATGAGTAAGCCACTGAAGAAAATTATAAAATGGTAGGTATAATTAATTGGGTAAGGTATATGATAAAAATGGTTTTTAAGTTGTAAAGTAAGTAAATAAAAAAACAAACAATTTTCTTACTGCATTTATTAAATTGATATGATGGAAAATTTATTGGTGAAACAAGGCGAAGTTTGTTGTTGTGGGAACAACGCTTTAAAGTACAAATGGCGCGCGGTTGAGCCAGGTAGGTAGCAACACTTACATGGCTGTATCTTTGTAAGTTTTGCTCCGATTCATCTAAAATTTTCACAGAATATTCTTGAAAGGTTCTTCATTTAAAAAACCAAATAAAAAAAAATTCACAAAAAAAATTTAAAAACGTTACCCCCCCCCCCTTAAGGGGTTAGGGGTAGTCAGAATTTTCAAAAAACATTTTTTTTTTTGCATTTTCTTAAAGTATAATGTTTTAAAAATATTGTGTAAAAATTTGAAGTGAATCCGACAAATACTTTTGAAGTTATTCAACAATTAACAAAGGGCGCTCGGCCGCTCCGGAGCCGATAGCAAAACTTTAAATGCGTTTTTCTCAAAACTATGTTTTTCAAACTGGTGAACACTGTAACTTAAAAACCGCTACGTAGAATTCAATAAAATTTATACAGCTTTTGAAAAACATAAAAAACTTGTGCCTGATCGAAGGATTTTTTTTTTTCAAAAATTTCGATTTTTTTTTAACAATTAACTGTTGGTTTTTTGCTCTAAAATCTGGAAAAAATTTTCTGAGGCCGCCATTTTGTTCATTTTGAAAAAAAAAAGCTTCGATCAGGCACAAGATTATCTATTAATAAAACTAATTTTTCTTGTCCGATTGGTTTTAGATGAATCTGCAAGGACTTGTGATGTTCACCGCAAGGGACTTCTGGAGAAACGGGCTTCACACAAACAGCGATAACTTTTGCAATTATTAATTTTTTTTTTTGAAATTTTGGTGAAGTCAAGTTAAAACATGATGTTTTTATGCTATGTTTTTATTTTTGTTAAATAAATTAATTAAGTAGCAAAAAAAAATTCGTGAAAATCATCATTTTTTCGGGCCTCTGACTACCCCTAACCCCTTAAGTCACTTCAGATTTTATTTATTTTCAAATCTAAAAAATGAGCCCTGCGGAAAAAAATTATTGACGGTGATTAAGTGATGTCGTCTGTTTCTGCCTATTTTGAAGATTTTGCCGAGATAAATAAATCTCATGAAAGAGCTGAGTAGGTAGGTAGTTAGGTGAAATGGTTGAAGTGCCAGTCTGGCACTCCTAAAGTAGCACTGAAGCGCTGTTTTGATACCATTATGAATGAGACTTCCAACAGGCAGATATCTACAGCCAGCCAGAACTGTTGATATGATGGCGGAGATTGATTGGATTTAGGTTGGCACACTGCCCCAGGCTGTCGAAGAAAGGAGCGCCCAATGACCTTAATCGTCTAGCTGCCAAGCCCGGACATTTGCAGAAAAAAAGCTCTACAGTCTCCTTCTCTGAAAGGTCCTCACAGCTTCTGCAATGGGGGTTAAATAGTAAGCCTAGGTGTCTGCGTGTGTGCCGATCGTCCAATGGTTGGTTAACACAGCTACGAGTTTGGAAATGTAATGACGTGGAATACCCAGAACTTTCTGAGTCTTCCGTTTATTTTATTGTAGCTTCTGCAATGGGGGAAAGAGTTGTATTAGACTTAAAAGAGAATAAAATTTTTGTGCGAAATACAAGTTCATATTTAATTTCACACCCATTTCCCAATTCCATTCCACCAACTTTTTGCCAGCCCTCGCACAGTCAACATTTTCGGTCAATGCGTGTCCATTGCCTTATTATAGCCATTATTATTGTTGTTTGTGCTGGTAAGAATTTGTTGTTTTGCTCGCAAAGTTTGCTTTAGCTGTAATTTACCCATTGACATCAAAATATTCTTAAATGTACATAATTGACAAACCGAAAAATGGCGCATAGTGTTGCGGAAGTTTTCCAGTGAAATTTCGAAATAAATATTTGCTATGTACCGAGTAAACTTTGGGTGCGGTACTGTGAGAAATGGGCGGATTTTGTTACTGACCAAATAAAACAGAAACAAAAAAATGAATAAATAAATAAACAAACTAAATATTGGGGGAGGTGGCAAAAGGCAAATAAGTATGTAAATATGTATGTATGTACCTACCTGTAAATAGTAAAGCGAGAAAATAAAACATGGACGAAGAATACCTACATTTTTAGATATTCTTCAGCCAAATTGCAGAAAATAAACCTTCAAGTGCGGCCATAAAATGAATGCCGTTGACGCGTTTGCCATGCGAAATGACGTCTTGTCTGCGCGATCAGCGCACCCTACGTCAAGGCGAAGCAATACAAATGAAGGCCGGCCAACAACAAAACGAGTAAGCAAAACATTTTTTTTGTTTCACTTCACTTTTGGATTTTTTGGTTTTTTATTTTTTGCACAAATTAGCGAAATAAATTAAGTGAATTATTTTCGCGCAAAAAATGGAGAATTGTTTATCCTCAGCTAACGGCGCGGAAACGTGAAAGTTGAAATATTTAGTGCAGGGCAATGTTCATCTGCGACTATCAACAGCTCAGCCATTATAAAATGCAGGGCTCATACGACGTGGGGTAGTCTGGTGAGGTATAAATTTGAGAAGGGTTTAGCAACTTTTTTTTTATACAAAGCTATTAATTTTAGACAAAGACTTGAATAAATGATTAGGAGGAATATTTTGCTTAAATATATAAAATTTATTTTGTAGCAATATTGCCTAAGATTTGGCTCATGTTTTTAAGTAATTGCCCCAAAGTTTTACGGAAGATTTAGTTATAAGTGGAGAAGCTCTAAAATCCCATCATTTAAATACCTCGAGTAAGTGCATGTTCCGAATGAGTTGATGAAAATAAAGTTTGCACTGGAACGCCACGGTATTTCGCGCCCTCTATTCATCACAACGCCTCATCCAAACCTTGACACCTCAACAAACTTAAGATGAGGCTGGGTTGGGCTTAGCGTATGTACCTTTCCTTTGGCCACATTTGGCCAAGATATCTAATACTTCCTTTCGCTATAGCATCACATTTGCGAAGAAGATGTGTTGGAGCTTACGGCGGTTGGTCACAGAAGCGACAGGAGAAACGACAATGAAACATATTCCCAGCCTGTGCAGATGGCTGCGTAATATGCAGTGACCTGTGAGAATGCCAATGAGCATTTTTAGTTTGTCTTCAGGAAGGGTTATGAACTGCCTAAACCTTATACTCCCTCATTAAGGACTTCATCATGCGTAGCCCCATAATTTGGTACCAGCTCATATCTCATCTCTTAACCTTAGCTCTTCGCTTCTAAGCTTCTCTTTGATTACATTTTATCCCATGCTAGGGAAGGGCTCGGGTGCTATTATTAACGAGACCGCAGCCTCTCCAGCCAATTCATTCTCTACCAGTTTCTTGTTGCACTCAAGAACTAATGATGCCTTAACCTCAGAGGATAACCCTTTATAGGGAAGCTACATATGTCTGCCGGCCTTAAAATCAATTTCTGACAATACCAAGTTGATGAGTCTGGCAAATAAGATGGATAGATGTGTAGTTTGCAGGTAACTCTATCGAAACAGCGGAGGAATTTACATACCTCGAGCGGTGGTACGGATGTGGACATACGTTCCCGACTCGAAAAAGCCAGAGGGGCATTCGAGATGTTGTTCCCTGTATGGCGAAACAACAACCTGAGCTCCAGTTTAAAGGTACTGTCGGTACTGCGGTACAGTAGCTCTACTTGGAAAATCACCACCGCTATAACCAGTCGTTTACAAGTTTTTGGTAAACCGCTATCTGAGGATTATATTCAGAATTTTTTGACAAGGAATTGCCCGAAAAAGCAAACATGGACCTGCTAGATATTTGGATTAGAAGACAGCGAAGAGGGCCATGGAACGGAACCCACTCACAGCGAGAGGAGGAGCACCAAGGCAGACCAAGGGAAACCTGGAAATGTGGATCGCGAGACGGCTCAAATCGAGTTAAACTGGAAGAAGGTGAGGGTGTTGTTGATGCTCTATGGCCCGCTAGGGATTCACGGAAAAAATTATGATGAATCGCAAAGGATGGCAAGGCTTTGAGTTACATTTGACATCGAAACACAACAAAGTTAGTCTTATTTGTGTGCGTGGACATTGTGATATTACAGTGAACGAGTTAGCTGATAAATTGGCAAATGAAGGCTCTGCAAGTATGCCACTAGGCCCTGAACCCTTTCTAGGTGTCAATTCCGCAACAATTCAACTATGGATTGATGTAAGGATGGTGAGCAGCTAAGTGCTTTCTGAAAGGACCAAATAGGAAAATAGCTACCTTTCTCCTAAAACTCAACAGAAAGGAAAGGAGAGTACTGGTGGGTGTAATCACAGGGCACAACGCCTGTAGTTCGCATATGGCTGTCATAGGGTCCCGATATGGCTATCCTGTCTTTAGGATGAGGACACTGCAGAGAATTTTCTCTGTAGCTGTCCGGCGTTTCCTAGAATCAGACTTAGGATGTTGGGTTGCGATATACTGAGTATGGATAAAATTCATACTCTTCCACTTCCGGATCTCTTAATATTCATCAATGAGTCCAAGAGATTTGTAGAAGAGTGACCTCAAACTAATTTATCCGTCTTATCACCCACTTTTTATCTTTTCTATCTCTCTATTCTTTTTACTGAAATCCATCCGGGTGTAGTACAATGGTCTCCTGACTGAGTGCTTGGACTTATCCCACCCCCACAAATTTAATCTAATCTAATCCATCTGACTGTCGCTCAAAACGGTAAATCGCTTATTCTGCATGTTGCTTTCTAAGCTGATCTCTGCGCATGGACAGACAGCATACACTTCCGCCTGGAAGTTACTGGGGGAAAACCCTCTTTGTTTTTCGGTCATATAATCCAGCGCCTATGTTTCGAGGTGTTCTCCAGCCATCTGTATACCTGTTTACGGTAGATTCTTGGAGTTTCCTTTCGAAAGCAAGTGAACTCCACTTACTTTAGCGTTCAATTCGATGCTGAACTTCTTCTCAAATTTAAAAACTGATATCATCAGTGGGTAGCTGGGCAAGTAGGAGCCGGAGGCTCGCCGATTTCATGTTCTTGGATGAGATTACTTTTCCTTTACCAAAATCTTTCTTAGTCATATTAAACAAGCGCTAAACATTAAAACAGCTCTTGGCTGGTTGCTGAAACGCTGTCTGCTCGAGCATCACCCCGATCGCAGTTGTAGGGTGGGTGCGTATCGCTCACGTGAGACTGAGTTAGTACTAGCCGTAATGTCGAGAGGACGGTCCTCGATACCCACGCGATCGCTCTTCATGTTATAATTGGTCCAATTATCATGCTGTATATCCGTCTCATGATTATTGGGCTACAACCCCAGGTTTTTCCCTGCTAAACGTGTGCAAACCATGAAAATTTGCGTTGGTTTGGTCAAGGTTGCGTCAGCGTGCCTTTTCCAGTTAAGCTTGGCATCCAGGATAATGCCAAGGTATTTAATTTCGCCAACCTTTCCAATAGTAACCCAGACTACATTGATTTCCTAGTAGGGCTCTTCACTTAATGAAGCAAATGTTGGCAAATGTTTTGGACGGGTTTAAGTTCAGGCTCACCTTAGCACAACATCTCTTTATCAGCTTTAGAACTCTTTGTATATGTCGCAAAGGGTATTGCAAGTGTATTCTCTACTCATAATAATTCTCTTCCATATAACGAACGCTTGACATTTTTTTATCTGCAGAAAATGCAAAAGATCGCCACCAAAAAAAAAACAAACATTTCAAAAATCAACGCAATTTTTTAACCACCTCAATAGGCTTGAAAACTAAATACTCATAATTTTCCGAAAATTCTGTTTAAAAAGTTTGAAGTTTGAATGAAAGTTTTAAGCTTTCAGTTGGTTGTTTCTATTAAACAAATGAAAATAAAATAAATAATAAATAAATGAATAGTGAAAACTTTCCCATATGTCGCGCTGTTTTTATTATGAACACAGGTGTTCAAGCATTGATCCCGTTTTTTTTTTAACCATTAGCGCCCACTTTGCACCTGTTGCTTGCAAGTTTTTGTTATAACTTTAGAATTGTCCCTAATAGCAAGAGATCGATGGGGAGAGACTGCGGCCTGTTTTGTTTTGCCGGCATCTGTTCAATCTATTTTTTATTTTTTCAATTACAATTGAGTCACACTTACAAATGATAGCACATGGGCATACATGGGCCCTAATTTTAGGTAATTGAGATGCAATAAATAACAACAAAAAATAATTATAACTTGTAGTTAAGTTTGGGGTAAAAATTAGTTAAAGGTATGGAATTTTTTTTTTTTTTTTTTCAAATAAGTCCCCAAAAAAAACCTTTATCAAGTTGTAAAATAAAGTCAATAAATAAAGTCAAAATCTCACTACTTAAGTGGAGACAATGCTGCTGAGCTTAGTTGAGGACATAAAGAAGTGACATAAAAATGTATTATTGCATAATACCAGCAAACGGTAAATGCTACTCAGTCAATTTTTGTTCTCCGCTCGCGAACAAGGCAGATGCTGCTGAAATGCCTCTGAAGCGAGAAATGTTAATCGGTGCTTGTTTAACATAACTGTTGTTAACATTTCTTAGCAACATACAAATAACATAGACGGTAGATGATTTAACAGAGAAGTGTTTAAAACGAAGAAAAATTGATGTCTGCTTAACATAACTGCTGTTAACATTTACATGCAAATAACATAATAGCACTTCGCCTATCGACTGCTGTTAACACATCTTAGCAACATACAAATAACATCGACGGTAGGTGATTTAACAGAAAAGTGTTTAAAATGAAGAAACGTTAATGTCTGTTTAACATAACTGCTGTTAACATTTCTTAACAACATACAAATAACATAGCCGAGAGGTGATTTAACAGAAAAGTGTTTAAAACGAAGAAAAATTGATGTCTGTTTAGCATAACTGCTGTTAACATATACATACAAATAACATAATAGCACTTCGACTACCGGAGTAACAGAAAAGTGTTTTACACGAACGAAAATTGCAGCAGGAAGTTAAAAAAATATGTTGCATATAGTTTATCTGTTGAAAGCTAACTAAAATGACTTACGCTGCTTAAACTTTGGTAAACTTTTTATTGAAAAATAATAAATAAGAATGCAAGCAATTGTTGTAGATAAGGAAATAATTAAAATGAGCAGAGATTTGAAATGGCTAAAAAAAAAATTAATAAAATAAAAAAATCGTACCTCGTGAAATTTGAAGTCATCTTTTTCATTGAACAAACCTTTTATGTATTTTTAAAAGTGTTTACATTCGATAGTTAAATAATGGCCGTTAATAGCTGCAGGTCAGCGTACGCAAACATAATTTTTTTTTACCTCACTGTTGACTGCCTCTTCCTACACTTCCCTCATCGTATATTGTTTTTACATTTTTGCATGCTTTCAATGCTTTCAATGAATGACGTTCATTAACCTGTTGCGATTGTTGACTTTGTTTTGACACGCTTCGATATGAATTGAAAACAATGGCGTAAAATAGGAAAAATGTGAAGCGTGCAAGATTATTGTAATATACACATACACACGCACACATGTATATGCAAATGCACATACATATATTACGACAAGTTTGAGTTAAAGTTCGAGGAAGCTATAAAACAAGTGTTGCGGAATGTAAAAGATTAAAAGTATGAGTAAAAATTGCAATTAAAATGATTTAACACAGCAACAAAACCGATTTTTTAGGTTAGATAAAAACATGCAAAAGCGCGCCTAATGCGAATGCCAATGAAACAGACGAATTGTGGGGATTTATTAGAAGAAAATTGCATGTTTTGAATTTTGGAGGATATCTTTTTGAACAAATAATCGTAGAGCAGTCATATTAATTTTTATAAAAAGGAAGCACTTTTCAGTTAATTATGCACCATCTCGCTCCTGAGTATAAAAAAAGAAAACTTTTCGCACTACTGCAGTGACTGCGACCTTCGGAGCATAGTAAAGAACAAGACACACTCTTTTAAGAAGAAGAAGAAGACTTACTAAACAATGACCCGCGTTTATGAAGACAAACTAAAGTCCAACAAAATGACGAAGTTTCGTAGAAAAAATTCAAAACATCTGCTACAAAACACCTGTCAGTGCAACGCTGAAGCTCTTTGTCTGCTATAGACTACAAGAGTTAGTGAAGTTGATCAAAACCTCTCCATGAATGTCACGGCCAGTGGTGAGCATGCACCAAAGTAGGAGAGAGCGTGACGCCTTTTGTTCTTATTTACTTTCGTACACAAACCAATGCAGTTATTCAAAGGCGCAGGCAATAAGAAAATATATCCAACAAAAAAATGTCCGTTGATTGGTATAGGAGTGTGATCTGTTAGTTTCTAACAACAATGAGAACTTACAAGATTGCAACAACCATGAGCTGTGCTCTTACAATAAATAAAAAAGAAAGAGAGGGGTGTTGTAGAGAAATTCGCTCATGAATAACAATAAGAATTAAAAACAATACAACAATAAAATTAATACAAATATTAATTCTGTTACAATAAATAAAAAAGAAAGAGAGTGGCGTTGTAGGGGAAATTCGCTCATGAATAACAATAAAAATTAACAGTATTCCAAGAATAAAATTAATACAAATATTAATTAAGTTACAATAAATACAAAAGAGAACAACGTTGTAGGGAAAATTCGCTCATGAATAACAATAACAACTAAAAACAATACAACAATAAAGTTAATACAAATATTAATTAGCAATAAAATAGCAATAAAAATTAAATACATTTCAACAATACAACAATAAAGTTAATACAAATATTAATTAGCAATAAAATAATAATAAAAATTAAATACATTTCAACAATATAACAATGAAATTAATACAAATATTATATCATTAAGTTAGCAAATCAACTGATTCTGTTAAATTCTCTGAAAGCTGGATGGCGATTCGCGGATATCGCCGCCTCTGTATTCATCCCATCGTGGTTAAAGACAAGACAAAAAACTTCTGTGGAAACCGCATCTACTGTGCAGCATGTGCCCTAATAACTGTCGCAATACTACCTTGATCAAAAAGTTCCCGGAACAACGCTAACGTTGACGTTCAAAGTCAACTTACGCACCAACCCATTCGGCTACGGCGCCCCTATTGGGGTAAATTTAAATAAATAAAAAAATTAATTAAATTCCTCAGCATAATTGGAACATTACGAAATCAAACGCAAATTTTACTTTTTTGCAAATAAAATTTCACGCATAACAGACATTTATTTATAATAAAACCAAAGGTAAACACAAACTGCATGCGATCGTAGAAAGCTGAAGAACGACAAAGTAGAGACGAAAAAGTACAACAAAGTATTCTACAAGAATTTTTTGGCAATAGTTGTAAGGAAATTGTGTTGTGGATTTGTCGGTATTTGCTGTCTTTTATTTTATTTAATTTTGTTTTTTTGCTGTTTAAATCGTGGGTGCAGGTGGGCGACAGGCGCCAACGTCTGGTGACACGAGAAATGTAGCACAACGGAAGCCAAATTACATGAAAAGTAGCAGGCGATCAATGTGGTATTTTTAGAGGCTTTTTAAATTAGGCGACGACGCGACAAAAGTCACACACACATTTTGCCAGCATGCGGAGAATCATTTGAACACGAAACTATGTAAACAAATGTGGGTCATCAAAAAGTGATGTAAATTTTTTTTCTTTTTATAAATTTTTTTTACGCTGAAATGATTATTTTTAAAGATTGAAAAAGTAAGGGGTGTTTTAACAAAGGATCATATTATTGATTAATAAAGCGTACAGATCTGAAAGTGAACGCGTGCAAAACGGAGTAGCGACGATCGCGCGTCTCTCCAGCCACATCACTGTTGGCGGTTACAATTTTGACCTGTAAAGGCTAACTGGTGAACTTAATTTTAATTGGTGTTCCTAATTTGATGCTTCCTAATTGGTTTTAATAGAATGTGGCACATCTTAGCAGTCGTACCTTCAAGCACATGCTCTTGAATGTGACATCCCGCACTTGTTTTTAATACAAAAAAAATTCTGTGGTTTAAAAAATCGTTGCTATGCGCATAATCCGAAAACAGCTCAGTCCCTTCAGGCGAATATATCATCAGAATTTTGTTTAAGATAGTCGCATAAACCATTAAGCAGTACCTGAAAGGAAGAGCCTGGCTGCATCGCCTATTTATACGAGTGCCATCTTGAAATCGTAAACCATAATTTTTAATTAGAAAGATTTATGTTTTCTAAAAAATTAAAAAATGAAACGAAATCAAATGATTGCTCATTTATTTAATTAATTTTGCTTTTTTTTTAAATTGAATTTGCAACACCCTTTACTTCCCCCACATAAATGGACAAAACGTTTCAAGAATTATTTACGAGCCCACCTGATGTTGCCGCCTCGAGAAATCATGTGATTAAAAAACTAAAAAACTAATTAATTCATTTTTTCTCAAGCCTTGTGTGACAAGAAATGCTGCTGTTGACATTAAAGGTGGACCATTTCCGGTGGAGATGCCGCTTCTACGAGGCAGGCGGAATTTCATTTCAGCCACAGAAGTATTTTCCCCTGCTTTCAACTAAAAACTGATCACAGACATACCTCAACTCAAAAAGCACATCGAAGTGCCATCGTTTATGGATGGTGAGAATATTTGGTTTTTTTTATATTTGAGTTTCAGTGCATTCGAAGCGAGAATTTTGCTGATTTATGTGTTCTGAGAGATGCAAATGGGCCCTTGTATTCTCAAACCAAATGGAAATCCAAATGCATGAATTGCATTCACGCAAGTTGAGCCTGTTAGGACAGGCACACCGGCTCTGAGCGGATTCTTTTTTCTATGCATGCATTCCAAACGGATTTAGCGGTGCAGGCAATTGGCTGTTCACACTCTTTTTTATTATTTATTGCGATAGTCAAAGGGGTAATACCTTCGAAACTAGTTGGGATTACTTTACAGATATGAGTAGAGGTCACAGTCACGGTGTATAGAAGGGAGAGGTCAGGCTACGAGAATGTCACACTTGTATTTCGGTCGCTTTTGAATACCTCCTTAATTAGTAGAGCAGATGTTAGTAGCGCTCACAGCTGACAGGAAATTTTATGGCTCATAAATTGGCTGGGATTTGGCATTATTGAGATGATTTCGTAGAGCAAATGAAGTGTTGGGGTTCCTTTTGCTACTTACACAGCTACAGTAAATTTTTGAAGAGGCGAACCTTAAGTCAGCTTATCCCACTGCCAAAGCTCTTCGGAGAACGAAGATGTGAAATTATCTCAA
Source organism: Anastrepha obliqua (assembly GCF_027943255.1). NCBI lineage: Eukaryota > Metazoa > Arthropoda > Insecta > Diptera > Tephritidae > Anastrepha > Anastrepha obliqua. The sequence goes on along the minus strand of NC_072892.1, from coordinate 155,437,146 downwards.
CATCTATTCCACAGCTTAGTCTGCTTTCACGAGGTATATGCTTCTGTGTTTCTGAAGTGCCATAGGCGGTGGGTTATATTCTTCTTCTTTCACAGCATTACAACGCGGGTGTGTCAAAGCTACCTTCACAATGCTCTTCCAAAGCGGTCGATCCGGAGCTTTTGCTTCGTAGTTATGTATTCTCAAATCCTTGAGTTTGTTTTCCACAGCGTCTATCCATCGGTTCCTCGGTCTACCTTTGGGCTTTACGCCCTTTAGCTTTTCTGTCATGGATGAGTTGTATTAGCCTTTTGCAAAACTTCGAATGTAAAAGGTGACTCTCTAATTTAAACGCGGCAAATTCCATGTCTGTATCATCTTTGGCTATTAGGCCACGCAAGCGTCATTTTAACAACTAGAAGGGAATTTCCGATTTTCAGAATAACTGAGACCGCAGAAACGTTAAGAATATTCCAGAAGGCTTTTGACGACCCGGTTTTGTTAAAAAAAAATGTATAAATGGTACAAATATATTCAAGAAGACAGCAGAAGTCTAGAACAAAGTTGGTGGTCAAAACCATGCACAGTGCAACGAGACTTCGGTGCTCAAAAATCAGCGATTCACGGTCTCATTGATATGGTTGTCAAATCGACCTCAGATGCGTTCCTAATAACATTCAATCTCTTAGAAAAAGAGCCTCGTGTGAGATGATTTTTCACTAAAAGACAAAGACCTCGATGGCTCTCACATGGGGTTTTTTGCTCATTCTCTTTTTAAGAAGTCTTTGAAAATCTTCATGCATTTACACGCTGACTTTTTGCATGCGGCTATGCTTGTGTGTTTTTGCTTTGATCATTCGTTCGTTTAGCGCGAGTCTAAAGTACACTTGAATAAAAATAGCAAAATGTGAATGCGATGAAAGCAAAATGCCAAAAAAACAACTCGATTTCGCATGCGTACCCCGAAGACTCGAGTAATTGGCTCAAAGTTGCTTCAAAGAAGTATGAAATCTATGCTTACAACCTCGAAAGAATCGACCATCCATGCGTACATTCCATTAAAGATAAAGCAAAACACACACAAATTTGATTTCTTTGTTAAACGTGATGCAATGCACTATGAAATCCTTACAACTGGCCTTTTTTAAAACCTTCGGTTGAGCACCCGGGTCTGGCCTTTTTCGTCCTGTTCGAGGATCCTGTTTAAAAGGTTATATCCATAGGTAGGTAGGTAGGTAGGTAAGATGGCAAGAGTACCCCAGGTATACCACAAGTAACACTTACGTGCCGTTTTGATACCATAAAGTGGACCACTACCTGTGAAAGGATTAAGGGAGGAGATAAAACCGTCTACAGCCATCCAGTGCTGTTGATGTAGCGGAGGAGAGAAAAGGGATCTAGGCTGGAGAATTTCATCAAGTCATCCCCAAAGGGGACGCTGAGGAATCTCAAGCGTCTAGCCGCCAAAGCCGGACATCTGCAGAGAAAGTGTTCCACAGTCTCTTTCTCTGCAGGATCCCCACAGCTTCTGCAATGGGGGTTGTACGGAATTCCAAGCTTCTCCGCATGAGTGCCGATCACCCAATGGCCAGTGATCACCGCAATTAATTATTACAATAGAAATATATTAAATTGACGTCCAAAGTCGAAAAAGTCTGGCCAAAGTTTCGAATGCCCAACGGAGGATTAATTTGGAATATTGCGCATGGCTTTCGTGGCTTTACGCTGGAAAGAAGCGCGACTGGCAGGACAACTCTTGTGTGCGATATACCTTATGATCAGAAGGTATCGGGAATGTTTAAATAAAACCAAACAGAGTTAAATTTTCAGGCAAATTTACTTTATCTCCTTCAAAATATGACCCGTCTGAAGCAACACACATGTGCCAACGTTTAACCCAGTCCTCCATGCACCCCCCCCCTTCAGCTCCATCGTCGCATTCTCTTTGATCTCCTCAATCGACTGAAATCTCCTTCCACGAAGTGGTAACTTCAACTTGGGAAACAAAAAAAAAGTCGCACGGGGGTGAATACGGTGCTTGCACGATGGTATTTACTTGGTGTTTGGTCAAATAATCCAGCACAATTTGGGCCCGGTGAAATGGCGCGTTATCATCATGCAAAATCCAAGAATTTCCACATTTCCGGCGCACAGCATCTCTTACTATAAACGCTTCAAACGGTCTTCATTGACTGTCTGGCTCGATGGAAGGTACTTCTGGTGCACTACGCCTTCGGTTCGTTTAAATTAAACATATATACATATATACAGCGTTTGATTGAAAAGTAATGAGTCTTATTTTTTTAAGCAGTTTCATTAAACCTTTTGGCTTATACAACTAATATTCTTCAAAATAGGACCCTTGAGAGTCAATACACCGCTGGTAGCGGTCCTTCCACTGCATCCGCCGGAATCACGTTCAATTCGGCTGTCATAGTTTTGGAGTCGAAACGCCTCCCAAGAAGAAGTTCGGAGGGAACAGGTCTGGACTGTAGGGAGGGTGGGGAAGCACCGGAACCCCCATCTTGGCCGATGCAGAAGTGCAGAGGAAGGCGGTGTGCGCCGGCGCATTGTCGTGATGAAGGGTCCAATTGTTGACGAGGTCGGGCCAAACCCGGGCTACTCGGTTTTTCAGCCGAAGGAGCACTTCTTTGTAAAATGCCGTCTTTACAGTGCTTCCTGGAGGTACAAACTCCTTGTGGACGATGCCTCGAGAGTCCAGAGCTTCCAGAGCGCTGTTCGTCTTCGACGTCCTCCCGGCCTTCCTTGAACGACTTGTGCCACCGTTTTACCTGGGCACTGCACAGAGGTTGGTCCCCGTAAGCCTCCTTGAGTAGCTCAATGGTTTCGGTACTCGTTTTGTTTAGTTTTACGCAAAATTGGATCGAGTAACGTTGCTCCAACGATCGCTGCATTTTCGCCACTGCAAAATCCTAACACACTTTTAAAAAAGCTTTCACGCGTGGAGCGATGTTGACTGCACCGCTGTTGCCAGCGAACTGGGACGGTTTCTAGTGGAAGGGGAAGGTCCAACGATCATTTTCCCCCACCAGGCGATTCGGTTTATCGCTTGGCAGACGCTCCGCGCGGGAAGGCTAATTACTTTTCAATCAAACCCTGTATAATTGGCGTTTACACCCTTTTTTGGGTGCTTAGCCGAGCTCCTCTTCTTGTTTGTGGTGGGCGTGCGTCTTATGTTGTTTCACAATTTTTTTTCATGAGGAGCTTTCTCATAACGGAAATACACTCGGAGGTTTGCCAGCCGAAGGGCGACCACTATTAGAAAAACAACTTTTTCTTCATTTTTGTGTTTCACAGAGATTCGAACCTACGGTCTCTCTGAATTACGCACCAACCCATTCGACTACGATGGCCGGTGAAAAATTTAATTAATTTTATTTACCGTTTCATACACACGCACACACACGCAGTACTTATTTAAATATTTTCACTCGACTGTCACAATCACGATTATTCAATTTCGCTGCCGCCTCACAGCCCATCATCAATCACAATGACAATCCTACGATATTGAAATTTCATTAAAGAGTAATTAAAAATTAATTTCATGTTGATATAGAAAATGAATGATTCGAACGTTAAATAAATAAGAAAAAGGTTGTGAAATTATGAAAATAATTTTTCAACTGAAAGAGTGATTACGATTTATGGCAGGCAATGATGGAGATCGAACGAAGAATTTTTCGCTTAATATTTATGATAATTGCGAAAACGTTTAAACATTCACCCACTTTGTCTGAAACAGAAGGCGTCAAGGAACTTCATCGTCAATCGCTCCTCCACAGGGAGCTGCAAACGGAAGCTAATGAAGCAGCAAGCAAAAAAAAAAAAATCAAAAGTACAGGTACAACGCTTCAAGCAATCGGCGCGCACAGCTGCCTATACAGCAGACGACGATACACAGCAAACACGCGCGTTACACGTTAACTACACAACTGACTCTAGAAAAAAAAGTAGAGCGATTTGTAAATCGAACAGCAAAAAATCATGCACGAGAATATATGAACGGCAATGTCAAATTAGTGGAGGAATTTTTTGAAAAAAAAAAAAAAAAAAAAAATTTTTTTTGTTATTTTATTTCATTTATTTTTTGTGTCGTATTATTGTGCTATTCTATACAAAATTCAATTTTTTACAATTTAAATTTACTAAACAATTTTTGTAAATTTTTATTTTTTTTTTCGTTAACCTTAATGAGGCAAACGGTACCACGCGGCACGTACAAGCGCGCGTAGCGTATCACAAAGCGCTCACAAATCACAAAATCGACTGAAGTTAACGATTCCTTGTAATCAAACATTTAAAATAAGTTTGTTTAAAATGCCCATATTGTACGAGTAGTAGAATATAGCGCCGACATACATATTATACATACATACAAATATACATTTCGATATGCTATTGCGACTGACTGGGCCACCTATCACCCGCTGCATGTTGGCATGTGTGTGAGGAGGTGGGCAGTAAATACTCGAGTAGCGAAAGTATTTTTGTATTTGTACTACCTTCTCGTGTGTTTGTGTGTGTATAACATAATATAGGCGAAAATGTGTGAAAATTGTTTTTGTTCGTGCATTTTTTTTTAATTTTGTAGCTGTCGTTGTTTTGTTAAGCTTCCTGAAATGCATGAGTTAAATATTTATGCATGTATTTATATTTAGATATGTAGATTTATATGTATGTATGTATGTATGTAGGTGCGATTTGTAAAGCGAAATTAAGCAGTGTGAAATACCGAAATGGAGACATGTCAGAAATGTTGGAAGCCAGTCCACAAGTAGCAACAATTGAGTACGAGCCTATCTATTTCGTGGGTTTGGTTATTAGAAGTGGTGCCGGATAGACGATAATTTGGGCTTTGTTTGTAATTTTGCGCCCCATCTATTGGAAGCGCTTTTGAGAAGCTTTTTTCTAATACACATAAGAAATTAGAAAAAAAAACGATAACTACAAAGGATATGTGCGAATTGGGACTAACTGGATTTATGAATGAGAGCTAAGATGTCTAAAACTTAACCTCCCGAAAGCAGGACAGCTGAGAAGAGATCCTTCTTATGCTTCCTTATGTATGGGACCACCACTGTCACTTCAGTAGCATATCCCAAAATTTGACGGGCAACAACAACATTCTGACTTTATTGCACCAGACCATAATCCCTGCATCAACTGCAGGAAGGAGGAGGAGTCCGATTCTCTTTCTCTTTCTTGATTGGCGCGATAACCTTTTATGCGATTTTGGCTGAGTTTAACAAAGCGCGCCAGTTATTTCTTTCTTATGCCAACTGGCGCTAGTTCGAAACATCGAAACAAGGGGTGCCAAGTCCGTCTCCACATGAACTTTCCAAAGCAGAGAATGCCTTCCTTTTCCTCTGCTACCATCAGAGGGAACCGCATCAAATACTTCCAACGTAGCCGCTAGGTTGAATATTTATTTGTCTACGTCGTTCTACAGCTCATACAGCTTATCGTTCCATCGCATACAATACTCGCCGTCACCAACGAGCAAAGGACAAAAAATCTTGCGCAGAATCTTTCTCTGAAACACTCCGAGGGACGCGCCATCAGACGTTGTCATCGTCCAAGCTTCTGCGCCATACGTTAGGACGGGCATGATGAGAGCCTTATAGAGTGCTAGTTTTGTTCGTCGAGAGAGGACTTTACTAATCCGATTACCACCACTAAGTGGTAGGATTTTGTTGGTCCCAGATGCTATGGTTTACCACAAAAAATCGACACGGCAGGTTAATATTCCCAACCAGCGCCGCCTGAGTTGACTCGATGCCCACCTGTCCGAGGACAAACAACTCCCACGTGGAAGTTACCCACTTGTCGTGTGATTACTTGCAAAATCATGGATACCTGGTACGCATATTAGCTTGATAATGGCATATTCTGTGGCGGTCGAAAGGTGTGTCAGTCATTCCACCGACCATCTTCGGACCTACCCATCAAAGAGCCTAGCACCTTGATATCCGTTTGGCTGTCAAATAAATAACAAAAATGTATTTCTTTACACCACATGACTCTTACACCAGCAGACAATTAGCTACCTCCCTACAGTGATCTGGAAGCCTAATTTACACTTGATGGAGAATTCGTCGTCTCATACTAGTCTATGAACTTTTCCACACAATTTCGGACCATCGCACAGATTTACAGGTACTCGTCTTCATTTGTTACACTTCGTTCAATCCCCCTTTAGGGAATGTGGGTGAAGAACGATCCATTTGAAATCAACGTAGTTTACACTGCTGAATCCTTGAGAAAATGAACTCATAGAGCAATTATGTAAGGATTAACCCACAGTGCAAGTCTCTTAGCCTAATGGTGGCACGAATAGTGGACAGTTTTTTCCTCACAACATGGCGTTGAGCGCAAAAAAGGGTAGATTTATACAAAGTTTTCTACTGATTCCAATTAGGGATGCACATTGCAATTCCTCCAGATCCCAACTCACGAAATATACTCTAGTAAATTTCGCTAAGCAAGATTTTTATTCAACATTTTTGGTTTTATTTTAGTTTCATATAGTCGAAATGTAAAATCTTAGGCGCAGGCGAAGTGGGGGTGGGGTAGTTAGAAGTATGAATTGTTGCGGTTGCGTTAACCGCTTTATGCTGCTAATAAAGTGCATCAGATTTTTAATGTCAAGACCTGCTATATCAGCAGGCGTAACAAAAAAGTAAGAGCCAAGATGCCTAAATCTTAGCACCGCGATAGCAGGGCAGTTAAGGATTGAAGATGATTCCACCTCATCTTCCTACGCAACAATGAGATAGTCGATCAACAAAAATATTCACAAGTACGAAAAATGTGTGCGTAACAGTCAAGGCTCGGTTCGATACCGCTCCTGTCACGATCAGTCTCAAAGAAAATTTAGTTTAAGCGAAATCGAACGCTATTCCGCTCTTAGTGAATTTGATAGAAACGCTGTGTGTGTGACGTCAAACTAGTCCAGTTGATGATTTTGAACATACAAGTTTATTCTGTATGTGAAAGCAAAACACAAAAATCGAGAAAATTCGCTACTAGAGAGTAACTATTCTCACTATTTTCAATGCTGCCAACTCTTTTTGGAGAGAGTTTCATGAGACTGGCTTTTCTTGCTTCAGGAGGGCTTCGGTTGACTCAACTTTGCAAATTCTCTTTTGTTGCTGCCCGTCGTGTTCACACTCGGCTCTCCTTTGCTTGCACTTATTTAGTTTCTGGTCTACAATCAACAGCAACATTGAGAAGAAAGAGAAATCAAAGGGTTTTGACAAAGCGTGAGCATCACAAGTAACGAGTTGAAGCAACAAATGTTTGTCTCTATGACGGGGGTCTTACTAATACCCATTAAGTGTTTGCAGGCATACGTAATTTTTTACAGCTCCTTTCCAGTGCTACCAACAAATGTTTATTTGTGTCAGTTGCTTCATGTATTCACCACTTGCTAGCCAACACTTGGTGAATCGAATGTAATTTCTTATGTAATTTCTTCTTCTTCTTGCATTCTTATTTGCGTTTTCAAATTTCTGCGAAAGGGTGACACTTAAAAATTATTCCTCTCTCTGCGCAATCTTGGTTGGAGTGCAGTAGTGAAGATGGTAGAACCGTGATCGGTTTTATGAGGTTCAGCGGTTCAGAATAGAAACATTCCATGGTAATTATAGTACGAGGACAATTTTTAACAATTTATTTGTTTCTTATTTAATTTTAATAATTTTTTAATGAAAATATAGTTGATTCTCCTCCAAAAAACATAGAAATTTAAGTCTCAAACTTCGAATTAAATGAAAGAAAATTTCAATTAAAAGAACTTCATAGCATTTGTTAGCAAAATTTCACATTTTTATTCTAAGTTTTAGAAAATTTTCGAGTCTCAAGCAAGGCGCATTCATTGAAGGTGGTGGCACTAGACCAACAACAAAAATTTGTACGTTTGATTATCACGGCAAAGTATCGGCAAAGACAAATAATGAATTCGCCTTGTTTCATTCTTCGCTGACAGCCATATGGACACGGCGAAAAAACAGCACATCAGCTGATTTACCGATACCATCTCAATAGATTCGCCTTGGTCTAAAGATCTGTATTAAAATTTAACATAAATTCAAAATTAATAAACTTCAAACATGTTTTAGCAAAACGTCACACTTTTAATCAGAACTTTTCGAAAAACTTCGAGTCTGAAGCCTTGAATTAAAATTTAAAAAATTCAAAGTAAAAAAACCTCAATCATTTTTTAGCAGAACGTCAGATGTTTTAATCGAAATTTTTCGACAAATTTGGAGTCTGAAGCTTTGAATTAAAATTTAAAATAAATGCAAAGTTAAAAAATTTCAAAATTTGTTTAGCAAAACGTTACATTTTTTTAAACAGAATTTGTAGAAAAATTTCGAGTCTGCAGCTTTGAATTAAAGTTAAAAAAATTCCAAGAAAAAAAACTTCAAACATTTTTTAGCAAAACATCACATATTTTAATTAGAATTTTTAGAAATATTTAAATTATTTCTTAATAAAGTGCAAGTTTGAGTTAGGTACAAAATTGGGTTAATTTTAAAAAAGTTGTTTGCTTACGACGAGCAAATGATTTTATAAAATATTTTATGATGATTTTACAAAACTTTTTAAATGTGGCAACGCTTCGATATTCCAGTTAATTTATGATAGATAATTCAGATTTTGACGACAAGACAAAGCCTGATAGATAAGTTGATCATCAGGCTTACCAATACACTGAAAGACGTGTCAATAGGATGTTGACTTGCAAGTTTGTTGCCTGCCAGTAAATATTTTCAGCGCTTGGCATGTGACACGACTTGCGGGGACTTTCTAATGCAAGCGGACGACGGCGTAGTAACGGCAACAGCGACAACAATTTCACAATTCCTGTCACTTCCATTTATTACTGTGCAAAAATAATTAACATTCGGCAAAGCCAACTGAATTGGAATGAATAGTTGCAGTTGGAGCCAATGGCAAGCGGTTTCACATTTACGCGTAAAATCCGAGCGTGAAAATTTTACTGTTTATGTTTACACTCACTTTAGCAAAATACGTATTTTTGTTACTGTTTTTTCAAGGCAAACACGTAAATAGTACCAATTTTTTGCTTCTTTTTGTCTTCATTAGCAGAGCTGTTGCGAATATGTAGTTGCCAAGCACATACAGGCACACATACATACGTACGATGTGTTGACGTATTTAGTAGGAGTTGTGCTACACGGCGCGACTACGCGAGCAGCAAGAGGATCAAGTCAAATGATCAATTAGACTAAAATTGAATTTTGTGGTGTATAAACGTGAATTAGCAGTGTTAAAAAAAGCGGTACAGAGTCGGCAACCCAACCGATTTGCAAATGTGTTCGCTACAAATACTGCAGCCAATATTGGTGTGATTGGGGGGATGGTTGGTGTTAAGGGCGCGATTGTGTGTGTGCAGAATTGTTTTTGGCGCCAGCAGAGCGTTAGATCAATATTAAAATATCGACCGCTGCTAACCAACCACCACCAAACCAACACACAACTCCGAGATTTACGATTTCGAACGTTATTAATGACCTGTGAAAATTTTTATACTTTCGCACTCACACTTGACTTCGATACACGATTCACGTCAGCCACTTCGATATTGTTTACTTTTCAATATTATAAACTAAACACACGAGTTTAATACGTTTTTTTATTTGAATGAGCCAATAATAAAAGCCGAAATATATATTTTGAGTGTTTTTGTTTATTATTCGCACTTTGAAATGTTCACGCTTCACTGGGTTGTATGAAGAATTGCGCTAATTAAAATTCACGTGCATCTACGACATCGCAGCAGCCAAGAGCTAAATGCAGAAATAGCCAAAAAGTTGCTTTTATCAGCGCTTTAAATACAACGATCAGGCAGCGAGCCAGCGAAACACAGCCAACATCACCACAAGCACAGCGATCGATGGTAAATAATGTGCGGTAGACGCGCGTAGCCAAGAACCTAAAGAAACCGCACCGCTTTAAATGAGCATTAACCCTTTAACGGTTATGGGACACATTTGCAGCAGCCACAAAAATATCCGTGAAGTTCTCAATGTGTGGGACTTTTGGTTGGTTTATATTTTTGCAAAAGGTTCTATAAGGTTCTTGGAAAAATTTTATGAATGGATCTTAAATTATACAATTGTTAACTTATCTGTATAGTATTGTAGACCAAAATTATAAAAATTAAAAAAAAAATAGCAAATAAATAGAAAAATAAATAAATATGTATGTATAACAAATGTAATAAAGTAAAGAAAATAAAAATAAATAAATGTAGAAATAAAATTAAAAAAAACAAATAATAAAAAATAAATAGAAAGAAAAAATTAATAAATAAAAAAATACAAAAAGAATAAAAAATTAATAATAACAAAATTAAATAAAAAATTATAAAAAATAAATACAAGATACAATGAAAATACAATAAAAAATAAATAACTAAAAATAAATAAATAATATAATAATAAAAAATAAAAAAAAATGAAAACAAAAATAAAAACAAATAAATAAATAATAAAAACTTAAGAAACAATAAAATTAAATAAATAAAAAATAATAAACAAATAAATAAAAAATAATAAATAAAACAAATTAATAATAAATAAGAAATTATAAAAAATAAATACAAGATAATAAAAAATAAATGAATAAAAAATTAGAAAAAATAAATACAAGATAACAAGAAATAAATAAAAATAAATAAGTACATAATTAAATAAATAAATAAAAAAATAAATTAGAAAATTAAATAAGTAAATAAAAAAATAATAAATGAAGAAAAAATATAGAAATTAAAAACGTAAACTAAATAAATATATATAAGAAAAAAAAACAAAATAAATAAATAAATACATATATAAAAAAAACCAAGTAAAAAAAACTAAAAAATGAAACAAAAAAATTAAAACTAGAACAGTTGGAAACACGAAAAAATGAGTAGTTGTCTTTTCTTTGCCAGTCTAAATGACTACCAATACAGGGTGTAATCGACAATTGTATATATTGGGTTGGCAACCAGGTAGGCAGGTATGTAAAATGGTTGAAGTGCACCTGGCTATCGAAAAAAGGAGCTCCCAATGACCTTAGTCGTCTAGCTGCCAAACCCGGACATTTACAGAAAAAATGCTCAACAGTCTCCTCTCTGAAAGGTTCTCACAGCTTCTGTAATGGGGGTTAAATGGTAACCCTAGTTTTTCCGCGTGTGTGCCCATCGCCAAGTGACCGGTAGACACAGCTACGAGTTTGAAAATTGAATGGCGAGGAGTCCCAAGAACTTTCTGAGTCTTTCGTATATCGTATTGGGGTTAAAGGGTTTTCGAAATAGCACATGAAGAAATGTTTTTATTAATTTTGGTTTCACCGAGTTTCGAACCAACGTTCTCTCTGTGAATTCCGAATGGCAATCACGCACCAACCCATTCGGCTACGGCGACCGCCTTAACATGAAGAAATGGAGCTTCATCTTTTCTGCGCTTTCCAGAAAAACAAATTGTGCAGTCCCCCTTTAACAACTGTCAAGGAGTGAATTGGCAACTAAGTAATTGCGAATTTTTTTTAGAAAATCAAAGAAAATTTTTTCATGGAACTAAATAATTTTATTCTGTAATGTATTGCCCATTTCGACCAATGACCTTTTGCCATCTTTCGGGCATCATCATAATCCCACGTCCATAAAACTTCTGGTTTTTATTAGCAAAAAACTGAATCAGGTACGATTTGACTTCATCATCATTATTGAATTTTTTACCATTCAAGGAATTTTGTAAAGATCGAAACAAAAAGTAATCAGATGGTGCAGGGTCAAGACTATATGGTGGATGTGGCAAAACATCCCAACCAAGCTCCAATAATTTTTGCCGGGTGGCCAGAGATGTGTGTGGCCTTGCATTGTCATGATGGAATAGAATATTTTTTCGATTTGTCAATTCGGGCCGCTTTTCTTCAACTGCATTGTTTAATTTCCTTAGCAGTTCAATGTAGACATCAGAATTGATCCTTCTGTTGGGTGGTAAGAGTTCAAAGTAGACAATTCCTTTGTAATCCCACCAAACTGATAACAAAACCTTCTTTTGATGAATATCAGCTTTCGATGTGGTTTGAGTTGATTCACCTGGCCTGCTCCACGATCTCTTCCGCTTGATATTGTTGTAAACGATCCATTTTTCAGCGCCAGTTATCAGTCGTTTCAAAAATGGATCATTTTCAAATCGCGTTTCTTTAGCAAATCGCAGCTGTTAATGCATTTGTTTCAGTTCGTGAGGAGCCCATGTATCGGGTTTTGGAACATAGCCAAATTGCTTTAAGTGATTTTCACATGAAGCTTCTCTGCAATCTCACGTGTTGTACTGTGACGATCCGAATCGATCATTGCTTTGATTAGAGCGTCATCAACTTCAACAGGACGACCAGAACGTTTTTCATCTTTGAGTGAAAAATCACCAGAACGAAATTTGGCAACCCAAAGGTAAATTTTGACACTGCCGTGCTTTTAAGGCTTCGTCACCATAAACAGCACATAACTTTTTATGACCTCACGATGCGGTTTTCCCTTTGCGGAAATAAATAAGCAAAATATGACGAAAATGTTCTTTTTGATTTTCCATTTTTCAACGAACGCCAAATGAAAACTACGCAACCGATCAAAAAACTTTCTTTACTGATTAACGGCTGAATTGCCAACTATCAAACAACAAAATGAACATTTGAACTACGTCTGCAACCCTAAAAATTCAACTGAAGCCATTTATGAGTGAAGCCCCCAATTACTTAGTTGCCAACCCAATATATATATTTTTTACTTTTATCTAATACTTTTTCGAGCTTGCAGGCGCCGTTGAAGGGTTAAAAGCGGCTCAGTCCTATTTATTTCTCTCATAAAGGGACGCTAAATTTCTGTGCAAATTTATGGAAATTATTGCGCGTGGCAGTTCAAAATAGATCAGATACGATCAGTATTGAAACGATCGCATATTTGTATGAGCGGCGCGAAAATTAAAATACTAAGTCAATAAGCATCGCTGACGCTTTGCTCTCAGGCTACATCAGCAATGAACTAAATTATTATTTGAGGCAATAAAATATCTACGTTTATATTCGACTACTTAAACATACAAACGCTCATGCGCAGCAATGTGGTCTTAATTGAACGCATCATACACCGGCACATACACATACACGTACACACACGCAACTGCACAAATGGCGGTTGGCAATGGCAGCGATGCCATGGCCTGCGTCTGTTGGTCTACAAATTTGAGGTGTTGCTGATCGCTGTCTTTAAACACTTTTCGCACTTAAGCTAGATGTATGTGTGTATGTGTATTTGTGTGTGGGTGTGTATGTGTGTGTGTAGATAGCCGCAGAAATTTTAATTAAATTGTTTACCTTTCGAATAATTGCAAAAATAGAATAAGCAAAGGTAACAAATAATTTGAATTTTTGTTTTTTGGTTTGCGGTTGGAAGGATATTCGCACGGCCGTTGAAAATATTTGTTGATCGCAAAAATGTTAGTTCCTGCAAATAATTTCGTGTTGCACGATGCGTTTGTGTGACGTTAGTCATTGATTGTCATTGGAGCTTGAAGATGTCGTTACACTTTGTGCCGAATTTGAAGGCTCGCTAGCGGAAACGTTTTCGTAATGTGGTTTAGTTAATTGGTTTTTAATTAAATACGCTAATTGTTTTAGTACCTAATGAAAATGATTACAAACCAAAATAGAGCATACATTTTTATGTATTCACTTTTTGTAATTTCTAGGCATTCTTGAAAATGTATTCGATTAAGTGTCAGCTTGCGAAGTAAATTGTGCGCAAAACGGAAGAAAATTAGCAGTAGTCGCACAATGCCATGACAAAAGCTTTAAATAGTCCAAAAAAGTCAGTAACTCATGCACGGTATATACCTTTGAAATCAGACTTTTTTTCAATTTCAAACGTTTATTAACAAAAAATGGTTACAAATTTAATCTTCAAAATAATAGCCATCGCTAGCGACACATTTTTCCCATCTCTCAGGCAATTTGCAGATGTCGCGCCAAACAAATTGGCCGTCTTTAGCCGCAAGCCAATCATCGAGCCATTTTTTGGCTTCTTCGTGAGAATTGAAGCGCTGCTCGGAAAGTGCGTGCCCCATCGATGCAAACATCGAATGATAATCGGAAGGCGCCAAGTCTGGTGAGTAAGCCGCATGCACCAGCGGTCCCCAATCGTACGTCTCCACCAATTCCCGGGTCGCTCTTGTTCGATGTGGCGGTGTATTATCATCAAGAAAAATTACTCGGCATATTCTGGGCGTTTTCGGTGTATAGCGCTGTTCAAATCGGCCAATTGTCGTTGGTAGCGTGCACCCCGTCAACTGTTTTACCTGGTTTTAATAGCTCGTACCAAATCATATCACGCTGATCCCAGAAAACACACAGCATTGCCTTGCGGCCGAAGCGATTTGGTTTGGCCGTTTTTTTTGGCTTGTAGCCGGGCGGACCATACGATCGTTTACGCCTGGGATTGGAGAAATACACCCATTTTTCATCACCCGTAACGATTCGATACAAAAAAGACTTCCTTTTGAACCGGGAGAGCAGCATTTCACAAGTGGTGTTTCGATGTCCGCAAATCGTAGTTTGAAGGCATGCAATTCGACATTTTTAAGAGCGACAAAAATGCATTGTTGTATGAAACGTAACAAACAATGAACTGATTGTTGACAGATGACAGACGAAAAACAAGGCATTCGGAAGGGTTTAAAAATACTCCTAACGACATCTACGGACTAATAGCTGAAAGTCCCGTTTCATTGGTATAGACCGTTGAATGAAGTCGGCTGAACAGAGGTCTGGGAGTGGAAGAAAAAAAAAGGATTTTTCTCGCAGTCACAAGCCAAAGAAGTGGTGTCATTATTTCGAAAGAACTTTGCCTTTCACTTCGAGATGCTGCGAAACAGACCCATATATCCAAAAGTTACGTCAAAAAATGTGAGCCGTCATGGGACGCCTGGCAGATGTGAAACATTTTAAATATTTTCCTCTGTGACTTCAGTAATAGTTATATTCGATGTTTCCTCTGCCGGTATTACTGTGACGATTGGTCGATGATAACTAAAGTACGTTACAACAGTATTGGATGAAATATTATCAAGATATCTCACAAATACAGCATCTATTGTTGTTCCATATTTGGTAGTAGATTCTCTTGGATTGTTGTTGATTTGCAATTGGAATTCTTTTTGAAGTGTGCTTTGAGTGCTGAATTTTTTTTGATTTTTCAGGTGGCGCAAAATTAATCATCCAGTTTTGTATTTGAAAATTATTAAATAAAATTAAAAAAAAAAAAAAAAAATATATTAAATAAAAAAATGACTTTGAGTGATGAAATTTTTTGACCTTTCTGGTGGCGCAAAATTAATTATGCAGTTTTGTGTTTGAAAATTATTAAATAAAATTAAAAAAAAATTAAATAAAAAATGACTTTGCGTGATGAAATTTTTTGACCTTTCTGGTGGTGCAAAATTAATTATCCAGTTTTGTATTACGTCAGTATAAGTTTTTTATTTGAAGCGTAAACAACAATATTTTTACCACACTTGAAAATGTCGAATTTCGTGCCAAATAATGTGTTTTTGCGGGGAATTCTTTAATATGAAGAAAAAAGCAGCCGAAAGTCATCGTATCTTGGTGGAAGTTTATGGTGAGCATGCTCTAGCTGAGCGAACGTGCCAGAAGTGGTTTGCACGCTTTAAAAGTGGTGATTTTGGCCGCGCCGCCAAAGTTCATGGATACCGAATTGGAGGAATTGCTCGATCAAGATCCGGCTCAAACGCAAGACGAGGTTGCAAAAACTTTGGGAGTTGATCAATTAACCATTTTCAAACGTTTAAAAGCCATGGGAATGATCCGAAATTCAAATTTCGAAAAAAACCGCACGAACTTATTCATAGACCTAATATTTGAAAATTATTAAATAAAATTAAAAAAATATTAAATAAAAAAATGATTTTGAGTGATGGAATTTTTGAATTTTCAGGAGGCGCAAAATTAATCATCCAGATTTGTATTTGAAAATTATTAAATAAAATTAAAAAAGTAATAAATAAAGAAATTATATTGAGTGATGACTTTTAACCTTTACGCCCGCCATTGCTTGTCTGTTTTTATACAGCAACTCTACACTTCACAAATTTCAATTATGATTGACGTACGGCACTATTTGTAAAAAATATAAATAATCCGATAGCATGATTAATTTTGTGTCACTTTGTATGATAATCAAAATGTGTCTTTAAAATATGCCTTCCTCCATAGGCTTAAACTTTTTATTTAATTTCAACTTTTGCTCATTACGAGCAGGCATATCTCGAATTTGCTATTAAATAGGTTTGAACTTTTCATTTCGAATTAATAAAGCAATAAATTTGGCATTGCAAAAAAGTTTCACTTGATTTAAATAATTGAGTAATGAAACTTCTGGCATTGCAAAATAGTTCCACTTGATTTAAATAATTGAGTAATGAAACTTCTGTCTGCTGTGGCTCTGCTTTCTGTGACCTTTTGATATTTTTCAACTCAAACACTGACCTTCGTCATTTCTTCGCACAGAGAGCACGCCTCAAAGGTGCCCATTCTAGCCAGCCTTCCAGTTTCCCATGAATTCTCTGTAATCGAATTCCTATTATCTACATAGCAAATTACCGAACACATTCAAAAACACATAACGCACCAACATTTACTAAGCACTCACGAGCATCCAACTTGCCGCTCTTTAGCAACTCTACATTTGTCTCTCTAACATGGCACACATACTAACACACTTTAACCCACATCATTTGTGAGTTGTTCCTTTGAAATTGGCTTAGCACTTCTCATACTACTACACACGGCAAGCGTCGCCACGCCAACGATTCGGTTTACAAGTGAGCCAATAGATGTTTAACATCAACAGGTGCGCAAAAGTGAAGCTTACGATCATATGAGCCCTTGATCTTGAAACTGATATAAGCCAAAAATTTTAAAAATCTAGTTTATCAGCTATTTCATATCACATCCTAATAAAATAACATAATTGGAAGAGATTAGCAGTATGCCATGAAAATTATATTATATATATAATTGGCGCGTACACCCTTTTTGGGTGTTTGGCCGAGCTCCTCCTCCTATTTGTGGTATGCGTCTTGATGTTGTTCCACAAATGGAGGGACCTACAGATTCAAGCCGACTCCGAATGGCAGATATTTTTATGAGGAGCTTTTTAATGGCAGAAATAGACTCGGAGGTTTGCCGTTGCCTGCCGAAGGGGCGGCCGCTATTAGAAAAATGTTTTTCTTAATTTTGGTGTTTCACCGAGATTCGAACCAACGTTCTCTCTGTGTAATGGTAATCACGCACCAACCCATTCGGCTATGGCGGCCGCCATGAAAATTAACACGATAAAATGTGTTTATTTTTTGGTTGGTAAACAAAATGCGGTTACTGTTTTTTTCGATAGTGGTATAAGTCAGTCTGTTCACAAAATTTGGCAAAATAATTAGTAATTTTGTCATGTCTTCAGATAACGGTTCAGGAATGATTAAGTAATCCTTTTAATTAATATACGACGAAGAAGTATAAGTAATGCTCCCAAGAAATGGAAACGAATAAGATTAATATCGTCTGCAGATGAATCAGTTCATACTTTAAAAGTGAATTCGGAACCCTTACAAATGGAAGAAAGCAACATGAAATCAAGAAAGAGGACACGAAATCAACGTAATTATGCACAAAATATAAGAAAAATGAAGAGAAATAGTGGAGAGGAATATGAAACAAAAAAGTCTAAGCAAGTGAGTGGTAAACTTTTCGAAAATAAAGATTGCCTTTGTTTCAAAAAATGTAAAAATGGAATCGGATATGAAGACAAGAAAACTAATTTTGATTCTTTTTGGAAATTAGCAAGTTTCGAAAAACAGAATTTTTTTCTGTATGGTTTGGTTCGAAAACAATCAATAAAACAAAGACGACCCCGAAATTACGAAGGGTATATAAGAAAATGTGGTTTTAAGTTTCATTTAAATGCACGGAATTCAGAAGTTTCAGTTTGTAAAACTTTTTTTTGGATACTTTCAAAATATCTAACAGAAGATTAAACCGTGTCTTAAATGCTAAAACACCTGGAACGGATGGTCGTGGCAAAATGGCTGGTTCATCTAGATAAACAGATGAAGAAATTAATGTGGTACGAGAACATATTCTGAGCTTTCCAGCATGTGAGATCACATCACACTTTATGTCGAAAGTATCTAAGTGCTGACTTACATACCTTTCATTGAGATAGGAGCGTAACACCTCATAGTAACTGTGCGGCAACGTTTTTTTTTTTTTTTTCAATTTATACAGTAAACCTGGGTGCCAAACTTTATCGAATGTCTGTGGTACATCGAGGAAAGCCGCAGTGCAAAATTTTTTTTCTTCTAGAACTTTGCGTATGGTGCTATAGACACGGTGAACTTGTTCCGTTGTTGCGTGCTCTTAGCGGACTTTTGATAGGATAGGGAGAAGACTAATCGGTGTGTACGGAGTAATACCTTCTAGTGGTTTACCAGGCTTGGAGATAAGGATAATTTTGGATTGCTTTGGAACATAACTGGTCAGCAAAATGGCGTTGAAGAGTTGCGTGATGTATTTGAAGCCTGCGTACTGGAGTTCTTTTAGGACTTTGCCGGTTTGAAGGTCATATCCTGGAGCCTTGTTTGCTTTGATGACTATAATGTTTTTGTTGATTTCCGATGTTGTTGTAGGTACAATCGGCAGCGACATTTGGTGAGGAGGGTGGAGATACTCAAAGCTGTCGGTTTTGTCTACTGGGGATGGGGTTGGATGCGGAGTAAATACTGATGATATGGCAGCCGAAGTTACTCTCACAATTTTGCTTCGGTTAGCCAAACATTGTAATTTATTATGCACTTCGAAAATTGTTTCAAGCGTATGCAGAAGTGTATTGACCTCCAAGGAGTATATTTTGGAAAACATTAAACCCATGTTGTTGTAGCAGCAGAAACATTCCCCATACTTGCACGGGGGAGTGACAGTCGTTGAGAAGTTATAAATCCGGGTCGTTCCGGTAACGTAGAACAGACTGCCATGGGAACGAACATTAAACCCATCTTCATGATTACTGTATTTTACTATGTTTTTATTATTGAGCGCAAAATGTAAAAGGCAACCCTCGTATTTTTAGCTTATTATATAACAAAAGCCATATCAATCCAAGTTTCAAACTTTAGAAACTATTAGAAAAATTCTATATAGCTTCTGCTCAAATATGAACGAGACGGTATCAATAAAACGGTCCGCGGATGACATATGGCAGAAATAAATTTTTTGTTTTTTGGTAGGACTGTTATAAGCTTACATGGCAAATTTCAGCGTGATATGTCACATAGTTTGTTTTCTGTGCTACTGTAAACAAGTCAAGTTCGAATGTGTTCTTCGAATTTAACGATGGAAATTCAAAGAATTTGTTTGTAATTTTGTTATTCCAACAAAATTTCGGCTTCAGACGCCTTAAAAATGTTGCAGACAACTTATGGGGACTCTGCTCTATCGCGTGCACGTGTTTTCCAGTGGTACAAATCGTTAAAAGAGGGCCGTACATCGGTTGAAAACTTGCCTCATGAACGTCGTCCAGCAACATCAGTAAACGACGAAAACATCGGAAAAGTAAAGGAAATTGTGCTTGAAAATCACACAAATCGCAAAATCGGTTAACGCTGAATATTATTTAGACGTTTTAAAGAGTTTGCGTGAGAACATTCGTCTTAAAAGGAAGGAATTGTGGGACAAGAAGTCATGGTTCTTGCATCACGATAATGCACCAGCTCACACATCACGTTTTGTTCGCGATTATTTGAACAAAAATAATGTTAATATCGTTCCGCAAGCACCGTATTCGTCTGATATGGCTCCATGTGACTTTTTCCTGTTTCCCAAGCTCAAGTTGCCGCTCCGTGGAAAACATTTTGAGACAATTGAAGTCATAAAAGAGAATTCGAAGAACACACTCGAGCTTGACTTGTTTACAGTCGCACAGAAAACAAACTATGTGACATATCACGCTGAAATTTGCCATGTAAGCTTATAAGTCCTACCAAAAAACAAAAAATTTATTTTTGCCATATGTCATCGCGGACCGTTTTATTGATACCGTCTCGTTCATATTTGAGTAGAAGGTATCATACTTTTCATCCCAATTCCTCAGTTTTTAACACATGGGCTGAAAAGTTTCGGGCCTAACATATAGATAGCTCTCGTTTTATTGCATTCACCTCTTTTCCAGTTAGTATTAAACATAAAACAAAAGCTGATTTTGATGTTTTTGTTTCATGAGTTATTGGGCTAAGAGTGACGCTACTTTTATTATTTTCAAAACAACAGATCAAAAAGAATTTGGAGTTTTATTTTACACTGCTTGTTGATGCGAAAAAATACCGTTCTAGTGAAGCAACGGCTTGAAAATGTTATGGGGACTCCGCCCCATTAGAAACACTAATAAATCGATGGTTTGCTGACTGGCTTCAAACGTGGTCGTAGAGACACCGTAACACTAAAAAAATTCAGAAAATCGTTTTGAATGATCGAAAAGTGAGGCTGCGTGAGTTAGCTGACATCGTAAAGATATCAAAAGAATGATTGGCTTTATATTGCATGAGCATTTGACTATGAGAAAGCTCTGTTCAAAGTGGGTGCCGCATTTGCTCACTGCACTAAAACTACAGGACTTGGCGCCCAGCTATTCTTGGCTGTTCACAGATCAAGAAAAAAATGTTCGCCGGTAAGAAATTTCGCTCGAAGGAAGAGGTTATCGCTGAAACTGAGAACTATTTTGAGGCAAAAGATAAATCGATCTACAAAAGTGGTCTTGAAATGCTAGAGCGACGCTGGAACGATTGCTGTTCTTGAAGGAAATTACGTAGATGCAGAAAGTTAATTTTGAACAAACAAAAACGTATTTTCTTTGTTAGGTACGGAACTTTGCAGGCCATGTGTTATAGCTTTTTTATTGTATAATAAAAAATAAAAAGTACAAATAAAAACAAGAAAGAATCCCTTTGAGTTTTTATAATTTTTTCCCAATTTTCTCCATACACAAATGCCCGATGACATAGTATCATATAAAAATAATGAGCACCAAAAATAAAAACAATAAAAATAGGTCAAAATGCAGAGGTGCTGTCTTTTGTCGCGGGCGGGAAGTTGTAAAAATGCATGGCCTTGTCCTATTCAGCGACCTATCAAGCAAAACTGTATGGAAAACACTGATCTAAATTAAGAATTCAGCAACTAAATGCTTACCCACGAATTAATAATAATTTATTTAACAGCAGCCCACACGATGATCTCAACGAATTTCATTTGGCTAGTTGTTAGCACTTCCTATGCGCCAAGTGTGAAAACAAATCACGAATTTTATCAAAGTAATTTTTATGTCCAGCAGCAACAAAGAATACTTGCAAATATAATAAATTGGGGGGCAAAAAGTAAAAGCAAAGCGTAGCTAAAACTTGAAATTTTCAAATCTGTTTGATGAATTTATTTAAAGAGAAAAAAGACAAACATTTACAATAAAACGCTAAAGAAGAACCACTATGAGGCGGAAAGAAGCAACAAAAGGGCGCTAAATTTATGTGACTGCATTGATGGAGAGGACAAGGCGTGTACACCGAGGCGTGTACTATCAGAGTAAATTAGCCTATAATAAGTGGACATGTGCACATTTCTTTCATTTCTCAACGTACTGGGCGCATAAACTATTCGACGACACTTTTGCCAGGAGAAGACGGCGCAATGCGCGTCGACACAAAGGCTGAGGGCTACTAGTGCTGCACCTCGGCCGGCCGAAGAGCGCATGGGTTCAACGCGTGTGCTGCTAATGGCTTTATTTTTTGCTTCTCAAATGCACTTGTAAATTAGCAATTATCATTAAGTTCACAATCAGCAGGTCTTTCACGTGATCAAAGCGAGCGACCATTTACGAATTTACAAGCCTACCCCCGATAGGCAAAGCGGCCGAGGGACAAAAGGGACATATGCACGTTTAGAATGCATACCTACACATATGCATACATAGGTGGCATACACGGCTAACGAGCGACAGACATACAAATGGTGGGTAGCCAGCCAGCCAGACCAGTAGTGGCATTGGGGCACTCGCAAGTTCAAAGTCAATTTTTAAATTTGCCTAATCATTTGCACACATACAAGCGCACATAGCATAACCATACAAATATACATACACACACATACATACATACATACATATATGGTACCTATGCGATTTATGTTCTTGATCGTAGCGGAACCTGCTGTCGTCCGTCGTTACAGTTCCTCCTGCTGCTGCTGCTGCTGCAGCTGTTGTCACAAATAATTGTCTACAGTTGAGTGAACGTGACAATTGGGCGCCATTAGCTCAAGTCCAAACAGCAAACGAGCGAATATTTTAAATGATTTTTTATATATATACACACACACACACACACACACACACACACATACATACATACATATCTACCTACATACCTTCGTTTTATGTAGATTAATGGGATAGAAAAGATGTAAGCAATCAGCGCGGGTGGTCAAGGGTGCGAGGGGCGTTGATGCTTGTAAATTGTTGAAAGCAAATAGATTTTACAAATTTAATTTTTTTTGTATTTTGTGACACTTTTATTTTTCCTTTGATAGTTTCTTCCATTGCATACAAACTTACGCGCTCTACTTTCTAATGTTTTCCATTTTTCTGTGTAAGTAATTATTTATTTTTTGTTTTTTTACGATCAAACATGCGATCGTGTAATTTCACCGACACAATTTGTCGCTGTTAGCATTTCTCCACCCACAAGAGGGCCGTTGTTGACTTAACAAATTC
Source organism: Anastrepha obliqua (assembly GCF_027943255.1). NCBI lineage: Eukaryota > Metazoa > Arthropoda > Insecta > Diptera > Tephritidae > Anastrepha > Anastrepha obliqua. Next base: position 155,414,249 of record NC_072892.1, on the reverse strand, counting down.
AACTATTTTCAATTAGCGCGGGGTCAATGCAGTGCAAACGGATATTTTTTTCAATAAAAATATATTCAAGCGCGAGTATTAGGGATGCCAAGCCCCGTGATCGGTGTTTTTTCCAGTTCCGAAAATCTCGGGATCCCGAAATTATTAAATATCGAATTAAAAGGAGAGTAAAATCTGTTTTGGTTTTTTTTATTATAAGAGGAATACTTATTTATAATGATTACTCTTTTCAATAAATAAATAAATGAAAATCTGGTTTTTCACAAAATTTTATTGCAGTAAATTTAATCCATCTTTTCACGAATGTGAGGCTAGAAGGCGAGGAATGTTGACACGTCTCGGCCGGATGCGGCCGCAAGAGATGCAGCCCCATTCAGCCCTTTCTTAACTTTATTAAGGCGACTGGGTTTGAGGGTAACTGCAGAGCCAATGAACTAGCGCGTATCGGGTCCAAATTCACCGATGAGTACATAGACAATGACATAGGCATACCCTTACAAACATGTAAGCTACTCATCCTTAAAGAAATAAGGAAAGCAAACGAAAGATGGCGTATTGAAGCCACCTGCAAAATCGCTATCGAACTGTGGCCGACTCTCAATGCTAAACTCACGGAATCCCTGCTAAGAAAAAAAACATATAGTCTTAGCACACTGATTTCAGTTTCAACGGGGCACTGCCTACTAGGTCGGCACGCCCAAAGGATGGGTGTGCAAGCACATGACTTCTGTAGAAGTTGTCTTGATGAGAAAGAGGAAGAGACAATCTTGCACCTTCTGTGCCACTGCCCTGTTCTATCCAGACGTAGGTTTACTATTCTAGGCAGACAATTTTTTAAGGGGGTTGTAGGGTTTAGCGCTAAAAAAAACACTTTTTTTTGAATTTTTTACAGAAATATGGCTTAAGATACTTTAATAAAATCAGTTGCATGTTATTGTACATCTTTTCAATAAGTTTTTAAAAAATATTAATAATAAAATATTGACAAATAAGCCCATGACAGAGTTTTTTTGGAGATATGTTTTTCGAGAGGTGCTCTGCGGTGCCAATCGGCATTCGTCGTAGAATCATCTGAAACTAAAAAAGTCGAATTTTTCAGTTAAAGTATGACGTAATGCTAGATGAGTGAAGAAAAAAAATTTCGATTTTGTGACCCTACCCCCCCCTTAATGAATTGGACGATCTCAGTGCTGCAGAAATAGGAGATATTCTAAAATTTTTGAAAAGCACACATGGAGAAATAGGGAAAGCTCCCCACGCGGCATCACAATGGGCTATGAGCCAGAGTGTGTCCTTCAGGACAACCGCTTCGACCAAACCAAACCTAACTGGGTTTGGATGAGGTGGTGGTAGTGATGGAGATGTTGTCTGAGTGGAACAGCCCATACCCAATTAGCACACAACATGCCTTTTTGATACACAGCTTGCAGAACCACTAACTCTTATTAGTTGACCATCTTTATTTGACTATAAATATGCTTATGTGACCTGTTTTCTTTACTGCAATTTCTTTCTAGTTAACCATTGAGAATTCCTCCAACATTCTATGTCGTAGAGCACCCAGACTTGGGCACTCATACAGATAGTAAAAGACTGTTTCCTAAGGTTCTTGTTGGTTGCAGCTCTACATCTATCGTTGCCACCCCGTCTTCCTGGCATGGTCTCCCAAAAGCCAGTGACCGGTTTTTGTTGACGTAATTCTGAAGATGTCTTTTCTTGGCTTTCCTAACAACTCGTCAGTTCTGGATTTGTTGCAATTGGGCCACGTTTGTTCAGGTATTGGGCAGATATCCGTGTTACTCCACCAGTCAACGGCCTACTTCTGGAATAGCGAGAAGATCTGCCTTTTGCGCACGCCTTGGGGACCGCCTATTTCTATCGTATCGGGTTCGTTATGGGATGTCCCCTGCCTTGCCAGTTCATTAGTTTTCCCATTTCCTTCTATGTTCCTATGGCCAGGTGCCGACATGAGAGTAATGTCTGTCGTGCGTGGTAAAGCATTTAATTCTTTTTTGCATTGTTTGGCGACTAGTAGTCCCGGAAAGGGTGTCTCCCCAGAAGGAGAGGAGGGGTTGTTTCAGGGAACGGCGATCGCTGTAAGAGCGAAGCCTCACCCAACCAAAAAAAAAAAATAGCATTACTCTAATATAAAATTTCCTCTTTTTGCTTTATTGAAATGTACGGCGTGTGAAACATTGCCAATTTAAGAACCAGGGTTGGCTCTTCACGAAATTTTCAACGATTTTCTTCTATGCTATTTTATAGGTTTTCAGTTATTGAATTTTTGCTCATACTAAAAAGGTTATGTCTCAAGGTGGCGACGAATTCCCGAATCTCGGGATCAAAATTTCCCGCTAATATTGGTATCCCTAGTAGGAATGTTTAAATGTACGAGTATGCATTGTCACATATTTTCTATTCGAATATCTATGTAAAATATAATTCTAATAACGTTAAAGATCTAATTTTTATTTCTGCACTTTTTTGTCCAGAAAACGAAAATCTTCTTACACACGTCACGGCTGAGAGAATACAGAAAGTTGAATCTCTACTCGGCTTTCAGTGAATTTAACAGAATAAGTTTTTGAGTTGACCTAATTGTAGAGGTTTCTTTAAAGCTTTTTTTTCCAAATACCTTTTTCTTTTTATTCACTTTTCTATTATCTTCTTTGTTTAAATTGGTCTAACTTTACTTTTAATTTTTGTTAACATATCGTCGCTCTTTTGACATTTCTTTTTTAGTTCGCTCACACATCTCATCTACAAACACGGCACGGCAAATATAACTTCTGCTCAAATATGAACGAGACTTTATCAATAAAACGGTCCGCGGATGACATATGGCAAAAATAAATTTTCTGTTTTTTGGTAGGACTGTTATAAGCTTACATGGAAAATTTCAGCGTGATATGTCACATAGTTTGTTTTCTGTGCTACTGTAAACAAGTCAAGCTCGAGTGTGTTCTTCGAATTTAACGATGGAAATTCAAAGAATTTGTTTGAAATTTTGTTATTCCAACAAAATTTCGGCTTCAGACGCCTTAAAAATGTTGCAGACAACCTAAGGGGACTCTGCTCTATCGCGTGCACGTATTTTCCAGTGGTACAAATCGTTCAAAGAGGGCCGTACATCAACCCAAAGAACCACGCCAAAGTCGCTCAAAAATTAAGATTATGTTGACTGTTTTTTTCGATTACGAAGGTGTGGTGCACTCGGAGTTCCTCCCGCAAGGCCGATCGGTTAACGCTGAATATTATTTAGACGTTTTAAAGCGTTTGCGCGAGAACATTCGTCTTAAAAGGAAAGAATTGTGGGACAACAAGTCATGGTTCTTGCATCACGATAATGCACCAGCTCACACATCACGTCTTGTTCGCGATTATTTGAACAAAAATAATGTTAATATCGTTCCGCAAGCACCGTATTCGCCTGATATGGCTCCATGTGACTTTTTCCTGTTTCCCAAGCTCAAGTTGCCGCTCCGTGGAAAACATTTTGAGACAATTGAAGTCATAAAAGAGAATTCGAAGAAGGAACTGAAATCCATACCGAAATCGGCCTTCCAGAAATGCTATGATGATTGGAAAAAACGTTGGAATATGTGTATCGCCTCCAATGGTAATTACTTTGAAGGAGATAATATAAAAATTGAACAATAATTAACCTTTTGTGTTTTATTAAATCAGTCTCGTTCATATTTGAGCAGAAGATACACATTTAGAGAGAGCCCTGGAAACTATTCCAGCGCATGGAGAATATTTTGAAAAAAAAAAAAAAACCAATAAAGGCCATTTCCGTTTAAATACTGCTTTGTGTTTTCGATTTTCAAAATATATAAAAGTGTCACCACTCGTATGGTAGAAAAATCTCTATTTTTTAATTTATTAATTTTTTTAATTCTAACAGCTAGTTAGGGTTGAATCCATAGCATTTTACTCTATTTTACATTTACTTCTATTTCTATTTTATGTTTAGAGGGAATATGAATCCATTTTTACTCACCTCAACGATGTTTAGCCGCGATCTGCTTAGATGTAATCAAAGTCAATGCTCTGAAATTAGAAGTGAAAGAAAACGTAAGCGATTAGATTTAAGGCAATCAAAAAGTGAGAAAATTCATTGTATTTGTTCAAAAAGGGACACTTGATTTAGATCATTGGCCGACATGCCCATCAGCACACTTTGAAATGATTCAGAAAATACTTTCTGCCCACAGCAAATGAATTTTTCCGAAAAAGAAAATGTTAGACCCATCAATGGATCAATTTCTGGTCTATGTGCGATCTACAGGCTCAACCAAGTGCATTTAAGAAAGTCTATGGTTAAAACTATTTGTAAAAACTTTGAAATTCTCCGGAGAGTAAGCCGCGTAGTGACCGGTCCAAGAAGCTCAACCAGAAAGATGGATCCTTTATTCGCAAAGCAGTGGATCAGAATCCGAAAATACATGCTACTGATTTGGCCCAGGAGGTAGCCGAGAGGTCTCAAATTGTTGTCCACCCACGTACAATAAGCAGGGCCCTTAATAATGAAGGTTACAACTGAAGAACTCCTCGCAAGGAGCCCCCTATAAGCGAGAAAACACGAAAGCTTCTTCTGGAGCTTGCAAAAAAGCACGTTAACCCATCTTCGGCCGCTACAAGAATTCGACATAATTTTTCCATTTCCTTTTTAGTCAGTGCTTATAGGACCATAATCAAGAAAAATTAAAAAAAAAAAAAAATTCTGACCATCGGTGTTTTAGATATGGACTGGTCGAAAAATCGACCACTGGCCAAAAACCGTCAAATATATTAAAAAAAGAATACAACATTTATGAAAAAAATTTAGCACACGAAGTCAATTTATTTCATTTTATTTCAAATACAAATATTTTTTTGTTGTTTTATTGATAGAAAAGTCAGCTTACAAATTTTTATGATAATCATCAAAACATATAGTACATATGTAAATGAATAATGCACTTTTTGCAAGTAGAAATAGTATGTTTCTTGCAAAATTTACACCGCCAAAATTTGTTTTCAATGCTTCTCATGCCTTTCATTGATCCGAGGAAGGTTCGATGGACCTTCATCTCCATGTTCGTTTTCATACTCGTCCTCGTCCTTGTTCTATACTTTGCCACCGCATTATCATGGAGATCCACACCACCCATGCCATGATTATACTCTTGAATAGCTTTTGGCTGCGGGATAGTGATAGTTTGTTTTTTCTTCCGAACAATATCTTTTAGTGCTAATAATTGGATTGACTGTGGAGTTATTAGTTATAACATTGACTACAGCATTATCATTCCACCGAACAGTAAATATTTCTTGCTGATGATCAAGTAGTTGGTCAAATGTTCCTCGTATTTCTTTTTTTAAATTTCTCTAAGGAGAATCGCCCATTCTATTTTCGCGAATAGTACCAGTTGCAAAAAATCGACGTTCGTTCAGAGGGCACATTAGATGGTATGAAGAGAAAAAAATTATCAAAGAAAATGATGTGGCACTCGGGGTCAGATACATTGGCAAGCAAGTCTAAGACTGTTTGTGCGCCTAGACCAATAGTTTTATCGTGAGGGGTTGCTGCTCCCCCGTACAATGAACTAGAAAATAAGTACCCACTTTCAGATCACAAGCACCATGTTTTCAACCCAAACCGGATTGGCTTTCCCTTGATAAACATTTTGCAGGAGTGGCGTACAAAGTATGGAATCATCTGTTCGTCTATAGAGAGATTATGGCTAAAGACTCCAAACTACATAAACTTTTTGTTGAGAGCGTCAGTAATAGGACGAACTTTCGCAATACGGTCTGCTGCGTTTAAATTCGTGTTGTCAGCGAGATGGAAAAACTGCTTAATTTTGTTAAACCAATTACGACTCATAGCCTGCTTCACAATTGGAATTCCCATGTCCGGTCGAACAGACCAGTAGTGGTCAATGTGTGGCAAAGTATGGTACCCCGATAGGTACAATATTCCAATAAACCTACGTATTTCGATTGGCGTGATGTTAATTGGAGCATTGTGTTGGTTTGCATACTCATTTGTGAAAGTGGTAATATTTGTGATCAAAAAACAATGTAAAGAGATCATAGGGGGATTTTGAGCCTACAAAATAGTGCAATTATATTATATATACATATATAAAAAGGATTAATTGCTTACCAATTTCAGAAAACATTTCTTCCAATTTGATTGCTTCCACATTTATTACGGTCCTTGCGTATTGAAAATCTCTGGGTTTTCGCCATATGGGACGGGCAAAATCCGATTTACTCAAGCGAAAAACTCTAGAACTAAAAATCTTAGCGGAATGCCAACATTCCACCGCTGCATCCCTTTTAGGATAGTTCTGCCCTAGTTCGATATTAGACGAATGAGAACTAGTTCGATTTGTACGTATTTTCTAATAGTCCCGTACCATCCAATATAGGACAGGTTCGATTTTGGAGGTAAGGTACTAGTGCTGAACTAGAATTTTGGTTCACTAGTAGTGATTCTCCCTGAAGGGGTAGTACCTTTCCTATACCACAAAGATAATCACTTCCATCTCTTTCAATAAGAAAAAAATATTGCTAGATTTTGTTCTATCCTACATGACAGTTCCTGGCCAGCGGTCGATTTCTCGACCACTAAAGTTTACGTCCATGAAACAGTAAAAATTATTGCAATATCGATATGTTACTTTTTTGATTCTCTTAATTTCATCTTTTCTCTTCACAATAAATTAGTAACAATTATTTGTTTTTTTTGTTTTTCATTATTTTTTCATCTGCACAAAAAACACGTAAAAATAGTGATAATTTCATTCTTTTACAAAAATCTGCCCTGAACCTTTTTTTCTTAAAAAATTATGCTCTGGAAATTAACTAAATTCCAAATTTAAAACTTGTGAAAACTGATCAATAAATTTACATTTAGTTTCTGAGATATTGGAGTCCGAAGTTGGTGGTCGAAAAATCGACCAGCTGCCGAAAATGGGTTAATAAGGGAATCGAATTTTGGAAGCCAGTTTTATTCACTGATGAGTCTAAATACAACATATCGGCAAAGTCAAAGTTTGGAAAAAACCAAACACTGCCGTGGATCCTAGAAATCTGATTCCGACTGTAAAGCATGGTGGTGACAGTGTCATGCTTTGGGGAGCAGTTGCAGCCACAGGAGTAGGAAACCTCGTTTTCATTGAAGAAAATATGGATCGCTTTCAATACAAGACCATTTTGGAACAAAACCTGATGCCATCCGTGGACAAACTAAGCCTAGGCTCGGGCTAGATGTTCCAGCAGGATAATGACCCGAAGCATACTGCGCAGATCGTCAAGGACTGGCTGATGTATTACTCCACGGCAACTATAGTCACCTCCACAAAGCCCGGACTTAAACAAAAAGATTCGGAAGCACTCTATTACTAGTGCTCCAATCCTCAAAGAGAAGTTGCTGGAGGAATAGCAGAATATCTCAGTGGAAGAGCTTGAAAATTTAGCAGTTTCAATGCCCAGACGTTTGCAAGCAGTCATCGATGCTGATGGTGGCCCAAAAAAATATTAATTTCCACAAATTTAATCAGTTTTCCTAGATAATTCTTATTTTCTAAGTTCGTATCTACACTTTTGTCAGTGCCTTTTTTTGGCTTTTCGTGAATAACTTTTAAAGTAAATACTGAAAATAATTTTTTTTTTTACATTTGTTATATAATTAGACTTAAAACAAAACTGCATCATTACATTCCTTTTAAATGCTTTAGATCGGGAGAAATTAAGAAAAAGGAGTCTCACGGAGAGTTTTGTCTGCAACTGCATGTCTTTCCTTATAGATTTTTTAAACTCACCCAATCGATAAACAATCACCATTACAAACTTGGGTTATCAATTACAAATTTTTGGTAAAATTTCATACTAAATGTATAATGGCCTTTTTTCAGCAAAAACTTAACTGCATTTCAGAGCTCTGTTAAGCTTGAGAAGCATTAATCGTTTATACCGCAATAGAGTTAACTCGAACATCTGACTTTAGTTAGATTAGATTTTATACGAGGCTCGCACTTGACATTAGAGTAAATACGACTAACAGACCTGTTACATTTTTATGTTAAGAGGTACATGTACAAGTTTCATGTTTTTTTTTTTTTTTTTTTTTTTTTTTTTTTTTTTTTTTTTTTTTTTTTTTGTGAAAAAAATAATAAATAATATCGCTGTTTACAATATTTAATATAGAAAAATGTATATAATTTTTTTTTTTATGATGAAAAATGAATTTCTTATATACCTGCATATGTAGAAAGCATATTACACAAAACTTCATTAACGACCCCTCCTTTGTACATACAGTTTCGAATTTGAATGGACTGTAAGCGAAGCAAAAAACGTACATCTACCTACGCAAAGAATATTCGACATCGAAAAGCTGCAATCACAACAGACATCCAGAAGATTCGCCACTCGACTCTCACTCCTGCTCTCGGAGAGCACTGCCCAACAAACCAGCATGCGCGAGCAATGGAACAACATTTCTCGTTCCCTACGTACCGCCGCCGAAGAAGAAATCGGATTCCGGCGAGCCCGAAAAAACAATTGGTACGACGAGGAATGTCATGCTGCTGCAGAAAGAAAGGATGCCGCCTATAGAGCCACGCTGCGATCGGGCGCAACGCGAGCCATGTGGGATCGCTACACAGAGCTGAAAAAGGAAGAGAGACGTATTATCCGACAGAAGAAACGAGAGGCCGAAATACGTGAGTGCGAGGAGCTTGAGATGCTGGCCAATAGAAATAACGCCCGAAAATTTTACCAGAAAGTTCGGCGGCTTACAGAAGGGGCGTTTTCCTGTAAAAACAAAGACGGCGTCTGGTGACTGACGTACAGAGCAATCTTAAATTATGGAGGGAACACTTCTCGAACCTGTTAAACGGTGACAGCTGCGCATGTCATAGAGAATGTGAAGATCCCGATACTCCAATCCTTGACGACGGAATTGTCGTTCCGTTACCCGACCATGACGAGGTGAGAATAGCAATATCACGGCTAAAGAACAACAAAGCCGCGGGCGCCGACGGACTGCCGGCTGAGCTATTCAAACATGGCGGCGAGGAGCTGGTAAGGTGCATGCATCAGCTCCTATGCAGAATATGGTCGGATGAAAGCATGCCTGCCGATTGGAATTTAAGTGTGCTCTGCCCAATCCATAAGAAGGGCGATCCTGTAATTTGTGCCAATTACCGCGGGATTAGTCTTTTAAATATCGCCTATAAGGTTCTAGCGAGCGTATTATGTGAAAGGCTGAAGCCCACCGTCAACCAACTGATTGGACCTTATCAGTGTGGCTTCAGACCTGGAAAGTCTACCATCGACCAAATATTCACAATACACCAAATCTTGGTGAAAGGAGAATCGACACACACCATCTTTTCGTCGACTTCAAAGCTGCATTCGAAAATACGGAAAGGAGTTACCTGTATGCCGCGATGTCTGAATTTGGTATCCCCGCAAAACTAATACGGCTATGTAAGATGACGTTGCTCAACACCAGCAGCGCCGTCAGAATTGGAAAGGACCTCTCCGAGCCGTTTGATACCAAACGAGGTTTCAGACAGAGTGACTCGCTGTCGTGCGACTTCTTCAACCTGATGTTGGAGAGGATCGTACGAGCCTCAGAACTTAATCGCTCAGGCACAATTGTTTATAAGAGCGTACAAATGTTGGCGTATGCCGATGATATTGACATCATCGACTTTAACAACCGCGCTGTTAGTTCTGCCTTCCCCAAATTGAATAAAGAGGCAAAGCGAATGGGTTTGGTGGTGAACGAGGACAAAACGAAGTACCTCCTGTCTTCAAACAAACAGTCGGCGCACTCGCGTATCGGCACCCTCGTCACTGTTGACAGTTATAATTTTGAGGTTGTAAAAGACTTCGTGTATTTAGGAACCAGCATTAACACCGATAACAATGTCAGCCTTGAAATCCAACGTAGAATCTCTCTTGCCAACAAGTGCTACTTTGGACTAAGTAGGCAATTGAGCAGTAAAGTCCTCTCTCGACGAACAAAACTAACACTCTACAAGACTCTCATCATGCCCGTCCTAACGTATGGCGCAGAAGCTTGGACGATGACAACATCCGATGAAGCGACGCTTGGAGTGTTCGAGAGAAAGATTCTGCGTAAGATTTTTGGACCTTTTCACGTTGGCAACGGCGAATATCGTAGACGATGGAACGATGAGCTGTATGAGCTTTACGACGACATAGACATAGCGCAGCGAATAAAGATCCAGCGGCTTCGTTGGCTGGGTCATGTCGTCCGAATGGATACAAACGCTCCGGCTTTGAAAGTATTCGATGCGGTACCAGCTGGTGGTAGCAGAGGAAGAGGAAGGCCTCCTCTGCGTTGGAAAGATCAGGTGGAGAAGGACTTGGCTTCACTTGGTGTGTCCAATTGGCGCCGGTTAGCACGAGAAAGAAACGACTGGAGCGCTTTGTTAATCTCGGCCAAAATCGCGTAAGCGGTTATCGCGCCAATTAAGAAGAAGAAGTATAAAAAACACTCTTAATATAACATTTTTTTTGACTTAATAAACGACTCCTCTTTTGTGCGTACAAACTGAACTCTGACTGCACGTGTAAGGGCTTTTACATTGGTAACCGTGACTCGCACTGTTAGCATAACATTTTTAACGACCCCTCTTTTGTTCGTACAGCTTAGACTCTGCACTGTTAACACAACATTTTTTCGACTTTTTTAACGAGGTTTGTTCGTACAGCTAAGAATTTGATTGCATTGGTAAGCGATTTCACACTCTTAACTATAATTAACACTGTCTAAACTCGCAAAAATTCTATTGGAATTTGAGAAATTGAATATTTTGTTTTACTTTAAGCAGAAATTACACTTGAGCGCGGATAAATATGCGATTAGTTCAATACTATTTTTTGTACCGACGACATATTATCCCTTCATTTAAACTAAATCCACGTCTATTCGTTCAAATATCTGTATAAAAGCTCAACCAAGTAATTATTTTTCTACTTGTGAATTTACCTTGTATGAAGCCAGCACAAATTTGCAATAATTCCATCCACAAAAAGACATTTGAGCCAAGGAATAGTAAACTAGATTAATGACAATATACAAAACCACTAAAATTATAAAAATGTGAGTCTTGAAGGAAACCAATATTTAGCAATCACACGGCTAAAAATCGCGTAAGCGGTTAGCGCGCCAAACAAGAAGAAAAAGATTAAATATGCAAATGTTCACTAACTTTTAAGAGCACTGAATTTTATTTGAACTTTCAATTATTTAAACTAACTTTCAGCTCATAAACGGCCCCTTCATTACTGATCAACGAACTAGAGCCCCATCAAGGTTACTTGGATTAGGGCTGACTGTGCGCTACAAGCAAAAGAGGAAAATTCTCTATTTAACAACACCTAATAAATAAACAAAGGTGCACTTAAACACCGAACTTACATTCTAATGGTCCACTTCACCACTGATAAAAAGGAGAGTGCTATACCAAGGTTAGTAGCGGCTAAGGCTGAAGGTAGACTGCGCACTCTAAACGATAGTATTGAATTTATTGTTGTATGCAAGCAACATTAAAAGGCGGAAGAGTGAAAGCTATGGTTTTAATGTCGAGATTCTAAAAATACTTTGTATGTATAAACTCTCCCAGAAACTTATTTAACCAAAAAATTAAATACACTAATTATTGTTGAGTGATTTGGAGCGAAATATTTAATTACAGCGCGCATTATTATATTTCATTTACGTATTTACGAGCATAACTACAATGTTTTCACAACGAATTTTCTTTCGTCTTCATTTTGTTGCTTGGTTTATCTTTAATGGCGCTTTTCTACTTGTCAGCTTCCTATCGTCCCTTCAAGCTTTGTCTGCTTCAAGCTTTTCGATCACTTCAGACATATCCTTCATTTCATTTTCCTCGAGCGCACGAAACACCCTAACCGCTACAACTTTATTGACCACTAAAGTCTCTATCATCTTTGTTTGATGAAATTCACGCGTAATCTTGGAGCACACAACCCCTTTCTGGTCTTGCACCAATGTGTTGTCAAACAGTTTCATCACAGTGGTCAATTTGCGCAAATCATAGGTTTCCTCATCGAACGCCTTGCCCAACTTGAAAGTGAGAATTGTTGTTGATTCCTCTCCTCCACTTGGCAGTGTAATCAAATTGTGTGTGCTTTCGACTTTATGCAGCATAACGATCGGTTGTTGAGAGTTGCCTAATTTCCGTTGGACCAAACCCATGCCAAGCTCCTTAAGATAGGCATCGTAGTTATCACTACTTTCGAGTTTGTACTGCTTGCCCGTCCAGCAATTGATTTTCTTCAACATTTTATGTATTGAATGTTGAATGCGAAATTTGGAAAAGGCCAAAAGTTATTTTCATAAATATTTACAAAAGTTGTTTTTGTGTACTGATTTTTTCTTTTGACATTATCACAATTTTTTATTATGATTTGGCTCAAAGCGAATTTGTATCAGGTGAAGTTAATAAACAGATTACTTTGGTTTTTTATTCGCCACAACGTATAGAATATCAAATTGAATTATTTTATTCAAGGCGAATCTATTAAAAATGATATCACTACATCAGCTGATTTGTTATTCTTCGCCGTGCCCATGTGGCTGTCAGCTCAGAATGAAACAAGGTGAATTCATTATTTCTTTTCTAGTTTCCCAATACTGTGCTTTGACAATCAAACGTACAGAACAGTGTTTTTGGTCTGGTACCACCACCTTTAATAAATGCACCTTGATTTTGTTTGTAAAATTTCCTCAAAAGCACAACTGACATGAATTTGGAGCTAGAAGCATACGACGATAATGCGAATGAAACAGTTTTTCGTCATTTTAAGATATGCTGACAACAGGCTGGACATGGCGAAAGGAAAAACAAAAACAACAAATCAGTTGGTTTACCAATACCACCTTCAATAGATTCGCTGTAGATTAGACCCATATTTTGGATGCTGTCTTGACCATTTTGGAAAAAATGTTTTGGTGGTCGATTCTAATTACCAAATCTTTATGCGTTCATGCCAGTTTTTAAATTCTTTCAAATCTCCATGACTAATAAAGGCGCTTTCATTAAAGGTGGAGGCGCTAAACCAACAACAATGTTTTCTACGTTTGACTGTCACGGCAAAGTATTGGCAAAGACAAAGAATGAATTTGCTTTGTTTCATTCTTTGCTGACAGTCATATGGACACGGCGAAAAAACAACACATCAGCTGATTTACCGATACCACCTTTAATAAATAGATTCGCCTTGTGATTCATAACGAAATTTAGTAGTTGAATACTACGAACTGGGTTTCTTGTTTTTTGTTTTAGTCTTGAATGCATCCGAATTCAAGGGACAAAGTTTAGAGAGTTCCTTAAGAAGCAATATTCAGTCCTAGGAGTATTTTCATGAGAGTTTCATGCCCTTCTGGACTGTAAAAGCCAATTAAAAGAAATTTATTATCTATACCTGTCTAAATTAACGCTGGTGGCAAAATAAATTTTGACGGGGCATATGCTTGGTATGAAGGAGTGTATTCAGCTACGATATCTGGACTATTACTTCTACATACTGGAATGGCTCGAATTTGCCCGAGCCTTGCTTTATGGTGACTTCGTTTATCTCAAAAAATGTTGCCTTTTATTTACTTTTTTCGTGTTCGATTCTAAAATAAGTGGACAAAAAAATTGTCAGTGTAGAATTTAGTAGCAAGGCAGTGATTCCAATGATTCTGTTCCGGAAATATGAACGTCGAAGATGAGGCACACGGTCAATTGGCGAAAATATCGCTGAAATCGTGGAAGTAGTCGAGCTGGAACGGCATGTGAAAACTTATTTCAAAGCTCAGGGATTGCTAATTAGTAAGAAAAGTCTTTCGAATGATTTACTTAATAATTATTACATATTATTTATTTCCAAAGGCGAAATATGAATATAATTATTCTTACACATAAAAAAAGATGGAGCACTGGCTGCCAATACCTTCGGCTCGCTGATGTAAAGAAAAGAGATAGTTAGCTTAAAGGTCTTACATGAAAAAGTGAGACTAGAAAACTTGATTATTTAGGACTATAGTAAAAAATTGCATAGCTACGTAAGAAGATAAAATATTAAATTAAGTTTTTCAATCCTGATTGAACCAGACTTTTCTGACCTTTTTGATATCTTTTTCTGAGGAAGTAGTTTTTAACAGGAGGTATGTATTTGATTACGGAAGAAACTTTTTTCTGATTGATGCAAAATATGGACAGTCGTTGAGTAGATGGGAGACCGCTAAAACCAACGATGAGTGACAGATTTGCCAGGAAGGAGGACGGTAATCTCTAAAAACTTATGAATGGTTGGCGATTGCGTGCTCTAGTCGTAGGCGGACAAATGCTTTGATATCGTTGCTATGGCAATTAAGTGGGTAATTTGGTTTTATCCTCTTTGGAATATTTACGATATAATAGTGGGAAGTGAGTCTCCAAGTGACTATTTGTGCGTTATAGCGTCTGCGAGATATAAATTTGTATACGATTTTTTTTTTTTTTCAAATATAGTCAAAAGTTATAAACGGTTCTTTCGCAGCGAGTTTAGCCCGCTCGTCCGCTAAATTGTTCTCTTTTACAGTCTGCTACATAAGAGCCTGGTCACTGTTGCACGTAGATAAAAAATCAGAGCGTCCTGTTTCTTTTTCTATGACATATAGGTCACCTCAGTCCTTCATGCTTTTTGTAAAAAGTCAGCTGTCTGTAAAATTTAGTCTTCAATTGAGTGGTTTTTCGAAATGAGTGCTGTTTACGCCTCTCGCTTTGAGGCAATTTTTCTATGTTTGCATGAAAAAGAACCCAAATTAACGCGACTGCTGCTGCGAAATATATGGAAAAGTCGAAGCAGTTCGTTAGCAAGTGGATAAATCGCTATAAAAAGATCGGTAACGTTGATGATTTTCCTGATCGCGGAAGTGCAAGCAAAGTCTCAAAAAAAAGACGAAAAAAAGATTCTCGCATTGTTCTCGAAAGATCCAATATTGAGAGCAAAAAGTGTTGACATATCTTACGGAACGATTCGCAGGCTTGCCAATAAACTGAAATATCGCAGTACTTTGGAAAAACCAATGTTGATTGCAAAACACGTTGAAAACGAGTGGAGCACTAAACGGAGTTGTCAGTTGTTAGATTGACCATCTCAATCACCAGATGCAAATCCCATAGAAAATGTGTGGGCTCTAGATGAAAATGCAGCTTTGCCTTAGATCTACTTTCTCGACAAATTCGGAAAATTTCGAGGTCTTTTCCGGTAGAATATGCAGAAAAACTAGTGGAAAGTATGCCCCGACGGTGTCAGGCCATAATTGATAATGCAGGAGATTGGACTTGCTACTGAGGTGGTTGCATTGAGTATTGACGATCAAAAAATTATCAATAAATTTGCGAATTTTCGAAAAATCATTTGTTGTTATTATTTAACAGTGACCACGCTCTTATGTAACAGACTGTATGCCTGCATGGCCTGGAACCCACATGAGTTTTATGCGATCGCTATTTTCTAATAACTTGCTACGGATACCAGAGATGGTTTGCGACTTATTAATTGTGTTCATTATCGAGTAAATAACTGATTTGCTAATCATCCAAATTACTGTTTTCGGTAAAGAGTTTTTAGCGAAGATAATCGCATTGAGGATCGCTGCAGTTTCGGCTGTATAAACGGAGGAATAGCTAGGGATGATGTCTGCCGTTATTGCTTCTCCTTTCGAGTTGACAACTGCGAACGAGGTGTTAATATCAGTTTTTGAGCCATCAGTGAAAATTAAGCTCCATTCGGGAAGTAGAAGAGTTGTGACTTCTGCAAAAAGACGTTGGTGGCGCTAGTGTGAGTTTTACCATACCATATTTCCCTAAGTTTAATATAAAATTAGATTCCTTCATCAACCCGGGCGGAAAGAGTTCATTTTGGTGGAGTGAAGCGGAAGTGTTGCCAATATCTCTGGCGTAATCTATGCGCAGTGTAATCGTCAATTTGCGACTTGGAGTCTTACTTCGTTGGAGTTCGCCTATCACTGCTTCATACAGAGCGCGCTGTCGTAGCAAAGGAATAGCTCTTATACCTTTCTTTGTATTTGTCATGAATCTCTCTTCAATTACGGGGAAGCCTGCTGCCGTCAATATAAATTTTGTTGGTGATTTAGACATAGCACGAATGCTTCTGTTTACAGCCATGTGGTAAGCTGAGTAAAGTAAATAGTTGTACGTTGCTTTTCATTGCCACAGATGGGAAGGCCATGGTCTATATTCGATAATACGAGTGCCCTGTGGTTACATTCATTAGCGTTGAAGAGTTAATTAAACAGTTGTTTAGATGACAAGTATTTGATATTGTTTTAGGCGGACAGGATATTAATGAAATTTTGTTTGACTGTAAGATAATTAATACTATGTTACCTTCATAGTCGAAATAAAAAAACCAAATGTTGAGATCTTTCTATTTCTCTTAAGGCCCTTGCCTCATTTTTTGGCCAAACGAGGTTTGTTCAAAAAGTTGTCAGCCTTCAAAAAATGGTCTTCCAAAAAAAGGTATGTCGCTAGCGACACTGAATCCGATACTCGCAGGTGATTGACATCTAATAGACAAAAAGGTTACTGTTCAGCATGAATGTCGTTATCGCGTGAACTATGATCTACGTTTTTATACCTTTTTTTTTACTTTAAAGGTCCGAAAAAAATACTACAAAATGTTTTTTCCGGAATAATCGTAATTCACACGATCAAGACATCAATTGTACTTCATTTAAATTTTATTTAATCAAAATCTGTTCAGTAGAACCGACTACATCTGTTCGAGGTTCGTTCAAAAAGTAGTCCGCCTTCAAAACATGGTCTTCCAAATAAAGTTATGTTGCTGGCGACACGGATTCCGATTCTCACAGGTGTTTGCAATCAAAAAGGCAAGAAGGTTATTGTTCAGTATGAATGCCGTTATCGTGTGAACTATGATCGACGTTTTTAGACCCTTTGTTTTTCTTTAAAGGTCCGAAGAAAATACTACAAAATGTTTTTTCGGAATGATCGTAGTTCACACGATAACGATATCAATTCTTCGCCATTTAAATTTTATTACATCAATATCTATTCAGTAGAACCGACTACATCTGTGCCCATTGTCCATTTGAAGACCATTTTTTCAAGGCTGACAACTTTGTGAACGAACCTCGTATGACCAAAAAAACATTTAGTATTTATCAATGGATCAAAAAATGAAATACTAAAAACAAAAATTAAAAAAATCTTTTTTCGTTTCTGAATTACACGCTTTTAAAGAAACACCATTTCAAATGAGGCGAGGGCAAATTTGAAAACGAAGGCAAATCCACAAATTTCCGCGGTTTTCTTTAAAAACATTTTGAGAAGCTGAACGTGCTGCTTTTGGCATAAGCAACATTTTTGGGTCTTCACAAATTTATAGACAAAAAATTATTCACGTTTCATAAGCATAAAAATGGTGTGGAAAAAAATTACAACGGGAACAACAAAAAACATGCTAATTAATTGCAAATAAATAATTTGTCTGCCCATAAATTTCGCATTCAACGAAAATGTGCGAAAAATTATTAATCTGAACAGCGATGCACAGGGTGATTCAGTAATTCTTTTATAAATGAAACATAGTAAAATTTGTCGATATGAATTTTTTTCTTATTTCATCAAGTGTTTTAGTCTATGGCATTTGTGTGTGAAATAATGAGAAAATTTTCGAAACATCCGTTAAACGAGTATCACTACTCCTCTGGCAACACAGGAAGCGCATAGCGAAATTTTCCCTGACTTTTCAGCATAATTCGGGATATAATCATTTATCACACATGAAATTTCGTTCTTAGATCGCATACATCGCAATTTTCCCGTAGCGCCAGAGAGAGAAGTCCAAGTGCGTGCTCTTCTTGACTGGCGCGATAGATAACCGCTTAAGCGATTTTCGCCGGGTTTAAAAAAGCGCGCCAGTTGTTTCTTTCTCGTGCTAGCCGGCGCCAGTTGGACACCAAGTGAAGCCAAGTCCCTCTCCACCTGAACTTTCCTACGCAGCGGAGGCCTTCCTCTTTCTCTGCTACCATCAGCTGGTACCGCAACGAATACTTTCAAAGGCGGAGCGTTTGTTTCTATTCGGACGACATAACCCAGCCAACGTAGCCGCTGCATATTTATTGTCTATGTCGCCGTAAAGCTCATATAGCTCATTGCTCCATCGCCTGTGATGCTCCCCGTCACCAACGCGCAGAGATAAAGCATAATGGGAACTTCGTTCGAAATATGGCCTTTGTTTCATGCGCTGCGTTGCAAGTAGATCCGCCCTTTTGAAGTCACATATTGTCCAAGTCTATGCCATTTAATTCAGTCTCTAAAAAGTTTGTTATCATGTCATAATAACGTTCGCTGTTCACTGTTCACCGTCACAGAGTCACTGACATCATTTTTGCAGAAATACGGTCTAATGACGCCGCCAGCCCAGAAACCACAACCAAAACAATAACTAGAACTATGCACCTACAAGTTTTTTCTTGAATGACAAGCGCATTTTTAGTACCATAAATGCGGTAGTTATTTTTTTGGCCCATCCATTTAGGTGAAAACGTGCTCCATCGCTCAATGGCAATTCGCAATGAGGAATATCGCTTGCAGAACGACCATTTCCACAAATCATTTACGTCAATTTTACGCGCTGTTCAGCTGAGTATCGCTCCGTGACTAAGTTTGCCAAGGCTTGCAGTACAAATTGTCTCAATAAAAAAATATGAAAAAAATTAACATTTCACTACTAAATGCCAAAAATCTGCATCGCTCTTGAGTCACCCTGTATGTGACAAGATGCATTAAAATTTGTAAATAAATTTAGCGCAAAGAAGTTGCCCAATACACCTGTTCGCAATCAGCAACTGTTTATTTCTTCGAATTGTACGGCAAAGAATAAATTGATATAGTAGAAATTTTAAATGATAATTGGAAAAAATGCCCGATTTTCTCGAAAATAAATACTAAATTGAGAAATTTCAAATTTACTCGAGGGCACTGGTTTAGCGACAAATTAGTACGACAGCAATGCCACAAATAAATTTAAAAAATTTAAATTTTGTTTTTGTTTTTTTTTTTTCATTTGCAGTGCAAATTTATCGTTCATACTCAATATAAAATGTTGTACAAATCGCATTTGAGTGGATTAAATGGTAACACGTCAATGCAATGGAAAGTAAATTTTCGAAATTTATTGCAAGCGAAAGTGAAAGAGCTGTTGAGGCGAAATAATATTTATCTATGCACAAATGCGAATGTAAATGGTGTTGCTATAAATATGTCTAAACACTTGTATGTATGTATATGTATATATGTATGTGTGTATGTATGTACGGCAACACTGCATTCGGTGGATCTGCATGGTTTTTTTTATGTATTTGGATTTGTGGCGATAATGCCAAAGGATGTTGTGTCTGGGAATTCGTTTAAAAATAGAAATACAACAAAGAGGTAGAAATATGCGTCTACAAAAACAATAGATAAGCTAAATGTAATATATGCTGCAATAAATTATAAAATAAAAACAAAAAATAAAAAACAATATTAAAAAAAAAATTTTTTAAATTGCAATAGACTAAAAATAAGTTAGCTATGCTAATGAGCAACTAAGCGAAGCTATAACCAGTGTTGCCAGAGACAGTCAAAATGTTCCAGTGTGTGCATTTTGGTACACAAATTAAACAAGCCATAAAATACTTACGAATTCTTTCTATTGAAATTCGGTAGATACACCTTTTTTTGACGTAAACGACACAATTCATAAAATATACAATTAAAAATATATATCGAAAAACTGTATTGGACTTCAGAAAACTATAGGGTTTTCCAATAACAGGTGTTACAGGTGCATGGATTGCGTTATCGAGAGATGATTAACGATTTTTTATGGCCGGAATTGGATGGTATTGATCTGGATAACGTTTATTATCAACAAGGCGGCGCCACGTGCCACACAAGCAACGAAACCATTGATCTTTTACGGGAAAAGTTTTCGGCCTGTGTTATTTCTCGAAGAGGTGATCACAATTGGCCACCGAGATCTTGTGATTTAACACCTTGTGACTTTTTTCTTTGGGGCCACGTGAAAGAGAAGGTCTACGCCAAAAGACCAGGGTCGATTCAAGACCTCAAAGATGGAATTCGTGAGGCTATCGAGGACATAGGACAGCCACTTTGCAATTCGGTTATGGAAAATTTAATGAAAAGGATATTGTCCTGTAAGCGTGGTCGTGGTGGTCATTTGCCTGATGTTATTTTCCACTATTAACATCATACCTTCATCTTTATAATGAAATAAACATCCGATCATTTATATTAAAAAATAGCTTTTTTTTTTGAAAATTAAAATAACACCTCTTATTAAAAAACCCTTTATATAAACTAAAAATAAAGTAATATAGTAAGAGTACGAAAAAATAGCAAATTCATAAAAATTACAGGGTCTGGCACTCGAAGTGTAACCAATTAAAAAAGCCATAAATTTAGTTTGGAAAATTAATTTTATTCAATTCGAAGTAAGAAATGTATAAAATAATACAAAATTAAGAATTAAGGGGCTACATGGGTTTCGTTGTTTCAAAAAATCGATTTATATTTTTTGGGCTTATTCATTTCTACAACATCTCAGGAATATTATCCTAAATTTTCAAGTCGATCCGAATAATAAATTCGGAGATACAGCCTTTGGAATGTGTGCGCTCCAAGCCACTTTTATTGTTACTCAAAACTTTAAACGCGTTTTTCTCGAAACCGTGTTTTCAAAGTCGGTTGTGAAATGTTCTCGAAAACTTCTCAACCGATATTGATGAAATTTTACACAGGTGTTCGAAATACAATTTACTCGTGCTTGAACGAAGGATTTTTTTTTTAATTACAACTATTTAAAAAAAAACAAAATGTCAAGCCAATTTGACCGAAATTTTCATTTTTTGGAAAAATGTCTGCCAAAATTCCAATTTTTACTTTTTTTTCTTTCCTTCGTTCAAGCACGAGTCTATGGTGTTAACTAAAACACTTATTTTTGTTTTTTCATTTTTGATGAGCCTGTCAGGAGTTATGCTGACAACGCGGACGCACCTTTTTTTCGAGGGGTCACCGGAAATGACGTCACAATGGAGGAGTTTTAATTTTCTTTTTTTTTTAATTTCAGAAATTATTCTTTGAATTAAATAAATAATTTTTTACTTAGAAAAAAAATATCGAAAATAGGCCTTTTTTTACCCAACGAAACCCATGTAACCCCTTAATTTACTTTTGCTCGATATGACCACGTTTTGCCTTGTCTATGGCCTTGAGACGAATGGCAAGCTGCCAGAATGTGACTTGCAGGTATTTTGGCCTACTGGGGGACAATGGCTTTTTTCAGCGCCTCGAGAATGATTAATTTTTTAGTTCGGACCTTGCTCTCCAAAATAGTCCAAAGACAATAATCCATTCGATTCGCGTCTGGTGAATTTGAGAGCCATTGTGTGGACGTTATGAAAATCGGAACGTTGTTTTTTAGCTATTCTTGGTTCACCCGAGCTTTGTGAGACGTTGCCGAATATGTTTGTCTGCCGACGGCTTCAAAGCAACCTCCAGAATACTTTCCCAATAATATAACGCATTTACTTTGACGCCAGGCTCGATGAAAACGATTGGAGAGCGCCCATCTGCGGTTAAAGCAGCCCAAACCTGTGGCGAGTGCTGTCTCCTGGTGGCCAATGGATGACTGACATTCTCGTATGAACGGTCCGTCAAATAAACCCTATCGTTTTGGGAGTTGACGAATTACTCAATTTGAAAAATTTTCTCGTAAGGAATTACAATGATCGGAAATTTACCGCTTTCGGCCAAGCGAAGCAACTCATTCGCTCTCTCAAGTCTGACTTGCTGCTGCTTTGGTGATCATGGTGATCATGCACCTTTTTGATCTTGTAAGGCTTGACTTTGAAATCATTTTTCAGTGTGCGGTCAGATATTTTCAGTTCTTTCGTCGTTTGATTGACATTTTCGGGGCTTTCGCTCAAGTCGCTTGTTCACGTTTTGAACCACTTCACGTGACGTTGCAAGTCTTTTGATGACCATCTCCATGATGTTTCGCGACGTTACCAATAACATTGTAACGAGTAATAGTGCGATAAACAAAAACTTTATTTACTTTAAGGAGCGCGAGCTCACGAACAATCGCTGGGTGTGATTGTCCAGTCAAATATAATGCAATCACACTATTACGTTTGAAATCCATTACTGATTTTCTTCTTTCGCGTCTCTGTAAAGTCAGTTGTCTGACGATAGTTTAACGTGACAACGTCATAAGAAAATACTGAAGTAATGGTTGCAATTTTCAAAACAAAATTTAAATTTTATTTGTTTGATAGATATTTTGTATGGATATAGAGGAGGTAAATGGAATCGGTCCAGTTACATTTACACTAACGTGAAAAATGATGAAACATTTATCAAATTCATGAAAGATATGTTCAATTTCGATTGTGCATCAGAAGTTAATAAGTCAACAACACTAAGAGGCAACATCATCGATTTGCCTTTTTCAAGACACTTTACACTCGAAACACTCCCTTTCATTTCCTACGTTTCCTATCATCGTCCTATTCTCAACAGAGAAATGGTTCATTACCATGCACACAGGAAGAAGGCATATGCAAATACAAATATGTGAATTTATATACATATGCGCATACACATACATATTTATGTATGCTCACTCAAGTAGGAGAGAGCCAGATGTCGAACGTTGCCGAACGCGGGGGCCGATTGTGCTCTTTGTCGTTCCTTCGGCGCTCTCGCTTGCAGTTCAAGCAAGGTAACGACGCATGAGCAAGATAACGACGAATGAGCAAGATAACGACGATTGAGCAAGATAACGACACATTTTTTCGTGCGTGCAGCCGGCTAAATCGAATTATAAGACGTTATCACGTCAATACTCTGGATTGTCATTTAGCCAACTAACGCGAATGGTCTGAAGTTGAGGCTTAATAATACTTTATGGTTCAAGGGGCACCACGATCACTTCTCGTTAGGCTATGGCAAATATTGCAAACACTCATCAAGAACTATTTGCGTTTTAACGTTTTATGTAAAGACTTCAGGTAACTTCAGTTGTGTGGAAGAATCAGAAACTACTCGTATACGGCAATTTACGCTTAAGTGCAAACAATTTTGCATCATAATATTTGCATTTGCATTTGCACTTGCAAATCTTCGATAAATTTTTTTTTTATTTATTGCAAGCGAATGAAAAATTAGTTCTAAACATTTCGAAATGCATTCGTCGTGCTCGTGGGGACCAGTTCATTATTAAAAAATATGTATTTCGAAATTTCCAATTCCATCACGATTTGATTATCCGCTATTAATTGATGTGCTGTCATCAATAAAATCCAGCTTGACATTTTCAGCAGTTTGCAAAGTTGTGTTTTGGTTTTCCTCTCAAGCAGCAAGCTGTTGTAAGCTGTTTTTCCTTTTCTGTTTTTTTTCTTGACTTTTTTTATATATTTTTTTTTATTTTTTTCCTCTTATTGATTATTGACATGAATTGCCGTACTTGTGCATTTAATCAATCGTCAATATCTCACAAATCGGCACGAAATGCCACAAGCATTGGCCCACAAAAGCGTAATCGCTCAAAACGTTTACTGCTGGGCGGCTATTTTTAAATAATAAAAAATATATTTTTACATTAATATTTGCAAGCGTGTATGTAAATTAGTTGAAAAAATAAAAGAAAATCTCTCGGCAACGCCATGAGTAGCGGACTGTGAATTGTGAATAGCGTTTACAATGAGCGTAAACAATAACTCTGTATGTGTGTGTGTACATATGTAATTATTTTTTATTAATTATTTGTTTTTGTTTTTAGTCAATCTATTTTCATTCAATGCTAATTTTTTGCAAATTACCGTAAAAAAATATTTTACATTTTCGCTAAAACTGGTTTGAATAGCATTTTTGTAGTAGTAGTTGTAGTTGTAGTAGTAGTTGTTGTAGTAGTAGTAGTAGTAGTAGTAGTAGTAGTACGTAGTAGTTTTCTTGTTATTGTTGCACACGCGCTTCGGTTTCACAAAGAACTCGGTGTATATATAAATGTGGTAGTAAAAATAAAAAAAGTATAGCTCTTTTCATAACCTAAGCAACTTTTTTGCCGTAACTAAATATTAGTTTCTAATCCAGTTAAATCGAATCACTGAATTTGGATTCGTCTTTTCGCTTCGAGTTTCAGCTGGTAGGCACTGGCATTCATCCAACCTCGTTTTTGAATAACTTTTTGACTAAATAATAAAAGTTATACAGGATGGCGCAAAATTAATTATCCAATTTCGTTTTTGGATAGCTTCTTGACTAAATAAAATACCTACATATTCCAAAGTGGCACAAAATTAATCATCCATTTTCGTTTTTGCTAACTTTTTTACTAAATGAAAATAAAAGAAAACAAATCATACGAGATGGCGCAAAATTAATCATCCAATTTCGTTTTCGAATAACCTTTTTACAAAAAAAAAATAATTTGAGTGATGGAAATCTTAATTTTGATCTTTGCGCCCTCCATTGCTTGTCTGTTTGTATATTGCAACTGTTGAGATCACTCAAATATGATCGACGCGCGGCACCATTAGCAAAAATTATAAATTTTCGGAAAGGGTGATTAATTTTGCGCCACCTGGTATATACATACGTAAGTGCTTCAGCACAAAATGGGTTAAATCGGGCGATTCCTTACCATTCATAAATTAGCTTAGGTCGCTAGCTTATCACCGGCGCTTCGTATGTCGCCTATAGAGAAATGCATTGAGAAAAGTTTCGAAAGATTCACGGAATGCGGAAATAAGTCATAGAATTTAAACGCCAAAGCCAAAATAAAAACCTTCTTATTTATAATTTTTAATTAAAAAACTCTAAAAAAAGAAATATAAAAATAATTAATGTCCGAATCTCTCTGGTGTAGCAGTTTGCTTATTAAATAATGAATTTTTGGAATTCCAACAAAGTGCTAAAACAATGATGAGCAGTAACTTAAAACTACATAAAATCAAAACAAAAAAATTTACAAGCAAGACCTCAGCAATCCACATATTTGCAACAAAACGCGAAAAACCAACGCGTTAAAAACAATGAAACACACAAACCACAAACATCAACAAGAGCGGAAATTTCTGCTAAATAAATAATTTGTAAAATTCAAATAATTAACAAAGCGGTCATAAAAATGAGAGAAGTCAACAGCAACAGCAGCTGACAGCGTCATTAAGCATTCAAGCAACTGAAAACGAAAACTCTGAAATGAAAAAACAAAAAAAAAAAACGGCAATAGCAACGCTAATGACAACAACGATACCCACCCACTATTGCTGAGCTGGAAAGTGAGTGCGTCACACCTCAACAACACCCACAACCGCAAGCGGTCGCAAAGCCACGCCGCTTGCATTAGAAGATGTACGGAGAGGAGAGAGAAGTTAAGAGGATGGTACCCTACTAAAATTGGAAATATGAATTGTAGTTTGAAAGCAAAAAAAGTGTAAGTATTTAAATACAATAGATTTTTACAATTTGAATAAAGTAAAGAATGCTGCTCAACTAAGCGTCACAAACCGAAATTTGCATTTACGTTGCGCTTCCCAATGGCTGATGGTGTGCAACGAAACTGCGAGTTTTGCAAGGTCAGCTACGTACCCTCTAGTTAGTATTTATTTGAGTACTTAAAAAACTAAAAAAAAAAAAAACAGGCCTCTGATCGCTCATTCATTTGTGTTCGGCGCATTGCTGGATTCCGCAATGTGCGTTCGTTTGGTGGGAAATTTATGCCGCAGAAATTCCACTAATTAACCAACACAATTTACTATTCTAGTGATAACGGGTGATTTTTTAGTTATTATCTTTTTAAACAGTTGGTTTAAACAGCTGACGCACGTTTCGTGTTTTGTGTCACTGTCAAACATCTTCAGTTTGGTCTATAATTTAACCATGAATCGTCTTACAAACGAACAAAGCTTGCAAATCATTGAATTTTATTATAAAAATGAGTGTTCTGTTAAGAAAGTTAAAAGTCGAAAAATTGTGTTCAGCGACGAAGCTTATTTTTGGATCAATAGGTACGTAACTAAACAGAATTGTCGATTTTGGAGTGAAGATCAGCCAGAAGAATTGCAAGAGCTTCCAATGTATCCATAAAAGGTCACAGTTTGGTGCGGTTTATGGGATGGAGGTATCATTGGACCGTACTTCTTCAAAGACGCTGCGAATCGTAACGTAACGGTGAATGTTGAGCGCTACCGTGAAATTTTATCCAATTTTTTTTTGCCCAAAATGCAAGAGCTTGACTTGCATGACATGTGGTTTCAGCAAGACAGTGCCACATGCCACACAGCACGCGTTACAATGGACTTGTTGAGAGGCGAGTTCGGTGAACATTTTATTTCACGTTCGGGACCTGTCAATTGGCCACCCAGATCGTGCGATATAACGCCTTTAGATTATTTTTTGTGGAGTTATGTTAAAGCTCACGTCTATTCAGACAAGCCTGCTTCAATTAACGCGTTGGAAGACAACATTAAAGCATTTATATGTGAGATACCGACCGAATCATTGGAAAGAGTACGCCAAGATTGAACTAAGAAGATGGGCCATTTGAAGCGCAGTCGCGGTCAACATTTGCATGAAATAATCTTCAAACATTAAATTATATGGACTGTACTATCGGTTTAAATAAAAATGTTATGCATTATTCTGAATTTTATGTGTGTTTTTTTGAAAAACTTTTCTATAGCTCTTAAAAAATCACCCCTTAGATAACCAGCAGTTTTATCCATCTGTTTGTATTATACATGACTTAAAAAACAAATAAAAATAAAAAATAAAAATAAAATACAAAAAAAAAAAAATTAAATAAAATACAAAATAAATAAAAAATAATAAAAAAAACATTAACCCATTTCAAATGCAGTCTGAGAAAAATTGTTAAAAAAGAATCACCACCTAGGGTGCCACGCTGGATATTTGCATAAAATATGAAATTCGTTAAACCAAGTATGAATTTCTGCAGGTCAGATGCTAGCCCCGCCAAGAATTTCAAGTCAACTCATTTCCAATATTTTCCTGGTTTCTACTGATTTCCTCAATCTGTGAGTTTTAAGATGGGTAGGGGATTGGCCATCCGCATCCGAGCCTGATTCCGGGGCTGCCGGCTTTGCCTTTAGTCTGGCCAGGGGGATTCAAATGCATTTCCTCCTCGCTGTTTTTTGGGTTAAACCCTTCGGTCGGCAGAGCCTCCTTCGTTTTAAACAGGATGTACCACGCCACCGTTCCCATTCGGCGACATAAGATGGTGTTTAGTGGCCCATAGCCCATTGTGATGCCGAGTGGGGAGCTTATCCCTATCTCTCCTAAAACCAGTGTGTGCTTTTCAGAAGTTTTAGAATATATCTGATTTCTGCAGAACTGAGATCTTCCAACTCGTTAAAAATTTGTTTACCTAGAATAGTAAACCTACGTCCGGATAGAGCAGGATAGTGGCGCAGTAGGTGCGAGATTGTCTCTTCTCCTCCTCATCTAGACAACTTCTACAGAAGTCATGTGTTTGCACAACCTTTGGGCGTGTCTACCTATTAGGCAGTGCCCGTTATGACTGAAATCAGTGGGCTACGGCTATGCTTGTTTTGGCTTAAAAGAGATTCCGTGCGTTTAGCATTGAGAGTTGAGCACAGTTGTCGGGCGCTTCTGTAAATGGTTTCATTACTCCATCTTTCGTTCGCTGCTCTTGCGATTTCGTCAAGGATAAGTAACTCCCTATGTCATTGTCTATGTACTCATCGGTCAATTTGGTGCCGAGTCTCGCTAGTTCATAGGCTCAACAGTTATCCTCCATGTCGCGATGGCCAGGAACCCATGTTACCTTTAGGTGAAATGGCTCAGCCATCTCGTTAAGAAATGTGCTGCATTTCATGGCTACCTTGGAGGTTGTCGACTGTTTTTTCACGGCTTGGCTATCAGTTAAAATGTAGATATCATTTCCGGATATCGCATCACACTGTTTCAGTGTGGCGGATCCCCAGATGTTCGGAGTATACACCTCCGCCCACCCTGCCCACGAGTTTTGAGCCATCTGTGTATACATGAATGGACTCGTCCTATCTTACATCGTCCCGTTCCCACTCTTCCCTTGAGGGTAGGAGGGTCGTAAACGCTGTAATGGCAAGTGTACGCGGGAGTGCACAGCACACCAGTCCGGGAAGCCCCAAAGTGTCAGCCATGATTTTACCGTGACCATAATCCATGTTTGATCACTTACTTAGAGTGTTCAGCCTTATTTCCGCAAAGTGCATAGTGAGCACTGTGAAAGCAAAGTGTTGAAGAAGACGCCTAAATATCTAGTCCGTCTGAAATTCTTTGGCTGCCCTTCGACTACGTGGAAAATTTTACATAAGGATATTGGCTTACGTGCCTATGAAATACAACTCGTGCAAAAATTGAAGCCAAATGACCATCGTTTCCATCGGATTTTTGCTGATTGGGCTCATTTAGATTTATTGGAAAAAGTAGTCAAAAGTTGGACTGCTCGAATGGACCATGTAACACATGGTCTGAAAAGTCCCGGGCCTAACAATGAAAACACGTTTTTGTTTGATCAAAATTAGCTTTCCTCATCTACGTAATTTCCATCAAGAAGAATGCAATCAATCCAGCGCCGCTCTAACATTTCAATACCACTTTGAAGAACGATTTATCTTTTGCCTCATTTTCAGCGAGAACTGAACGAAATTTTTTGCCGGCGAGCATTTTTTTAGGTCTGCGAGCAGCCAGTAATCACTGAGAGGCAAATCAGGTGAATGCGGTGGACGTGAAGTTCAATTCATGCAGTTATGCTATTGTCTTGATTGACTTGTGATACGGTACGTTGTCTTGATGAAGCAAAGCAATGAGCAAACGCAGCACCACTTTGAACAGAGTCAACTTCTCATAGTCACATGCTCATGCAATATAAATCCAATCGTTCTTTTTATACCTTTATGATGTCAGCTAACTGACGCAAATTCATTTTTCGTTCAGTCAAAACTGACAAGGAGTTCTGTTGGAAGGAGTATAGGGATCTACTCAAAGTATACAAGAAAGAAATACGTACAGCCAAGAGAGAATCTTGGAAAGACTTCCCTAGTAATATGGAGGACACTAATGAAGTGGCTAGACTTAGGAAACTGCTATCAAAGAATCCGTCTATGCCAAGAACAATACGAAAAATTAACGGGGAGTGGGCTGACAGTTGTGAGGATTCTCTAGAAGACCTAGTCAGCATACATTTTCCAGGGTGTGCGAACACTACAGATCTCGAACCCAGAAGAGATATTGAGCACGACATCCCGACGAAAGTAATTACGACTAACGAGATAGAATGGACTATACAAAGTTTGGCATATTTAAATTGCCAGGGCTGGATGGAATCTTCCCAGCCATGCTCCAAAAGGTAAGCCATCTTGTGGTACCATGGTTACTCTCCTGTATTGTGGAGAGAAGCGAGAGTTGTGTTTATTCTAAAAGCCGGAAAAAGCAACCCTCTTTACTCGAAGGACTTAGTTTCTCCTGAAAACTTTAGAGAAGATTCTAGACGCACACATTAGAGACACAATTGCGCCGGACGAATTATCCAAGACTCAGCACGCTTATACTAAAGGCAGATCTACTGAAACTGCACTTCACTCACTTGTACTAAACATAGGAAAGTATTTCTAAATATATCAAGGGCCTTTAACAACGCGACGAAAGATGCTATTTTAAATAGTATAGAGTCACTTAATATGCAACCCGCGGTTTATCTATGGATAAATCAGCTACTAGCTAGCAGAAAGATAAGAGCGGAGTGGAACGATGCAAGCGTCACTAAATATGCATGCAGAGGTACTCCGCAAGGTCGGGTACTATTGCCGCTAAAATGGTTACTTGTAGCAAATGAACTGCTCAAGAAATTTGACGGAGGGGCACCAAAACTAGTGGCATATGCAGATGACATAGCTATAGTAGTTACGGTAAACTACCTGGTCACCATCAGTAATGTGATGAACAACACACTTATAACTGTACATCAATGGACATCTCGCGCAGAGCTAGGGATAAACGTCGGAAAAACGGACATGATACTTTTTACCATGAAGTATAAGGTTCCGACGCGTAACCTCCCGAAGCTAGGCAACAACGAACTACTTCTCAAAGATCATGCGAGATACCTCGAAGTAATACTGGACAGTAAATTGCTGTGGAAGCACAATGTTGAGGAAAGGGTGCTACACGGCAGTAGTTGAACCGATATTGCTGTATGGAGCCTTAGTATGGTGGAATGCGACAAGAAAACTGACATACTTAATGCTACTGGAAAGGATTCAGCGACCCGCTGCTCTGTGCATAACAGGCGCCATGAAAACCACTCTAACGGCGGCGCTAAAAATGATACACAGCATATCACCTATTGACCTTATGGCGGAAAATCTGGCAGCGAAATCCGCGGGGAGATTAGTGGCTGCTGGAGTATTCACTTGTGGAATTTGAATTTGAATTTAGGTTTAAGTTTAGGTTACACAGACTACAGGACTCCGTACTTTAATTGGGAGAGAAGGTTTCGTACTACAATTGAAGAGGAGGGATGGCACATTTGCACAAAAGAACGACATACAAAAACCGCTAATTAGCAGTACACAACGCAATGGACGACTACATGAAAAAGCGAGTGGAGACTAGCTGGACTAACATGCAAAACAACAAAAGTCATGTGTAGAACAGAGTCGTGCCGTTTCAAAAGCGAATCTCCCAGCTCTGCTTAGATTCGCCAAAAGGGTTGACATCCTACATGATGTCTACTTTTAGTATTCATTTTGGTATCGCTAGGGACCAAAAGGTCTATGCGTGGCTTAATGCCAACCAGGCTAACCTTCAAGCTAAGCTTGAACATAAGCCGGATGTTATATTCAAAAATGAATAAGTATATTGTAAAAATGCATGTCTGTGTCAGAAGAAAAGAACCGGTCTTCTTCTTGTAACTTCAAGATATGGTAAGTAGGTAAGATGGGAAGAGTACCCCAGGCACACTTCAAGTAGCACTTACGTGCCGTTTTGATACCATAATGTGGACCACTTCAAGATATATTTCGTTCTGCTTTTTGCTGCGTAATAGTCCCACTCAAGGTGTACAAAAATGTTGATAACTTTTCCGAGCGCAGCTTGCAGCGAGTGATGACAAAAAACAGGATAAAGTGATTGTCCAACTTTTTAAGCGGGACCCTTCTTTATGACATGCCAAGCACGATCACTGGCCTTCCCAGTCTCCAGACGCCAACACCACTGAAAATGTGTGGGGAACTAAGAAAACGCGTCTTGCTGGAAGGTCAGTCCATGATTTAAAGCAACTGGTGCGTCAAGTTCGCAAAATCTATTCCTCTTTGTCGACGAGCTACGCAGAAAAGCTGGTTCAAAGCATGAAGGAGATGCCAGGCTATACTCGACAATGATGAAAACTACTCGGCTCATTGAGTAATTGCGACTCGTAGTGTTGTACATACTTTCATGTAAAAAAAATTTAACTTTGCTTTTGCTAAATATATTGGAATTTTTTATTATTAAACTTTGCCTAATAAATTTTATTTTTTGAACCAATTTTTTTGCATATAATTTTTAATTTTGATACCCAAAATTAAGTGGAGACTATTATAAACATTTACTTATCTTTCAATGAGACACACTGTACGTATTGTAGGAGCATTCCCAAGCATCCAAAAATTCTCTCGCAACTTTATTCAAAAAAAGGCGGCCAAGCAAAAAATTCTCATTCGTAAATTGTCCATTAAACAGTTTACTGCAACAACTCTTGATATGTATTATATATATGGACATAATCATATGTATGTATGTGTGCGGCTCTGCATACATTATGCATGAATACAAGTTTATGAAAATTAAATTGTATGTACTGTGACGGTGCATGGTCATTCTATTTTTAGTTGACGAGGTCTAATCAGTAAATTGACAAACTGAAATGCAATCGTTTTGCATTTGTGTGTGTGTGTGTGCGTATGACAATCAGCGAAAAAAACACCAAAACGTCAATCTGAGATATGACCGCCTGGCCTGGGGACAGCCGCTCCAATCTGCTTGAACTGAACTCTTATTTTTGCAGTTTTTTTTGTTTTTTGTATTTTCAGTTTAAACTGCGCCACTTTGCACGATAAGCAATTTGCGTCGAAAATTATGCATGAGGCAAATGTGCCCTCATATTTTCGGAGGCAAAAGTTAAAAAAAGGCGAGATACAGGAAAGAATATTCATTGCTAAAAATAGCACACCGATTATATAGTTTATTTTTGTAGCAACAAAAATTCATTTATGTTTATCCAGCACAAAATGTGAAGAACAAAAAAAAAAGGGTGTGATGTGAATGCAATAATGATAAAATTTTACAGAAAACACTAAAATAAGGCAAATATGAGATGAAAATTCAAGATGAAGCGCAGGCAAGGCAGACAAAATTTACATGGGAAAAAACAAAGCTTATTTGTGTATTTTCTACTTCTAGATATTTACAGGTAAACAAAACATTACTAAAAAATATTTAACTGCCATTTAGTGTGAAACCGCAAATAGGTTCACGTGACCATTGCATTTTTATTGCTCACATGACGCTTTACAACACCGACGCGCCACTGTTAAATGCGAAATCGCATTTTATATTTTTAGCCATAAAACGACATTACCCCGCCACCTCCGTCGCGGCCCCACCCAGTAGTTAGCGCTTCATTGCACACAATAAAAACTATTTATACTCGCATGTATGTATGCATATCGATGTTAGTGTTCTTTTTTTTTAAATTATGCGTAGCTAATAAGCGATTAACGAAGTATGCATTTTTGTGCAATGTTTCCGACGAAAGCGCAGCAATCGAAGCTGACACGCCAATAATAAAAGGAAGAGCAATTGATTTTAAGGCGATGGTCAGGCGGGTGTGAGAGGTACATAGCAGCAAATGCTTTTTTCTGTTTTTCAAAAGCGGTATAAAATTTATTGAAATCTACCAAGCGGTTTTTAAGTTACAGTGATCACCAGTTCCAAAACATAGTTTTGAGAAAAACGCATTTAAAGTTTTTGTTTTGTTTGTTTTTGCCCGAGCGCCCTTTGTTAATTGTTGAATAACTCGAAAAGAATTTGTCGGATTCACTTCAAATTTTCACACAATTTTTTTAAGATATACTTTAAGAACATGCAAAATAAAAAATAAAATTTTTTGAAAATTCTGACTACTCCTAAACCATAAATTAAAATTTAAGTAACAAATTTTCTTTAAAATTTTTTATTAAAATGTTGTATACAGAATTTTTAAACTTTTTTTTCTATTTGAGTCCACATTTTTTTAGATCACTCAATTCGGGTAAGAAAATAAGAGTTTCAGACAAGCTTAAAGTGGCTAAAAATTTACGTTGATTTTTGACAATTTTTTGTTTGTTTTGCAAACGGAGTTGTGAATTCTCCTCGTCCTATTTGTGGTGTGCGTCTTGATGTTGTTCCACATATGGAGGGACCTACAGTTTCAAGCCGACTCCGAACGGCAGATATTTTTATGAGGAGCTTTTTCATGCCAGAAATACACTCGGAGGTTTGCCATTGCTTGCCGAGGGGCGACCGCTATTAGAAAAATGTTTTTCTTAATTTTTTTTGGTGTTTTCACCGAGATTCGAACCGACGTTCTCTCTGTGAATTCCGAATGGTGGTCACGCACCAACCCATTCGGCTACGGCGGCCGCCGTATTTGAAAAGAATCAAATAAATTTTCAGCAAAATTTTTATTTTTTATACAAACGTTTAAACAATATTTGGGAACAAAATTTTTTTAGACCACCAAAATCTAGTATTGTTTGTTTTCCTTGTTCATTCCTCTCGGAAGCATAGGGCCTCGACAACACTATTCCATCGTACACGGTTCTGCGCTGTTGCTTTTGCACCGTCCCATGAGACGTCGGCATCTGCTAGTTCGCGCAGCATTGACCTTCTTTAAGTGTTTTTTGGTCAACCGCGACCTCTGCTCCCTTGCGGGTTCCAGTCCAGTGCCATCCTCGTGATGCTATCTAGTGGTTTTCTCAGTGTGTGACCTATCCATCGCCATTTTTTGCGTTTGATTTGCTTAAGGATGGGTTGTTACTGATGGTGTTTGACCAGAATATTCTGCAGATGATGCGGAATATAATAAAGTATAAAAAAAATGCAAATTTGAAGTGGCTAAAAATTTGTCATTGATTTTTAATGGTTTTTTGCGTTGTTTTTTTTTTGTCAACGGAGTTGTGCATTTTTTTCCCCATATAAAAAAAAAACAAATGTCGAGCTTTCATTACTCCCTGTTTCGACAAGAAAACGCTGATCGCTGAACGCAAATCATCTACTTCGATATAATGCAAATAGGGAACGCTCTCGCAGACCTTATTCGATAAATCGCAGAACTTATGACAAGAGATTTATTGCATGCAAGTAACTGCCATTTTGGTGCTTTGAAAGCTATAGTTGCTGTCTTGCCATAAATTGTGTGAAAAATTTTGCAATGCAACGGCGAGAATAAATTCGCAGAAAAAAGTTCCCTTATTTTTGGTTTTGTTGTTTGCCTTCCTTAAAATTTTTTATACAGAATTTTTAAACAGTATTTGAGTCCACATTTGTTTAGATCACTCAATTCCGGTAAGAAAATAAGAAAGTTCAAGCTTAAAGTGGCTAAAAATGTTTTCAATATATTCATTGATTTCCATCCGCAAATGATCGTTTATTGCAATGTCAAGTGTCTGGAGGTAAGCAGGCATTCCTGCTGGAATCATTATTTATCAATCTTCTCCTCAGCAAGAAAGTTTTTCATGTCTTTAGCGCGGTGAGTACTGCCTGAATCCCAAACTAGTAAACCTCTATTCTGACCCCCCAACAGTGGTGGCAGCATAAAATCAACCCACTTTCTTATAACTGCTTGGGTGCACCAGACTTTTTCACTTTCAATGACATAAATTGCTGAAACACGTTGAATCGGGTCTTTTTTGCCTTTTGTGATTAAAAATGGCGATACTTTCTTGCCGTCTAGACGAATCGCCAAAGTACAGGCGAAACACGTGCACTACCGGTAGAAGGAACGTAAATTGACGAAGAAGTCTTGTGGTGAACTGTCGTTTAGTCTAGGAATACCGCGGTTGATATTTCGAAAAATCGATGCCATCAACAAAAAGCTTAAACGTAAGTGCACGCTTAACAACATCATTGTCTTCCAGCTTAAACAATGTTGTTGATCTCCTTAGAGACAATTCATATCATTTAAGGAAGTTGTCCAACCAGTGTGACGATGCTTTAAATTCCTCTGTGGATATATCAATTTCAATTGCTCTTTCAAGGGAAATTTTTTGAATATCAGCCCTGCGCACAACCAAAGCTATTGCTCTTCTGCCTGCAATCCATTCCCAAATGCAATCTTCCAACTCAGAAAATAACGGCTGCCGACCTGATCAAACTCTGCGTTTTTTCTCATTTTCTTGGTCGACCAGTTGACACAGGTAATCGTAATCTGCACGCCATTTACGAACCATACGGAGCTACGGAGCTCTAGCATATTCTCTTTACAGAATGCTACAAGATTTACACCCCTGGAGTCTTCCACGATTCTCTTTTTGTACTCGGCGGAATAGCTCTTTCGTTTTGTACTCAATTTAACTGGGGTTAAAAATTATTCACTTTCAGCTCTTCAGCTCTGGAATCGTCTTCACGTAGCCCCGAAAAATAAAGTCCAATGGGGTCAATTCGCTAAATCTCGGCGGTAATATTTCTATGTTTCGTAATAAAGAGAGTCCTGGGAACTTCATTTGCAATAGGGCAATCGTATTAGTGTAAGGATGACATATGATTTGATTTGGCCAATAACTATGGTGAAAACCAAAATTGTGGTGGGAACTTCGGCTTTCACGTAACGGGGGTAATTCGCCAGCCGAATCCTGCACGATAATTTCAAATATATCCACACACTCGCCAAATTTGTCATTGTTTAGATGGCGTTACATGGCGTTAAATTTTTTAATTATCACTACATTCTTGGCTTTTTCGTAAACCAACCGATTCATAACTCCAGCTACGTCAGCCTATCCGCTGATTTTGTCAAATTCGCTGAAAGCCGGCGGTCTGATATTGGCCACATCATTAAAAATTTTTGCACCATGGTATTAAGGGGTTATATTCAGTTAGAAGGCCGAAAAAAGCGAATTTTCCAGAATTTTTTCCGAGAAAACTTTTAAATTTATTGATCTAAAAATGTGTACTCATATTATGTTATCTTTTAACTATATTTTAAGACTTAGTATTAGTAAAAATATTGTACCACTGGAAAACACGTGCACGCGATAGAGCAGAGTCCCCATAGGTTGTCTGCAACATTTTTAAGGCGTCTGAAGCCGAAATTTTGTTGGGATAACAAAATTTCAAACAAATTCTTTGTTCAACTTGAATTTCCATCGTTAAATTAGAAGAACACACTCGAGCTTGACTTGTTTACAGTAGCACAGAAAACAAACTATGTGACATATCACGCTGAAATTTGCCATGTAAGCTTATAACAGTCCTACCAAAAAACAAAAAATTTATTTTTGCCATATGTCATCCGCGAACCGTTTTATTGATACCGTCGCGTTCATATTTGAGTAGAAGTTATGGCCAATCCTTGTAATCTCTCATCCGTAGTCTCGATTATTTTGCTCCTTTTTTGTTTTAATGCTCATTATCCTTTATCTTTTTATGAAAGTGAAACTCATTTTCTGACAAAAACCATATAAGCCCAATTTTCAAAGTTTGAACAAAAATTAGAAAAATTCCACAAACTTTTCATCACAATTCTACGGTATTTAAATAGAAAAAAATCGCAAAAAAAATGTTTCGTATACAGTTTTATAGCTTATTAAATTTCAGTGCAAGTTTGAAGTTGCTGAAAAATTACGTTGATTTTTGATAATATTTTTTCCATGCCGCTGCTGCGCATTTTCTCTACATAAAAACAATCAAACTGACTCAATTTCGTCTGCACTTCACCAAACCCCTATTTATCAAAAAATCCATTTACTTTGCTGCTGAGTGCGTCATGCTGATGAAAAGACAAAGGTGAAAAGTATCTACCAAGTACTCCGCCTTGATTCGCATTTAGAGCGTTGACTTAGTGTAGTGTCAATCTTTTCTAAGGTTCTTCACCAGATACTTATTACCCAATTTACCTATATACCTATAACTACGTGTGTATGATATATGTATGTGCATATCTATTGTATACTACTTAAGAAATTTTTATTTTCCAACAAGTTTTTGATCATTGACTTAGAAAACACAAGCAAAATACAAAATCCATTAGTAGATTTTTCCCAGATGAAAAGACCAAACAAATTGCATTAGTAAATTACTACGAGTAAACAACCGATAATTTCAGTAATTTTTCAATTTCTTTGACCCATTCATGGGCCAGCTTACACGAACGAATATGTATTAATAGGTACATGCTTGCGCATATGCAAGTCTGTGTTGGTGGCGCGTATGCATGTACATATGTATGTATGAATGATAAAAATAATTTATTGTACCATAAAGTGTAGCGAGGACGTCCTGCAAGCGCACACACAAACCCATCTACACATTCTATAAAGATTTTGTTTTTTCAACTGAAAGTGAATGTGATTGATATGTGGCATATGGTTGCTGTTGCTTCATGTGACGATAGCTGGGAATTCATAAATTAAATTGGCAAAGTACATTTACTTTCAAGGACATTGAAATATAAAGGTTTCAGGGGTAAAGAGGAAAGGAAAATATATTAAAAAAAAGCTATAATATATTAAAAAAAGCTATAAACCACATAAATTTTACATAGTGATCGGCGGGGAAAGTAATAGTCATACAGACAGGCGTAAGCACTTGAAAGCGCAGGGATGAGCATGAACCAATAAAGCAAAGATCTGGTTAAGGACTATCGCTTTTAAACCCAGTAATGAAAAGACGAGACACGTGAATTATATCGAGAAAACCCAGCCTAAGCGCAGATTATAATGAGAAAAGTTAATTTTGTATTGCGGAAAGGAAAATTTCTAAATGAAAAAAAGTTAATTTTAAACGAGAAAAAGTAAATTTATAAATGAAAAAATGCAAATTTATAAATGAGAAAATGTAAATTTATAAATGAGGAAAGGTATTGAATATGAAAAAGGTAAATTTATAATGAGAAAAAAATGTATAAAAAGAAAAGATAAATTTATAAATGAGAAAAGGTTAATTCATAATGAGAAAATATCAATTTATAATGAAAAAAAAAAGTAAATTTATAATAAGAAGACAATTCACAATAAGAAAAGGTATAGGGGCGCAACTAAGTTCCCGCTGTTTGTCAATAGATGCCGCCAGCAGTGTGTGCTAGTCGATTCTAACATAACCTAAACTTCATAAACCAAGCTTAGACGTATGGTAAACAAACTGCTTCGACACATTAGTAATTTTGTTTTGGTGTCATATACTTTTGGTTTTGTGAAAATGTCTGATTTTGTGCCGAATAATCGTCATTTGCAGGAAGTGTTGATTTCCCTTTTTCATTCAAACAAAACAAAACGTTTATGAAGATGCTGCTTTAAGTGAAACAACGTGCAGAGATTGGTTTCGTCGCTTCAAAGACGGTGATTTTAATGTTGACGTCCGTCCGCGTGAAGGAAGGCCAAAAACCTTCGAAGACGCCGTGTCAAACGCAACAAGAGCTAGCTTCAGTATTAGGAGTTACTCGCCAATCCATTTCCAAGCGATTGCATGCTTTGGGAATGATTCAGAAACAGGGTACTTGGGTTCTTTATGAGTTAAAACCAAGGGATGTTAAACGTCGTTTTTCCCCCTGTGAACAACTGCTCAGGCGGCAAAAAAGGAAGGAGTTTCTTCATCGCATCGTAACGGGTGATGAAAAATGGATTCATTACAGCAAGCCAAAGAAAAGAAAGTCATGGAGACAGCCCGGCCATGCTTCTACGTCGCGGCCTTGGCCGAATATTCACGCTGCGAAGGTTATGCTGGGACCAAGTTGGTGTTATTTATTATGAACTGTTAAAACCAAGCGAAACTATCACTGGGGATCGGTATCGACTTCAATTGATGCGATTGAGCCGAGCACTGCGCGAGAAGCGGCCGCTATGTGCGGAGAGACATGAAAAAGTGATACTACAGCATGACAACGCTCGGTCTCACGTTGCCAAACCCGTTAAAACCTACCTGGAAACACTGAAATGGGAAATCCTACAAATCCTACCCCACCCGCCATATTCTCCAGATATTGCGCCGCCCAATTATCACCTCCGATCGATGGCACATGGTCTAGCTGACCAGAGTTCCATTCGTATGAAGATATCAAAAAATTGCTTGATGCGTGGATAGTCTCAAAAAATGAACAGTTTTACCGTGACGGTATACGAGATCTACCAGAAAGATGGGAAAAAGTAGTAGCCAGCGATGGGCAATACTTTCAATGATTCACTTGCAACCATTTTTTCAGAATAAAGTTGTATTTTCACCAGAAAAACAGCGAGAACTTAGTTGTGCACCTATAATTTTGCAAAGAGATAATGCAAAGTGTTACTGAAATATGTAAATTATAGAAAACGCATTCCAAAATTGGCTCTAAAAGATCGATTGCCTTTAAAACTTAATACTTTGCACCAAAAATAGCTTTAAAAGCTTCTTTAAATGTTTGATGACTTAAATTTTTACTTATTTAAATTTTTTTATGGAATTTCCAACTTTTGACGTGATTGAATAATTACCTCGCTGAGATTGTATAGTCAATCTGCTCGGCAAACTTCAAAAATTTTGGATGACACATAGGTATTTCCAAACATAAGGAAGTGACTGTTGGCATTATTAATATGTTTGCAGAAATATTTTGCTAATAAAATAATAAAATATTCATTTAAGAATTTTCAAAATACAAACTTTTGTTGTTGCATATGAATGTGCAATCTCAGCATGTGGTATTTTTCATAAAAAAATTAATAAAATAAAATTATACAGTGCTGTGAATAATTATAAACTCATTGATTTTTTAACCCTTAAGGCATATAGAGGAAGAGATTTTTTTCACAATCTACTGTAATCAATTAGTACAGCCTCTAAATGTTGATTTTGCTAATGAGCAGCTATTACGCAATGACAATTTTCCCGTTATTTAAACAAAAAAATGAATTTGTGCTAATGTATCCTGCCGGTAAATTTTTGTTTTTGTAAGATGATTTGTTGAAATGTGGTTTAGACTGTTACTGATTTAAAATTTATTAACGTTGTGATCAAAAATAAGGGAGCGACTACTCAATAACAAGCAAAAACTATCTGGAGTTTATAATTATTCGAAAGTTTGCAAAAAAATTTGTATCTATATAGAAAAAAAAAAAACAAATTAATTAATTAATGAACACGAAATTAGTAAATAAACACGTTCACCTCCCATATAACGGTAATTTTGCAGAAAAAAGTGACATATCTATTATAAATGAAGCAAATTTCTTTAATTTTTATAGAAAAGATAAACCCAAAAAGTCAAATACGACATGAATAAAATTAAAAAAAAAGCGTGGTGCCACTCCCACTTTTGGGTAAACGCGTGTATTTCGTTAACGACTTGATAAAACTTCTTTAAACTTGGCACTTGTATTGCTCCCTACTTCATTTAGATCCGACAGAAATATTATTGAGATCGGATAAAAACCATGCCCACTTTTTTTATGTTAAGACCAAACCTCCGTTCGTCCGCCTGATGTTGCATTCACGGGTCTGTTGTAAGAATTTGAATATAACTTGGAGTCTTATGAAGATTTTAGGAATAACGTAGCATTGTCTCTGGTATTAAAGTAAAAAATCTGAGGGAGAACCAATGACAAAAAAAATAATGTTTCCCTAAAAGTTTTCAACAAAAACATAAAACTTTTACATTTATTCACAAAGTTCTTTTTATCCTATAAAATTACAAAAAAAAAACTTTATAAAACTATTTAAAAGAACCGAAGATGTTGCAATTAAAATTTTATGCATTAAATAAATGTCAAAATTAAAAACAAAATACTTAAAAAAAATATAATAAAAAAAAAATTTTTAATTTTCAAAAGAACCAAAGATATTTCACTTAAAATTGTATACCCAAATTTTCAACATGGAATAAAT
Source organism: Anastrepha obliqua (assembly GCF_027943255.1). Taxonomy (NCBI): domain Eukaryota; kingdom Metazoa; phylum Arthropoda; class Insecta; order Diptera; family Tephritidae; genus Anastrepha; species Anastrepha obliqua. Next base: position 155,372,979 of record NC_072892.1, on the reverse strand, counting down.
ATCACAATTAAAAGAAAAGATAATTTAAAAAAAAATAATTACAAAAAAAATTTACAAAATTTTCAAAGAACCAAAAATATTTCACTTAAAATTGTATACCAAAATTACAACATGGAATAAATATCAAAATAAAAAGAAAATATAATTAGAAAAAAATAATTTCAAAAAAATAACTAAAAAAAAAATAATTTAAAAATTTTCAAAGAACCAGAGATATTTCACTTAAAATTGTATACCAAAATTTTCAACAATAAACATCAAAACTAAAAAAAAAAATAATTCAAAAATAATAATTAAAAAATAAATAATTAAAAACAAAACAATTAAAACGAAATAATTCAAAAAAAAAATTTTAATTTTCAAAAGAACTGAAGATATTTCACTTAAAATTGTGTACCCAAATTTTCAACATGGAATAAATATCAAAATTAAAAGAAACCAGTAATTAAAAAAAAAAATTACAAAAAAAAATTTTAAAAATTTTCAAAGAACCAAAGATATTTTACTTAAAATTGTATACCAAAATTTTCAACAGTAAATCTCAAAACTAAAAAAAAAAAAATAATTAAAAAACAAAATAATTAAAAACTAATAATAAAAAAAATGTAAAAAATTTTCAAAAGAATCAAAGATATTTCATTTAAAATTGTATACCAAAATTTTCAACATGGAATAAATAATTGAAAAAAATTAATTAAAAAAAAATTATTTAAAAAAAAATAATTTAAAAATTTTCAAAGAACCAAAGATAGGTATTTCACTTAAAATTGTATACCAAAATTTTCAACAATAAATCTCAAAACTAAAAAAAATATATTATAATAATTAAAAAATAATAATTAAAAATTAATAATAAAAAAAATTAAAAAAATTTTCAAAAGAATCAAAGATATTTCATTTAAAATTGTATACCAAAATGAAAATAAATAATAGAAAAAAATTAATTAAAAAAAAAAATAAGTTCAAAAAAATAATTTAAAAATTTTCAAAGAACCAAAGATATTTCACTTAAAATTGTATACCAAAATTTTCAACAATAAATCTCAAAATTAAAAAAAAAAAATAATTAAAAAATAATAATTAAAAAATAAATATTTAAGAACAAAACAATTAAAACAAAATAATCAAAAAACAAAATTTTTAATTTTCAAAAGAACCGAAGATATTTCACTTAAAATTTTATGCCCAAAATTTTCAATATTGAATGAATCTCAAAATTATAATTTTTTTTTTTTAATTTTTTAAGTTTCCTTTTTATTATACTCAAGACTACAAATAAACCAATTTTCAGTAAAATTTACAATGTCCAAAATACAAGGTGGGGCAAAATTAATCATCCAATTTTGTTTCTCAATAATTTTTTTCCTGAATAGAAAATAATTTTGAGTGATGCAAATCTTTTCGTCTTTTCTTTTCGTTTTTTCTTTTTCAAATATGATTGACGTTCAACGACATTTGCTAAAATTATAAGTGTGATTAATTTTGCGCCCCTTGTACTTGAATCACTTGACATGGAATCGCTCAACTGCTACCCTGTTAAGTATTGCTTTAGTCAATACTATCTATTGTGCATACTAAGCCTTATATTATATTCAGTTAACGCCTAAAAATGTGTGACAAGACTCCGCTGTTTGAATGAAGTTGCAAGCTCTATTTCATTGCACACCACTGTATGTATATGTATTCTACATTTTCCAAATACCAAACTTTCCCACAGAATTCTAAAAGGCGCTAAGTCATTCCTGTTTTTTTTTTTTGTCTTTAGAAATTTTTCACAATATTTTTGCACATCATTCGAGTGCTTCTAAATTTAAGTGCACGTTTTTTCCTCTCATAATTTTCTCACCGTTCTATTAATAGCGCAACATTTGCAAACGTCAGCCTAATTTTAGCATTTTTAATCAACAAATAATTGCACAAATTATTAAACGCTTACTCATCAACGCCGCTGTTTTTTTGTAAAACAAACAAAAAGATTCACCGCAAGCAGGAGAACGGTGAGATACCTAGAGCAACAACAAAAACCATCAGCTACCATCAGTTACAACAGCGAAAACATTTTCATCATCACCTACATTTTGTTTTGTTGTTGTTGTAATTGTAATAGTCGTGGATGGCGCGACCATCACCAGGGACAGATTAGAGGTGTAGAAACACACATGCACACATAAATACACATACATACGAATTTGCATACTTATGCGCACGGCAGTAAATTAACCTTCGCACTGATTCTAATTGTGATTTGTGGGTGAATGCGAATGGCAAATGGCGAATGGTGAAATTGTCTCGTCGCACTTAAAAGCCTACCTTGGGGAAGTTACCGTGTGCTCAAGTAAATAAACAATAACAAATTGTTTTTACATAACACAGCATGTCGTCAAGAAGAAATGCGACAAAGGATAGTTGCAAAAAAACACCGACAAATAAAATATAAAATGATTAAAAATGAATAAAAGAGAACTAATATATTAAGAGAAAAGTGTATTTTGCTTGTACAATAGACAGTTGACAACTACCCAGCTGGAAAGCCAATGCGTCTGAAGTGGATGCTTTCGATGTTCAATGGGGATTTTGCACAAAGATGCTTCCGGAAATTTTAATTGCTTCCGTGATGCAGACATTTATTTAGAATAGACACCAGATATTTTGCATCGCCATCGAATTTCGGTTAGTTAAAATGATGCGCCCAGAAATTGCGGAACAGTTCGAGAGGAGATTAGAAATTTTTGAAGTGAAACTTCTAAGGCGCCGACGGAAGAGCAAGAATGGAGAGTAAACTTTCAAGGCCATGCAACGTTTTGGGCATTTTCGTTCCGCGAGAGAGAAAAAAGATAGAACATAGAGGAAAAGGAGATATACTTTAGGATATTTTTCCTGAGTTTTTCCTTGTGATTGCTAATTTCTAGTGAGAAATAACACCGCCTACTTCTTGGCGCTTGTTTGTTGATACAAACTTGTAGGAAATATATTTTTGGTGCCTACTGTTTGGGGCGTTTTTTGGTTTCAATTTTTTTTGGCCTTTTCTTGTGCCTATTTTTTGGCGCTTATATCCGTTTCCTGGCCAGTGCTTGTGCGTACTATAAAGTGCTATCCATTCCGGCGTCGGATCTATGTATTGGTATTGTCTTGCGGTAATTATGCCGTTGCTGCGGTCCTGGAATCACTGCGTTTGTGCGGGTGATAAATGCTCGGAGTAGTGCGCGTTGTTGCCACGTTTTGTGTCCGGCGTTTACCTACACCGGTCGACCCTTCTCCGTTTTTTGTAAATTTTGTCTATTTGTATTCTCTGCACATGTTGTGAGTTTATTTATATATATATTCTTTCTCTCCCTCTCTCTCATCCTTTCTCGGGTCTCTTTCATTCTCTCTCGGGTCTCTCCCTCTTTCCTTGTCTGCCTTGAAAGTTTCACTTCTGTTATGTGTACTACGCTACACGCGCTTTTTGTCTGCGTCCTTCTTGAAGCTCTTACAGAAACTTCTACCTCTTTTGTATACCTCCGTTAATACGTTTTGTACTGAGGTCGAGAAAGTAGTTTCAAATAAAGCGTGAATGAATTTTAGTGCTAAAGTTGGAAAATATTTTAAAGAAATGGATCAACAATCACCGCACCGAATGGATCAACAATCACTTGGAGATGATTGTTTGTTTAATACGAAAATTTACGAGTCATACAAACAATTTCAGAAACGCTTAGTAAATGGAGGTAATCCAGAAAAGAAAGGAAAAGTGAGTGATTTCATTAAAACGAACGTTAAAATCACTGAAATGAAATTGGGAATTCCTCAAACAACTTTGTACCGCTATTTGACCAAGTTTTTAGGATTTCAAAAGCTCGGCTCGAGATTTGTGTAGCACAAGCTGACAGACGATCATGAAATCCACCGATTGGTGAAGAATTGTGAGTGAGTTTCTGGCAACCTGCGGCTATTATCTGTTCCAAAATTCAGAAACTGCCTTTGTTGATGAAAGGAAAGCGTTACGGTTCAATTGAAGCTACTCAAAACGCTGTGGGCACCATGAAATTCTAAAAAGTGCATAAATAGCTCGTTTGAAAACTTGGAAAACTCTGTTAATTGTTTATCGGTTTGAAGACGAATAAATTTAATAAAAAAATCTCTTTGCCACAAAATACAAACTGGTTATTTCTAATTGGATACGGTTCGAAATGTTTTTTTGGTATAAAAAAATTTATATTTTTTGGCACACAGGGGTGGTATTGCTGACTACGATCAAAGTATTAGGTGGCGCGAAATTAATCACCCAATTTTGTTTTTGAATAACTTTTTACCTAAAAAAAAATTTTGGAGATGAAAATCTTTATTTTGACTTTTACGCGCTCCGTCTCTTGTCTGTTTGTTTGTATACTGCAGCTATTTAGCTCACACTGTCAAGTATGATTGACGTACGACGAAATTTGCAAAAATTATAAATCTCTCGATAGGGTTAATAATTTTGCGCCACCTTGTATTTACGTATAGAGTGCTTCGAATCAGAATTCATTGATTGTAGTTGTAATAATATTAGTTTGGCGAAAAAGAAATCCATTATTTTCTCAGTAGATGGCTGTATTGATCGCTATCTCGTAAAGTATCGATCAACAATTTAAAGTTTATGCTCATTGTCAAGGTGACATTTCACACTAATAAAACCATTTACTGTTTTTTGTTTGTTCCATTCAGTTGTGAGTTACAGGAAGTTAACAGTGGAATTCAGCAAAGAGAAATTTCGGTACATTTTAGAGTTTTTCTTTTTCTTGAAAAAGGCGAAAATGCGCTTGCAGGCCGCTGAAATTGTGACTGGTGTTTATGGTGCCGATGCTGTACCAGCTAATTACGTGCAATTTTGGTTTCGTCGAACTCGGCGTTCGGGCATTTTTGATGTTAAAACAAATCTCGATAAAATCACAGAATTAATCGAAGTTTCTTTATTTAATTTTTAGAATATCAACATCGTTTTCCCTACAGGGTCTTTAGTCTAACAGCAAGTATATGCGTGTTTGTGTATGTAATAAATATACAAGTTTGCATTTTCAATTTGTATGCAAATTTTCTCAGTTTGTCAGTTGGTTAGTTGTAAATTCACGAACAATCCACTCATTCACTAACGAAGCCACAATTGCAACAAAAAAAAAACAACACAAAAACAAATAATAGCAATAATACAATGCGATAAAAACAAAAACATGCAATGAGCTATTGCTAATAACTACATATGTACATACGCCGTTATGTGCCAAGTACTGAGTGGATGAGTGATGAATGATGTGAAACAGCGACAATCAAAGAATCAAATGGTAAAAATGCCGTAAAATTTATTATTAAGCGCACACATTGCCACAGTAATACGAAGAAGCGGGCGGAGGGAATGGAATGGGGCATAAAAGGTGAAAAAATATCAGATAACTCATTCCCAATTTTTTTTTATGTGGTAGAAAAGGCACATCTATAAAGGTGAGGAGAGAATAAAGAAGGCAACAGTCGCATGGATGCAAGGACGCTATTGGCAACAGATGGGGCCTTCCGCCTAGAGTTGTATTTTGGCTCTATAATACCATAGTTAAGCCAATTTTGTTATATGGAGTCATAGTCTGGTGGAACTCACTAGAGAGGAGGACAACAGAGTTCAAAGGACTGCACTCATTGGAATCAGTAGGGTACTACGAACTACCCCTAGCGCTTAACGCAATGTTAAATGTGGTACCTGTAGACATTGCTGCACGTACCGCAATCAGTCAGGGGTTCGGGCTATAGGCTCGACGTCACTTATCGACACTCAAGCATCCTAAGAAACTTTGAGTTCATTCCCCTGTCGACGGTTCAATGTACAACTTCGCTTAGTCCAAGCGGAACATTTCCACTCAGATTCCATCAAAGGAGGAGTAGACGGGAGCTAAACTTGGAGACAGGGACTGGTGAACATGTTCACAGATGGATCGAAGTTGGAAGGAAAGGTTGGCGGTAGGGTATTCTGCAAGGAGCTTCCCATCAGTCTCAAATTCAGGTTATTGGACCACTGCAGTACGTTCCAAGCCGAGGTAGACGCAACCAAAGAAGCAGCTGATTGGCTACTGTAAATCTCATTACAGCACCTTATCCAGAGTCAGTTCCCTTATTAAACTCAGGATGGAGCTGGGTTGGATTGAGCGTATGTGCCTTTCGTCTGGCTGCAGTTGGCCAAGATGTCTCAACCTCATCCGCCCTATAGGGCTGCATTCCAGGGAAAGGTGCATTGGAGTCTTTTGAGATTGATCGCAGAAACGGCAAGAGACCGTAGACCAAATCCCGATCATGGAGATTGATCTTCTATGTATGTACATGTACATGTGCATTTTGTTGTTGTTGTGAAGGGAGGACCAAAGAGAGAGAGAGAGGTAGGTGTGGGGTGATTAAGAGAATGGATTTAGTGTGTGTGGAAATGCCTGTGTTGCGGTCTCGTTAACAGCTTTATGCTGCTGATGAAAGTTTATCAGAATTTTAATGTCAAGGCCTGCTATATCAGCAGACGTAGCAATGAAGTAAGAGCCAGGATGTCTAAATCTTAGACCTAGGATGGCTGAATCTTAACCAGCAGGGCAGTTAAGAAAAAGGTGCTGAGATGATTCCACCTCATCCTCCATCCAGCTGAAGCAAAAAAAGACTCGAGGTAGTTCCCTGTCTCGAAGTATGCACACCTCGCGGATAGTATCCTATGAGAACAACCAGGAAGTTCCAGAGCTGAATATCGTTGTTTCCGCAAGGACGCTGTAACCAGGAACCCAGATGAGCCTTATGCTAAAGAATTCTTATGCAATGGAAAGTGAAGCCAGGCATTCTCTGACCAGTTTCGAATGCACCATCATTGACCCGAGAGCCCCAATTGCCGCTTGACTGTACGGTACGTTTTCCACCGAGAGCCGAATGAAGGGAAGGGAAGGTGGTTGACAGATTCGCCATTGAAATCTACAATGACGGTTCTAAGATGAACTACGGTGTGGGAGCTGGCCTTTATTCGGAGCCAAGACTTCCTAGATTTCCTGACTATGCTAGCGTGTTCCAGGCAGTAGTATTGGCAATCATAGAAGCAGTTAAGCAGCTATCAAGCCATTAAATTCCAATTCCATTTCATCCAAACTAGTCGTACAGTGTAGAGAGGAACTAGAATTGCCTGTTCATTAGCTTCAAATTACTCTGATATCGGTTCCCGGTCATAGAAATATAGAGGGTAATGAGATAGCAGATGGGCGTTCGGCCCTAGACACAACAGAGGCGGTTGCAGTGGCTACCCCATTCAACACAATAAAAATATCCCTTACGTCACACTACTATGCTTTAGCCGAAAGAAGGTGGAAGGAATTAACTATAATACATGCACTACAACAAGAAAAACATGGCCGTCGTACAACATCCAGAGTATCCGAAGTACCTGTTAAGAACCTTTTTGTATAATATATTCATGAATGTTATTAAATATGAGATAGTATTTGCGCACAAATGACACAAATGTGCATTCAATTAAATAAAGTTCCGGCTGGGTGACATCATCGGCCCACATTGAGGCCGAAGAAATGGCGAAAAAAGTGAAAATGCAATGAAAGTCTATTGAAATTGTATGAACATATAAGACACTTACATACTTATGTGCATACGTAGGTACATACATACACATGTGCATTAGACCGGAGTGAAATACGTAAATTTTTTCAAATCATATCGTAATAGCAGGGAAAAGTTGCTACATATCAATACAAATTCAGGAAAAAAAAGAAATTTCAAATCGGTTAATATCTTCCGTTCGCGCATTGCATTTAAAATTTACAAATTTTATCCCAAATCTTGCTGATTTACGAAAACTTGTAGAAGTTGTAAATGATTAAAGATCGAGCTCACTTTTTATACATAGCACTTTCAGCATTGAGTAGTAGATTTTTATTTTTCTAATATATCCATTTCTGTGGTTCTAAGCGACACAACTTTCACCAATTTTACACCAAATCTACTAAGGAAGCCTATGCCAAATGAGGCTTGCGTGAAAGCGGCTTACGGCTACTATAACACGTCTGTGCTTTAGATCGTCTTCCACTTGGTTACTTGTATTCCATCGTCTTTCTTTTCATTTTGCTTTTGATTCTGCCATACCGATAAACGAAGTGCACAGAAGAGCTAGTACTCTCTGGTCATTACCAGTTCTGCTTTCACTCTTGTCGAACAGCGCTGTTTGGTCAAAAAAATGTCTATTCGATGTTCTTTTGAATTACATAGTTTACACAATTACTTAACATTAAATCGCTTCAAACATTTTAATCATGTCTCTTACTCCTAAGGACATACACTGCACATTTTTTGGTCCACCTAAACCACTGCTGTCATCGGTCCTTGCCACTAATACCGACATTATACAATGTTGGCAAGAAGTGAGGTACAAAATGACAGTAGAATCTTCTGCTGCCAGTTCTGGTCAGAAGTTAAGCTTCACAGTTGTAGCAGATACTGTAGCTCATAAGACTGAGTCCCTTTATTCTATGGCTTCGATTCCAATAGTTTCCCACACAAAAGTTGTACAAAAGATCAAACATCTACATGATCGATACTACACTCTTCGTAAATCTTATTCAAGGGACAAAGACACACCTGAGAAACAAAAGAAGTACAATGATTTTATTGAAAAATCTTCAAGTACATTATTTGACATTTCGTCCTGCAAGTGCGAGATGACACTCAATTGCTTTTGTCAAAGAAGCTTTGACAAGTGTATTTGTCCAAGGCCGGTAACTATCAACTGCACATGCCCTAAAGATAGAAAGATACCTCCATTAGAAATCAATTTTTTATATGCTCAAAGATATCTCGGACAAGGTAAGATTGGGACAGGAGATACCAAAGAAACTCAAAAGCTTACATTAAAGTTGCAGAGAAAAGCTCGTCACTTAAGTCAGACCAACTTACCTGGACCTTCTTGTAGCAGCATTGATTCTGAAACAGAGATAACTCCTAAAGTTGACAATGATAAGAATGATCCCGATTCTCAGACCTCACGCTCTATTTCCTCTCAGTCAGCAAGTTCAAAAAATGCACAGATGCTCTTATCACTTCCAGCAACGGCTTGAACAAGTGATCGTTTTGGAGTATCTGATAGAGCAGCAGCATCTATTGTGTCTAGTGCATTTAAAGACGTTGGTCTTATAACGGACAAAAATACTTCTTTTGTTGTTGATCGAAGCAAAATTAGAAGAGAAAAAGAAAAATTTAGACTAAAACTTATCGAATCGGGGAATGCAATAGAGCAATTAAAATATCCGATGTGTGTGTATTTTGATGGCAGGATGGATGACACTTTAGTTTTAGTTGAAAAAGGAAACAAACGTTATCAATCTATAAAAAAAAGAAGAGCACATTTCAGTAATAACAGAACCAGGCTCAGAGTACTTTCGTCATTTAGTACTTACTTCAAAAAGTGGAAAGGACACAGCATACAGCATTCCAAATTATTTTGAAGAAAATGGTATAAATCAATCTAATGTTGTAGTGATTGGATGTGATGGTACGTCAACAAATACTGGGTGGAAGAATGGTGCAATAAAATTCATTGAAACGAGTTTAAAAAGACCAGTACAATGGGCTATCTGTCTCCTCCATTTTAATGAATTACCTCTGAGGCATCTAGTTGAAATACTTGATGGTAAAACAACAGGTCCTCAGTCTTTCAGTGGGCTTCTTGACAAACAGCTGGCTAAATGTGAATTTTTGTCCATCGTTGCTTTTCAGAGGATTGAATGCTCTCTTCCACGAACGCTTGACACAATAAGCTTAAGTAAAGATCAGAAATACTTACATGACATTGCCATTGCTATTGATGCTGGTTTTTGCTCCTTAGATCTAGCAAATCGAGATACGGGACCAATATCACACTCTCGTTGGTTGACAATTGCAAACAGGTTCCTAGGATTATACATTTCTTTGCAAGAGCCATCTAAAAATCTCATTCAAATTGCAAAATACATTTTGACTGTATATGTACCTCTATGGTTCGAAATCAAAACAAATTCTTGAATAGTTGACGCACCTAAACATATTTTAGAATGTATTAAAATATGTAGAATCTTATCTTCACAAGTCCAGACAGTAGTTCATAAGGTCATTCAAACAAATTCCTTTTATGACCATCCAGAAAACATTCTTCTCTCGATGGTGGTAGATGACAGAGAGCATGTCCGCGATCTTGGATTGAGGCGAGTTCTGAAAATAAAAGAAATCCCTTCAAAAGACAAAAATATTAGAAACTTTTTGGTTCTTAAACTAAACTTTAAAGCAAATGAATATTTTGAATTAATTAATTGGTCTGAAATGAAACTTACCTGCCCCCCAATTTTAGACAGCCTTTCTTCTGAAGATATCTTGCATTTAATTTCTGATAAAGAAAAACCAAAACTAACCATAGATTTAACAAATATTCTATGCCATACGCAAGCTGTGGAGCGTTGCGTAAAATTAGTAACTTTAGCGTCCTCAAAAGTGTATGGGAACGAGAGATGTGATGGGTTTATAAGAGCAACACTCTCTTCTCGTACACTTATGCCTCAATTGGACACTAAAGCAGACTTTGCCACTCTCGAATAAATAATTTTTCATCTTTGGTTGGTTGGTTGGGAAGGGAGTGGGTGGAACTCGTAGTACAGTCACCTTCACGTGGTGAGTTCTGAGTCGTCCAAAAAGTGCGGGCCAAGAGCTGTACAAAACTTCTTTAAGACAGTGTGGTTAGTGGGCGCGCTAAGAGGGGAATAATTTATTCTACTTATATACTCAAGAAGACTTATACAAAAATTAAAATAGAGAAACTAACCACCCGCAATTACGTAAATTTATACAAAAAATGACATTTCCCACTTCTTTTCAGGGGCTGTAGGGGCTTTGATAGAGCGGTAGACGTTTTTCTTTTCAAACTGTACCTGATGTTGTAATAGTCTACAAAAAATGAACTTTATCTAACATCATTTCCACCTCTTACGATTTTTCGAATATTTGTTCAATTTGTTATAAAATTTGTAAATTTTAAATGCAATGCGCGAACGGAAGATATTAACCGATTTGAAATTTCTTTTTTTTCCTGAATTTGTATAGATAAGTAGCAACTTTTCCCTGCTATTACGATATGATTTGAAAAAATTTACGTATTTCACTCCGGTCTAATGTGCATGCAGCGAGCGGCATTTTCGTACACTTCGACAAATGCAGTGAATTTTTTATATGGAGCATATGCGCGACACGGTTAAGGAAGAATAAAATAACACATAAAAAAAAAAAATTAAGAAAATAAAAAAAAACAAATAAAAAAAACAAATAAAACAAAATCAGAAAATAAAAAATAAACAAAAATAAAATAAATAAAAAAAATTTAAATAAGATCAAAAAAAAAAAAAATTAGAAACAAAGAAAAACAAAAGCATAAAAAAAAATTATATAAAAAAATATAAAAAACAGAATTAAGAATTATACAAAAAAAGATTTAAAAAAAATTATAACATAAAACAATTAAAGTGTTTTTCAATAGGTGCGCTTCAACTTTTTTCTGATAGGGAGGGCGAACGACGCAATATTTTTTATTTTTCGCTTGTCATTTGTAAACTTCATTAGTATACATTTCATCATGGAACGCTACACACTTGAACAAATTTTTTATGAAAATAATCGTTCTGTCGCTGTTGCTGTTTTTCCAAAAAATCATCTTCAGTGATGAAGCTCACTTTTGGCTCAATGGCTTTGTCAACAAGCAAAATATGCGTTACTGGGCAGAAAGCAATCCACACGTGATTCATGAGGCAGCGTTGCATTCCGAAAAAATCACTGTTTGCTGCGGTTAACATGCCGGTGGCGTAATTGGCCCATATTTTTTCGTTGACGAGAACGATCGCCACGTTACTGTGAATGGAAACCAAATACCGCGACATGATAAACGATTATTTTTGGCCGCAATTGAATGGTATGGACTTAGACGACATGTGGTTTCAACAGGACGGGGCCTCAAGCTACACAGCACACGCTACAATTGATTTGTTGAAGAGTAAGTTCGATGAGCGCATTATTTCCAGAAATGGACCGGTCGAATGGCCGCCGCGCTCGTGTGATTTGACGCCTCTCGACTATTTGCTTTGGGGTTATGTGAAGTCATTGGTCTATAGTAACAAGCCGGCGACGATTTGTGAGCTCAGAGCCAATATTGAACGAAAAATTGCTGGAATTTCGGCCGATTTATGCAAAAGAGTGGTCGAAAATTGGGTTCAACGATTGGACTTCGTAAAACGTGCACGCGGTGATCATGCAAAAGAAATCGAATTTCATACTTAAATGTGTATGTTCAAACTCGATAATAAAAAAAAAAAATAGTTAAAAAAGTCAAACCGTTTGTGTTTTATTCAAAAAAAAAGTTGAAGCGCTCTTACTGAAAAACGCTTTACAAAAACCAAAATTATAAAAAAAAGAATTATACCAAATACAAACTTTTTACAAAAAACGGATTATAGAAAAATTATAAAAGAAAAAAATTATATATACAAAAAAACAAATAAAAAAAGAATTATAAAAAACAAGATTATAAAAAAATAATAAGATAAAGCAATTATAAAAACAAATATAGAAAACAAAAAATATAAAAAAACGAATTATACCATATTATGCAAAAATTATAAAAACAAAAAAAAAATTAGAAAAAAAGAATTTTACAAAAACAAAAAACACACAAAACAAGACTATTAAAAAATTAATTAAATAAAAAAATTTTTAAAACAAAAACCAATTATAAAAAAATTATAAAAACAATAAGAATAAAAAAAATGTAAAAAATTATAAAAAAAGAGTTATACAAAATACAAAAATTATACAAAAAACAGATTATAAAAAAATTTAAAATATAAAAAAAATAAAAATTAAAAAAAGAATTATACAAACAAAAACCATTATATAAAAAAACTAAAAAACAAATATTATAAAGAAAACAATTATAAAAATGAATTGTCAAAAAAACAAAAAATATACTAAAATGATTATTAAATAAAATATTTAAAAAAATTATAACAAATTAGTAGGATTTTTTAGCAACTTCAAACTTGAGCTTTATTAAAGAAAGAATTTAACCAAGTACAAAAATAAAAAATTATAAAAACAAAACAAAATTAAAAGAAAATATATATACAAAAAAAAATTATACAAACAAAAACGATTATAAAAAAAAATTATAAAAGACAAAAACAAATTATAAAAACATAAATGATAAAAAAATTGTAGAAAAAATTATAAAAACAAATTATAAGCACAAAAATTATAAAGAAAAATATTAAGATAAGATTATAAAAACAGAATTGTATAAAAAAAAAACTAGAAAAAAATTAAAAAACGAAAATTATACAAAAAAACAGATTTTAAAAAATATTATAAAAGACAAAAACAAATTATAAAAACACATATAAAAAAATTGTAAAAAAAAATTATTATCACAAAAATTATAAACACAAAAATATAAAGAAAAAAATTATACAAAATACAAAAATTATACAAAAAAAATATTATAAAAAAAAAATGAAAATAATAAAGGTTAGAGATAGAAAAGATAAGATCATAAAAAAAAGAATTATGCAAAATTAAAACCCCAAAAATTATACAAAAAAAAGATAATGAAAAAAATGATAAAATAAAAAAATTATAAAAACGAAGATTTTCAAAAAAAAAAGATTAAAAAAAATTACAAAAACTCAGTAGGATGTTTTAGCAACGTTAAGCTTGCGCTTTATATAACCAGAGTTAAATAGCCCTGCAGCCAAACCAATATACCAAAAATTTTGCTAGAGCTTCTAATTCTAATTCTAAATCCGTGGACTTGTTATGAAAGCTTTGTAGAACTTTTCTAATTTTTGTATACAGTTGGAAATGTTGTTTTAACTATTGGTTTGTGTTAAACAATGAGCTATACTTTTATAAAATTCTTAGAAAACATTCAAACAAAAACAAAAAAGAAGAAAGTTAGTCAATACTGGTCAAAATATTGAGCTGCTATCTCTTTGTCGTAGGCTGCATGTTTGTTTGTGTGTATGTATTCAATGGCATACTTTAGAAAAATATCAACCAATTAGGGTGCTTTTTCTTCTTCTAGTTACATACAAATGTCATTTTGGTCTTAGCCATTCGGTTGTCAGGTCATATTATTAACGATGCCATTAAATTTGTGTCTGTTTCTCGCAACCTCTGTTCCTCCGCTATTTCGCCAATTGTATTGAGACCCGTCCACTCTTTGATGTCGTTATATCAAGTCATTTTTTTTCTTGCCAATTCCTCTTCACCCTTCACTTCTTCCCTGTATCAGCAGTTGCAAAATATCGTATTTGCTGCTCCTTTTTATATGTGTCCGAAATAAGAGAGTTTTCCTCTTTTTATGTCCGTAAGCTTGATTCTTGAAGTTTGCATCATATTTAGCCCTATGTTAGCACACATTTTATATTTAGTCAGTTCAATCTATTCTCATCATTTTTCTATAGTACATTTCAAAGGTTTCTAGTCGGTGTATACTCTATGTAGTGTTCAACTGGTGAGTTGCGTCAAACAAATTGCGACCAAGGATTATGAGGAGAGCTTAGCGTTGTCCATCTTCCTATATTAAAAAACTATGCGCTTCAGCTGTATTGCTGCTTGCGCATCTCTGCTTTCGGAATATATGGGGGTGCTTACATTTATCGACACCCACACTGGCTCTACTGTGGCCACACCAAGATTAGATTGGCAAATATAGCTGGTTTAGTTTTCGATTAACTTCATTTGAATCTGCGTATGTGACTTGTGCTGTTGTTGTAGCAGTAATCCATGCCCTGTCAGTGTAGTGTATATCACCGGTCGTCTTTGTCTAACTCATCTAAAGATAGGCCCAGGAAACATGCTGTTTTGACAGGTTGGGCCCAGAGGGAGCGGGGTTTTAGATGAGTGGGTATTGAGGGGCATGTGAAAAGGTGGTTTAAGTCGTGCGGGGTGCCTTCACATGCCGGACATATATTTAGTATGGCGGGGTCGAATCTGGATAGGAAGGAGTTTAACCTGCTACAATTGCGCCAGTGTTACGTGGGTCTCACGGGAAAGTTGGAGCTCTTCAACTGTTGTAGGTGATGGTTGTGTAGAGGAGGTGTGTCCTGACGTGGCTGGGAGGCTGTGTCATCGACTTTTACCTTGAGTTGCAGGTTAACTTCCTTTGTCCGAGTGGTAAAGAGTGTCGCCGTGGACTTTTGTGAGGGAAAGTTGTAGATTCCTCGCAGTAAAAAAGCAAGAAAGGTCGGTAGAGGTAGACGTTCGCTTTGGCGCACAGGCCATCAATGTCATTTCCCGACACCATTATCTCTGGTGGTTGGGGGAGCTTCGAGATGTAGAAGTTGAACAGCAAGGGTGAAAGGACACCACCTTGCGGAACTCCTTGCTTTATCTTCCTCTGTTTGGAGATTTGGTCTCGAAAATTCACTAACGAGTGACGACCGCTCAGATAGTTTGCGGACCACCTCTTCAGCCCTGGCGGGAATGTCTACTGATATATATCATCTAGTAGCGTGGAATGGCTGACTGTATCGAAAGCCTCCTTCAAGACCAGCACTACTAGGACAGTCCTCGCGTTTATGACGGTGAGTGCTGTGCACTCGGCGGGAACCATGCTAATGTGGGGCTGGGGCCAGGTGTTTCGTGAAGAGTGGCAGTAGGAGGGCTTCAAGAGTCTTCACTACTGGGGAAAGGAGAGTTATCGGCTGATAAGATTCCCTTTGGTTGGCGTGTGATTTGTGTTCTTTTACTATGCCATTTAATTTATTGAAAACAATTAAAAATAGTACCACTTAAAGTGCTGTACCTGCGCAATGCGGTTTTTTTAATTTTAATTTAAATATGTTGAAGAAATTGTTCGGTTCGTTAGAAAAGTTTTTATAAAATTTACAATTTTTCTATATAAATATTTACAAATATAAACATTGAAAAAATAGCTAGTGGAAAGCGTTGTTGCTATTAAATAACGAGATTGTAGCTGGCAATCATTTTATTTTAATTTCATACATACATATTTACGTGTTATATACACGCCTCTAATTTTAAAATCGCAGTGACCAATGCACTCATTTTTTTGCCAGGCTGTTGTTGTTGTTGTAGCAGTTCCTTTTGCCAGGTCCTCCAGGCCAGTGACTTGAGTTGACTTTCACGGCATCAAGAGACTAAAATCGTTACCGGCACGACCCGGATGTATGTATGTATATGCGGCCAAGGACTGTCGCTGCAACAGCATTCCCCTGACATTTATGGGGAGTGTTTGTGCTGTTGTAAACAACAAAAAGGCATTTTATGACACACGCTTTTACATACACATATTTCGCAAGCTATCTTTAGGTTTACATAAAATCAATGATGAAATTAAATTAAACAAATAAACGACAACGAATAAAACCCTATTTATAATTGAAACTTGTACACCACTGCCAAGGAACGTGCCCTTTACACGTTCCCTGCCACTGCTGTTGCCAAAAGAGTAGTCATGGTTGTTTGTGTTGTACAGAAGCCGCATTCACTTCGTTGGCCTGACGTGTGTTCCAATTCCATTGGCTTTTATTATTTTGCCGCATAGCACCGCATGTCGCCAAGTCATTTTACCAACCATAAAATAACCACTTGCCTCTTTCGCCGCCCCCTTCCCCCCAAATCACATACTAGTGAATACCAAAGTAAGCAAGCAAGCATACCGGCAGTTTTGCTTTATTGCCTATCCAATATTGCTTCTAAGGGAACGTAGTGCATGGAACGCAGAGAATGGGGGATACGGAAACAGCAACAGAATGCAAGAAAAAAAAAACGATAAAAAATCCATTTTCGGAGCAGATGGAGGTCTTCCTTTATATGAAAAGCCGGAATATTTCCATTTTAACATATTTAAATAAGTATGCGACTTATGCTTGGTTAAAAAAACAAAAACAAATACATGAAGTAAAATGCACCAACCTGTTCCAATTTGTTTGGGACGCTGTCTGTCCTAGCAACAATAAGATGCAAATGCAAAGGCGTTGTGGCTTCGGTAAAAAATCGATTCAAATCTAATTAGAACAACTGCAACGTTGTAGAATCTCAGGTTAATTGAAAATTGATTTTCGCACTATCACCAAAGACTGTTGCCAGCAATTGAGTTTTACTCCAATTTTCACAGCTGATGTATTTATGTACAATTATGTTTGTCTACTCTTCACACACAATGTTGCACTAAGCAATAAAAGTTCGTCGTAGGTTTTTGCTTAAAAATGTTTACTATGCGGCACGAAATTAAGTTTCACCAAAGCTGAAGCTCACGTATAAACGAATATGCGAAAATACATATAAAGTGCAGACGAATAGCAGAGAATGATTCGCGTCTTTCGTAGTCGTGACCTGGCCTTTTTTCTGTTATATTTTCTTCGCTGTGCACTATTCGTTGCCGTTCACCCAGTTTGTTACCGTTTTAATTCAAGCAATTTTTCTTTAAATATTTTTGTCACAATGCGCAATTCCTAATACACAGAATAATCATTACTATTTCCCTATTTATTTCGTGAAATTTCACACGCAAAAACTATTTATAAAAACTGTTGAATAAAATTTGCAGCAAACAACCGCACGATTAACCACAAAATTGTTCAGTTTCCCAAAATGTTCTTTTGCTTTGTCGTGTTTCGCTTCGCTTTGTTTCACTTGTCACGGGCGAGTGTTGCCACCCCAGAAGGCTGTTGTGTTGAGTAGCACGTTTTATCAACACTGTTGTTAAAAATCAACTAGACTATAATTTTATTAGGGTGATTCAGCAGGAACGGCAACAAGTCTTATTGAGAAGGAGTTGCTTTATATAATAATAAAGAAAAAAATTAAATTCCGCAAAATGGTCATATAACTGTAGCTCTGTGGTTGTATTTACTTTGTATGAAATGTAAAGGGTGTTTTTTGAAGTGAAAACTTCTTTAGAATCGTTGGGAGTGATTTGAGAAAAAGTGAAACGAAAAAAGCGACACTCTTGGCTACGAAAATTACATATACACGTAGCGACGAACTAAATAACTTTTAGGCCAGCGCCGACAGCATGGCGTGATAGCCGAGCGGCTAGCAATGTGAGCTTCCGATCCAAAATCCTTGGTTCGAATCACAAGAAAAAAATTTTTTTTATACAGTTATTTTATTTTATTTTATGATATGTTTATGAGGAGCTTTTTTTCATGGCAGAAATACACTCGGTGTTTTGCCATTGCCTGCTGAGGGGTGAGCGCTATTAGAAAAATAGTTTTCCTTAATTTTGGTGTTTTCACCGAGATTCGAACTGACGTTCTCTCGGTGAATTCTGAATAGTAGTCCGGCACCAACCCATTCGGCTACGGCGTTTGTTTAATTTTACTGATGCAAAAATGAGGAAAAATATATGAATAAAGTTTGCTTACTGTTTACACATTTTCCAAAGGTGACGGAGAACCAAAAAAAAGTCGATTTTCAAACAAATACGAGTGCATATGTGTAATTGTGTTAGAGTTTCGGGACGCTCATAATAGCAACCGCGTGTGTATTTTTATATTCGTAAATATTTTCATTTTTAAATATTTACCGCAATTATGCCGAAAAATAATGCAGAAAAGTGTCGTGAATATCGACAGAAAAAAAAATCACGGAATTCATTCACGAAAATTTAATAGAGTATACACCAGAAGTATCGCGGATACTTAGAAAAGATTACAATAAAGTTCCAATGATTTTAAGTGGCGATTTTAACGTAAATTTTGCATTGGACACAGCGGTTCCTTCAATTGACTTTCTCAATACAACATTCAATTTAAAAATGTGTAACAATCGCACTGAATCGACAACACGATCAAAAACAACCATTGACGCGGTATTTTCATGTTGACAACATCGAAACCAAAGCATTTGTATCATATTTTAGCTATCATAAGCCACTCGTACCATTTGTTGAAATTGAAAACATTGAGGATGAATAATAATAAAATGAAGAAAATAAAATATGAACTTTATAGCAATATTATAATGAACCTATAATTGTCTTGCTCCTAATGCTGCTTTCGTCTTATTCTCTCTCAGTTTGTTTTACGGAAGGTTGCGCTTCTATCGCGTCTAACCGTTAGACTGGTGTTTTTTTTTATAGGTTAGGTTTTCAAGTTGGCACTACTTTTTTCGTAGATGGTCTTTTTGACAGCTGTCACTTGATTTATGCTCAGTTTGGTTTGCCATTTCATAATGAATAGACTTACACCTGAACAACGTTTGCAAATCGTGCAAATTTATTACGAAAATAAAGGTTCGGTTCGCGCGACGCATCTCAAGAAAATTTTGTTCAGCGATGAAGCTCACTTTTGGTTGAATGGGTATGTCAATAAGCAAAATTGTCGCATTTGGAGTGAACATAATCCACAAGCCATTGCTGAGACGCCGTTACATCCTCAAAAAGTCACTGTTTGGTGTGCTCTATGGGCAGAGGGAATCATTGGTCCATATTTCTTTAAAAATGAAGCCGGCCATAATGTTACAGTCAATGGAGAGCGCTATAGAGCCATGATTAATGACTTTTTCGTGCCTGAATTGGACGATGTTGATGTGGACGACCTTTGGTTCCAACAAGACGGCGCTACATGCCATACAGCCAACG
Organism: Anastrepha obliqua; assembly: GCF_027943255.1. Classification (NCBI taxonomy): domain Eukaryota; kingdom Metazoa; phylum Arthropoda; class Insecta; order Diptera; family Tephritidae; genus Anastrepha; species Anastrepha obliqua. The sequence goes on along the minus strand of NC_072892.1, from coordinate 155,353,331 downwards.
CAACAATCGATTTATTGAAGGAAACTTTTGGTGAGCGCATTATCTCGCGCCGTGGACCTGTGGCGTGGCCTCCAAGATCGTGCGATATAACACCGCTGGACTATTTCTTGTGAGGCTATGTGAAGTCGCTTGTCTACGCAGATAAGCCCGAGACGATTGACGTCTTGGAAGAGAATATTCGGCGCGTTATTGCTGACATACGGGCCCAATTGCTGCAAAAAGTGGTCGAAAATTGGGCCTCTCGGCTGGAATTTATTCGAGCCAGCCGCGGCGGCCACTTGCCCGAAATCATTTTTAAAACATAATGGCAAACCCTTATCTTTATAATAAAGCTAAATTCTTGGCCATAACATTAAATTATATACGTTTTATTTCATCTTGAAAACCTAACCTCTAAAAAAAACACCCTTTATGTTTGTATGTGAAATTAAGGAACAAAATTTTATGTGAATTGATTTTCAACGTTTGAAATTATTTACGTACAAGCACATAAATGTATGGATATTTAGTTTTTTTCCTTGTTCACTCCTGTCGGGCCTCGTACACGGTTCTATGCTGTTGTTTTCGCGCCGTCCCATGAGATGTCGGCACTGCTAGTCCGCGCAGCATAGACTTTCTCCAAGTGTTTTTTGGCCGATGCTCCAAGTTGGTCGGTTCTCCAAGTGTTTGTTTGTTCTATTTGAAATAACTTTTTTTTTGGATCACTCAATTCCGGTAAGAAAATAAGAAAGTTCAAGCTTAAAGTGGCTAAGAATTTACTTTGATTTTTTACAAATTTTTGTTTGTTTTGCAAACGGAGTTGTGCATTCCCTTCCATATAAAAAGAAAAAAATTCGAGTAACCAAAACTTTGTGCAGAATTAAAAAAAAATTTCCAGCAAAATTTTTATTTTTTATACAAACTTTTAAAGAATATTTGGGCACACAACTTTTTAGACCACTAAAATCTAGTATTGTTTGTTTCCTGCTCTCTTCCGAGTTCCAGTCCAGTGCCATCCTCGTGATGCTATCTGGTGGTTTTCTCAATGTGTGACCTATCCATCGCCACTTTCTGCATTTGATTTGCCCAAGGATGGGCTCTTCATTCGTTGATCTCCACAGTGCGTCGTTACTGGTGGTGCTTGGCCAGAATATTCTACAGATGATGCGGAGGCATTTGTTGATGAAGAATTGTAGCCTCTGTGTGATGGTGTTAGAGACCAGCTTCGCTTCCGTACAACAATACAGACGCATGGACCGAATATTCGTAGTTTAGTGAGCCTCTAGATTTGCGAACTCACCCATGCATTCGCCCGAATGCCTGCACTTGCTTTGTTAAGCCTGCAGCTCACATCTTCATTTGCCGTTATGATGCAGCCGTGACCGGTCATCCGTCAACCAATATCTGCCTTGCGTTATTGTGTTTAACTCTCATAGCCTTGGTCTTGGCGATGTTGACCTCCAGTCCGACAGTGCGTGCCAGCGCGACTAGTTGGTCCGCCTTCGCTTGCATGTCAGAGAGTTTGTGAGAGAGGCTGTTAACCGCTGGTGAGAACAGTGACGAACTAATCACCGTCAGGGCCAAGCAAGGATGTCCCCGAGGGGGTGTTCTTTTCCCGCTGCTGTGATGCTTGGTCATAGACTCTCTACTAGTGGAGATGCAGGGACTCGGTTTTCATGTCCAATCATATGCGGACGATGTCTGTGCACTAACATCGGATAAATCCCTAAGGCGACTTTGCACGAAAGTGCAGACAATTCTGGACAAAATCGATGACTGGTGCATGAGACAAGGTCTCTCCGCTAATCCGAACAAAACAACCATAGTCGTGTTTACGAGAAAACGGAAATTGGATGGAATTAGTCCTCCAACACTGAAAGGTGTGACACTTGGCCTTCCCGATGAAGTTAAATATTAAGGAGTAATCTTGGATAAGAAGCTGACTTCGGAGATACACATTTCACTGAAGGTGAATCGCGTATTAAGGATTTTTCAGCAATGCCGCAGATCCTTTGGTAAGACCTGGAGTCTGAAACCTGCTGTGGTCCTATGAATATACACAGCACTTATCAGACCAATTATCACTTACGCTTCTGTGGTCTGGTGGCGACGGATCATGGTTAAGTCCACACTCCCAGAACTATACAGGCTGCAAAGAAGTGTATGTTTATGCATTACGGGAGCCATGAGTACAACCTCTGGTGATGCCCTAAATGCTATGCTTGATTTGCTCCCCCTGGATCTTAAGATACAACAGGAAGCAATAAAAGCAAAGTGTAGACTCCATACATATGGCACGAAGACTTTAGGTCACAGTGAAATTTTTGAGTTGCTATCTGAGCAATGTCCATTCTTTTTGACACATAAAAACGACCTGATAGCCATAGTTTCATTTGGAAGGAAATTTGATGTCAGATTTCCATTGCGTGAGCAATGGAGTAATCCAGAATGCATGCAGGGAGGTTTGACGGATATTTTCTTTACCGATGGGTCCAAGACTGAAATAGGGTCTGGACCGGATGGTACTTAAACGATAGTAATAAGTATCACTAGGCTTTGGGAGAAACAACAACTGTTTTCCAAACGGAAGTTTTTCCCATTCTGAAAGTAGCCCTGGAGAACGCGAAGCAAACCTCAAAGATTGTTCAAGGATGTAAAACGAAGCTTAATTATGTTGCAAGCCGAAATACGCTTGTACTTATATGGGTTCCGGGACACTCCGGTGTTCAAGGAAATTAAATTGCCATTGGATTGGCCAACTGTTGATCAGCAGTTACCCCACAGGGACCAGAGCCAATAATCGGAATAAGTTCGGCAGGAATCATGAATTGGATCAGCGATTATGTATGCAATTTACATAAAGGGCGATCGTCTAGTCTAGAACGCTGCCGAACTGCGAAAGTGTTTTGTGACAAGTCTGAACAGAAAACTGTCAAACTTTCTACTAAAACTTGGAAGGAAAGACGTTCGGTTAATGGTCGGTATTATTGTAAGATACAGCCCATGGGGTCAGCAAATGAGCACCATTGGAATCATTGAGGACCCGATGTGCCTGTCTTGCTTGGAGAAGGCGGATAGCACTGAGCACTTTGCTAGAGCAAGGCTACGAGTTTCGGGTTCCGATGTCGTGAGAATGAGTAATATTCGTGCTCTCAAATTGGAGGATATTTACATATTTATCAAAGAATCTGGAAGGTCTCACAGGACTAACTACCTTTACCTCTTTCTCTATTCTTTCCTATATCTTTCTGTGATACTTTTCTCCTTTCCTCCTTGACTTTCTACCTTCTTTCCAGAGCTCTAAATACAATGGACTTTGTAGCCTGAGTGTTTTAGGAGCCAGGAAATCTCTTGGTGCTTCTTGGCTCGACCAATTAAAATTTTGTTATCGTTTCTTCCGGTCCTCAATCATTAGTGGAACATAGGGCAGACCGTCCGCGTGAAGGAAGGCCAAAAACCTTCAAAGACGCTGAATTGGAGGCACTGCTCAATGAGGATCCGTGTCAAACGCAAGAAGATTTTGCTTCAGTATTAGGAGTTATGCGCCAATCCATTTCCAAACAATTGCATGCTTTGGGAATGATTCAGAAACTGATTCAGGGGATTTGGGTTCCTTATGAGTTACAACCAAGGAATGTTGAACATCGACTTTTCGGAAGGGTTTTCGTGACGGATGATGAAAAATGGATTCATTACAGCAATCCAAAGAAAAGAAAGTTGCGGGGACTGCCCGGCCATGCTTCTACGTCCTCGCCTCGGCCGAATATTCACGCTGCGGAGGTTATGCTATGTATTTGGTGGGACCAAGTTGGTGTTATTTATTATGAAAACCAAGCGAAACCATCACTGGGGATCGGTTTTGTCAAAATGTCCGACTTCAAATGATGCGATTGAGCCGAGCACTGCGCGAGAAGCGGCCGCAAATTGGCTTGATCCGTGGATAGCCTCAAAAGATGAACAGTTTTACCGCGTCGGTATACGAGATCTATCAGAAAGATGGGAAAAAGTAATAGCCAGCGATGGGTAATACCAATGATTCACCATTTTTTCCGAATAAAGTTGTATTTTCATCAAAAAAAAACAGCGAGAACTTTTTTTCAATGATAAACTTATTCAAAGACGAAATTAATAGATTAATCTTGTGCCACCTTGTACAATACTTGTTATCCAGCCCAAAGTTGGATTTAGTTAGTTCTAAAATGTACTTATTGCTTTTATCTTATAAGACACATTTTTACTTAACAAGGCGTTCTTTTAGGAATTCTACTTTGGTTAGAGAAATATTTCTTGTTTTGCGATTCGTGCGAGAACGAAAATTTCGTGTAAAAAAACAATTATTAGTGAACTGTGTTATTTGACGATCGTGTGAACAAAGCCCGTGTAAAAAGAGAGTCAGGTATAGTACTTAGTCAATTTTTTTCATTTCATATGAATGACCCTGCTTTGTGCCAGTCTAGCAAAAATCTGCCAAAATACTAAATAAATACTAAAACTTAAGGGCGCTCACGCTCACCAACGTAATCGTACGCCTGTATCAGCTGACACGATGAAACTAATGAGAGCCCAATGTAAATGAATTCCCAGCACCGTTCCGTTCCGTAGTATCGTAGATCGACGTTTCATCGTGTCAGCTCGTACGCCCGTACGTTTACGTTGGTGAGTGTGAGCACCATAAAGGTGCATAATCGCACTAAGGCGATAAACCCAAGTTTAGTTAACCTAAGAACTAAATTTTTAGAGCTGGGTTTATTTTTTCGACTATTATAGGACTAATTTAGGACTATGTTTTAGTAAGAACCAGAAAAAAGCAGTTGCGGTTGTTAAAAGGGAAAATGTTGATGAAATTTCCATTCCAGATGCAAGTGAACTTTAATACCAACTGGTTCTGGGTTTAATGTTAATTTAATTCGACTGCGATTAAAATAAGCTACTGTTTTTTTTCAACCTAAATTTGATAAATTTATATCTGGGTTTATTTTGACAACGCCAAAATTCGTTTAAACTAGAAGCTGTTTTAACTCACGACTATAAGTGCGGGCCTATATTTTCGAGAAAGCGAATCTCGTTTTTAATTAATAAAAATTAAACTTAAATTTCAAAATGTCGCTTTTACTTAAACGAAAATTGAACCTAAATTTCAAAATATTACTTTTACTTAATAAAAATTAAACCTTAATTTCAAAATGTCGCTTTTACTTAAAAGAAAATTGAACCTAAATTTCAAAATGTCACTTTTACTTACTAAAAAATTAACTTGAATTTCAAAATATTACTTTTACTTAATAAAAATTAAACTTAAATTTCAAAATGTCACTTTTATTCAATAAAAATTTGATTTAAATTTCAAAATGTCACTTTTACTTAATAAAAGTTTAACTTAAATATCAAAATGTCACTTTTACTTAATAAAAATTAAACCTAAATTTCAAAATGTCACTTTTACTTAATAAAAATTAAACCTAAATTTCAAAATATTACTTTTACTTAATAAAAATTTAACTTAAATTTCAAAATGTCACTTTTATTCAATAAAAATTTGATTTAAATTTCAAAATGTCACTTTTACTTAATAAAAGTTTAACTTAAATATCAAAATGTCACTTTTACTTAATAAAAATTAAACCTAAATTTCAAAATGTCACTTTTACTTAATAAAAATTAAACTTAAATTCCAAAATATTACTTTTACTTAATAAAAATTTAACTTAAATTTCAAAATGTCATTTTTACTTAATAAAAATTAAACCTAAAATTCAAAATGTCACTTTTACTTAATAAAAATTAAACCTAACTTTCAAAATGTCACTTTTACTTAATAAAAATTAAACCTAAAATTCAAAATGTCACTTTTACTTAATAAAAACTAAACCTAAATTTCAAAATGTCACTTTTACTTAATAAAAATTAAACCTAAATTTCAAAATGTCACTTTTACTTAATAAAAATTTAACTTAAATTTCAAAATGTCACTTTTACTTAATACAAATTTGAGTTCAATTTCAAGATGTCACTTTTACTTACTAAAAACTTAACTTAAATTTCAAAATATTACTTTTACTTAATAAAAATTTAACTTAAATATCAAAATGTCACTTTTACTTAATGAAAATTAAACTTAAATTTAAAAATGCCACTTTAGCTTAATAAAAATTTTACTTAAATTTCAAAATGTCACTTTTACTTAATACAAATTTGAGTTCAATTTCAAGATGTCGCTTTTACTTAATAAAAATTTAACTTAAATTTCAAAATGTCACTTTTACTTAATAAAAATTTAACTTAAATATCAAAATGTCACTTTTACTTAATAAAAATTTAACTTAAATTTCAAAATGTCACTTTTACTTAATAAAAGTTTAACTAAAATATCAAAATGTCACTTTTACTTAATAAAAATTAAACCTAAATTTCAAAATGTCACTTTTACTTAATAAAAATTAAACCTAAATTTCAAAATGTCACTTTCGCTTAATAAAAATTAAACTTAAAGGTAAAAATTAATTTTCATTTTATTTTATTTTATTTAAAATGAATATTTATTAATAAGTACTTAAGATTTTTATACATTTTGGTATCGTTTAAATTTATTCTCAGACTACTTATTACTTATGGTAAATCTCAGTACTCAATGGTGATCAAATTTGAAAATCAGTTAATTCATTCCTTACAAGGCGAATCCACACAAGGTGACTTCGCTATAACAGCTGTGCCCTGCTTCTTTGTTGTTGTCTTATTTGTGTGTTTACATTTTCATGGAAATTGCAAAAACAAAAACGTGTAAATGTTGTTGTTACTCTACCGAAGTCACCTTCTATGAATTCGCCTTGATTTCTTACTTCTATACAAGACGATAGAAATTTTGATATTCAAATCCACACACACAAATGTGAATACATGTAAGCTTTTTTTTGCATTGCTGCTATCACCTTGGAAGGAGCTTTGCCAAATTCATTTCCACTTATAGTTCCAATTCCACTATATTCTTCTATATTAGTCCTATTTGTTTTAAATGGCGTGAACAATTTTGAAAAATAGTCGTTTAAATTCAATCAGAATAATTCGGTTTTAACAAATGCGTTTGATCTCAGTGGTGGTAAAAGAAGTGCATCAAAGCAAAGTGTTTGGTGACAAGTTGAAAAAACGAGTGTTCACCTACTTTTTTGTCAATATTTATATAGCAAATCCAAAATTTTAACGACAAGTAGTTTTAAAGTCCGTTGTTGAATTTATACAAAGTGTGAGTTGGTGTAAAAGAAATTGTGGGAATTTTTTCATTATTAGCAGAGCAGGTGAGTGCATATTCGCAAATTTCTTTTCACGCCTACTAAAGTTGTTTGGATGACACCTAAACTTGCTTATATATTCTTCTGTCTGTATGTATGCATGTACACATATTCTTATGAAAAGTCGACATATTGAAAATTGCTCGCTTTGGTTGGCAAATGAAGAGGTTAGCACAAGGCGAATTTATTAAATCCACTTTGGGTTAGCACTTGCAGCGTGCAGTAGTGGCGGCAAGCGAAGCCGTTTATTTCAAAATGCCAAGTTGCCGGTGTGGAAAAGTTTCACATCGCGCATCATCTGCGATTTAGAAGCGGCATACAACTCGAAATGCACGCTGAAAATTGGAGGAGCAGTTTGATCGAAACAACTAACAAGGAGGTATGCGCCATACTATAGTCGCATTCGCGTATACAAAATTCTAGCAAAGTAGGGGAAATAGCGGAAGTTGAAAGAGCAACGTGAGTTATTTTGAGTAGATAGTTGAGGGAGATAGTTTGAGCTGATAATTTCTGCTAATCGAACACGACTGGTTATAATTTATGCAAATCAGAAACACTTATTTAGAGTTGTTGTATGATTTTCGTGGGTTTAGTGGTTTCCCGTTGCCTTCTAAAGGGTTTAGAGTTTTCCTTCTTCAATATACAGCAGCTCATTTTGAGTCAGACGCTGACCAACAGCCGCTTATTGTAAAACAGGCACTGAATGGATATTTTTTCCCCAACTCGATGACAAACATTGCAAACGTGTTGATATTTGCCTGTATTGGTCCACGGGTGTTATTTTATTTCCCCACCTACCCTACATATCTGTCGAGCATTCCCCTATCCGCCACACGGGGACGCGTTCGATGGGAACTCTACAGTGTGTGCCTACATAGCCTTTTTGAATTTTTGGAATTTTCGAATTCTATTTTTAATTTTCAATGTTAGCGAACTACAAGGTGGCGCAAAATTAATCATCCTATTGGAAGATTTATAATTTTTGCGAATGGTGTCGTACAGCTATCATTTTTGACACTTGTGACACTTGACAAATAGACAGCTGCAATGAAGAAACAGACAAGCAATGAAGCGCGTAAAGGTAAAAATATATATTTCAATCAGTCGAAATAATTTTTTTTTTAGTAAAATTAAGTAATTAGTAATTTAAAAACGAAATGGATGATTAATTTTGCGCCAGCTTGGAATCAGTTTTTAATTTATTAAACAAGTTATTTAAAAACGAAATTGGATGATTAAAATTGCGCCACCTTCGAATAATTTTTTAATTTAGTAAAAAAGTTATTGAAAAGCAAAATTGGATGATTAATTTTGCACCACCTTCGAATAATTTTTTAATTTAGTAAAAAAGTTATTCAAAAACGAAATTGGATGATTAAAGTTTCGCCACCTTCGAATAATTTTTTAATTTAGCAAACAAGTTATTCAAAAACGAAATTGGATGAGTAATTTTGCGCCACCTTTGAATAATTTTTTAATACACGTAGTAAAAAAGTTATTCAAAAAAGAAATTGGATGATTAAAATTGCGCCACCTTCGAATATTTTTTTTATTTAGCGAAAAAGTCATTCAATAACGAAATTGGATGATTAATTTTGTGCCACCTTGGAATCAGTTTTTTTTTATTAAAAAAGTTATTCAAAAACGAAATTGGATGATTAATTTTGCGCCACCCTGGAATAATTTTTTTATTTAGTAAAAAAGTTATTCAAAAACGAAATTGGATGATTAATTTTGCGCCACCTTGGAATCATTTTTTAATTTAGTAAAAAAAGTTATTCAAAAACGAAATTGGATTATTAATTTTGTGCCAGCTTGGAATCAGTTTTTTATTTATTAAAAAAGTTATGCAAAAACGCAATTGGATAATTAATTTTGCGCCACCTTGGAATAATTTTTTTATTTAGTAAAAAAGTTATTCAAAAACGAAATTGGATGATTAATTTTGCGCTAGCTTGGAACCAGTTTTTTATTTATTAAAAAAGTTATTCAAAAACACAATTGGATGATTAATTTTGCGCCATCATCTGACGTGGAAACGTGCACATTTTTACTGGTTTTCTGTTCGTTTAATATTTTGAATATATCAAATACCAATTAGCTATATTTCCATGATCGAAAATGATGGCATATGGATGCCACTGAAGTGTTTGTTGTATTTGAATGCGGAAGTCTATGCCAGCTTGAACGTGGCATACTGGCTAATTGAGAAAAAGTGGCGGCAGTCAAGCTGCACTTAAAGCCCTTGCTAACCCACGCTGCTCTTCGAAGTTAGTCGGTGAATGTAAGACAAAACTGAACAGTGTTGCAAAACACACCAAAGTTAGTCTTATTTGGGTGCGTTGACATTGTGGTATTACAGGGATCGAGTTTGCTGATAAACTGGCTAATGGAGGCTCTGCAAGTATGCCACTAGGCACTGAACCCTTTCTAGGTATCAGTTCTGCATCGATTGAACTATGAATTGACGACTTCATGAGGTCTACCCATAGGTCTGGGTTGAACTCGTGCAGAGTAGCCAAGGGCTTTGTGAAAGAACCAAATAAGAAATTGGCGACCTTTCTCCTAAAACTTAGTAGGAAGGACCTGAGAGTACTGTTGGGTGTAATCACAGGGCACAACGCCTGTGGTCAGTATATGGCTGTCATTGGGGTCATCGAAAGCCCGATATGCCTATCCTGTCTTGAGGATGACGACACTGCAGAGCATTTTTTCTGTAGCTGTTCGGCGTTTTCTATAATCAGACTTAGGCTGTTGGGGTGCGATGTACTGAGCATGGATAAAGCGCATACTCTTGCTCTTCCGGATCTCTTAAGATTCATCAATGAATCCAAGAGATTTGTGGAAGAGTGACCTAAAACTAATTTCTTCGTCTTACCATCCAGTTTTTACCTTTCCTATCTCTATTCTTTCCACTGAAATCTATTCGGGTGTAGTACATTGGTCTCCTGACTAAGTGTTTGGACTTTTCCATCCCCCTACAAATCTAATCTAATCTAGTCTAGTATTTTAATGTCGGCTAGTGTACACTCATTTCACAGTTAAGAGAATACTGACTTTGAACGGCAGATATTTATTATACGGAGCTTTTTCATGGCGGAAATACATTCGGAGGTTCGCCATTGCCTGCCGAGGGGCGACCGCTATTAGAAAAAACTTTTTCTTCATTTTGGTATTTCACGGAGATTCGAACCTACGGATTCTCGAATGGTAGTCACGCACTATTCACCCATTCGGCGGCCGCCGTGATTAGTTAATTATTGGTTAAACTGCAAGACGGTACCTATCGATATAATCATGAGCTGGAACTATTAGCAGAAAATGAAACTGTGGTAAGATTTATAAAATTTCAGAGAATAAGATGGCTCGGACACTTCTTTAGAAGGTCCAAGGAGAGAACAACTCGAAAGGCAGTTGAATTATGCCCTGTTGGGGGCCGAAGAAGAGGACGCTCCAGAGAGAGATGACTCGAAGACGCGGGAGGTGACCTTGAAAAGCTTAACGTGCGGCGGTGGAAGGAGGTAGCCTTAGATAGGGGCAGATGGCTCAAGGTTGTAAATGAACCAATGGTTCACCAAGGACTGTAATGCGAAGCACAAGAAGGAGAAGTAGAAGTAAAAGAAGAATAAGAAGAAGGAGTAGAAGAAGAGGAAGGAGAAGAAGCTATTGGTACAAATGTGGATGATTTGGATGCAGCAGATATGTTATTCTATGGTGGCGGGCTTGCGGGACCCTACCAGACAAACTGGGAGTTAAGCAAAATCATAATGCGCACAATTACAACTTTTACAACTATTAAAAAAAATATATTTTGTTAAATTTTTTTGCCTACATTTTTTCCTAGCTCTCTATGTCTCTCGTGAATTATTCCAGAGGCAGCGCTTTAGATTGAAAATTCCCAACATAAATTTGGATAAAATACAGCAGATGTGTTATTGTTTTCTATTCTATTCTTTTTTGTTTTTTTTTTTTTGGTGGGAGAGGTAGGATTCAACATGCCTTCGCACTTACACTTGCCACCGATGTATGCTAATTATCTACTTAGCATACCCGTGACCTTCGCTGCTTTGGTAGCCGCATTCCGCATCTGGGCCCAGAAAATAAGCCTTCAGTCAAATTGGATACCTAAGAATTTTACTACTTTTTGGGTCACTAAGGACGTGTCGCCTATTTGCATGCTGACCGCGAATGTCATGTGACCTCGTGTGATAAGGATGACTTTTTTGCAAGTTCCAGGCCGTGGTCCTCAAGCCATATTTGCGTCCTCAGTGTCCCGAGCTGGTGTGACCAGCGCATTCCACTGATATGTATCTTCTAGCATTTCTATGCTCAATATCTTATTCTCGTTCAGATTCCAGAGATAGGGGCCGTGAATAGATCCTTGAGCTGAGCCAGATGTTATCGCATTTGTTTTCTGACCATCTGCCACGCCACTCAGGTAGCTCTGTAGAATCCTTAGCAGGTATGCAGATATTCGAAACCTTTCTCGTAGTGCCTTTATAATGTCCATCCATCGTAGACTGTTAAAGGCGTTTCGTACATCGAGCGTTGCCAACACGGTGATGCAGTTCGGGTAGTGGCGTCTGCTTTGAGCGCTGCTTACCACCTCTTCTACTGCGTAAAGGGTTGATTTTCCGCGTCGGAAGCCGTATTACCTTGCTGATAATCCTCCTGCACTCTCAACAGCCTCTGCTAGTCTGCACTGTATGAGTTTCTCAAGCAATTTCCCGACGCTGTCCAGCATGCATAGTGGACGCCAAGCTGACGGTTGCGCTGGGTCACCCTTAGCCTTACTGATCAGCATCAGGTTCTGTATTTTCCACAGCTTAGGGAAGATGCTTTGAGCAATGCATGTGTTGTAAACATCGAGCATCACATCTGGTCGGCTTTCAGCCACAAGTTTGAGAGCTTCAGCTGGGATGCCTTGCTGGGCCTTTTGCTTTTAAGGCTTCTTGCCGCGGTTTTAAGCTCTTCCTTATTGAAGGGTGGGAGCATCCCGTCACCTTGGGGTCTCGGTCCCCGCACAGCATAGGGTGCTCGGGGAACAGCCTGCCCACTATTTTGCTGATAGCAGCACTGTCTAGATGTACGGCTGTGGAGTTGGCGTTTTCAATTTTATAGCCCAGACTCGAAGGGTTGCTATTTAGATCCCTTCGAAGTTTCTCCCATTTTGACTTCTTACTGGCGATGATTGCTTGCTTCAGCACTTTTCGGGATTGTCTATTGCGATGGGTATGCGCGACCCTGCCAGACAAACTGGGGGTTAAGCGAAATCATAATGCACGCAATTACAACTTTTTTGCTTTTAATAAAAAAAGAAATAATTTTGTTATATTTTTTTTTTATTTCGCTATATTTTTTTATTTCGTTATATTTTTTTGACCTTCATTTTTTCCCTTGCGCTCCATTTCTTATTTGGTGGTTGGGGAAACTATGCATTATTCCAGTGTCAGCGCCTTAGATTGAAAATTATGTACTATACTTACATACATAAATATGTGCGAATAAGAAAAAAAATTCCAACAAATTTTTTTTACGCTAACCTAGTTGGCCATGAATTTTTCACACAAAGTAAATATTTCTCAAGTAGCTGCAAAAAAAAGACAAAAAAAAGTTTTCGAGAAAATTTGAATTTTATTTCCATTCAGCAGTGAACGACGCAGGATAAAATTAAAGCAAAGCATTTACGCAGAAGATGGTGCGCAGCATTTTCTCACAACGCTACAATTACGCAAAAATCCGCGTCAACGAGGCACTGGATGGTAAGCGAGTTGCATCTGAATCAAAATTATCAAACTGATTTTCAATTGCCACACTTTTTTGCTGCGCAGATGTCTTTCGACGCATTCCGATTTTTCCGAAAATTGCCAAGCTACCGAAACTGAAGCGCACCTACTACATTGCCACGCCGAAGCCGATGGTCGAGAAGAAGAACAAGACGAAGGCAAAGCATAAGAAATCGCTGCCTTCCTCCGATTGGTAAGCCTCAACCGAAGCGCACGCTCTGCTTGCAGCCGCACAAGCGCAGGTTGTTAGATTCACGTAAATGCACACATACAAACATATTTTTTTCTTTTTGTTTCTCATACACAAATGTACATACAAAAACAAAAAAAAACTTGGAAAATATTTTGTACTCTATAAAATAACAAAAAAAAAAAAACAAAACACTTCAAAGGTATGACAGTGATTCGATACCGATGACAACGCGCTATGAACTCGAAATGATTTTGGATACGCCGCTTATGGAACGTTATTCCGGCCACAACTCAAAAGGCACATTCAGCCACGTCTACTGGAAGGCACTTGATGCGGATGAGGGGCAAACGCACGCATCATTCACACAAACGGGCAATGGACACATCAACAATGCAGAATCGACAATGCGTAAAAGTCAAGCCGTCAGTAGCAAATCACCATCCATTGGCCAACCGTTGGCGGCGAACATATCGACGACATCCAGCACATTGACGACGGTGACAACGTCGGTTGCAACGTATCAGGCCTCTCTTGGTGGGTACAGTGTGAAAAAGGAGCTGCCCGAACAACCTGCGCAGAAATATGTGCATGAAACGCCCAAAAGTTTGGCAGCTACAAGGGAATCGCACGACTTTGAATTCGCAGTGCCCGAGCTGAATAAGCGGCGCCGCAATAAACATCTCGAGAAGAGCTACGAATGCGAACAGTGCCACAAAAAGTTCGATCGGCCATGGGTGTTGCATGGCCATATGCGTCTGCATACTGGCGAGAAGCCATTCGTGTGCCCGGTCGAGGCGTGCCAGAAGCGTTTCGCTGATCGGTAAGTAGTAAATATGAACGACGGAATATAGAAATTATGAAAAGTGGATGGATAGACAGATTTTGAATTCATTTTCCAATTTAATTGTAGCTCGAATTTGCGCGCTCATCAACGCACCAAGGGACATCACAATTGGAGTTATCAGTGCCCGCAGTGTACGAAGGCGTTTAGTCAGGAGAACTACTTGAGTCGCCATAGTCTGGAGGCTTGTCGTAAATTTTTAGCATCACACAGAAATGGTTGAGATTCACCGATACACAACAACAATTCATAGAGCAACCTGTTCTTGCCACTGTGTCTTAGCGCGTAGTATTTTTGTTGTTATTGTTTTTGTAGTTGTATTTTTAGAAACATGAGTTTTTTGTGAAAGCATCTTATTTGAATTGTATTATTTTGAAAATAAACTGCATGACAATTTTTAGAAATAGATAGGAATTTTCTACTGCTGATGGGACTCACGTAAATTTCATTTATGGAAGGCAGGGCTGCAATCGGAAGTGGGTGAATGAGGCTTTACTAAAAACTAAATAAAATAATTAGGTTAGGTTAGGTCAAATGGCTGCCCTTGCGAGGGGCCCACTTGGACAAAAATTAAAATTTGTCCGTTGTGGTACCATACATTGGGAAGGGAGGGGACCAGACAGAATACAGGGCTTGGATTAGAGGATTTGAGGATGACGACCAACGAGTGGCGCTTCAAGCTGCTGATAAATTTCACCAGTTTTGTCATAGTTAAGTTCGCAAAATACGCTGGCTTAACGAAAAAGTCAATTAACGTGTTCTTTGGCAAATTTTAAGTGTGCCGCAACGTGCTTTTTTCATCCATAAAGGAATTTTTCATGGACTTATATATTAGGTTGTAGAATAAGTTCGTAGCGTTTTTACCGAAAACTTTTATTCAAACAAAAAATAATAATTATATCAATAAGTTAATCAATTATATAGTCGCCGTTGCTGTTTACAACCTCTCGTTTAATTTGTTGATGCCCTTCCGTCAGAAATCGCCTGGTCTGGTGTCAAAGAAGTTGTTGAGCCACTTTTTAAGGACCTTTTTGTTATCGAATGTAACGATTTTCATATGGTTTGACGGGGAGCGGTAATCGGTCTGTACAAGGTCCGCAGAATATAGCGGATACTGAACGATCTTCCATTCGAGCTCTTGGAGTCCGGCTTTGACGACTTGTGCAACATAGTGTCTGGCGTTGCCGTGAAGGAGTATGGTTTGACCATCTCGATCAGGTTTTTTCAGTCAAATAGCCTCATTCACGCGGTGTAGCTGGGCAATGTAGAGCTCCTTGTTGACCGTGGCTTTCTTTTCGAGCATTTCCCAGTGCACCATCTCCTCCCAGTCCCAACAAACACATATCATGATCTCCTTCGGATGAAGATCCGGCTTTACTCTCGGTTTTGGCGTATCGGCTGGAGCCACCCACTCCTTTCTTTGTTTCATATTGATATGTAGGCACCATTTCTCATCTCCCGTGACGATTCGGCACAAAAAGCATTTTTTATGACCGCGTGTTGCTCGATGGCGGGCGAGATGCTGGGAAACAATTTGACGGCGACTTTCTTTGTTTATTTCGTTGAGTTCGTGAGGCACCCAGACTCCCAATTTTTCGGGGAATCCTATTGAATGAAGGTGATTGAGAATTGTTTTATGATCGCAGTTCATTTTGTCGGCCAATTCACGACCGGTTTGGGGATCGTTCTCCTTCATAAGTGATTTGGGACGTTCTTCATCGAATTCAGAAGGCCTTTTTGCGGGACGTGTCCCTGACGTCAAAGTCGCCATTTTTGTACTTTGCAAACCATTTTCGTGCTGTAGATTCGCCTATGACACCTCCTCTGAACACGTCGCCAATATCCCGGGCTGATTGGCAGCTTTTTGACTTCGATGGAAAGTGAAGAAGAGCATCGAAAGTGTCGAGAATGTTGATTTGTGCCTCCTAGGTATTCCATTTCTAAGCCTCAAAATAATAAAAAATTGAATAATTCAAAAATACAATTAACATAGTTTTGTAGAGCAGAAAGAGATCTATGCAATGAATACTCACCCTTTGCCAAACAGCAAGCAAATCGTTGTAAAATAAAAGAAAATATAAAAACGCTGTGAACTTATTCCCCAACCCAATACATAATTTGCGCTCCAACAAGCGTCTACAAACTGTTACGTCACTTGCATTAAAATCTAAAGGTTTTTTTATTTCTGCAAATGACGCTGTAGGTTCTTTTTTAGAGACTTGGCGTATATACCGATCGTCTTCTGTGGTTGTTTTGCATTTACGACTATGTTTTTCCGGTGCAGCTTTATACGATAGGGCGTGCGCTATCATTCGATTATGAGACTCGAGTATTTCCTTCATTTCTCAACATATTTTACCTTCTTTTCGAATATCTTTAATGATTTGACGCTCTTCTTCACTGCAACTATGTACCTCAAGATAGTGCTTCGCATATCAAATTAAAAATTCACGGGTTGACTTGTCAGTCGAAACTCCAAATTGAGTCTCACTTTATTTGATTATACAATTCTTAAACTAAGCTAAGCTGCTGTCGGTTGCTGTCGCTTTGTTATTCCACAGAATTTGATATTTAAGTCGGTGTCAGCAGTTTCGGTAGGAAAGCGGTTGCATTCCTTAACTTGTTGTGCTATTGGTTTGTTATTCCAGAGAATTTGATATTTAAGTCAGTGTCAGCAGGTCGGTAGGAAAGCGGTTGCATTCCTTAACTTGTTGTGCTATTGCTTTGTTATTCCAGATAATTTGATATTTAAGTCAGTGTCAGCAGTTTCGGTGGGAAAGCGGTTGCATTCCTTAACTCCCCCCTTTGTTAGATGAATTGTCCCGATTCAAAGATGAATAGTAATTGATCCTTTCCATCATTTGATCAATGGACATTGCTGGTTTTTGCATCGGAATATGTTCGATTTTAACTTTGGTTTCCTTATTTTTTCGACATTTACAAATTATTAGTATTGCTATTATTAAACTTATAATAACTATTAGACTGTAATTCATTATTTTGCTTTTGTTTGCTTCGTATCTGAGTTCTGCAATTTGCTGAATATTTTCAATATTTCTAAAATGCATATCTTCCATACTTAAATTCTTCATGATTGTTATATTAATTAATCTGACTGGGTTTGGTAAAAGTTGTACTGCGAGAGGTTTACGATGTTTATAAGTTACTTTATCAATTTCAATATTACAGTCTTCAAATCGTATCAAATAATTTCCGTTAATAGTAAAATTGTTAGAACCACAGTTGTGATATACAGTTTGATTCTTTGCATTGATTACATAAACATGGTTTGTATCCATTTCAATTACTTTTGATTGGTTATTAATCATATATTTACAGTGCATTTTACTCTTAAATAAATTTTCGATACATTCATCTTTATATTCTTCCAATTCTTTCTTGAAGGAAGTCTTTTTATATATAACACCATTTAGAGATAAGATTTCATTTTCTTGGATATAAATTTCTGCTTGATTAACATTGGGTATAGGTTGAACATAGATTAATTGATAGGTTTCTTTAGTAAAACAGGGAATTTTAACTAATATTACAATATTTCCGTTATGAGTGACAATCACAATTTTGATCTTACTTAATTTTTCAAAAGTTATATTAAAGTTTAAACTGTCGTCATCTGTAATAATATCCCTGCTCAGAAGGTTATTTTGGCTTGTCATTAGGATTTCTTTGATTCTTATGATGCTAGTCTCAATATACATTAAATTTTCTAACAGTTTGTTAGTCCACTTTTCTTTTGATAATTTGTTTAATTCTGTGTTAACTTCATTAATATTTTGAAATCTTCTTTGACCACTTGTTTTTTATACCTAGGTTTTAGTTTACTTTGATATTGATTATCTTTTTCGAATATTATTTCATTTTCATTAAATGTCCGCATTTGTCTATTTTTATTTCTACTACTCAATGTCGTTATTTGTGCGTCTTTTAGCTTGTTAGGCAAATCGTCATGCTTAACTTTATTATAAAGAATTTCGAAAGGCTTTTTGTCTGTTACTGAGTGTACTGTTTGATTATAGGATTGGGCTGCTCTTATTATTACTTCTATATCATTTACTATTTCAAACTCCTCCCTAATGCATTTTGCAATTTCTATTATTGTTGAGTGGACTCTTTCTATTTGTCCATTAGTTGTTGAATGCTTAGGGTCGCAAAATTTAATTTGTATTTTCATTCGTTCTGCAAAAGATTTAAATTGTGCTGAACTAAATCCCGGTTCGTTATCGCAAGTTATCCTCTTTACCGCTGGGAAGCTTTGTAAAGCTTCTAATACTTTATCTTGTAGTTTAGTTTTATCATCAATGTGTTTAATCACCAAAAATTTCGAGTATGCGTCTATTAAAGTTAAGAATTTTAAGTTTAGCGCAAAGAATATGTCAATGTGAATCTGTTCTCCCTCCTTGTTTGGGATTGGAGCCTCGCCAATTGGAATTTGTTTAGGGTGTCTATCGTATTTATTTTTATTGCAGATATCGCAGTTTCTAATAAATTGTTTGAATTGTTTTTTCATTTCAGGCCAGTAGTAGTCCTTAAAAATCTGTTTGATATTTTCCTTATAATTTCTGTGCGCCCTAGTGTGGGTTTGTCTCACAATCTTCTCCTGGTCCTCTTCGTTAATTACATCCATTGCTATTACGTCTGTATGAAAAATTTTCTTTGCTATTCTATTCCTTAAAATTTGTTTTACTTCATATAAGTCTTCCATATTACAATGAATTCCTGTTAGGAGATTCTTATTCAATCGTTCTCCTATAATTTCTTTTAAAAACTCCAAGTCTTTATATCTTATATGATGTCGAAACGAATTAAAATGTTTCGTTCTAAAATGGTCATTCGTACTATCCTTGTTTAATACTATTTGCTGTGGAAAGGAGTTTAGAGGTTTCTTAATTGTTTTAATGTGAAAAATATCTAAGCTTTCTGCTGAATGTGCAGTTTCTGTTAGGTCGTCGTTGCCATTTTCTAAATTATTATTGTTTAAAAACTGTCTAGAAAGAGCATCTGCTATATGATTGGTATTCCCTGGTTTATATATAATTTTAAGTGCATATTCCTCTATCAAGGCGTGCCACCTTTTCATTTTAGAATTGGGGTTTCTTGCCGATACTGCGAAAGTTAAAGGTTGATGGTCTGTGTGAATTTCTAAATCCGCTACTCCGTATAAGTAGTTTCTTAGACTCTTTAACGCCCATACGATTGCGTATAACTCCTTTTCGTTTGTCGCATAATTTTGTTCAGTTTTGTTTAGGGTTTTTGAAATGAACGTAATGGGCTTATTATCTTGTGCTAGTACGGCTCCAATTGCTTCATTGGAGGCGTCTGTTGTTAGTATAAATTTCTTGCTAAAATTTGGTTGTGTCAATTCTACTTGTTGAATTAATTCGTTTTTTAGTTTGTTTACTGCGTTTAATGCCTCTTTATCTAATTCAATTATAACTTTTTTTGACTGATTTTGAGAAACTCTTCCGTTTTCTCCTGCTAAATACTTTGTTAATGGCTTTGTTATGTGTGCATATTTGTACACAAACTTCCTATAATACCCTGTCATTCCCAAGAAGCTTCTTAATTGCCTTAGCGTTCTTGGTACAGGATAATTCCTTATTGTTTCGATTTTTTTTTCGTCCGTTTTAATAACATTATGAGCTACTTGGTAGCCCAAAAATTCTACGTTTGACTTGAAAAATTCTGATTTCTCAAGTGATATTTTCATATGTGCTTTTTGCAGTGTATTTATTATTTTAACTAAATGTTCATAGTGCTCGTCAGCGTTGCTAGAGTAAACTATGATATCGTCTATATAGACGTGACAAAATTTTCCTACGTATTGACGAAGGATATTATCCATAGCTCGTTGAAATATTGAAGGAGCATTCCGTAATCCAAAAGGCATTCGAATATATTCGTATTTGCCGTTGTTCACGGAAAATGCTGTTTTTTCAATATCTTCTGGTTTCATTAGTATTTGATGGAAACCCGATTCTAAATCGATCGTAGAGAAAACTTTCGCTTTCCCTAAATTGGAAAGTATTACATTGCAATCTGGGATGGGATACTTGTCTGCTACCGTTTTCTCGTTTAACTTTTTGTAATCAATTACCATCCTCATTTTTGGAGTACCGTCTTCATTGGTACCTTTCTTGGGAACCACCCATATGGGTGAATTATAGGGGCTCTTGCTTTCTCTTATAATATTTTGTTTTATCAATTTTCCTATTTCTTCATTAACAAATTCATTGGCTGATAGCGGGTAAGGATATTGCTTACTCCAAATAGGACTGTCTGTAATAGTCCTGATTTCTGCGTTTACGTCCGTTCTAAAAGGTAGCGACGTATCTATTTTTCCATGCTCATTTAAAATCATACTTTTTATTTCCCCTACTTTATGCTCGTTGTTTTTTTTTAAGTTATTTATTTGTCCTAACTCGATTTCGTCAAGGGTGTAAAATTTCTCTTTTTTTCCATTTGTTAAGAGTGTATTATCTTTAAAATTTAATTGTATTTTCGCTTTGCTTAGCAAATTCATTCCTATTAGTATATCGTTTTCTAAATTTTTAACTTCATAAAATCGTGTTGAGTGGTTAAAGATGTATGCATTATAACAATGCGTAATTGTTGTATAACCATTTATCGTTCTTACGCGTTTTGCAATTTCTAATTGCTCTCTATTAGGTAGAATGTTTGGTTTACAGAAGCAATTTGTTGCTCCTGTGTCTATCAATACTTTTAATTTTCTGTTTGTGCCTCGCAGTTGTCTGAATATGTAAGGCAAGGGGTTGCTTTGTCTAAAAAAGCAGTCTCCTGTATATTGTTAATTCTTTGTTGTTTCGGTTGGGGTTGATGACTATTACCTGACCCGAAACTTCTTTTTGGCGTTCGCTCTTCCGGGTTATTATTAGATTGGTAGTTAGGCTTATAAGTATTCTGCCTTGGTTGAGAGTTGGTTTGTTGTTTAAATTGGCCTGACCTATCCACTTCCATCGGTTCTGGCTTAGGTTGATTTTGCCAACCAAAATTTCTATAACTGTTGTTCTGTTGACCGGCACGTTGGTCAAAACGTAAACTATTCGAATGTTGATTATAACTATTTGGTTTAGGGAAATTCCTATTATTATTGTTAGAATTCCTATTTCTGTTCATTTGACTTCTGACTT
The DNA here is from genome assembly GCF_027943255.1 of Anastrepha obliqua. NCBI lineage: Eukaryota > Metazoa > Arthropoda > Insecta > Diptera > Tephritidae > Anastrepha > Anastrepha obliqua. The sequence goes on along the minus strand of NC_072892.1, from coordinate 155,332,080 downwards.
GACTGAATTCATTAGCGAATTGGATTCTAATTTGGTTAGACTCCATTTCTTGGGCCTTAGCTAATGCATTGGGTAGATCTGTGGGGTTAATGGCCATTAAAATATTATTTAAAGGATAATTTAATCCTGTTATAAAAACTCTCAGTGCATCTGTCCGATGTCTTTTGTTGTATTCTTTAGTTATCTCTGATCTATTCCCGTAGGTCATAATAGTTTTATTGATCATTAATGTCAATTGCGAATTCACTTTGTTATAATAATCTACTAAGTTCAAATTCGTTTGCCGTATTAGATTCAATTCTTGTTCTAATATATGCAGAGGACGTTTATCTGCATAAGCAAAGTCTAGTCGGCTTATGATGGCCTCAAAATTAAGAACTGTGCCATGATTTGTTAGAGTATCGTTGGCTTCTTGTGTAATTTTATTCCTGAGAATAGTTAATGCAGCAAAATATTTCCTACTTCCTTTAACGTACAATGAAATAGTATTATGAGCTGCTTCTCTCCAGCTCACGTAGCCCTTACCATTGAATTCGGGTAATGATTTTATGATATCTAAAGTCTCACTACATTGAATTGTTTCTGAAATGCTTTGTGTCTCGAATTCTGTCACATTATATGTGTTTGTCAAATTTCCTAATTGAAGTCTTAATTGCTCTATTTCAATTTTTAAATCGTGTGTCTGAGCTGCAATAAGTTGTGCTAAAATTTCACTATCCGTACTCATTTTGTCCCTTTATAAATTTATTCACTTTGTCACTTCACAATTTATTCCCTTAAAATTATTCACTTAAAATTATTCACTTAAAATTATTCACTTAAAATTAATTTGTTTACTTTTCTCCGCTGATAGGATACTTGATTGCTGTGATTTCTGGTAGAGCTCCTTCGTCCTTTGGAGGTCCTTAATGTCCAGATATCTAGGATAACTTGATTGATGAGTCTCAAACTACGTCAATTTAAGTTAGTTGATTGTGGGCACAGAAAATAAAAATTAACACTTATTGCTTTATTTCTCCTTTTTTCCCAAGGATACTTTTTATAGCAATTTTAAAAACTTTGATCTTAAGGATTGTCCAAAGTCCTTTTCCGATCAATAATTAACTTTTATATTCTTAGGCCCCTTGCGTTGGGCGCCAATTAAAAATTCACGGGTTGACTTGTCAGTCGAAACTCCAAATTGAGTCTCACTTTATTTGATTATACAATTCTTAAACTAAGCTAAGCTGCTGTCGGTTGCTGTCGCTTTGTTATTCCACAGAATTTGATATTTAAGTCGGTGTCAGCAGTTTCGGTAGGAAAGCGGTTGCATTCCTTAACTTGTTGTGCTATTGCTTTGTTATTCCAGATAATTTGATATTTAAGTCAGTGTCAGCAGTTTCGGTGGGAAAGCGGTTGCATTCCTTAACTTATCATTTTTAGAAGTACCGTTAGAAGAGTGCATTGCGCACATGTTCTCACATACGAGTATATGATAAAAAATTTCGACTGAATTTAGTGGACACTCCATTTAGAACACAGGTGTATGTATGTATGTACATGCTCTATATAGTTTGAGTTCCATCATACATGTGTGGTGCAACAATATCAAAGAGTCTCTATAGTGAAATAAATATTTAACGGTACTGTAATATTACAATGTTTACAGCATCATTTCGTTCCTCTCATTTGCTCTCTCGCTCTCTTGAGCCGGAAGAAAAGAGCACACAACAAATTTGCGTAATTTGTGCTCTTGTAAAGTTCGTGAAATGTTATTGTATTGTATCATATTTGAGCAGACCAATTTTACAGATTTCGTGGCAAAACCGTAAGAGCAAGTGGAGCAAATGGGGTTGGTGTTGGATAGAGTATTTTACTTCCGCGCATTTATCTGCATGTGCGTTTGTGTGTGCATAGGGCAAGTTCAGGGCTGTTCATTGACAGTCCTTGCAGTCGCAGTTGCCCTTGATGTTCTTGTTTTCTTATAGATATATGATACTTTCAGGTACTTACATACATGTACAGATGTACTCATGTATACACGAGTATATGAGTGCATGTATTCACGCCTATATGTATATATGTTTGTGTCTAGTTGGTTACTTAAACTGCTTGATTTTTCGGTTTGTAGATTTAAAGTAATGAAGTGTAAGCAATAACCTTGCAGCCGCTTCTCTCCAGCTCCTCTAGCAAGTCACCCCTCTCTGCTGCGACAGTTTTATCGCTAATCATTTTATATATTAGCCCAACACCCCAACGTTTGTTTTCCCAGCATCGGAAACATCAAGCGGCTGCGAAGAAAACATTTCTATCGTCAACAACTTTTGGCGTCAGTGGTGATAATTGGGCGGTTCCTCAAAGAGTTATTTTCGGATCATAGACTGAACTTTTTTGAAATCAATTTCGTTCAGAAAACCTTTTCTCCCGTAGGAAACCTAGAAGAACTGACTGGACTCTCTTTCACAGGGTGTTCAATAAAAATTTGAACAGGAGCCATTTTTCAAATTTCCACTTCGGAACAATTGGACATGCAAGTTGAACACAAAGAAAGTCGCCTTCAAATTTCTTATCAGCATCCCGCCCACCATCGAGCAACACGCGGTCATAAACAGTGCTTTTTGTACCACATCGTCACGAGAGACGAGAAATGCTGCCTATACATCAATATGAAGCAACGAAAGGAGTGGGAGATACGCCATAGCCGAGAGTCAAACCGGATCTTCATCCAAAGAAGATCATGACACACATATTAACAAATTTTTCTGTGTAGGAAAATCGTATTTTTCTAAGTACAACTTTGCAACCGCATCACAATTGTTTAAACATGGGTTTTTCTAGCACACTTTTTTGTTATGAGGTAATTAGAGTTATTGTTGATAAATTATATAGTGGCTTGAGCAGCTCAATTGGCATTCAGTTCTACATTAAATCTTCTAGCAAAAGGAAATAACCACTTACTTTGTCTACAATGAAACTCCTGGGTTCTTTCCTGATTGTTGCAGTTATGTATGGATTTTTATTTCTCAATCAAGCATCAGCAGAGGAGAAAGAGTTCCTTTGAATTCTGATATCATGTTTAAGTAATAAATAAAACAGCATTAAATTTTCTTCATTATTTTCGCCATATTTGGCTGGCGATCTATTAGGTTAAGTTCGTTGCTTTTTTACCGAAGACTTTTATTTAAACAAAAAACAATTATCATATATCAAAAAACAATTATCATATATAAACTTCAAGAAAGGCTTTACGGTACGCTTCCCACCGAGAGCCGAGTGGAGCAAAGGAGAGGTGATTGGAAGACACGATATCGAAATCTATACCGATGGTTCTAAGATGAACTGTGGTGTGGGAGCTGGCTTCCATTCGGAGCCACTCAACCTATCTCAATCAATTCGTCTTCCTGATTATGCCAGCGTGTTCCAGGCAGAACTTTTAGCGATCAGAGAAGCATGCAAATCCCTAGAACTCTACAAGGTAGTTGGTGCAAGAGTAGCTATCTTCTCAGACAGTCAAGCAGCTATCAAGGCCTTAGACTCCAACTACATTTCATCCAAACTGGTCCTACAGTGTAGAGAGAAGCTGAAACTGCTCAGCCATTGGCTTGAAATTACCCTGATATGGGTTCCCGGTCATAGGAACATACGAGGCAATGAGATAGCGGATGAGCTAGCAAGAAAGGGCTCAACACTAGACGTAGCAGAGGCGGTGGCAGTTTCCACCCCACTGAACAAACTTAAAGCATCTATTGCTTCACACTATCATGCTTTAGCCGAAAGAAGATGGAAGCAAATACCTACATGTATCACAACAAAAAACACATGGCCGTCATATAAAATCCATAGGACGAATGACCTGTTAGGATGTTCTCGGCCAAACATTTCACGTATCACTGCAACCCTTACAGGACATTGGAAAGTAGGGGATCACGCAGCTAGACTCAACCTACCCTTTAATCCTATCTGTAGAAGCTGGGGGGGGTGAAGGAAAGTCTGTTCCACTATTTATGTGAATGTCCGGGACTAGCCAGGGCACGACTCCGATCCTTCGGTAAGCCTTTCCTACAGCAAATTAAGGAGATCTCAGTCATCGAAATAAAGGATTTGCTCCTATACTTGGACCTCACTAAGTGGATCTGACCCGGAAACACCAAAAAAAAAAAAAAAAAAAAAAAAAAAAAAAATGCAACAACAACTCATCATTTCACGAGATAGTGGTATTAAAACGGTGCTGGTCACTAATTAGGAGCATTTCAGCTAAGAAATGTTCAACCACCTCAACAACAACAACAACAACAACATCATATATCGATAAGTTAATCAATTATTTATTCGTCGTTGCTTCTTACAAGCTCTGGAATAAGTGTTTATGCCGTTCCGCCAAAAATCGCTTGTCAAAAAAGTTGTTGAGCCAGTTTTTAAGGACCTCTTTTTTATCGAAGGTAACGCCCTTCATATGATTTGACGGGGAGCGAAAAAGATGGTAATCGGTCGGTGCAAGGTCCGGAGAATATGCTGAATGCTGAAGGACCTCCCATTCGAGCCCTTATGGTTCGGCTTTGATGACTTATGCAACAAGGGGTCTGGCGTTGACGTGAAGGCGTTTGACCATCTCGATCAGGTATTTTCAGTTGAATAGCGGCATTCACGCGGTGTAACTGGGCAATTTAGAGCTTCTTGTTGACCGTGGCGTTCTTTTTGAGGATTTCCCAGTGCACCATGTCCTCCCAGTCTCAACAAACGCATATCATAATCTCTTTGGGATAAAGATCCGGGTAGACTCTCGGCTGTGGCGTATCTCCTGGAGCCACCCACTCCTTGTTTTGCTTCATATGGATGTGTAGGCATCATTTCTCATCTCCCGTGACGATTCGGTACAAAAAGCGTTGTTTATGACCGCGTGTTGCTCGATGGCGGGCGAGATGCTACAAATAATTTGAAGGCGACTTTCTTTGTTTTTTTTTTTGTTGAGCTCGTGAGGCACCCAGGCTTCCAGTTTTTCGGTGATTCCCAGTGATTGAAGGTGATTGAGGGCTGTTTTGTGATCGCAGTTCATTTTGTCGGCCAATTCACGACTGGTTTGGCGCTCGTTCTCCTTAATAAGTGATTTGGGACGTTCTTCATCGAATTCAGAAGGCCTTTTTGCGGGACGTGTCCCTGACGTCAAAGTCGCCATTGTTGAACTTTGCAAACCATTTTTTGCTGTAGACTCGGCTATGGCACTTTCTCCATACACGTCGCATATGTCCCAGGCTGCTTCGGCAGCTTTTTGACCTCGATGAAAAGCAAAGAATAGCATCGAAAGTGGCAAAAATGTAATTTCTTGCCTACTGGGTATTCCATTTCTAAGCCTAAAAACTAATAAAAAGTTTAATAACTCAAAAATACAATTAATGAATGAATACTTCGCCTTTGCCAAACAGCAAACAAAAAAAGCAAAAAAAAAAAGAAAAAATATAAAAACGCTATGAATTTATTCCCCAACCCAATATATTGTTTTGCTCTTTTTACCTAAAGTGAAAAATGAAATAAAAGTGGAATCGAATCAGATGTTTATTCTTGTTGTCTAGAAGAGCGTGGGAATATGTGCGTCCATCGAGAACCAGTTACATTCCAAACAACTAATTCTGTTGTTGGATCACCCTTTATGCTTCAATAACTACTCAAATAACTTACACCTAATTAACACTCATTCTGTAGAACTAAACACCTATTCATTGTAAATTTGCATACACACACACACACATTGTCAATCAGACTTATTCTTGCATTCTTGTATTCTTTCGCTTGTACATAATTAGAATGAATTTCAATAAATGAATTAGTCTTATCGCTCACATCAAGCAGTTCGGTACTCTTTTTTGTTTTCGCTGCGCAAGATATACACCCCCAATTTTCTCGGTTTTCGTCATCCAAGAAAAAGGCTTCTTGGATCATACATTTTGGCGCCCAACGTGGGGCACGTGTATGTCCTGCATAAAGTGAATCGCTTGATTCTTCATCATCTAACGGCTGGAGCAATAATAGCAATCAATAATTCGCATTCCAAACATTATTTTGAATTATTGTTGCTGCATTGTAACCTCTTGCTAGTAGGTAATTCCTATCGTGGATTTTTTCTGTCGTGCATATTTTTGGCAAGCACACAATAAATTTCGTCACTCCAAAAGGTCGAATTCACCGTTCGTTGGAAACGTATACCGCTACGCTGCTAAAATAAGCCGTTAACATCGCGTCGTTTTGCCATCGCTACTTTCGCTGCTCTCGCACATTGAAGCTGCGCTGTTTGTGCATTTCTTCGTATTTTTTTTTTGCTGTCGCCTGCGTCAACATTTGACCGCCAGCACAGCAGTCAGTTACCCAGCAGGAATATTTTCGCAACATCACATCGTGTTTAGCAACCATGTCTCTTGAAGAATCGATCGTCGAAGCGGCAAGGGAGTCAGATGATAAACTTTCCAATGCTGAGCTTCAGTGTCGACTAGGAATACTGGAATCTTACTTCAAGCAGGCCTTATCCGTCCAAGCTGATATTGAGGATTTAGATCCAATTAACAACGGCCGCGCAGATCTGGAAGATAGCTACGTAACAGTTAAGCTGAATATCCAAGCGCAACTTGGAGAAGATGATAACAGTACAGTGCACTTCCCCGAAACGTCAACAGCAGCAGTTGTTAAGCCCTCGTCACATCTGCCAAGATTATCATTGCCAACATTTAATGGCGATTACGCAGACAACAAGAACTTTATCACTTCATTTACCCAAATTATTGCTCGTGAACCGAGGCTGTCGAACATCGAAAAATTTAATTACCTTTTAACTTGTTTAAAGGGTCTCGCGCTAGAAACTGTTAATGCATTCCAAGTCACTAGCGAAAACTATCCGAAGGCTTTGGATAGGCTCAAGCAACGGTTCGACAACCCAAGGTTGATTTTTTTGGAAGGCATTGCCTCACTGTTCTCATTAACGGCACTGGAAAGGTCGAACGCTCAACAGCTGCGCAGTTTAGTAGACAAGGCATCGGTAATTTTTAGCTCCTTGGAGTCAGTGGGAACATTTGCAAACATCGCACAAGCATTGTTAATTAACATTGTGATGGGCAAGTGTGATCAGCAAACCAGAAACAAATGGAACGAGTCACTGGACTACAAGTCGCTTCCAACTTGGTCACAGTGCACTCAAGTCGTGGAACGACATTGCCAGTTCTTGCACTCATGCGAGTCATCGTCACAACGAAAACCCGAGTCTGGCAAGCAAAATCGCGTAAGCAATCGCATGCAAAATTCGGCATTTGCTATCGCTAACTCTAATTGTGTTCTTTGTTCCAGTTCCAACCATAAACTCGTCGGTTGCTTGAGGTTTAAGGAGATGAACACAAATCAACGCTTTGATCTCATCAAGAAGCATGATCTATGCATCAACTGCTTAGGCAATGGTCATAGAATGATTCAATGTCCATCCAAGAATCGGTGCCGCTGTTGCAATCGAGCACACCACACGTTGTTGCATCATGAGAATGCATCTCAAACCACTCAAACAACTCCAGTGGCAGGTCCCGCATTCCAGCCTTCGGGGTCTACTCGACCTACATGGCAGACTTCATCGCAAGAATCGACAGCAACCCACTCGCACATGGGTGCATCGGAAGGTGGCCAGGTGATTCTTGCAACGGCTATGATCCTGGTCAAGGACGCTACGGGTACGTATAAGTTGGGCAGAGCTCTCCTAGATTCATGCTCTCAACTTAAAACTACGCCTTCGTCGTGAGAAACATGATGTAGGCGTTCGAAGCATTGGAGACTCGCTAACCAGTCTTAAGACGCGTACGACCACGACCATCAAATCGCGCACTTCAGCCTTTCAACTGTCACTTCAATTCGGAATCACCTCGCACATAGCATACCAGCCAGATGCCGAGATCGACACGTCCGGTTGGAGCTTGCCAGCCAATACCAAATTAGCAGACGAGATGTTTTTTAGGCCCCGGCGCATAGACCTGTTGTTAGGAACAGAGGCCTTCTTTGATGCTCTTGCTGTTGGCCAAATTCGACTGGGTCCCAATTTACCCACGCTTCAGAAGACGTTGTTTGGCTGGGTCGTCTCTGGTTGGTTTCGGGGTGACTATAACGTGACGTCATCATCTTGTCTGCTGTCAAATGAAACCTCAATCGACGAGAATTTGCAACGCCTATGGCAACTGGAAGCCATCGACACGTCACCAAAACCAACTCAGCCAGACTATCGAATTTGTGAAGAGCATTTCACAAAAACAACTTATCAAGACCACACTGGTCGAATTACTGTAAGTCTGCCATTTACAGACAACCCAATTTGTCTCGGAGATTCCTTCGATATCGCTCGTCGGCGATTCCTTGCGCTTGAGAGACGTCTTCTACGTTCGCCCGAAATCCGTCCGCAGTACATTGCATTCATGGAAGAGTACGAAAGTCTTGGCCACATGTCAGTAGTAGCACACCCCAACTTGAAAGAGCCACACTACTAAATGCCACATCACTGCGTGCTTAAACCTAGCAGCACGTCAACCAAATTGCGAGTAGTGTTTGATGCCTCGTGCCGCACCTCAACACAAACATCATTGAACGATCATTTGTTAGTGGGGCCCACAGTTCAACAAGATTTATACATGCTTCTATTACGTTTTCGTCTGTATCGTTTCGCTATCACCGCAGATATCACTAAAATGTACAGGCAAGTACTCGTAGAAAATAATTGTCGACAATTTCAATACATACTTTGGCGAGCTTCTCCAGATTCAGATCTCCGCACGTACCAGCTTAACACTGTAACATACGGAACAGCTTCGGCTCCAGCAGAGTTCCCGATCGGCGCTTCAGCAATAAAATCATTCTTTTATGTCGACGACATGTTATGTGGTGCCGACGATATAACCACGTTACACACACTCAGGCATGAAGTTGTTGAAGTACTCCATCGTGGACAGTTTCCAATATCGAAATGGCACTCAAAGCACCCAGACTTTAAGGAAGGTCAAGCAACAAAGGAGCTTCATATCAGCGACGATTTTGTGACCAGTGCGTTAGGAGTAACATCGCATCAACGAAGCGACGTATTTTCGTTCGGCTTTAACCCGAAACAGCAATACAATTCGGTTACAAAGCGGACAATATTATCTATTGCCTCATTGCTGTTTGATCCACTTGGCTTGTTGTCACCACTGATAATCACTGCCAAGATTATCCTACAAGAGCTATGGTTATTGAAGCTCGATTGGGACGAGTCTGTACCTCAGCACCTACAACAAGTTTGGACAAACTGCTTAGCATCATTAAACTCGATTTCGTCACTCATCGTGCCTCGTTATTGCTTGCAACCAACCGTACGGAACACACAAATACACAGGTTTTGCGACGCATCAATTCGAGCATACGGCTGCTCTGTATACATACGTACGGAAGACTTGGATGGACATGTTGAAGTTCAGTTATTTACATCAAGGTCAAGAGTTGCTCCAGTCAAAAGGCAGTCGCTTCCCAAACTTGAACTTTGTGGTGCGCACCTTCTTGCATCTCTCTACGCAAAAATAAAAGATGTTTTTACTGATCAACCTCTAAGCAGTTACTTTTGGACCGATTCACAACTAGTACTGCATTGGCTTCAACAGTATTCAATAACGCTTTCGGACATACAAGAGTTGACTGTAGGTGGACACTGGAGATACGTACCAACGCGCGAGAATCCTGCGGAAAGTGTATCTCAAGGCTGCCCTACTGCAGAACTTAAACAGTCGAATTCGTTTTCAGGTCCAGCTTTTTTTTTCAAGATCAGACTAAATGACCAAATCAAAAACCACCAGTTGACCTCGACGGAGACGTCATCAATTTGGAAAAACGCAAAACGACACTCACCACAATGATGGAGACAAACTACATTCTCAACATCATCAATGGCATTAGTTCGTACCCCCATTGCTTACGTCTAGTCGCCTGGTTATTCCGATTTTGTGATTCGTCCAGAAAGAAATCAAGGTTCACTACCGCTTCACCATCGCCTGACGAATTGCGACGCGCTTCACATTGCTTAATATGGAACATTCAACAGCATCACTTCTCTGTCGACTTTCAGTTACTAAAGAAAAATCGATCGTAAAAAGTAATTTAAAATTTTTGACTCCATTTATAGACACTTCGACTGGATACGAGCTTATCAAGGTTGGCGGCCGTCTGGACTACACCGAGTTACCAGGCAGCCAAAAACACCCATTGCTTTTGCCCAGTAATTCACAATTTATTTTGACGTATGTACGTCATCTACATCTGCGGAATTACCATGCAGGCCCAAAAGCCTTAGTCGCCTTGATCCGCCTTGAATATTGGATTGTCAACGCCAGAGATTTGGCCCGTCGCGTCGTTCGTTCGTGTGTGCATTGCGTTCGATACAAGCCTACCTTGCTGCAGCAAGTAATGGGATAACTACCAAGAGAGCGTGTCCAACCAACACGTCCATTTGAACGCTGCGGAATCGACTTTTGCGGACCAATAAGCACTTACCTGCGAGTTCGAGGAAAGACACCTACCAAATCATACTTGGCGATATTTGTTTGTCTTGTCACTAAGGCGATTCATATTGAGGTGGTCTCGGACTTGTCTACCAAAGCATTCCTGAACGCTCTAAAACGTATGGGTGGTCGGCGAAAGATGCCGTGCCACATTTTCTGCGACAACGCCACAAATTTTGTAGGAGCATCCAACCATTTGCAAGAGGTCAAACAATTTTTGTTCAAGCAGGAAACCCAGAACGAAATTAACAAATATTGCTCTTCCGATTTTATTAATTTCCATTTTATTTCACCTAGGGCACCCCATTTTGGCGGCCTCTGGGAAGCAGCTAATTGGGTAATACAAGATTAACATTTGAAGAACTGAGCACTGTAGCTGTGGAAATAGAGGACATACTAAACTCGCGTCCGCTCTCACCGCTATCATCAGATCCCAATGACTTTTTGAGCACTCACTGCTCGACATTTTTTGGTCGGGTCATCGCTACGTGCCCTACCCGAAAGCTCACTCGATGAGAGAAATATCTCGAATTTGGATCGATACGATATGATCACGGCCATCAAGCAACGCTTTTGACGCCGCTGGTTTTCAGACTATGTCAATGAACTACGCTCACGAGTCAAGTGGACGACACCTACACCCAATCTTGCAGAAGGTACGCTAGTGATCATCCACGACGATAACCTCCCACCACAACGCTGGAAGCTTGGTCGCGTTGAGTCGACCGTACGTGGACGAGATGGTCATGTTCGAGTTGTGCGCCTCCGCACTACTAATGAAAGCTGTCGCCGGTCTGTTCACAAACTTGCCATCCTGCCAGTGTCTTGAAAGTGCATCCTTTCAACGGGGCCGGGATGCTGGATCACCCTTTATGCTTCAATAACTACTCAAATAACTTATACCTAATTAACACTCATTCTGTACAACTAAAACCCTATTCATTGTACATTTGCACACACACACACACACATTGTCAATCAGACTTATTCTTGCATTCTTGTATTCTCTCGCTTGTACATAATTAGCATGAATTTCAATAAATGAATTAGTCTTATCGCTCACATCAAGCAGTTCGGTACGTTTTTTTTTTCGCTGCGCAAGAAATACACCCCCAATTTTCTCGGTTTTCGTCATCCAAGAAAATGGTTTCTTGGATCATACATCTGTCTTATCTATAATCCAGTTCGATTTACTGCAGGGATCCCATCATTTGGAGTAAAGTGAGTAGCTGTAAACTTTACAGCGGTCAACAACAGAAACAAATTGTTGGAACATTGTGGAGAGAGCTTTTTGCCTCCCCTTCAATACGTGCGCGTTACTAGCAAGGAACTTTTGCCGGTATGTACACATTGTGGTACACTTGGATGTATGTATGTATGTATCTGTAAATGAGCGTTATGTATTTGTATATTTGTATGCAGCAACTACCCCTCTCATGAGAAGTGACTGAGCAAATTGCTAATCTATTTGATTTACAATGACCCAAAAGTGGGTATTGGTAAATGAGCTTGAAACAGGGTCAAGGTCAACAACGTGCCTTTTACACTTACACGTATGTATATATGTACGTTCATTGTGTATACAATACACAAAGTATGTACAGTTGTCCACAAAAAATAGGAGTGCCGGCATGAAAAGTGTGCAATGTTAAATTTTCAATAAAAGAACCGGGTGCTTTGAAAAATTTTGGCACAAAATAAATGACATAAATTGCATTTATCTTACTGCAGTTTACCTATTTCAAACAAACGTAAAGAAAAATTAAAATTTCAGAGCCTGGTAGATCTTGACTCTGTAAATGAAAAATTTGTAAATATTTTGGCACCTCGAGTCACGAGCACTAACATAAATCTTCTTGCCCTCAACCAAATGATCTAAAATTTAGTTTTTCGTGTGGTGATCAATCTGATGTCTTTGAAATTTAAATAGGTCGAGCCAACGAGCACCAAGAGATTTGTTGGCTCCTAAAGCACTCAGGCTAAAAAGCCCATTATATTCAGAGCTCTGGATAGAGGGTAGATAGTCAAGGAGCAAAGGAGAAAAGTATCACAGAAAGAGATGGGAAAGAATAGAGAAAGAGATAAAGGTAGTTAGTCCTGTGAGAACTATCTAGATTCTTTGGTAAATCTGTAAATATCCTTCAGTTTTAGAGAACAAATATTACTCATTCTCACGACATCGAAACCCAAAACTCGTAGCCTTGCTCTAGCAAAAGCAGGACACACGCAGAGAAAGTGCTCAGTGCTATCCGCCTCCTCTAGACAGACATATCGGTTCCTCAATGATTCCAATGGTGGTCATATGTTGACCCCATGGGTTGTGCCCTGTAATAATACCGACCATCAACCGAACGTCTTTCCTTCCAAGTTTTAGTAGAAAGTTTGACAGTTTTCTGTTCAGACTTGTCACAAAACACTTTGCAGTTCTGTAGCGTTCTAGACCGGACCATCACTGTTTATGTAAATTGCATACATAATCGCAGATGCAATTCATGATTACTGCGCAACTGCGAACCATACATTACTTACTCCCTTACATGGGCTGATCAAGAATCACGACATGTTACCGGATTAAAGCCGACTGTAACAAGTCTCGACAGGCGTCTCTGCTCCGCGTGCGCCTTCTCCAATTTGTTACACCAAGCGATGATAGGGTTCCCTCAACTTGGTTCTTCTACCGGTGGCATGGTCTTTCCCTATGTCGTTGTCTTCTAACTTGCCATCCGAACACCTTCTTTGCTGGAGCTTCTGCATCCATACGCTCGACGTGGCCCAGGCAGCGCAAGCGCTGTATATTGATGCGCTTCACTATGTCCCTTGCTTCAGCGCCTTAGAGTAACACGGGCAAGATGAGCGTCATGTAGAGCGTAAGTTTTTTTCGGGCGGTAGAGGTCTTTGCTACGCATTTGCTTACTGAGACCATTGTAACACCTATTAGCAAGCGTGATTCTTCGGTTTATCTCCAGGCTGACATCGTTTGTTGATGTGATGGCGGTGCCAAGACGGTGCCTTGACGATTTCAAAGGTATAGTTTTCCGGTCAAGTGCTGGATCCAAAGCGCCGTGTATCTTTCCTAGTGGACAGCATGTACTTCGTCTTCCAGACCCACTCTTTTTGACTCTCTTTCGATAGCGGAAATTGCTGGGGTAACATCTCGCTTGCAATTCCTTATGACGTCATGTCATCAGCACATGTAAGGAGCTGGACACTTTTGGTGAAAATAGTGCCATTTCGATGAACACCGGCTCTCCGCAGTACCCCTTGCATGAAGAAGTTGAAGAGGTCGCACGATAGTGGATCGCCTTGTCTGAAACCTCGCTCGGTATTGAAAGGTTCGGGGCGGTATTTTTCTACCTTAAACAGAGCTGGACGTGTTGTTCAAAGTATTTTTGCAAAGGCGGACGGTACTAACAACGTCTGTATGAGCTTTACGACGTCATAGACATAGCGCAGCGAAGAAAGATCCAGCGGCTTCGTTGACTCAGTCATGTCATCCGAATGGATACAAACGCTCCGGCCCTGAAAGGGGTCCCATGCGGTACTAGGTGGTGGCAGCACCGGAAGGGGAAGGCCTCCTCTGCGTTGGAAAGATCAGGTGAAGAAGGGCTTGGCTTTACTTGGTATGTCCAACTGGCGCCGGATTCGATTCAGTTAACCACAGTATCTTCTTGGCAAAAGTCCACAAATTTGTTGTGCTTTCCTCCACTTCTATACAGTTAATTGCCTCTTTTGTAAAAAACACGTTACAAACTGTCTGTAGTGGGCCACTGATATCATCTATTTTAGAATAACACAGGTGAATTCCGCAAGGGTCTATTCTTGGTCCTCTTCTCTTTTCTTTGTACATCAACGACCTACCAGTAATCTTTACCGATGATGTCCAGATTTATCGATCCTACGAACTCATTGAAATAAATGACTGTGTCCTTAAAATTAACCAACATGTATGCCGCATTAATATTTGGGCATTGGACGCTGTTTCTGCATTTAACATTCAGCGGCCGCCGTAGCCGAATGGGTTGGTGCGTGATCACCATTCGGAATTCACTGAGAGGTCGTTGGTTCGAATCTCGGTGAAAGCAAAATTAATAAAAACATTTTTCTAATAGCGGTGGCCCTCGGCAGGCAATGGAAAACCTCCTAGTGTATTTCTGCCATGAAAAAGCTCCTCATAAAAATATCTGCCGTTCGGAGTCGGCTGGAAACTGTAGGTCCATCCATTTGTGGAACAACATCAAGACGCACACCACAAATAGGAGGAGCTCGGCCAAACACCTAACAGAAGTGTACGCGTCAATTATTTATTTTTTTTAATAACTAATATCTAAACAACCACTCAGGTGTAAGCTAGCGGTGCTCAACTACTTCGCTACGCCTTCTAAGACATCCTCCTGGTACGCTTTTGCCGTGGTCTTAACCCCTTTTTACAAGACAGTCGCCACCAAACCATTACGGAGGCTGGATGATGGCCACGCCGAACCCTTGGAGCAACATTTTTGAGCCTTCAGAAGTTTTAGCACAGATTTGGTCGTTTTGCTGGCCACAGAAGAAGCTGCTTGCATTATCGAGCCTAAGTTTCTTCTAGCGCGTTGTCAAAAGATGACCAGTTGAGCGACGGAAGGTTTTTATATGGAGATCGGCTCGAAACACGCGGGGACGACCACTTCTTTTGCTGTCTGTCACTTCAGATGTTTAGGAAGAACAATTGATTGTGCGGTAAACAAAAATGCTCGAAATATTAAATTTTTTCAGCAATTCGTAAATCTCACTTGCACTTTTACCACACCTAAGTATTGAAATCATTTCAACGCGATTTCCTTAGCTTCCCACTCCCTTGGTAACAAGCGAGTAATTTATGAGTAGACAATGCATACGAGGGGTGCATTTTATATGTCGGGATTAGAGAACAAAAACAAATTTTAATCATCGAAAATCACTTTATTGTTTTTCAAAATATTCTCCATGAAGATCTATATACTTTTGCATGCGTTTGAATCAATTGTCGAAGCACTTTTGCCACTCTGAATGAGGTAACTCCAAAACATGCATTCTGAATGCCGCAACCGCTTCTTCAGGTGTCGAAAAACGTTGACCTCTCAGTTTGCTTTTTACGTACGGGAATAAAAAGAAGTCATTCGCTGCCAAGTCAGGACTATACGGCGGATGACCCATTAATTCGATGTTTTGGGTGCTCAAAAATGCAGTTGTTTGAGCCGATGTGTGAGAGCTCGCATTGTCCTGGTGAAGAGTGATCCGTCTTTGGCGATTGGTTTTCCTAATTTCTTGGAAGACAACTGGCAAACAAATGGTTGTGTACCACTCAGAATTTACTGTTCTGCGTTGTTCTAGTGGTACGGTTGCGACATATCCAGTTTTTCCGAAAAAACAGGCGACCATTTGCTTGGAAGTGCTTCGTGCGCGAACAACTTTTGTTGGATTTGGTTTATCTTGAAACACCCATACAGCCGACTGCTGTTTACTTTCGGGCTCATACGCGTAAATCCATGATTCATCACCTGTCACGATGTCATAGACGTGTTTCGAAGCCCCGCGATCGTATTTTTTGAGCATTTGCTTCGACCAATCGACACGAGCCTTTTTTTGAGCGATTGACAAAGTGGGATCCAACGCGAACAAATTTTTTTGACAGTCAAATATTTATGCAATATTGAATGTATGCTGGCCCCACTAATGCCTAAGATTGTCTCAATCTCACGATAGGTCACATGACGATCTTGCAATATCAGTTCGCGCACAGCATCAATGGTTTTCGGAACAACAACTGATTTTGGACGACCTTCACGAAATTCGTCTTGGAGTGAACTACGACCACGATTGAATTCACCATACCATCGATAAACACTAGTCCTTGATGGAGCTTCATCGCCATAATTAAGTTCATCCATGCAATGTTGCTGAGTTAATCCATGTCGAAAGTTGTAAAAAATAATCGTACGAAAATGTTCACGATTTAATTCCATTTTTGGACCGAGATGAATCTTTTAAATTACCGTAAACAACACAAATAGCGCTGGTATTTCAAAACGTTCTGAGTACGTAAAAGCCAAAAAATGTCAAACTTTGCGATACAGTTGTCAGTTTGCAACACCAGGGTTGCCAAATCCCGAAATATAAGAGGCACCCCTCGTACGAACAAAAGCAAAAATAATGGAATTTTTGTTCCAAATTTGTTCTCGTTGTATGCACTGTAAAATTTGTCTCAGAATTTATGGCAAGACTAAGTATACATATATAAAATTACAATATATACACATTCCTGAGAACAAACTGAGAATACTCAGTGATATCCTTACCGGCCAACGCAGACAGCGCAGTAATCTGCATACGATCGGGATATAATCTAACGACTTTTGTCGCTTGCTAGAATGCGTTGTAATGCGAAAAGAAAAGTAAACATCTTAGTCCAGTATGGCCAGAAGACACATACATACACATGTACGATCAACCCACCTCAGCTCAATGAAAAGTTTATTGAGGGAACTGTTTCTGGGCGGGGTATTGTGAAGAGTAGAGGGCGCAAACGACCTTAAAGTTGAACTGCAAAACTTCCATTTCATTCCATTCAATTTCATTCCTCCTTGAGAAAAAAAATTAGTGCTGATATTACCATGAATTAGTAAAAAGCATTTATAGCAGAGTAATCAAAAAAAAAGAAGAACAATTATCGAAAAGCACTGCCAGCGGTTTATATGGCTGGAGTGTTCTGAATAAAACCATAAATTCATGCATACATATGTCGTATTTTATATTTATGCGTGTCAAAAATTCTAGTCGGCACATAACCTAGAAAAGTATTTGGAAAAGGATGCCACAAAAATTGCCGTTGGATTTAGAATTTAATTGGAAATAATTCATATCGACTCGTATGTACACACAGTAAAATAATTGCAGAAAATTATAGGAAAATATATTTTAAAGTCATAAAAGACATTTTCGAAAAATGTTCACCTTCAACTAATTTAATTAGGCATATCAAATAATTTACACTTAAATAAGTTATTCAGGTAGGTAGGTATGGTGGTTGTCGGTTGACATACCTAGGCCTGCTGTAGGCTCCTCACTCTACATTGTCCTCTTTAACCAACCTGTGGCTTTAATATATCTAACAAGACTTGTTGTTTTTATAGTCGTTATAGGGCGTTCCCAGTCTGCTGGCATGCCTACCAATCAGACGATGTCCTGTTAGGACCCCGAGAAGATTTCTCATATTTTTCCTGTTTAGTTTCAACAGTCGGTTTGTGCGGCCCATGTTCCATTCTGGCCACGTCATCCTACTAGTTGCAGAGGTCAGGGGCTAAGACCATAGCCTGTTGGCAGTACTGATAGTGTGTTTATCTATAAGCATCTTACAAGTTGCTAAAGGTATAGGTATGTTCGCTTTGTCTGGTTGGTTAGTACCCAATCTCGCTAGTTCATCTGCTTTACAGTTGTCTTCTAGGTCTTTAAGACCCGGCACCCAGAGCAGGTTTATTACAAAGTACTGTGATAGTTCTGTCAAAACGTCGATACATTCTTTTACTGTCTTCGAGTTAATATTAGGCGATTTTAAAGCGTTCAGGGCCGATTGGCTATCTGAATATATATTTATATCTCTTGTGGTGAGGACACTTTTATTTAGGGCAGGCCTTCCCTGATAGTCAGAATTTCAGCTTGAAGTACACTACAGTGATCCGGTAACCGGAATGAGATGTTGGCATTCATTCCTTCAGAATGCAGGCCTCCGCCTACTTGATCATTTAGTTGGGAACCATCAGTATAGATGCTGATTCCGCTTGTCCATTACCCCATTGTCCCAATCTTCTCTCGTTGGGAAAGTTGTGGTAAGGATGTGTTTAAAGGGGCATTCGTCAAGTATTCTTGTGTGACCTCTTCTGTTAGTGACTAATGAGATGATTCTCTTAACCTAAGTGCCGATTTCGCCACCAGCTGTTTGCTGTAATAAGTGCAGCATGATATTCATCGCTGCCGTGGGTGTAGTCTTTAGTGCCCCGCTTATGCAGAGACTAGCACCCCTTTGAATACTTTCTAGGCGTTTTACTGTCGTTCTTTTCTTAAGTGTTGGCCACCAGACTAAGACACCGTATGTCATGATAGGCCGTACCACTGCTGTATATAGCCAGTGTACTATTTTTGGGGTTAGGCCCTATTTTGCTCCCACAATTCTTGTGCATGTATAGAGTGCTTTTTTACTCTATCATTAATCGTTTGTTTCCTATCTAATACTAGTCCTAGGTAGCTCGCCTCTTCCCCAATTGACAGTGGGATTCCCTCAAGGGTAGGGGGGTTTAGAACAGATATCTTGTATTTCCTGGTGAACATGATTAGTTCTGTTTTGTTGTGATTTATTCCAAGATCACTCGATGCAGCCCACCGGCTTACATCGTTCAAAGTATTTTGCATTATGTTGCAGAGGGTATCTGGGATTTTCCCTCTTATTATTATTGCAACATCGCGTGCGTGGGCTACTACGTGTATCTTCCTTTCCTCTAGATTCTTCAACAATTGATTCATTGCCAGATTCCACAGCAGAGGAGAAAGTATACCGCCCTGAGGGGTGCCCCTCTAGATGGATCTGCGTATCGTCGAGGGGCCCAACGTCGAAATTACGAACCAAGGCCCTCGGCGACACCCAAATCAGTTATCGCGCTTGTCATGGCCTCCGGTAGGATGTTGTTGAAAGCGCCTTCTATGTCTAGGAAGGCACCAGAGAATACTCTTTATTCTCTATTGATTTCTATATCTCTGAAACTAGTGAATTTAATGCTGTCTCTGTGGATCTAGCTTTAGAGTATGCATGTTGTGATCTCGCGAGTAGCGACGGTGCCAAGTTTTCCCTTATAAAGGCGTCTTTTAATCGCTCTAACGTCGTTAATAGAAATGAGGAAAGGCTAATAGATTTGAAGTCTTTATGTTTTGTATGCGAGCTCCTACCAGCCTTTGGTGTGAAAACCACCCTGACTTCCACCTTTGGGGGACGTAATTCAGTCGTAATGTTGCTCTGAATATGGTTATCAGCCATTTCATAATGTTGACGTGGAATGCTTGATATAGTAAATATTACAATCATTCTATTGGCAACTACCTATGTACAGAGGGTTATGAAAGTGAAGCAAAATGCATCCCACGCTTTTAACTCTAATTTGAATTACTCTATTTTTTTTTTTTAACTATTTTTTATTATGATTGAAAATTATTGTTATCATTGCAGTCAATGAATTAATGATTCGATATATTCGTGTTATATTTAATTCCTTTCTTATCGACTGTGAGTCTAAAGCTATGCAGTTATCGGCCGTGATAAAGAAGTAATCGGGATGAAGAACTTATTTCGTGGAGGGAGCCTGAGAAACGGCTACCCCACTCCTGAAACGGAGATGTAACAACAAAATATACTGACATATGTTACATACTTTTTCCCGTATAGATCATTGATTGAAGGTCGAGCCTTGTTTTTCTGAATGAAAATTATTGTTTTCATTTAGTCAGTGATTTATAGTCCGATTTAATTGTGTTATATTTAATTTCTTCTTTACCGACTATATGTCCAAAGAAAGGCCAGCATTGGCCTTGACACAGAATAGATACTCTCAGCACAGAAAAAGGAGACCGTGGATTATATTGACACAATCAAAACGAGATGTAAAGTTCCAGTTTGGTTTTTTTAGTTCATTTTTGTTGTGAATTGTACTTTAATCGATAAAAATTTATAAATGAAATTATGGTAATGATAAATTCCTTCTTTATTTGCCAAAATTTTGTTCCGTAAAATAATTTCTGTTTTTATTATTTTATTGTAATTAACAAAATTACATCTTATATGAAAATTATTTCATCTTATATGAACATTGAATAGAGTAAATTTGCGTGTATGAGACTTGTAGTATCTACGCATGTGTAAAGACTATACAAAGTGAAAATGCAACTACCCTGAAAACGTTTTAGCCTTCTATTCGTACTGCAGTGCCGCGTGCCCGAGCAAGTTCGAATTCGAAAGAGTAAGTCGTAGACTCCCAAAATCAGTAAGAGTAACTCGGAGAGTGCAGGCATGCGCAGACCGCGCGTTAGCTCTGTCTTTTTTACTCTTCTACAGAAGATCTACTACCGTGGGCAAAAAGTAAGGTGAATTTATTTGCCAAACTTCGCGGGATTAAAATTTCGCTCTAGTTATTTTTTTCATGAGTTGGCAGCACTGTTAATAACATCTGGGCCAACTTTCATGTGAATGTCATTATCAGTAATATATTTACGCTTGTGTTTACCAAACGACCAAGAGTGCATTTTTCGATTTTTACAATGCCTGATTTGATTGAGCAGAGAAGTGCAATCAAATTTTGTTTGCGGAATGAAATTTCGGCTGCGGAAACGTTTAGCATGTTGCAGAAGGCATTTGGTGATTCGAGCATGTCTCAGAAAAATGTTTATAAGTGGTACGAAGACTTCAAAGAGGGTCGAGAACGTGTTGATGACTTGGAGCGCTCCGGACGACCATCGACGTCAACAGATGACCAACACGTCAATAAAGTGAAGGAGATAGTGTTCAAAAATCGTCGGTTGACTGTTAAAAACCTTACTGATATGATCGGAATATCAGAAAGATCTGTGAAAACCATTTTGAAAGACCATTTGAGCCTACGAAAAGTCAAATCTCGTTTGGTACCGAAAACTCTCAATATCTTGGAAAAAAGTCGTCGCGTTGATGTGTGTGAAACAATGCTTTCAGACTATCAGGACAAGCCCAAATGCATCATTACGGGAGATGAGACTTGGATTTATGCTTACGACCCTGAAACAACCGACCAATCAAGCGAATATCGTGGTGAAGGCGTGGTCAGACCGAAAAGAGCACGTCAAAGTTGTTCAAAACTAAAGGTCATGATGACAGTTTTTTTCGATTTTCGTGGTGTGGTGCACTATGAATTCCTTCCACCTGGACAAACTGTTAATAAGGAATATTATTTGAGCGTTATGCTTCGTTTACGTGGAGCAATTCGTCTAAAAAGACCAGAATTATGGGCCAACAACTCCTGGTTTTTGCATCACGATAATGCACCGTCTCACATTGCACTCGTTCTTCGTGACCATTTCGCCAAAAAATCCACGCATATCGTTCCGTAACCACCGTATTCACCTGATTTGGCTCCGTGTGACTTCTGGCTATTCCCAAAACTCAAGAGACCACTCCGGGAAACGCGTTTCGAGTCGATTGAGGAGATAAAAGCTGAATCGAAGAAGGTGCTGATGGCTGTACCGGAAATGGACTATTTGGCATGTTTCGGGGATTGGCAAAATCGTTGGCATAAGTGTATTTCATCGAGTGGGGATTATTTTGAAGGGGATGAAATTGATTTACAAGAATAAATAAAGATTTTTCATTTTACAACCAAATTCACCTTACTTTTTGCCCACAGGTAAAAAAAGAAAATATTAATCCTGGCAATCCTAATAAGGATAATGGAAAACTTTCATCAAATTATTGCATTGTCATCGGTCCTTGATAGGTGTGCAAAATTCGAAGTCGATCAGATTTTTAGAAGCCAATGAAAATTAGGCTCAAAGATTCCGTTACATACATACAACCCGAGCTAATAAAAGTGTGTTAAAAACAACGCATGAACCCTTGTACACCACATGCGAGTATGCTCGGCATTTGTGCATCTGTGCGCTCTACAGTTGTTGCTTCCGCGAGATTTCACCATACAACACCGCCTGCAGCCAGCAGCAATAAATTCCCACTGCCCCTTTGTCTCAATTTAATGATTTCCTTTTTCCGCATGTTTGCCAGCCTGCTCGCTTGCTTGCCTGCTTGCCTTGCTTTTATTATTGTTGCGCCTTTTGTATTTGCAAATTATACACTGAAGTATTTTGTTATTACTATCTACTCGTAGTTGTTTTTGTTTATGTTTCTGCTTTTGTTTTTGTTTACTTTTACTATTCGAAATCCTGCTGCATTGTCTGCATTTGTTACAATGCTTTGATACGTTGCGATTATTTGACTCGCTTCTTCGATAGTCGAATCGTGTCTACTAACTGTCTAACTGCATCGAGCGCTTTCACCATTTTATTTGCCTTGATTTTAGCAGATGCTTGTAAGTGTGAATTTTCTCGCAATTTCTATTTATCTTTAGATGATAAAGCACTTAATATTTGCACGAGGCAATCGAGATATGTATGTAGGTAGGTTATGGCAATGGTCCAGCGGATAATGGAATGAATAATTTTAAAAAACTCAAGCGCTATATTTTTTATAGATCCAGCCACTTAGAAAACGACTTCAGATTCAGCTGCTTTGTATTTTATATCTACAGATTAAATGTCACGCCAATATTTTTTTTAATCCATTTATTTATTGCCATCTGTTTTCTTTGTAATATTCAACAACATTTGTACTTAAAACTGAAGCATTTTATTAGAGGGTCCAGCGCGACCACCTTTTGTCTTGACTATGGCCTTGAGACGGTCCAGAAACGAATCGCAAGCTGCCCGAATGTGACTTCCAGGTATTTTGGCCCACTCGAGGTCATTGGCATTTTTCAGCGCCTCGAGATTGGTGAATCTTTTAGTTCGGACTCGAACCTGTCTCTCCAAAATGGCCCAAAGAGAATATCCATCGGATTCGCGTCTGGTGAATTTGAGAGCCACTGTGTGGATGTTATGAAGTTCGGAACTTGGTTCCCTATTCTTCTTCTTTCATTAAGGAAGCAGTGCCTACCTCGGTAATTACTGCTAAGGAAGTAAATAAAGGGTGTTTTTTTAGAGGTTAGGTTTTCAAGTTGGCACTACTTTTTTCGTAGATGGTCTTTTTGACAGCTGTCACTTGATTTATGCTCAGTTTGGTTTGCCATTTCATAATGAATAGACTTACACCTGAACAACGTTTGCAAATCGTGCAAATTTATTACGAAAATAATGGTTCGGTTCGCGCGGTTCGAAAATAATGGTTTTTGTTCAGCGATGAAGCTCACTTTTGGTTGAATGGGTATGTCAATAAGCAAAATTGTCGCATTTGGAGTGAACATAATCCACAAGCCATTGCTGAGACGCCGTTACATCCTCAAAAAGTCACTGTTTGGTGTGCTCTATGGGCAGAGGGAATCATTGGTCCATATTTCTTTAAAAATGAAGCCGGCCATAATGTTACAGTCAATTGAGAGCGCTATAGAGCCATGATTAATGACTTTTTCGTGCCTGAATTGGACGATGTTGATGTGGACGACCTTTGGTTCCAACAAGACGGCGCTACATGCCATACAGCCAACGCGACAATCGACTTATTGAAGGAAACTTTTGGTGAGCGCATTATCTCGCGCTGTGGACCTGTGGCGTGGCCTCCAAGATCGTGCGATATAACACCGCTGGACTATTTCTTGTGGGGCTATGTGAAGTCGCTTGTCTACGCAGATAAGCCCGAGACGATTGACGTCTTGGAAGAGAATATTCGGCGCGTTATTGCTGACATACGGCCCCAATTGCTGCAAAAAGTGGTCGAAAATTGGGCCTCTCGGCTGGAATTTATTCGAGCCAGCCGCGGCGGCCACTTGCCCGAAATCATTTTTAAAACATAAAGGCAAACCCTTATCTTTATAATAAAGCTAAATTCTTGGCCATAACATTAAATTATATACGTTTTATTTCATCTTGAAAACCTAACCTCTAAAAAAAACACCCTTTATTTACTCCGATAGCCAAGCGGCAATTAGGGCCTTGGGTTCGTTGTTTGTGCCTTCGAGATTAGTCGGGGAATGTCTGGCTTCTCTATCGATTGCATCCGAATACTTTGATATTAGGCTCATTTAGGTTCCCGGTCACAGCGGCATAGAGGATAACTGCTGGCTAGACAGGGAACTTTGGAGACGGTTTCGTCGCGAAATGAGAGGATTGGGGTTCCCTTAAGAACCTGTGGTCTGCTCCTGGAAAGATGGGCCTCGAGTTAACTCAGCGAGCGCTGGACTAGTGCGCAAACATGCAAGGTCGCGAGATCCTTTTGGCCACTGGAAGATCGGGGACGCTCGAGGGTACTCCTACGGCTAACAAAGCCCCAGCTCACGGATTTGGTGGCTATCCTTACCGAACATTGTCCGTTAAGTGCTCATGCGGTGAGACTTGGGATTGCCTCAAGTCCGTTCTGCAGAAGCTGTCTTGAGGACGAGGTGGAATTGTTTGAACATCTTCTTCTTAAATGCCTTGCTCTCGTATGGCAAAGGTGTAGACATCTGGGCTCTCATTTTTTTGCTACGCTTGCGGATATAGCGGGCCTAAATATCACAAATTTGGTGAAGCTCATCAGTAGCTTGTTGCGGCTAATTACGAACGTAAATCAGCCACCGTCGGCGTCGTCGTAAAATGCATGGTCATCATCGCCTCCAATCCCAAGGCTCATTCTTCCTTCCCTTCTCCTTTCTCCTCTCCCCTGTATGGCATCACAACGGACGAATTTTCAATATTTGTCCAAGTGTGCCCTAAACTAGGGCAGCCATTTAAACTAACCTAACCTTCTTAACCATTCTTGGTTCATTCGAACTTTGTGAAACGGCGACGAGCCCTGTTGAAACGTGCATGGTCTGCTGGTTAAAACGATTATCAATCTTTATTTTCACTTGTCTATCTAAAAATTTAAGTAACAACCCATTAAGTAACAAGCCATGCATTTGATGGCGGCGTGCCTCTTGACTCACCTGTGCCGTGCTGTTATGACTCACGTGTTCACGTTTTTCTCAGTACTAAATACGAGCGGAAGTGTTGTTTAGAACGTTTGAAATTTATGCCGTACCGGAAACTAATATTTATCTTCGAAAGGGGTGTTACAAAAAGTTGTACAGTTGTATTTTCATGATCCATTGCGGTTGCAGGTTTCAGTGTTTAGTTTTCCTGCAGACGAAGTATAGCTGATAAAACTCAACGCTTCACCACCAAGTAGTAATGTCATCCTCCTACCGTGAGGCCGCAGTGAATGGCAATATGTTGGTACTCATGACTCTCACTCATGCCGACGAGTTCGCCCATTTTGAATGTTCACTTAATTGTTGACAGTTGCTTTGCCTGCACGGATTTCGGGTCGTCTTCGATTTTTACATATTCAAAAAGATGGATGAAAGAATCTGTATCAAATTTTGTGTGGAAAACGAAATTAAGGGCGCGGATGCATTCCGAATGTTGACTGTGTCATACGGAGAAGCTACTTTGGACCAAAGCAACGTTTATCGGTGGTACAAAATGTTCTCAGAAGGCCGAGAAGATGCGAACGACAAAGAGCGTGCCGGAGGCCCGAGCACTTTGACAACAGACCAAAAAATTGATGAAGTGAAGAAAATGGTATTGGCCAATCGTCGAACCACCGTTAGAGAAATTGCTGAGGACCAAGACATATCGATTGACTCGTGCCGTTCGATTTTTTTTCAATGATTTGGGCATGAGACGGGTCGCAGCAAAATTCGTACCAAAACAGCTCAATTTCGACCAGGACCAGCATCGCATGAACATTGCTAATGAGATGTTGCACTCTGTTCGCGGCGACCCAAATTTACTCCAGAGTGTCATAAGTGGTGACGAATCGTGGGTTTGTGGTTATGACGTGGAAACCAAAGCTCAATCATCTCAATGGAAGCTGCTTACCGTTTCCTTCGACTGCAGAGGCGTTGTGCATCATGAGTTCTTGCCACAGGGTAAAACGGTCAATAAGGAATACGAGGGATGCCTTTTATTTGGCAGGATTTGGCAACCCTGGTGTTGCAATCTGGCAACTGACAGCTGTATCGCAAAGTTTGACATTTTTTGGCTTTTACGTACTCAGAACGTTTTGAAATACCAGCGCTATTTGTGTTGTTTACAGTAATGGAATTAAATCGAGAACATTTTCGTGCGATTATTTTTTACAACTTTCGACGTGGATTAACTCAGCAACATTGCATGGATGAACTTAATTCATTTTTTGGCGATGAAGCTCCATCAAGGACCAGTGTTTATCGATGGTATGGTGAATTCAATCGTGGTCGTAGTTCACTCCAAGACGAATTTCGTGAAAGTCGTCCAAAATCAGTTGTTGTTCCGAAAACCATTGATGCTGTGCGCGAACTGATATTGCAAGATCGTCATGTGACCTATCGTGAGCTTGAGACAATCTTAGGCATTAGTGGGACCAGCATACATTCAATATTGCATAAACATTTGACTGTCAAAAAAATTTGTTCGCGTTGGATCCCACACAATTTGTCAATCGCTCAAAAAAAGGCTCATGTCGATTGGTCTACTTCCAAGCAAATGTTCGCCTGTTTTTCCGGAAAAACTGGACATGTCGCAACCGTACCACTAGAACAACGCAGAACAGTAAATTCTGAGTGGTACACAACCATTTGTTTGCCAGTTGTCTTCCAAGAAATTAAGAAAACCAATTGCCAAAGACGGATCACTCTTCACCAGGACAATGCGAGCTCTCACACATCGGCTCAAACAACTGCATTTTTGAGCACCCAAAACATCGAATTAATGGCTCATCCGCCGTATAGTCCCGACTTGGCACCGAATGACTTCTTTTTATTCCCGTACGTAAAAAACAAACTGAGAGGTCAACGTTTTTCGACACCTGAAGAAGCGGTTGCGGCATTCAGAATGCATGTTTTGGAGGTACCTCAATCAGAGTGGCAAAAGTGCTTCGACAATTGGTTCAAACGCATCCAAAAGTGTATAGATCTTCATGGAGAATATTTTGAAAAACAATAAAGTGATTTTCGATGATTAAAATTTGTTTTTGTTCTCTAATCCCGACATATAAAAGGCACCCCTCGTATTACCTGCAAGTTATGCGCAATTTACGCGAAGCAATGCCAGAAACTCCCGAATTTGTGGAAGAACAAAAATTGGCTCTTGCATCACGACAACGCCCCTGCTCACGCATTGTTGCTTGTGCGCAACTTTTTGGTCAAAAACAACACACTAATGATGACACAGCCACCGTATTCCCCAGATCTCGCCCCCTGTGACTTTTTCTTGTTCCTGAAACTTAAGAGGCCCATGAAAGGACGACGCGAGGAGCTGAACGAGATAAAAAAAACGATTTTTTGAAGTGCTCCGAAGATTGGAAAAAGCGTTGGCACATAATATCTCGTGGGGATCACTTTGAAGGGAACAAAATAGATATTAATGAATAAATATTTTTTGAAAAAAACACAAAATTCGCGATACTTTTTGAACACACCTCGTAGAGAGGATCTCTTTTAAAATAGAAAATAAAATTGTTCTTTAACTTTTTAAATTGCAAATAACAAAATAAACCTGAAATAAGCTGCGGTAACGTCAAAGCAAATCAAAATAAACCAAAATACCAAACAACAACTTCTTAACTGGAAAAGTTCGCAAAAATCGCATTTAATCGCTTTGGCATATCCCAACTGGAGTAGCTGTTAATATGGTGCGTACGTTAGCGCTGTGTTGTTGTATGCTATTGCATGTGCCCTTTTTTCTGAATTTGCGAGTATTTTTCGCATTTGTGCGTTTGAGATTTTTCTTTTATTTTTGAACTGCAGCTGAATGCCAAAAACTTCCGGCAACTCTCAACTTTAGTGGTGGGCGAGCACCTCTTTGTTCGGTTTACCTTATTTTTTATTTAAATGCAACTTTTCTAGTTTTCAAAAATTTACAAAAATTAAAAAAAAAAATAAACATTCACCAAAAAATACCCGCTTTGCCAAATCGAATGCTTGATTCTCGGTGGGGGCAAAGTTTGCACAGCTTAAATGCCAAACGGAAACTTTTTGTAATTCAAAGCATTCAAAGTCGATAGGTAAACTTAAAAGTATATTTTCATTTCCACTTTCGTATTTGCGTTGTGATGACACAAAAAAAGGAGAAGATAAATAGTGAAATAAGTGAAATGTCGACAAACGTGTCGCTGATAATAAAGAGTGCTAAAGATGTAAGCTGCTGAGAGTAACAACACCACATCTTTGTTAATGCCAATATCCGATTACTACGTGGAAAGTGGCTGGATATTTTCCTCAACAATTTCTACGCAAATATTTGCATGCAGTTGCAGGGCAAATCATTTACAACTTAATACAATATTTGTGTGTTGTAGTTGTTTGTTCCGCACAGCCAAAGGAGTACGTTCTTTGTAAAGGATATGCCAACAACAATTGCGGTTGGAAAGTGTTGAGGAAGCGCAATGCGAAAATGTGATCGATGGATGGCGATTTGATTGTGGTTGCAATTGGAAGAATTTTCACTCAATGCGGAGGTGAGGCACACAAGAGGATTACGCCGTGAGTACTTTGAGAAGAAGCTTCTATTTTGAAATATCTTTTTTTCGTTATTTGTGACACATGAAGAAAAAGTAAGTAAATCAAAATTGCAAACAAAAAGGTGTCTCTTGGAGATGGTTTTTATGTGGATGTGAGTTTTATGCTTGTACATACTTATGGAAATGCATCTACGAGGTGGCGCAAAATTAATCACCCTATCGGAAGATTCATAATTGTTGTGCATGGCGTCAATAAAATTTGACAGTTGTAAACTAGGAAAAATTTATCACCAGGTGAAGCGTCTGACCGAAGGTTATAAGCCCAGAGTATCTTCTTGTAAAGATAAAAATGGAAAATTGGTTACAGATACCAAGCTGATACTGAGATTATGAATGGAACATTTCTGTAAATTACTGCTACGGGCTGGTGATAGTGCTACCAATACTGTTGCTAAGTAAGTGAACCCGGTACCACCAATTGAAGACGACGGTGTGGATATTCCCCCACCTAGCTAATGACGAGGTCATAGGTCACTATTCAGCGACTGAAGTACAGTGAATCAGCCAGAGTTAGATGGACTCCCAGCAGAACTGGTCGGCGGCAATGAGCTGATTGGGTGCATGCATCAGCTTATGAATAAAATATGGCTAGGAGAAAGCATACCCAATGATTGGAATCTCAGTGTTCTTTGTCCTGTGTTGAAGAAAGGCGACCCTACTATATGCGCCAACTACGGCGGATCCGTCTTATCGCCACCTCATATTAGGCTATGCCGAGCGTATTGTGTGAAAGACTAAAATCATATGCCAACTCCCTGATTGGACCTTATCAGTGTGGTTTTAGACCGGGACCGGCCACCATCGACCAGATCTTAACACTACGCAAATTTTGGAAAAGTACCGTGAAAAAGATAACGATATAACTCAGTATTTCTTTGTCGATTATAAAGCTGCTTTCGATAGCCCGATAACGGATCGCCTATATGCCACATTGTCTGAGTTTGGTATTCCTGCAAAACTGATTCGACTTCTCAAAATTGCATTGATCAACACGTCCAGCTTTGTTAGGGTAGGAAAAGATCTCTCCGAACCTTTCAATACCGAGCGAGGTTTCAGACAAGGCGATCCACTATCGAGCGACCTCTTCAATTTCTTCATGGAAGAGGTACTGCGGAGAGCCGGTGTTTTTCGAAATGGCACTATTTTCACCAAAAGAGTCCAGCTCCTTGTATATGCTGATGACATTGACATCATAGGGAACTGAAAGAGGGATGTTACCGCAGCATTTACCGCTATCGATAGAGAGTCAAATGGAGCGGGTAACGAGGGCAAGACAAAGCACATGCTGTCCACTACGTCTCAGTAAGAAATGCGTAGCAAAGACCTCTCTTGTCCGACAAAGTTGACACTCTACAAGACGCTCATCTTGCCCGTGCTACTCTATGGTGCTGAAGCATAGGTTGTGATGCGGCAGCCCTTGGGATTTCGGAAAATCTTCGGTCCTCTTCGTGTTGGCGATAACTACTACCGCCGAATGAGCCACGAGCTGTATTAGTTCTACGACGAGGTAGACAGAGTGAAGCTCATCAATCTTCAGCACTTGCGCTGGCTGGGCCATATCGAGCCTATGGATGCAGAAGCTCCAGCCAAGAAGGTGTTCGGATGACAAGTTAGAGGACAACGACCGTGCCTCCGATGGAAGGACCAATTTGAGGGAACTTTATCATCGCTTGTTGTAACAAGACGCCTGGCGAGACTTGTTACAGTCGGCCGTAATCCGGTAACGGGTTGTGACCGTTGATCAGGCCAAATAAGTAAGTGAACTAGGCAGCCGCAGTTATTTCTGTTAATTTACAAAAATGTTTATTCAAAAATAAAATTGGATGATTAATTTTGCGCCACTTTCTACATTATATATGTTATATCCAGGACTTAGGTTAAGTTAGGAGATAAGAAAAATATGAAGAAAGCAAGGAAAGGGGATGGATTTTAATTTATTTATGATGACCGAATGATTACTGAGCTATGGTGCTGATAGGTGCTTCGAACTGTTGATGAAGTTCATCAGGTTTTTGATTTCAGAAGGCTTAGGAAAGAGATGGGAGTTGAGGCACTTGTATCTTAGCCCCTCGAAAGCGAGGCATCTAAGGAGGAAGGGCTGAGATTATTCCATCTCATCCTCCTTTCAACTGATAAACAAAGGACTCGAAGTAAGCTCGAGTATCATAGCATGTATACCTCACGACCAGTGTCCTATAAGGACACCTACGAAATTTGAGAGCGCAGATTTTGTTAACCTCAGAAGATTCCTCAAGAAAAATTTCGCAACCTTAAAAGTTTGTGTACTTGCGCAGCGCTCGCGAAGTAGACGCGGAGCCCTCCTCTCTAGGAGCAGACCGCAGGCAATCAACGGGATCCCACATCTCTCGTTTCGCAGGCAAACTACCTCACAGGTCCCTTGTCTGCCTAAAAGTTTCCCGCAATGTCACTATGACCAGGTACCCAGATTAGCCACATGCCAAGCATTGTCTGACCCGTTTCGGATGCACTTTACTTGAGCTCAAGGCCCTATTTAGGCGTGCATTCATTCGACCATACCTTGCATAGAAGCTAATGCATGCTCCTTTCCAGTTTCTCGCCGCCATATTTAAGTAGCTCAGCCGTGGCTTTATTGTTTTTTAGCCACGCTTTTGCTATTTGTACTTCTTCCAGATCGCGTAATGGAGAGACTGTTTCGTTGTGAATTTTTGGAGGGCTAGGGTCTACATGTCTCCACCATTCAGCAGGTTGGACCCATCCGTTCATTGTCTATGTGCTTACAATCAAGCCACCGAAATCTCTAACAGAATTTTTGAGCATTTGTCTTATTAGCCAGCATCTCAAGTTCTTCTCACTGATGTATTTCCACATCTCTTTTATTAATGCTGACAATACGTCATTCTTTATTTCCCACACGGCTTGCGTTAAGCCCGATTGCAGTGTGGCCCTGCGGCGGTATGCAGAAAGCAAGGGATGTAGCGCGATTGTTGACTTATTAAGCAGTGCTCTCTGAGAGCTGAAGTGAGAGTCGAGAAGCGACTGTTACCAAGGATGATCAAATTTATCAGGTTCGGCCATTAGTTATGGCGAAACACAAAATGGTGCGAGCAACTTCGGCTGCCACGTCAAAGCGCCTTCCTTACCGAGTTTTGCCCGCTCGTTTCACACTATTCCAATTAGATGGTGTTCAGTCGGCAAGGTAGCAACATAAGCGATGACTGGGTTGACTTTTTTCGTATATCACCAACACAATCTCTGTTTTTTTGTGGATGTGTTTACTTTCTCGTCAGCCCAGCAGCTGATTCTGTCAAATTCGCTGAGAGCCGGTTAACGGTCTAATAGTGGCCAGACCTCTGAAATGTTTTCATCATAGTTTGTTGCGATTGCAGCTTTTCGATGTCGAACTGTCCCTGCGTAGTTCTAAGTGTCGAGTTCTAAAATGCTCGGCAACAGATAAATTTCAAAATTTCAAAGAGACGCGCTTATGTATACTTGAGTTAATTTTTTTCCTTGTTCACTCCACTTCACTCGTAAATATATTTTGCTTGATCTCATACTCATAATTAATCATTTATTGAGAGAGAGGTTAGTGTCTCATGTAGGTATTTTGCTGCACAGAAGCGTCTTGGATCCTGGCTGTCACAACTCGATGTACGAGTCAATGTTGTTTACTCTGTTCGTACGTACACTCGAAGCTTGCCTTCCATCAATAGAAACATGAACGTTTTGGTTTCGCGTTTTCCGAGATGATCAGAAGATTGCCACGTAGATTGAAGGACCATATTTTGGGCTATAGCGTAGTCGATCAAGTCTCAGTCCATTGATAAAAGTTTCGTTATGAATGCCGCATTTTTCGGCTATGGAATCCAAGACTCTTTCATTGTTTATCCTGCCATCGAAGTGGTCAAACACGACTTCTATATAGTGGCGGGTGAAGCTTTCATAGAAGGAGCTGTAGTTGCCCCTTTTTCCGTCGCGAATTGTCCGTATTTGAGCAGATATTGAGGATTATTTTGATATGGATTATGGCGAGGCGGTGTAGTGTTCGCCGGTGTGAATGTACAACCTGCATACATACGAAAACACAATCGCCTTGAAGCTAGTTTTTCAATCATGCAACATAAAATTTATATTTAAACAAATTACATTAGTATTGAACAATGCCATTAAATTGTTGCATGCCACATGTATCGCCCGTGGGCGCTACAAGTTGAATACAAAAAAGTGTTGCAAGCAAAATACAGTGCGAATCATTTGCTTGGTTGCAACATGCACTTCCACCGAACATTTCATGCACTGGCCTAGTCAAACAATGTTGTTGTATTTTTGTATCCTTTTGTGCATTGGTGGACGTAATCAATTGTGTGAAAAACATAATAAACTTGTTTTCAGTTGAATATTATGGATGTACAGGGTGTTCGGTGGCAGGATTAGGTGCTAAATTTAAAGTTTCTCATTAACCGCTGAGCGGATTAGCGGAAAGGCGACCGCTTTAGTTCTGTTCTTCGTGCGGATTATTTAGTTGCGATGCCGCAGTGGACGGTGAAACAACGTGCGTTAGAAGTTGATGTATATTTCCAGGCCAATGATTCATGTATGCCCAACTGCTCCTCATAGATTTTGTTCGCGTTACAATATTCGACTTTTACATGAAGCCCCAAGTAGAGATTGGATTCGCTCATTGGTGCGAAGGTTCCGGGCAACAAGTTCGGTGGATGTTTACCACGGCCGGGGCTCAGCTATCGGGACATCGAAAACTTTGGAAAATATTGAACTCGTCGCTTAAAGTTTGCCCTATAATCCGCAGCAGTCCGTTCGTATGAGAGCGGCTTTCCTAGGACTTCCAAAAACTATTGTGGGTGAAATATCTTAGACTTCCCCAAAATGACTTAAACGTTCTTTCTTATTAGACTTCAAAATGCAAATTATGCTTAAGTCTGACGATTACGATTTGCGTAAATGGCAATGTTGGTGCGATTTCCTACGGTAAACACTATCTTTCAGAGTGATGAATCCCATTTTCATTTAAATGGAAGTGTGAGCAAGCAAAAATGCCATTTTCGTCACCTCAAGGAATTGAATAATCATATATTCGAATTTACATTTTTTTAAATAAAAAAAGTTTTTCCTTGCCACTTTTTTTAAATACTGGTTCAAGTGCCCGATTTGGTTTCTGTCTTTTGTTGAGCCATGTTCCATCATCGTAATAAAGATCATGAATAAAATTATAATCAAGCTCTGCTAGTTAAAAATGCCTTCTTGATAATTTTTTGAATTTACGATTTTTTTGAATTTACTAAGTTTTTCCATTAGAAAGAACTTTTGCATTGGAACTATTCCACAAATTATTTTAAAAACTAGTAAGTCTTATTTATTTTATTTTATAATTGGCACGTTCACCCTTTTTGGGTGTTTGGCCGAGCTCCTCCTCCTATTTGTGGTGGGCGTCTTGATGCTGTTCCACAAATGGAGGGACCTACAGTTTCAAGCCGACTCCGAACGACAGATATTTTTATGAGGAGCTTTTTCATGGCAGAAATACACTCGGAGGTTTGCCATTGCCTGCCGAGGGGCGACCGCTATTAGAAAAATGTTTTTCTTAATTTGGTGTTTCACCGAGATTTGAACCTTCGTTCTCTCAGTGAATTCCGAATGGTAGTCAGTAAGTCTTATTAGATATCCAAAAAAGCTGAACACTTAATTTAAAGAGCTAAAGCGTAGGCGGATTGCGGGCTCAACTGGGCTCATAAGAACGTAAAGATTAGTTCTACAATCGTGACTCAAATAAAAAACATAAAAATTAAAACTTTTTTATTCGGTACGAGTATAATGCCAAAGCTATAACATGGAATGCAAAAAAATTGTTTAAGCGACTGCAAACTCACTCTTTACTGTATTAATATAAAATAAGCTATAAAACTACATACCCGGTAGTTTGCTCAAGATTCTGATAAAAAAGATTTTAAAATCTCCATGAGAATTTTTTGAAATTTGTTAAATTTTCGTGAATTTTGTATAAAGGTTGGAACTTTGGTTGAAGTACCATTCTGGCACTCCCCAAGTAGCACTAAAGCGCCAATGTGACACCATTCTGAGAACTCCAATAGGCAAATATTTACAGCCAGCGAAAGTTGTTGGTGTAATGGAGACGTTTGATGTGATTTAGGTTGGCGCACTGCCACAGGCTGTCGAAGAAAGGAACACGCAATGACCTTAATCGTCTAGCTGCCAAACCCGGGTACTTACGGAGAAAGTGGTCAATAGTCTCCTTCTTTGAAAGGTCCCCACAGCTCTGCAAAGGGGGTTAAATGGTAACCCTAGTTTTTCCGCGTGTGTACCGATCATTAACTGACCGGTAAACGCAGCAACGAGTTTGGAAATCGAATGGAGTAGAGTTCCCAGGACTTTCTAAGTCCTCAACTTAAGGATTTTTAAATAGCACATGAAGAAATGGAGCTCCATCTTTTCTGCGCTCTCCTGTGAAATAATTTGTGCTAATCCTCTTTCAAAACAGTTAGGGGAATACCAATGATCGGATAGGAAGTCTCTGAGCCCAATTCAGTCCTCTTCATGGCAATGAACTATATTTTTATAACAAAATTAACAAAAAAAAAAAATAACAAAACTTGCATGAAAAATATTGCGAATATTGTAGAAAGGCAAAGTTACTTCAATATTTCAGTGCACAAATATCGATCCCTTGCGTCAAATTATCGTATGCTAGGAAAACCAAATTTTACAGTAGATAATTTTCTATGCTTTAGCTGGCAACAAAAAATCTCAATTTTAGATCTGCTGTAACCACACACTAATATGAATAGTCTGGGAATATTCTTATGGAGTCTTTCAACACAGAAGTACAAGGTAGCCCATATAACTTCTACGTAGAACTATCGATTTGTTTTTTGTCTTGGACTCTGCTTACGTCTCTGATATCGTCAAACAGCAGAAAGCTTAAAATTAAACCGATCGAAAGGAGGTAAGACATGCCTGATATTATCAGAATAGCCGAAAAAATAAAATGCATAACTTAGTGATTTAATGATGAATATAAATTTATTGAATATTAAATGAAGAATTATATTTCATTCAAAAATAATGTACTTTCAGTCATCCAGCTATCGTAGCACGCACGGTTTCCATGGATGTTGGCGTCCTCGCTCGAACCAAAGATTGTTTGAGATTCTCTAAATTTCTGTGAGGTCTTCAACAAGCCATTTTCTCCAATTTTGACGACAAACTGTAGTCCAATGGACTCAGATCTGGCCTTCCAGACGGCTAATCTTTTACGGTTATGAACCCACGAATATTGTTTTTTAGTCACTGCTGGGTGGTTTTGCCTTATGGGCTCTATTGAATAGAGTGCTGCTCCACTGCTTTACCAGGCCTTCTAAGACGTTCCTCTGGTACATTTTTGCCTCGATCTTAACCCCTTTTTCCAGAAATGAAGAGATGTAACGCCTTTACCAGCCACTCCCCACCAAACCATTGCGGAGACTGAATGGTGGCCACGCTGAACAACATTTGGCTCTTGGAACAACATTTTTGCGTCTTTAGAAGTTTTAGCATAGATTGGGTCGTTTTGCTTATTAAAAACTTCTTCAACAGTGCAGATTTTCTCATCTGTGAAAAGAATATTTTTATGGCCGTTGACTGCTTACCACCGAAGAAGCTGCACGCAACTGTTGAGTATAATTTTCTTGAAGCGCGTTGTCAAAAGATGACCAGTTGAGCGACGTAAGGCTTTTATTAGGAGATCATCCCTAGTAAGTCTTGACATGTTTCTTGAGCAGCCACCCTTTCTAACCCCTCGCACAGTTTGAGGCGAGGTAGTTATGTAAACATTGAAAGGTCCTGAGGTTAGAAACAAATCCAAGTCGCGCTGGAGCTAGAACCATGTTTTTCACCGACATGGAACCTCCACGCGACTTCTTTGACGCAATCCAGCCTGATACGACTTCTGAAACTGATTTCGCATCTTCTGGGATGAGCTGAGACTGAAAATCATACATACATATGAACTAACAACCCATCTCTAAGGTGAGACTAAAAGAGAAATAGAAGAATTATTTTCGAATTTTACGAACCTAATTTCGTTGAATTAGACAGCTTTTTGTCTTGACTTGAATCTACGTATGCCAGTTTGCCACAATTCACATGTTTGCCACGTAAACATGTCGAAACAAATGTGCTCATGTTGTGGGTTACTGACGATCGCTGGCAGTTGGTACGCGTACACCACAACGCAACACTCTAAACGCAATCCCCTCTCTTCCTTCTTCACCTGGCTTTTATTGCTCGGCGTCTGGGTCGCAGCTGTGCGCCACTGCTTATCTTTGAAATTTTATGCCTCTAAAATTGTCGTCGGTCGCTGTCTCCTGTCGGCGGCATCGTCATGCCAAAGCAACAAACAACATTATCGACTTCATGCGCATCATTGACGCGCTGTTCCATGGCACAAGTTTGTGCGGATATATTTAACAACTTGTGTGCGGTTATTGCTCGTCGCTTGTCGCCTCACGTGGACGTTGTCGTCATGCCGCATCTTGCTAGTGTAATTACCTGCGAAAGTTAAGCTCGTGTGCGAAATTAATTAAAACTTTTGCTATTTTTGTTTTCATTTACTTAATTTTATTTTATCACATTTGGGTTCTGAAGGCAATTTTACATTGAAATA
Organism: Anastrepha obliqua; assembly: GCF_027943255.1. Lineage (NCBI taxonomy): Eukaryota > Metazoa > Arthropoda > Insecta > Diptera > Tephritidae > Anastrepha > Anastrepha obliqua. The sequence goes on along the minus strand of NC_072892.1, from coordinate 155,294,600 downwards.
TATATTTAAATTTTTGACTCTCAAGAATTTTTGTATTAAAAAAAAAAAAAGTAGCATGATTGATATTATATATGGATATATATTTTTCCGCGGTTCCTAAATGGAGTAGAGAGCTCCAACAAATAGTTTATAATCTCAGTTCCTTAAAGAAAAAAAATTAATTTGTCTCCATGAATGGCCTGCTTTCTGCGCTTCTGCTTCAACCTGTCATCTCCAAGTGTTAGCGCTGCTCTTGCGCGACGACTATGGCTCCCTTGGGAATTCCAGTCTAGCGCAGCAGGTTTACGCAACATATGATTGATCCAATTCGATTTACGACGCCGCACTTCAAAGAGGATTGGTTTTTGTTTTGTTTAGTTGCACCTCAAAGGTCAGTGTTATTTATGATGTTTGGCCAGAATATCCGCATGGTCTTGCGAAGAAAACTATTGAAGAAGCATTGCAAGCTTCCAGGATACATGCACTCAAGTTCCACGTTTCACAACCCACGTTTCCTATAGTGCTACTGACTTCACGTGGGCGTCGAAAAGCCTCAACTTCGAACGTTTGGACATGTGCGTCGATCTCCAGACTTTATCCAGCATGCCAAAAGCAGCTCATCGTTTTGCTATGCGATTGTGCAAGAGTAAATAAACATATTAATAATTCTGGTAAATTGATTACGATCTTTAGCGTGAAAAAGATGGATGACGTACAAGAACATGGAATGTGCACTCATTGCTTGAGCCGGCCAAGCTGTCGTAACTTTGCGACGTGGAGACTAACAAACGATGCCAACTCACAGTACTCAGCCTCTGTGAAATCAGATGGGCTGATTCGGGAGAAGTCACAACTTCAATTGGCCACAAAAGCTGCTTTTCTTTGGCAACCAACCATCTCAAAGAAGAGAGTGTAGCGTCGGTTTTCTCCTCACTTTCAAAATATTTAGGTCCTCGTCATGTATGCAAAGATATGTCGGACGGTGGGACATGACAGCTATCAGTCTTCGTAAGACTTAGCTGGTCCATTTTTGGGACCGATGTATCACGTCAGTCCATAAGATCGTATGCGTATTTTACCCATAATTTCACTTTTGTACGATTTTTGCACACAAAAAATTATTCGCGGAATATAACGGAACTATTCATATTTTCTTTGATATATTGTGCATTCAACAAGTGATTTTAATCGCGGATAGAAGCGCGTGTTATTAAAAAATAAAATGGAATCTTCGAACGCGTATAAGAGGCATATTTTGAATTTTTTTATAAAAGTGGTAAAAATGCAACAACTGCTGCTGCAGAAATAAACACTGTTCACGGAGAGGATACCGTGAGTGTAAGGACTGCGCAAAAGTGGTTTTCAAAATTCCGAAGTGGTAACTGCAACGTCGAGGATGCCCTGCGCGCTGGTCGTCCTGAAGTCTTTAACTTCGACGCCTTGCTCGAACTCGTGGAAGCGGAGCCAAATTTAACAGTCGATATGATAGCTCAGAGGTTAACTTCATCGCATGGAACAGTTCACAGGCACCTGGGTCAGTTGAGATTGGTTTCAAAGCTGGGCAAATGGGTTCCACATAGACTTTCCGTCGCCAACCTTCAGCAGAGAGTGAATGTGTGTTCTCAGCTGGTACCACGGCTTAAAAATGAAAGTTTTTTGAACCATATCGTTGCTAGTGATGAAAACTAGATCCTGTACAATAATCCTGTTCGCAAAAGACAAAGGCTAGATATAGAGGAAACACCAGAACCGTCTATTTGGTGGGATATGGCCGGTATTGTTTATTATGAACTTCTGGAACCAAACCAACCAATAACAGGTGATTAATATTCCCATCAGCTATCAAACCTGAATAAGGCATTTAAAAAAAATCGACTGTCTTTAGTGAATAGACGCAAAGTTTTGCTTCACCACGACAACGCAAGACCTCATACTGCAAGGCAAACATTAGGCAAGCTGAACGAGCTCAGACGGGAGGTAATGTCGCATTCACCATACTCTCCGGATATTGCACCTTGTGATGATCACCTTTTCCGTGAACTTCAATCCATATGCAACAAGAACTACTCCTCAAAAGAAGCTATTAAAAGGGATATCGAAGCGTATTTTGGCTCCAAGGACAAAAACATTTTTGAGCAGGGAATTAAAAATTTTCCTAAACTTGGGAAGACATTGTAAATAATGAAGGAAGATATATAATTGATGAATAAATACTTTAAACATCTTTTTTATTAATTTTAAAAACACCTTTAAAAATCGCACGAATTTATGGACTGATCTGATACTAAGAATAGAAGAGTTGCAGAGATTCACAGCTTACTTCGTGTGCTCACTTATTGCGAGATAGTAAAATTTTCTGATAAATATTTATGGGGTATATTTCTTCTCAAAAGTGACGAATCATTTAAAGAATTAAATAATACTTGTAATTATGTGAAGTACGTGGCATTGGAAGCTTCAACTTTACTCCATTTTTCAGGCTGCATACGGGTTCCTCTGACGAAAAATTCAAGTTCTTCTGATTTGATGCATTTATTGAGCCAGTTTGCGATGCTCTCGTAAGAACTGAACCGCTCTCCAATAAGGGCTGACTACATTGATTGGAACAGATGGTAATCCGAAGGTGCAATATCTGGGGAATACGGCGGGTGGGGCAAGATTTCCCAATTCACTCCGTATAAATATTTCGGGACCGATTTAGCAACGTGTGGCCTGGCGTTGTAATGCAGCAAAATCAGTTTGTCATGTCTGCCGTCTCATTTCGACCGCTTTTTTTTGAGAGCTCGATTCAAACGCTTTAGATGCAGTCGGTAACGATCGCCAGTGATGGTTTCAGATGGTTTAATGATCTCATAATAGATGACACCCTTCTGATCCCACCAGATACATTTCGTAACCTTTGAAGCATGAGTATTGTTTTCTCTGTCGATGGACCTGGTTCACCTGGCAGGCTCTAACATTTTTGATGCTTAGGGTTATCATAAAAGATACATTTTCATCGCCAGTGACGATGCGATGTAAAAAATCCCTTCTTTTCTGTCGTTCAAGAAGCATCTCACAAGTCACCAAAGGTCTCTCGATATCCCTCTCCTTTAATTGATGTGGCATTCAGTTACCTGCTTTCTGGACCATTCCCATCGCGTGCAAGCGTTTACCGAAAGTTGATTTGTCAACATCCAACTCTTCATCCAATAATTGTTGTAGTTGAGTATCTTCGAATGTTTTCGGTGCCCCTTCGCGATCTTTATCACTGACCTCGAAATTGCCACTTTGGAAGCATCGAAATTACTTGATTACCGTAAATATTGATTAATATACGACACATTTCAGCTGCACTTTTCTTTAAAAGAGAATAATGAAGCATGACTTTCCGCAAATGCTGTTTTTTCGGGACGAACTTAGACATTTTTGACTTCAGATAACCGTCAGATAACATCTTAAAGTCACCAGTATATCACTAGAGCGAACACAAAAATAGTATCAGCAGCGACACCTCTTTTTCGAGGGCGGAGACTTATCCAATACCCAATGTAATGTGAGAAAGCAATAATATTCAAATATTACGAAATTTATTATATTTTTTCTGTCTAAAATTTACCTTTTTTTCACAAAATTTAGTCTTTTTCGCATTTAGTAAAATAATTTCTGCTATAAAATTAATAATTAATAAAAAATCACTAAACTCATGAAAACGAGAATACTAAAATAATTCCAGCAAATAATAAGCGATTAGCATTTAACGGATATTAGCATTTAATAGCATTTTGCCCCACTTAACTGCGCCTAAACGAAACCAATCAACTGCAAATCTGCATAATTCACATGAAAAATTGCTGCACAAAAGCCAGTATTTTGATATTTTAAATTTTCACTGCTTTAACGAAATTCCCTGCTGCCTGTGCTTGCGTGCATAAAATTTAATCAGGTTTGTTTGTAAATTATCTCTTTCCGCAGCGTCTCTTTGCCGCACAAAGCACGAATGCGTGAAGTTGAGTTAATTTTAAAAGGCACACCCACACACACATACATACGCACAGAGTACTGTAAATATATTTGGCCATAAACTTTTGGCAACTACTGCGTGCAAAAAAAAAAACAAATACATGCTAAGTAATAAGTATTCACACATGTTTCTCGCCGTTCTGTGTTTGTTTGGCACCACAAATCGCAACTCAGCCAAATGACAAACATCAAATGATGAAGTGTTGACGAAACTCAATTCAACTTTTTGCGTCGCATTTGTGCGGAGTGAAAGTAGAGGATTGGATGCAAAGCTGCGCTGCAAAGAACTCTGTACCAATGAAACAAATTTCTAGTTCTGAGCTTCAAGCGGCCAAGGGATTGATGAAAATGATGGAACAAATTTGGCTTGGTTCGCGATACGCATATATTTAAAGCTTCCAAAACAGAAAATAATGTCATTTGCACCATTCAAAGGTGTGCCATTTCGCATTCACATAATTTCCAAGAATATGCCAATCATCTGTTTTAATATGGCTTGGCCCCGTTGCTGGTCCAGAGGAAGCCGCAATCTGGCTGATTAGATTGAAAGACATCACAAAACTATCAAAAGGTAGACACAGTAGCCATCTCGAATTAGCTGCAACTGTGAATATCTGATGGGCCATTGACTGAAGATAAGTTATTAAACTGGCCAAATGGCCGCGGTAGCAGAATGGGTTGGTGTGTGATTACCATTCGGAGTACGTAGGTTGGAATCTCCATGAATGAAACACCAAAGTGATAGAAAAAGTGTTTTGTAATAGCTGTCGCCCCTCGGCAGGCAAGGGCAAACCTCTGAGTGTACTTTTGCCATGAAAAAGCTTCTCATAAAAAAATGATTCACCGTTCGGAGTCGGCTTAAAATTGTAGGTCCGTCAATTTGTGGAACAACATCAGGACGTACATCACAAATAGGAGAGGGAAATCGGCCAAACACCCAAAAAGGATGTACGCGCTAATTATTTATTTATTTATTTAAGTGACAAACTGGTATTCTGAAGAGAGTTCCTGAGTCTAAAATCTGTCCGATTTCTTTTTCAAGCACAAAAGAAGTCAGCCTTAGCAAGAAATTCCTAATCAGATACTTAGACTGAGAACCTTCGAGGCATATAGTTCTAAGCCTCTAGAGAAATATAATAATATGTAAATACTTTGTTACACAGCTGGATCTACAATGAATCAATTGAAAATTTTTAGTTTTTCAAAGGTGGCGAATTTCAATGACTAAGAAACTTGAGTTGGTAGCAAATTTCTGCACCATTTTCATTTAAAAATAAGAAAACCCCAACTTTCATCTTGATTAGCGCCATTACTGCTTAAGCTATTCTGGTCGAGTTTAACAAAACGTGCCAGCCCTTTCTTTTTCGTACCAACCGGCCCCAGTTGGACACATCAAGTGAAGCCGAGTCCTTCTACACTTGATCTTTCCTTCTCCTTCCTCTGCTACCACCAGCTTGTGCCACATCGAATACTTTCAGCGCCAGCGCTATTCACCGTTGTCAATGTGCAGAGGCCGAAAAATCTTCCACAGAATCTTTCTCTCAAACACTCCAAGTGATGCCTCATCGGATATTGTCATCGTTCAAGCTTCTACGCCACACGTTAGGACGTGCATGATGAGAGCCTCTTTGTTTTTTTTTTGTCGAAACAGCTAGCAAGTACAGCATACACAATTAAGTCCATTGTACTGCACTTTGATTCCCTTTTAATTTTTTTAAATTTACCTCCGAAGAAGTCTGAGTAGATTTTGTGGTGCCAAGAAGCCAAAATGGTCGCTTCTTAACACATCAGTGCCAAAGACCTCAAACCTGATTTGTGCAAAGGCGGGGTAGATGCACAGAAAGTGGTCCGCCATCTGATCCCCCTCTTCACGAGCTGGGCAGATTGCACCGTCTGAGATGCCTAATTTTTCCACGTACTTCGCCCATAGAAAGTAGCTCGTCATCAGTTCAACCAGCTGTCTGCAGTCCCTTCTGTTTAATGAAAGGAGGATTTGCGACAGTCGATCGGACATGACAGGTAACATCAGCGGCCTCTCTCAGCCTGCCAAGCCTGCTCATGGGTTGTAGTAACCAATTTGCAAACCGTGGCTTTGATGGCTGCAAAAGGGAGAATCAGAACGGGTTTCGGCCCAAAGAAGTTGGCCTCAGAGCCCATTCTAGCTAAAAGGTCAGAGATTTCGTTACAAACGATATCCACGTGTCCCGGGACCATGCTAATATCAGGATATTATGTCTGCCGCCATAGTTTAACTTGAATTTGCAGTACTCGACCCTTGAAGTGGTTGGGGGGCTGTCTAAGGCCATAAGCGCAGTTTTGCTGTCGCTGTAGACACATATAGATCTGCCTCTCCATCTGTTTTCCACAACAAAGTTCATCGCTTCTTGAGCTGCATACATCTCCGCTGCAAACACAGATGCATGCATTCCAAGAGAAAAGTGCAGTTTTCGCCCGCTGGATTCCACATAGACCACGGAACCGTGCTCGATCCTGGAGCCATCCGTGAAAATGCGAAATGCGATCCTTGTTGAGCGTTAGTATTTTTCGTCGAGAGAGGACTTTACGACTCATTTGCCTACTTAGTCCAAAGTAGCACTTGCTAGCAAGACAGAGTTTTCGTTGAATTTCCAGTCCGGCATTATTATCGGTGTTAATGGTGGTTCGTAAGCAAACGAAGTCTCTTACAACCTCGATATCCTAACTGTCAACAGTGGCGTGGGTGCCTGCGCCGACTGTTTGTTTGATGACACGACAGCGAGTCACTCTGTCTAAAACCTCGTTTGCTATCGAACTTCTCTGTTCGTATGAAAATTGTGTAGGCAAATTCACGGATCAAGAATGTTGAAGAAATTGAGTCCCGACTCTTAACTCTAAATGTCCACATTGGTATACAGATTGATGTCGAAAAAACTCTCTATCGTTATGTACGCGAATGGCCATACCATATTTGGGACTGAGCTTCTAGCGCTCTTAACCTTAGGTTAAGTTAAATTGTAGCGGTTTTTCGGTATAGGACACACTCAGGTTCACAGCCCACAGTGATGCCGAGTGGGCAATTTGCCCTTATATTCCTTAAAAACCATGTCCACTTTTAAAAAATTTTAGAGGATCCCTGATTTCCATAGTGGATGAATGAAATGGTGAATCTACAGCTGGATGGAACAGGACGATGGTACTGGAGGTGCTAGATCATCTCATCCTCTTCCTCGTCCTTCATCCGTGCACGGCCATCCTCTGGGCGTGTCCGCCTATAGGCAGCGCCTAGTTATAATGGAAATCAGTGTGCTAAATCTATGTTTATTTTGGCTTAGCAGAGATTCTAAGAATTTGAGGTTCCGCCTCTATTGTGGGACAATTCTGCAAGTAGATTCATTATGTTATCTTTCATTCGCTGCTCTTAAAATTCTTTTAAAAATAAGTAGCTTACCTATGTTACTGTCTGTGAAATCGTCAGTCAACTTGGTGCCAAGTCTCGCTAGTTCAGCGGCTCTGTAGTTATCTTTAATGTCGCAATGGCCAGTGATCCATGTTTCCATTGGGTGGAATGACTCAGCCACCTCCTTAGTAGATGTGCGGCATTTCATGGCTACCTGGGAGGTTGTTTTTTGAGAGAGATTTCCGGACCGAATGGGTTGGTGCTTGAGTACCATTTGGAAGTGCACGGGTTCGAAGCCCGGACATGAAACACCCAATGATAGACTAAGTATTTTCTAATAGCAGTCACTACTCGGTAGACCATGACAAAGCCCCTCATAAAAAGGCATCTGCCTTTAGGAAGCGGCATAAAACTGTAGGCCGCTCCACTTGTTGGAAATCATCAAGACGCACGCCACAAATAGGATGAGGAGTTCGGTCAAACAACTAAAAAGCGTGTAATACAAGGCTTGGTGACATTCGGTTCAGTGGAAGCCAAGTTATTGTGTTTAAAGTGTCAGTATGTTTGTGTCATCGAGGCAAAAATGAGCTTCGAACAAAGAGCTAATACCAAATTTGGTTTTATGGCGATGATTGTCTATCTCACGCCAGAGTTCCCGAGTGGTTTACACGTTTCAGAGGTGGTTCTGAGGACATAAATGGCAATAAACAAAATCAGAAATCACCGAAAACTCCATCGTGATTGTTCGTAAATTTGTCAAATCATCGTTGAAATTCATGGAATCGGAGTTGAATGTCTCCAAAACATCGATTTATCGCATTTTAACTGATCATTTGGGCTTACGAAAGGTCTGTGCGCGTTTCATTCCGCACAAGTTAACTGAGGAGCAAAAATTGCTCAGAATTCAAGATTCGAAAGACCTCATTAAAGAGGCGAGAAAAGACGAGAACTTCCTTTACACCACTGTAACTGATGATGAAACGTGGTGGTTCCAACATGGACCTGAAACAAAGCGTCCAAGTGCCGAAAGGAAGGCCCCAGACAAGCCTCCATCCAAAAAATCGCGTTTGGAGAAGTCAAAAATCAAGTCGATGCTCATTTGCTTTTACGATTCCAAGGGAATTGAATGCAATTTTCTATTCGAATTCGTCGAATTCACCCTGAATACGGCGAAGAAGCAAGCTGGCGCTTATTGTACCTATGATAATGCACCATCTCATCGATCCACTCTTGTGACTGATTTTTTGACTACAAATCGCATTTTAACCATCAATCCCTCACCGTGTTCGCCTGATATGGTTCCCTGTGACTTTTACCTATTTGGAAAATTACATTTGACCATGAAAGGAAAACGTTTTGCGTCCGTAGAGGCCATCCAAAAGGCTTGTACCGACAACCTGAAGTACATTCCGATCAATGACCTGAAACCCTCTTTCGAAAAGATTTTAGATCGCGCAAAACAGTGTATCGAGATCAGAAGGGACTATTTTGAATAACTGAACTCGAAGATGTCAGATCGAAGCTCCTGACGTTTCTTTTTCAGCTCAGTCTAGCTTATTTTGGACTTCACCTTGTATGTAAGGGATGGTGCTTTCTTGCTGTATAAGAATATTAAGTCAGTTTAATTCCATTCTTTGTCGAATCCACGTTTACGGTTTATAGTAAAATATGTCAAACTTTCTCTTTCTTTCAAACGTGTGGAACTTTTTTCCATACATTCCGCAATTTCGAATTCATTCTGATAAAATCACGCCTTCAACGATTTTGGCATAATCATTTAAGCGCCATAAAGCCCTCATATAAGTTTGTTTTTTGGGCTAACATTGAGCCTTATATCTTCTGCAGAGCCAGTATTGAAATACAACATTTTTAAATCGTTCACTGAAACTTGTTTTTCCTTCCATTTCCTGACCCTTTGGCGCTAAGTAGTAGTCAATTTATTTTGTAAATTTTGAGACACTTTTCAGAAATTTTCTCTCTCTTGTGTTTTGATGCCACGCAGCGCCAATAAATAACTTCAACACTTCAGCGCCGTATTTTAGATGCCAAATCAACCAAGCAAAGCGTGACTCAACTGCCATCACAGCGCTGCCTTTGAAAGAGTTCCGACGCTAATAAACGACATTTTAAGTGAGTTGACATTTACGCCATGAGATTTTCATGAGGCGTTTCGAAGGATCGCATGAGCATATCTGTATGTGTGCATTAGCGCATTTATGTGTGTGTGTGGTTGGATGAGTCTGTTTTGTTGTGAGCTCGCATTAAAAGCCACAAAAGCAACAGCTGCCGCGGACAGGCAACATCAAGAAGCTGACAAGCTCGAGTCACTCGCGTGCGAGCTACATAAATGACATGACTTTGGTATGTGTACGAGTATGCCTAACTAAGTGTATGCCACATGCCACATGGACGTGTCTCGTGGTGCATGCACATTCGCGCTTTGCTGTGTATTTTTAATGTCAGTTAGAATTGGGGCGAAGTATTTAGGAAACTGAGGCACAACATATAATTGAATAAAGGACGATAGCAGAGGATGGCGATGGGTGTGTGTGTATGTATGTACTCGTCGGTGGCTGTTTGCTTGGCACTGCCTGCCACTTGGTGGCAATCGACTTAGTTAGCAGTCAGCATTCCGATAAAGCGTTCAATTTTTTACGCTGAATAATTTACTTGATGCGAATGCAGCCGTAGCGGAAGCAATGCTATATTCTGGTCTCTTTATGGTAGGCAGACAGCTAAGCAGGCGGTTGACTGTCACTTATGCATCGCTGTTTGTTTCTACATACGAGTATGTATGTATGCGTGTGCGCATTTACAAGTGTGAGCGGTGATGTTCCTGTTTGCGCTTTTGCCACTTTTCATGTTTTAGAAATAAAATGAAAAGAATAAAGCTATAGGCAACACAAATACAAATACTTTTATGTGCATTAGAGCGGGGCAATTCTTTTCGATGCAGTTGCTAGCACATTCGGATTCTGCCTACAATTATAAGAAAAAAAGTACACTAAAGTGAATTTCGAGCTCCCAAAATGTTGAAGGAATGATTTTAATATGGAGATTAATACCAGATTTATTTAAGCCTTGGGAATTTTTTGGTACGACGATTTTTATTCACACAAAAAACATCAATATCATCATTATATTAATAAGTCAATCAATTATGTATTCGTCGCTGCTGCTTACAACCTCCGTCCACCTCTCGACCAATTTGTTAATGCCGTTCCGCCAGAAATCGCATAGTCTGGTGTTAAACAAGGCGTTTAGCCAGTTTTAAGGGCCCCTTTGTTATCGAAGGTAACACCCTTCAGCGCCCTTCATATGGTTTGACGGGAAGCGAAAAAGATGGTAATCGGTCGGTGCAAGGTCCCGAGAATACGGCGGATGCTGAACGACAACTTGGAATGCGGCTTTGACGACTTGTGCAACATGGGTTCGAGCATTGCCGTGAAGGAGTATGGATTGACCAGCTCGATCAGGTTTTTTCAGTCAAACAGCCTCATTGACGCGGTGTAGCTGGGCAATGTAGAGCTCCCTGTTGGCCGTGGCATTCTTTTCGAGCATTTCCCAGTGCACCATCTCCTCCCAGTTCCAACAAAAACACATATCATGATCTTCTTGGGATGAAGATCCGGCTTGACTCTCGGCTTTGGCGTATCTCCTGGAGTCGCCGACTCCTTTATTTGCTTCATGTTGATGTATAGGCACCATTTCTCATCTCTCCTGAGCTCATTTTTTTCGCCAATTCACGACTGGTTTGGCGGTCGTTCTCCTTCAAAAGTGATTTGGGACGTTCTTCCTCCAATTCAGAAGGCCTTTTTGCGGGACGTGTCCCTGACGTCAAAGTCGCCATTTTTGAACTTTGCAAACAATTTTCGTGCTATAGATTCGCCTATGACACCTCCTCCGAACACGTTGCAGCTTTGGCAGCTTTTGACTTCGATGAAAAGTAAAGAAGAGCATCGAAAGTGTCGAGAATGTTGATTTGTGCCTCCTAGGTATTCCATTTCTAAGCCTCAAAATAATAAAAAATTAAATTATTCAAAAATACAATTAACATAGTTTTGTAGAGCAGAAAGAGTTCTATGCAATGAATACTTACCCTTTGCCAAACAGCACACGAATCGTTGAAAAATAAAAGAAAATATAAAAACGCTATGAACTTATTCCCCAACTCAATACATAATTTGCGTTCCAACAAGCGTCTACGAACTGTTACGTCACTTGCATTAAAATCTAAAGGTTTTTTTTATTTCTGCAAATAACGCTGTAGGTTCTTTTCTAGAGACTTGGAGTATATGCCGATCGTCTTCTCTGGATGTTTTGCATGTACGACTATGTTTTTCCGGTGCATCTTTATACGACAGGGCGTGCGCTATCATTCGATTACGAAACTCGAGTATTTCCTTTATTTCTCAATATATTTTACCTTCTTTTCGAATATTTTTAATGATTTGACGCTCTTCTTCACTGCAACTATGTACCTCAAGATAGTGCTTCGCATATAATTTTTAGAAGTACAGTTAGAAGAGTGCATTGCGCACATGTTTTCACACACTCTATTTAGAACACAGGTGTATGTATGTATGTACATGCTATATATAGTTTGAGTTCATCATAAATGTGTGGTGCATGATGGAAAGAATAAAGAGATGGCGCCTATCGTGGCGCCGTTACTTTGCTCTCAGCAAATTGGCAAATAAGTGAAGTCATATTAGCACCAGTATGGCCAAATTACCATTTTCGTAACTTGATTTAGCATTTTTTTATTGTTATTTAGTCTCGGAGTTTTAGTTCTTTCTTCATGACATTTTTCTTGCCTGTTTTAATTAAAAGTAATGTTTATAATATTGTAAAATAGACAGTTTTTAAAAATTAGTTCAATAATTCACTCAGTTTTATTTAGATTTACTTTTTTTAACATCTGGTCGCATTGCCCGCTATTGCAGTTGTTGTTGGTGTTCTACTGCTTTCAGCAGTCAAATCTCTCTCTCGCTACTGCAGTGTTGCTTAGCTTTGGTTATAAAAACGCACTCAAATGCCCCCATTAAAGAAAATAAAACACCAAAGTTTTATTGAATTACTTAAAAAACTTTGTATGTGTGACAAATTGTCTTTAAAATTTACGTTTTTTCAATAAATGTGGTTTAGTACAATTTAGTTCATGAATTTTTTGTTAGTAGAACGACCTTTTTGCTATATTTGAGGTTATTTAACAAGGTAAGGGCCTCTTTTTTTGCAAATGTCGTTATGGTTTCTTCAGTAGTTTCTGGTATTTTTTTTGCTTGTTTTAATTATGAATACACCTCTTGATGCCCTATGTCCCACTAAGGACTGAGGACCGGAAGAAACGATTACACCTCAATGGCTTTAATTCGCATTCAGTAAATTCAAACGTTTTTTAAATTGTGTAAAAAGGTTTTCCATGTTAAGAAGAGTTGAGAGAAGAAAATTTAATATTCTAACAAAACCTTAAAAGGAGCAAAAAATTAAATTTTCATTTTTAAAATATCAAATTTTATAAGAACCAACAAATTTTCATTAGCACTAAAATCTTTTCAGAGTAACATTTTTAAGCATTCCTTGGTTTAATAATAAAGTTTTTTTTAACTTACGGTAGCTACTCGGTAGCTTTAAATAAAAATAAAAGAAACAAACACCAAACTTCAAAATTTTCGCATTTTGGGTATAAAAAAAGCACTAAATTTATTGTGAAGAGCAAATTGTTGGCAACACTGCACAACTTGGCAAACGTGACGTCACGCATTCGCTCGCTCAAAGAGCCTCTATAGTGAAATAAATATTTAACAGTACTGTAATGTTACACTGTTTACAGCATCATTTCGTTCCTTTCATTTGGTCTCTCGCTCTCTTGAGCCGGAAGAAAAGGAAATTAATTTGTACTGGTTTTCTCTAAAACTACTGATTTAACAACTGTCAAAAACTCGTTCACTGACATCCTCTCTAAACTCGAACTTTGGTCGAAATCATCAGGAGCAAGTATGTCTATTAACAAAAGCTCCACTTGTCACATTTGCCGTAAACATAAGTGTACTTTCCCCTCAATATCCTTTTCTAACGTCACACTTCCTCACACTAACACCCTAAAAGTACTCGGAATTATATTTGATAAAAAATTAACTTTTAAGCATCATTGTGAACATATTAGAATAAGCTTATTATCAAGACTAAATATATTTAAGTACTTGTCTTCAAAACACTGTCTAGTTCATACACAAACGCTGGCAAATATGTATTATATAACTAGAGCTTTGATGTTATCTCAGATAGACTTCGGATTAGCTATTTACGGACATTGCGCATATACCCATCTGAAACGCCTAGAAGCGCCTTATCACGCAGCAGCTAGAAGGGGCATTAGAGCCTTTCCTACCTCTCCCATTTATGCCATATTAGCGGAAGCTGGTCTACCTACCCTTGTGGGAAGGGTATCAATAGAGTTTTATATTGCAGAAACAAGTTTTTGTTTGAGTGCTTTTCTTCATGTCAACACAAGACAAATAAAAATGGCCGAAAATCAAAGTTTTCAGAAATTTTAAATCAAGCCAAAGAACTGAATATACTTATATCACCTATTCTCGTAGAAAATTGTCTCATCCAGAATGGGCCGTACCAAGCTATTTAGTCATAAATAATTTACTGCATCATCAAAAAAATACTACTGGTCCCGATGAATTCAAGCGATTATATCTTGAAACTGTTTCTCCTTTTAAATCAGACTGGGATCTGTTATTTACTGATGGATCTAAAACCGATACCTAGAGTGTAACAATGCACTCAACAAACTGGCCACACATAATCAGGTCTCACTGATTTAGGTAACAGGACACGAAAGAAACGAGAAGGCAAACTTTTATGCCAAAAAAGGGGCAGAAAGGCTATTTATTGGACCAACCCCATTTTTCGGCTTAACAAAAATAATATAAAACAAGAAACCAAAAAATGGGTCCAAACTAACATCAGGGACCACTGGAACGGCCTTAATCACTCCAAAAAGTTTTTGATAGCAAGATCTAGACTGGACAAGAATAGTGCTAGTGTTTTTCAGGCAAAGTCTTTGCGATCCTGCTCAGGCACGCAAAATGTTTAGAGAACGTGGGAGCGAGGTCGTCAATATTAACATTTTTTCCGATAGCCAATGCATTAAATTTTCTTTATTATTTTTGCCATATTTGGCTGGCGGTCTATTAGGTTAAGTTCGTAGCGTTTTTACCGAAACAAAAAACAATTATTATATCGATAAGTTAATCAATTATTTTCCCGTCATTGCTGTTTACAACCTCCGCTCACCTCTCGACCAATTTGTTAATAGCGTTCCGCCAGAAATCGCATGGTTTGGTGTCAAAGAAGTTATTGAGCCAGTTTTTAAGACCCTCTTTGTTACCGAGTATTGCCGTATTGTTTGGCCATCTCGATCAGATCTTTTTAGTCGAGCCTCATTCGCACAGCGTAGCTGGAGGATGTAGAGCTCTTTGTTGATCGTGGCATTCTTTTCGAGCATTCCCTAGTGCAGCATGCCCTCGCAGTCCCACCAAACACAAATCATGATCTTCTTTGGATGAAGATCCGGCCTGACTCTCGGCTGAGGCGTATCTCTTGGAGCAACTAATTCCTTTTTTTGTGTCATACTGATGTATAGGACCCACTTCTCATCTACCGTGACGATTCAGTACGAAAACCGCGTCTTGCTCGACGGCGCGTGAGGTTCTGAGAAGCAATGTGATGGAGACTTTCTATAGTTGTTGTAGCAAACGCCATCGCGCCCTGATAAACGCCTTTTTGATGCCGATTAAAGCTCGTGAGCTCCTCAACATTTGGTTCCAACAAGACGGTTATAGCGGCTACTTGCCATACAGCCCGTGAAGCGATGGATTTTCTCATCGTTTGCTGTCGTTTCGGTGAGCATTTTATCTCTTGTCTCGAACCAGTGGATTGGCCACTAAGATCGTGTTATATCACACCTTTGGACTTTTATTTGTGGGGGACTTTTATTGAGGCATTGGAAACCGACATTACTAAGTTATTCAAAGTCCTCTAGCGAATCATTCAAAATTGGTGTTTACGGATGGCCGAATTACGGCGCAGTTTGGTCCTCCTCAGTTGCCTACTGAGCCCAAAGTAACACCTGTTGGCAAGAGTTATTCTTCGTTTGATCTCCAGGCTGACGTCATTTCTGTTTTTAATACTGGCCCCATGGAAGACAAGATCCTTCACAACTTCGAATTGTTGGTTGTCAACACTGACATATTGTCCAAGACACGAAGACTCCTTGTGTGTTGACAGCAGGTAGTTTGGGAACAAAATTCCACGTAAGATCTTTGGCTCCCTCTGCGTTAGTGAGAAGTACGGCGTACGATGGAACAGCGAGTTGTGTGAGCTGTATAGGGACATAGACATATTTAAGCGTGGCTTGGCCATGTCACATGTGTGAAAGAAGACGCTCCCGCAAGTCGAATTTACGACACGGTACCCCGAAAGGAAGGCGTGGAAGAGTAAGACCATATCTTTGTTGGAAGGACGAAGTGCTGCTGGATATGCCTTTACTCGAGATTTCCAACTGGCACCAACGAGCGCAGGACAGAGATAGCTGGTGCGTCGTTTTAGATTCGGTCAAAACCAACCCACGGTTGTAGCGCCACATAAGTAAGTAAGAATTACGGCTCAGGTGCGACCAACATTTAAAGGGATTATCTAAATGTCATGAATGGTTCACAAAAATAATAAAGATGGGCAATCAATCCTAGTTTTCGTTGTTTTATTTCATTTTAAAATTCGACACCACCCAATTGATCAGCCTTTATAATCCTCGTATGTTTCTGATTGTTGCTTACACCCTTTATTGGGGGTTCGGCCGAGATCCTTGTGGTGTGCGTGTTGATATTTTTCTACAAATGGAATGAACTAACTTTTTAAGTCGCCTCCAACTGGCAAAGATTTTTTATGAGGAGCTTTTTCATGGCATAAATACTCTCGGAGATTTGAAAGGCCTTTTCTAGTATGAGGAGTTTCATGCTAGGGGTTTCGCACCCGCGCTTCTGAATGGTAGTTCAGCACCAACCTATTCGGCGAAGAGAGATAAGCATACAAATTTTGATTTTTTTGTGCAAATCCTTTTTCATTGAATCGCAATTCAAATATCTGTTGGTCTATGAGAAAAAAATTAATATTTTTTATAGAAGGTATTCCGTATTTTCCGATAAAAAATGAAAAATTAATTTTTGTATTAACATTTTTTTTAATTTTTTTAAATGGTTTAAATTTCGAGATTTTTGATTTTGTTTTAAGTGATGCTTCACTGAAAATGAAGAAAGAAATAAACTGAGAATCAAAATAAAAAACAATAATTTTTTTCGCCAAGAATTAGAACAATAAAAAAATTGTTTTCCGAAAAAAATATTTTTAAAAGGTATTCAAAATAAATAAAAAAATTATTAAAAAAAACAGAGAATTTTTTGCTTGAAAAGTTAGAACAATAAAGAATTTTTTTTCCGAAACAAATATTTTGAAAATGTATTAAAAAAAACTAAAAAAAGTACAATTTTTCTCAATACAATTTAAAAAGAAAAAAACTTGAAAAACGAATCGAAAAGAATAACAAAATATATTGTATAAAAATGTTTAAAATGTTAAAAATAACCAAAAGTATTTCACTTTGTAAAACTCTAAGCGCTGTTAAATTTCTTTTCAAAATATTTTCAGCTTATTTCTTATTATCAAACTATCCAGGATTACTGAGCACACCCTTACCTATGAAAGAAAAAAAAACTTGGAATCGGTGTGCATCAAAAATGAAAAGTTAGAACAATAAAAAAATTTTTTTCAAAAAAAATATTTTGAAAAGGTATTCAAAAAAGAAAAAAAAACTAAAAAAATGTGTATAAAAATGCTAAAAGAACCCGAAGATAACTTACTTTGAAAAAAAGGAAATTAAATGTTAGAAAAAAATATATTATTTTTAAAGGTATTCAAAAAAAAAAAAAACAATATACAAAATTGCTGAAAGAACCCGAAGATATTTCACTTTGAAAAAAAAAAACAGAAAGTACAATTTTTCAAAGAAAGAAATTTGTTTTTAAAAAGTATTCTGAAAAAGAAAATAAAAAATATAAAAGTGTTAAAAAGAACCAACAGTATTTCACTTTGAAATAAAAATAACAAAATACAATTTTTCTCAATTTTTCAAAAACGAACCTAACAAAAAAATAAAAAATAAAATATAGAAATGTTAAAAACAACCAAAAATATTTCACTTTGAAAATCTCTAAACTCTGTGAAATTTTTTTCAAAATATTTTCAACTTATTTGTTATTATTCGAACCTACAAATAAACCAATTTTCAAATTTTTTGAGTTATTTGATATGAAATTGCTCTGCTAAATTTGTATAAGCGTGCAGTGCTTTTCAAAACCATAATTCGCAATGGTCACTGGTCGAATAATCGCCTGTAACTCTTCTACTTTCCCTCCTCCTTTCGCTTTTTAAAAATCCACAATGAACTGGTACTCTCATCAAAGTCGTGTCCAAGAATGGGAAATGAATAGCAAATAATAAAATGTTCCTACAAAAAGCTAGTATATTTATGAATAATATTTTCTTTAAATCCGAGAGTAAAAATTACAAAGTTTTATTTCATTAAAAAGTTATTAAAAGAACACCGCACCGTGTACATACTATTTTCTCCAAGGCCCCTTGAGTTTCCATAACATTTCCATTGATAAAAAGAAAATACCCCACCAAAATATTTCTGCTATCATTCGACAATCGTCCACAAATCGGTTTTCGTTCATACAAACCTCCTTCTCACTTCTGTGTAACTGTCGACATTTAATGTGAAGAATAATAAAATTTGTGGCTTTTACAATCATACGATTATAACATTTCCCGCTTATGGTGAAGTGCCGATGGATGCAAGCTGGGACACAGAAGTCATTTAGCTGTGTACGTGAGTGTCAGAGCTTACCAATTTCACGAATGCAGTTAGATGTAGTTGAAGTTTGTTGTTGTAGAAAATTGCAAAATCTAATAAAATGAGCAACGAGTGTCATTAAAGCATTTGGGGTACTAATTTAATGTAATTAGATTGCATTTTTATGCTTCGAAATGAGCTTCATAATTTAGAAAAGTCATTCGAAAATGTTCAAATTTTCAAAGCATAAGAACGAAAAAAAAACAATAAAAAAAAAAAAAAACAATACAAGCCAAGATATAAATACATAAATAAAGTAGAAGTAAGCGTCGGTTGACTTAGTACAAACGTCGTTTTTTGAAAAGAAGGCAGGAAAGAATGGGCGTGTATGTAACAGCCATACGGTTAGTCGTGAGTTCCATGCTCGCTGCCGGTAGAAAGTAAATAATGATAAAAAAATGCCTTTCCAATAGTGGTCGCCTCGGCAAAGATTAACTTTGGAGCGCTTTTCTGCTAAGTAAAAGTCTCTAATAAAAATCGTTGGCTGTGCAAAGTAGGAAAACACACCACTATACATAGCAAGGAATTTGTGCTATTATCTATACCACGACCGACATCTGTCACGATCTAAGTCTAACACTTCTTAACGATTCGGCATGTAAATTATTTTCCCACAGACGTCCGAATAAGCTAAGACGCAATGTTTGCGAAAATATTTAGAGAAACATAAACTGCTGATAACGGAGCATATTTTTAGGGAAATTGCTCCATCTTTGAGAGCAGAGTGCGGTAATGAGTGTCAGTGCAGCGATGAGCTCAGGGTAGAATGAAGAGTTGCGATATTGAAATCGATTTGGAATCAATTTTTGAGTTTAATATTTCCAATGGCAGCAAGTTTTGTACCGAGTTTTTAAATAGAAAAAGTTAAAAAAAAAGAAAATGTTTTTCAAAAAAATTTTTTTGTTTTAAAAGGTATAAACAAGAGAATACAATTTTTCCAAAAAAATTAATATTTTAAAGAGTATTATAAGAAAATGATCAAATGTGTAAAAATAATCTGAAATATTTCGCTTTGAAAATCTCTATACCAAAATTTTGAATATGAAATAAGTTGCAAAATAATTAAATTTTTTTTTTTCAAAATTTCTCTAGTTTACTTCTTATTATACTCGAACCTACCAAAAAACTAGTTTTCAGGAGAATTTGCCACACAAATTTTTTCACAAAAAAAAAAAAATTTACAAAAAAAAAATGTTTCTAAAACAAATTGTAGACATTCACTTTGAGAAATTAAAAAAAAAGTGTAAAATATTAAAAAGAACCGAAAATATTTCACTTTGAAAATCTCTATATCAAAATCTTGAATATCGAAGAAATCTCAAAATAACTAAATTTTTTCAAAATTTCTTTAGTTTGCTTCTTATTATACTCGAACCTACAAAACAACCAATTTTTAGAAAAATGTACGACACTATTTTTTCCAAAACAAAAAAAAATTCCAAAAAAATTAATTTTTTTCCAAAAAAAAAAAATTAAAAAAAAAAAATGGAGTTCCAAAAAAAATTGTAAAAGGTATTCACTATGAAAAACAAGAAAATACATTTTTTTCCAAAACAAATACTTTTTTTTAAGTATTCTAATGTTAAAAAGAACCTAAAATATTTCGCTCTATACTAAAATTTAGAATATTGAATAAGTCTAAAAATAATTAAATTTTTTTCAAAATTTCTTTAGTTTACTTCTTATTATACTCCAACCTACAAATAACCAATTTTTACAAAAATTTACGACAAACATTTTTTTCCAAAAAAAATATTCTAATTAAAAAATTTTTCCAAAAAGAAAATTGTGAAAGGTATTCACTTTGAAAAACAAGAAAATACCATTTTCTTTTTTCAAAGTATTCTAAGAAATAAAAAAAAAGTGTAAAATATTATATTAAAAAGTATCCGAAAATATTTCGCTTTGAAAATCTCCATAGCAAAATCTTTAATATTGAATAAATCTCAAAATAATTAAATTTTTTCTCAAAATTTCTTTAGTTTACTTCTTTCTTATTATACTCGAACTTACGAAAAAAAATTTTAATTTTTTTTCAAAATTTCTTTAGTTTACTTCTTTCTATTATACTCGAACCGACGAAAAAAATTTTTAGAAAAATTTGTGGCAAAATTTTTTTCCAAAAAAAACACAAATTGTAAAAGGTATTCACTTTGAAAAACAAGAAAAAAATTTTTTTAAGAAACTTTTTTTTAAAGTATTCTAAGAAATTAAAAACCAAATGTTAAAAAGAACTTAAAGTATTTCGCTCTATACTAAAATTTTAAATAATGAATAAGTCTGAAAATAATTAAATTTTTTTCAAAATTTTTTTAGTTTACTTCTTATTATATTCGAATCTACAAAAAAATCAATTTTCAGAAAAATTTACGCCAAAAATTTTTCCAAAAAAATTTAAAGTACTCTAAAAATTAAAAAAAAAATGTAATAATGTTAAACAGAATCGAAAATACTTCGCTTTGAAAATCTCAATACCAAAATTTTGAATATTGAATAAATCTCAAAATAAGTCAATTGTTTTCAAAACCAATTTTCAGAAAAATTTACGACAAAACAAAAACTTCTTAACTACTTTAAAACATTCCGAAAAAAATGTGTAAAAATGTTACAAAGTACCGAAAATATTTCACTTTGGAAGTCTTTATATCAAAACTTTTTAGTATCGAAGAAATTTCAAAATAATTAAATTTTTTTCAAAATTTCTTTAGCTTAGTTCTTACAAAAATTAAAAAAAAGTGGTAAAATACCCTAAAAAATTGAAAACAAAAAAAAAATGTTTAAAAATATTAAAAATAATCGAAAATATCTCGTTTTAGAAATCTCTATACTAAAATTTAGAAAATTGAATAAATCTCAAAATAATTCAATTCTTTTCAAAACCAATTTTCAGAAGAATTTACGACAATGCCCAAAATGCCTGAATCACTTGCCAGGGAATCGCTCATTTACGTTAATGACTCTAGTTTACATATCCCGAAGCATCGATTAGCTTAAACACCTTTTTGAATTTTTTCTCCAAACTTTCTTTTATTTAAATATTTCCAAAATACCCAAACGGTTATAAAATGCATACTTTGAAGCACGTATGTATGCACATATGTATATAGATTAATATATGTATGTGTGTGCATTCAAAAGCCAATGCAGTGCCTTTCCACCACACTTTATCACTTGAAACTTTCAACGTCTGAAGTTGAATGAAGTTTCCCAAAATTGTACTTTGGAACTACTAAAAATGGCTCATTAGCAACAAACAATAAGCAATACTTAGAAGCGGAATTGCTAGCCAGTGCCAACAACAAACAAGGAGGAATATGCCTGGTTAAAGGAGGTAGCCAATTTAAAGTGTAAATCAAATGAATGAATGAAACGCACACCAAAGTTAGTTAACACTTCTTTACAATTAATTTGCTTCCTTATGACCGCCAGAAAATACTTACGTAACTGACTAAAAGAGAACAAATTCAAAGGAGTGTTTATCTTATACGATTGCGGGTATATTAGGGTGCCTTACTGAAAAAAGTTTGCATGAAATTATAATATTTAAGAATTACCAATGAAATTTACTTACCAACGAGCCCTCACTTTTCTTCAAAATCGGAAAAACCCCAAAAAAAAAGAAAAAAAAAACAAAAACAAAGTGGTACTGCTTTCGCGCGCATTTCTAAAATGAAATATTTCGACCTAACAACGGAATATTTGTGAACCCGATCGTATTTGAAAATGCCACTAAAACTCTTTCATGCAGATCTCTGGTCACCCTATTTATGTGAATAAAGCAGTAGACGGATGCAAAGATCCCAAAAGGCTAACTCGTCTCTATAGAAGCGGCACCTCTGTTACCTCACTAATCGCACGCCGGTCAGACATCTGAATGAGCATATCGATTATTGAAGTGTTTTATCCTGTTCCCGTGCCAGGTTTTAAAGATCAGTCTAAAAGAAAATATACCAAAATCTAGAAGTTCCATTTCATATCAGCTACCAGTTGAAAAAAACATTGCTGCGCAATTTTAGAACGATGCAAAACTGGGAGTGGCTCTACAAGAGATGAAGTCGCCACAGGGTTCTTAACCTATCTAATAAGTGAAACAAACATCCACTAATTCATCATAGTTGAAGGAGTTGCAACTAATAGAACAATTTTAATTTGTATTGAGAATTGTGGACCTAAATAATTGGCGCTTGGGTCTTTTATTAGGTGTTTTTGGACGAGCTCCTTCTACTATTTGTGGTGTGCTTCTGATGGAGGGACCTATAATCTACTCGAAAGTTTGCAATTGCCTGCCGAGGGAGACCACTAAAAAATTTCTTTCTATCATTTGGTGTTTCATGCGAGGCGATACGAAATTGGAGGAGGTCTTCCTCTTCCTCTGCTACCACCAGCGCATCGAATAATTTCAGATCCGTGGCATTTGTATTCATTCGGATGACATGAAACAGCCAACGTAGCCGCTGGATCTTTATTCGGTGCACTTTGTCTATGTCGTCGTAAAGTTGAAACAGTTCATTGTTCCATCGTCTGCTATACTCGCCGTTACCAACATGCAAAGGTGAAAAAATCCTTCGCAGAATCTTTCTATCAAACACTCCAAGGGACGCCGCATCGGATGCCATCGTCCAAGTTTCTGCGTCGGGCATGATGTGAAAGTGTTAGGTTTGTTCCTCGGTACTTGTTGGTAAGAGAGGTTCTACGTTGGATTTCAAGGCTGAGCCTTCGTAAGTAGATTATATTAATTTCAGACCTGGAGAAAGCTTAGATTCGGACACACTAAAACTCTGAACACTACTCATGTAAATTTCGTTGAGTTGGACTATACTGTGCCACTATTCTGATCTTAAATCCAAGTTTCTTACAAGACTCTCGATAAGCGAATGGAGAAATCCAACAAATTTAGATTCAGTGTCTATTAACATCATCGCTTATGGCACAAAGTCAAATAACAAAGTTAGTAGAGAGATGTACTCAGAGCAGCTCTCATTCAATTTAATTAAGCTCTATGGTTTTTGCCGACATGTACCGTTTTTCAAGCGAAATTGGATGCGAAATGGGATTGGTGACTTGGTACTTGGCCCAGCAAAGCTTTTACAGAGCTTACACAAAGATCTATACAGACTATCACAAAATACTCTAACAACCGGGCTAGTATAAAAAATAGGCAGTATAACAACTCCTCCACAGAAGTACCGATTGCATGTAGGAGGTCAACAAACGAGCTGGTTGTCAAGCTTGTCGCAATGCGGGTATGAATTCCTGAACATAAAGACTTACCTGGGAAGTGCATTGCAGACGAGATGGTAAGAAAGGGAACTTACTATACTTATAATCAGTATACTGTCTATCGTCATGTAAACTTTGACTTACATTGGCTGACATTGAACCAGCAAACAGTAGATGAGTGAGAGAACCCACATGTGGTGTGATAAAGCAGATCTGGCCAATAATTAAAAAAATCAAATCTTGATCTTTAACATCACTTCCATTACCACAACCGCTCAGGAGTTCAGCGATAGTTATCATTTCACAAGGCAATAGCCAAGAGGACGCATGACATTAGCCCGCACTGGCCCGCACGAAAAAAACAGAGTTCTTTAAAGTTCAACTCTGCCATTGGCCCGCACTGATTGAAATGGGACTTCGCCATTTAGGAAATACAATAATAAAACATAGTTCTTTAAAGTCTAAAGTCTTGTGGACTTGGACTTCATCATCAGGTCACTCGGTGTTCTCAGACTTTCGTTAAGAAAATGAAGTTGTCCTCTGCGCAATAATGAACGAATATACAAACTTTGAGCGTCATTGGAAAAGTAAGCTTGAAAGTGTACACAAGGAGGTCGAGGTCGAAGGTCCTTCTACGATATTAAATGGCAAATGTGCTAAATATAACTGAAACGGAACAAAGCTGCATAATTTTTTGTGCTTCAGCTGCTTCATTGAAGTTATTGTTATCAATTGAATAGACTTATGGACATCATTTGGCTATAAATAGTTGGAGTATCAGCTTAGATGCTATTCAGATTTATTTTAGAGCTGCTTAAGACAAAAAGTATTTCTGACTGTACGAAATGAATTTCTTTATTTCTTCTTCATTCTTCATAATTTGATTTATTCCAGCAGTTGTGTTTAGTCTAATCGGCTATCACCAAGTATCGGCAGAAAAAGGAAGACCTTCTCAGGCATTGCTTGACCTTTTAAAAAATTCCGATGAGTGGTAAGAACTCCGCTTCATACAAAAATCATCGGATCAACGTACATCACCAGGAAACCTGTAAACAACAAAAATGTAGTAAATTGACACACTTCACCCCAACCAGTTCGATAACAATGGATCATCATTCTGTTTTAGGAGAAATGCAGTTTTCCATTATATCCGATTTAAAGGGTGGTTAAATTTCAACGCCGATGTTGAATGTGAACCACACCTAAACGTCAACGACACCTTTGGACTTCTTTCTTTGAGGTTATTTGAAAGAAAATGTGTACGTCGATAAACCAGCAACAATTCAAGAGCTAAAGGATGAGATAATTCTGCACATTAATGGCATAGAACCTCAATTATTCCTCAGCGTCATCGAAAATTTGGACCATCGGATGGAGGTGTGACGCCGAGGCCGTGGCGGCCATTTGGCCGATATTTTGTTCCATACGTAATTGAGCTGTACCAATATTACCATAATAGGACTGTGTCCAAATACGATCAGTGGGATCATCCAAAGGGCGTTAGGCGAGCTTAACTCTTGGGCCACAGGATGTGGGCTAAGTTTAAACCCGCGTAAAACAGAACTTATGCTTTTTACCACCAGATACAAGGTATCAACTTTTACCCTACCAAATATCAACGGAAAAACTCTGACTTTATCAACCAGTGCAAAGTACTTAGGGGTAATTTTGGACTCCAAACTTAGCTGGAAGTTAAACGTCCAAGAACGGGTAAGGAAAGCAGAAATTGCTTTATATGCCTGCAAACGTATGCTTGGAAGAAGGTGGGGTCTTCAACCTAAGCATACATTATGGCTGTATAAGGCGGTTATACGACCCATTTTATCGTATAGTTCGGTAGTTTGGTGGAAAGCTCTAGGGAGAGAGTACAATACCAAATTACTCGGCAGTATACAAAGATCAGCCTGTGCAATAACGGTCGGTGCAATCAGATCATGTCCTAGAGAGGCTCTCAATGCACTGACACACGTTATTCCAATAGACCTACATATAAAGAAGACGGCAACCATGAGTGCATTTAGGTTAAGTGAAGCGGGTCGCTGGTCACGCTAATCTATTATTGCGACAAACTCAGTTAACCTCGGTGAGGACTGACTACATCCCGATGGTAGCGTTCAATAGGAATTTTGCCACACTCTTTCCATCTAAAAAAGAATGGAATAAGGGATTCTCACTAAACATTAGTCTATACAGATGGCAGTAAAATGGACTGTGGTGTTGGAGCTGGTATATATAGACTTGGAATTGAAAAATCTGTACGTCTCCCTAATACCAGCAGCGTCTTCCAAGCGGAAGTACTAGCAATTGGGGAAGCCTGTAGGTTACTAATCGCAGATTTCTCTTTTAAGGGCAATATCGCTATTCTTTCGGATAGCCAAGCCGCAATCCAGGCGCTGGACGCGACTATAACAACCTCTAAAGTGGTGGAGCAAAGTAGGAATAGCCTCACCAACTTGAGTGAAAACCATAGAGTAACCTTAATTTGGGTCCCGGGACACCGGAACATAGAAGGTAACGAAAAAGCTGATGAACTGGCAAGAGGGGGATCTGCCATAAATAGCGCTCTTGCAGTACCAGTATTCACTCCACTAGGTGCGGTCAAGAATGCAATTTCCCTAAAATACCTTCGAATTGCGGATTGTAGATGGAGAGACCAGACGAAATGCAAAATCAGCAGAACGTTATGGCCCACCTACAACCTCAAGCAATCGTTGACATTAATAAACATGAAACGACGGGACACCGCCAAAATGGGCATCCCTCACAACACATACTGTCATAGTTGTAAACAACCTGAGGAAAAAGAAACAATCTTCCATTCCCTCTGTGAATGCCCTGCCCTATGGAAGGACAGAATGTTAACCCTGGGCAAACCGCTGTTCGAGAGTCTCGAGCAACTGTCTGGCTTAGACGTCAACAACCTAATAAGGTTCCTAAACCGCACAGACTGGATATAGTTTTGCTGTAAATAACTGTTAAACAAGTGGGTAACGAGGAATGTAGTTGAATTCTGGATGAATCACCACTCTAACCAACCAACCAACCAACCAGAGAGAAATTACAATAATTTCCTAAAAAAATTGTATTTAAAATCAAAGCGGCCCTTGAAACTTAACCACCCTTTATAATAAGATTGAAATAAAAAAAAATGGATCAAGTGCGTTGAAAGCAAACTGACCGTGTTTTTAAAGAAAATTATCAACAAACGCTTGATTTTAGTTTAACTTTCGGGGATTTTTAGATGGGCTCGTCTGAGAAGAGCCGTTCCGGAGAGTTTTGATTCATACATCCTATCCACAGCATCATATTTCATCACCTATAGTGAAACGTTGAACAAAAAACATTTTTGCTCAAAGAAAGTCTTTTTGTTTTGGCGACAGAAATAGGATCTCACGATTCTTGTGATAGTCTAATTTGGCAGCTCAAGTTGCTGCTCCATGGAAAACATTTTGAGACAATTGAAGTCATAAAAGAGAATTCGAAGAACACACTCGAGCTTGACTTGTTTACAGTAGCACAGAAAACAAACTATGTGACTTATCACGCTGAAATTTGCCATGTAAGCTTATAACAGTCCTACCAAAAAACAAAAAAAATTATTTTTGCCATATGTCATCCGCGGACCGTTTTATTGATAACGTCTCGTTCATATTTGAGCAGAAGTATATCAAATTTTATAATACACAGTACCGCATTTTTCTCTTCTGCAGAGAGAGCCACCTTAGTAAGCACATAAGTACGTAGTTAGTTCAGTTGTTAGCTAATTTCATGTTAAACTGCAGCTAGTGGAACTTTTTCAATAAAATTGAGGAAAGCCGAAGAATGGCACAAGATTGAATGCGATTGAAACAGGAGTTATCCAAACCAAGAATACCTTCCTAAATGAAGGAAATGGCGGAAAGAGGGAGAGATATATACTTTAGGTAATAGCCCACTTGACGTGTGTATGCTTGTGTGCGTGTGCAAGTATTGGCTGCGTAACTCGCCGAGCCCCAAGTTGAGGTCGTAAACTGTGGTCAAATGCGATTTGGCGGTCAGCTTACTGCCAACGGATGGAGGAAGACCAAGGGTAACGATGGGAATGAGGAAATCGGCGTAATGTAAATACTGAACGTATGCAAACAATAATGCCATGAAGGCAGCTGTGTTGCCCACACAAGTGTAGACATATTTGAATGCACTAAATTACTCACACACACGCACATAAACTCACTGCATGCAACTGAAGACATGCTGCTATCTCGTTCAACGCCTATGTTCGCATTATGTAAGTGTGTATGTTGATATAAAAGATTTGCGCCTGAATATACGAATTTAGTTAGAACTTAGTTATGCCAATATTAGCGGCCCCGGTTTCGGGATTTCGAGATAGGTTTAAAGTAATCTACTAGCTGACTAACAACTTGAAACCTGAGAAAAATAGTATACCTGCGTGCTCGCTTCAGAACCCACAAACACTAGGGTGCCTCTTATATAAGAAAAAAATGTGTTTCTTATTTTGAACACAAATAAATCTCCCGGCTACGATCTTATTACAGCCAAAGTACTCGAAGAGCTCCCAGAACTAAGAGTTACTCTATTAACGTATTTATTTAATGCAATTATACTAACTGGAAATGTGTCTGCTAAATGGAAAGTTGCTCAAATTAAAATGATCCTCACACTTGGCAAAAAAACAGATTCAGTTGAATCGTATCGTCCAATCAGCTTGCTACCGGTCACTTCCAAATTTATGGAATGTCTTATTCTTAAAAGACTGCTTCCGATCAGCGAAGAACGAATAATAATACCCAATCATCAGTTTGGTTTTCGAAGAGAGCACAGGGCTGACTATACAACCAGTTCATCGAATTGTTGAAAACATTCACAATGCAGTCGCACAAAAAAAAAAAAACAAAAAATACAGTAGTGTACCGCGACATTGGTCAAGCCTTTGACAGGGTATGGCCCAACGGTTTGCTCTAAAAAATTAGAACCACCCTCCCTATAAACTTCTACATATTTATAAAGTCTTATATCAATAACCGAAATTTTTTCGCCAAGGAAGGAGATCATCTCTCCGAACTCAACGATATGGAAATACCACAAAGCAATGACACCAAATATCTAGGAATGCATTTAGACAGAAAATTAACGTGGAAAACACATATATTCGCCAAACAAAAAAAGCACTTGGTATTAAAACCATAGATCTTCACTGGTTTTTAAATCTTCATTCCCAAGTTTCTGTCGAAAGCAAATTGCTCTTATACGCAGCAGTTCTAAAACCTGTGTGGACATATGGCATTCACCTTTGGGGCACTGCGGCAAACTCCAATAACGGAATTTTACAATGATTTCCGTCAAAAACATCAAGAATGATCACCAACTCACCCTACTGTAATACAACCTCGCAAAAACAACGTGACCTCCAAATAGCCACTGTTGCGCAAGAAATTGAGAAATATGTAAGATCCTACAATCTCAGGCTCCAAACTCACTTTAACTCCTTACTAGCGGAAATCATAGCCAATCCCATTGCTTTTACCTGACTCAAAAGAAAATCCACCACAGATCTCCTCTTCTAGTGGAAAAAACTGAAATGGGTTGTACTAATGGATGCATCCCATAAATTCTCTAGCTGTTAGTTTAAGTTATTCTATAAATATTGCTTAATGTATGTATTCAGCTTGCAATAAAAGTGTTCTTAAAAAAAAAAGAGGTTGTCTGTAAAGTCGGTTTACTGACGATAGTTTAACGTGACAACGTCATAAGAAAATATTGATGGAATGGTTGCAATTTTCAAAACAAAATTTTAATTTTATTTGTTTAATAGATATTTTGTATGGATATAGAGGAGGAGGTAAATGGAATTGCAATGGAATAGCTCAAGTTACATTTACACAAACGTGAAAAATGACGAAACACTTATCAAATTCATGAAAGATATCTTCAATTTCGATTGTGCATCAGACGTTAATAAGTCAACAACACTAAGAGGCACCATCATCGGTTTGCCTTTTTCAAGACACTTTACACTCGAAACACTCCCTTTCATTTCCTACTTTTTCTATCATCGTCCTATTCTCAACAGAGAAATGGTTCATTACCATGCACACAGGAAGAAGGCATATGCAAATACAAATATGTGAATTTATATACATATGCGCATATACATACATATTTATGTATGCTCACTCAAGTAGGAGAGAGCCAGATGCCGAACGTTGCCGTTCGTTTGCTTTGTTCGTTCCGCGCTTTCGCTTGCAGTTCATTCAAGGTAACGGCAATGAGTAAGGTAACGACAAATGAGCAAGATAACACTAATGAGCAAGGTAACGACAAATGAGCAAGGTAACGATACAATTTTTCGTGCGTGCAGCCGGCTAAATCGAATTATAAGACGTTATCACGTCAAAATTTAAAGTGCATAAACCTCTACATTTTTTACTAATGCTTAAATTTTAATTTTAATTTATTTAGTATTAAATATAATCTCTTTAGCATAATTGCAACCAACCGGATACAATTTTCTATGTTTCTGGACACAGCGTAGCAAGAACTGTTAACTGCTACGAAGTTAACAGCCACATCTGCTTGTTGAGCAATCAGGGCATCCATCGGGCGGACAATTTTTCATCGCCAACTTATCATGTAAAATATTAATTGCCGTTCCAGTCGACACACCTATGGCCTCTGCTATTTCGCGCACTTTCCTTCGTCGATCAGCGAGAATCATGCGTAGAGTTTTTGATTAATTTCTGCCACGTGTGCGGGCGTCCTGGTCACTCCTCATCAAAACCGCCTGTTCCACCCACGTTTAAATTCGTTGAACCAATATCTAACTGTGGTCGTAGGTGCCGAAGCGTCCCCATAGACAGCATCCAACTTTGCTTTTATATCCTCGCATTTTTTCCCACCCAAAAATAAAAAGAGAATTGCCGAACGATACTGCACTTTTTCCATCGTAGCAAAAATCACGAAACACGTCTCACTCGAATAGGTGCCAAATCCAAACTAACCCATCAATTAGTCTGAAATTTATTTGGGCGCTATTTGATGGATGACAGCATACGATGATAACACCATTTTTCGTTAGGAACGCCCTCTGTCTTCAAACACGGGTACTTATTGAAGCGCCCTCGTATCATATACAGAAGAAGGGATATCCAAGAGGGTCCTTTTTTCCAACTAATTTGTAAAAATTTGTATGCAACCAAAAGCTTACTGACTTATTTGTAATTATCTACTTTATAGGGAACTTAAAATAAGTTTCTTGGAAATTGAAAAAGTTTTATTTGTCATAAGTAAGATTGTGATTTTTTCAATTCGATACTTGAAATTTTTTCGGAATCCCGAGATTAATTCAAGTTAGTCGCGTAATTATCAGGATCCCGGTACTATCATCCCTAGTATGTGCGTAAGTTTGTGCTTTGCACTCAAATCGTTAATTTATAGCATTAAGATAAACATTTGAAATTGGTCAGCTTTATTTGTGTGTGTGTGCACGTATGAAGGTAAGGGGATGTATACTCGTATGCATATGGCGTAGCAATTTTTAATAATCTACGAGTACAGCATTTAAATCAATTGGAAATCATCTAAAATATGGCAATTTCACTGGGGTTGCTGCATATTTGCCCTTTACAAATTTATTACTGTAGGAAAGGAGATAAACACTTCCCAAGCAACAACAACTTTTTGTAGTGTTTTGGCAAAAATAAACTCTAAAGTTGATGCTAGAAAATGTTAATTAAGACCGCTTTTTATGATCCAATTGACAAGTCTTCGGTAGGTATTCCGCTGTAATGGTACTTTTTCCTTTTCTCTATTTCCTGTTTTTACTATAACTTGACAAACCCAGTGCGATTCAGTTTGGTTGTGCATAAATTATAGCATCACCATCAACCAGGCATGAGAGCAATGCCTTTAAAATAAAAGTAAGTTTGTTTTGGCAATCATTTTTAACCAAGCCTAAGCCTTGAACAACAGCAAGTCGCACACCACAAATAGGAGGAGGAGCTCGGCCAAACACCCAAAAAGGGTGTTCGCGCCAATTATATATATAAACCTTCCTGGAAGAAGCTGATGATTTACTTCCAAAATATGGGCATTGTGCGTACCAAGTCGTTGGAGATGTGTCCGTGTAGTGTAATCTCAGAATTTGAGAAAATAATCTTTGGGGAAATATGGCTGAAATCAAATATCCTTTCAGTGAATATTTTAATTTGAACTTCTGATTACAGTTCGGCGGTATCTTAGTATTTTCCAGGTTTCGCAAAAATTGTGAACAAAAAACTAAAACTTTTCAAAATAAATGTTTTGAATTCATTTTTTTGTATCCTCAAAATGCAGAACTTTTGTCTTATTGTGAAACAAAATTAAATTTTTCAAAATATTTTATTTATTATTACAGATGATGAAAGCCGCTACCAAAAAAAAATGAATAACTTTTTTTCTTTTTAAGTTATCTGTTCCATTTTTGTTTTAATTTGCAGATTGATCTTTAAAATTTATTAAAATGGATAACTGGGACATGCAAACAAGAATTTGGATAGTCCGCCGCTATCACGCACTGGAGTCCGTAGTTTTGGTACAGAGAGAGTACAGGCGGATGTTTGGCGGCGATCCCCCGAGCAGATGGACCATAATGAGACTGGTGAATAATTTTGCTGAGCAAGGAACAGTCGCAAGAAGGCCTTATCATCGAAACCCACCAGTTCGGACGGAGGAAACGATCGCTGCTGTAGCTGCAGCTATACAAAGCAATCCAAGGGTTTCAACAAGAAGCTTATCTGCTCAACTTGGTGTCAGCCGACAGTCTTTGCAAACAATAATGCACAAAGATTTTGACTTATTTCCCTACAAAATTCAAATGGTTAACAAACTGAATGCAGCAGACTTGCCGATTCGCTTGGAATTTTGCCAGAAGATCCTGCAAATGGTGGAAGAAGACCAAAACATGTTAAACTGCCTTTTCATGTCTGATGAGGCCCATTTCGATTTAAACGGCAATGTGAACAAACAAAATTGTCGAATATGGAGTACTTCTAACCCACAGATACTCCACGAGACGGAATTGCATCCTCTTCGCGTGACAGTGTGGTGTGCGGTTTCTTCACGCTGTATTGTCGGGCCTTATTTTTTTGAAGAAAATGGTCACACCGTTACGGTTACTGGGGACCGTTATTTGAAAATGCTGAAAGAATTTTTCTATCCAGAACTATGCCGAAAGAGAATTCCTTTCAACTCTGTGTGGTTTCACCAAGATGGGGCAACGTCTCACATAGCCCAGACTGTTATGACAGAGTTGCGACGAAAATTTCCCAATAAACTGATTTCAAGAAACTCCGAATTTCGTTGCCCCCCCAGGTCGCCTGACCTTACTGCACCTGACTTTTTCTTGTGGGGTTTATGAAAACAAGAAGTTTATAAAACAAAGCCAACAAATTTGGATGAACTAAAACAATCCATTCGGGCAACAATTGCGGCTATTCCTGTCGCAACTCTCAAAGCAGCAATGAACAACTTTTTACTAAGATGCCGCACCTGTGTCAACGAGCATGGGGGGAATTTAAATTCAATTATTTTTAAAACTAGTTAAGCTACATTTAATAAAATTTAATGACCTTTAACTTGAAAAAAAAATAAATGAATTCCATATACTAAAAAAAAAGTTATTTGAGTTTCTTAATGTAGCAAAATTCATCAGCCACCCTGTATTATATATTTATATATTATATAAATAAAAATTTTGTTTTACTGTGAACGAAAAAATATACAGGGTGGGCCATATAGCGTTTGCTTTTTGAACCACCTATTTTTTTGAGAATGGTAACACAAATGACATGTCAAATGTGTTCATAATTTACTTAAAGGTTTGGCTTTTACGAAATGGGGCGCTATACGCTTGAACAAAATTGGGAAATATTGAAAACCTATTTCCAAAGTGGTGAGTCTTCTTCTTCTTTTCTGATTTTCACATCGGTGGCTACGTCAATAAGCAAAATTGTCGCATTTGGGGCTCCGAAAATCCACACGTTACTGTAGAGAAGCAAAGCATCCACAACGAATCACTGTTTGGTGCGGTTTTTGGTCTGGCGGTATCATCGGGCCATTTTTTTCGAAAATGAGCGAGGAGCCTCGGTTACAGTAAATGGCGAGCGTTACCGTGACATGTTCAACGAGTTAAAACACGAAATCGAAGTTGCCATTCATGAAATTGGAGCCCAAACAATCGAAAATGTGCTTAAAAATTGGGTTGATCGAATGGCCTACTGTAAAGCCAGTCGTGGCAGTCATTTGAACGATATTATTAAATGACAATGTTCAATCTTCAAAATAAAAAAACAGCTTGAAAAAATATTGATTAGTTTTTTTTTTATAGCCGATTCAAAAAGCAAATTTTACATGGCCCACCCTATAGTTTTTCCAAAAAAATTTTTCTTAAGTATTTTATCCTAATCATGTAAAAATTTTATTGCATTAAAATGGTAGAAATAACTAACAATGTTAAAGTATTATTTTATTGTGAGAAAAAGAACTTTAACTTCTCAAAATAAATTTTTTGAATTCATTTTTTTTTATCCTCAAAATGCAGAAATGGTTTTACTGTGAGCAAAAAAAAATTAAATTCTTCTAAATAATTTTTTTTTAATATTTTTATTTTTAAAATAATTTTTTAAAGTATATTTTATAGTACAAATGTAAAAATTTTATTTCAGTAAAATGTTAGAAATCACCGAACATAACCAAAAATTAAAAATATTTTTTTATTCTGAGCAAAAAAAATTTAACTTCTCAAAATAATTTTTTTTGATTAATTTTTTTTGTCCTAAAAATGCAGAAATTTGGTTTTACTGTGAGCAAACGAAATTAAATTTTTCCGAATAATTTTTTTATAATTTATTCTTTTATTAAATATATAAAAATTTTGATTTGCTCTGAGCAAAAAAAAAAAAACTTTTCAAAATAAATTTTTTAAGTATATTTTGTACTAAAAATGTAAAAATTGTATTTCATTAAAATGGTAGAAATAACCGAAAATATCTAAAAATGCACAAATATTGTTTTATTGTGAGCAAAAAAAAACCTTCAAAATCATTTTTTTTTAATTAATTTTTTTTATCCTAAAAATGCAGAACTATTTTTTTATTATGAGCAAACAAAAATTCTTCTGAATATTTTTTTTTATTTTTTTTTTTAAATAAAAACTTTGTTTTTGTGAATTATTTTTGATTTATTCCAATTAAGTGATTATGGTAATTATTTGATCATTTTCAATTCTAAGTTTTTTTAAATTAATATACAATTCTCAATGAATTTTGACATTTTTAATAACTTTCAGTTAGAAACGTTTTTACACGATGAAGTTTTTTTTTTTTTTTTTTTTTGTATTACAAACATAGATACAATATAAAATACATAACAATGTTTGTTGGCACTGCAACTAGTTACAGATAAACTAACGAGCAGTACAATTTTGGTAACATAAATAAAATTTTGTGAAGAGATTTTCATAGTCCCTTCCTTAAATTAACAGCCATCATGCCAGATCATGTGGTTTAATTCGATGCAGTCGTCGAGTTAGGCCTGAGGTGTTGAGCAGATTGCTAGCTTCCTCGTTCACGTGCCTTTGAAGCCTATGGGAGTGGGCTTCTGCTTGTTTTTTAATTTCTTCAGCGACCGTAGGGATATTGAGGCCCAAGAACACAAAAGTTGCCGTTATTTGAGGTTAGAGCTAAAACATTATCCACATGTGCTTTATACAGTGTATCAATACTTGACGGAGGAATATATGACGCACAAATCAATATATTTGAAGCACCATGCACAGAGACACACAGCTGATCCAGGAGTGTATCATCGTTTTTCAGAGATACTAGTGATGAGCTATACTTCCGTTGAACAGCTATTAAAACCCCTCCACCTCTGCAGAGACCAGTTTTCTCGACATCACGGTCTTTACGATAGACATGGTATAAATTTGGATCAAAAAACTCATTATCGAAAAAGTTCTCATTTAACCATGTCTCGATGAGAACAAAAATATCATAGTCCATGTGCGAACTAAACGCTAAAAGTTGTTTAGATTTAGTTCTCAATCCAGAAACATTTTGAAAGTATATTTTTAAATTTTTTTGGCCATTATTGAGAGCACAATTTTTTATTGCTGATGCGTTGGTGAATCGTTTTTTTGAAAAAAATGAAAAGGTCGGATTTTTACACTCTCTGGCCATATGTCCGCATTGAGCACCTTTTCAAAAGAGCATTCTGATACCCCCAATTTAAAATTAATTTTTCTAAGTGTATTTAATTCCGTATCTTTTTTAACAAGTTTATAGCATACCAAAGACTTAGTTTCAATTTCAGCATGCTTCGACACATAAGTCAAAATATCAGTTTCTTTGACATTGGGCGAGAATGATGACAAGTGTAGCCATTTAAATATTGGGACCACTTGTAGCTCATTATTGTTATTGGAACCAATCACAATAGGCTTATTAAATTTCCTTCTACTACTTTTTGTTACGATTTCCCACTGGGATGTCTGTCGTATTGCGGGCACAGATTCAGTAGCAGCATTTAAAACAGAAGTCGCAGAGACCTGAGATGAAGCAGCAACAGAAGCAAAGGTAACTTTTGCAGGTGCAGTAATAGTAGCAGCAGCCGTCTTAGATGTAGTTTTAGCTTTCTTTTCCTTAGCGACGGCAGAACCATGCAAAGCAGATGTTTGCGACGCAGGCTTAGACGTAGCAGCAGAGTTCAGCGCATTGTTTTCATGGTCAGTAGGCGGACAACGAGCAGAAAGAGGAGAGAGCAAGGAGCTCGCATGTTTTGACTTTCCACTACCGAGAACGCTAGCAGAGTTCACAACAATGCTTTTGAGATTTATTAACTCAGTTGTTAATGTGGAGAGAGCGACATCTTTTGCTTCAAGCTTAGAATGCAATGAGCGAATTTCTGCAAGAAGATCATCTGATTTTTGCATTGTTTGTTTTTTTTCTTCACGCAGAGCATTTACAGCAGATAGTATGCGAGAGTTTTCCGTTCTAAGCGCAGCTAGTTCTTTAACAACAACAAGCAATGTAATTTGTTGCTCATTATTGTGCACATTTGTATCATCCTGATTTTTATTTTTTGTTTCGGTCGAAAGTACTGATAAAGTTTGACACCTAATGGAAGAGCGTCTATCAGCAGAGCAGGTCTTGCAGAGATACGGTTTATCAGATGAGAGCAAGAAATCCACATCTGCCTGTAGTAAACCAACACAATCAAGGTGAAAGAACTCTTGACATTCAGCACACTGCACTTTCGGTTGAGGACGATCAACTTTTTGTCCACATACACACGGCATATTTGACTTGTTTTTTATTTAGTTTTTTATTTACACTAATTTGAATTTAGTTCAGACTATAATAAATATAGCTTAAAGTCACTGTCTTTTAATTTTTGATATTTACACTAAAATGCCATTTTATATTATGTCGAAATAACTTTTGTATAGCAAAAATACAGAGCGATTAGAAAAACACGTCCGACATATACCGATACAATCGCATATTGCCGTTTTCATGCCGTTTAAGTTTTATATGCTCCTTCCATCGAAGCTTAGCATCAAGCGTCATGCCAAGGTATTTTGCAGTGTTTGCATGTGGTATTGCGGCACCTAGCAGCATTATTGGATAATGATTCACTTTTTTGTTGGTGAAGTTTACATGTATTGACTTGGTATTGTTCAATTTTATGCGCCAAGTCTTCGTCCATTCTTCAATAGCGTTTGTTGCAATTTGAAGTTTGGTTGCAGCTTCTTCAGCACTTTTTCCAATTGCTAGGATGGCAGTGTCGTCGGCGAAAGTGGCGATCAAGCTATTCGAGGGTATCGGCAAGTCTCTGGTGTATAAAAGGTATAAGAGCGGACCAAGAATGCTTCCTTGCGGCACACCAGCATTTATTTCTTCAAGGTCAGATTATTCATTTCCTTGTTTAACGCGAAAGTAGCGTTCACTCAGATACGACTTTAGGAGGGCGCAAAAACCGCTTGGAAGGCAGGTATTTAGTTTGTTATTTAAACCGTCATGCCAAACCTTGTCGAAGGCTTGTGCGACGTCCAAGAATACTGCTGAACACACGTTATTCTGTTCAAAAGAGTTTTCAATTTCGGCTGTGATTCTATGCACCTGATCGATGGTTGAGTGCTTACACCGAAAGCCAAATTGATGCGAAGGTAGCAAATCTTTAGAGTCGATAATTGGCATCAACCGATTGAGGATGAGCTTTTCAAATAGCTTACCAATTTGAGGCAGCAACGAGATTGGTCTGTACGAGGAAACAAGATGTAGATCTTTTCCCGGTTTCGGAATCATTATCATTTCCGCAACTTTCCACAGGGTTGGAACATAGTGAAGCTGAATTGAATGATTAAATAACTTTACTAATTTAACCAAACTTATGTAGGGTAACTTTTTTAAAACCTCAGCTGTAATTAAATCGAATCCGGGCGCTTTTTTATCTTTTAGTTGTTTTATTTCCCTTTTGAGTTCTTTTATGGTAATGAATGAAATAGGAGTGTTTTCATCTACAGTATGAGTATACAAATTGTCAGATTGATTTTCGTTGGGTTGGAAAGTTTCTGTTAAGTGTTTTGCAAAAGCTACTGCCTTGTCTTTGTCACTTTTTGCCCATGTATTATTATCTCTTTTGATTGGAGGAACATGACAATTTGGTCTTTTCAAATATTTAGTACACTTCCAAAGTGAGTAGTCACCTTTTTTATCAGATCTCAAGCTTGAAAGGTATTGATTTATTGATTCATTTTTAATACAATTTATTTCATTATTTAATTCTTGTGATGCTTTGTTGAGCTTGGTTTTGTCACTAGGGGAACGAGTATGTTGCCATTTTCGCCGTAATTTTCTTTTGTTTATTATGAGCTGCTTAATTTCTTTGGGGTAGTTAGCTCCATTTGTTACCCTTTTGAAATTGGGTGTACTCATCCAGGCAGCTTTCTGGATTTCTTGGACAAACCTTTGAACTTCTTCTTCTAGTTGATCTTTGGTGGTTACTAAGAAGTCATTTTGTTGAATGTTTTGAAGAATTTTTGCAAAGGATTTCCAGTCAGTATTTTTATTATTGAGCGTCGGTTTACTTTCTTTCTCGATTATGGTTTCACTGATAGTTAAGAATATTGGTGAATGATCAGAATTGAGATCAGAACCTTCGGCTATTTGAATAAAATTCGTTGAGAGTTTTTTTACAATGAAAAAGTCGATCAGGTCCGGAGTTTTATTGACATCAGTTGGCCAATATGTTGGTTTCGCCGTAGAAATGAAGTCACATCCAGTTTCTCGCGCTGCTTTGTACAACTCACGTCCTTTCACTGTGGTTAAACGTGATCCCCAATAAACATTTTTTGCGTTAAAATCTCCACCAATTACGAACTTAAATTTGTGCATGTTGATGAGTTTCTTGTATTCTTCTGAAGATATATTGTATCTTGGTGGACAATATATGGCAGTGATTGAAAGTGGTTGGTTTTTTGTTTGGATTGTTACAGTTGTGGCTTGGAATATTTCTGTACTTAAATTGAAATCTTCGTACTGCTCAATATTTTTCTTAATAATTACGGCACTACCACCCCTTGGACAGTTGCTTGGGTGTGTAGTGTGGTAGATATTATAATGCTTGAATTCAATGTGCGATTGTTTGGTAAAGTGCGTTTCAGAAATAAGACAGACGTCAATATGTTCTAATTCTAATAAAATTTGTAATTCATTTTTGTGATTTTTTAAGCCGTTCGCATTCCATGCCATAATTCTCAGCATATCAGTCATTGTGTTTGTTACCTTTGGACAGTATTTGTTTTTCAAGATCATTTAACCGTTTATGGAGGCTTTTGTTGAAATCTTCTTGATTATTCAATTTGAGAAGTATTTGGGCAAGAATATGGTCATTGTTTGTTATTTTGTTTGATATCGCAATCTTCTTATCTTCTTTGAGAATTTCAGCAAAAGATGGTTTTTTTGTTTTCACAGCATTTATTTTAGTAACTTTATTTATAGTATCGATAACTTTATTACTATGATTTGGCATTTGTTGTTTATTCCTGTTCTTATCACGGATTTTTTGCAATTCTTTCGCGACTATACATCCCCTGTAATTAGCGGGATGGTTTTCCCCGCAGTTGCAACACTTTGGGTTTTGGTCTGACGGTTTTTTACATTCAAATGTACTATGTTTTCCACTGCACTTTACACATCTTGGAGTTTTGTTACAGTAGTTCTTGGTATGACCAAATGCTTGACAACTTTTGCATTGGGGAATCAGATTTGATGCTTTGACAGGTTCAATAACAACGATTGAGTGGAGGACATGGTTTATTTTGTAAATCTTGTTGATATCTTCACTGGGATCAAAAGTAACCATAAACATATTTAAAGGTTCTTTACTTTTCCATTTTAGCTTGTTCACAGCATTTAAAACGTTAAAGCCTTGATCCTTTAGGTCAGCTATAATTGCTTCAGGTTCACAAGTGTTATGCAGGTTTTTTATCATCACTTTAAGTGGTCGCGTTTGCTTATTTTGGTACGAAAACCAGGATATTTCTGATTCTGTTAGCATTTTAGTTACTGACCTATAGTCGTCACTGTGTGTAACATTTATTTTGTATATATCATTGTTTAATAATTTTAGAGTGAATGGGTTTTTAATCAAATTTTCTATTGCGATACTTAGTTTTTGATAGTTAGTGATATTTGATACCATGATAGGCGGAGGACGAGGTTCATATTTTTGGTTGCCATTTTTCGCGGCGGAGATTTCAAACACGGGGGGATCGTTTACAGTGTGCTTATCGGATACTAGATATACAGGAGATCCTTCAGCTTTCCGTTTCTTATTGGGTCTTTTATTTTTCTTTAAAATCCAATCGGTTTCTAAAGCTAATTCCTCTTCATCAGTTTCATATGTTACTTTGACCTCGTTATTTGTTTGTTTGGAAGCATAAGCACTAGTAAAACTTCTATTTTCAAGCTTAAGTTTCTCATTTTCGTCTTTTAATTCACGACAAAGTGCTTCTAAATCGTTTAGTTTTTGTATTAAGACTGTTATATCGAAGGTTTTAGTGTTTTTAGACGTTATTCCACCGCCTGGCGATATGAAGTGTTACCAACTTCACACTGCTTGTATCGGTAAAACAGCCCATGACATCAACGTCAAAATTGTTCTAATGACAGATCAATATACCTATTGTTCATAAGCCATCAAAAGCATTTGCGTCTCAGTTCTATTGAATAATTTTTTCCTGTAATGGAATTCAAACGTAATAGTGTGATTGCGTTATATTTGGCTGGAAAATCACAACCAGCCATTGTTCGTGAGCTCAGTCACCTCAAAGTGAATAAAATGTTTGTGTATCGCACTATAAAAAGTTACAATGATACTGGTAGCATTGCAAAACGCTATGGAGGTGGACCAAAAAACACCGCAAGAACGCCAGAAATGGTTGGGAAAGTGAAGGCCCGACTTGAACGAAATCTACGTCGAAGTGGAAGAAAAATGGCCAAAGAACTGAAAATATCGCAAGACAGCATTCGACGCATATTGAAAAATGAGCTCAAGGTCAAGGCTTACAAGTTCCAAAAAGCACACGATCTTTCACCCGAGCAAAGAAAAGTTCGGTGCGAAAGAGCAAAGGAGTTGTAGCGCTTGCACGAGCGTGGCGAATTTCCTAACATTGTGTTTTCTGATGAAAAAAATTTTCCAATTGAGCAGTTCATAAACAATCAAAACGATCGTGTTTACTTGACCGAACGCTCATACGAGAATTTGAGCCTACGTATGGCCACCCGAAGCAACTTCCCATCGCAAGTAATGGTTTGGACCGCAGTGACCGCTGATGGACACTCTCCAATCGTTTTTATCGAGCCTGGTGTCAAAGTGAATGCGACTTATTATCGGGAAAATGTTTAAGAATCTGCTTTAGAGCCGTGGACACGCAAACATTTCGGCCGTAGACCATGGACGTTCCAACAGGACTCGGCACCGTCTCCTAAAGCTCGTGTGAACCGAGAATGGTTAAAA
Organism: Anastrepha obliqua; assembly: GCF_027943255.1. Classification (NCBI taxonomy): domain Eukaryota; kingdom Metazoa; phylum Arthropoda; class Insecta; order Diptera; family Tephritidae; genus Anastrepha; species Anastrepha obliqua. The sequence goes on along the minus strand of NC_072892.1, from coordinate 155,252,979 downwards.
AATCCAGTTCCACACTTCATTTCGTCCACACAATGGCTCGCGAATTCGCCAGATCCAAATCCGATGGACTATTCCATCTGATCCATTTTGGAGAGCAAGGCGAGGACTAAAAAATATGCCAGTGTGGATGCGCTGAAAAAGCGATTATACGAGAATCGGCCAAAATATCTCAAGATCACATTCGTGCAGCATGCAACTCATTTTTTGACCGTTTGAAGGCTATAGTCAAGACAAAAGGTGGTCATATCGATCTAAAGTGAATATATGTTGAAATTGTAATCATTTTTGAACAATTTTGTCTTTGAAATCAATAAAAACTAATTTCACACAAAAAAGTTATGATTTTTTGAATAGGTAACACTTCATATCGTTTGTATTTGGGAAAACATTAAAAAAAAATAATCGAATAATTTAAATGAATAAATTTTATATTAATTATAAAATTCGGCCGACGTAGCCGAATGGGTTGGTGAGTGTCTACCATTCGGAATTCGGAGAATGCAGGTTCGCTTTTCCATGAAAAACCAAAATGAAGAAAACGTTTTTTTCTAATAGCGACGCCCTCATGAAAAAGCTCTTCATAAAAAAACAAAAAATATCTGCCGTTCGAAGTCGGTTTAAAACTGTAGGTCCCTTCATTTGTGAAACAACAACAAGACTCATACCACAAATAGAAGCTGGTGGGCGGACAAACACACAATATGGGTTAAAATTAATTAAAAATAAATGAGTTGTCTTTAATTATTTTGTTATTTTTTATTTTTTCTTTGTTTTTAATTCTTGTAATTTGCGCTAGCTTATAAAAATTTCCATGGCAAGCCAAGCTTCCTATGTTGAAAAAAATTATTAAAAGTTGTGAAATAATTCCAAAAGATATTATAAAAGTAGTAAAACAATTTTTTGTGTTTATTTTCTGATTATTTGTGATTAGCTTTGATTACTTTTAATTAGAACAGTCCATAATTTTTTTCATTATTTTTAATTAGTTTTAACATTTTACGGTTTACATAAGAAGATTAAAATAGTCATAAAAACTAAAAAAGTCCAAAAACAAATAAATACTGTTCGTAATGGAGAACTAACAGATATGTTTTTAAGATTGGATAAATTGCAAAATTATTAAATTTTGTGAAATCTTGCAGTTTACTTCTTTTAGCCTTTATAGTTGACAGACGACGGCGTTAATCTGGATTACGGGGGCAGTTAATTTGATTAAATCTGTACTGTGACAGACGGTTGTTACACGCATTAGATAGCAGCTGATTTATTTTTTTCAGTAAAAGATGGACTGAAGGCAACAAATAGGAGTAGCTTAGGTAGTAGGGCAGCTAACCTGAGACTAAAAATAATTACTTATTAAAAAAAATCTTTAATTAGGCCAGTCCATTACTGTGACGCCATTTTCTTGTTTCCAGGCCTTACGGAGTGTTTTTCTGAGAGCAGTGGTTTTGATGATGTGGGACGGTAGGATATGTTAACCTCTCTCAGGCATCGTTCGATGGTGTTGATACTCACATCTATTCCCTATTTAGTAGGAACTGATCGTGCTTGACGTAGTCACAAAGAAGGGTCCCGCTTAAAAATTGGACGATCACTTTATCCTGATTTTTTGTCGTCATTCGCTTGAAGCTGCGCTCGGAGAAGTTATCAACATTTTTGTACTCCTTATACCGCTGATTCAACATCACAATAAACTTTTTTGATTTTTTAATCACTTTTGCAGCCGCGGCGTAAGATAATTTCTGTGATTTCGAATGCGTGAATAAAAATACCGCCTCAAAACGCTTTGCGTACTTCACACTCATTTTTGTTTGGTTGCGTTTACGGGAAGTTTCGAACGATATTAACCTGAGTTAGCACTGTCGTCGTAGCCCTTGAGTGGGACTATTATGCAGCAAAAAGCAGAACGAAATATATCTTGAAGTTACAAGAAAAAAATCGGTTCGTTTCTTCTGACACAGACTGCAAGTAAATAAATATTTTTCGAAAAAAACCAAAAAATGAATTTTTTCTTTTGAATAAACCATTTACAAGGTGAAACTTTGTTTTTTGTAATTTAAAAGCTTCGACGCTAATTGTTCTGCGGCGAAATTTTGCTGAACTGTGGCAAGCATATTTGGGAAGGCAAAGAAGGCACGAGTTTGTTTAGATCCGCTAGGTGAAATCGTAACCATCCAACTTAAAGCATAAGGCGATAAGTTACGTCAACAATTATGCTTTGCTGAAGTAATGACATTCACGATATTTGTTTCTACTGTTAGATACTTCAAAGGGAAATTTGTTTTTTGAAAATCCTCATAGGCTTGCACGAAACTACAATATTACACTGTATTCGCTCCCACTTTGATACTAATGAATTCCATAAATAGGGTAGGATTAAGTGTACATGAATATACCACGGAGCGTTTAGATACTCAGGCTTAAAAATATTTATAAAATAATTCTTGTAGTTGAAAAATAAAAAATTAAATAATTTTTTTATTTGAAAATTAATTAAAAAAAAAAAATATTTTTTTTATTTGAAAATCATTATATTTTTATTTTTTTTATTTGAAAATTAATTTAAAAAAATATGTCTTTTTATTTGAAAATTAATTAAAAAATTTGTATATTTTTTTATTTGAAAATTATTATAATTAAGTTGGGTGATTTTTGGACAAACTACAAAATTATTCTTATAGCACAGCGCAACTGCAATCGCATAAAAAAATATTTAATTTGCCGTTTTTATTTCATCTTCATCAACATCTTCATTTGCTAGAGTTCCAAGTTGAACATAGGACCAGCTGTTACACAAATGCACTAAAAGCTTTAAGTAAACTTATAAGTAGTAACAGATACCAAAAAAGGACAATAAAATCCTATTCTACGATATGTAGATATGTAAATGCTATTTTTACTACCAGGCTAAGCGCACCTACCAATAATTCGAAACAAGGAAGCGACATACATCTTCCATCAAAGGAATATTCCCTCTTCCGTCTTTTGCTTGCTTTTATTTATCTTAACCAAAAACTTGTGCATGCTTTGCTGAACATTCAGACATTTGTGGTTGTTGTTGCAGCAGTTTGTTTTTATAGTCTTTGCCATTGCGATGGGTTGGAATTGCATCTTTGGCCGCATTCAAAACATTCGTCCGACTGCCACCGCAATCGAGCATACAAATGCAAATTACTTAAATGTTTTACAAGCGTCCGTTGGTCGGTAAAGTGGCCACCAGTTCAATTTAGGGTGTTTAAGAGTTGAAAGCACTTAACGGACAAACATGATTACCAATGTGGCTGCACCAACGGACACTCGTAGTTGTTGTAATGCTTAGAATTTTAACAATGAAGCCAAGAGGGAGCAGCGTTGCAATAAAATGCAAGAAAAACCAAGGGGTTTGGTAAGGCCATGACTATAAATTTGCTTGGCGTGGTTGACATGATTCATCGCATAAGAATGCACGCTTAAGCAGCTCTTATGGCAGTGGCGTCTAAGGTAACACAATGCGACAAATTTCAAATTTTTGCAATTGTAGAAAGCCTGAAATTTTCAATTGTCACCAGAAAGGCAGGATTTTTAAAGGTGGCTTCACGGTTTATGTGATTTATTTTATAATTTCAAGACAAATGAAAAAAGTGCATTTTGAAATTTTTGTCTTTTAATATCTTTGAAAACGCTGAGCGGATTTGATCTAACAAGAAAAAAAAATAATTATTACTTTAACTAAAATCTGTCAAAATTCTATATTACAAGCTTTCATTACTTCCCAGTTAAAAGTATTGTACTCTTATACCTACAGGGATTATTTTTTTTCCTTTATTTTTCTACTTCGGAATAATACTACGAGTACACACTCTGGGTATTTATAATCAAGAAACCGCCTAATATTTCCCTAAACCCACCTTGGACAGACTTTTCCAGACTAGCATCAGGAGAAGAGGAGGAAATCAATTTTTACACGGATGGATCTAAGTTAGAAAATACGTAGGCTGGGTTTTTTCTAAGAATTTGGACTAGAATGATATGTCCGATTTCCGGACTAAAATTGAAATTTGAAATTTAAAAAGGCGAGATAAGAGGCACTGAGAGATTTGGTAACTCCTACGACACTCAGGCTAAAAAGCCTATTGCATTTAAATCGCTGAAAAGTGAAAGGTTAGATGAAATGAAAATTGAAATTTGAAAAGGTCGAGCCAAGGATTTGGTGGCTCCTAAAACACTCAGGCTAAAGAGCCCATTGTATTTAAAGCTCTGGAAAGGGGGTAGATAGTCAAGGAGGGGAGGAGAAAAGTATCAGAGAAAGAGATAGGAAAGAATAGAGACAGAGATAGAGATAGTTAGTCCTGTGAGAATTTTCCAGATTCTTTGGCAAATCTGTAAATATCCTCCAGTTTTAGAGAACGAATATTACTCATTCTCATGACATCGGAACCCAATACTCGTAGTCGTGCTCTAGCAAAGGCAGGACATTCACAGAGAAAGTGCTCAGTGCTATCCGCCTCCTCCAAGCATGACATGCATATCGGGTCTGCGATGATTCCAATGGTGGTCATATGCTGACCCAATGGGCTGTGCCCTGTAATGATGCCGACCATCAACCGAATGTCTTTCCTTCTAAGTTTTAGTAGAAATTTTGACAGTTTTCTGTTCGGACTTGTCACAAAACACTTTGCAGTTCTGCATCGTTCTAGACCGGACCATCGCTCTTTATGTAGATTGCCTACATAATCGCCGATCCAATTCTTGATTCCTTCGGGACTGATTCCGATTATTAGCTGTGGTACCTGTGGCGGTACCACTGATCCACAGTTGGCCAATTCATCGGCGATTTCGTTTCCTTGCACACCGGAGTGTACTAGAACCCATGTAAGTACGAGCCTGTTCTGTCTTGCAACAAAATTAAGTTTATTCTTACATTATTGAACCATCTTTGAGGTTTACTTTACGTTCTCCAGAGCCTTTAGCGCAGTATGACTGTCACTAAAATCTCCAATCTGTTTCCCGCTCCATCTTCACTCAATTAGCCATTCTGCTAATTTGAGAATGGCAAAAATTTCCGTTTGGAAAATAGTTTCCATTACTCTCGTTTAACTACCATCCGGAACCAGCACTCCGGACTACTGTAGCGTGTACCAGGCAGAAGTCTTAACCATAAAGAATTTAACTGTGTGCCTTAACACACACGCCGAAGCAAAAACTACAAAAAATATTTTCTCGGACAGCCGGGCGACCATCAAATCAATGGAGGACCATAAGATCAAAGCTGGCTCAGGAATACCTGACAGCTCTCAATGAGATTAGCGCCGTCTCGAAGGTCAGTCTTATATGGGTTTCGGAACATAGAGATATTGAAAGAAAGGCCGATGAACGAATCAGAAAGGGTACTAATCTTTCACTGTTTGAAAACAGAGACAATATTGGAAATCCTATGACAACTAGGAAATTAAGGATAGAAAATAATATTCTTTAATACGCCAACGGGTCATGGAGAGAGGAAAATACGTGAGTTACAAGCAGGCTATTTGGGTCGCAAAGAAAAGGCCGATAAGAAAAGGTCAGGAGAATTGCTCAACCTCTCCAGAGCGAACATCTCGAAGGTCGTGACTTGTGTCACCGGTCATTGGCTGTTAGGTAGGCACTCTTCTTTTCTCATGAATACTGCAAAAGTTGTGGAGACGAGGAAGAGGAAGAAACAGTAGAACGTTCCTCTGTAATTGTCCAGTCTTAGGTGGGAGTAGAGCAATGTTTTAGGAAAATATTCTCTTGACTCTGTTATGGAACTACCCGTTGTTGGGATAAAACCTATACTACGTTTCATAGGAGAGTCTAACTGGTTTCATGAAAAATGCACAGGACAACAAGCTTCCCATGTTGCACAGTGATACCACGACACAGTTGGTATATTCTAAACTGACAGTCACAAAAACCTAACCTAACCTATTTCACTTGGAAACATAGGGCTTCAACAAAACATTTTTATGCTATTCTGCTAACTGCTGTTCTCTTTGCGACATCCCACGTTTGGTTAACTGCTTCTAAATCACGAAGGTTAGAGCGCCTCCAGGTATTTCGTGGACGTCAGTGTCCCTGAGGATTCCATTCTTATGCTGTTCTGCTTATGCTTTCCCTGTCCTTTTTGAGAGGGTGCCCGAACCATGGCCATTTACGATTTCTTATCACCTTTTGGATTGGTTTTCGTTTGGTAATCTGCCACAAGGCCGCATTTCGCCAAAGAACTTTATATTTAATCCGAAGGTATTTGTTTGTAAAGCCTTGTAATTTCTGCATATTGTTTCTCGACATCAGCCACGTTTCACTGCCATATAAGAGAGTGCATTAAATATTTTTGTTTTAGTTTTCTGTGAAATGTGTCTACTTTTCCAAATTAGCTGTAACCGCCCATAAGCTGACCTAGCTTTATGCAGACGATTTTCTGCGTCTTCTTCAGCTCCTCCGTTAGCGAAACTTTCAACATATTGCACCGCTTCTCCCTCGATCACAATGTTGTTGGGATTTTTATCATTGAGTTGCATTCCTATCGTTTTCTCGCTGTTTATTTAGAGGCCAACGTTTCGTCCAGCTATGCCTAGAAGATCGATTTTGGCCTGCCTGAAGGATAAAAATTTCAAAGAATTTTTTTTTCAAATGTTTTAAAAGGGGTAATTTTTTTAATTTTCTTACATTTTTTTTCATGATCTTTTAAAGATAAATAATACATTTTCAAATACCGGATCTTAGGTCATAATTTGAAGTAAAAAAAATATTAAACAAATTTTGATGTTCTGGTGAAAACCTAAAAATGAAGTTATTCCTATTTCAGAAGCAATGCTGCACGGTGTAATATCTTCGATCCTTCTCATGACGAACAACTGTTTAATATAAGTGAAGATATAGCCTATACGAGCACAAACTTACATGGGACCCCAAACGTATTGGATTATTTGAAACGCTGTGCTTTACTAAGTGATTGAAGTAATTAACTTTTTTTTTTAATTTTTAGTTTATTGAAAAAAAAACCACTATTCCTCAGTGCTCGAAATTCGACTAATTGAAATTAAATTAGTTCATGGGCTTGAATGTTTTTTTTTCATTTGAATATTTCTTCCCTAATCATGTCCGACAAATCATAAAAATTCACTGCAAATTTAATTCGCGGCTTTGATACCAATTCGTGAGTAACTCACAAACAAAAAAAATGATTTTGAGTGATAAAAATCTTTATTTTGACATTTACGCGCTCGATTGCATGTGTAGACAGATTAATACGAATATGCGGACGTCTGTCTTCGAGCAAACGGTTTGCTATAAAATTGTGTGAAACGGGCGGGTTTTGGGACTTGCGACATAAATTGGAGAAGCCAACTAAGCTTCGCGTGAGTTGCCTTATTTTTGGTGAGGGCTATGGCAAAAATTTCAAAAACAATTGTATAATTTGGTGAAGGTTTCTCTGCTTCGGTCGTTGATTTGCTTGTGAGAGCAAACAAGAGCTGCGATGGCTGGCGCGAAGCAATAAGGCTATTGAGAAATTCTATACAAGTCATCCAAGTATATTAGAAACATTTTTCTTAAAATTTGTTTATTTGTAGTCTTTAGTTAAATAAAAAGTATCATAAAATAAAAAGAAATTTTGAAAAATACCCGCTATTGGAAGTTTTTCTTAAAATTTGTTTTCTTTCAATATTTTTTAACATTCTTAATTTTTTTTTTGTAATTTTTTAAGATGAAACAAATTAAAAAAAAAAATTTTAAAAAATGTTCTTTTGTAAAAACTTTTGTAAAAAAAATGTTTTTCTGAAAAATAAATAAAAAAACAAACATAAAATTTGAGATAAAAAAATTTGTAAAAATTCTGTTTTTACTACTACTATTACTACTTAAAACATATTTTTAATTCTTTTGCCTTTTCTGAAAATACCCGCCAATTTTTCAGTTCAATATTTTGTAATTTTTTGGGATGAAAGAAAATTCGTAAAATTTGTAAAATTTTTTTAATTTTTTTTTGTTAAAAAATTTTGAGAAAATTTTTGTTGCCGTTTCTGAAAAACACCCTGTAGTCATCCAAGTATTTTAGAAAAATTTTTCTGAAAATTTGTTTATTTGTAATCTTAAGAAGTTTTTCTTAAATTTTTTTTATATCTTTTAAAATTTTTAATTTTATTGTTTCTTTTATTTAATAAAAAAAGGACAATTTTTTGTAAAAAATAAAAAAACAATAATAATTTAAAATAAAAAGAATTTGTACTACTAAACAAAAGTTTTCATACTTTGTTTGCCATTTCTGAAAGCACCTCCCATTAGATTTTTGTGTTTAAAATTTTTCTGCTTAATATTTTTTAATATTCTTAATATAATGTGTTTTGCTATTTTTTGGGAGGGACAAAAATTTGTAAAATTTTTGTAATCAAATTTTTGAGAAATTTGTTTTTTGTCATTTTTGTAGTCATCTTTGGACAAATTTTTCCGAAAATTTGTTTATTTTTAGTCTTAAGAAATTTTTCTTAAACATTTTTTAATATCTTTTAATATTCTTAATATAATTTTTTTTTGTAATTTAATTTAAAAAAACAGTATTTTTTTTGTAAAAAATAAAAAAAACAATAATAATTTTTACATGAAAAAATTTGTAAAAATGCTGTTACCACTAAAAAAGTTTTTTAAACATTATTGTGTCACTTCTGAAAACACCCGTCCTTAGATTATTTTGTTTAATTTTTGTCTGTTTAATATTTTGTAATATTCATAATTTTTTATAATTTTTGTAATGTTTTGGGATGAAAAAAATTTGTAAAAAAAGAATAATAATTTTGAGATAAAAGAAATTTTTACTAAACAAATTTTTTTAAAAGATTTTTTATACCATTTCTGAAAACACCCGCCATTCGATGTTTTTGTTTAATTACGAACCTACTTTTCGTGCAGATGAACCACTTATTTTTGGGGGTTAACTAACGGGTGATTTTTTAGCTATTAACTTTTTTAAAAGTTGGTTTAAACAGGTGACGCACGTTTCGTGCTTTGTTTCACTGTCAAACTTATTCAGTTTGGTCTATAATTTAACCATGAATCGTCTTACAAACGAACAACGCTTGCAAATCATTGAATTTTATTATAAAAATGCGTATTCTGTTAAGAAAGTTTAAGATCCACTTTTGTGTTCAGCGACGAAGCTAATTTTTGGATCAATGGGTACGTAAATAAGCAGAATTGTCGATTTTGGAGTGAAGATCAGCCAGAAAAATAGCAAGAGTTACCAATGTATCCAGAAAAGATCACAGTTTGGTGCGGTTTATGGGCTGGAGGTATCATTGGACCGTACTTCTTCAAAGACGCTGCGAATCGTAACGTAACGGTGAATGGTGAGCCCTACCGTGAAATGATATCCAACTTTTTTTTGCTCAAAATGTAAGAGCTTGACTTGCATGACATGTGGTTTCAGCAAGACGGTGCCACATGCCACACAGCACGCGTAACAATGGACTTGTTGAGAGGCGAGTTCGGTGAACATTTTATTTCACGTTCGGGACCTGTCAATTGTCCACCCAGATCGTGCGATATAACGCCTTTAGATTATTTTTTGTGGGGCTATGTTAAGCTCATGTCTAGTCAGACAAGCCTGCTTCAATTAACGCATTGAAAGACAACATTAAATAATTTATATGTGAGCTACCGGCCGAAGCATTGGAAAGAGTATGCCAAAATTGGACTAAGCGGATGGACTATTTGAAGCGCAGTCGCGGTCTACATTTGCATGAAATAATCTTCAAACTCTATATTATAATATATGGAGTGTACTATCGATTTAAATAAAAATTGCATGCATTTTTCTGAACTTTTTCGTATGTTGTTTTGAAAAACTTTCCTAAAGCTCTTAAAAAATCACCCTTTATAAACTGCGAAGTAAAAGACGTGGAAACTATCTTTGCATTTGAAACGCTTAAATTGTTTTTCGTCATCTCACACCTCTCAGATCTGCTTTCGTTGCATTTAAGCTCGTTATTTCTAACTTATACATCCATAAATGCACATATGAATGTTTACATGTAGTTCAGAATTCTGTGAACTCAAGCCAGCAGACTTAAGTCACTCACTATTTCGATGCCTTTCCGTCAAAGAATATTTTACAAGCTTCTAAAATCGTCAATAAAGTGAAAAGTAGTCGGAAATTTAGAATTTAATTTGTAAATATTGCAAAAAGAATTACAGAAAATACGAAATTTTGCAGTAAACTGAGGCTATTAAGAGAAATATTCTACTGATACACCAGAGAGTATCTTTGTATGTATGTGTGTATTAAGAATATCAGTCCCGAAATTCCGTAATTGTTCAGATTTCAAAAATCCAGGGATCCCGAAAAATTTTAAGTATCGAATTGAAAGAAGGGAAAAGTAGTTTATTACAATAAAGCTTTTAAATTTCCAAAAAATAAACTAGTTTTAATTTATTTTTACAATGGATCGTGTAAATAAAATTTAGCTCTGCTACAATTTGGAGAAATTTCTATGATTTGGAGCAGTTGTTCAGTTCTATGCGATAGAAAATTTATTTCAGCATTTTCTATGTTCGAAAGCTAGCATCTGCTCAGATTTGTATGAATAAAGGGCATACATCTGAGTATTTACCGCTAAATTAGCTGACTCAGCGGATGTTATTCATATTTGTATCTCCAAAAATCAACTGCATTGCCAAGCGAACAATTCTTAATAATTTTGTATTTAAAAATGGACTTATACGTAATCCCCTTTTCCACCACTCGAAAACGTAATGCGTCGAAAATGCGAAGGGCCATGGGAGGAATTTGTTCAGTGATTGCCGCTTGTATTTATCGGGTATTTTTGAGTTGGACGAGAATTATTGATATCGATGACTATGGTTTGACAGCTGGGAATGGTAAACTTAGTTGACATTTCTACTCAATTTAAGGTTTAGCTGGTCATCATTAATCGTTAAATGTTAGAGCAACGCTTCTAAATTGTGTAAATTCGCTTTGAAAAATGTAAATCGGTTCGTGAAGTTCATAGAGCGAAGTGTTGAAGAAGACGCCGAAATGTCGATTCATCGTCGTTCTGCACTTGTTGGCCTTTGTCCTACGACTACGTGGAAAATTTTACGAAAGGATCTTAGCTTACGTGCCTATAAAATATAATATAACTCATGCAAAAATTTAAGCAAAATGACCATCGTTTGCGTTGCATTTTTGCTGATTGGGCCCATTTAGATTTATTTCTCAGATTCATTGGTAAAGTCGGGTGGGCTGATCGGGTGGACTATGTAACTCGTAGACGCGGCACACATTTGTCGGATATGATATTAAAAAAATTAATGGGATAAAATTATCTACCAGATTATAATAAGAAGAAATTCGTTGCAACAATATTTCTGTCTTTTATCATAATTTTAAGTTCTAAGGCTCCTGATGATTTATAACGTTGCGAAATTTTCGAGAGACTCAGCTTGTGAACCGTTGAGAGCAATAGAGAGAGAAGTGTTGAGAGTGCTTGAAATGGATGAACGCGATAATTCTGACTGTAAACGTGAACGAAAATGGAGATGGGGTATTGCTAACAGTTTGCAAGTCGGACTCAAATAAAACAATTTGTGTGTTGAGAATTGGATATTTGGAAAAAAAAAATTTTTGCTTGCCAGTGGCAGACAAAACTAAAACAAATACTTACTCGGATTTTCAAACTTTCTCATTCAAGTTTAATCTTTATTTAAACGAATTTATAACAAACATTTGATGATTTGCTTTGCTCGGAGATTTTAATAATTTCGTATAATTGCCTGGTTTTATTAATAAGTCTCAGTATGACGTAAATCAACTTATTCAGTCGAACTGATAAAGCTTCTGTTGTTAACGATTCTTAATGTGCCCAGCACACTCTCGGGTTTTTCATTTACTATTTCTTATTTACCTTTCCATCCCACGAGTACGCACGGAAGGGGAGGTCCGCCACGGTAGAGTCGGCATACCGTGGTAAGGCACTTAATATAACCGACCTTGGCTGGGCGTCGGAGGGGACCGTTAGAGACTGGTTATTTAGGCACTACCAACCTTGCAACTCTCGGCACGGGTACCTCAATACCTTAGCTTAAAGTGCGGACAAGGTTATACCGCCTTATCACCGGTCGTCAGAGCCTCGCTAGTGAAAACAGGGAGTGCCAAGTCCGGAACATCAAGTTTTGGACAGTGGGTAGAGGTTGCCATTTGAAGAGGAGTGGCTATGTTGTTTGCATCACTTTCCCATTTAACCCCCCATAAAAAATAGATATCAAAAAGACCACAATCACAAGTTTTTGTTAAAAACAGAAATTACATTCATAAAACTTTGGTTAATATTAACCCTTTCTGGTCGTATGTCTACTCTCACTAGGGAAAAAATTTAAAATTCTGTTTAAGGTTTTGTGGTATGTACTGAAAAAAGTGTCCGCTTCAGAAAGCTGTCTGTTAGTAGAGAGTACACTGTATATGAATTTATAATTGAGCATCTGGCAGCATTGGCTCTTGAGCAGTTGAGCCTCTGCTTTTGCATTTTCACGGATGGCTCCCGGACCGAGAACGGTTCCATTGCTCTTGTATGCACGGTAAGCATTGCTCTTGTATGTACGTATCTGTGTTTCAAGTGGAGGTGTATGCTGTTCAAACAGGTGGAGAGGCCGATCTGTATGTGCCTGCAACGACAACAAGGCTGCGCGTTTGGCCTTAGACATCCCTTCAACCACTTCAAGGGTAGTTGAGTCCTGTAAATCTAGGCTGATTATAATATACTAATATTAATATGGGTCCCGGAATAGATGGGCATCGCGGATAACGAGATCTCTGACTCTTTAGCTAGGATGGGCTCTGATGTCAACTTCTTTGGGTCGGAGCCCGTTCTGCCACTTCCTCAAAGCCACGGTTAGCAAACGGGTTACTTCAACTCACATGTGAGCAGGTTGAGAGAGACTTCAGGTGGACAAAACTGATGTTACCTGTCATGTCGGACCAACTGTCGCAGTTCCTCCTGTCATTAATCAGAAGAGACTGTAGGCAGCTGTTTGGCGTGGTGACGCGCCACTTTCTATGGCCTACGAAGCATATGGAAAAGGTAGGCATCTCAGGCGGCGCACTCTGCCCAGCTTGTGAAGAGGAGGATCAGACGGCGGACCACTTCTATGCGTTTGCCCCGCCTTCGCTCGAATCAGGTTTGAGGTATTTGGCACTGATATGTTAAGAAGCGACTACCTCTGCTCCTTGGCACCACAAGATCTATTCAGATTTCTTCGGAGGTCGAGTAGATTTAAAGATAATTCAAAAAGGGCCTCGAGTTTTATACAATGGATTTAATGTTGTCTGAGTGCTGTACTTGCTAGTTGTCCCGATAAAAAAACTTTATATATACACTACTCACAAAAATTAACGGAATAGTAAAATTTCCTAAATTCCTTAGAGATTTTTGAGAAACTGTATCTCGGTGGAAAATGGTCGCACAGAGTTCCGACAAAAAGGGATTTAAAGCTTTAAATTTCTAGTTTTAAGATCTTTTAGACATTTTTTTTTTATTTAACGGTTATTTTGTAATTGTCAGTTAAAGGGCGACACAAAAATTTTCGAAATTTTTTCCTTTTTTCTTTTGATTGCACGGGCTTGGCAAAATTTTTCCGACTAAAACTAGCCATACAGACAACTAGCTTGATTATTTAGCTTCAATTTGCTTTTTTTGAATTCTCGCTACGATCATTTCTCTTTGAGACTAAAACTAGAAATTTAAAGCTTCAAATCACTTTTTGTCGGAACTCCGCGCCACCATTTTTCACCGAGATACAGCTTCTCAAAAATCACTAAGAAATTTTACTGTTCCCTTAATTTTTGTGCGAAGTGTATTTTTAATTAGCGCAATAGCGTGAAAGTTAGTTTCGCTTGTCTTTCTGTTAGTAAATCGTAAATTAGTTTTATTTTAGATATTCACAGATTAATTTTAGAATTTCTCAAGCAGAAAAACATAGATATGTGAATTTTAAAATCAGTTTATCTTCAATTTTTATTTTATTTAATTTTATTTTGTTTTATTTTATTTTAGTTATTGAATTTTTTTCGTCATATGAACAAAGCTCTGTCCCCAGCTGAGTCACGTTACGGATCCCGAAATGTCGGTACTACTTTAATATTATAAATAAGTGTGTATGTGTGCATGCATTTACAGCTAAACATATACACATAAATGAATAGCCTCTGTAATAGGACAAATAATATTTAATAGCCTATTTTCAGCAGTCTATTTAGAAGTATTCAGCTACTCTTCTGTGTGCAATTACAATTTTATGTCCTTCCATTTCAGTACTCTTCCTTGATGCGATTACAGTCAATTGTTTGTGTGCTTGTGCATAGACTTGCTCTACACTTTGGCAGAAAACCACATTTATTTAGTAGTTATTAATTTTGATATGCCTTTGCGTATACGTAAAAATTTTCAACATCAAAGTGGTTGGGGATGGTGATAGAGAGTTCCTAGTTATTTTGGTAAAATGCACATCTAAGTGACATTTATTTGAGTTTATGATTTTCATATTTGAATTGCTTACCATTGCAGTGATTGCTCATAAGCAACGATGTCGTAAGAAATGAAAATATTTCATAAATAAGTTCGAAGTGAGTTGTTACATTTTATATGCACAGAAGTCGCTTGTGACTCACTTCAGTGACATCCAGTCGACATTGCGGGATGAAGCAAGGGACCTGAATATGCGCGTACAGTTGTACAGTTAGCTTGCAGGGAAATCTACTACTACCACCGCATTGGTGCGTTTACGGTGAATTTGGAACTAGTCACATGATTAGTTCGTTGTTGTTACTTCGCTTTTGCATTTTAGCAATTAGTGAATTTTGCGCGAGAAGGTGGTGATGGATCATTTCTTTAATTCTACCAAATCAGTGTTAAGCTTGAATGCGAATTATTTTTATGTGAAGCTATCACTGACCTGGTAAAAAAGGCGCAACATATTGAGGATTATTTTTTCACTAAAGAATAGGGATTCAAAATATCCGGTTGGAGAATAAGTTCGTAGCGTTTTTAGCGGAGACTTTTATTTAAACAAAAAACCTTGATACAACCTCTTCCCACCTCTTGACCAATTTGTTGATGTCGTTCCGCCAGAAATCACCTGGTCTGGTGTCAAGGAAGTTGTTGAGCGAGCCAGTTTTGAAGGACCTCTTTATAATAGAAAGTGACACCCTTCATATGGTTTGACAGGGAGCGGAAAATATGGTAATCGGTCGGTGCAAGGTCTGGAAAATACGACGGAAAAAACAGACAAATCGAGCGAAAAATCAGACAAAGATTAAAAAATAAATCTAGTGACGGGTGTTTTCAGAAATGACACAATAATGTTTAAAAAAACTTTTTTTTAGTGGTAACAGCACTTTTATGCATTTTTTTATATCAAAATTATTATTGTTTTTTTATTTTTTTTATTTTTTACAGAAAACTTTTTTTTATTAAATAAAAAAAAACAATAAAATTAAGAATTTTAAAAGATATTAAAAAATATTTAAGAAAAATTTCTTAAGATCAAAAATAAACAAATTTTCGGAAAATTTGTCTAAAATACTACAGGGTGTTTTTCAGAAATGGCAAGAAAAAATATCTCACAATTTTTTAACAAGAAAATTGAAAAAAATTTTACAAATTTTACAATTTTTTTTTCATCCCAAAAATTACAAAAAAAAATTATATTAAAAATATTAAAAAATATTCAACAGAAAAATTGGCGGGTATTTTTAGAAATGGCAAAAAATTAAAAAAATATTTTAAGAAGTAATAGTAGTAGTACAAATAGCATTTTTCCAAATTTTTTTATCTCAAATTTTATTTTTGTTTTTGTTTATTTTTTAGAAAAACATTTTTTTCACAAAATTTTTTACAAAAGAACATTTAAAAAAAAAATTTTTTTTAAATTTGTTTCATCTTAAAAAATTACAAAAAAAGGAAATTAGGAATGTTAAAAAGTATTGAAAGAAAAAAAATTTTAAGACATTTTTTTAAAATAAAAAAAAATTATGAGTGTATGTTTTTTTATAAAAAATGTTGTGGAAAACCATTTTTTGACATTTGGTCTTGTTGGTTTTCGTTAATAGGTCATTCAGTGCTCAGTATTCTCAGCAAGTTTCAAAATGGTATCCCCTAACTTTTCGTGTTATATTCAAATACGTACAGTAAATCAGCGCAAAATACTGCTCTAGCGAAGCACCTTTCATATTTTGCGCTCAATAATAAAGAAACAGTAAAATAATAATGAAAATGAGTTTATTGTTTTTCAAAATATTATCCTTCTAAGTCAATACACTTCGGTATTCCCTTGAACCAATTTTCATAGCACTTTTGCCACTCAGAAGTGGATAACTCTAAAACGCGCTGTTTCAAGGCTTCAACAGCTGCTTGAGGGGTGGCGAAACGTTTCATTTTTGAGGTTCAGGAACAAAAAGAAATCATTAGGTGCCTAATCAGGGCTGTAAGGTCTCATAGATGACCCGTTGGTGAAAATGTGTCTTTGCTTTTGCTTACGGTGGCAATGTAAGTTGAAAGCGTTGAAGCCACCTTTTCTTGAATTTTTGATTTTTTGACTTTCTTCTACCAAAAAGCGATAGCATTAATTTAATTTTATTATTAAATGCTACACAGATGTACACAATTACCAAAAGAATTGTGAAAATATTTGATTCACTTCATCTTAATTTAATAAAAATTAAAAAAAAATCATAAATATCCTTATGTTAAAAAATACCAAAAATAACAACAACAAAAAAACCAATTTGTTGTTAATTAACTCCCATTAAAATTAATGATAATAACAAAAACATATATTGGCATGAAAAAAAAATTAAGTGCCCAGCAGCTCAATACATATCAAAAATGCAAATGTTAACAACTGTCGATGAAATGCTTGGGAAATGGCATTAATAATAGCAATAAAATGTGTTGAACAAATAATGAAATCTACCAGCAATTTACAAAACAAATTGGCGCTGAGTTAACAATTTTATTGCAAATTAAAAATTGAAGGCAAAAAAACAAAAAACCAAAAAAAATATGTTGGTGAATGAAGAAGACTAAAATCCGCGTGCGTGACTTTGCCATACGCACGCCGCCGAGCCGCATCATAAATGAACAAGTGATTAATGGCTGAATGCGTGTAAATAAATAAATATGTGCATATGTGTGCGTGACCATACATAACAAATGCATGCACACAAGAGCGGATTACAAAATTATTAAAAGATATGGACGCATACAATTTAATGGATTTACAATAAAAAAATTATGTTTTATCAAGAGAGGCATAAATTCAGGCGCAGCGCATAGCCACTAAATTTTCACGAGCTTTTCAGCATAATTTTTAATGTAATTTTTTACAGCCGATCGTCCAGTGACCGGTAAGCACAGCTATGAGTTTGGAAATTGAATGGCGAGGAGTCCAAAGCACTTTCTGAGTCCTTCGCATATCTGATTGGGGCCAAAGGGTTTTCGGAATAGCACATGAAGAAATGGAGTTCCATCTTTTCTGTGCTTTCCTGAGAAATAATTTGTGCGGTTCCCTTTTATCAACTGTCAGGGGGATGCCGATGACCGGGCAGGAGGTCTCTGAGGGTAACTCAGTTCCCTTCCTGGCAAGCTCATTAGCAATTTCATTTCCCTCTACGTTCTTAAGTCCTGGAACCCAGATCAGAGAAATGTTACCTGCACACCCAAGAGATTTGATCTTCTCCATACAGGACCATGACGTCGTCAGAGCGTTGATCGCGGCTTAACTATCGGAGAAAATGTTAATAACTTCCCCGGTTCCACGGTCCCACGTTCCCTAAGCATTTTGAATGCCTCCAAGATTGCAAAGACTTCTGCCTGAAAAACACTAGCAATATTCGGCAGTTTACAGGAGATAGATAAATTGGCTGATTTAGAAATAACCCCTGCTCCGACTCCCGATTCCATCTTGGAATCGTCAGTGAAGACAGAGGTGCAAGTTTCGGTGCAGATTTTCCCCTCGATCCGATTCTGCCTATTAGGAAAGATTGCCCTAGCACGACCCTAAACTCTAGTTTGCGGATAGAGAGACCTGTTCGAAGTTCCGATAAAAACGGTGTTAACTACCCGGAAATGCTACCATGTCCGTTGAGAGATTGTTTCCAGAAGCTGCCCTCCTTTAACCTGCTTGCACTTTGAGCTGCGATGAAAATGACGGAAAAGTCGATGGGAAGTAAGTGCAAAACAACATTCAGGGCAACACAAGGGCAAGCTTTACATGCTCCGGTGATGCTAATGCATGTAGCCCTTTGCACCCTCCCCAGTTTAGTAATATTATATCCGTTCCGAAGAGCTTTCCACCAAACTAGGCATCCGTTAAAATTGGCAAAACCACTGCGTTTTACATCCAGAGCACGACCTGTGGCTTGAGTCCCCGTTTTTTACCGAGAATAGATTTGCAGGAGTAGAAGGCTATAATGAGCCTCTTTACCCGATTTTCAATGTGTAGATTCCAATGGAGTTCGGAGTCAAGTATCACTTCAAGATACCTAACTTGATACCTAACCGATGAGAGCGGGAGAAAGTGGTTGTTTAATTTGTGGTTGTAATATTTTCTTGTAAATAGCACTAGCTCCGTTTTGTCACAGTTGACTCGCATGCAGCAGCGCAGTAACTGAGTACAGCCAGTGATCTTTCCAAATTCTCAGCCATAACTGAGGGAAACGGTCCCGATACCATCAGGACCAAATCATCGGTGTATGCTGCTACCTTAACCCCACCCTTATTTAGCATTATCAGAACTTCGTCAATAGCTACTAGCAAAAGTAGGAGCGAAAGGACACCACCTTGCGGCGTTCCCCTGTGGACGAATCTAGTGATTTTAGCCCCTCTTACCACCGCATTAACTTCCCTGCAGGCAAGCAGGGACGAGATCCAAAGACGGATAGGTCTTTCCACCTCTAGTGTATCTAACCCAGTGACAATTGACTCCGCCCTGATGTTATTAAAAGCGAACGAACTATACATAATAAGGAAATCGACTACTCTTACCACCCACATTCGACAAGCTCTCTAAGACTAACATCCCGTCAAGAAGAGAGTGGCAAACTTATAGACTTTGGAGAAGAGAGGAAAATCAATTTTTACATGGATGGATGCAAGCTAGAAAATAAAGTAGGCAGGGTTTTTTTTTAAGAATTTGGACTAGAATTATCTGTCCTACTTTCGGACTACTGTAGCGTCTACCAAGCAGAAGTCTTAGCCATAAAGGAAATTAAACGCACGCCATAACAAAAACTACGATACAATTTTTTCGGATAGCCAAACGGCCCTCAAATCAATGGAGGCAGTTGCACTAAGATCAAAGCTGGCTTTGGAATGTTTGGCAGCTTTCAATGAGATTAGCGCCGTCTTGAAGGCCAGTTTTATAAGGGTTCGGGGACATAGAGATATTGAAGGAAATTGCAAAGCCGATGAGCTAACCAGAAAGAGTACTAATTTTTCCCTGCCTGAAAACAGAGACATTATTGGAATTCCTATGGCAACTTGAAAATTAAGGATAAAAAATAATATTCTCCAGGAGACCTATTAGGTTATCGAGAGAAGAAAATACGTGTGTTATAAGCAGGCTAATTGGGTCGCAAATACATAAGAAGAGGTTAGGAGAATTGCTCATTCTCTTAAAAGAGAACATCTCGAAGTTCGTGGCTTGCGTCACCGGTCATTGGCTGTTAGATAGGCACCCTTCTTGGCTAGGAGTATTTTCTCATGAATACTGCAGAAGCTGTAGAGACAAAGAAGAGGAAGAAACAGTAGAACACTTCCTCTGTAATTGTCCAGTCTGAGTTGGCTGTAGAGCAAAGAAAATATTCTCTTGACTCTCTTACGGAACTATCCGTTGTTGGAACAAAACCTGCCCTACAGTTCATACGAGAATCTATGATGAATAAACATTTTATTTTGAGTTTTAAATTGATTGCGAAATAATTCTAAGCTTTTAAAGTAAAATTGTTCGATACAAGAAAATTATACCACCTTCAACAAAAAGTTCACAGAACAACCGTCAGCTGATGCCTTAAGTCATGTAATTTGAGTTCTGTTTTTTGTTAGGCTGCCACATTTCTGATTAGTATTCCTGCCAAAATTTTAGTGTCATTGCTCAACATTTAGAAAAGTTACGCCGTCTTGAGTAATTCTACCTCTGCACGCGTTTTCGATTTTTGTTTTTAAAAATGGACTTGAATTGACAAACACGGGTTGGTTCAAAAGTTTGCGTTAAAAATGGATTCAATGGTGCGAAAACCTTAATATTTTTGGGAAACTGAATATCATTACTTTAATCATTACTAGAGTATCATTACTCCAAAGGTCACCGCCGTTTACGAGTTGCATGAACGCCTCAGGAGAGATCTTGAGTCCATTGAAGATGACGAACAGAGTAGCAGCCCTTCGACGTCGAAAACTGATGAAGACATCGATTAAGTGAAATTGAAGTTGATGAATAATCGTAAATTAAATATCAGAGAGCTCGTCGAAGACATGATCTTCTGCTAATGGATCTTCTAAAGAGATTGCAGTTAATGATCTGGACTTTGGAGAAACAGTATCCCAAGGGATATGAATATCATGCAAAAGAGATACCCCGTTATTATCTCCAAAAACATGATTTCCAAGGATGAATACGACCCAACAGTCATCAATTGCTTCAGTACTGGATACGGGAGGTGGGTTTTTGAGTACGAATGGGGAGCTCCGAATGAACAAAGACCAAAATAAAATCATATCGTTTTCAGGTAAATAAGAAGGCGGTGCTAACGATTTTTACACATTTTAACGGTATTGTACACCACGGATTTTGCCAGTAAGTCAGAGACATTTACGTGAAGCAATTCGCAAAAAGAAAAAGGATTTGTAGATTTTGCACCACGATAACCCTCCTTCGCACAGTGTCATCATTATGCGTGAATTTTTAACGAAGAATGAAACGAATACCGTCCAACAGTCAACAGTTTCATCTGGTATGGCTTCTTACGTTTCTTTCTGTTCGATGGCATCATAAAAAAACTACGGCGTACCAATTCGGCGTTTTAACAGCCCAAAGGATGTAATGGATTAGAAGATGACTCTGATGGCTATACCGAAAATAAAGTTCCAGAAATGTTTCAAGAGCTGGATGAAATGCTAGCCCATCCGTCTGCTGCACAAGGACCGATTTGTTTTCTTTGACTCTTTTACTTCAATCACTTTTGCTTAGTAATTAGAGTCGCCGAAAGCATGGATGATCTTCGGGGCAAATACTTAAGGCAGGCATTGAATGAGCTGCTTGATTTTTTACCTAAATAATAGTATCGTATTTTCTCTCAAGCAAACAGGAGAGTGGAAAAGTCGAAGATTGTAGCTGCCATATTCTGGCATAGAATACACATCCGAGATTAGGAAGGCGAGACAAGACTCATGAGGAAGATTTTGTGAAAGCGTGGAAGGCTAGCAATTAGGTTCAGATGCATTCTCTCGAGAAACTGAACGCCCATGGGGTACCTGATGGACGAATCGGCCCTCCTAGGCCCGATGACACACTTCTTCAACTGCAAAAATCTTGCCGTTGTGTTCTCTTCAGTTATATATGTAGATAGGACTACATACCCATACCTTAGAGGGCTGTGGGAGTTACTTTCATATTCAAGGCAGGTAAAACTCACATATGGTATATCCCCTAATGATTTCAGTCTCTCATCGTTCTTGCTGAAGATCTTTGAAAGCTGATTGATCTGTACCTAAGGGACGAAATTCCTCGAGGGCATTAGCAAAATATGGGGCCTCTCCCCTAGAGTTACATTCTGGCTATATAACCCGTTTAGAAAACCAATTTTGTTGTATGGAGTTTTCGTCTGGTGGAACTCGTTGGAGAGGACAACTTCTGTTAAGCAGGTGAAGATAGTAAAAAGCTGTGCCCTCATTGGAATCAGTGGGCTGATTTGGACAACTGCTACTCAGACGCCTAACGCAATACTATACCCGTCGCAGGTAAAACTGCCGCTGCACGTGCTGCAATCAGTTTGAGGCGTTCGGCTCGACTTTGAGTTCATCCTCTTGCTTACTGATCAATGCACATCCTCTCTGGGTCCGAGTGGTACTTTTTCATTGAAGGCAGGGTATGTCAAACATGTTTACGGACGGCTCGAAGTCGGGCGGAAGGATTGGTGGTTTTCCAAGCGGAGGTAACCAAAATCAAAGAAGTAGGTAAATATGACAGTCAAGCGAGACCTCCATCCCTGGGCTCGTTGTTTGTGCGCTCAAAATACGTCAGGAAATACTTCGACACTAGGGTCTTTGGGTTCCTGGTCTCAGTGACCTAGAGGGAAACAGCTGAGTGGATGAACTAGCTGAACAAGGGATTCTCGACATGGTTTCGTGCAAGATGAGAGAAATTCGGGCCCCTTTGGAAAGATGTGGGCTGTTCCTGGAAAGATGGGCTTCACGTTAAATCAGCTAGCGTGCAAATGTTCAAGGTATCGAGATCTTCTTGGCCGCAAACTGGTTGGAGGAGGCGCTGAAGAGAACATCTAAAGTTAAAGAAGCCGCAGCTATCGGATTTTGTGAGTATCCTTACCAGGGCTTGTGTGTTAGCTACTAGTGTGGTGAGACCTGGTTTGTTTTGTGTTTTTTTGTTTTTTTTTGTCGGGGCAGACTAGCAAGTACAGCTCGGGTTCCCCCACCAAAGTGAGACTTGGTATTGTTTCAAGTATTTTTTGCAACAGCTGTCTGAAGGGTGAGGGTGAGCACCTTCTCTTCAGCTTTCTTCGTCTCACCGGACTAAGATTGAGACATCTTGGCTCTCAGTTTTTTGCCACACTTGCGGGGGTGGTGGGTTTAGATGTCACACATTCCTGGTGAATTTCATTAGGGGCTGCAAGCGGTTAACGCAAATTTGATTAGCCATCGTATGGTCGTAATCATCATCTAATCCGAAGCCCCTTTCCTTTCCGTTCTCCCTGTTCTGGTGTTTTCCCCTTTATTTTTCTCTGTTTGTTATCGCAAAGGATGAATTTGATTTTTTGTCCAAGTGGGCTCTCGAAGATGACTTAACTTGTGAGGTACTATATTGAAAAATAAAAGAAAGGGTGATGATAAAGGGTGATCAGATTGGAGGTACTTTTTCCAATAGGGGTTCTTCGACAGGTAACGTATGACTGCAGTCAAAATAAATACACAATTTTGTTCAGTATTCAATGCCATTTCATCATGGAAAGACTTACGGTTAAAAAAGGTTTACAAATCGTTACATTTTACCGCGAAAATCGACGTTCTGCGAAAAGTGTTTTTCAATCGCGCTCAGGCCAACTGAGGCCCATTTTTGGCTTAATGGTTACGTTAGTAAGCAAAATTGCCAAATTAGGGCTGAAGAGCAACCCGAAGCCATTCAAGAACAGCCAGCACATCCATTGAAAATAACCATTTGGTGCTGTTTACGGGCTGCAAGAATCATCAGCTCATATTTCTTCGAAGACGAGGCTGGCGCCAATGTAACAGTGAATGGCGAACGCCATCGCGCCATGATAAACGACTTTTTGATGCTGAATGATGGACGAATTGAAGTCAGTGATCTCCACAGTAACGATGTCAATCCGTTGTCCCAATAAGACGGCGCTACGGGCTGTATGGCCGTGAAACAATGGATTTACTGCGTCGTCGTTTTGGTGAGCAATTTATCGCTCGTCTCGAACCGTAGATTGGCCACCAAGATCGTGTGATTTCACACTTTTGGACTTTTATATGTGGTGAAAGTAAAGTCAAAATGCTTTGTGGCTAGACCAGCTTTCACTATTGTATTAGAAACCCGTCTTACTAAAGTTATTCACGAGTTACCGACCGAAATCCTCCATCGAGTCATTCAAAACTGATGTTTACGGAGTGCCAAATTACGGCGCATTTACAGCCTACATTTGAAAGAGATTACCTTTAAAAAGTAAATGTCATGAGTCACAAAAATAGTGAAGATTTCCCAATTAATTTGAATTTTCGTCGTTTTATTTCAATTTAAAATCCGATACCTTTAAATTGATCACCCTTTACATACATATATTCATCAGATGTACATACATTGGTCAATAATTGCGGCTAGTGCTTGGTTTTTGTTGCACTTTATGTGGCATGTAAGCGGAAATTCCTTCGTGATTGTTAATTTGCATGCACAATTATTAAATTTAAGTAAAATTCTCATATTTTTTCATTATTTCTCTTCCGAGGCTGCCAGTTTCGCATAATCGACTCAGCTAAAGCGCGTGAAAATATGTAGAGTTATTTTTTGCATGCCCACCAATTCCTGTATGAATTAAAATGGGCATAACTGGGTATGTAGGTGCTACTGCATATGTGTGTGTGTGTGTGTAAGTATGTATGCGTGCGGATTATAATTTGTGCTTTATGCATTTCCAAAACGGATTTGCATATTATTTGTTATTTCACTTTAGTGCACGTTTTACTATTTGTGTTTGTCTACTTTTAATTTTAAATATTAAATTCAATATATTCTGCATTTCGTTGGTCATGTGTTTGTTTTTGTTTTTGCTTTTGTTTTTGTGCACGCACAACTGTTACACTTAATGCGTTGTGAATATGGATTGCATAAAAATTGAATTGTAAATTAGTAACCGCACACTCATAAATACATCAGAGCACACATATAGGCAAACAAATGCGAGCATGTGTGTGTGCGTAAAATAAATAAACCAGATTGATATCAATTTCGTAATTTGTTGGATTTTTTCTGGGGCTTATTGCATATTTATAGGCGATTAAAATGAAATCTTTGATAGCTCTGATAAAATTGTTGAGATAAAATATAATTTACCGTTACCACTTAAAGTTTTGTTGTTTGGCACAAAGGCAGGAAGTGTAAGATAGTAATAAAAGTGCTGATTAGCGCTCAATTTATTGGAAAGTCTAAAGTTTGTTTTGTACTAAATTACCGGTTGTAGGTGGGATAGGCTCGCATGTAATAATGCTACTATTTGATTTGCTTAACACATGGGCTGAAAAGTCCCAGGCATAACACGTAGATGGACTAGTCTTATTGCTCACACCTAGTTTTCAGTTAGTACTAACCTTAAAAAGGCAGCTGTTAAAATTGCATGATTTTCTATTCATTAGTTCTGGAGTTTTTGTGCTAAGAGTGGAGCTACTTTTGTTATTTTCAAAACAATGGATCAAACAGAATTTCATGTTTTAGTTTTGAATTGTTTCTTGTTGGGCAAAAATACTGTTCAAGCGAAGCCATGGCTTTGAAAGTGTTGGTTTGTTGACTTCTGAAGGTTCTCTGACTTCAAAGGTTGTCGCGTGGTCGTAGAGCCACCCATGATGCACAACGCAGTGAACATCCAAATAAGGCGGTAACACCAGCAAACATCAAAGAAATCCACAAAATCGTTTTGAACGATCGAAAAGTGAAGTCGTGTGAGTTAGCTGTCATCGTAAAGATATCAAAAGAACGCGTTGGGTTTATATTTCATGAGCGTTTGACTGAGAGAAAGCTTTGATAAAAGTGTGTGCCGCGTTTGCTACCTGTTGACCAAAAACAAGAACGTATTGATGAATCTGGACTATGGCAAAACTACATGAATTGAATTTCGAATTGCCTCACATTCACCGTATTCACCAAATTTGGCTCCCAGCGACTACTCTCTGGGGGTTTGAGACAGGGTGACTAGTGGTGTGACTTCTTTAACCTGGTGTTGGAAAAGATCGAGCCACAGAGCTTAATCGCTCAGACAGTTGTGTTGACAGTTATGATTTCGAGGTTGTAGGTAAGTACGTAGGTGAAATGGTTGAAGTGCCGGCCTGGCACGCCTCAAGTAGCACTAAGGCGCCGATTTAATACCATTATAAGACCTCCAATAGGCAGATATCTACAGACAACCAGAGCTTATGATATAATGGAGGAGATTGATTGGATTTAGGTTGACGCACTGCTCCAGGCTGTCGAAGATAGGAGGGCCCAGTAACCTTAATCGTCTAGATGTCAAACTCGAACATTTACAGAGAAAATGCTCAACGGTCTTCTTCTCTAAAAAGTTCACACAGCTTCTGCAATGGGGGTTAAATGGTAACCCTAACTTTTCCGCGTGTGTGCCGATCGTCTAGTGACCGAGCTTGGAAATTTAATGGCGAGGAGTCCGAAAAACTTTCTAAGTTCTTCGTATATTGCACTGGGACCAAAGGGTTTTCGAAATAGCGGTTTTTCTCCGTTTTCCTGAGAAATAATTTGTGCAGTTCCCCTTTAACAACTGTCAGGGGGATGCCAATGACGGGGTAGGAGGTCTCTGAGGCCAATTCAGTCCCCTTCCTGGCAAGCTCATCAACAATTTCATATTCCTATGTCCTGGAACTAGAAAAATGTTATCTGCACACCCAAGATATTTGATCTCCTCCTTACAGGATTTTACTAATTTCGTTCTGCACCATGGCGTCGTCAGAGTCTTGATCGCGGCTTAACTATCGGAGAAAATGTTAATAACTTCCGTGTTCTCTAAGCATTTTGTATGCCTGCAGGATCGCAAAGACTTCTACTTGAAAAAAACTAGCAGTATTCGACAGTTCAACGAAGATAGATGAATTTGCTCATGTAGAGAAAACCCCTCTTCCGATTACCGACTCCATATTGGAACCGTCGGTGATGGTTGTAAAGGACTTCGTTTATTTAGGAACCAGTATAAACACTATTAACAATGCCAGCCTTGAAATCTAACGAAGCATCTCTCTTGCCGACAAGAGTTACTTTGGAACTTTGCACTAAATAGGCAATTGATTAGTAGAATCCGCTCTGAACGAACAAAACTGACACTCTGCAAGCTTCCCATCATACCCGTTCTATCGTATAACGCAGAAGCTTGGACGATGACAACATCCGATGAGGCGTCCCTTGGGGTGTTTAAGAGAAAGATTCTGCGTAAGATTTTTGGACGTTTGCACGTTGGCAACGGTGAACATCGCAGGCGATGAAACGTAAGCTGTTTGAGCTTTACGACGACATTGACAAGTGCATCGAATAAAGATCCATCAGCTTACTTAGCTGGGTCACGTCTTTCGAATAGATACAAACGCTCCGGTTCTGATGCGGTACCAGCTGCTGGTAGCAGAGTAAGAGGAATGCCTTCACTGCGTTGGAAATATCAGGTGGAGAAGGACTTGGCTTCGCTTGGTGTGTTCAACTGGCGTCGGTTAGCACGAGAAAGAAACGACTTTTTACGCTTTGTTAAACTCGGAAAAATCGCTTAAGCGGTTATCGCGCCAATCGAGAAGAAGAAGAAGACTACTGACTGTTTACAGACCTAAAAAAAAATGTCCGCCGTGGAGAAATTTCATTCGAATGAAGAGGAAATCCCGAAACCGAGGCTTATTTTGCAGCAAAAGTGGTATTGAAATGTTAGAATGGAGCGGATATGATTGGGTTGTGCTTGATAAGCATAGGCCAAGGACTTTTCAGCCCATGTGTTATGTGTATAATAATATAAAATAGCCACTTTTGCAATTACCTTCCGTGACGCCTTCCTACATTTTTCGTTATATGTACCTTCGACATTTACAGTCGGCTCTTAAAGTATGATGTATCGATGTTCTTGTCTCAAGCAGGTAATTTATTTATATAATTTTCTCGACTTGCGGCGAGGAGGCGCTACATGCAGCGCGGTGAGATTCGGAGACATAGGAGGCAGGACAACAAAATCTTACGGTCATAGCAAGATTCTCCTACAGGGATCCGCACTCATAAACAAATAAGACTTTACAATACCCGACTTTAACTTCAAGAAAGATTTGAAGGTACGTTTTCCACCAAGAGCCGAATGGAGGAAAAGGGTAGGTGATTGGTAGATTCGGCATGAAAATCTACACTGATGGTACTAAGATGGACTGCGTTGTGGGAGCCACTATTCGGCGCTCCTCAGATTAGCTAAATAAATTGGACTTCTTGATTATGCCAGCGTGTTCCAGGTAGAATTAATTATTAGCAATCAGGGAAGCTTGCAAATCACGGAAAAACTGCAAAGAAATTGGTGCAAGACTAGCCACTTTTTGAGACAGTCAAGCAGCGATCAAGGCTTAAGATTTCAATTCCATTTCAATTCCATTTCATCCAAACTAATTTCACAATGTGGAGAAGAACTGGAACTGCTTGCTCATTGGCTTCAAATTACCCTGATATGGGTTTCCGGTCATAGGAATATAGAGGGTAATGAGATAACAGATGAACTAGCAGGAAAAGGTTCGGCAGTGATATACAGAGGCGGCAGTTGTTACCCCATTCAACACAATAAACACATACATTGCTTCACACACCTTATCAGAAAGAAGGTGGAAGTAATTAACTACATGCGCCGCAGCAAGAAAAACTTGGCCGTTGTACAAAATCCAGAGGAGGAACTATCTGTTAGGATGCTCTCGCCCAAGCATCTCAATTATCACTGCAACCCTTACATGTCATTGGAAGGTAGGTGACCAAGCAGCCACACTTAACTTTCCTTTCAATTCCATCAACTGAAGCTGCTATGCAGAGGGGTGAGAAAAGTCTTTTTTACAACTTACGCGAATGCCAATTTCTAACTAGGACAAGAATTCACTCTTTCGGCGAGCCTTTCTTACAGGAAGTTAATGAAATCTCAGACATGGAGATACTGGGATCTTACGATTGATTAAAAAATACAATAAATAAAAACAAAAGACATCGCACAAGAACAATGGAACAAGAACGGCGCTAATTAGGAGTATTTCAACCGAAATTTTAAACCACTTCAACAATAACAACAACAGCGATGTGGAGTCAGTCACCCAACTTATCAAATGGAAAACGAAAATAAGGGACAGAATAGTCCTTCTAATATCTAAGGAGCCACCACCAGCTTTTATAGGATGGAATTGGATTAGTGAAATTCAAAGAGCGCAAAGCGTAACGCACAGCTTTCTTCCTACTTAAGTAATATGAATAAATAAAACAAGTATATATCTGACCTCTAACTACGCATATTTTTATACTGAATATATATAGTTCTCCGATTCGTAGCCCCGATTTGGAACCTAATGATTTCTGTTTGTTCTATGTGAGCAAGGTTCAAAGAAGAACTTTTTATGCATATCTGGTACTTTACGGACTAACCCAAACAAAGCGCTGAAAGTGCTACTCAATCTGCCAGCACTAAATCTTGTATGGAAAGACGCCCCTATTTTACATACTCATACAAACAAGAAATAGAGACTTTGACAGACTCTTTAAGATGAGCATACCGTCAAGAGGCGATTGGCTGACACCAAAGCCATTGACAATGGGAATTAAATTTGTATAGAGATTCGTAAGCTATGCTCAAGTCCTCTGTGAGCTCTCCGACGATTATTATTATATTACATTAGTGATTGATTTGCAATTATTGATCAACATTTATTTCACTTTATTGAAGTTTTCGTCAGTTTTCGATGTCGACGACCTGCCACTATGTAGACGATAAGGTTGGCTATGGATGTTTTCTAAGTAATTATGACTTGAACTATCCGCTCGACTACCAGACTACTAAAGCGTTCACCAGGCAGAAGTTCTAGCTATAAAAGCATTGGCTGCGTATCAAAATACGCATGCCTTAATAAAAGCTATCATAAATATCTTCTCGGATTGCCAATGGCCATTTAATCAATGGACGCTGTTATACTAAGATCAAAGGTTCCTCAAGAACGCCTGGCAACTCCAAGTGATATTATACAACGTGTTTAAGGTCAGCGTTGTTTGGGTTCCGCGGTACAAGGAAATTGTAAAGCGGATGAACTATCCAGTAAAGGTACTATTCTTCAACTGCTGATTGATGGATGTACCAGTATTGGCCTATGGCTACGAGCAAACTATAGGGTGGGCCATGTAAAATTTGCTTTTTGAATCGGCTATAAAAAAACTAGTCAATATTTTTTCTAACTTTTTTTTTTACTTCGAAGATTGAACATTGTCATTTATGAATGAAAAATAATATCGTTCAAATAACTGCCACGACTGGCTTTAGAGTAGGCCATTCGATCAACCCAATTTTTAACCACATTTTCGATCGTTTGGGCTCCAATTTCATGAATGGCAACTTCGATTTCGTGTTTTAAAGCATCAATCGTCCTGGATGGTTCGCATAGCATTTGTCCCTAACGGCTCCCCACAAAAAATAGTCCAACTCCGAGGCGGCGTTGTGGATGCATTTGCTTCTCTACAGTAACGTGTGGATTTTCTGAGCCCCAAATCCAACAATTTTGCTTTTTGACGTAGCCACCGATGTGAAAATCAGAAGAAGAGAAGAAGACTCACCACTTTGGAAATAGGTTTTCAATATTTCCCAATTTTGTTCAAGCGTATAGCGTCCCATTTGGTAAATGTCAAACCTTTAAGTAAATTATGAACACATTTGACATGTCATTTGTGTTACCATTCTCAAAAAAATAGGTGGTTCGAAAAGCAAACGCTATATGGCCCACCCTGTAATAATCAGAAACAATATTATCAAAGAGGCCAAAAGGTCATGGCGAGACAGCTAACAGCTAGGCTACTGTGGCCGTAAATAAATAAGAAAGGAAAAGGAAAGGAAAATAATAAGAAAGGAACTGCTTAGGCTTTCAAGAGAGGATATCTCGAAGAATGGGGCTTGTATAACCGGTTATTGGATATTTGGCAGGCATTCCTTAAGGCTAGGAGTTTACTGCCATTAATATTGCAGAAGTTGTAGGGATGAGGAAGAAACAGTTGAGCACTTCCTTTGCAGTTGCCTAGGCAGAGCAGGTTTTCTAGGTGTATCTATGCAATTCTCTTCAGAAACTGTCCGGCATGGAGTTTGGGGCAATCCTGTGCATCATAAGAGCCAAAAAATGGTTTCATAAATATGAATAAATGAGGTTCCCGTGGTATCACAAAGGGATTGCACGGTCTAAGTGAGTTGGTCGTATAGATCGACTACCATCATAATCGAACCGAATTTTTATTTCCTCTGGAGGGCTATGTGCTGTTAAATTGCATGCCCACGGCGATAACTAGAAAAAACGTGAGCACTGGCAGGTCAAAAAGGTCAGCAATACAGACAAGTTTGCAAGTATATCTTTGTGGAATTGTGGTCGTGCCGGATATACGCCTGAAATCATATTTGAGCAATAGGTTAGGTTCGGTTAGGTTTGGCAGCCACATCGCACATAGAGGCAGCGATGCTACTTAGACCACGAAATGGGTTTGTTGTGACCCGCAGAAGCTGGGCTTCATTTTCCTTTCCTACCTAAAGTGTATAGATTATCTAAATTCCTTACGAAGTATACAGGATTTTAGCCGGGCACTTACAAAAAAGGTGTTGAATTCTTTCCAACTCTTTCTCATAATCTCCTTGCATGATTTCCTATGAGACAATGCCCTGTGAGGGCCCCTACTAAAGCTCTAATTTGAAGCCTACTCAATTGAGTTGGAATTTTATGAGTTTTCTGCGGTATCCGATGAGCCTAACATCAAATTTAACTACAACTCATGCTACTTCTCAATTTTTAATGAAATTTTATTAAGTATTGACTGAGATAATGCCTTCCACGATAATGATGTTACCTCTTGTTTTCATTTTTTTAAGACTAAGGTTTCTGAGCTGTGTTTGAAGCACATTCCTATTTATCATAAGAAAGTATATAAGACACCTTGGCATACCAAACGGCTTAGGCATCTAAAGAATTTAAAAAACAAATTTTCTAAACTGTATAAAAGATCTGGAGACCCAATGCACTTCTCAAAATTTCAATGCCACTTAAAAGAGTTTAACTGTTTAAACAAGTTTTTATATAGATATTACATCTTGAATTTCGAAAACAATATTATTTCAGATTCGAAGGCCTTTTGGCAATTCATCAAATCAAAAAAGTCTTGCTCAATGGTGCCAAACAATGTTTTTTATAATGGTAAATATGCAATTTCTGCCATAGAATCTGCCAATTTATTTTCTGACTTTTCTTGCTCTATTTTTGAACCCGACTTAGACTCCGATTCTAGTTTGCCCTCTAATAGTTTTTCACCTCTCAATTTTGGGACTTTGTGCCTATCTGTTACTGATGTCGTGAAGGGTATTATGAAGCTCAAGTCTACAACGAAAACTGACTCGGATGGCCTTTCGGGCATTTTGCTGAAGAACTGCTTGTGTCTCGCTGAGCCTCTTACAATTATATTTAATAAATCCTTGTCCTCCGGTATCTTTGTTGACGACTGGAAATTTACTTCCGTTATGCCTATATTTAAGAGTGGAAATAAAAACGATGTTGGCAATTACAGACCGGTTTCGAAGCTTTCGTCTGTCTCAAAACTTTTTGAGATAACAGTGAATGATAAGTTATATATTGCTGTCAAAGGCCTAATATCTACCAACCAGCAAACCAGCATAGTTTCGTTGCAAGTCGCTCCACTGTCACTAATTTGTCTATTTTCAATGATTACTGCATTTCAGCCTTCCAGAACAGATTTTAAGTTGATACAATTTATACAGACTTCTCTAAAGCGTTTGACAAAGTATCGCACCGAATACTCTTGTCGAAGCTTGCATCATTGGGTATACACTCCACGTTTTTGTCGTGGATCAAATCATATTTGTCCAACAGGCACTGCGTTGTATCCGTTGATAATACGACATCCCGTGCATTTATTGCGTCCTCTGGTGTCCCACAGGGAAGTATTCTAGGACCCCTTCTCTTTATACTCTTTATTAACGATATTGGTTCTTGCTTTTCTTTTGCTGAACACTTGTTGTATGCTGATGATCTTAAAATATTTGCGGTGATTAACAGTGTTAGGGACTCTGAAAAGTTGCAAACCGACTTGTACAATGTCCGGAACTGGTGCTATTTAAACCGTTTGTCACTAAATATTAGCAAATGCCTTCACGTAAAATATGCTAAATCAAACAATACCTTGCATACTTCGTATAGTATTGCTGGCTTCCCTTTGCAATGCCTTGAGGAAATTAAAGACTTAGGCGTTATTTTCGACTCAAGGCTGAATTTCACCAGCCATGTTAACCACGTCATAAGACGATCACATGCGATGCTAGCATTCGTACGCCGAAATTGTTCTGCATTTACTAACCCACACACTCTCAAAACATTGTATTGTGCTTTTGTTAGATCAAGATTAGAGTATGCCGCTGTTATTTGGAGACCGTACCAAATAGGTCTGTCTAATCGGATTGAGAGAGTTCAGAAAGTCTTTCTTCGTTTTGCGCTCCGATCTTTAAACTTTTCTGAAAATGTACTATCGTACCACTCTCGATGTTTATTAATTGACTTAAAACAACTTGATAGCAGACGATCTATTCTATCGTATCATTTCTGGATCTCTTGATTGTCCTTCCATTTTAAGTAAAATTCAATTTAATATACCCAATATGAGGCTCCGACAGTACGAAACCTTTAAAATTGGCTTCTCGAGAACCAACTATGGGGTGAATGCTTCGATTCCTAGGGCATGTGCAGATTTAAATATGTTTTTCAATTCTTCTGGTGCTGATTTTACATGGCCGTATGGCATCTTAGGGAGGATGGTTCCATGTGTAGAAGTCCACGCAAGTGGGGAAAGTTACTGATCGCCATTCACTTGGGAATGGCCAGGACGATTCTTCTGCATATGGTGCAAGCAGCTCACAACGGCCGGGATTAGCCCACGTATCCTCTGGGTAGCTTCCGAACACCCGTTCGGGAGTGAGCTAAAGTGAGAAGGCGAAACATTCCAGGATAGCTGGTTGTGCGTTGGGTTTGGGACCCGCCACTTAAAAATCCCCCCCAATGAAAACTTTAAAAAAGCCTCGGATGAGACCTCCCTATACTGATGACGACCCCTGCAAACGAACTAAGGACTATGATTTGAGGGCATGCACCTGGAATGTCCGGTCCCTTAATGGGGAAGGTGCCTCTGCCCGGCTGGTTGATGTCCTCGTGAGATTAAAGGCTGACATCACTGCCATCCAAGAGATGCGATGGACGGGGCAAGGAAAGAAAACCATAGGACCTTGCGACGTCTACTACAGCTGCCATGTAAAGGAGCGCAAATTCGGTGTCGGATTTGTTGTGGGAGAGAGACTTCGCCGCCAAGTACTGTCGTTCACTCCGGTGGACGAGCGTCTCGCAACAATCCGCATCAAAGCACGTTTTTTTAACATATCGCTAATTTGCGCCCACGCCCCGACGGAAGAGAAGGACGATGCGACCAAAGATTCTTTCTATGAGCGCCTGGAACGTTCCTATGAGCGCTGCCCCCGCCACGACATAAAAATCGTGCTTGGCGACTTCAACGCCAGGGTGGGCAAGGAGGGAATTTTTGGTCCCACAGTCGGAAAATTCAGCCTGCACAACGAAACATCCGGTAACGGACAGAGGCTGATCGACTTCGCCGGGGCCCGAAACATGGTAGTCTGCAGCACCAGATTCCAGCATAAGAAGATTCACCAAGCCACCTGGCTGTCTCCTGATCGAAAAACACGAAACCAGATCGATCATGTTGTGATAGATGGAAGACACGCTTCTAGTGTATTAGATGTACGTACGATCCGAGGACCCAACGTTGACTCGGATCACTACCTTGTTGCAGCCAAACTGCGCACACGCCTCTGTGCAGCAAAAAACGTGCATCTACCTACGCAAAGAATATTCGACATCGAAAAGCTGCAATCACAACAGACAGCCAGAAGATTCGCCACTCGACTCTCACTCCTGCTCTCGGAGAGCACTGCCCAACAAACCGGCATCCACGAACAATGGAGCAACATTTCTCGTTCTCTACGTACCGCCGCCGAAGAAGAAATCGGATTCCGGCGAGCCCGAAAAAACAATTGGTACGACGAGGAATGTCATGCTGCCGCAGAAAGAAAAGATGCCGCCTATACAGCCACGCTGCGATCGGGCGCAACGCGAGCCATGTGGGATCGCTACAGAGAGCTGAAAAAGGAAGAGAGACGTATTATCCGAAAGAAGAAACGAGAGGCCGAAATACGTGAGTGCGAAGAGCTTGAGATGCTGGCCAACAGGAACAACGCCCGAAAATTTTACCAGAAAGTTCGGCGGCTTACAGAAGGTTTTAAGACCGGGGCGTTTTCCTGTAAGAACAAAGACGGCGATCTGGTGACTGACGTACAGAGCAATCTTAAATTATGGAGGGAACACTTCTCGAACCTGTTAAACAGTGACAGCTGCGCATGTCATAGAGAATGTGAAGATCCCGATACCCCAATCGATGACGACGGAATTGTAGTTCCGTTACCCGACCATGACGAGGTGAGAATAGCAATAGCACGGCTAAAGAACAACAAAGCCGCGGGCGCCGACGGACTGCCGGCTGAGCTATTCAAACATGGCGGCGAGGAGCTGGTAAGGTGCATGCATCAGCTTCTATGCAAAATATGGTCGGATGAAAGCATGCCTGCCGATTGGAATTTAAGTGTGCTCTGCCCAATCCATAAGAAGGGAGATCCTGCAATTTGTGCCAATTACCGCGGGATAAGTCTTCTAAATATCGCCTATAAGGTTCTAGCGAGCGTATTGTGTGAAAGGCTGAAGCCCACCGTCAACCAACTGATTGGACCTTATCAGTGTGGCTTCAGACCTGGAAAGTCTACCATCGACCAAATATTCTCAATACGCCAAATCTTGGAAAAGACCCATGAAAGGAGAATCGACACACACCACCTTTTCGTCGATTTCAAAGCTGCATTCGACAGTACGGAAAGGAGTTACCTGTATGCCGCGATGTCTGAATTTGGTATCCCCGCAAAACTAATACGGCTATGTAAGATGACGTTGCTCAACGCCAGTAGCGCCGTCAGAATTGGGAAGGACCTCTCCGAGCCGTTTGATACCAAACGAGGTTTCAGACAGGGTGACTCGCTGTCGTGTGACTTCTTTAACCTGATGTTGGAGAGCATCGTACGAGCCGCAGAACTTAATCGCTCAGGCACAATTTTTTATAAGAGCGTACAATTGTTGGCGTATGCCGATGATATTGACATCATCGGCCTTAACAACCGCGCTGTTAGTTCTGCCTTCTCCAAACTGGATAAAGAGGCAAAGCGAATGGGTTTGGTGGTGAACGAGAACAAAACGAAGTACCTCCTGTCTTCAAACAAACAGTCGGCGCACTCGCGTATCGGCACCCACGTCACTGTAGACAGTTATAATTTCGAGGTTGTAAAAGACTTCGTCTATTTAGGAACCAGCATTAACACCGATAACAATGTCAGCCTTGAAATCCAACGTAGAATCTCTCTTGCCAACAAGTGCTACTTTGGACTAAGTAGGCAACTGAGTAGTAAAGTCCTCTCTCGACGAACAAAACTAACACTCTACAAGACTCTCATCATGCCCGTCCTAACGTATGGCGCAGAAGCTTGGACGATGACAACATCCGATGAAGCGACGCTTGGAGTGTTCGAGAGAAAGATTCTGCGTAAGATTTTTGGACCTTTGCACGTTGGCAACGGCGAATATCGCAGACGATGGAACGATGAGCTGTATGAGCTTTACGACGACATAGACATAGCGCAGCGAATAAAGATCCAGCGGCTACGTTGGCTGGGTCATGTCGTCCGAATGGATACAAACGCTCCGGCTTTGAAAGTATTCGATGCGGTACCAGCTGGTGGTAGCAGAGGAAGAGGGCGGCCCCCACTGCGTTGGAAAGATCAGGTGGAGAAGGACTTGGCTTCACTTGGTGTGTCCAACTGGCGCCGGTTAGCACGAGAAAGAAACGACTGGCGCGCTTTGTTAAACTCGGCCAAAATCGCGTAAGCGGTTATAGCGCCAATTAAGAAGAAGAAGAAGTATGGCATCTTAGTCAATCATCTTAAATCGTTTTTTTCTTAGTAACTACTAAACTATTGTACATTAGCTTAATATAGTCTGTAAGAATTTATCCATTCAAAGACAATAAATAAAAATAAATAAAAAAAATAAATAAATTTTATAATATTCTTGGATAGACATAGATTTAGTCATGGCCATGTTTGCCTCTCAATTTCACAGGTATTGCCACTAATCCATCTTTGATTTACAAAACTGATTAGTGCGTCCTTCAAAAGAAGCTTACAAGTTGCGATTCGAGCAATAATACCATTAAATTATTATGTCACTTAAAGCTAATTTCGTGGATATTAGAAGCATACTTTTCTTTTTGTTTGCATTTAAGCTTCTCAGCATCCTACAAAATCACACGTCATAACTCATTAGATTTTAATACCCTTTGGTGCTGGTACTGAAGCTTACTTACAAGTGCTATTGCAAAAGCTTAACCGGAAGTTGCAGTGTCGCATTCTTCAGGAAACGTTAATTAAAATATGTCTCACTTGTAACACAAAGAAAAAATCGGCCTAGAAAATGAAAGTTTTCGCTGTAAGCAGTTTGCCTTTTTCCTATATTTGCATATTTTAAACTGCTGCCCCTCATCAGATAAATTTGCATTAAAGTAAAAGTAAGTAGTTGCCTCTGCTGAATTATCAGGGTAAGCCACAACACAGCAGCTTTTTCACACAAACAGTTACCTGGGGTGCAATGCCCATAGACTGTTTACGTAAGTAAACCACAAAATGTGCAAATATTCCAAAGTAAAATTTGTCCACCTGCCTGATTTTTCTGCCACGAATATAAACAGGCGCCTATGCACAGCTTGTGCGAGTATATTTAAGTTTGAAGTTAGGCTAGAGACAAAACAAACTTGCCAAGATAGGCTTGCGAAACCTCCTTTATGGGGGCTCATATAAACATACGAGTACTTTGGTCAATTGTAACAAATTTCAGTGAATTTAATTTAATCACCGACTATCTGGTGGTGGAGGGCCAACAGAGTAGAAAATACGCAAACTAAATACGAGCACAACATAAGCGTGTATGTAGTTTATGGCTGGCGACATGTGCCACATGGCAAGTGTGATGAAATAGTACTCTCCTACTGGCAGCTTGTGACAAGTTTTGCATGCCATCCAGCTATGCCAGAGCCAGTCACGGCTCACTGCGGCATATTTGTTTTTTATTAACTTCTTATACACTTCAATAAAGCATGCGACGATGGCTATAAATGCATATGCCTGTATGTGTGTGTTTGTGTGTGTTCAGCACATATATACCTAAGTTGACCACAATGGTTTTGTTAAGCTGTCGCTTGCGGGTGGCCAGCAGAAGGAGTAGTCGTAGTCGTAGTCAGTCATTTGTTGAAAACATAAGAGCATGAACAAATAGAAATGTGACGAAGGCAAATAAAAGTTTGTTTTTAGGTGTCGCTTGTGGATTGCTCGCATTGTTTTTGTTTTTCTCGTTTCCCGTTTCTCGTTTTTTGGTCGTTTTGTTTTACTTTTGCACTTCAGCTGCTACTCTGCTCCTGTTGTGCTTTAGTCATAGCCTCGCTTGCATGCTTAAGTAGTGGCCTGTGGCTGCCTCTCTAACATATGTAAGTACCTATTGCACATCACACACAAACACACACACACACAAACGTGCGAGTGCATGTGAGCGTGTCTGTGCTCATGTAGCCAATGAAAAAGTGCACACAGCAGCTTAGGTGAAGCTGGTTTATTTGCTGTTGTATGCAAAGTGTGAATTATTTTATTTGATTATGATTATGCGATTATGTTTGATTAGTGTGATGAAGTTGGTTAGTTGTAATTAAAACTGAAAAACAAATGGAATTCATTGCCGCAACGGAGTGTTGCACACAAATTGTGCAACTAAAGCCATACACATCTACACATATATACATACACATGTCAGTGAATTACTTAACTACTCGTCTATGAATGTATTAGTGAAAATATCCTCGCCTCTTAGCAAAGCGGGTTTTGGTAAGTGCGCTCGAATTTAGGAAACGTATAGCCATTATTTCGGCCAAGCTGGAGCTGTCGAATTTAGTGGAAATACCTGCTTAGTGTAGGTATAAAATCCTATATTTTTCATGTGAAAATTAAGTTTACAGTGTCCTGTTAGTAGTTGAAAGTAAAGTTTTTTGTCGTTTCCGCTTAGGTTAAGGATTGCATCTGCCTTTATCCGTTGTGGATCTAAGAGTCTTTTCGATTGCCGCATACCCGATTGGGCTCTCCAGTAGTCGATTAGGCCTCGGTGTTCCTGCTCACGCAGAAAGGCACTTTTGAAGTTGTTATTTACCCCGCAGAAAGGTTCAGGACCTATGGATGGTGTTTTTGCCCCTTTTTTGCTAAAGTGTCCGCAATTTTATTCCCTTCGTGCCCCTCATGTCCCGGAACCCTCATCAAGGTAACAAGGTTTCTTAATGCTAAGGTGTTGAGAATTTTCAAAACATTCCCAGACCAACCTTGATTGGAATGAGAAGCTATCCAACGATTTTAGAGCTGTTTGGCAGTCAGAGAGAATGTTAATATTACACCTCTAAGGCGTTAGCCTCCGCCTGGAAAATGGAAGTGGTTTTCCCAATTGCAATTACTTTTTTGAAATGTGGTCCGACAATTCCAGTCCCGGCACTACCATCTTCCATTTTGGACCCATCAGTAAACCACACATGCGTGCGCTGTTGTAAGCATATTTTATTGTGTCTCTACGCTGAGTGGTCACTAATGACCTCTTTGAATTACTTGGTGAATTCTAGTTTCCTTTCCATTTTGTCGTGGAATGTCAGGCAAGGGGAGTTCGAGATTGATTGCAGAATCTTTACATCTCCTGTAAGATTGCCTTCTTTGAGATGGAATAGATTGGGAAGCCTTAGAGCTGCACTGATTGCCGTCCCTTTGGCTACAAGATATAGTGGAACGAGTTCAGTGACCATTCCTAAAGCCGCTGTGGAGCAGGTTCGCTCTATTCTGTATACCTTGTTAAGTGTTATCTGAGTCTTAAGGCTCGTATAAGAACTGCTCCTTTTGATAATGAGCTCCGCTTACGCTTGAAGGACAACGACATGAAGGAATGCACCTGAAGGATATGTATCAGAACGGTCTATCGAGAACCCTCGACTGAGTGCCATTATCTACCAGGTCGATACCCTCAACGAGTACAAGGCTGAGTTCGTCAAACTTCAAGAAATGCGATGAACTGGGCAATAATGCTCTAAATAGGCTTCTTGCGTTATCTACTAAAGCTGTCAAGGAAAGATGGACGCACTCGGAATAGGCTTTGTGGAAAGCTCCAGACTGTGCCACCTCGTTTCCCAGTTCAAACCATTCAATCACGGAATATGGACAATGTAAATCCGTTAGGTTAGGTTAGGTAGTGCTGGCTGATCTGCAAAAGGATCTCACCTAGAGCTCTTTTACAAAGAAAAAAAAAATGTTTCATACAAATTCAATAAAATAACAATTTAAGTTTTAATCAAAACACAATTTCAAAATATTAAATCATTTTTTCAAAATAGTTACAAAAAATCCAAAATTTTCTATAAAATATTTCCAAAAAGATGTTTTTTTTGAGTATATTTTTTATGATCTTTTTTCCAAAAAAAATTTTTGAGTATATTTATCCTAAAAATTAAAAAAAAAACCAAAAAAATTTTCGCAAAAATTTTTCACAAAGAAAAAAATGTTTCATACATATTTAATCAAATTTTTAACAATTAAGTTTTAACCAAAAAAAATTTCAAAATATTAACCGTTTTTTTTAAATAGTTTACAAAACATGCAAAATCTTATATATAAAATAAAGTCAACTTTTTGTGTGTGTTCGCTAACCGGCCATGTCTTTGCACGGAATTAAACCAAACTTACACACATTGTTAAGTAGGTATTGAAGATGGTTTACGTATAGTTTGGATGCCTATTGGTGGATAGGGCTCGAGATATAGGTCAAAACGTGGACCCGGGTAACCTTCGGATGTGTATGTACAATATGGGTATCAAATGAAAGCTGTTGGTGAATGCTTTAGTACAGAGTATTTTTCATGCCGCTCCGTGACTAGGGCCTCGAGATAGAGACCAACACGTGGACCCTAGAACGTGTTTGTACAATATGGATATCAATTGGAAGCTGTTGGTGAATGCTTTAGTACAGAGTATTTTTCATGCCGCTCCGTGACTAGGGTCTCGAGATATAGGTCAAAACGTGGACCCGGGTAACCTTCGGATGTGTATGTACAATATGGGTATCAAATGGAAGCTGTTGGTGAATGCTTTAGTACAGAGTATTTTTCAGGTCGCTCCGTGACTAGGGTCTCGAGATAGAGACCAACACGTGGAGCCTAGAATGTGTTTGTACAATATGGATATCAAATCGAAGCTGTTGGTGAATGCTTTAGTTCAGAGTATTTTTCATGCCGCTCCGTGACTGGGGTCTCGAGATATAGGTCAAAACGTGGACCCAGGTAACCTTCGGATGTGTATGTACAATATGGGTATCAAATGGAAGCTGTTGGTGAATGCTTTAGTACAGAGTATTTTTCATGCCGCTCCGTGACTAGGGTCCCGAGATAGAAACCAACACGTGGACCCTAGAATGTGTTTGTACAATATGGATATCAATTGGAAGCTGTTGGTGAATGTTTTAGTACAGAGTATTTTTCATGCCGCTCCGTGACTAGGGTCTCGAGATATAGGTCAAAACGTGGACCCGGGTAACCTGCGGATGTGTATGTATAGTATGGGTATCAAATGGAAGCTGTTGGTGAAGGCTTTAGTTCAGAGTATTTTTCATGCCGCTCCGTGACTAGGGTCTCGAGATAGAGACCAAAACGTGGTATTGAATAAAGAAATAAATAATATGAGAATAAAGAAATAAGTAATATGAAAACCATATCTTTTCTGTTCTAAGCCATATCTATTCTATTTTAGTGTGCCCAGCGAAGCGGGCCGGGTTTGCTAGTTTTCTATAAAATTTTTCCAAATGTTTTTTTTTTTGAGTATATTTCTTATTATCTTTTTTCCAAAAAAATTTTTTGAGTATATTTATCCTAAAAATTAAAAAAAAACCAATAAAATTTCCCAAAAATGTTTACCAAGAAAAAAAATGTTTCATACAAATTCAATCAAATTTTTAACAATTTAAGTTTCAACCAAAAAAAATTTTCAAAATATTAAACCATTTTTTCAAAAAAAGTTTACAAAAAATCTAAAGTTTGCTATAAAATTTTTCCAAAAGTTTTTTTGTTT
The DNA here is from genome assembly GCF_027943255.1 of Anastrepha obliqua. NCBI lineage: Eukaryota > Metazoa > Arthropoda > Insecta > Diptera > Tephritidae > Anastrepha > Anastrepha obliqua. Next base: position 155,210,897 of record NC_072892.1, on the reverse strand, counting down.
ATAAAAGTATATCTTGTTTTTTTTTCTAAAACTTTTTTTCAGTATATTTATCTTAAAATTAAAAAAAAAAAAAACAATTTTCCCAAAAATGTTTACAAAGAAAAAAACAAAATGTTTCATACAAATTTTTATCGATTTAAGTTTTAACCCAAAAAAAAAATTTCAAAATATTAAACCTTTTTTTTCAAACAAATTTGACCAAATGGTGTTTAAATATTTTTTTCTTTTTTCTAAAAATTTAAATTTAATTAAAAAAAAAATTTTTAAGTATATTTAATACTAAAACTTAAAAAAAAGTTTATGAAAATGTTAAAGAGAAGTGAAAATATTTGACTTTAATGACACAATAAACCTAATAAAATTTAATAAATTGTGTTTAAAAGTTTTTTGTGCTTACTTCTCATTATATGCTACTCAAGCCTACAAATAAACCAATTTTCAGAAAAATTGAAGACAAAGCCTAAAACACTTGTACTACTCAATATGGAATCGCTCCTATGGTACTCAGTAGTACTGTAGAATTTTTAAAATCGGTTCAGTAATTTCACAGATAGCCATTCAAATGCTAAAAAAACTAATATTTTCTTATATATAAAAAAACTAATAATTGCTTATATAAATATATTTTTTTTGCTTTAACTACAGTTATAACTATAACTACATCTTAATAGTTTTATTTCACTTTATTTTCATATAGATACATTTTATTCTGAATAGTTTTTTTCCAATGGGAATCAAAACAAATCACATACTGACTCTATCAACGAGTAGGCGAACGCGCAGTAGCGGTATTTTGTGAGTCAATTATATGCTACTGCCATCTGCACTTAACGGCCAATTTGTCAAAATTTCGTAAAATTTCGGCATAAAATAGTCAAATTGCTACTGCAAATATAGTCTCCTCCGGCGCTCGTTCCCACCATCGCTAGGGTTATATGATATTCTACCACATCAGGCAGCTATTTGAGTATAAACAATACGAAAAGCAGTAGCAATGCAGTATTTCAACATTTCCGAATTATATGTTGTAGTTTATGGCGCTATTAGGGTTCCTTCATCAGCACTAGTGCGGCAGTTCATGAAACCGCCACCCACTACCCGGCCGCCTATGAGTGATGCATAAATTGCCTTCATAAATAAAATCATGTACAGCTGTCCCAGTGTTGCTAGTGTTGTTGCTACTGCTGCCACTACTCCGGCTAGGCTCCTGCTTCTGAAGCTGCAGCTACTATAGGAAAAGCAGTGTAAATAGCAATATGCAAGTATACGAATGTGCATGCGAGATTATGTTGTGGTTCGTGTGTACAGGGCGTATGAGTAACCAAAAGAGTGGCTTCGCTTTTGTCTTATACCATGCACACACACACACACGCATAAGTGCGCATCTATCATCGTTGAATTTTTGCAGTTATCCCGTGCTTGTCCTGTTTTAGTTGCTGTTATTGTTGTTGCATGTTTACGTTGCTCAGATGAATTGCCATTTTGGTATTTGTACTTTATGGCATGCAACACGTTTCGCTGCGTTGCGTTGCTTGGTCTGCTTGGTTTGCTTGCTTTGGTACTTTGCACGCTTTCAATATGAACGTGTTAAGAAGTTTTGTATATTTTCACCGCAATTCAACGCCGGCTATAACTTTATCTTCCCTTGCCATTTCAAAGTGTATCCTTCTTGAGTTATTGCCGTGCTTGTTGTTGCGCGTTGTAGTTGTGTGCAAGCAGCAATTTCTATTCGTTTATTAAATATTGCTCGGGCACCGTGTAAGGCGTTGACGCTAAGAAGTTGTTTTGGATTGTTTAAGAAAATGCACAGCAAAAGTACTGGTCCAGGGGGGGGGGGGGCGGATGAGCGGCAACGTGAGGCGTTAAACTTCTGCATTTCAACGATGTGACTACATGACCTGGCTGACTTATTGGCTTATCTTTTAGTTTCAGCTATTTGTTGCCACTGCTACATGCGTGCTGGTACACGTTTCCTGGATTTTGATATATTTCATTTGGTTTTCATTAAAAATTTTACTATACACACAGTTCTACCGGCTATGCAGTATATGGACTGGCATAAAAATAGGTGTTTAATCGCTTAGCCGTACAAATGGAGAAAGACAAATACTGGCAAGAAGTGTATTTATGATTATTGTTTTTAGCTAATGAATCACTAGTAAAAAAATGTACTATAGTTAGGGGTTTGCAGAAGTAGGAGAGCGGCCGAAATGTTCGTATGCGTGCACGCAGAGCTTCAGATGCGGGGCTACCAGGAAGGTCTCCCAGAAACTCTTCATCTTCCAAGGATTTCAAAGCTGAGACGAATTTCTTTCAGAAATAAAAAAGCGGCCTGACCATTGATGCTTATTGATCATAGTTATGGTTGGCTATGATAGTCAAGGCTTCTTCACCATGCTGAGTGGTGGTTAGCGATGCAGACAATTACAAAATTTCACTCTTTACGCTAAGCGCGTAAATTTCGGCTGGTTTAATATTATCGCCCAAGGAGTGTGCAAAAAAAAACACGCGTATTGATTACCAGTCAAGCAAAGCAGAATGAATGAACTCGAAAGTTTTTGAAGTGAAACTTCTTGGCGTCGATGGAGGAGCGAGAATGGAGAGTAAAATTTCAAGGCCATGCCACGTTTTGGGCATTTTCGTTCCGCGAGAGAGAAAAAAGATATAACGTAGAGGAAAAGGAGAGAGAGAGCTATACCTACATTATATATATCTTAGATACAATTTAGGCTAATTTTCCTTAGTTTTGCTAATTGTGGTTGCTAGTTTCTAGTGAGAAATAACACTGTCTACTTTTTGGCGCTTGTTTGTTGGTGTAAACTTGTAGGATATATATTTTTGGTACCTACTTTTTGGCGTTATATTTCCTTGGTGCCTAATGTTTGGGGCGGTTTTTGGTGATTACCTTTTGGTGCTTATTTCCGTTTCCTGGCTAGTGCTTGTGCGTATTCTAAAATGCTATCAATTCCGGCGTCGTATTTATTGGTATTGCCTTGCGGTAATTTTTGCCGTTGCTGTGGTCTTGGAATCGCTACGTTTGTGCGGGTGATAAACGCTCGGAGTAGTGCGAGTTGTTGCCACGGTTTGTGTCCGGCGTTTACTTAGACCGGTCGACCCTTCTCCATTTTTTGTAAATTTTGTCTATTTGTATTCTCTGCACATGTTGTGAATTTATTTAGATATATATTCTCTCTCTCTCTCTCTCTCTCTTATTCTCTCTCGGGTCGCTCCCTCTTTCCTTGTCTGCCTTGAAAGTTTCACTTCTGTTATGTGTTCTACGCTACATGAACTTTTTTATTATGTTTCAGTGCTGCTTATTACGAGATGGTGCAGGACTACCATTCGGAAAGGAAAACTTTGTTTCTGATAGCACTTGGCATTCAATGGCACACCTCCGAGTGTATTTCTGTTATGAAAAAGGTACTCATAAAAACCATTTGCCGTCCGAAGTCGGCGTAAAACTGTAGCTTCCTCTATTTGTGGAATAACATCAAGATGTACGCTACTAATATGAGAAAGAGCTTGGCCAACTACCTAACGAAGTGTAGGAGCCAATTATATTTGAGTACTTCAATTTTATTTAAATACTTCTGATAAACAGAAATCATTTAAATTCCATATTTTAATTTCCCCTTGGAAAAAAATTAGATTCCTACAGGTAAAAGTAAAATAAAGACCACAAAGAAAGTTTAGCATCAGAAGATAGAGACTGGTAGTAACTTTGACTCGCAGGAGCAGTTTGCAGACTGGAGAGTTTTGGGAAGTGAGATTATTCAGCATTACCGCATAATCGATCACAAGATGGGAGCGGGCGAGCTACCAAAAAAATTAAAAATTTCTCAACTCAGGGAGTTGAGGGCCCTACAACAAGAGCGGTGGTTGCGCCTGCGATGATTGCTTATAGCGAGGTGGCCAGGGATCACCTCCAAGTTACCCAAAATTCCATAGTGGTAGGGAGGTGCTGGCCAATTGGGGTGCCATTTAGGGACGGCTGTCAGAAATGAAAACCGAGGACAAGTACCTCTTTTCGACTCGAGAGACATCTGCCGTGGCTAAAGGGTAATACAGTGTGCCGATGAGTTCTTCAAAGGTTTTCTGGGGAAGTGCGTTGCTGATGTCTGGGTGGGGCTCTCACTTAAGCTCATCCCAGCGTTGGAGATCCCAAAAAGACCCAGAGCCCGCATTTGGCTTCCGAAGGTCAGTCTGGTAGGTCCGAAGATCCTCCAAAGCCTCAAGCTTCAAAACCTTGAGGTTCTTATGGACAACTGGCCTATGATCAAGTTAGAAGAACCCCAGAAAAATAGCTCCACGGCATTGCTGCTAATTTCTGAAGAGTCCCTGAAGGTACTTGAGGAAAGGAAGCCGAAACTACGTTTTGGCCTCAGGACGGCCAAACTTAAGATCTTCCCCGCGTCTGGTGCTCCGGATGGCGAACTGGATGGAATAGGGGAAGTAGGAAATTAACTCGAGCTTCGGCCGTCTGTGACGGACGCGGTACCCGAAGCCAAGAGCTCCATGAAATTCTCGGAGCTTTGCCATAAAACAGGCTTAGATGAGCATCCTTTAACATAGAAATGTTAAGGATAGCTTAAATTAACCTGCGCCACTCTAGTTTAGCCACCGATAACCTCTGTGTCATCCTCAGGGAGGAAGACATAGATATCTGCCTGATCCAAGAACCCTGGGTTCGGCAGCCTAAGATCATGGGCCTCCAGAGCATACACTATGCTATTTTTTATATCCAGTCTGAAGGTAAGCCAAGGTTGTATCCTCGTTAGGAATACTACTAATGCCTTTCTGACTTCTGATTTCAGCTAATCAGACGTGACAGTAGTCCGTATAGAAGCATCTAGTGGTCGCTGCTACTATTTGGTTTCTGCATACGTTCACCACGAAATTGCAGCACCCCCTGAGGGAGTGGGGCGTTTGGTGGACTCACCTTCATGTAATAAAGAGGCCATCCTCAACGGTTAGGGGGAGGTTCTTGATATTACTCTCTCGACTATTCGCTTGCCATTAAGGTTGATAATTGGAATGCTTCTCAGAGAAATTCCTTTTCGGATCACAGGTTGATCCTTTTCGAAATCAATTTCGCACGAGAAACCATATCTCCCCACAGGAACCCTAAAAGAACTGACTGGTCTCTGTTCAATATAGTTTTCAATAATAAATTAAACAGGCAAACTTTTTCCTACTCATCCACTGATTAACTGGACAAGCAGTTGGAACACTTGCAGCAATCCTATCAGACGACCTTCAAAGTGGCTTGTCCAGTACCTTTTAGCAAGAAAGACTTTCCTCCCTGGTGGAGCAAGACGCTGACCGACTTGAAAAAGACTTAATGCAATCATTTTCATTTAAATATTTTATTTAATGTAAAAGTTATGAATGTATGAATGTATTTGAAATAAATTTATAGAAAAGAAAAAAAAATTGCATCTAAATAAATTATAAATAAAACCGATTATTTTAGCTGGTTGCTGTGTAAGTAGTGGCTGAATTGGTGATTCCTATTTTAAACGGCGACAATTTATACACTCAACTTCTTTGAAAACTGCCGACGATCGATGCCTAACAGCGCGCGAGGGAGAAACCCGTTGCCCTTTTTTCTGCCATTAACAAGACTACCATGCGTGAGTGGTGAGTACCCCAGCAGTAAGCTAAGTACTTTGTACAGGTACATCTCTCATGTCCTCAAGATATGTAAACATAACTATCAAAATCCATGAAATATTAAATACAATTTTTTTTAATAATTTTTTTTAGCAAAATTAAACATTTGTTTTTAATAATAATATAACATTTAACTGATATAGCGTAAAATTATATAATTTATAATTTATAGTTGATAATTTTTGCATACGTCTTCACTCATATTTGACACTTTCGAACTGTGCAGCTGCTGTATACAAACAGATAAGCAACGGAGCGTCAAAATAAAGATTTCCATCTCTCAAAATAATGTGTTTTTTATTTATTTAGTAAAAAAATTTATTCAAAAACCAATAAAATTTGATGATTAATTTTGCGCGATTTTGTTTTATTTTTTTAGTAATTTTTTGTTATTTTTATTAAAATCCGTCTAACCATTGTGGAGCTATCAAATTGTAAAACAAAAACCCCAGTCTAATTTTGAAAAAAATTCAAAATCCTTTGGGATTTTAAAGTGTCGATACGATAGGCGTAGTAGGGGTAGAAAGAGAATTAGGTGAAAACAATTTTAAAAAATTATTTTTAGAATTCACTTAAGAATTTGTTTCGTGCTTAGACACTTTAGTACATTAAATATACTATGAGAAATTAATTATTAAACGGCGAGAGTAAAATCTACCGAGTCTCAGATACTTCTACTGAGACTAATTCAAACGCTTCGTACATGCGTCGAAAAATCTCACTCTATTTGCTCTATTAGATTCAAGAAAAACACAAAACAATTCGTGTTGAAAAAGAATTAACTGGGGCTTACACTCTTTTTGGGTGTTTTGGCCGAGCTCCTCCTTCAATTTATGGCGTGCGTTTTGACGTTGTTCCGCAAATGGATGAATCTACACTTATAAGCCGACTCCGAACGGCAGGTTTTTTGTTTATGAGGAGATTTTTCATGGCAGAAATATACTCGGAGGTTTTCTGTTGCCTGCGATTGAAAACTCTTGGATTTATGCACTTTTGAATGATCACCCATTACAAAGCCATTATTTCAGAAAGTTGCCAATATATATATATATATATAACATTACTTGAATTTTGTTTAATTTTTGACGAAGTTCTTGGTTCTTGGTTCAAAAATCCCTACAGCTGTTATTAATTTTGCATGAAAGAAGTAGTGGCTTGAACTGCTATCTGTTAGATGTTTTAGTCCCTTCACCCTATCAGGGCCAATTTTTTTTTAGTAACAGAACTGAGTTTTCTTAAACTCAATTTTGTGTATAAATGGCAGCTTAATTCCTGCTCTTACTCCCAGGTCTGCTTTTTGTACGCTGCTGCAGATGCAAGCTTCTGCTAAATTTCTTGCCCACTTATAATTATAAAAGTAAGTGATTTCTGCGAATCCTGCAAATTTACTTTAATGAAGAGGTATCCAAGCAGGTGATACTTGTAAATCATATATGATAATAACACTACAAAGCAAAACCGCAACTGACAGATATGGATATACATACACACAAGGTGGCGCAAAATTAATCGTCCAATTTTGTTTCTTAATAACTTTTGTAGTAGAAAGAAAAACCAAACACTGATTTTGAATGATGAAAATCTTTATTTCGAACTTATAATTTTTTCTGTTAAATGAAGGTTCACCACCTATTCGTCAAGTTGATACATATTTGTGCCCATTTTATAGGATTCTTCATGACTTTCCACAAGATAACTGTTCGCATTCCTGTCGAATATTCTCCTTAAGGGCTGAAATTGTCTGAGGCTTGTTGGTATATTTTGGCGACTTGAATTCACATGTTCACCAAGTCAGGCTCATCCGATTCGGGCAAGTAAGAAGTCCTTTATCATGGCTCTGTGGTATTCGGCTATAACAGTGGCCGTATTACCGATGACTTATTAAAAAAAATACGGCCCAATCACTCCTCTCGCATGAACGCCGCAGCACATATTGGCTTTGAGTAGATGCAATGGCTCCTCGTGATGCTTTTCCTTCTCCTCCAAGAACGATGCTTTTTCTTATTGAAATACTAGCTTAAGTGGAAATGCGCCGCACATGATGATTTTTGACACAAAATCGTCCTCCGCGTGGTTGGGACTGCGGATGACTTGATAGTAATTCACATGCGACTGAGGGTCAGCAGGCATTAACCGATGCACAAAAAAATTCGCTGTAGGGTCCGTCTGTTGAGGCTCAGTTGCGTGAACCATCGTCTGGTTGATGTTTTTTTGTACTTAGTGACATCGGGAGCTACAACCGCGATATTCTCGACCAAACGACCAGTCCAAGTGGTGACCCCGACCTGTAAAGTTACGTGTGGTTCAAGTCTGTTCGAGTCGAGTAGCTAAGCGCCGGAATGTTTGCCTAGTTTATGCGCTACTACTCGTATTAGGTAATTGGCGTCGATATTCACGCTTCGCCAACACAACCGACAAATTATTGACTAAAAAAATCTATAAAATAATTCCACACCCTTGCCGAGTATAGCCTCCATTGCTTGTCTATTTGTATACTGCAGTGGTCTATTTTCCGGTTTTTTGTGCCACCTTGTACAATTTTAAGCAATAGCATAGATGACTTTGTTATTACAATCACGCTTTTCAATTTCAATAATTAACTGCAGATTACTTTGAACAGCCGTACTTCGGTTAAAGAAGGAGCTAAATATAAAATAAAAGACAAAAAATTATTATTTTTTCTCTTAATCGAAAAAATTGCAATTGATTTACGGAACTGGCTCTAAACGGGAATCCTTTTGTGTTTAGTGAAGCATACATACATACACTCATACATACATGCATACTAGGGCGGGTCGATTTAAAAATCGCTCATTGCTCTTTCAAAATCGTATTCTAGGGATCAAAATAAGAAACTTTGCCGAAGGAACCATACCTCTAAAACGAATTCTGATGTCCCCCAATTTGGGTCGAACGAAAAATCCCACTTTGACCCATTTAGAGTGCTCCAATTGAGTCCAAATGTATGACCGACCCCCACTAACTTTGGACGGCCGATCCACCCATGCCAGTGGCACACCCCCTGGGGGGTTCCCCATACAATCATTTCAATATATCACCATTTTTGGCCTTTACATGAGAAAAGAAACTAAAAAGTTCGACCCAAATTGGGGGACATCAGAATTCGTTTTAGAGGTATGGTTCCTTTGGCAAAGTTTCTTATTTTGATCCCTAGAATATGATTTTCACAGAGCAATGGGCGATTTTTTTGCCTCCCCACAAATCGACCCGGCCTAATACATACATACGACTACACACGTACATGCATCCAGGTACCTATGCATATTCCAATTGACGTTACATTTGTATGTAGAATGGCCCGCGGTCAGTAGACGACAACTTAACTCGTTTGTCGTCAATTCAATTCAAAGGACGCCTTTGACTCTAAGCGTTTTTCTTGAATTGAATGGTGTTTGTGTGCATATCTATGTATGTGTGTAAGATTTTTCAATGTCAGTTTGTCTAGACCCCTGCATTTAAATGAAGGGGACGCTGCAGTCTTTACACATCGTTATTGGGCTGTGCAAATAGTTTTGCACTAATAGTTACAGGCAATATAGACTGCGCATACATACACACATACCTAAATGAGCTCTTTTGCATTTGCATTGTGAATAGTCGTATTCTTGCGAGTTTTTGGCTCTCTTAGAGTGAATTAAATATGAGTAGAGTAAGAAAGAATTTTTGCACAATCAAATGGGCTGACTATGAAATATATTTTTTTGATATTTTTTTAGGTTTTGCCAACATTTGATTTGATTGTACGGAAGGCTAGTTAAGCACCGGCAGGCATAGTTTGCCTGGTGCAGTGTAGTGCTTGCGACAACTGCCAGACCGCGGCCAGACATTTAATGCCCACGGTTTATGGGGGTTTTTTCACTATTCAATTATTCAGTGTATAGTGAGCAGGTCTATTTTGAGAAGATTAGTACTAAATTTCAATAATGTAATCTTTTTTGTTGCTTTAAATTGAAGTTTTGCATATTTTTTGATTTGCTTTTAAACATTAACTTATTTATTATTATTAGAAATATAATTTTTCTTCTGGAATTCAGATAGATGAACTTGCAAGGGGGAATATCTGTGAGGCTAAGGTAACCTGACGGAATTATATCAATGATGTTACAGCAGTCAATATAAACGATTAATATATGGTTAGCTAAGATCTTTAGAGAATCTCTATCTTCAGGGTATGTCACTAACTCACGGAGGTTCAACCACTCAGGGTGATTCAAGATTTAGGCTTTTCCGGATATCGAAGAAGCGTTCAACAATGTTGATGTCAAACCAATAAATTCAGTATATGATATCGAACAGAATAATCACCGCGAACTTAGGCATCACTAGTCTAGGAAGAACAGTTACCACAGGAACCCCACAGGGGGTGTTATCTCGCCGATACTGTGGAACATAGTCTTAAATGAAATAATAAATAACATGAGAAATAAAAGGATGAAATAACATGAGATATAAGAGGGGCAAGTTATTTGCTTGTGCGGATGAAGTAGTCATCCTGATTCTCTCGACTATCAGCGGACTCATGCAATCAGCGTTAAGAGAACTCTGTAAGTAGGCGACCTCAAACGGTCTTAACCAGCCAAGACCGAACTAGTTTTGTGCACTAGAAGATATAAGATACCGAGTTTTAAGTTAACGTCTATTGATGGAGTAACATCAACTCTATCAAATGAAGCCAAGTATCTTGGCATAATTCTGGACTCAAAGCTACAGGGTAGGCCATTTAAAGCGGGCCCATTTGTTTCTGAAAAAAAACATTGAAAAAAACATTTTTTTTTGTGTTGATATGAAAAATCATTTATTTTGATTCAAGGAGATTTGTTCCAGCTAGTTTTTGAAAATGATATCCTTCAAATGTTTGCCTCTGGCCTTGATGGCCAAATGTGTCCTTTTTTCGGCGTTTTCCATCGTTTTGGCCAATATTTCGGCCGGTATGGCGGCGATTTCGCGTCGGATATTGTTTTTAAGTTGAGTTAGAGTCCTTGGCTTGTTGATGTATACCTTGGATTTCAGATAACCCCACAAATAAAAGTCCGGTGGCGTCAAATCTGGTGATCTCGGTGGCCACGGAAAATCACCATTTTTCGAAATCAACCTTCCAGGGAACAATGGCTTCAAAAAATCGATTGTAGCGCGTGAATTTGAATTTTGTACGGAAACATTTTCAAATCGATGCGAATTATGCGCCTGAGTGTTGTCCTGGCGATGCCTAATTCCTGAGAACGACGATAACTCGATGTTCGCGGAGCCTCCTCAACACTGGCTCGTACAGCCTCGATATTTTCAGCAGAACGTCGTGTACGTTGTCTGGATGCGTGGCTGGTATTGCTGAGACTACCGTGGTTAATAAATTTTGCGTATAAACGCTGTAAAGTGCTTTTGGATGGCGCACTTTTAACTTTATTTTTTTTTTTAAACGCACGTTGAGTTTTCACAATTGAGAAGTTATTTTGGATGTAAAGCTGAATTATTTCAGCGCGTTCTTTTGGAGTGTACTGCTCCATGGTAAAAATTGTCTTGGACTGACGCTTCCAACGCGCTATGTCATTAGTCGATCTGACGTTCCTGTCAAAAGTTATAGGGTTGCCCGATGGGCCCGCTTTAAATGGCCTACCCTGTATCTTGGCAAACGAGCACCGAGGAAAGGATGTAGAGGACATTTGGCAAGAAATGAGGTCTGAAACCGTATATAAACTACTGGGCGTACAATACGATCATCAGTCCCATCATTTGGACTTATGGATCTTTCGTGTGGTGGTATGCGTATGTAGAAAAGAATCCGACCACCTAAAGAATCTCATAAAAGTCCAACGATTAGCTTGTGTAGGAATAACACGTGGGCGCCGATCGACACCTACATATTCCACCGAATGATGTTAAGGGATAGGATAAGGCCAAATCTGCTTCCAGGATAAAAGCAGCAGGAATGCCAAAAGAAAACACGACCGCTCATTCATCAGTTCCACTATCTGCGAAACACTTGCGAGACGCATCGAAAACAGAGTATCTGGTTCCCAAGATAAAATACGAATACCCGACAGAAAGGATGGGCAGACTAGAGTCAAATCAGTTGATAGTGGTTTCCATATTTATACTGACGGCTCAAAGATGAACAATGGCACTGGATGGGTGATGTACTCGAAACAATTATCCTTAAATTGCTTCTTGAGATCCCCAAATCGGCGAAGCGTCTTCCAAGCTGAGATCTACGACATAGATAAAGTAGCAAAAACGACAAGTCTAATGGTTTTGCCACCATTTTTGTTGATAGTCAAGCAGCGATCAAGGCACAGGCCTCAGCGCACATCAATTCACGATATGTTAAAGAATGCATGAGGACGTTTATTTAACAACACAACACCGCACTTCGTTGGACCCCCGGCCACTCTGAAGTGGAGGGAAATGAAAAAGCGGATGAGTGTGCAAGGAAAGGCTTTCAACCGGACTTTAAGGGAGTGGTAGAGGATATTAGTATTCCTCTAAATAAACTGTACACTGCAATTGACTTGAGCGTAATCGCGGAAACCAATAGTAGTTGGTTTCTGAGTACTAACTGCAGGGCCTCCAAAACACTCTGGCTAAAAACTGCACCTTAAATCCCACTTTTATCAGCTCACGAACATTGAAAGGTTTCCAGTTCACAGTTAATGACATACTAAGAGACCTTGCGGGGGCCTAGACAAATGACCCAACACTTGGAGGAGATGACTGCCCTATTTTATTCAAAAACTGTGCTACATCGTTTTGCAAAATCTCCAACATAGCTAAACTCTTTTAAAATTCTGGATAATGATTTGACTCTTACATATTTCTGATCTCATATCTCATGGCTTTACTAAGGGTAGATCGAATACGAATTTAGTTTTATTCGCGAAATTTTTCTTAAAACAATTGGAAATAGGCCAACAAAGGATGTAAGTGAAAATAATTGGAAGTTTGGTGTAATGGTAAGTCCTTACCTCTTCAAATGCAAAGTAGCGCGTTATTTCGATTACAAGTTGGACACTCCGCCTTGTAATATGGGCAAAATAGTACTATAGTAGTTTGATTTGACTATTTTGACGTTAAATGGATAATAAAACCGTAAAGTTTTGTGAGGAACATTGAAGGCAGACTGTTCAAGAACTTTGGGGCAATCAACGGAACTACAAGTAACATAAAAAAGACCCTGATGGGCTGCGAGCCTCAAATTTATTAGCATTCAGCGAGCACTGTAGGCTAGTGCTGGATCAGAGAAATGAAGAGGTTGCCGAGTGAATCGAATAAAATTTCGTTGTATCCTTTCAATTCTGTTTGAAAGAGAGGTATAAATTGGATGCCAAACCAAAGATGCGCATTCGAACTTACAGGGTTTGATTGAAAAGTAATGAGCCTTATATTTTTTAAGCACTTTTATTAAAACTTTTTTAAACTCATCCGCCGGAATCGCGTTCAATTCGGCTTTCTTTTCACGCGCGGGATCAAGAAGAAGTCCGAAGGTCTGGGCTGTAGGGAGGGTGGGGAAGCACCGGAACCGCCATCTTGGCCAATGCAGAGGTGCAGAGGAAGGCGGTTCACATCTTCGTCTGTTTGTGTCGTCGAAGGCCATCCAGATCACTGTTCGTCTTCGACGTCCTCCCGGCCTTCCTTGAACGACTTGTGCCACCGTTTTACCTGGGTACTGGATAGAGATTGGCCCCCGTAAGCCTCCTTGAGTAGCCCAATGGGTTCTTTACTCGTTTTGTTTAACTTTACGCAAAATTTGATCGAGTAACGGTGCTCCAACGATCGCTGCATTTTCTCCCCTGCAAAATCCTAACACACTTTTAAAACAGCTTTCACGCGCGGAGCGATGTTGACTGAACCGCTGTTGCCAGCGAACTGGGACCGGGTTTTAGTGGAAGGGGAAGGTCCAACGATCATTTTCCCCCACCAGGCGATTCGGTTGATCACTTGGTAGACGCTGCGCGCGGGAAGGCTCATTACTTTTCAATCAAACCCTGTAGAACAAACTGGGGAGTTTTATACCATTTTTATAGTTTAGGGGTCCTTAAAATACCTCACATAGATCTCAGAATATCTAAATTAGCCTAAGCCTTCAGCAATGTCCGACTAACATGAGTTACGAATGCAAAACCAGAGTCAAAGATCACGCCCACATTAGAAAACTTTTTAGCTTTAGAACGCTTAACTTTAGGATTTCAATGCAACTGCAAGAAAACTGCAATGTAATTCACTTGGAAATGAATGAGCAGTACCTGCGTAAGCAGTGATATTTTAGGTTTTGTTTTTTAATTCTATACTCGTGGTGACCTAAAATGTTAACACAATTAAACCTCTCCAGCTTTAATGCGTACTTTCACTAATACCAAAATAAATTTCCATGGGAATGCAGCTAACTGCTGGTCTCCACAGCAGTGAATGATACTTTAGGACTAAACTGTTCAAGGAAAATGTAAATTGCAGTAGTTCTATAGACATTTCGTTTCATAAATTCGAAATATTTCATACATACTTACTCAAATTTACAGAAGCAAAGTCGCCTGAGTTTTCATTAGTCCACACAAAATGTTTGTTTTCTTTACGAAATTGCCACTTTAACTACGAATATTGGTGTCTAGTTAATCACACATCTACGTAGCCGATATGTAGAGTTCAACCATAGTTTACATCTACAAATGTACGTATGTACGCCTAGTAGGCTGGGTACATGTCGTATACGCAACCTAACAACGCCTTAGCTCACTTCGGATTGAAGGTGATTTTCTTGCAACGCTACATTAGCAATTGTCATCTTGTATTGACATCTGTGTAGGCTTAAAACTTCCACCAATGATGATTAAGGTATGTCGGACCAACAACAAAGTGATGAACTTTTCTATTGGTGTTATTGGAAAGCAGCTCAATTTATATGTTGATGACAAAATTTGAATGCAATGCTTTAGTAATCTCCTGAGACGACCGTCAATGGGCAAGTTAGTGACAAACATGCGACAAAGATGATGATTGCGATTGACACTCACAGACGGCGTATAATGAGAATTGGGAATGCATTTGTTGACAAGTGTAGACGCATATGCCACACACAGACATGCACACACACACCAACGCATAGCTAGCCATGGTATACCGGTTGTGGGAAATTTTCAGTTCAGTCAGACAAATTACAATTTATGCAGTTTTTAATGAGTTTGCAACAAAACAAAATAAACATTACGGTTGAAGTGGAATATTGCTATGGAAAATTTAAGAAATTGCTTGTTGCATAAATTTTGATTTCATTCTAAATTAATATGTAAACTACTGGCAAAAACAAGCAGCTGCACTTGTAGCAAAAAGTTGCATAAAATATAATAAAAATAATTACAAAAAAAAAATATTTTAAAACACAAAAAAACAAATTTGCACAATTGTAGGCGAATATTTCGTTTGTTTGGTTTGGCTTTTTTCCATTTATATTCGGTGCGTGCATAATATTCCATTTGAAGCCGAGCACGTACGCAGAGTCGCTGGATAATAAAAAGAGAGAGTCAAAAGCAAAAACCTCACGAACCACAGAAAGAGAAACAAACACACACCCAAACAACAATAGCAGAAAAATACGCGACCATTGATGCCGCAACGGACGTGCGGCAAATTTTTTATGCGGCTGAAAATAAGCGCTTTTTTAACGGTACTTATTTCACAGCCATCTCTCCATTGGCGCAGAAAAGCTGCTGTGCATTAAAGTACATGCAAAAAACAAAAAAAAAAAAGATCGCTAATTTCAATTTCTGCGCTGGGGAAAGAGGAAAACCAGCTGGACAACAAAGCTTTGCGGAACAAGCAACTTCAATTGAATAGTTTTTTCTCTATTTTCATTTCAACATTCTTTAGGGCAAAAACGAATATTAAGGCTGCATTAAGCAAAGTCACTGGGTCCATGAAAAATAATATGGATGAAAAAAGTTATGCAGTGCCGAGCATAATTGAGTGCATGATGATGACTTTTTTTTAATGTTTTTCAAATTCGAATTTTTTATATGCTTCATAGCATATAAAGCATATAAACGAAATTTGAGGAAAAAAATCATATAAACTTAGAACTTTTTATTCTGAATTTTTTGAAAATTTTCGAGTACGTAGAACTATTTTTATTATTGTATCATCCGGTTTTGAAGATTGACCCTAATAAGCACCGCCTGTGCAATGAGAATTGGTAAAGACCTTTCTGAGCCATTTGAAACGAAACGCGGCTATTTCTGATGGAGATTTGAGGATGGAGAAAATTATTCGCGCTGTCAATATCGACATCTCCGCCACTTTTTTCTGTTAAAGTGTCATGCAGCTCGCTTACGCTGACAACATCGACATTGTTGGTATTAGCCAGTGAGAAGTGAGTGCAACTTTACACCGTCTTACAAAAGGATCCCGTCGCGTGAGTCTTGCGGTAAATGAGGGCAAGATAAAGTACCTTGTGTCGACAATCAAGAAGTTTACGCATATTGGACGGCAGATTTTGATGGACAATTACGAGCTCGGTGTAGTCAATGACTTTATCTACCTAGGATCTAGCATTAACATCAACAACAATGCCAGCCAAGAGATTCAGCGAAGAATAACTCTTGCCAACAGGTTCTACTTTGGTGGGCTGGTTAGGCAATTGAAAAACTAAGCCCTCTCCCGTTGCACGAAAGAAAGCTCTATCAATCACTCATCCTGACGGTCTTACTGTATGGCGATGAGTCCTGAATATTGAAACACACCGATAGGCGGTTATCAGGAGCTTTCGAGAGAAAAATTCTTCGCAAGATCTGTTGTCCGATTTGCGTGAATAATTCATACCGAAAAAGATGGAACAATGAGCTGTACGAACTGTATGCCGATATGTACGTAGTGAAGCGCATTAAAATTGAACTACTGCGCTGGCTAGGTCGTGTTGAGTGAATGGACAAAATAACGCTACAACAAAGAAGTTAGTCTTTTTGAAATGCGCTGGCGGAACTCGCAAACAAGGACGTCCTCATTTACGTTGGAAATACCAAGACGACGACGCGCGTAATGCAGAGGCGATTGGCGCAACAGTTTTTTAATTGCCAGCTAATTAAGTAAGTAAGAGTGCCGGCAGGGGGCGGAAGTTGCCGAAACACAGAAATATGGCTCATACAATTGTAGTAAAAAAAGTCCAAGTGGTAGGTGTCTAACAAAATCGTTTGGATATTTTATAATTAAAAGTTTAAATTTTTTTTTGAAGATTTTTTATAATTTACACATTATGAAAATGAATGTAGAAGAAAATGTGCAAACTCGTTTGCAAATAAAATTAAAAATAATAAGCTTGAGATTTTATAAATTCCACTTGTTATATGAAAAAACCCTAAAGAGCCGTCACCAAAAATATTTTTTTTAAATCAACGCGATTTTTTAGCCGCTTAAAACTTGCCTTCTATTATATTATATCAAAATTCAATGGACTATAAAATTGGAGGATGGTTTCATATATAGAAGTTCACGCAAGTGGGAAAAGTTACTGATCAACTGAGCAGGACGATTCTTTTGTATACGGTCCAAGCAGCTCACACCTTCCAGGATTAGCCCATGAATCCTCTGGGTAGCTTCTGAACACCCGCTCGAGAGCGAGGCAACGTGAGAAGACGAATCATCCCAGGATAGCTGATTGTGCGCTGGGTTTGGGACTCGCAGTGGGACTCGTCTACTTCAAAGCTGTATTCGACAGTAAGAAAAGGAGTTGCCTGTATGCCGCGATGTCTGAATTTGGTATCCCCACAAAACTAATACAGCTATGCAAGATGACTTTGCTCAATACCAGCAGCGCTTTCAGAATTGGGTGGGACCTCTCCGAGCCGTTTGATACCAAACGAGGTTTCAGACAGGGTGGCCGCTGTCGTGTGACTTCTTTAACCTGATATTGGAGAGCATCGTACGAGCCGCAGAACTTAATCGTTCAGGCACAATTTTTTTATAAAAGCGTAGAATTGTTGGCGTATGCCGATTATATTGACATCACCGGGCTTAACAACCGCGCTGTTAGTTCCGCCTTCTCCAAACTGGATAACGAGACAAAGCAAATGGGTCTGGTGGTGAACAAGGACAAAACGAGGTACCTCTTGTCATCAAACAAACAGTCGGTGCACTCGCGTTTCGGCACCCACGTCACTGTTGACAGTTATGATTTCGAGGTTGTGAAAGACTTTGTATATTTAAGAACCAGCATTAACGTAATTAATAATGTCAGACTTGAAAGCCAACGTAGAATCTCACTTGACAACAAGTGCTACTTTGGACTATGTAGGCAATTGAGTAGTAAAGTTCTCTCTACGAACAAAACTAATACTTTACAAGGCTCTCATCATACTCGTCGTAACGTATGGCGCAGAAGCGTGGACGATGACAACGTTCGAGGAGGCGCCCCTTGCAGCGTTTGAGAGAAAGATTCTGCGAAAGATTTTTGTACCCTTGCACGTTGGCAACGGCGAATAACGTAGGCGATGGAACGATGAGCTGTGAATAAAGATCCAGTGGCTACGTTAGCTGGATCATGTCGTCCAAATGGTTACAAATGTTCCGACTCTGAAATTATTCGATGCGGTACCAGCTGGTGGTAGCAGAGGAAGAGGAAGGCCTCCTCTGCGTTGGGAAGATCAGATGGAGAAGGACTTGGCTTCACTTGGTGTGTCCAATTGCTCCGGTTAGCAGGAGAAAGAAACAACGCTATGCGGTTATCGCGTCAATCAAGAAGAAGATAAAACTGTATACTCGAAGGTTTTGTAAAAAGAAAACTCCTGTCATACAACCAGTTATGCTCGCCACTGTGAATATTTTTGTTGATTATGAGCCATGGGAATGTACCAAATATTATGATTTTATTGCAGTATTAACGGCATATAGTTTGGTTATAGCTAAGTAACTACCTAATCTATTTATTGTCTTTACCGTTCTCTGTTGTTTTTAGTGCATTCGCCTTTGCTTATATTCTACAGTGTCGACAGTATTTTCCAAAAGTGAATGTTACTTCGTGAAACTTCTACGAAAGATGACGCAATACGTGTAAAGCGGAGTTCTTAAGAAACTCTAAGCAAGCATGTTTTCCTATCATTTGGTAAGAGTTTTATACTACTAGTTTGAAGCGTTCTGCTGTTCAAGAGAAAGCTATGGTAAATGGTTTCTGCGTAATACCCATTTGCACTCCACGGCTGTTACATTTTATTCAAAATTCAGTAGTCTTTAATAAAAACAAAAAATAATAAAAATAAATAAATGATGCAACAAAGTTTGATATTGAACCAAACAGTAATCAAAAAATTATATTTTTTGGTTGGTAGCGTTGCCAACTACCTTTTATTGTACAAATTAAAAAGCAAGCAGTGTATTTCAATGCTTAGGTGTAGATATCAGACAAAAAATGCCGAAAAAAGCTTTAATCAGAAATATTTTTGGATGGAGATGCCACATAATTTTTAATAGAAAATTGGAAATTACCCCAAAAAACGAGTTAAATATTAAAATATGGGTACCAAACGATAGATGTTTGAAAAGATTTATTTCGAAAATATTTTGTTTTGTAATTGAGCGAAAAGTGATGAGACAAGCTTTAAATAAAATAGCATTTTTGAATGGGGTTGCCATATAATCTTTTATGTAAACGTGGAGATAACTTCTAAAAGGGGATTAAGTATTAGAATATGGGTACTAAATGAAGTAAGGTTGGGAAAGATATTTAGTGTGGAGTTGCCATTTAATTTTTAATGGAAAGGTAGGAATCATTTATAATACTCTATTAAATATTATAAGTAATTTAATCTGCTTTAATAAAAATAATAATTTCGGGCTTAAGAATTTAGAAGAAAAGATTTATTTCGAAAATATTTTTTCGTGGAGTTGCCAACTATTTTTTAAAATAAAATAGGAAGGAATTATAAAAGTCAATTAAATATTGGAGCAATTTTTTTTTCACAGCTGAGGAATAATTAATGCTAAAAATCTTTAGTAAAAGTAATAATTTTGGTTGGAGTTGCCAAATAATTTTTTATGGAAACTTGGAAATAACTTCCAAACGTGAAGTAAATATTGGAATATTAATATAGTACCAAACGAAAGTTATTTAAAAAGATTTGTTTTGAAAATATTTTTTCGTGGAGTTGCCAACCATTAAAAAAAAATTGGAAGGAATTATAAAACACAATTAAATATTGGAACCTGTTTTTTCGCAGATGAGTAATTAATACTAAAAAGCTTTATTAATAATAATATTTTTGGATGGAGTTGCCATATAATCTTTTATGGAAACTTGGAAATAACTTCCAAACGTGAAGTAAATATTGGAATATTTGTACCAAATGAAAGTTATTTAAAAAGATTTGTTTTAAAAATGTTTTTTCGTGGAGTTGCCAACCATTAAAAAAAAATTGGAAGGAATTATAAAACATAATTAAATATTGGAACCTGTTTTTTTCGCAGATGAGTAATTAATACTAAAAAGCTTTATTAATAATAATATTTTTGGATGGAGTTGCCATATAATCTTTTATGGAAACTTGGAAATAACTTCCAAACGTGAAGTAAATATTGAAATATTTGTACCAAATGAAAGTTATTTAAAAAGATTTGTTTTGAAAATATTTTTTCGTGGGGTTGCCAACCGTTTTTTTTTAAAGAAAGTAGGAAGGAATTATAAAACTCAATTAATTATTGGAAAATGTTTTTTTTTTCGCAGTTCAGGAGGCTTACAATACCTAATGCTTATGAGAGCTGCCGACGCAGTAGCGGTATGTTATGGGTCTAAAAAACTCCCTTGTTTGAGACAACCTTCGCATTACTTCACAGTGGCGTTCCATCTTTCTCATTAAAAGAGCTTTGCTTTATTGGAATTTTGGTCTCAAAATAATGGTGTCAATAAAAGCTTTTATTAAAAGAGTTTGTGAGTGAAGTTGCCATCTACTTTTTTATGGAAAAGTAGGAATTTAGTAAAAAACACAATTATATATTATGATATGGGTATTAAACGACCATTGATTTTATATATATCGGTAATTTGTTAGTAGAAAAGTAAGAATTCGAGTAACAAAAAGGCCCTGAAATAACAAGAATGAAAAAGGAATTCCATTGTGTTAGACGTGTGTGTTAAACGGGAGTACATGATATGAATTTTCTAGAATTAAAATCTAAGAGTGACAAAAGCTTTAATAAACAAATTTTGTGAACGGCGTTGCCTACTAATTTTACTGAAAGAATAGACATTAGTTAAAAGCTTAACTATATACAAATTAAATATAAAAAGTTTTATATCACAAAACTTTTGGTCGGCATTGCCACCTAATTCTTTTTTTTTATCAAGTAGTATGATTTTTACCATTTTGTAGGGCTTTTATGAAAAGAATTTTAAAGTATCTTCTTTATATTAATAACCAAAGAGATGGGGTTTTTAGCTGGAGGGTAGGTATATTTGGCTGATGTGAATAGATTTCACATAAACCACAAGGCTCCCAAGTGTTACCAATGTTGTTGGAGTTCGCGATACATGCCTTGGTGAGTTTTAATAAACAGTTTAAACTTTTGTCAGCAATATTCTTCAGATATGAAAAGTATACTAATCCCAAGCAGTTGTGACAACTTCTGATTAGAGTGAGAAAGTGGCAAAGGAGGTTCTAACGTACCTCTTTCTTCGTCGCATAAGTTATTCTCGGACCAGCCTCATTTTAGCTGTGTGACATGGAGTGAGACAATTTTCCGTCTGTACTTCAACCAATATTTTACATTCCTTCTTTGGGACTGATAAAAAAATAAAGTAAGTTGTTTTTGTGTTGCAAGTTCGTAGCATTATTTTGACAACCCTGGATGATCGCCATATAGAGTTAGGCCCACGTCTAGTTCAGTCTTCGTTAACTCTCTCACATTTCCCTCCATTCTCTTGTGCTCTGGTATCCAGTAAATTGTTGCCTATTTATTCTCACTGAGCTTATCCATTTTGGACCTACAGTGTTACACGCATTCCAAGCTACTCCTTACAGTCATTATTGCTTTAATAGCACCTTGACTATCGATGAAGATGATTGTGCGAGTGTCAAGGGGAGAAAATTCCAACGCTAACTCAGCTGCTTTGCTTACGGCATAGATTTCAGCTTGAAATATACTACAGCCATTAGGAAGCCTGAAAGACTTTAGGAGATCAAATTCCGGGCAGAAGACAGCTGCTCCTAGACCTTCTGTCACTTTGGAAAGATATTGTATGCAGGGTAATCGGATCATAAACCCTTCAGCCAGTCATTCTGTTCTATTACAAAACCAGGCCTCTTGCTAAAGTTTACTTGTGCAATAATGTAGTTTGACTTTCCGTTTATGTCCGGTACGCTATTATGTCTAAAATGTCTTTGTGAGAATTGTCCAGTCCTCCTCAGTTTTAGTGCAGAACATTTTTTTCTGTTTTCTGCTGAAAAAACTCAAAGGTGCCGTCAAACCAATGGCATGTGGGCCTCGCTCCCACTAATACCATAACAATCCTTCCATCTCGTCTAATTCTACCGTGGGACCACAAAAGTATAACATCTGGGTAGAGTCGCTTCCATGTCCGAAGACACAACAGGTACCTGCGTCCAGGTTCCTCTACTGTAGCCATGATAAAGCTACATGCGGTCAATAGTTCCAATTACTCCCACTCTGTTTATAGGTGGACTCTGTTAAAGGAAAGTGCAAGACTTTGTTTAAAGGATACATTGGAAAAGTTCCAGTCTATAATATTGTATTGAGATCAGCCAAAAGATTCATTGAAATGTCTGTGCTTGTCGTCGATTCGTCAGTGTAGATCTTTTGGCTAAGTTTCTTGCGACTAATTTGTTTGGATGTCAGTCGAGAAGTCTTTCTATTGCCGCTGTTGAAGTTGTACTGATAGCGCCGGTTACAAATATTCTTGCAATCCTTTGCACGCTTTCCAAACTTTTAACGTAAGTCACTTTATCGAACGCCGTCCACCATACTAGCGAACCATAAAGCATTACTTATTCAGTGAGTGAGTGGAGGAGACCAGCCCCAAGTCTTACCGAGCATCTTCTTGCATGTATGTATGGAATTATAGACTTTCTTTGCCCTTTGTTCCACATTCAATTTCCATGACAGGCTTTTTTTTTTGTCGGGACACCCTAGCAAGTACAGCACTCAGACACAATAAAGTCCATTGTACTGCATTCGGGTTCCTTTTTTAATTTTCTTTAAGTCTACTCGACCCCCGAAGAAATCTGAGTAGATCTTGTGGTATTAAGGAGCTAAGGTGGTCGCTTCTTAACACATCAGTGCCAAAGATCTCAAGTCTGATTCGAGCAAAGGCCGAGCAGACGGACAGAAAGTGGTCTACCTTCTCATCCTTCTCTCCACATGTTGGGCAAGGTGCACTGTCTGAGATGCCCACCTTTTCCATGTGCTTCGCCCACAGAAACTGGCCCGTCATCACTCCAAACAGCTATCTATAGTCCCTTCTGCTTAATGACAGGAGGATCTGCGACAGTCGGTCGGATGTGACAGCTAACGTCAGTTTTGTCCATGAGAGTTTACTGTCTACAATAACACCTACGTATTTAGTAGTTGTTTTAAGTGTTAGGTAAACTCTCTCACAAGTAGCGGTGAGGACCAGCAGGGAATCTTGTACTTTCTTGCATTTAATTTCAGTTAGACCAATTCCATCCACTTTTTTCTGAGCGTTCATCTGATTATTTCACACGTCGTTTCAGATGATCGTACTATACTAACGCGGACTTATAATGACTTCATATAATGACTGGATTCACATGAGAGTTATAACGGTTATTTATAAAAATCTTTCGTATTTGAAATAAAAATTTAGATTTCACTTTTGAGGCAATCTAAGTTGATGCCTAAGATCGACGAAAAGGGCTAATAAACTAAACTCAGCTGCCATATAAATGTCTTTCTCAAAAGTACCAAAAAAAAAAAATATATATTAATATAATATATAATATTAAGCAAGAAGTGAAAATCGGTGCTGAAAATCGGTAAAGAAATTGTATGAAAATATGTCTGCTCCTACTATAGGGTGGGCCATGTAAAATTTGCTTTTTGAATCGGCTATAAAAAAAAACTAAGCAATATTTTTTTAAACTTTTTTTTATTTTGAAGATTGAACATTGTCATTTATGAATGAAAAATAATATCGTTCAAATGACTGCCACGACTGGCTTTACAGTAGACCATTCGATCAACCCAATTTTTAAGCACATTTTCGATTGTTTGGGCTCCAATTTCATGAATGGCAACTTCGATTTCGTGTTTTAAAGCATCAATCGTCTCTGGATGGTTCGCATAGCATTTGTCCTTAACGGCTCCCCACAGAAAGTAGTCCAACGGGCTTAAATCACAGCTCCGAGGCGGCCAATTGATATCGGAATTTCGGCTGATTATTCGGTTTTCAAAAACGGTAGCCGAAAGTTCGAGTGTAACTTTGGCAGTGTGACAAGTTGCACCGTCCTGTTGAAACCAAATGTCGTCTATGTCATCCTCTTCAATTTTTGGAAACAAAAACTCGTTGAGCATGTCACGGTAACGCTGGCCATTTATTGTAACCGCGGAAGAAGAAGAAGAGTCACCACTTTGGAAATAGGTTTTCAATATTTCCCAATTTTTTTCCCATTTCGTAAATGTCAAACCTTTAAGTAAATTATGAACACATTTGACATGTCATTTGTGTTACCATTCTCAAAAAAATAGGTGGTTCGAAAAGCAAACGCTATATGGTCCACCCTGTACTATGTCAAAGTCAACCACATGCCACACAACATATCGCACTCATGACCCAAAAATGAGCGAGCAGTTAGATATTCTGGCTGAAATTTGTATTTATGTATGATAAATTTAGTCGAGGTTTGGCTATTGTTCAAAATGGGGGCTTCTCGTAAGACAGTAATTTTTAGAGTCACAAAAAATGTGGCATACTTACTTGGAACCAATGAGGAAAATTCATTATTAGCTAGCATACGGTTGACTATCTCACGCTTATGATAAGCACTTGCTAGAGCTGCCCAACTAATGATTCACGAAAAATTTTAACTTTACTTGAATTTAACTCGCAATTTGAAATATAAAAGGGTAGGCGATCCAAACCCTGACACAGCGTAACCCTGATTAGGCGCGACGGACCTACTCCACTAAGGGGATGTTTCTAATAAATAAACTTAAAAAATCAATAAATGGTGCACTCCCCTTTATTACTTTCTAAGCAAAGTGTCTGCATCAACAAAGCCATCAAACAAAGTTCGCAAGCAAGCTTACAAAAAACCGGCTTAAAAGCTTTTTAAGCTGTTAAATGAGAATATGCAGCTGCTCGAACAGAGTTTTTCTTTTTATAATAAAAAAAAGTAATAAATAAATATAACAAAGAAGAAAGAAAATGAACGCTCAGTTTTTGTCAACGTTTCGTTCATTAAGAAACCAAAAATATGCGAGCAGGCGCCTAGTCTTGTGAAAATTAATTTCACCAACATGAAATATGTGCACACTCACACACTCACACGTGCAGATTAGCAAGAACGCTCACACAACTTTCTTATGATATTAAACTATGTACTCGCCTTCTACGCAAGAGTTTCGCCGTCTAAGTGCATACCTGCACGCCCATATTTTTCACCTTCACTACAGCTGCCATCTTCGTTCGGTCGAATATCAGCCGCTGTTCTTTGTTTAATTTACCGCCACGTATGTTTCAATTAACTTTTCAAAAGTCGAATCCGTCTACTTTTTTACATTGCGCCAGTGTCGTGCATCACCGTGTAGCTGGTGTCGTGGCATGAATTATGCAGCGGCACTTAATGTGCCAAGGTAAAGTTTGGGCGGAGGGATCAGGGAGAGAGTTGAGAGAAGAGAGAGAGTTTTTTCTTGTTAATGTTTGCTTTTGCTGACTTTCTTCAAATACGCTGGAAAAATTATGAATCTCACACGAAGCACAACTGTTTTGCATCGCATACGCAGCCATAAAGTATGCAACAAAAAATGCTTTTGCATATAATGAAGATTATAAAGACATGCAGATGTATGTATGTATGCATCGGATTGGCGCATATATCCTTTGTTTTGTGCTTGGCCCAAATGTTCCACCGATTTGCGACGAGTGTTTTGAAATTTGGAATGATTAATACTAAGAATGTAGGATTTTTTTATAGTCACTGTTGGCGCGGTCATATCGTTGTGGCTGTGACTATTTACAGTACTAGGCAGATAAAAGTTATCACTCCTCAAATGTATCGAAAAAGCCCGATTAGTTTTCTTTCAATTCTTACAATACTTCTGCTTCGTTTCTTCTGTCCCATGCAGAATGCAGCCAGGTTACGGTTCTTAAGTAATGCAATGCATTGTTTTTGTTGTTTTCTTTTTTTTAAATTTTTGTCAGTCAAGCAAACATAATTTCAAACTGACTACTAAAACTAAAGAATAATGATTGTATTGATCTCAGTTAAATAGAAAGAAAGAGAAGAATTCTAGGAGGTGTAAGAAAAGTAATACATTGAAGCAGAAAGGGGCAATCAATGTCGCCTTTAATAGCATTCAAAACAAACGACATTGTGCGAAACTGTGAGGCGGATGAGCTGGCCAGACAAGGGACATGTAAGGTGATATCTCCGCGAAGGGAAAGAATTGGAATCCCCCGACTACCTGCGGCCTGCTCCTGGAAAGATGGGCTTCACGCCAAGTCAGCGAGCTCTAGGCAAGTACACTAACTTGTAGGGTCGCGAAACCCTTCGAGCCACGTGTGGATCGACGCCGCCGGGAGAGCTTCTGAGGCTGACAAAATCTCAGCTTTCGAACTTTGTGGGTTTTCTCAAAGGACACTATGCGCGAGGAGTGCATGCTGTGAAACTTGGAATTGCCTCGAGTCCTTTTTACGTCGGATGTATGGAGGATGAGGTGAAATCATCTCAACACCTTCTTCTTAGCTGCCCTGCTCTGGCGGGGTTAAGATCTAGACATCTTGGCTCTTACTTCTTTGCTACGCCTGCTAATATAGCTGGCGTTGATATTAAAAATTTGATAAATTTCATCAGCGGCAGAAAGCAGTCGACGCAAACGCAGCACCGTTATCGTTCATACTCCACATACTCTGAACCCATCCTCCTAACCATCCCGCCACCACTTCTCCTCGCCATCTCCTTTCATCCCAACAGTTTTCTCCTTCACCCTACTTCCTTCGTAATGGTTTCAAAATCCCTTTATCTTCGTCCAAGTGTGCCCACTCCTTGGGTAACCTAACTAACATTGAAAACAAAGGAGAGAGCAAGAATCGATCTTCTACTTCCTAAAGATTTCAAGTTGATCGAAAGCAAATGTGATGTGTAAAACGGGATAGGATCAGAAAATTTTACTGATCCTAGTATAAATTTCAGCGACACGTTCGATCCTGTCGATTAAAAATTTATGGTATGACCTCGAAATAAAGGCGGCGTATTCCAACCTGGAACGAACGAGTATACTAAACAGCAATTTGAGGGTATAAGGGTCCGTAAAAATTGAGCTTTTATGTCGTACGAAGACTAAGATAGAATATTTTTTTGATAGTATGAAATGAATGTGGCTATTAAAGGAAAAAATAATAATAAATAGTTTGCGCGTACACTTCTGTTAAGTGTTTGGCCATTTGTGGCGTGCGTCTTGATGTTGTTCCATAAATGGAGAGACGTTCAAAGACAATATGATTTTGGGGCTCAAAGACAATATGACTTTTGGCAATTTGGAATTATTGAAATGAATTGGTGCTATTTTTAACTGAAAACATTTTTACAGAACATGCCGCATATAACAGAAAATTAGTAAATGAGAGGCCATTGCTAATGTCGTTGATGAATAATAGAAAGAGTACCGGATCTAATACACCTTCTTGCGGAACTCCATAGCAAGCAATGATTGTTTCCGAGGATATACCACCAATTGAGTTTCAAGTTGATTGGGTTTACACCTACTTTTCTAAAGTCTTGGACAAAGTTTCATGCATGGATTTGATTAACAAGCTCACTTGCCTGGGCTTGCATTCTACTCTTCTGGAATGGCTTAAATCCTATTTGAATTGAATTCCGTGCGTTCAGGCGACCCACGTATATGAAATTTAAAATCATACTTTAAGGCTTTTAACGATGTTATTGACATTAGTGGTGTATGGAGTCAACATTCAGTATTTAGTGGGATATTTTGAGCATTTAAAATATGTTTTAGGAACATATTTTTAGTTGCTCCAGTCATCAAAAGCAAGCGAATTTTTAATGCAGCTCTAGAAATTTCATGCGATGGCATCCCCAAAGTCTCGAAAAATATGTTGAGGTTTTGTGAGTCAATAAGACGTGACTGATTGAATGGTGGTCCTTATAAATCACCTGGAGTAGACGGTATCTATCCTGCGGAATTGTAGCAATCACGAGATATTGTTTCACCGTTTATTAAAATTATCATTAGAAGTTGTCTTAGCATGGGCCACATTCCGCTAGGCTGGAGGGAAACAAAAGTCTCTTTCATACCCAAGGCAGGAAGGTCCTTTCAAAGACTTCAGACCAATTAGTCTTACGTTATCTCCTCAAGATTCTAGAGAGCATAGTGGACAACTATATACGGGGCGTTATGTCAATAAATAAGTTCTCCTCGGCGCAACATGCCTACAATAAGGGGAAATCCACAGAAACCGCCTTACACTCGCTTGTCGGCTTGGTGGAAAAATGTTTATCAAATAAAGAGTTTGCCTTGGTTGTCTTCGTAGATATCTTCGTAGGCGCCTTCAACTATTTAAAGGCGAGCGCTATAGTAGATGATTTAGATGACTTTGGAGTTGAACCACACGTTGTTGCCCTGATAGAAGCAATATTCGTCACAAGGAAGGCAACACTACTATAAGCAGACAGGTCACACCTTAAGGTGGTGTTCTCTCCCCTCTCTTCTGGATTTTGGCGGTAAACTCTCTATTGTCGATCCTGGAGAGAGGGGGTTGCCACGTCACTGCATATGCAGATGATCTAGCAATTGCGGTTAAAGGCAGATATCCTAACACCCTTATGGACATTCTGTTCTCTAACATGGCCACGTTTAGGAGCTGGACTGGAATAATTCTCTTCATAAGGAAACATAATCTTCCCGCTGGTTTTTAAGGGTGTGGAGATTTCCTTGGGAGAGAATGTCAAGTACTTAGGACTCATATTAGATGGGAAACTCAATTTGAAAATCAATGGAAATACTACTGTGGGCAAAAAATAAGGTGAATTTGGTTGTAAAATGAAAAATTTATTCTTGTATATCAATTTCATCCTCTTCAAAATAATCCCCTCTCGATGAAATACACTTATGCCAACGATTTTTCCCAACCCCGAAACATGCCAAATAGTCCATTTCCGGTATAGCCATCAGCACCTTCTTCGATTCAGCTTTTATCTCCTCAATCGACTCGAAACGCATTCCCCGGAGTGGTCTCTTGAGTTTTGGGAATAGCCAGAAGTCACCCGGAGCCAAATCAGGTGAATACGGTGGTTACGGAACGATATGCGTGGAATTTTTGGCGAAATGGTCACGAAGAACGAGTGCAATGTGAGACGGTGCATTATCGTGATGCAAAAACCAAGAGTTGTTGGCCCATAATTCTGGTCTTTTTAGATGAATTGCTTCACGTAAACGAAGCATAACGCTCAAATAATATTCCTTATTAACAGTTTGGCCAGGTGGAAGGAATTCATAGTGCACCACACCACGAAAAACGAAAAAAACTGTCATCATGACCTTTATTTTTGAACAAATTTGACGTGCTCTTTTCGGTCTGGCCTCGCCTTTAGCACGATATTCGCTTGATTGGTCGGTTGTTTCAGGGTCGTAAGTATAAATCCAAGTCTCATCTCTCGTAATGATGCATTTGAGCTTGTCCTGATAGTCTGAAAGCATTGTTTCACACACATTAACGCGACGACTTTTTTCCAAGAAATTGAGAGTTTTCGGTACCAAACGAGATTTGACTTTTCGTAGGCCCAAATGGTCTTTCAAAATGGTTTTCACAGATCCTTCTGGTATTCCGGTCATATCAGTAAGGTCTTTAACAGTCAACCGACGATTTTTGAGCACTAACTCCTTCACTGTATTGACGTGTTGGCCATCTGTTGACGTCGATGGTCGTCCGGAGCGCTCCAAGTCATCAACACGTTCTCAACCCTCTTTGAAGTCTTTGTACCACTTATAAACATTTTTCTGCTACATTGTCGAATCACCAAATGTCTTCTGCAACATGCTAAACGTTTCCGCAGCCGAAATTTCATTCCGCAAACAAAATTTGATGGCACTTCTCTGCTCAATCAAATCAGACATTGTAAAAATCGAAAAATGCACTCTTGGTCGTTTGGTAAACACAAGCGTAAATATATTACTGATGATGACATTCACATGAAAGTTGGCCCAGATGTTATTAACAGTGCTGCCAACTCATGGAAAAAATAACTAGAGCGAAATTTTAACCCCGCGAAGTTTGACAAATAAATTCACCTTACTTTTTGCCCACAGTAATATTGAGGAAAGAGTAAAAAAGGCCAACGCTGTATTGTATACTTGCAAAAAAGCGGTCAGTATTAAATGGAGGTTAATACCTCGCGTAACTCATTGGCTATATAGGTATATACTTCGGTAGTTAGACCAATCTTAATATATGGAATACTTGTATGGTGGCCATCTGCTCAAAAGGTAAGGTCCAAAGAACAGCTTTTTTATATAATACATCTCTGGCACTTTAAGGACTACCCCACACAAAGCGCTGGAAGTGCTAATCAATTTATCTGCACTAAATCTCAGACTCAAAAGTATGGCGCTGCGGAAAGACCGGTGTTTGGCCACGCTTGAGCACTTCCTTTGCGATTGTCCAGCCTTAGCTAAAATCAGAGCAGGTTGTCTAGGTAGATACTTTTTCAATTCTCTTACAAAGCTGTCTGGCGTAGGGATGGGACCAATGCTGCGTTTCATAAGAGTAACAAAATGGTTCCACCAAGGAAAGTAAATGAAGTTCTCGAGCCGCACAGTGGTATCACAACGGATCTGTAAGTTTTAAGAGAGTTGGTCATATGGACCGACTACCACCATAACCTAACCTTACCTAACCTAAGACGTGACTCAAACGCTCAAACTCAAAATCGATTGCACTAAATACTTCGATTTTTCTTTAAATTTTTGATGCTTCACGCCTTAAAAAGTACGATTTATGTGAATTAAATTCGTTTAGAGACCAGATAAGCAGCAGAAATATTTAAAACCTGCAAAATTAACCAACTTTTCCTCTAAAGTAATACTCAGCGGCATTTAAGCTGATACTTAACTGTTCACCGATATTCTTCTTGTCCCTGCCAGCTGTTCTAATGCATTTAAGTCGCATGGTTTTTCACTCGTAGCCAGCATTTATAAACTTGTATGGACAAATGTGTATGTGTGTGTGCGCGTATGTGTGTATGTGTGTTGCATAGTAGAGTGTTATCTTTGGCCATTGCATTGGGATAATCCCGTACATCACTGCGCTCAAAAAAGGAACAACTTTGCGGCTATGCGGCATTTATCGAATATTTAACTGATGTTTTTACACATACACACTTACGTGCATACATACATACATACATACACACATACATATACATATACTCGTAATTATGTATTGAGTTTGGCGAAGAAATTTCGCACAGAAGAAATTCATTAGGTATGAAAACTTCAATAGCAACTCAAAGAAAAATGATTAAAATTATAATTGCATACTTTACAATTACCGGCTTCACCGAAAGTGTGGGCCGGATGGAGTTCTTACTGCTGGTGCTGGTGCTGCTGCTGCTGCTTTTTAATAAGAAATTAAACATTATTTCCTGCGGCGGCTAAAATACTCGCTTTTGCCTAACTCACTCACTCACTCACCCGCCCACTCGCCTGCTGCTGTTATTTGTTGAAGGCTAAGAAAGATCTTTGAAATTGAAAAACTCACACAAACGCATAAGTGGTGGTGTGCGCGGGTGAGCAAGCGTGTGAATGCTGGTTTTGTACCACTTTTTGCAGTTGACTAAACACAAAGCGAAAAGCTTCTTATGCCAAGCGCTTTTGCATACCAATACGAAGTATTGCGCTTTTCTTTAAATTTTTTTTTCTGTCCTGAGTTTGCATGAAAATGCACCTTTAGTGTTTTATTTTTTCGTTTTTGTGTGTGTGTCTAGTGCATTTCAACCAACTATGGGCTTCGTTGTACGCGGGTATGTGGAATCTGTTGGTGGCCGTCTGTATGTTTACATGCATATTAATGCGCCTTTTGCCGGCTGTTAAACATATGTTCATTGGCTTTGCACTTTGCCACGATAGTCCTTTGGCATGACGGCTGCTCTGCTGTTGCGAATTTGCAAAGTGGATGGACGCTGCGTTTTAAATTTCCAGCACTTCAGCAAACTTACAGTGGTAGGTTAAATTTAAGGTACAAATATGCCAATGAATGACTTGTTGTATTGATCCCTATAAGAAATTTAAAACACGCGTCAATACTGAAAAATATTAAACGATGGGACGCCTGGAGACTCATGGCAGTCATAAAAGGTTTTTGGCCTGTTGGAAGATAAAAATGTAGTGCTGTTGATATAGCGGAGGATTGAAGAGGGATCTAGGCTAGAGAACTGCCTCACATTATCCCCAAAAGGCACACTGAGGAATCTCAAGCGCCTAACCGCCAGACCCGTACATTTGTAAAGAAAGTATTCAACAATCTCTTTCTTTTCAATGGGAGTTGCACGGAAGTCCAAGCTTCTCCGAATGAGTTCCGATCACATAGTAACCGGTGAACGCGGCTATGAGTTTGGAAATAGAATGACGGGGATCCCCAACACAATAAGCATACAGCTTCTGTCGTATTTAGACCAAAGTGGTTTTGAGATAGCACACAATAAGATAGAACTCCATCTGCCCGGCGCTTTTTCAAGAAAGAAATTGTGCAGTTTCCATTTTACAACGGTGTCCCCCGATGTCTGAGATGAAGACAACTGAAACTAGTTCTGTGGACTCTTTCCTGGAAAGTTCATTGGCAATTTCATATCCATCTACGTTCCTATGCCTTGAAACCCAGATAAGGAAAATGCTTCCCGCACGTTCGAGGCGTTTGACCAGTAGAGATCTGCAACATGGCGACGACAGGGCCTTGATCACAGTTTGACTGTCGGAAAAGATATTTATGTTTCCCTCTCAACAGTAGTCCCTAAGCATTCTGCATGCCTGCAGGATCCCTTGAAAAACATTACTAGTTTTCAGCAGTTAAAAGGAAACTGCAAAATTGGCTGATTTAGAGGCAACCCTCGCTTCAACTTCAGAATCCATCTTAGAGTCCGTGCAGACTCTCCCCTTCTTCTAATCCAGCCTACTTAGAAATATTGCCCTCGCACGATCCTAAAACTCCAGTTTGTGGATAGAGAAATCTGCGCGAAGTACAGAGCAGGAGAAAGAAATCTGCTTGAAAATGTTACCATGTCCTACAGGAGATTACCTTCAGAAGCCAACCTCCTTCAACCTAATAGCGATCTGAGCAGCAATGGATTGAACTTGAAGATCAACGAGAAGTCAGTGCAGAAGGGCGGCAGTGGGGCATATTTTATACGCCTCAGTGACGCCAATACATGCAGTCCTCTACACTCTCTCTTATTTAGTGGTTTTATAGTTGGTTGTTTGGTTAGTTGTACATCCATATGGCTTGAGACCCCATTTTTTGCCGAACATAGATTTACAGGTGTAGAAAGCTATGAATATAGCTTAACTTCTTAACTCGATTTTCGATGTGCATCTTCCAAAGGAGGAAGTACGCATCTACAGTTTTACGCCGCCTTCGAACGGGAGGGCAGAGGAGATTTTTCGTGGCGGAAAAACACTTGGAGGTTGCCTTCCAAGGCGTGACTGCTACTAGAAAAAAATTGTGCTATCATTTGGCGTATCACACTCGGAGGTTTGAACCTGGGCACTTCTGAGTGCTAGTCACAACCCAGCCAATTCAGCTCCGATTGCCACTCGATGTGCTCGATGCCTTAACTAAGGTACATTGAGCAGGTAGTGGCAGTAGAGCAAAAGCAGTAGAAGCAATGCTATTTTGTTTCTTTTGTACTTTTGAGATCTAAACTGTCTAAATATATAAACAAAGATTGACAGTTTAAGGAAATTTAAACAAAATTTGCCAATATAGAGACCAAATAAATATAAAATAATTAGATCAGCTGCGCTTCTGATGCTATCAGGATCTTGCCAAAAACCGACCTCTTTAAAGATGATAAGGAAATTCACGAAAAAACAGTTGTCATGTTGCCGTAAAAAGATGCTGCCTATAGAGCCACGCTGCGATCGAGTGCAATGCGAGCCATGTGAGGATCGCTCCCGGGAGCTGAGAAAGAAACAGAGACGTATTCTCCGACAAGAAAAACGAGAGCCGAGTTACGTGAGTGTGAGGAGCTTGAGATGCTGGCTAATAGGAACAACGCCCGGAAGCTGTACTAGACAGTTCGGCGGCTTACAGAAAACTACGCATGTGGCCAATTAAGAAGAAGAAGAAGGATATGCCCACCATAAATCTGACAATAGGACAGTAAAAAGCAATCACTTTGCCTACATAAATACTTAAAATAAACTATTGGCTGTACAACTAATAAATTTCGTATTTTTTTTTGTTAAAAAAACCATTTATTTAAATATAAAAGTGAAACAAAATTTTATTCAAAATATTGTCCATGGGAAGTGGCAACTTTTTCCCATCTTTCAAGCAATGTATGGATTCCATCCCAAAAAAACTTCTCATCTTTTGCGCCGAGCAAGTCGTCAAGAGCCAATTTTTAATACCTTCAACATTGGTGAGCCGTATTGCAGAAAGGTGATTCTGCATCGACCGAAACAAGAGGTAATCAGAAAGAGCTATGTCTGGGCTATAAGGCGGGTGAGATAGAATTTCCCATCCGGCATTTTCCAAATAATTTTTGACCTCTACTGCAACATGTGGCCGAGCATTGTCATGATGGAAAATCAAATTCTTGAGTCTGGTCCCCCATTCTGGCCGTTCTTCGGCTATTGCTTGCTTCAACTGTATCAATTGTTGATCGTCTGGCCCGATTTTAACAGCTCATAGAACAGCACACCCTCTGATCCCACCAAATACAGAGCATTACCTTCAAACCATGAATATTCGGCTTTGGTGTCGATTTGGCTGGTTGACCTGGCTTCACATATGATCTTTTACGCTTTGGGTTGTCGTAATGAATCCACTTTTCATCGCCAGTGACAATACGATGCAAAAAACGATTTCTTTTTGTGGCCATTAAGCAGCATTTCAGACCTGCAAAATCGTCTCTCAACGTCTCTCGTGTGGCACTCAATTTCCTTGTTTGTGAATGTACAAGGGGTGCCTTTTATATGTCGGGATTAGAGAACAAAAACAAATTTTAATCATCGAAAATTACTTTATTGTTTTTCAAAATATTCTCCATGAAGATCTATACACTTTTGCATGCGTTTGAACCAATTATCGAAGCACTTTTGCCACTCTGAATGAGGTACCTCCAAAACATGCATTCTGAATGCCGCAACCGCTTCTTCAGGTGTCGAAAAACGTTGACCTCTCAGTTTGTGTTTCACGTACGGGAATAAAAATAATACGGCGGATGACCCATTAATTCGATGTTTTGGATGCTCAAAAATGCCGTTGTTTGAGCCGATGTGTGAGAGCTCGCATTGTCCTGGTGAAGAGTGATCCGTCTTTGGCGATTGGTTTTCCTAATTTCTTGGAAGACAACTGGCAAACAAATGGTTGTGTACCACTCAGAATTTACTGTTCTGCGTTGTACGTTGTTGTACGGTTGCGACATGTCCAGTTTTTCCGAAAAAACAGGCGACCATTTGCTTGGAAGTGCTTCGTGCGCGAACAACTTTTGTTGGATTAGGCTCATCTTGAAACACTCATACAGTCGACTGCTGTTTACTTTCGGGCTCATACGCGTAAATCCATGATTCATCACCTGCCACGATGTCATAGACGTGTTTCGAAGCCCCGCGATCGTATTTTTTGACTTCGACCTTCGACCAATCGACACGAGCGTTTTTTTTGAGCGATTGACAAATTGTGTGGGATCCAACGCGAATAAATTTTTCTGACAGTCAAATGTTTATGCAATATTGAATGTATGCTCGTCCCACTAATGCCTAAGATTGTCTCAATCTCACATTAGGTCACATGCCGATCTTGCAATATCAGTTCGCACACAGCATCAATGGTTTTCGGAACAACAACTGTTTTTGGACGACCTTCACGAAATTCGTCTTGGAGTGAACTACGACCACGATTAAATTCACCATACCATCGATAAACACTGGTTCTTGATGGAGCTTCATCGCCAAAAAATGAATTCAGTTCGTCCATGCAATGTTGCTGAGTTAATCCACATCGAAAGTTGTAAAAAGTAATCGCATGAAAATGTTCACGATTTAATTCCATTTTTGGACCGAGATGAATCTTTTAAGTTACTGTAAACAACACAAATAGCGCTGGTATTTCAAAACGTTCTGAGTACGTAAAAGCCAAAAAATGTCAAACTTTGCGGAACAGCTCTCAGTTGCCAGATTGCAAAACTAGGGTTGCCAAATCCCGACATATAAAAGGCACCCCTCGTATCCGGCTGCTTTTAAATGTTTAGAAATGGCTTGTTGAGTGACTTCCAATATTTTTCCAAGTTCTTTTTGAGTTTGACATGGATCTTGATCGAGTAATGCCTCCAATTCTTCGTCTTCAAACTTTTTTGATGGACCTGATCGTTCTTTGTCTTCTGTGTCAAAATCACCACTTTTAAATCGTGCAAACCACTGCTGACATACTCTAACCTCTGGAGCATATTCAGGATAATCTTCTGAGAGTAAACGATGTGCTTCTGTTGCACTTTTCTTTAAATTGAAGAACAAAAGAAAACCTCCTCGCAAATGCTGTTTTGTTGGAACGTAATTTGACATTTTGACTGTAATAAAAGCAATTTGTGTGTTTACTTATATTCACTGTGACATATCAAATTTACTTGATTTTTTGGCGTGCTTACACATAGAAAAGCTGTCACTGTCAAAATATTGACTACATAAATAGATATGAGGAGCAAATACGAAATTAATTAGTTACATAAATATAATTAGTCAAATAATTCCACTGACGGCTAGTAATACTTTTCTATATACAAATAGGTAGGGTTTTTTTTTAAATTCACTAAATCAGCATTAAGTGGCGCGGCATCAAACGATTTTATAACAACCAAAAACAGTCAAACGCGCCTTCACAAATCCCGCAGACGCACTTGCAGAGCTAAGTTTCTTGCAACACAATCGCTGAATTTTCACTGCTGCTGCCGCATTTCAAGGCAAACGAAATTCAGTTTTTCTTCATTCTTCTTCATCTTATTATTGTATTTTCTACTCCACGATTTGTCTTTATGCTGCTGGATTTTGGTCTGCAAATTAAGCATTTACGGCCACTTAACACTCCGGCACTAAATTGTACGAATGCAGGTTTGTAATTACGCGAATTTGCAAATTGGATAAGAAGATTTGTTGCAATAAATGATGCCGTTTTAAGTTTTTCGAATTCAGTTAGGAAAGAAAGAAAACTATTCGCTTGATAGACAAAGCAAGCAGCCAAAGCAAATTTCAAAACGAATATAAGTGAGCTCCTTACTGAGCCCTCTAAGTGGGCACTTCACTGCTTTGTTAGTGAGAAAATTTTGTTGATGTGAAATTATAGGAAATTATTACCTTAAATAGGCTTCAAAAGGTAGTAAAATCTTCTGTCAGGCTTTATTTCATTTCAGTTTAAAGTATCCATGTCTCTATCATATGGAGTGAGATTATGTGTGAGATTGCGATTTCTAGACCTCAAAGGTTTTATTTTAGCTCAGTTTCATCAGTACAGGGTCCGGCCCTCGAAGTGTAACCAACTTCACACAGCTCACGCAGCTGATGCACGGTCATTTTTTTTTTTGTTTTTTGGCGGTGAGGTTGGGTTAAAAATGCCTTCGCACCATATAGTAAGCGTCGCTACTACGTGTGTGGTGATTCCACTAAAAATATCCCTCCTCTTCTCTTGGATTTTTCCCTCCACCGCGGGACTGCTTCCGCATTTTTTCGAATGAGAGGGCCAAGACGGCGTCCTAAGAAGGACACTTACTTACTCACCCTGCGTCCAGGGTCGCCTGTTTTGAGAAACCCATGCTCAATGCTTTTCAGCATAACTTTCCATTTCACGCTTCCTTTTTCGGATAATATCCTCCACAAAATTTGCGACGGCTTTCCTTTTGTCTTCGTCTATCATCATTTTCTCGATAATTTCTTCAGGTGTAAATACACCAATAGCTCGTTGCAGACCTGTTCTCTCTACGTTCCACCTCTCGTATTTCAAGAAGGTGTGCTCCGCATCATCATACTCAGTAGCTCCATATATGCAGTTTGGTTGGCTCACTTTTCCCATTCGCCACATATACTTGCGAAAGGACCCATGTCCGGACAAAAACTGTGTGAGGTAATAGTTAACCTCACCGTGCTTTCTTTCTACCCACTTTTTTAGATCGGGTATTAGTCTCGCTGTCCATTTACCATACCGTTCAGAGTTCCATCTTGCCTGCCAAAGTGTGAGTGTTTGAACTCAAATATCGTAGAAGTGTGGTACTGGGATTCCTGTGTTTTTTGCCTTCCATCTCCGTTTACGCTCTTGTGCTAGAATATCTATAGGGATAGTCCCGCTGATAACTAACACCGCTGCATCAGATACTGTTCCGTATGACGAAGCCACTTTGAGAGCACAGGTACGTTGCACAGATTGCAGAATTTTCCGCCGGCATTGCACCCTTAGCGAATCTGCCCATATTTCGCATCCGTATAAGAGAATCGAGTTCATCGTGTCCATTAAAAGTTTTCGCTTGTTCTGCGTTGGAACTCCAAGGTTTGCCTTGAGCTTACTTAACATGCCGATTACCTTGGCAGCTCTTGTGGCAGCCTGGTTTATATGCGCCCATTAGGTTAGGCTTGTGTCTAATTGCACTTCTAGGTACTTGACCACTCTTTTTGTCGATAAAGTGGCATCAAGTACTTGTATGCCTACTTCTAATGGGATACGTCTGTTCGTTAGAAGGATTAGCTCGGTTTTCTCTGTGACCAGCTTTAATCCATGGTCTTCTAGCCATGTCTGGACTCGGATCATCACCTGATTTAACTTTCTTTTGGCTTCGTCGGTATTTCGGACGATTATTACAGCTGCAATGTCATCTGCGTATCCCACTAAATGCACATCCTCAGGCATCTCTATTCGAAGGATTTCATCGTAGCTTATATTCCAGAGTTAAGGTCCAAGTATTGATCCTTGGGCCGCACCTGCTGTTACTTGTTTAGCCTTACACCTTTCTCGCGTTTCGTATAAGAGCACGCGATTGCTAAGATAGCTACGAATAATCTTCAATAGATTATTCGGGGTCTTGAATGTTACCTTTAAGGCTTCAATTACGTCGTCCCAGCTTAAATTGTTGAAAGCATTTCTAATATCCAGTGTGGCTAGTAATACTAAGCGTTTGGAGTATCGATTACCTGCCTGGGCATGTTCTACGCTAACTATTACATCTTGGATGGCTCCTAAGGTAGATCTGCCACTTCTAAAACCATGCTGCCTGTCGGAGAGGCCGCCACTGTACTCTACGGCTTCGCTAAGCCTATGCTTTATCAGTTTCTAAAAGAGTTTTTCTGAGCTATCCAGCATACATAACGGTCTATAAGCGGACGCTAATGATGGGTCTCCCTTCCCCTTATTGATTAGTACCAGTTGTTGTTTTTTCCATATTTCTGGAAAAATTCCTTTTTTTAGGCATGTGTTGTACATGTTTAGCAGCAAAAGAGGGCGTTCGATTGCCAATAGTTTCAATATTTCTGCAACTATGCCATCAGGTCCTGGTGCTTTTTTGCATTTCATTGCTTTTGCAGCATCCATAAGTTCTTCTTCTGTGAATGGGACAGATTCCGTTGTTTCATAGTCGAGTTCTTCCTTCTCAGCACAGTGTGTTGGGAAGAGTGAGTCGACTATTTTGCTGACCATTTCGGTTTCCATATCAGCAGCAGGGGATTTGGCCCCTAGCTTTTTCATAACGATTTTGTAGCCCAACCCCCATGGGTTATTGCTTAGATCGTTTCGTAGCTCTTCCCATATATCTTTTTTCCTTTGGATTATAGCTTTCCTCAATTCTTTTCTGCTCTTTTTGTATTCTTCGGATTCCGTTATCGCCGGGCCCAATCTTCTGGCTCTAGTATACTCTCTACGTTTATGGATGCACATGTCTCTAAGTTCTGCGATCTCATGTTTTTTGTTCTTGTCTATTTTAGGCATAGATGCGTTGCAACCTATCTTAATGCATTGCATTGTTGTCTTGCACGGACATCAGCTGTTTGTTATTTGGCTAAATGACAGCCCAGAGCATTGTTTACAAGCGCGCGGAAGCATTTTGCCAAGAGTCAACGCGAAAAAAGACAATCAGTAATGGATTTCAAACGGAATAGTGTGAATGGATTATATTTGGTTGGAAAGGCACAACCAGCGATTGTTCGTGAGCTCGAGCACCTTAAAGTAAATAAAGTTTTTGTTTAACAGACCATAACTCCTTACAATGATACTGGTAGCATCGCGAAACGTCACGGAGGTGATCGTCAAAAGAGGTGGCTACAACGTCACGTGAAATGGTTCAGAAAGTGAAGAAGTGACTTAAGCGAAATCCCCGACGAAGTGCCATTCAAATGTCGAAAGAACTGAAAATATCCAATCGCAGCGTCCACCGCATACTGAAAAATGATCTCAAAGTCAATTCTTACAAGATCCAAAAGGCGATTGATCTCACAACAAAGCAGCAACAAGTCAGACTTGAGAGAACGAAAGAGTTGCTTCGCTTGGTCGAAAGCGGTCAATTTCCGAATATTGTGTTTTCGGACGAGAAATTTTGTCAACCTGTAAACTCCCAAAGTTTTTATTTGACCGACCGTTCATACGAGAATTTGAGTCATCGTTTGACCACCAGGAAGTGGAACCCGCCACAGGTAATGATTTAGGTCGCTTTAACCGCAGATGGGCGCTCTCCAATCATTTTCATCGAGCCTGGCGTCAAGCTAAATACGAAATATTATCGGAAAAGTATTCTGAAGGTTGCTTTGAAGCCGTGGGCTGACAAGCATTTTATTTATTCATTTTAGTAAGTCAAGAAATACAAAGTTTCTTACAGACTACATAGAACTAAGAGTATTTATATAGAAGTAATTAACAAAATGAAAGCTTAGGAAATAAAATTAACAAATATATACTAGGTAATTATTTAGATTTCTTACAAAGGAAGACATTTTTTAATTGGGTATTAAATACATGTTTCGCCCTGGAAAAGTCTAGATCCAAAAGGGAGGCGAGATAGTTAATGTCAGACAGCGTTCTAACAAGAGGCGCATTAGCACTATATAATGTCCTTCTAAAATTATGCAACGGCGAAAATTCCTGCAAGGAACATTAAAATGTATTCTTTCTAGAAGAAACGGGCAGCCATTTAGTCCATTAACGAGATCGAAGATAAAAGAAACTGCTTGAAACGTACCTCTGTCACTTAATGGACACAGACTAATCAAACGACAGCGTGAGTCGTATGACGGTTTGGGGTCTGAAAAATTGAGTGATGTAGCGCGAAACGCACAAAAATTTTTTAAACCCTCTCCACTCGATTTATATGGACTGCATGATAAGGTCTCCAAATAAAAGAGGCATCATCTAATTTGGTGGCAGACTATTGACGTTTCAATACGACTCGGCGCGGTCTCACAAAGCTCGAGTGAACCAAGAATGACTAAAAAACAACGTTCCGAACTTCATAACATCCACACAATGGCTCTCGAATTCACCAGACGCGAATCCGATGGATTATTCTCTTTGGGTCATTTCGTAGAAAAAAAGCCCGAACTAAAGGATTCACCAGTCTCGAGGCGCTGAAAAACGCCATTGTTCGCGAGTGGACCAAAATACCTGCAAGTCACATTCGGGAAGCTTGCGATTCGTTTCTGGACCGTCTCAAGCCCATAGTCAAGGCAAAAGATGGTCATATCGAGCAAAAGTAAATTGATTCTTAATTTTGTAGTATTTTCACACAATTTTTAGTTCGAATTTAATAAAAGTAATTTTCCAAACTAAATTTGTGGCCTTTTGAATTGGTAAAACTTCGAGTGCCGGACCCTGTAGTACGCAAAGTATACTTCGTGCGATGTGGCCCATTATAGACACCTAGCGAAAAACGTGCAGAACTTTTTTGACTTGATCTAACAGTTTTTGGATACTAAAGACTTTCGGGTCGAAGTGCAAACCTCTCGTTATTCCAATATTTTTTATCCACTGTTCCCATTACAAACGTGCTCCACCTTTCGTGGCTGCAATTCTAAAGCATAATTAAAATAAACTTAAAATTTATAGCATAAGTCTAAATTATCATAAAAATAATTATAAGAACAAAGCTCATTCGATTTACTTAAAATTCAATTCAAACTTTGTCCATCCATTGCATTACTCTGCCAAATAATGGCAAGGAGATAACTGCAGCAGCGCTAAAGTGTAATGCAATTTGCACGCTGCTCAAACACGAAAAGGCTGGAAACCAACTGAAATGAGCGGCGACAAAGTGAAATTGAGTGGCAGGATGCAGGACACCATTCAGTCACGTTTTGTGTTAATACGGCACAGCGCAGTCGAGCAGCTGTAAGGTTGAATGCCTACACGACTGAGTGGCTGAGTGGCCAAGCGACTGCCTATGTATTGACGCAATGCAACAACAATCAACGGAAAGCCTTATCGAAATAAATACACAATAAGTTCCAATGTTTACAAGGCGGCAGCGACAACTGCAGCAACGGAAGCAGCAGTGAAGACATTTCAGAATGCAATAGAAAAGCAAATTTCCAGCAGCAGAGCGTCGCGCACAGAGCGCAGCCTATGGCGAGTCCCACTTCAACTTTGCACTTTGAGCAATTAAATATGTCATTGTTATGGTGGCGATGCGACACAGCAATGAAATACACACAAATGCACAACAACAATGCCGCAAATAAGAGCAGGAGGAGGAAACGGAAATTCGATGCGGATAGCGGCAGTATTAAAAAGAAATACAAACTGTGGAGGATTAAGCGACGAGCAGCGTAACTAAGACTGGTAGTATCAGCAATTTTAATCTACTTAAAGTAACACAGGGAGAGATGGTATAAATTTAAGTTTTAGCATTTACACGAAAGGACTTAAAATTCCTTTAAGAATTTGTTAAGATTTTCATAAACAAACTAAAAGTTTTCGTACGGAATTATCTTAGCACAAATATTTCCATTTCTCTTGTTCTTAGCATCCCAACATGCAATTCTAATTCCCTAAATGCATTCATGTAAATGTGTCTGTGCGCATGTATACACATACATGCACACACATACATACATACACACATATGCCTTTGTATTCATTAACAAATTCACGGCGGATATGCGTCTTGCTGCATCATCATAAAAATGTCCAAAACATGGCTAAGTGCTTGGGTGTGTTTGCTCTAACTTTTTAAATCACTTTGCACACTTGTGTAATACTCTCATGCACTATCTCGGGCACATATACATGCATGTAAACACATGCACACACACACATACACACACATGCAGCTCATTTCTCTCGTGGCGCTTTGTTTGAGCTACATTTCACTTGAATCGTTTTGATTAATTTTTGGTTGTCTGCTTGTTTTCTTACTGAGTTATTTAGATGGCTGTCTGTCTGCGCTGGCTGAATAGCTGTGCAACCTAATAGCTGGTTGGTTGCTCGCTTCGTTGTTTCACTCTTGTGTCTTCTTTAGATGAAATGCTGAATTGCTTGAACTGCTGTTTGCTTTCTTGTTGATTATTGTGGACAGTTGTCGGCTAATTTTGTCGAAGTTTTTGTTGTTATCTGCTGGTATGCGCCGGTAATGCTAATCTCGATGCTTTCTAAGTAATGACATATGCATCTCCATACATTCTATGTATGTGTATGTGTACCTGCAAATATCCGACATGAACTGTTCTGTTGTTATTGCAACAACATGAATTTGAATTAGTAAAAAACTAAGAATTAAAATTGAAAATAAAAAAATATAAAAAGTAAATAAAATAAAAATATGAAAATATGTTATTTAAAAAATGTAATAATAATTAAGAAACAGAAACAATGTTGTCACAAGATCGTGCACAAGCACGTGGATTTCCACGTCAAGTTTCTTTCACTAGATTGTTTTTAATTCTATTTAGTGAAGAGGCGATTCTTAAGTGAGTGTTTAATCTCTATATACAATAAATATTTACTATTCTACTAACTATATGAAGAAGAATATGAAATTTGAGTTTTTAGACTCTTTTAGTTTTATGCTTGCATTCGAATTGAAGGATTTTATTTTTTCGGCCCTATAATCAGTTAAGTAAAGGGTGGTTAAATTTTAAGGACCGATGTTGAATGTGAACCAGACCTAAACGTCAAAATTTTTCTCCATTTCATTTGACATTTTTCAGTTTCAGACTAACTCAATTTGAACCATGGAAAGATACACAATCGAGTCACGCGTCAAAGTTATTCAGGCTTATTATGAAAACGGGCGTTAAAATCAAAATGCATATCGCGCACTTCGTGAAGAAAATCATCTTCAGTGATGAGGCACATTTTCACCTCAGTGGACTCGTCAATAAGCAGAATCCGCATTTGGGCGAATGATAATCCAAGAGTGATTGCCGAAAGCCAATGCACCCACAAAGAGTGACTGTTTGGTGCGGTTTATGGGTCGGCGGCATCATTGGGCCGTATTTTTTTTTTCAAAATGAGGCCGGTCAGGCAGTTACTGTGAATAGTGTTCGCTATCGTGAGATGATAACAAACTTTTTATGGCC
This sequence comes from Anastrepha obliqua, assembly GCF_027943255.1. NCBI lineage: Eukaryota > Metazoa > Arthropoda > Insecta > Diptera > Tephritidae > Anastrepha > Anastrepha obliqua. Next base: position 155,166,272 of record NC_072892.1, on the reverse strand, counting down.
CGAATTGGAAGATATCGATGTGGACGATATGTGGTTTCAACAGGAGGGTGCCACTTGTCACACAGCTAACGAAACAATGGCTATTTTGCGCGAAAAATTTGATGGCCGAATAATCTCACTTCACGGCGATGTCAATTGGCCGCCAAGATCACGTGATTTGACACCGTTGGACTTCTTTCTTTGGGGTTATTTGAAAGAAAAGGTGTACGTCGATAAGCCAGCAATAATTTAAAAGCTAAAGGATGAGATAATTTGGCACATTAATGGCATAGAACCTCTATTATGCCTCAGGGTCATCGAAAATTTGTACCATCGGTTAGAGGTGTGCCGCCGAGGCCGATATTTTGTTCCATACGTAATTGAGACATACCCGTATTATCATAATAAAGAGAAATGACAATAATTTCATAAAAAACTTGTATTTGATTCAAAATCAACACCGGCCCTTGAAACTTAATCATCCTTTATAAGCATGGACACATATCGGATTTTTGCTTTTTTTCCCCATTTATTTTATACATCTGTCCACTGACATTAAGTATGTTATTTAACGATTTGGTCAGGATTTATATACATGACTTAATGACCAATAATATACAATACAAGTTTCACTTTACATAAATAGAATTATACAACAATATAACCACAATATAACAGCAATTTAACTATTTTTGCATATTTATTATTTTCTAGCATTCATTAGGTTGGTTGGTCGAGGTCTCTTTAGACGTATTTTTATGTTTTTCCCCTTTCAAGAAGTTTGATGATTTCTGGATTATGGTGGTTGTGTATTTTTTCAAAGTGTCTTGCTGTTATTTTTGTGGTTACTTCGTCTACTATTGCTTTAGTCTTTTTCCGAAAATAAGACACTGTCTTAGTAAAAGTATATTTATATTTTTTTATTTAATATTTATTTTACACAGAATTCAGAAATTTAAATTTATTCAAGTACAGTCATGTCATCTTCTTCTGGAACATCGTCATAAATAAAATTCGCATTCATATTCCGATTTTCTGCCAAATCCATTTCCTGTTGAATCATTGGTCCGAACCTCTCATGTCTTGCGATATAGATGTCGTTAAATGACTTCTTCTTGTCTAAGTAGCCTATTCGTAGTGCATTGGAAACATCACTATCAGTTATTTTGTCCCATCAATTTTTTACCCAATTCACAACTCCTTCTAAGCCTGATTTTACAAAATTACCTCGATGATTTGTCATTATTTGATCAATCTTCCCCTCAGCAAGAACGTTTTTAATGTCTTTAGCGCGGTGAGTATTGGCTAAATCACAAACTAGCCTATTCTACCCACTTAACAGTTGTGGCAGCATAAAACCAAACCACTTTCTTATAACTGCTTGGGTGAACCCGGCTTTTTCCCTTTCAATAACATAAACTCCTGAAACATTTTGAATCTGGTCTTTTTTACCTTTAGTGATTAAAAATGGCGATACTGTCTTGCCGTCTAGACGAATTGTAAATTGACGAAGAAGCCTTGTGGTGAACTGTCGTTTGAGCTCCTTGGAGTACCTTGGTCTCATCCATAGCAATCATGTTGTAGAGTTAGTATTTCGAAGAATCGATGAAATCAACAAAAAACTTAAACGCAAGTGCAAGCTATACAACTTTATTGTCTTCCAGCTTAAACAATGTTGTTGTTCTCCTTAGAGGCAGTTCATATCGTTTAAGGAAGTTGTTCAACCAGTGTGACGATGCTTTAAATTCTTCTGTGGATATATCAAATTAAATTGCTCTTTCAAGGGAAAATTTTTGAATATCAGCCCGGGACACAACCAAAGTCATTGCTCTTCTGTCTGCAATAAATTCCCAGATGCAATCTTCCAACTCCGAAAATAACGGCTGCCGACCAGATCCAACTCTGCGTTTTTTCTCATTTCCTTGGTCCACCAGTTGATACAAAGAATCGTAGTCTGAAGGCCAGCACACGGAGATCCAGCATCTTCTCGTCACATAATGTCACAAGATTTACAACCCTGGAGTCTTCCACGATTCCCTCTTCGTACTCGCCGGGAATAGCTCTTTCGTTGTGTACTCATTCTATCTGGTGTTAAAAATTATGCGATTTATTTTTAAAGGGGGAGTCTGCTTTGGAGGCTTCAAAAAAGGCGGCTCGAGTGAGCATGTGTCGTGCGGCGGGAAAGATGCAGGTCGCAATTTTCATCCGAAACCAAAAACCCAAAAAAAATTTTATTTAATATAAGTATAGTATAGCTTCTAGTTAAACCAAGAAAATTAAGCAAAAAGTGAGAAATTCAACAATTTTTCGCTAATTAAAAGAAATATTCATTTTTTTGGAAAAATAAATTCACTTTAGATTGTTTAAAAAGTGGGTTAATCATAATTTTTTTAAGGTTTTTTAGGTTCAACTAGAAGAGAATTTAATTCCGAATACAATCAATGTTATCTCGTTCCGATAGGACGTTTAACTTTTTCCCTATCTTTCCCGCTAATTACGAAAAATCGTAAAAATAAAAACCCGAGAAATCGCGCGTCAAAGTTTTTGTATATAAAAAATCCGCTCGTATACCTGCTCGACCCTTCCTCACAATTTCTTCTGTAACTGCGGAAATATTTTGAATTTGCTTCTGAAATTTTGCGGACACATTCTTGGATAGTTTGGGAAGACATTTTTGTAAAAAAAAAAACAAATTGATTTTTTGAAGCCTCTAAAGCAGGCTTCCCCTTAAATCAAATTACGTATTAGGAAATAATCAGACTTACAAGACTGAAATGAATCAACTTTGTATACCTGCACTGTCGCTCAATGTACACTGCTGTCTTATGTTGTATTTTTAAGATAAATTCGAAGAATTCATTTGAAACGAACTGTAGAGGTAAACAATTAATTTCTCGCAATATTTTGTTTCAAACATTTCTGTGATATACGTGTATTAGGAAAACTAAAGGTATTATTACTTATACTTAATATATCAACAGCATTTTGAACGAATTCATTTTGCCACATTATTTTAACTAGGGCTTATTTTCGGAAGAAGACGGTATAAAATAAAAGTCCTGCGAATGTCATCATTTTTCGTGTACCTGTCAGACATGGTCAACATTCGAATAATCTTCGGTTATTGTCGTTGAATTTTTACTATATGAGACTTTTTAGCCGGTCTTCACACCTGTAGTCCATATAGCCAGATTGGTTGAATCACAGTTTTGTAGGCTAGCAGCTTGTGCTGTATAGTAAGTGTGAATTTTGTGCTGACTAACCAATGAAGTCGTCGTGAAGTTTTTTTTTTATTTGTTTGACCTTTGTTGCTTCGACTGCTCTACTGATGCCTGTTCTAAGGGTAATGGGTTGGAAACTCAAATTCATATGAAAAATGTATTGACAGTTTGGGCTGAAAGTTCACGTTCCACAGTATAATTGAGTTATTTTTGAAAATATAGCATGAAATGTATGCGCACCATTTTTATCCTATTTTCTATTTTGAGTTTCCATTTTGATTTTCGTGGTTTGAAATCTGAACTTCCATGCTATCAGGCTAAGGCTTGAGGTTAAGGTTTCATGCTATCTCTGAACGGCAGATGGGTTTTAAAGAGTGGCTTTTTCATGGCAGAAATACCTAGATTTGCCATTGTTTGCTGAAGAGTGACCGTTAATAGAACAACTTTTTCTGCCAATTGGTGTCTCATGACCGCTGTTTCGATGCTGTCATTTATAAAGGGTAGTTAAATTTCAAGGCCCGATTTTGAATGTGAACCACACCTAAAGGTCAAGTTTTTTTCTGCATTTCATTTGACATTTTTCAATTTCAGACCAACTCAATTTGAACCATGGAAAGATACACAATCGAACAACTCGTCAAAGTTATTCAGGCTTATTATGAAAACGGGCGTTCAAATCAAAACGCATATCGCGCACTTCGTGATTTTTTCGGTCAATTTAATCGTCCAAAAGTCCGTACAATCGGAAAAATTGATATGGATATGGATGTGGACGATATGTGGTTTCAACAGGACGGTGCCACTTGTCACACAGCTAACGAAACAATGGCTTTTTTGTGTGAAAAATTTGATGCCCGAATAATCTCACGTCGCGGCGATGTCAATTGGCCGCCAAGATCATGTGATTTGACACCGTTGTACTTCTTTCTTTGGGTTTATTTGAAAGAAATGGTGTACGTCGATAAGCCAGCAACAACTCAAGAGCTAAAGGATGAGATAATTTGGCACATTAACGGCATAGAACCTCAATTATGCCTCAGCGTCATCGAAAATTTGGACCATGGGATGGAGGTGTGCCGCGGAGGCCGATGTTTTGTTTCATACGTAATTGAGCCATACCATTATTATCATAATAAAGAGAAATGACAATAATTTCCTAAAAAAATTGTATTTCATTCAAAATCAACACCGGCCCTTGAAACTTAACCACTTTTTATTTTCCAACCCATTCCTTTACGGTGACCGCTAAATAGACAGCTCAAGATATAGAGGTATCTAAATCTTAAGTGTTTGCCTTATTTAGCTGAATTTGCTTAACGCTTCTAATGTATTTGAGAAACACTATCCGTTTACCAAATGCATTTGAAATAATTAAACAAAATTGAGTCGCACTTATGCTTCATTTGATTATTCCAACAAAGTTTTCCCAACACTAAGATTTTATCATTGATATTTACGTAATTTTATCTGCTGAAAGCCGCCAACGTAAACTCGTCTAATGCTTTGCGAAATTCAGCTCATAATAAAACGCTGTAAGCGCGACTGCCGACGATGTACCAAAACCCATTGTGTCGTTGCAAGGACGAAGTAAGCTTCGTAAACGAACGTAATAGGTGACTTGGGGCCTCGGAAAAGGCGGCCGTTAACAAATGGGCTGGCATGAAGCAAGTGAACCCTAAACAGTATGAGGGGAAATTACATGTGTACATGAGTTGCAACATGTTGCAAGAGGTGGAGCGAATACAAAGTTGTACGCACGCATCAAGAGTGTAAAAGCAGCAGGTAATTGGAATATAAAGCAAAAAAATAAAATGAAAAATAAAGTTAAAAAAAAAATTAAGAAAAAATGTATAATAAAATAAAAATAAAAAAATTGTATAATAAAAAAAATAAAAAAAAAATAAAACAAAAGTTAAAAATAAGAATAAAAAAGTAAATTAAATAATAAAATAAAAAAAAAAAATTAAATATTAAAAGTATTCACTATGCAAACTATTTAGTAAGCAAAATGCAATGAGAACTGCTCTGCTAGCATTTATGAAGTTATTTCCAAAAAGAAATTAAAATTAATTGCAATTCTTATAGTTGATGAGCAGAAATCCAAAATGAAAAAATTTATTTATCCAACACAGTCGCAGTAGGGTATGCCTTTCCATGTAAATATTTACTGGCATTCATATGCAAGCTTCTTGCCAATTGGTTGAGCAGTAAACACAAGCATAAGCAAGCATATACATATACACACATACACATATATATGCAGGCACATCCAGTCACGACAGCCAACTACTAACCACCAACAACATTAGTGAAAGATATGTAACTCTTTCAGTTATTTCTAGACAACAAAAACCAGTTGAGTTGAAACAAAAGTGTAAATAAGAATATGCAGCAAGTTCTATTTGCGCCTAGTGAGTGAGCGCCTATATATATGCGACACTTTAGCAAATGTAGCAACACATTGTTGCTGCCTCTGGAGTAAGGGTAGAAACAGAGACAGAAAATTGCAAGAAAGGGAATGTTGTAGTTGTATATTTATTAAATATTTGTTATGCAGTTCCGAAACGAACGGAAAACTCAGAGTGGAGGGATGAGAGTGAGAAAGCAATTATTTGTAAATATTCTTTTGCAAGACCAACCTTCACAACCCTACATAACGGCAATATGTAGAAGGCAAACAAAAAGTTTGAGTTTCGAAATTTATTGTGCACAACCAACAAGTTTGATGTTACATTTGCATGTACCGAAAAGTGGAGTAGCATATTTTTAGGTGCAAGTAACATAAATGCTACGAGATGTGATTCTTGATAGGATGAGTGTGAAAGTACCGTATTATAATGAGGCCACTGTAAGCTTAACACTGGCGCGCTCTCTCTCTCTTTCACACACATACATACGTGACACACACACAAGTGTAAGTCTCTCTCACGCTCGCGCTCTTACAGCTGTACATGAAAGGTTGTGGTGTAGCTTTCTAAGAGAACAGAAATTACTGGTAAATCTTTCTTTTGTTTATTTAGTGAGCTTTTTCTCATCTTCTCTGTGAGCTTCTCTCTCTCTCTGAAATAATTCGCAAGTATGTACTGATATAAGGAAATACTTTTACTCGCGCTGATTTGGTAAATAATGTTATTTACCTTGCAACGAAATTGTAAATCAAAACAAATGAAAATTGCATTTTATTTGTTATTGTATTCTTATTTACGTAGGCATGAGAGAAACACGTGCCGTCAGCAAAGCAGCTGTGTTAACAGTGGCCGAACAGCATTTTAACAGTTGGCCATAATTCATCAATAATAGTGCTTGTGTGTGTGTATGGATAGGAAGTGAATGATTTGTGCGCGTGTGTGTGTGTGGTATTGATAGTAAATTAAATGTGATTAAAGTTGATTTGGGATTTAGGTTAAATAGTTTTTGTTGAGGTGGTGTGAGGTTGAGTCGAGTAAATGCAGTAAAATTTAAATGCTGTAAAATTTAAATGCGGAAAAATTTAAATCCTGTAACTTTTATAAAGGGCACAATTCGCCTGACTTGTCAAATTTGTTCGTTGATTATTTTTAATGTTGACATATTCAGTGTGAAACTGTGTAGGCACCACAAAGGGAAGCAATGTGCAACTTGATGGTTCATCAAGAGCAGCCTTTTATCTTTATCTCCAATCCCCTTATATCGCCTTCTAGTGTAGGTGCTGTTAACCTATCGCGGAGGTCAAGTAACACTCTATGCATGATATAGATGAAGCCTTGAAGTAATAGGAACGAAAGTTATAAGGTGAAACTCCCAAAGGGGACTGGACTTTAGGTTGACTCCCTAATGTCATTTAAAAAAAAAGCCCGTCTCGACACATCAACAACGGCCTCGGATTCCGGTTTTTAGTTGTTTTGCTTGTTCACTCCTCTTGAGAGCATTAGGCCTCGACAAGAGTCAGTCTTGCATTCAACCTATTTTGATTTCTGCCAGGGTAGGTGATAAGCTACCAGTCCTAAGTAGTGGGAATGCCCACCTGTCGTTGCTTACGAACAACTCCATCTTACTGCTTTGACCGCCATCTGTCTTTCAGATTTTTCTGGCAAAAGAATCACACAGATGGTTGAGGACTTGGCTAAATGTTGGGGTATCCGCGCTATTACCGCGATTGGCCGCTTCCTCTTGCTGGCACCACTGATGCATTGTATAACTGAGTGCTTTTTCTTTGTTTTTGCTTATGGTGCTGAAATCTGGACACTAAAAATTAATGATATAAACCAGCTATTTCGATTTGAAAGAACCATAATGAGAAAAATCTATGGTCTTATTCGGCTTGAAAACGGCACGCATCCGTTACAACAACGAAATTGAACACCTTATTGGTGGTGAAAATGTAATAGGCTTTATTGAAGCACAGCGAATTAGATGGATTGGCCACATCATAAGAATGCCCAACGAAAGAGTCCAAAAAAGGGGGGTTACTTTGCGTACAATAGCAGGAAGACAGAGAGGCCAACCAAGAAAAAGATGTCTTGATGACGTCGAAGCGATGAACGTTCGTAATTGAAGAAATGAGGCAAGAGGGAGACTGAATTGGAGGAGGATTGTTGATGAAGCTATGATCCACCACAGACCGTGAAGCTAAGAGAGAAGAGAGAGAGGTGAAATTTTGTATTCAAATACGCTCTTTCACATAAATAGACATACAGCTATGGACAGAGAAATAACCGCACTTCCCCTAACAACATATGCTGATGATTATTCTTACTGGATGACTTAGTAAAGGAGTTATTTTTGCACAAATTTTCTTTTTTATCAATACCAAAAACTCTAAATAATAAAAAACAGACAGCAGTGCCGTAGTGGAATCATAATTTAGGTAAGTTAGAAACTGAAAAAAGACGGTTTCATAAAAAAATTCTCGAAAAAATTAAGTTAAAGAACTGATAAGATAGGTAAGTAGTTGAGATGGCAAGAGTACCCCAGGTACACTTGAAGTAGCACTTACGTGCCGTTTTGATGCCATACTGTGGACCACTACCATCTGTCTTGCGCTTTTTTAAGAAATAAATTGTGTAGTTTCCCTTTAACAATGGTCAAGGGGACACCGATGTCTGATGAAAGGGGACAGCTGAAACTGTCGACCACTTCCTGGCAAGCACATCGGCAATTTCATTTCCCTCTATAGTCCTAAAAGTCACTCTTCTAATAAATTATTACATAAAATATTTATTAAGTTCTACCTGAAAAATCGATGTTTCTTTGTCAAACAAGACGAGGTGGAACAGGCTGAACTATGCGAAAGCACAGCTGGTGTACGCCAAGGCAGTATTATGGGCACCATCCTATAATTGCTATACACATACGATCTACCAGCTTCTGAAGAAACAATAGTCGGAGATTTCGAATGACACTGCCATACTCACAATTAACTCTCGCCACCATGTAGCCTCAAAAACTGCGGAAAGGACTTATTAAAATAACTCACTGGTTGAAAGAATGGCGCATTAAGACAAGTGAGACGAAATCTTCTCAAGTCAGTTTTACACTAAATCGAAAAACTTGCCCAACCATTAAGCTCAACAATACAATTATACCCCAAACAAACGTCGCAAAATTTCTCGGCATGCACTTTGATAGCAAATTTACATGGAAAACCCGAATTTGCACCAAGCGGAAGGCACTGTAAATAAAATTTAGAAGCTTTTATTGGCTACCACATCGAAATTCTCTTGAAAGTAAGTTCTCACTTTACGCAGCTGCCCTGTTACCGCTATGGACATATGGCATTTGGGGCACTGCAGGTAACTCAAACATCGGAATATTTCAAAGAATTAATGCTCGACTGGAGAGAATCCTCTGACTGATCTCAAACACCCTTTATTATATCAATTCCAATACCGATTCAATATCATGCAATTTTCAACGAAATAAGAATATTTAATTATTTGAGAATATCAAACTAAGCAAACTCATCCATGATGCCATTTATTCTCACTATTGAACCAACTCCTTGCCAGGAAAATAATCTCCAAAATTTCATGCTACCTCTTTGTTGTATACCGAAAATTAAACTCTTAGCGTTATTGACGACAAACGAAAGTCTTCCCCTGAGGATCAATCATATTAAGAAGACGACTACTATGCTCAAGAAGACGACCTGTGTACTGGTGGACTACAGAAATTGCAGAACTCAGGTTACTTCCAAAGCCAGATAAAACATAGAAGCAGAGCCGGTAATCCCGAAAAGCGCTGAAGCAAGCAATCATCGCCAGTAAGAAGGCAAAATGGGAGGAACTTCGAAGGGATCTAAATAGCAACCCTTCGGGTCTGGGCTATAAAATTGTAATGGGCAAGCAAACGCCAACTCCACAGCCCTTACATCTAGACAGTGATGCTATCAGCAAAATAGTGGGCAGAGTGTTCCCCGAGCAACCTATGCTGTGCGGGGACCCAAACCTCCAAGGTGATGAGATGCTTCCACCATTCATTGAGGAAAAGCTTAAAACCGTGGCAAGAAGCGTTGAAAGGAACAAAGCTCAGCCCTCCACGGCAACCCAGCTGAAGCTCTTAAACTTGTGACTGAAAGCCAACTAGCGGTGATGCTTGAGGTTTACAATGCATGCATTGCTCAAAGCATTTTCTCCAAGCTCAATAGGCAAATTGGTCCAACGGAACATCGGGGTAGTGAATTACTTTTTAAATCAGTTCCTTTCGGGTCACGGATACTTCCGGCGATACCTTTACCGCATGGGCAAGTTAAGCGATCTCAAGTTCATATTACTGCAAAGCACCGATTGCAGCCGGTGAACACACATTTTTTAGTTGTAACAGATGGCTCGCGGTAAGAGATGCTCTTAGGAAGCTGATTGGCAATATCGTGCCGAGCAAAATAATCAGCATAATGCTCGAAACCGAGTACAGCTGGAACGTGGTAACGAGATACATCGAGGACATACTATGGAAAAAAAGATAGACCGTGACACAGTGTAACAAAATAAAGCCTCACACACAGAAACACAAGAAGGCGGGCCTATAGCATGAAAGTTGGGTACAAATACAGTGGACCCAGACGTGTGTGATTTGAATTGATTCTTTATGGAAGCCGTTCTGGGCCCTCCCTAAGTGATGCAGAAATTAGTCCCAGGCATCCTTCCTCCCCAGAAGGAGGGGAGCGATTGTTTTAGTGGCCACACCACTTAATGCAGTAGACGACTGTCGCTGAAAGTGCGAAGGCACTCTGAACCCAACTTCACCTAACGTATTGCAAAAAGTGCCTCCAGTCTGATCCCCGTTGATAAGTTGTCGTAAAAAAATAATATACATATTTCTCATTATTTTTCTTTAAATATGTCTTATTGATAAATAAATAAACCTATTTCCACCGTGAAACAACTTCAACGACTTACTAATTCATGCAATAAAGTGTTGAGTCATTAAGCAAAACATGATTTATGAATATCCGCAAGATACAAAACTCACTTCAACTTTTACTTAAACCATCAAAAAAAAGGCTGCTTTTATGTGCCAAGAAACTGGAGAAAAACTTCAACTATCATTTTGAAACTGACTGCCAGCTGAAAACTTTTGGTTAAGCGAAAAGAAATGCTCCTGCACAGAATTCTGTTAAACAAAATTTTGTGTGCACCAACAGCTTAATTTACCAAGTGCTTGAACGAGTACGCAGCACATGGCGTGATGGCCTTGTACAGAACGTCTATGTACCTAACATGACCCAGCTGTCAAATAGATAGTAGCAACAAAATTCAGAAGCAACTACCTACCACTAGTAAACATGTATGTATGTATGTGTGTATGTGTTAGTCCCATTGATGTTGCTTATTTAGTAGAGAAACGGGTGAAAGAGCAGAGAGGGTGGACACGAGTGCACGAGTACTTGGAAAGTTCTTCGTATGCGCGTGCAAGCTATTTTAAATATGAACACGTCTGTATTTAGCAAACAATGGCACAGCTGATGCACGCGCGCACCGAACACACCCCCTTAAAATGAGACATTGGCTTTGGAGGGCGCTTGTTAAGTTTCGAAATAGCAGCAAGTGCAAGGCACTTGGCGAGAGAGTGGCCACTGCACAAGAGAGCGCACTATACAAATGTAGCTAAGTAGATAAAATAATGGAGTATGCACTTGATTGGTAATGTTCGAGTGAATGGTCATGTGCGCGTATGTAATGGATATGTAGGATAAACATTTCAATTACTACCCCCCTTCAACTCTCTCAATCGCTTTTATGTCGACAGATGTTATCACAATGCTGCTGCTGCTATCGCTCACTCTCTGTGCTGTTGGGCAATCGTATGTAACGCGCTCTCTCTCCCTCTCTCGTCATGTTGAAGGCTTACATGTTGCATGTGCAATGCTTCTACTGACACAAATACCAACATGCAACGATGTAGCTGCGACTGTTGCCTCTACGCTGTTACATTGCATACCGTCGCGTTTGTTGCACAGTCGTTGGTTGCATTACAGTTAACAGCGCGAATGTGGCGTAGGCTGTTTGCGGCCCCCATACACTAACAAGGCAACAACTTTGCACTTTCAACTTTTGTGCGACCAGGAAGCGCACTGCGCGTGTGAATGGTAGAAAAGGGCAGCATGACGTCAGCGTTCGAAGGACGAGGCTGTTGATGCTGTTGCAGTGTGCTGCAAGTGTTGCGCTAGCGTGTGCATGCATGTTGCAGGAAGTTCGTTTGAATTTTCTATAGAATTTGTGGCATGTTGCACACGGTGCTGGTATGTAAGACATAGGCAGCTTTTGCCGTTGTGGCAGGTTAGTTGGGCGTTTGAGTGTTTGAATGGTTGACGTGCGCTCGGTTGCATGACTGGTTGGCAGCAAAACCAATGCAAAGCGCAAGCATGCAGCTGCAACATGCGGTGTAGCAGTTGTGGTACTACAGTATTAGGCGCTATTTTACTTAAATAGGAGGAGACACACCTCTGCCACTTTGCAACGTGGTAACGAGCCAAGTAAATGCCACAACTCACTGTATTCGGTTTCAGTTCACATTTGCATCCAATTGCGTGCATATTTCAGTTGAACGTGAACGCTCTGCCAGTAAAGACGCTACCGAAGCAGTGAAAAATAGTTTTGCAACGTCTAAAATTTCGCTGTAATCTTTTCAAGCAGTGTAACAGTGCACCAAAATTACATTTGCGGCAATTTAAATTAATAACTACTTAACTCAAACAATGCAACTTTGTATAAATTAGACGGCTAAAGCGTGTACACCAAAATTCATAGTTCAATTGTAAATTCGCAAAAAAATGCCATAAACAAAAAAATCAGTTGAATAGTCGAGTTCTCCGTGTATCACAATGCAAATTAATATTCGCCTGTAAACGTAGCAAAAGTGTAAGCCGCAGCGGTAGTGTTAGTCAGTGCCGTGTTTAACAGTGTCGCAAAGTATTTTACACACACACAGAAACACACACATAAATGTATTTTACACTGAGCCGGTAGATAAGCTGCTAAGTTAAGGCAAATCTGTTGTGTGATTGCCAAGTGAGGGAAATGTAAAAGGGCGCTAACCGAAGTGGTTAGCCGGAAGGGATCCATCGCTATTGTGCCGGCATTCGTTCTGCAGTGGATAATTGCTGCTGTGGCAGGCAAATAGGCAGCAAGCCTAGTAGGCAGCTGACAGACGATTTTGTTTGTTTGTTTTTCTACCAACTCAACTGGCTGAAGTGCTTGCGCGCTTTACCCTTATTTATCTTTATAAGCTTATTATTATTATATTTTTTTGTTTTTTTTTCTTTCGCTGCTTTGATTTAATATCGCTTGGTTTCTAATCCGATTTCGGTTACCATATCAACCTAATTGTTGCCTATTAGCGTCATAGCACGATTTTGCTTATCTTGGTTGTGTGCAGGTAGTTGTGTAGTTCGGCGTACGTGGCGTATGAGCAACATAAATACATGAATGAGTTGTTTATTGGCAAACTGTTGAATAAGCAATATTTTTAGTCAAGCTTTTGCTCAATGCAGGTTTTTATTTTAGTTTAGACTGTCTTGATTTTGTATTATATTTATAATTAAGGAGGTAATTTGTTCAGAGAACTGTATTTGTATAGAAATAATCCGATTTATTTTGCTCCAATAAAATTTTTGACGCCAAAAAAAAATTTCTTTTTATTTCCGTTTTATTTCATAAATTGATGACGAACTCTGCAGTTTCATAAGCTAAGTTATAAAGTAAAAAAAATATTATTGAAATAAAATACAAATATTTTTTATTTTCTCTTTATTCTGTAAGAACTTAAACTATTCTAGTAGCCTCCAAATATTTAGTGCTCGTATTTTTATTTTTTGCACTCAACCCCTTGAATAAGAAAACGTAATTTTTGTAATGTTTTTTTAAACTATGCAGATTTATAGAATTAGAAAAAAATTACGTAAACAAATACCGCTAAAAGAAATATACAGTAGGTTCTGTTTTTATGCGGCTTTTTTTTATGCGGTTTTGAAAAGGTGCGGTTTTTTTTTTAAATTACAAAATGCATGTCGACCTATCGGGAATTGTACATATAAACAAGATTCTAAACCAGCTAAGCAAAAACTCATCACAGATTACATCAGAAATGCTAATCCTACAAGTATGGAACCGCCTGAATCACCATCCAGATCAGACGTGTACATTTCCTAAAGTGACGGAAGTGATTTTACGCCAAATCCTAAACGAATGCGCAACATGCGGGTATTGTCTGATTCTATTTCTGACGATGTAAATTTATTTTTCGATTCTGACTTTTCTTAAATAAAGATATAATTTTCAAAAATACAATTCTTTGTTTATGCGATTTTATTTATTTATTTCAGATTCATGCGGTCTATGGAACGTATCTATAGTTATAATATGGGACTAGTGCCCTTTTTATGCGATTTTATTACATTATTTCAGATTTATGTGGTTTTAGCACTTTTGAAACGTATCTATAGTTTTACTATAGAACTAGTAGCTTTTTTTATGCTGTTTTTTTTATGCTGTTTCTTGCGGAACGTATCTACCGCATAAAAACAGAACCTACTGTATATACATTTTTTCCAGAATGTTATAATAGATGTTGTCTGTAGATTTATTTAGAGCTGCAAAAAATTACCAACCAATAACATTTTTTTTTTCCATTAGAAGAAATATAATACAATTCTTGCCATTTTGGGATATAATTTTAAGCAGGTTTTTTTACTCTGACTCTGTTAAATTAAAAACAAAAAGTTATTGAAAACTATACAACTTATTCCGTAAACATTTTTTTTTATTTTATAATATTATTTTCAGCTACGCAGATTTGTTTAATTAGAAAAAAAAAATAGAGTTAGAAAAAATATTTTTACATTTTTTTTATCTTGGAACATAATTTTATGCTCTGCAGGTTTTTTTAGAGCTCACTCTTTTTATCATTTAAAAACCAAAAGTTTTTGAAACCTGCACAATAATTTTCCGTTCAATTTTTTATTTATTTTATAATGTTATGTTTTAAAAATTTTATATTAGAAAAAAAAAAAAATAAAATACGGTTAAAAGATATATATTTAATTTTTCTTTTGTGTTTTAGAATATAATTTTAAGCTCTGCAGATTTCTTTAGAGCTGATCTGTGTCTTTTTTGAATAAAGATTTTTTTATTCAAGCCAGTAAAATTTTTTTCAAAGAAAATAGGTATTTTTTAATATAAGTGATCGGATGTTTATTTCATTATAAAGAGGAAGGTATGCCGTTAATAGTGGAAAATCACGCCCACGCTTACAGGACAATATCCTTTTCATCAAATTTTCCATAACCGAATTGCAAAGTGGCTGCCCTATGTCCTCGATTGCCTCGCGAATTCCATCTTTGAGGTCTTGAATCGACCCTGGGCTGTTGGCGTAGACCTTCTCCTTCACGTGGCCTCAAAGAAAAAAGTCACAATGTGTTAAATCGAAAGATCTCCGTAGCCAATTGTAATCACCTCTTCGAGAGATAACACGGTCCGGAAACTTTTGCCGTAAAATATCAATTTTTCGTTGCTTGTGTGGGCACGTAGCGCCGTCTTGTTGAAAATAAACGTGGTCCAGATCAATGCCTTCCAGTTCCGGCAATAAAAAATCATTAACCATCTCTCGATAGAGCAATCCATTAACCTGTAACACCTGTATATTTAAATTATTTTTGCATTATAATTTAAGCTCTGCAGGTTTTTAAGCAAACCAGTTTAGCATTTAAAACAATTTTTGTTATTTCCGCAAATTGTTTTTTGTTCTTTTTCGTTAGTTTTAAATGGCGTGTAATATTTTAAAGTCTGCAAGTTTTTTCGAACTAAGTAGTTGGTTTTTATTTCTGAAATATATATTTTTTAACTTTATCAAAAATGTAATTTATATCGCTTTTTAATTTTATAAAATTACTGCAATCCCTACAGATTTCCTTAGCGATACTCCAATTTACTGTTTGAAAAAATGTTTACTCAACCACATTTTTAATAAAAAAAAATTTTTACTCAACCTCTTTTTTAAAAAAAAAAAAGTTACTCAAAAAAATTATATTTGTTCCATTAGCAAACAAATATGTATAAAAAAAATTCATTCCTATTATAGAAAATAACTTTAGGTTCGGCATTTCTTTCTGTAAATCAGGTTACCATTTAAAAAAATGTTTTACAATATCAACAAAAAATTTTTTTTCTTATTTTTCGAAATACAATAAACGCGTTTGTAAAATACATTCCTTTCAACTTTGTTAAAAAATATAATTTTTATTGATTTTTTAATTTTATTAAATTATTATAAGCACTGCAGATTTCTTTCGAGCCATCCCCATTTACTACTTGAAACAAATTTTATTTGAAGCACTTTTTTAATTACAAAAATTTTTACTCAAACAAATTTAGTTTGTTCTTGCTCCATTAGGAGAATTATAGCGTCGTCACGGTTGAAGATCTATAATAATAAGAAGTACTTAAATTTACGTTCTAAAAATTGTTTGACATATTCTTAAAGGATTATATTAACATAATATGAAAAAAGAAATTGTTTTTTCGAAATTCTACAGGTATCTGTCCCCTTAAAAGTTGAAGACGATTTTTTTTTTAATATTAATAATAATAAGTTTTATTCGGTTTTGCACAAAAAAGAAAATTATAAAAATTCGCGTATTTCTTATTACTTTACTAACGCTTTTTGAGCACTACGAAACAGAACCTTTGTAAAATTTAGCATATTGTAAAAAAATATTAAAGAAACTATTTTATAAAAAATTGTTCTATCTCAATTATTTATAATATTTTATTGACAAGTTTTAATTATTTCAGCGACTTTTTGCTTATTCGACATTTTTTGCTCATTCATACAAAAAACCGAATTTTTTCTTAACTAACAAAAATAAACATAACATTTGGGTTTAATATTTAAAAAAAGTGGCTTCTAAACATTCCTTTATTTCTTATATCGTAGTTGCCGTTTTTTGAGCGTTCATAGTACGAAATGGAGCATTTTTTATTTTTTTATAAAAATTGTTCTATATCGATTACTTCTAATTTTTTATTAAGAAGAATTCTATTTATTTCAGTAACTCTTTGCTTTTCAGATATTTTGTGAACATTTATATTACAAAATCGAAAAAAAAAATTTAAATATAAATGTTCAAAAAATTTTATTTTGTTTTATTTCAGTATTTAAATTTAAAAAAAATCTCTAAAAATCTGTTTATTTCTTATTTTTTTGCACTCATATACGAAATTTTTATCATTTTCAAAATTTAGAAAAAAAAAATTAAAAAAAGAAATTAAAAAAAAAATGTTTAATACAAATTTTTGCTATCTCAATTGCTCATTATTTTTATGGGAAAAATTATTTTATTTCCGTAAATCTTCGCTTTTCAGACATTTTTTTTAGCATGCTTACAATAAACGCGACTGTTTTAAAAATTTAACAAAAAAAAATATTTTCTTTAAATATTATTATTTAAGAAACAAATATTATTATTTAAATATTTTTTAGTATCAAAAAATTTTTTTGTGAAATATTTGAAATAATTGTTTTTCAATAACTCTTTTATTCCAAATATTTATTACTTTCTAATGTTTTTAAGCACTCATGTAAAATTTTTTTAACGATTTCAAAACTGCGAATAAAATAAGTTAAAAAAAATTATTTTATGAAACTAAGTTTGTCGCAATTTCTCTTTACTTTCTGAGTTTCTTGAGCAGTCACGACAAAAATCAACTCTTTTATTTATTTTTTTATAAATTGTTTCGAATTCAATTCTCTTTAGTCATACAAAACAAAAAACTAACGGCATGAAAAAAGTACAAAAAAAACTCCAAAAAACAAATATGGGAAACTCTTCCTGTCATAGGTATCCGCCGATTCTAGTCTTTTATAAGTATTATTTTAATTTTAATTTTGCTATAGTAATTTGTAATTATTACTTTCCGTCAAAAATAAATGCATTTTATTGTTACTAATGAGTAAAAATATGAACTAATTTGTTAAACCGTGAAAAAATCTGAAAAAATCTGCCATAGGAACCTAAATGGCTGATGACGCCCTGAAAACGTGATTCTCAAATTTTGGGGGACATCATCTAACATAGATGCACACCACACAGTTGAAAACAGTCCTTAAGAATTCTATAGCAGCTGCACCTTTTCTTTTATTTAATCAAAGGGCATACGCATATGTAAATGGATATGATGAAGAGCCATGTTATCAGCGCATCTTTTTCATCTTACGACTTAGCATTCACTATTGTCGCTACAATACATTTCGCTTACGTCTTGTGGGACCCAGTCTCAGCAGCATGCAAGCTTTATCGTATACTACAAAAGATCAGTTAGTATTGGACCGAGACCAATTCAGCAGTGCAGTTTTTTCCAACTTCATCCTTGTAAAGCATTCCAAAAGCAAGAAAGGGTGACACCTCCATATTAGTAGTATTATATTATATATACTGATTTTCAGTACTAAAAGCGTTCAAATTCCTTTGCTCAAATCCATTCTTATGAATCCAATGTACGATTTATTTCTAAAATTACAAATGCTCCGTACCGAATTTCGAATCATGCCTTTTGCTCTGCCCATTTTTATGTAATCCAAAGGATCGAACTGCTGAATGCAATCTAAGTCTATCTTAATCGACTGAAAGGTAGATATATGGATAGTGGCGCAAAAGTAACCATTCATTTCGTTTTTTAACAAAAAAAAAAAAAAGATTTTGAGTGATGAATATTTTTACTTTGACCTTTACGCCCTTCATTGCTTGTCTGTTGCAACACTGCAGCTTCCTAGTGCAAAAGTGTCAAATGTAAGTGAGATATGACGCCAATCGCAAAAATTCTTACTCTTCCGATTGGGTGATTAATTTTGTGCCACCTTGTATAATGACATATTTCACAAAAAAGCGGGCTTCGCACTAAAATACCCCATCCTCTTTATAAGTTTGGTACTGATGCTGCTTGGACTATCAATGAATATTTTAGACTGCCGGCAGGCATTGAAACCATGCCAGTAGTGGTGCTGTGACACAAATCCGTTGAGTACAACCTTGGACATCTAGAGTGCATCCAAAGAGGTTTTACGGATATGGACCGATGGGTCCAAGAATGAAATAGGTTCTAGAGCCGGATGGCACTTAAACGAGAGTTATAAGTATGATTACGCCATGGGAGGAATGGCAATTGATTTCAAAACGGAAAAGAAAACTGTCGGACTTTCTTATAAAACTTGGAATAAAAGATGTTCGGTTCGGTCAAAAAATTACCACCATTGGTATCATTGAAGACCCGATTTGCCCGCCTTGCTTACAGGAGGCGGATGAGAATGAGCACTTTCTCTGTGTGTGCCCCGTATTTCCTAGAGCAAGGCTACGAGTCGTGAGAACAAGTAAAATTCGTTCTCTTAAACTGGAGGATATTCTCAGATTTATTAAAGAATCTGGAAAATTATCACAGGTCTAACTACTTCTATGTCTCTTTTTCTCTATCCTTTTCCTTCTGTTACTTCCCTTCATTCCTACTAGACTTCCTTCCATTCACTTTCAAGATCTTTAAATACCAGGGGAGTTTTAGGAGTTACCAAATCTCTCGGTGCTTCTTGGCTCAACCTTTTTAAATTTCAATTCTATGAAAACAGCCTTGAGCGGGGCGTTGAGCTGTATTCTATAGTTGGTTGGTTGGATGCCAATTATTTTCTCTATTGAGTCCGTTCTAGTAAGTACCTCAGTTCTTTTGCTTCTTGCACTCGATATAGGTATGTATAGTATGCCCTGGGGCCTCCCACAAGCGTAACGCTATAAACAGTATATGAGCCTAGGTTGCCCAATCTGTATATGACGTCGTATACTTTGTAGTAAAATAATGCCGCCAGCGCATAAGTGAACTAAAGCGTTTTTCAGTAAGACGCTTCAACTTTTGAACTTTTTTGAATAAAACACAAACGGTTTGACTTTTTTAACTAATTTTTTTTATTATCGAGTTTGAACATATACATTTAAGTATAAAATGCGATTTCTTTTGCATGACCACCGCGTGCACGTTTTACGAAGTCCAATCTTTGAACCCAATTTTCGACCACTCTTTTGCATAAATCGGCCGAAATTCCAGCAATTTCGCGTTCAATATTGGCTCTGAGCTCACAAATCGTTGCCGGCTTGTTACTTTAGACCAATGACTTCACATAACCCCAAAGAAAATAGTCTAGAGGCGTCAAATCACACGAGCGCGGCGGCCATTCGACCGGTCCATTTCTGGAAATAATGCGCTCATCGAACTTACTCTTCAACAAATCAATTGTAGCGTATGCTGTGTGGCTTGTGGCCCCGTCCTGTTGAAACCACATTTCGTCTAAGTCCATACCATTCAATTGCGGCCAAAAATAATCGTTTATCATGTCGCGGTATCGATTTCCATTCACAGTAACGTGGCGATCGTTCTCGTCAACGAAAAAATATGGGCCAATTACGCCGCCGGCATGTAAACCGCACCAAACAGTGATTTTTTCGGGATGCAACGGTGCCTCATGAATCACGTGTGGATTGCTTTCTGCCCAGTAACGCATATTTTGCTTGTTGACCAGCCATTGAGCCAAAAGTGACCTTTATCACTGAAGATGATTTTTCGACTTTAAACTTTCTTAACAGAACACGCATTTTTGTAATAAAATTCAATGATTTGCAAGCGTTGCTCAAGTGTGTAGCGTTCCATGATGAAATGTATACTAATGAAGTTTACAAATGACAAGCGTAAAATAAAAAATATTGCGTCGTTCGCCCTCCATATCGGAAAAAAGTTGAAGCGCACCTATTGAAAAACGCTTTAGCTGCCTATAAATCACGAGCTGGAGGGCGAGTAGAGAAATAATAGTTTACATTCTGTATTTGAATTACTGTTGCTATGACTTTCTTATCAAAAATTTTAACTTATAATTTGCTTAAAAAGTGAGAGGCATTGCAATTTTATTTCTTAGTTAAAAAAATAAACCATTATCACTTCGAGGCACAATAGCAAGGCAAAACAAACAGGCAGAAAAATATTAATAAATCAAAAATGTTCCCACTGACAATATATGCGGATCGCAGCGACCACTGCTAGAAATTTTAAATGCCGGAATTGTAATATAAAATATAAAGACCAGAGCAAAAAAATATTTGTCAGGCAAAACTATCAAATTGAGAAAGAGGCAGTATTACAACGACAACTATCAACTAAAGGTGAGTACAAATTTGAACGCTGCAAGTGAGCGAGAGGCAATAATTCATTATTTCAATATTTCCATGGCGATGTAAAGAGTGAATATAAGAGATAAAAATTCCCAAACCGAAATACAAATAAATTAAAACCAAACTTTTCCTTCACAGATCAGAGATTTATTATTAAATATTCAGAAAGCTAGTATAGCTAATTATTATATTGGCTTAGGGAATAAGTTCGTAGCGTTTCGTCAAAAGACTTTTACTTTAAACAAATAACAAAAATTATATCAATAAGTTAATCAGTTATATATTCGCCGTTGCTGTTTACAAACTCCCTCTACCTCTCAACTAATGTTGTTGATGATGCCGTTCCGCCAGGAATCGCCTGGTCTGGCGTCAAAGAAGATGTTGAGCCAGTTTTGAGGGACCTCTTTATAATTGAAGGTGACACCCCTCGTATGGATTGACAGCAAGCGGAAAAGATAGTAATCAGTCGGTGCAAGGTCCGGAGCATACGGCGAATGCTGAACGACCTGCCATTCGAGCTCTTGGAGTGCGGCTTTGACGACTTGTGCAACATGTGGTCTGGCGTTGTCGTGAAGGAGTACGGTTTGACCATGTCGATCAGGTCTTTTCGGTCAAATGGCCTCAATCTCGTGTTGTAGCTGGTCAATGTAGAGCTCCTTGTTGACCGTGGCATTCTTTTCGAGCATTTCTTCAGTGCACCATGCACCATGCACCTCCCAGTCTCCAAAAACACGTACCATGATCTTCTTTGGATGAAGATCCGTCTTGACTATCGGCTCCCTCTTATCTCCTGGAGCCACCCACTTTATATTGATGTAAAGGCACCATTTCTTATCTTCGTGACGATTCGGTACAAAAAGCGCTGTTTATGACCACGTCTTGCTCGATGGCTTCTTTTCTTTGTTTTTTCGTTAAGCTCGTGAGGCTTCCAGGCTTCCAATGTTTCGGTAATTCCGAATGAATGAAGCTGAGTGAGAATCATTTTATGATCGCAGTTCAGTTTTATGGGCAATTCACGACTGGTTGGGCGACGGTTCCCCTCCAAAAGTGATATGAGATGATTTTCATCGAATTTGGAAGATCTTCCACTGCGGGACTTGTCATCGATGTCAAAGTCGCTATTTTTGAATTTTGCAAACCATTTCCGTGCTGCAGACTCGCCTATGACATCTCCTCCGAACACGTCGCAAATGTCCCGAGCTGCTTCGCACAGCTTCTTGACCTCGATGAGAAGCAAAGAAGATCATCGAAAGTGTCGAAAATGTTGATTTTTGCATACTGGGTATTCCATTTCTAAGCCTCTAAACTAATAAAAATTGTATAACTCAACAACACAATTAACAAAATTTTGTAGAGCAGAAAGAGTTCTATCGAGTGAATACTAGGGCTTTGCCAAACAGCAAAGAAATTAGTGGAGAATAACAGAAAGCATAAAAAAGCTATGAACTTATTCCCCAACACAATATTTAAAATAAGCAAATGGAATTCCTGGGGTTAGTTTATAATTTGGAGCTTATTAATTTGTGTTGGATTCTCCTTTGATTATAACTTTTTTATAATATCGGTCAGTCCATAAGTTCGTGCGTTTTTTAAAGGTGGTTTGAAATTAATAAAAAAGATAAATAGAGTATTTATTAATCAATAATATATTTTCGTTTATTATTTAAAATGTCTTCCCAACGTTTAGGCAAATTTTTAATTCCCTGCTCAAAAAATTTGTTGTCCTTGGAGCAAAAATACGCTTCGATATCCCTTTTTAAAGCTTCTTTTGAGGAGTAGTTCTTGTTACTCATATGGGATTGAAGTCCACAGAAAAGGTGATAATCACAAGGTGCAATATCCGGAGAGTATGGAGGATGCGACATTACCTCCCGTCTGAGCTCGTTCAGCTTGCCTAATGTTTGCCTTGCAGTATGAGGTCTTGCGTTGTCGTGGTGAAGCAAAACTTTGCGTCTATTCACTAAAGACAGTCGATTTTTTTTAAATGCCTCATTCAGGTTTGATAGCTGATGGGAATATTAATCACCAGTTATTGGTTGGTTTGGTTCCAGAAGTTCATAATAAACAATACCTGCCTTATCCCACCAAATAGACAGGAGAATCTTCTTGGGGTGAAGGTCATCTCTAGGGTGTCGGTTCTGGTGTTTCCTCTTTATCTAGCCATTGGCTTTTGCGAACAGGATTATTGTAAAGGACCCATTCCTCATCACCAGTAACGAACCATGTTCAAAAAACTTTCATTTTCAAGCCGTTGCAGCAGCTGAGAACACACATTCACTCTCTGCTAAAGGTTGGCGACGGAAAGTCTATGCGGAACCCATTTTCCCAGCTTTCAAACCTTTCCCAACTGAACCAGGGGCCTGTGAACTGTTCCATGCGATGAACTTAACCTCTGAGCTATCATATCGACTGTCAAATTTGGCTCAGCTTCCACGAGTTCGAGCAAGGCGTCGGAGTTAAAGACTTCAGGACGACCAGCGCGCGGGTCATCCTCCACGTCGCAGTTACCACTTCGGAATTTTGAAAACCACTTTTGGGAAGTCCTTACAGTCACGGTATTCTCTCCGTGAACAGTGTTTATTTCTGCAGCAGCAGTTGTTGCATTTTTACCACTTTTATAAAAAAAATACAAAATATGCCTCTTATACGCGTTGGAAGATTCCATTTTATTTTTTAACAACATGTGCGTCTATCCGCGATTAAAATCACTTGTTGAATGCACAATATATCAAAGAAAATATAAGTGGTTCCGTTATATTCCGCGAATAATTTTTTGTATGCAAAAATCGTACAAAAGTGAAATTATGGGTAAAATACGCTCGAACTTATGGACTGACGTGATATTTTGATACATTTTTGGAAATTCGACATCAATCGCTCTTTTAAGGATTTTAGCGCTATCAAACTGTCCTCCATTTGTGAAAAACGATTGAGGAAGTATTGTCCACATATTTTGGATTGTGTCAAGATCGGGGCTGCAGTTAGGCTATTCTAAAATTGGTGTTTTTGTCGTTGCTAAACATTTTTTTCTTACTGTGAAAGTATGGACGGTTGAGTTGTCATGCTGGAAAATTTACTTCGCATCAAAATTACCATAAAAAAGAAATAAATATTTTGTTTAGAAGTTCTATATACTTGACATTATTCATTTTCGTGATTATGAAACGTAACGACGTTTTGCCTTTGACACTCATGGCTGCCCAAATCATAACAAAACCCCTTCCGAAATTACGAGTCTTTCTCTCTTCCTTGTCAATTTTTGGTGACATTTATCATGACAATACATTTGGGTACTACCTCTTCCTTCTAGATTGAATATTTTGTTATGAAGCAAAAATACTCTTTCCCATTCTTCTTTCCAAAAATTGATACTTTTCTGCAAATGGCAATCTGATCTGTTTGTGTGAGTGGTTATCTTAGGTTTAGGTGCTCATTTGACATTTTCTAGACTGGAATTTGCTTGCAACATTTTTTGCACATAATGAACTCCACTTATCGGTAATCGATCCGATTTATCAACTTATAATAAAATGCTCCTCTACAATCGAATACGTGATTCCATTTGGGCGTACGGTATCCAACTATGGGGTTGCTCAAGTACCAGCAACATACTTCAAATCCAAAGGTTCCAAAATAAAGTCATGCGATGCGCGATTAACGCGTCTTGGTATGTACGCATCAGTGACGTTTAACACGATCTCGGCATTGATCCAGTTGAGGTCGTGATTCGAAAAAAATATGGGATCTCACAGGTATAGGCTATCTCATTGTGTCCGCAGCGAAGCCTCAGACCTCAGCAACCAAATGGTCTGAAAGATTAAAACCCAATGAGGCGCACCACCTCATGCAGTAATCAATTATGTTGCAAGCCTTGTGCAAAGCATCAAATTGTATTAAACAAAAAAGCAAAGGGAATTATACATTAGTTTGTTTATTGCTAACTAATTGGAATGCAAATGAAGTAAAAAAAATATATAAAAAAATAATGAACTCCGCCTAGTATCCCTATGGATCGAACCAGTCTAGGAGTGGCTGCAAGTTAGTCAATTCAACCTCACCTAACCTAACCTTTTCAACGCAAATGAGGGCTTCTTCTTTCTCTACCACCAATTTTCGTTAGTACTGCAGAAAATACTAAAGCGGCACGTCGACCTGTTGCTTGATTGTGGTTAGCATGGTCTCGCACCCACGCAAGCCTACCTAAGATCAGATCCAAACTCAGACCATAGGCAAATAAATTTATACATAAGAAATTTTCTAGTTCTAGTTGAGACAGGCAAATTGACTGCTTTCATGATAAGAAAAAAATCCTATATAAGCAATGATCTTACAGGTCATTAGGGAAGAGGAAAGGCCTATTTGTCAAAAGGGGACAGTGAACAGTTTCATGGTACCACAGAGCCACACAGAACCCGTACTCTATTTCATAAAGAGATACAAGATTATCTTCCCGTCTAGGGAAAAGTGGGACACTAACCCACTAACTAAATGGTACACAGATGGCTCCAAGGAGTAGGAGCAGGAATAGTGGGGCCAATTCCCTAACACTAAGTACAGATACCACAATTTTCCGTGCGGAGCTCTTCTCCATAATGGAAACCGTGCAAATCATATGCAAAAGAGGGTTCGAGAAAGTGAAAATTAAAATACTTTCGGACAGACAATCGGCTCTCAAAGCCTTGAATAGCTTCACATTCAAATCAAAAGTCCTTACACATTGTAACAATGCACTCAACAAACTAGCCACTCATAATCAGGTCTCACTGATTTAGGTTCCAGGAAATGAGGGACACGAAGGAAACGAGAAGGCAGACTTTTAGGACTATTTTTTGAACCAACCCAGTTTTTCGGTTTTAACATAAAACAGGAAACCAAAAACTGGATCCAAACTAAAATCAGGGAACACTGGAACGGCACAAGCGGCCTTAATCACTCCAAGAAGTTTTTGAACTTCAATGCCAAGGGGCCTCAGATTACGCTGTGGACCACTAACAGGTCACTTTGCCTGTAATTATATTAACACTTTAACACTTTGTGAAGCAACTCCTACGGGAAGGATGATTTTTTTTAACCTCCCGTTGGGCCTGACTTTTCTGGCCAAAGTTTTTCAACTTTGAAGCTGAGCTTCCAGTTAGCTTCCAAAAATTTGATTTTTTATCGATTTGTGGATATCACCTTTTGAAAAGAATCCTCGAACAGAACGACAAAGGCCACAGCCGGGTGCCCAACTAAAGGATTTAAAAAAGTTATCCAACAGAGGTTTGAGCAACCTGAAACTTGCACTTTATGTTAATTACAATAATTAATTTAATAGGCTATGAAATTGCGTTCAGAAATTTTAAATAGTACTTACCTTTACGAAAATTTTTGACCCAAATAAATATTTTATGAAAATGGCAGCTTATTATTTTGTATTTGAAAATAAATGGCACCTTTTTTATGGAGTTCTTTCTATAAAATAGTAAAGAGAACATAGCACCAAAAAGACAATGAGAAAAAAATAAAAATATGAAACTATGTGCGGTACTAGCACTATTTTTTGTTTTTGTTTTTTTTTTTTTTGACAGCAACTTATATTAATATAGTTTGACATTACTAAATATTTTCCTGCATAGCAGGATTTGTCTAATAATTTTTAAATTTTAAATTGCTATGCAATTATTGCTTAAATTTATCTTTAATTTATCCATTAATACATGCCTGCTCTTATTTAAAATATTGAATAATGCAAACTACTTTTCTACTATACACCCACCCATACACACACACATCCATGTTTCCAAATACCTCTGACCAACAAATCAATGAATTTTGCATTCTTTTTCAGCTTAACTGCAATCAAAAACAACAATTTTAGTTTGCTTAAATTGCAATATTTTTCTCCTTTCAACAAATTGTAAGCTCACTTAGCCAACGATTAGTACTCCCTTTGATGTGATTCATTCATATTAGGCTGAGAACTGGAGGCACTTGAAATGGTCTATTAGCCAACAGCAAACAGAAAAATATACAATTACAAGAAAAAATAGAAGCCTATCAGTCAACACAGCCATACACCTATACACACATATACATATGACATGCCTAAATTCGTGCTAACAGAAGTGACATGCAACGATTACATTCGTTGGTGGAGTGACGCAAAAGAGGCACAGTAATCCGATTTATTCCAGTAACATTTGGCAAAAGAGTTTAAAAAGAGTAATCATTTTAGCTTCTACGTTTGTTTGTATGTACTTAGCACTCTTAAGCAATATATGTATTCGGAGACCCATATACCATGTGTTTGTTGTAGGCTGCATACGCAGTTGTGGATCGAATGTTTCTCATACGACACGTTGCACTCTGCGCTACTTCCATTTATAGGTATGTACTTACACTTTCATTACAGCAGTGCAGTAAAGCACACATGCACAAAAGTACACATGCACAAAAGTACACATGCACATATACATACATACGTACCATAAAAGACATACAGTGTTGTGCAAAACAGGAGCAGCTGTTGTGGCTGAGTCTTGTAATATTTTTAGTATAGATATTCAGAGTAGTTTATACCTACAAGTCTAGGGTTTGCAAATATATTCAATGCAGTGGTATATATATATATATATATATAATTGGCGCGTACACCCTTTTTGGGTGTTTGGCCGAGCTCCTCCTCCTATTTGTGGTGGGCGTCTTGATGTTGTTACACAAATGGAGGGACCTACACTTTCAAGCCGACTCCGAACGGCATATATTTTTATGAGGAGCTTTTTCATGGCAGAAATATACCCGAAGGCTTGCCATTGCCTGCGGAGGGGCGACCGCGATTAGAAAAATATTTTTCTTAATTTTGGTGTTTCACCGAGTTTCAAACTTACGTTCTCTCTTTGAATTCCGAATGGTAGTCACGCACCAACTCATTTGGCTATGGGGGCCGCCAATTCAGTGGTATAGTCTATCTAAAAAACGTGACACGCTGCATTTAACAGTGCAATGGCTGTTATGGAAAAATAAAAATGCTCATCCATAGTTTAATATTTAAGGAGGTCTTCGACGTTCATAAACTTAATTTGCAGGAAAAAATTGTGTATTTTTGGATCTGCCATTACTTCTTTTCCTAGGTGACCAAAATACCAATAACTCAATTTAGACATGCCGTGAAGTGATTTGAAATCTGAAAATGTTGAGCCAAGGAGCACCAGACGATTTGGTGGCTCCTAAAACACTCAGGCCAAAATCCTGGAAAAGGGGTAGATAGTCAAGGAGGGAAAGAGAACAGTATCAGAGAAAGATATAGGAAAGAATAGAGATAGAGATAGAAATAGTTAGTCCTGTGAGAATTTTCCAGATTCTTTGGCAAATCTGTAAATATCCTCCTGTTTTAGAGAACGAATATTACTCATTCTCACGACATCGGAACCCAATACTCGTTGCCGTGCTCTAGCAAAGGCAGGACACTCACAGAGAAAGTTCTCAGTGTTATCCGCCCTTTCCAAGCATGACAGGTACGTTGGGTTCTCAATGATTCCAATGGTGGTCATATGCTGACCCTCCTGTAATGATACCAACGATCAACCGAACGTCTTTCCTTCTAAGTTTTAGTAGAAAGTTTGACAGTTTTCTGTTCGGACTTGTCACACAACACTTTGCAGTTCTGCAGCGTTCTAGACCGGATCATCGCTCTTTATGTAAATTGCCTACATAATCACTGATCCAATTCATGATTTCTGCGAAACTGATTCCGATTATTGCCTGTGGCCCTTGTGGGGCAAATTCCTGATCCACGGTTGGCCAGTTCATCGGAAATTTCGTTTCCTTGAACACCGGAGTGTTCTGGAACCCATATAAGTACAAGCCTGTTTTGTCTTGTGACAGAATTAAGTTACTTCTTACATACTTGAACAATCTTTGAGGTTTGCTTCGCGTTCTTCAGGGCCTTCCGTGAAGCCTGACTGTCACTGAAAACTCCAATCTGTTTCCCGCTT
Organism: Anastrepha obliqua; assembly: GCF_027943255.1. NCBI lineage: Eukaryota > Metazoa > Arthropoda > Insecta > Diptera > Tephritidae > Anastrepha > Anastrepha obliqua. Next base: position 155,137,425 of record NC_072892.1, on the reverse strand, counting down.
CATCTCTTCTCAATTATCCATTCGGCTACTTTCAGGATGGCAAAAACTTCTGTTTGGAAAACAGTTGCAAGTTCCCCCATAGCATAGCATCCAGACCCTATTTCATTCTTGGACCCATCGGTAAAGAAAATATCCGTCAAACCTCCCTACATGCATTCTGTATTGCACCATTGTTCATGCAACGGGAATCTGACATCGAATTTCCTTCCAAATGAAACTGTGGGTATCAGGTCGTCTTTTGGTGTCAAAAGGAATGGACACTGCTTAGATATCAACTCAAAAATTTCACTGTGACCTAAAGTTCCGTCTTCGTGCCAGAAACCATATTTATGGAGTCTACACGTTGCTTTTATTGCTTCCTGTTGTATCTTAAGATCCAAGGGGGGCAAATCAAGCATAGCATTTAGGGCATAACCAGAGGTTGCTCCGTCGCCACCAGACCACAGAAGCGTAAGTGATGATTGATCTGATAAGTACTGTGTATATCCATAGGACCACAGCGGGTTTCAGACCCCAGGTTTTACCAAAGGCTCTGCGGCATTGCTGAAAAATCCTTAAAAAAATCCTGGTGTGTGACAAGTTTGCATTTTATCACCATTAGTTTTTGATTATAGGGGTGAACACTGTTTTGCTCATTATAGGGTTGGCCACTGAAGAGCTCGAGGATTTAAACTATGTTAATGGCATCGGCCTTTTAAGCAGCATCGCTGCAATCATGTGAAGGAAAATCGAATTGGTGGTAAAAAATTGCGACGAAAGTAGGACTGCGTATAAACGCATAAACAATTAGCAGCGAATATGACGAGCAGTTTTTGATCTACAATAGGTTCTCCGAAAATGTATATCGTTTTATATTAGTGTGGAATTCACGCGCTATTTCCCCCGTACGTAACTAAAAATCTTCGAATCGAACCTTAAATCAAAACTTTTGTACGGTTGCGAAGCCTGGAATCCAGCATCAAAAACATATAGAAAGTACTGGTTGGGACTTGGACTTCTACTGCAGAAGAGTCTCTAGAAATTAATTACTCGTTTTCCGGGATGGAGCGCTCACGATAGCGATGTTAGGAGAATTTGGCGGAGCCCCTATGACCCACCCACGCTATGACCCACCGCATCTTGTGGATGCAATAGTCACAAAAGAGAAGGTTGCATGGGCAACCAAATCGTTTTCACCTTTCAAATCTCCAAGCCCTGACGGGATTTTTCTCAAGATGTTACAGGAAACTCTTAATAATATTCTGCCGTGGCTAGTGGAAATTTTCAAAGCATGTCTAAACCTAGGTTACATTCCAAATAACTGGAAACCTGTTAGAGTATTTTCTCTACTCCTCTGGTTATGTGTTATTAGTAAAATCTTAACAAAACTTAATGGAGATGGGGTAAAAGTGGTCGCGTACGCTAATGATGTGGTGTTAATGGCACTAAGACTGGGTCCCAATACGATCAGTGGGATCATTCAAAGGGCGCTAAGCGAGTTTAACTCTTGGGCTAAGTTTAAACGCGCGTAAAGCAGAACTCATGCTATTTACGACCAAATAAAAGGTACCAACTTTTACCCTACCAAATATCAACGGACAAACTCTTTCACTATCACCCAGTACAAAGTACTTAGAGGTAATTCTGGACTCCAAACTTAGCTGGAAATTAAACATTGAATAACGGGTAAAGAAAGCAAAAATCGCTTTATATGCCTGTAAACGTATGCTAGGAAGAAGATGGGGTCTACAACCCAAGTATTCATTATGGTTGTATAAGGCGGTTATACGACCAATTTTAACGCATGGCTCGGTAGTTTGGTGGAAAGCCCTGGAGAGAGAATACAACATCAAATTACTTAGAAGAATACAAAGGTCAGCCTGTGCAATAACAGTCGGTGCAATCAGACCATGTCCTAGGGAAGCCCTGAAAGCCCTGACACACGTTATTCCGGTAAATCTACATTTCAAGAAGAACCCAGTATACCTCGAAGAGGACTGACTACATCGTCACATTTAGTAGAAATTTTGTCACTCTCTTTCCATCTCGGAAATAATGGAATAAGTGATTCTCATTAAACAAGTTCGACGATACAGTCTATACAGGTGGCAGTAAAATGGATTGTGATGTTGGAGCTGGTATATATTCTCATAGAATTAAAATTGAAAGATCTGTGCGTCTCCCTAATGCTTGCAGTGTCTTTGAGGCGGAAGTACTGGCAATTGGGGAAGTTTGTAGGCTACTAATCGCGATCCCTATTTTAAGGGCAATATCGCTATTCTTTCGAATAGCCAAGCTGCAATCCAGGCACTGGGTTCAGCTAAAACAACCTCCAAAGTGATTGAGCAAAGCAGGACTAGCCTTACCACCTTCAGCGAAAACCATAAAGTTACCTTAATTTGGGTCCCGGGACAGCGGAGGGTAATGAAAAAGCAGACGAACTGGGAAGAAGGGTATCTGCCATGAATAGCATTCTTGCAGTTCCGGTATTCACACCATTAGAAGGCAATTTCTCTAAAATACCTTCGAATCGCAGATTGTAGATGGAGAGACCAGACGAAATGTAAGCTCAAGCAATCGTCGACATTGATAAACATCAAACGACGGGACACCTGGAGACTAACGGTAGTCATACTGTGGGCACTTTTGGTCTGTGGGAGAACAAGCAGTCAAAATGGGCATCCCTCACAAGACATACTGTCACAGTTGTAAACAACCGGAGAAAAAGGAGACAATCTTTCATTTCCTCTGCGAATGCCTTGCCCTATGGAAGGACAGAATGTTAACCCTGGGTAAGCCGCTGTTTAAGAGTCTGGAACAGTTGTTTGGCTTAGATGTCAACAACCTGATAAGGTTCCTGAACCGCACAGACTGGATATAGTGTTGCTGTAAATAACTGGTAAACAAGTTGGTAACGAGAATGTGGCAACAAAATGCTGCGAAACGCTAGTTGGATTCTGGAAGAATCACCACTTAAACCAACCAACCAACCAACTGGTTTTTGTCAATAAGTGTTTTCGCCAAATCATCAAAATCTTCTACAAATGACAACCTGTGGCACTTGACTCAACAGCAACCGATCAGTATAGAAATTATAAAAGGAAAGTCAAATAGGCTTGGGCATTCGTTTCCGGTCGAAATCACTAGACGAGCCATTACATGGAACCCGTAAGGCAGCAGACGTAGTGGAAGACCAGCTTATACCTGGATAAGGCAGCTGGGAATCGAATTCTTTGTTTAATTTATTTAATTTAATAATTAATTCCAATGAAAGACAAATATGAAAAAAGCTGCTTATGTTACGCACATCACTGTATCAACATACATACAAACAGAGGCTCAACATACACGCAGCAAAATCAAGTTACGTAATTCCGAAAGTTCATGTTGGCAGTTGCATGCGCACACAGACACACACAAACATGAATAGGATACATTTACATTTACAAACATTTTTCATTTTTTCATTCTACTAACTGTTCACAACATTCGTTGTCCGATCTTAAGTGTTTGCCTAACTTCGTTTACCGATACATTGCGAATACTTGAATGGATTGAGCATATCGATGGACAGCTCACAGCGTTTTCATGCTTAGTTGGCCATGTAAAGAGAGGTTGGCTAGTTGAATGTATTATAAATCTAAGAATAAGCCGCAGCAGGAAAGTAGCCGAAAATCAGAGTAATATTTATATGCATATATACACATACATATATAGACTAGAGCTACATTGAAGGTATGTGTGTACAGATGTTTGTTGTCTAACAGGCTGTCGCTTCTTTAAGGCTCAAACTACCGTCAGTTATATAGACACGCTGAGTACAGACGAATTGTTTTTCCACTCGGTATTTTCAATGCAAACCGGTCCCCATTTTGCTCTCTGTCGATTATATATATATACATATAATTGGGGCGTACACCCTTTTTGGCTGTTTGGCCGAGCTCCTCCTCCTATTTGTGGTGTACGTTCTGGCTCATAGCGCAAGGTGGAAATTATTGATCAAAATTGGCATTAAGTAAAAAATGTTCAGAGGGCGATTCGCCCTATTTTTGGTATGCAATTATGAGGCCCACTTCCGGCTCAGTGGCTTGTGAATAAAAAAAATGATCGCCTCTGGGGTGACACTAATTTGCAGATGATTCATCAACGCAGCTTAAAATATGCACTAACAAAAAAAAAAGTTAAACTGAGACAAAATCGGAATTATAAAAACATGAGTGTTCGCAATTTTGTGGCTCATTAAATTCACTTAAGGATTCAAAGAATACTTCGACTACTGTTATTACTTCTACTAAACCATTTTAGCGATGAAACACCTGGGCGTATGAGTGATTTTTATACGGAACTAGCTTACTTGTGTATAGGCATGTGCAAGGTGCAATCACACCAACGGAAAATTTATAATTTTTGCCACTCGAGACGAATGTTATTCATATTTCACATTTTTGAACTACACAGCTGCAGCATACAAGAGAATCGTTAATAAAAACGCAGCTTAAAAAATTCACTGCTTCATACGATTGCTGAGCAAAGGCGCAGTAGCGCATTATTTTCTTGTAAAAACAAAAAAAAAAAACAACAACAAATGATGAAATTTCGCGAAGTGGAATATGAGTAGGTGCGCCCCTGTACAGGGTGCGCCATATTTTATGTCCGTATGAAAACATTGAATAACTTTGAAAAAAAAAAAAGTGATTTGTAGAAGTGAGGTATTTTTGTTTGATTTGGTTGTTTACAATTTTTTAAAACCATTTTTTGAATACAATATCAATCAAGTGGCCACCTTTATTAGCAATCACAAACTGCGATCTTTTACCTGCGTTTTTCATCACCTTGTCAAGCATTTCGGGTTTCATAGTATCGATTTCGGCACGAATGTTTCCCTTAAACTGCTCAATAGTCTGCGACTTGTGGACGTAAGCCTTACTTTTCAGATACCCCCACAAAAAGAAGTCCGGGTTGGTTAAGTCAGATGATATGGGGGCCAGTCGATGTCGCCTCTTTTTGAAACTAGACGTCCCGGGAATTTTCGTTGCAGAAATTCAATTGTTGCATTCGCATTGTTGCATGGCGCACCGTCTTTTTGAAACCAGTACCCGTTTAAACCTTTCTCTCGCAGTTGCGGGCAGACATAATGAGCCAACATCCATCGACATCGGTTTCCATCGACCGTTTCGTTTTCTCGGTAAAAATATTTATAACCCAATGATAGTTTTGGCGCAAATTCCGGCCCAAACAGTTACTTTCCGGTCATGCGTTTCATGGATCTCGTGTGGATTCTCAGTTCCCAAATGCGACAATTTCGTTTATTCACGCTGCCAGAGAGCTTAAAATGTGCCTCGCCAGTCATTAAAATGTGCTTCCAAAAATTGGGTTCAGTGCCAACCATTCGAGCGACTGTTTGGCCGTATTCCAAGCGACGTGAATGGTCTGTCGACAATATTCGTTATGTCAACTGCACTTTATTTTTAATTTAATTATTTTTTTCCTTATTCACTCCTCTCGGGAGCATAGGGTCTTGAAAAGACTTGTCTTGCGTTGGTTTCGCTAATCTGTTTGATTTCTGACAAAGTAGGTGATTAGCCTGCCGCTACCAGTCCTAAATAGTGGGAACGCCCACCTGTCGGCTTCTTACTGCTTGAAGCGCCATCTGTGTGTCACATTTTTCTGGCAGAAGGATCACACAGACGGTTGAGGAGTTCGCTAAATTTGGTGTGTCTGCGCTAATACCGCGATTGGTCGCTTCCCCTTGCTGGCGTCACTGATGCATTGTGTAATTGTGTATTTTTCTTTGTTTTTGCTTGTTTTAGCAGCCACAATTCAAATAATGCGCTGACCATTGTGCGGAAGTAAGGATGGAAAGGATAAGTTTTTGGGGTTGAGTAATTTTTTTTTTTAGAAACAGGGACAGTAGGTAAATTTGGAAAAGTGAGAGGACCGTGCTTTACGTGGGATTCGAAGCCATAATCTCTAGGATGGGAGGCTAGTGCACTTATGCTAGACTGCCGAGGCCACTTTATACGGAAGGAAATTTAAATCATCCTTTAAAATGCGCTGCATTGTGGTTTTACTGACGCTAAAATGCTGAGCGCGACGACAATACGATATTGTTGGTTCCTGGGCAACACTATTAGTCATGGTTTTTATGTTTATTGCTCTTTTTCAGATAAGACTTGGAGCCGAATTGGCTGGTACCACAAATAAGGGGCATAGCTCAAACAACCAATAAAGAGTATAAGCGCCAATTATTATATGAATATTGCTTTACGGAAATATTCCTGTACTTTGGAAACTTCAATTATTTTTTATTATCATCAGTTTTATGAAAAAATTGTACTTTTAAATATTTGACTCTTTAAGCTTACCCTGCCAAGGCTAACAATTATAATTTTTATGCTTTTTTTTAATTACAATTTGTAAAATGTCCATTACAGTTATCTATATAATCATTTTTTTTTTTAATTTTTTTCCCATCGCTGTTCGGAGCTACATTAAAATTTCATCGCAATTAATATTATTCACCGGCGTATTTATATTAATTGTTTTAGTGTTGCATGCATCACGCCATGTTACTATACGAGTACAAGCGATATTGTGATAGCTTCGCAGATTTAATCAATGTTAATTATTTAGCATTTTTTATTTACTTGCCTATAAAATATGTATTTTCCGTTAATAGAAATATGCATTGAAGCGCTTGGAATTTCAACGAGCAATATTTTTTTTTGACTTTGACGGCTAAATATCACCAGAAATCTAGTTTGTGATTAGACTTTTATAAAATGGGTTGATTATTATCCGTAGGGAGTGGAGAAATATTTAAAACAAATTTCTGAGTTGGTGCGTCGTCAAAAAGCAAACTGTAAGAACTACAGGTGATGCTCATTTTCAGGCTTTTGGCTGTGTTAACAGGCAGAATTGCCCCATGAGGGGGTCGAAAATCTACAATTCATAATTATTCGACAAGTATTTTTCGAAAGCAAGAAGCTGCTGTTACTGTTCACTGGTGATGGAAATTCAGTTATTTATTTTTATTCATTTACTTATTAATATCCAAGGCAACAACCTTTGTCTAAACCATATTTCAGCATTGGATATAAGAAAGATAACATATATATTAGGCCGGGTCGACTTGTGGGGACGCAAAAAAATCGCCCATTGCTCTGTGAAAATCATATTTTAGGGATCAAAATAAGAAACTTTGCCGAAGGAACCATACCTCTAAAACGAATTCTGATGCCCCCCAATTTGGGTCGAACTTTTAGTGTCTTTTGTGGGGAGGCAAAAAAATCGCCCATTGCTCTGTGAAAATCATATTTTAGGGATCAAAATAAGAAACTTTGCCGAAGGAACCTCTAAAACCTCTAAAACGAATTCCGATGTCCCCCAATTTGGGTCGAACTTTTAGTATCTTTTGTGGGGAGGCAAAAAAATCGCCCATTGCTCTGTGGAAATCATATTCTAGGGATCAAAGTAAGAAACTTTGTCGAAGGAACCATAACTCTAAAACGAATTCCGATGTCCCCCAATTTGGGTCGAACTTTTTAGTTTCTTTTCTATAACTCACTTAAATTAATTTTTTCATTTACATATGTTCTGACCAAATAAATTTCTTAAGGGAAAAAATAGATATTATTATTATAATAAATATTATTATAAATAAAAATAAAAAAATAAAGAAAAAACATAGCCATTTAGCTGATTTTTTCATGTAAAGGCCAAAAATGGTAATATTTTGAAATGATTGTATGGGGAACCCCCCAGGGGAGTTCCAGGGGGTGTGCCACTGGCATGGGTGGATCGGCCGTCCAAAGTTAGTGGGGGTCGGCCATACATTTGGACTCGATTGGAGCACTCTAAATGAGTCAATATATATATATATATAATTGGCACGTACACCCTTTTTGGGTGTTTGGTCGAGTTCCTCCTCCTATTTGTGGCGTGCGTCTTGATGTTGAAAAACACTCGGAGGCTTGCCATTGCCTGCCGAGGGGTGACCGCTATTAGAAAAATGGTTTTCTTAATTTTGGTATTCCACCGAGATTCGAACCAACGTTCTTTTGTGAACTTAATGGACTATAATGGACAGAACGATAAACGATTTCACACAGTCCATAAAAAAATTGATATTTTGCGCATTGAGCGTGGAAAATCATAGTTCGAACCATCAACTATCACGAAGTGCAGGAAAAGTATATGAAAGAGCTACTGCAAAGTTATCCAAAACCGCTTGCTTCATTAATTACTTCCTTTCAATAAGTAATGGAGATGAGTTTTGAGAAAAAAAAGAATTGTCAAAATAGATCAACCCCAGTGTCTCGAGTTCAAAATCCCGCACCGCCCTTCATAACCGGTTTACTAATTTCGCTTCCTGCTGCACGGCTTTATCCATCTTACAATAGCGTCGCCTTAGGCGAGCACAAGTAAGTTCACAAAGGTCCAAATTCATTACCTCTCCCCCTTCACATTTTGCAGCTGTGGCTTAAACAAAGTGGCAAACTTCCTCTGCTGCTACCAGTCGGACGCAAAATGTCCTGGCACCAAACTCTAAGCAGTAACTTTCAACGCGGTGGCTTTTTTGTTTGTTGTTTTTTGATAGTGCCATGCAATTTTGTGGTCGCGGCATGCCATTCTGAATAGGCAGCCCCTACAAGCTGACAAATTATTAATGTAAAGCGAAAATACACTACAGTTTGTGGCGCATATTGGAAGTTTGGCTGTTCGTTCGGTGTAAACTATTTTGCGCCTGCTGCGTTGTTGGCAACTTGTAAATATCGATGACATTTAATTTCCGCTATTGTCGGCAACACCAAAGTGGCGCTAAAGTAATGCTGAGGGCAGTAACAATGATGAATAGCATAAGCACAATGTCACAAATGCTGGGTGACTCAATAAGGTCGCATATTTTTTTATATACGAAACACAAGAAAAAATTGGCAAAATAATTGTTTTTAAGGCGGTGTTTGTTGGGTTGTTTAGAGCGTGTTTTCAGTATTTTATTTCTTGATCCGTTGTTAAGAAATACAATTTTTTTTGTGAACATACGAGGTTCGTTCAAAAAGTTGTCAGCCATAAAAAATTATCTTCATATCGACAATGGACACAAAAAGTTGTCAGTCTTCGTCTGTCTTCACGTGGACAATGGACACAGATATAGGCAGTTCTGCTGAACCGATTTTGATGAAATAAAATTTTAATGAGGTAGAATTGATGTCGTTTCATGCGAACTACGACCATGCGGGAAAAAAAATTTTTAGTATTTGTTTCGGATCTTCGAAGTAAAAAACAGGGTCTAAAATCGGTTTTTCAATTTTGAACGTTCGCCGATTTTTAAAAGCTTATTTTTCTAAAGTTGGTAATTAACGATGGACGATAACGACATTTATACTGCAGAAAAATCTTTTTGTCGTTTAGATTTCAGACAGCTGTGAGTCCCGGATCCGTGTCGCCAGCGAAATACCTTGTTATGGAACACCATTTTTTGAAAGCTGACAACTTTTTGAACGATCCTTATATGGCGAAGAAAGAGTTTTTATTTTTTAATAATAGGTAAAAAAATGAAGTACTGACAACCAAAATAAAAAATCTTTTTTCGTTTCCGTTTTACAAGCTTTTAAAGGAACACCCAAAAAAAGCCATTTCAAATGAGGCGAGGGCCTTAATTTCATTATGCTGTTTAGTCTATGGCATCCTTGTATGGAGCACGAAATTTTCCAAATCGTATGAATGGAAATCACTGCGAATTGCTAAATATTTTCCAATATTTGTAATGAAAATGGTACATTTTTCGAATGGGAACTGAAACCCCAGCGTTAGTGCAAAACTTTTGCCTTTGTGTTAACAAATCTTCTAAATAGATTTTGTAAATTGCACTGATTTTAAAACGTGTGATTTGTAGAACATTTCCGATTATACGTTAAGGGCCTACCACGCCTAAAAACACAGGATACGTATACCGAAATTCCCTTTGGCATTTTAGCATAGTTAGGGCTGTATGTAAACGTAATCCCGAAAAATAAGTGGCCTCATGATAATCTTATACACAGATGCACGCTGCTGAATTCTGCATGAAGGACAATTAAGCGATCCAATAAAAGTAAAACCTGAAATTAAACAAGGCTGCTCACTCTCCTTAACTCTGCTTAACCCCTTGCCGTGCCATTTAGCTCGACGAAACTCAGGCCCAAGGGTTACGCGTCGACGCGTGCTAAACAGATCAGACTTATGCGCGAGATGAAGTAACAACAATTATGAGACTCGTGAGTAACTCTGGTGGCGTACAGATAGAAACTAATATTCAATCACGACGCAGGCTCGTGATGTTTATGTTTGATCCGACTCTCTGTACACGTCCTCGGCTTGTACGTTTGGCCCGGCGATCTATTCACGAGTCTGTCTCGTCATATTCATGTTTGAGCCAAAATTTTCATCGCGAGTTAGACTCGTTAAAGCAAAGCAAGGGGTAAACATTGTCTTAGACGTCGTCTCAGGTCTGGTTCTAGTTAATAGTTAACAGAGGCATCACATGGCTCCTTAGACGACCTCGTTTACGCCGACGATATTTGCACATAACTATGCCGATATACCACGGAACTAGCATCTAAAGTGGGACTCAACATCAATGTTTCTACAAAATCCACGCAAGGGACATACACATAAATACAAACACCATCCCTCCATGCCCACCAAGCTCAATACCTTACAGAGAAAGTTCAAAGTTTCTGCTATCTAGGATGCATTTTTTCGATCTTTGGCGGCTGCGCCAAAGACATCAAAAACAGAATAAATAAGTCGCAGCAAGCATTCGGGCATATGAAAACCATCTGCATCTCCTTATTCCTGTCACATGGCACAAAATGAAAAATATTTGATTCCAACGTGACAACAGTTTTACTATACGGATGAGAAACATGGAGCGTCTAATACACCGCATGAAATCTTTTAAAAATCGTTACCTTAGGCGTGAACTAAAGATAAGGTGACCAAAACTTTATCCAATGAGAAGCTGTGAGAATTGACTAACGTTTGACTAAAAGAAAATGGAATTGGAAACATGCCCAAGGTTAGAAAACCTGCAGAAATATTACGAGGCAAGCTATCGAATGAAACTCAAATGGATCACACAGAAGTGGTAGTCCAGCGCACACTTGGAGAAGACAGCTGGAGAAGAAAAAATATGAAGTAAATTGAACTGGATCGAAATAAAAAGAATGCCATCGGGTGGATTTAAGCGTTTTGTTGTGGTCCTATACTTCACTTGGAAGCGGAAGAAGTAAATATTTTGGGCTGTATACCATATATAATACATATGATTTCATACTTCACTTCGGGAATCATCTGAGGCTTATTAGAGAGGCCGCGGGCTTATTAGCGTAGAACATAGTTAGCCTCCTTCAGATAGCCTCAGAAAAAGAAGTCTAGTGCTGTCGAACTGCAAGATTTCGGTCATTTGATTCTTTGACATTTGATCTTGTTGTTTCGTGAGAGAGAGCGTCCTGGGCACTTCTTTCGAAACAGAGGCCGTGTAACAAGTGGCTCCCTTTTGTGGAAACAACTTTTTGTTTAAGCGCATACCATCTAATTCAGCCCACAAACAGTTTGTTGTCATGTCACGACAGCGACCACTGCGCACAGAAATAGTGGTGCGACATCATTTTCGAGGAACTACGCTCCGATGATTCCGCCATCCGAATAACTACACCAAGCAGTGACTCGTTGTGGGTGCGTAACATGTGGGCTTACAATACCTCAAATGTGGCAAATTTTATTTGTAACGTATCCCTTTTGGGCGAAAATGTTCAGTCATTCATTGTGCCGAATGCACTTCTTACGGAGTTGCTCAACAGAGTATCACCACATGACTAAGTTTGCCAAAGCCTATAGTACCAATTTGATGGAAAAAGAAATTAAAAAAAAATAACTTATCACAAATAATTACTGCCAAAGATCTGCATCATCCTTGAATCACTCTTTACTTAAAAGTAAGAATATATTATGTACATATGTATGAACCCGGCAAACGGTCTCAACTCCAAGATGTAGTGAGCTTTTTTATTTCTTTCACAATAAATTGAATATAAAAACAAAAATTAATGTAACGTTACAATTTAGGTTGCTAGTCGGAACATAGGGCAAAGCTCCGTTTATTGGGTATTTTGGGCTACCAACTCTGTGCAACTCCACATACATCAGGTCGGTTGCCTGTCTTATCACATTCTACCTGGCAATTTAAATTTTGGAAAAAGAAAAAAGTTAAAAGGGGCTAAATCCGGTGAATGTGGTTATTGTTCGATGATATTTGTCGAGCTTTTGGTCAAAAAAGGTGTTCACAATAAGAGGCTTGTGAGACGATGTGTTATCATGCCGTAAGATCCTTGAGTTTTCTTTCCACAAATTGGGCCGTTTCCTACGCACATTCCCTCTCAAACGTCGCATTACTTCGAAATAATATTTTTTTAGTTACTGTAGAACCATTTGGAATGAGTTCCGCGTGCACAACACTATGAATAAATCAAAGAAAACGAGTAGCATGACTTTGACTTTTGACCCTCTTTGACGTGGTATTTTGGGTTTCGGATCATATGGATAGCGCCATTCAGCCGCCTGTTGATTGGATGACTGGTTTGCATGTCAAACTCATATACCCACGTCTCATCACATGTTATGATGCACTGGATAAATGTTGGATCTAAATTCACGTGCTCAAGGAAGTCTTCAGCCTCCTTCTTCCAATAAAGATTTTGAAAGAAATCAAACTCTCTTACGACGAGCCGAGTAGCCACGCGTCTCATGCGCAATTGATTGCGAATTGATTCGTGAGACACGTCAAGGTCACGAGTTGAATGATGGTTTTCCAGTACCATTTCATCCGTTGAAGATGCAAATCTTCCACGACATCTCGGCCCTCTGCAAAAACCTTTATACCACTCGCCATAGGCTTTCTGCAACATTTTCAATGATTCGGCATACGAAACCTCGTTCAAAACACAAAATTTCAGACAAATTCTTTGTTCGATAGTTTTATCCATAAAAATCGATCTGATATGGCTTTTGGCGTAACTAATTGACAGATCGCTATAACACTCTGCGACACTATAGAGGACAACTGCACCAACTTTTCCGCAAAAAAAAAAAATTAGACATATGAGAGGCGCGCTTGTTAAATGAACAGTTCCCGATATCTTTTTGACATAATATAAATAATGACTTTTTTGATTGTACTATTGACACGTCATCGCTAAATTTATCTTTTCATAGCATTTCGGATATTTTAGTATTCTTCTATTGTATGCCTATAATGATTTATGTGCTTTCGAAACTCTAAGCGTTTCAGGAGAGTTAAAGTTCTAGTAACTGACTCCAACAGGGAAGTGAGAAATCGTTGTACTTATTTGATTAGTATTAATCATCATCGTTTCCTTTATCTCCCATTGAAGCATAGGGCCTATTTGTATGAAGATAAAACCATAAAGTTTTACGAAGATCATACCTTCGAAAGGAAAAATCGAAGTCTAAAAATTTAAAGAAGGTATTTAACTCTGCAACTGGAGCGTTCGTGCTATATACGGTTTCTCAGAAGCAATATCGAGCTTAAAGGAAGCAGATAAATACATAATAATATTTTTTTGTATTACGCAATACCAGGTTGGGTGAAGAGATTCCGAACAACAATAGAAGAAGAGGGGTAGAAAAGAGGTATGAAACTTAGCCCCAATACGCTTAATATATTTACTGACGGCTCGAAAATGATGGACGGAGTAGGTGCAGGGATGCTCAAAGCATGCAGAAATAGCACTAACAGGAACATCGAGCAACTCCAACATGAATATATACCTTGACAGTCAAGCCGCAATAAAGGTAATAAACGCATATGAAATTTCATCCAAAAACGTTCTTAGGTCCAGGGAAGCCATAGATAGATTAGCCGGAGACAGACGATTACACATCTGTTGGGTATCTGGACAAAAGCGCTGTTTACATACAATTCGAACAAGAAAATGACATACTGAGACCTTTAAATACGGTATACAATGACATCGCGTCGGACATGAAAACACGGATAGACACGAGGTGGAATAGTCTAGTCACTTGGAAAACCACGAAAATCATGTGTACCCAGAATGCAGATAAGTACGCCAGATTCGTACTAGCCCTGTCTAGACAGGACAGCAGAACTATCGCAGGTATACTGACGGGCCTACTACAAACAATCATAAGGGTTAAGTTCCATTCGGTGAACCTAACCTAACATAACCTAATACCATCAGGTTGATCGATTGGCTTCAGACAGGGGAAATTTAGGGGCTGTAAAGCATAAACACCTTCGGAACCGCTTTCAACCGACTATTATGAAATTCATGATAGGGCCGCCATATAAACGCAGCGCCCTCTAATTTGAATGGATAAAAGTGGAGTGTAAAGTTTTAAGGGTACAAGGATTATGGATGTCTTGACAGAGTCGACGAATAAATTCATGCTCGGAAAAAGAATTTGAGTTGATTTTATATTCATTGCTTTTCACTGATCCAATTCCATCGTATAAAAGTCGGTGCTTGCTCATTAAATTAAAATCATTAGATGATAGAGAAACTAAATTCTCCCTCACTTGCGTTTTTGGTTTCATAAATTGGGTGATTTACTCCCCATCGACACTCGAGAAATTAATTTCTGTTTAAGCGGCTTTCAATTTACAACAGGCTGGCGAGAAGAATATTTTATATATTTTATTACACATAGTTACTAAAGTATACATACGATAAAATATTTCTTATTTTCTTAGATTAAAATTGTTTTTGTTATTTTTTGTATCCTACACTAATAAATTAAATCAGTCTTATTATTTTAACAACACCCTGTATATTTTTTTGTCAGCGTTGATAAAATATGTACTAAAAACACTAATAATGCATCCCAGTAATGTTACATAAGTATACATACGCGAGTTGTTTTTTTTATACGCCGCTAATAATACCGTTAGAAATTTTATGAAAATGCGTTTTGCTCATTAATAGAAGATCAGTGTTACGACTGATATCAGTTTTTCCAGACTTAATTGTTATTTAAGATAAAAAAACGTAAAAAATGCCTAAAACTAAAGAAATCTCCGAGGATATTCGTAAAATGGTTGTAAAACTAAGGCGCGAAGGAAAATCTTTACAAGGAATTGGTGAAATTTTAAATTTAACAAAACCTACTGTACAGACAATAATAAAAAATTTCGAAAATAATGGAAATTGTGCGAACAAACATCGATCAGGTCGCCCACGTAAGCTTACTGAAAGACTGAAGCGGACTATTATTCGAACAGTGAAGGATAATCCAAAAAAAGTGCGGTTGCAATTGACAATGAAATAAGGTTGAATCACGATATTGAGGTTTGTATTCAAACGGTACGTCGTTGCATTAAGAGGAATGGGTTTTTAAGCAGAGTTGCCCGAAAAAAGCCCCTACTGAGAGCCGTAAATGTTGTTAAACGGTTGGAATATGCTGAAAAGTATAAAAATGTCCATGTTAGCGACGCAACATTTTGGGAACGAGTTATATTTACGGACGTATGCAAGTTTATGGTATTTGGAGGAGACGGGCGCGCTAAAGTTTGGGGAAAACGAAACACGGAGTTTTTGCCACAAAACGTTAATGCAACTGTGAAACATGGTGGAGGATCTCTTATGGTATGGGGATGTATGGCAGCAAATGGTGTTGGAAATTTAAGGTTTATAGAAGGTACTATGAATAAGACCATGTACATTGAAATTTTAAAAGACAGTTACATTTCCAGCACGCAAAAACTTGGTCTCGCAGAAAATACTACATTCATGCACGACAACGATCCCAAGCATTCCTCGAATCTGGTGAAAGAGTGGCTGCTATATAACGTAAAAAATAAACTGGAACATCCACCCCAATCACCAGATTTAAATGCAATTGAACATTTATGGGATCATCTGAAAAGAGCCTTAAAAAAACGAAACATAACGTCCATTCCATCATTAAAAGAGAAAATTGGCACTGTCCATGCCAGCTAAATTATCTGCTGTAGTAGATGCCAAAGGAAGCCATATGAGATACTAAAATATATATTTTTTTAATTATTAAACAGCCGTATGTATACTTTAGTCACATAGCGAATAAGTGTAATTTAACAAAATTACAATATTTAAGCATATTTAAGTGAAATTTACATTTTTGTTTATTTTGTGTTTATTAATATATGAAATAAATGCTTTTAACATTTATATATCATGTTTGATTTCTTACCAAAAAATAGGACTTACGCTCCCGTATGTATAATTTAGTAACTATGTGTATATCTATAGTTTATTTTATCAGAAATCAAAATAGATTAACGGAACCGACACAAGACTGAGTCTTGTCGAGGCCCGATGCTCCCTAGAGGAGTGAACAAGAAAAAATAAAAATAAAATAATATCTACATGCACTTGCATATTACCCTTAAAGCTAAACCTTTTATACATATTAAGGTCTAATTTCGTAGCTTAGCGATGCTAGAGAGCGAAAGGGGGAAAAACCATGCAGCCTTTAAATGAAGTCAAAAGAAACACTAGCTTTTCCTACAGGGCAATAACAAATACAGACATACATACTTACATATAGTTGTTAGTTGGAGTTAGAACAACAAATTATAGAATAAGCACGCCCCATGGAGACAAGGTACTTTTTTTGGAATAAATGTATTTTACCCTACTGCTAAATACAGGCCGACAGGCGCGCCAAGAGGCGAAGGTTAACCGCCACAACTTGCCGGCATCACTCGGACTTTGCCACGTCGCGTAGATAGGAAGTACGGCAAGTGACAGCGAAGGGTTCCTTTTAACTGCCTCAGTACAGTTTGAGTTTTGCGCGGATAGTCCGATGTAAGTTTTTCACGTGCTGGTTAGTGTGGCGATAATGTTGGATGAAGAATGCACTTTAAAGTGGGACAACAATTGAAAGACAAATTGAGTGAAGTGTTCCAATAGCTGAAATTTCGCAAATTCAATAATTTATTATTTTTTTTTTACAAAAATTTATTTTATTTAAAAAAAATATAAATATGCTTTATGTTATTATATTTTTTAGCAAGAATTTATTTTATTTTAAAAAAATATAATTATGTTTTATGTAAATAAAATATACAAAAAAATAAATTTGTATTATTATTTTAACAACAGTTTTATATTTTTAAAATAAAAAAAAAAATTGATATATTATATAATATATTTACTTCTACAAAGACGCAATAAATAGTTAAAAAAACAATTCGTTATAAAAAATTAAGTCAAAAAAAAATTTTTTTATAAAAAAATAAATAAAAAAACCCAGTTTACAAATTGCCTGAGAGATGGGAAAAATGTGTCGGTAGCGATGGCTATTATTTTGAAGAATAAATTTGTAACCATTTTTTGTTAATAAACGTTTGAAATTGAAAAACAAAGTTTCATTTCATAGGTATCTACCTGGTAATTATAGTTTCCTTCTTGATGATTAGATATTCCTTAACCCATTTTATCACTTTGCTGGAAATCGTCTAAATTACTTCGATATGCTTTGGTTTCAAGGACTTCCTCAGGTAGAGCCTGCTGATATAATTTATTGTATTTATACTCCACAGCTCAGTACTTTATTTAACTTGATTTAATCAGGCGCTGCGATTATTCCTTAGTGTTTTTAACTCTCCCTTTTTTGTTGAGGATCTCTTAATAGTGGTTTATAATACAACTGCACTTGCGTACTTTGAGGTTAACCATTACATGTAAAATGGGCCACTCTTCAACCGTTTCCAACCCACTGTGCATGGTACTTACAGACAAACTATCAGAATTATCAGCGATCCCAATCTATCGACCCCACAACTTGTCGTTGCTTTTAACATTTTCCTCATACACCAGTTGTTGTTGTACATATTTAAGAGAAATGTCGGGTGAAGCGGACAAACGACAACACGATTGTTGGGCTGTGGTTGGCGATGTGAGCCTAACTCATTTTTGCTTAACTGCAACGCTGTTGCTTTTGATTTTCTACCACTTGGTGTGATAGCGCGGTCAGCAGTAAGCAACAACAGCAGCAACAACAACAAATTAATGGCGTGCTATTGAAACGCGTTGATTATGTTAATTATAAGTAAATTGCTGTTGGACCGTCGGGCTACACTTTTAATTGTTCAAAATTAAAGTTTTATCAACTATTTTATGTACTTAGTGTACTAGTAAATTTTATGTTGCACGTGCGGGTTGCATTTAATGGAATAGAAATATCTGAGAGTGTGTGTGTGTTTAACGAAAGTAGTAATCTCAACGGGGGAGATTTTGCAAAATGTAATAATTTTCCAACAATATAATCAAATTTCAGTGGAGTAACAACGACGTGACGGTTATTGGTTTTCGATATAATGACCTTTTTAAACGCGTATGGTGTATGCAAGTATGCAAGTGAATGGAAATATTGCTCATAATTAATTTAAGGTATTTAAGTTAAAATACTGTGAATCGGTCTGGATACATTTTTAAAAATTTCCTTGTTAGCTATTATTATATTTAGGGTTCTCGATTTTGTGCGCACATTTTCGAGCTGCCATGGCGTATGAGCAACGGGTACCCGCGAAAATGTTCGATGCTCATTACTAGAAAATTTTTGAGCTTCAGCGCGAGTAAATACAAGGAGTTTTTTCGAAAGAAATGTTGACAAATAAAATCGACAATTTTTGCTTAGCTGCAGAAATGATTCAAAAGCTCGCAAGCTTTAGACAAAAATTTGAGCAACTGAGAAATGAACGTAATGCGAGCGATAAGAAGGTTAATAGCTCTGTTCGGATATCCAGAGTTCTAGTTCAAATAAAAGTAGCCTTTTTAAATTAAAATAAAATGAACAAAAATCATTAATTATTACCACATAATGCTGAAGGTTCTCCCCTGTTGAGAGACAACCAAAAGAGACCGACCGCAAATTGAATTTAAAGCCTGGTCTAAAAACCCTGTAGAGCTATACATAGCGTTTTTCAATAGGTGCGCTTCAACTTTTTTCCGATAGGGAGGGCGAACGACGCAATATTTTTTATTTTTCGCTTGTCATTTGTAAACTTCATTAGTATACACTTCATCATGGAACGCTACACACTTGAGCAACGATCGAAAATTTTTTATGAAAATAATCGTTCTGTTGCTGCTACTTTAGGAGCATTACGGCCAAAAAATCATCTTCAGTGATGAAGCTCACTTTTGGCTCAATGGCTTTGTCAACAAGCAAAATATGCGTTACTGGGCAGAAAGCAATCCACACGTGATTCATGAGGCATCGTTGCATCCCGAAAAAATCACTGTTTGGTGCGATTTACATGCCGGCGGCGTAATTGGCCCATATTTTTTCGTTGACGAGAACGATCGCCACGTTACTGTGAATGGAAATCGATACCGCGACATGATAAACGATTATTTTTGGCCGCAATTGAATAGTATGGACTTAAACAACATGTGGTTTCAACAGGGCGGGGCCACAAGCCACACAGCACACGCTACAATTGATTTGTTGAAGAGTAAGTTCGATGAGCGCATTATTTCCAGAAATGGACCGGTCGAATGGCCGCCGCGCTTGTGTGATTTGACGCCTCTAGACTATTTTCTTTGGGGTTATGTGAAGTCATTGGTCTACAGTAAGAAGCCGGCGACAATTTGTGAGCTCAGAGCCAGTATTGAACGCGAAATTGCTGGAATTTCGGCCGATTTATGCAAAATTGGACTTCGTAAAACGTGCACGCGGTGGACATGCAAAAGAAATCGCATTTTATACTTAAATGTATATGTTCAAACTCGATAATAAAAAAAAATTAGTTAAAAAAGTCAAACCATTTGTGTTTTTTCAAAAAAAAAGTTGAAGCGGTCTTACTGAAAAACGCTTTATTAGATGAGTAAATAACCATAATATCCAATCGTGCACAACAGTTCAAGGGCACTGCACTGCTTCGTATTTACAGCTGAAGCTGCTGCACCACACGAAGGGGTTCTGTTCGTCTCTCAGTGACAGTTTCGTTTTTTTTTCTTGTTCACTCCTCTCGGGAGAATAAGGCGTCGACAAGACTCAGTCTTGCGTTGGTTTCGTTAATCTATTTTGATTTCTCACAAGTGATTAGCCAGCCGCTACCAGGCCTAAGTAGTGGAAATACTCACCTGTCGTTGCTTAGGAACAACTCCTTCTTACTGCTTGAAGCGCCATCTGTGTTTCACATTTTTCTGGCAGAAGGATCGCACAGATGTTTGAGAACTTCGCTAAATTTGGTATGTCTGCGCTATTACCGCGGTTGCCCGCTTCCTCTTGCTGGCGCCACTGATGCAATGTGTAACTGTGTGTTTTTCTTTGTTTCTTGCTTGTTTTAGCAGCCACAAAGCAAATAATGCGCTCACTATTTTGCGGGAGTAAAGAGGGAAAGGATAAGGTTTTGAGGTTGAGGACTGATGTTTTTTTTGTTTTTTTTTTAGAAACAGGGAAAGCAAGTATATTTGGAAAAGTACGAGGACCGTGCTTTATGTAGGATTCAAACACACAACCTCTGGGATGACAGGCTAGTGCACTTACGCTAGACTATAGGGGACAGTAAATCTATTGAATTATAAGAATGCCTCATACCTGAATAATAAAATTCGAAATATTCTGTTAGCCCCTTGATGATGAAATTCAGGTGAAAGACAGGTCCTTTATAGAGCCATTTCATCCGCCAAGCATCTTCCTGTAATTCCCCTGTAATCAGATACCCAGATGAGCCTAATATCAGAGAATTCGAATACGCTTGAAAGAGAAGCCCTTGGAAATTAGAAGGGTAGATAGTTAAG
Source organism: Anastrepha obliqua (assembly GCF_027943255.1). Classification (NCBI taxonomy): domain Eukaryota; kingdom Metazoa; phylum Arthropoda; class Insecta; order Diptera; family Tephritidae; genus Anastrepha; species Anastrepha obliqua. The sequence goes on along the minus strand of NC_072892.1, from coordinate 155,116,627 downwards.
GATGAAAGGAGTGAAGTAGCAGAAGGAAAAATATAGGATAGAATAGAGAAATTGAAAATTTTCCAGATTCTTTGGCGAATCTGAAAATATCCTATAATTTAATAGAACGAATTTCTATGGTGGTCATATGCTGACCCCATGAATTGTGTTCCGTAATAAAACCGACCATCACCCGAACGTCTTTTCTTCCAAGTTTTAGAAGAAAGTTGAACAGCTTCTGTTCGGGGATGTCACCTTCTAGACTAGACCTTCACTCTTTTTGTAAATTGCATACATAATCGCTGATCCACTTTATGATTCCTCCCAAACTGATTCCGATTATTGGCTCTAGTCCTTGTGGAGTTACCGCTGTTTCACATGTGGCAATTTCATCGTCAATTTAATTTCCTTTCACAGCGCAGTGTCCTGGAACCCATGAATGTATAATCTCATTCCGTTTTGCAATAGAAAAAAGCTCCTTTTTCGCGTTCTCCTGAGCCTTCAATGTAACCTGACTGTCACTAAGTCTCCAATCAGCTTCCCTCTCCATCTTATCTCAATTATCCGTTTTGCTACTTTCAGGATGGCAAAAATGTCTGTTTGGAAAACAGTTGACATTTTGCCCATTGCATAGTGATACTTATTACTATCGGTTAAGCACCATCCGGCTCCAGAACATATTTCATGCCAGGACCTATCGGTAAAGAAATTATTCGTAAAATTTCCTTGAATGCACACTAGATTATTCCATTGCTGACGGAGTCGAAATTTCACATCAAAAAAGGCATACGATGATGGAAAAATTTTTTGGTAAATGCGTATATTTCAATAAAGTCTTCAGAAAGAAAAACGTGGTGCATGTATTACTCATCAACTTGTTTAAACCCGACATTAACGCAAGGTGGCTCAAAATTAATCATCCAATTTTGTTTTGAAGGAACTTTTGTAGGAAGTAAATAAAAAAAAGTATTTTCCGTGATGGATAGCTTTATGTTGATCTTTACGTGCTTCATTGTTTCTTTACTTCTGCTGTCTAATTTACAATTGTCTGATTGGCTCCATTTGAAATAATTAGATTAACTTCGGGTATTGTGATATGGGAGGGTAATGTGATATATCCGCTTATTTTCTGAACTATACATGTTTCAACAAGAACTTTTTGTTGAAAATATACATTACGGGAAAAAACCGCTGCAGCAAAATTATACATGCTGTCGAATGTTTCGTTTGCTCCCAATGAGAAAAATTTCATTGAGTGGTGCGGTCGTAATAATTTAAGTGCGTGCTTTGAATTTTGCTTTAATTAACCCACATTGCTTAGAATTTAACCCACATTTTTTAAAAGAATATTTACTTTTCCATTAACGCGAGTCTATTTAGCTATAGATAGGGTAGGTTTTCAATAAAACTGAAGTGGAATTTTTAAAAACAAATTCAATTTGAAAAGGTTAAGTTCGGCTAATGTGATATAGCCTTTGTCGCCTAATGTGATATACCATATTACATTAAACGTACAACCCATTGGCACCAAAAAAATGATTTACTTTGCTATATTTTGTTAGGTCATGCCCAAGAAAGGCGATATTCGAAAGTGGGATGCCGAGAGTATGAGGAAAGTCATTTTAGCTGGGAGAGGAGAAAAGATGGACATACTCTTGTCTTCAAAAACATTTTGTGTGCTATTTGCAACGTTGCAAAGAGCCGCTCACAGTGACCGATCTATAGACGATATTTTGAATACGCCATTAGGACGTAAACTCGTATTTAACCCAGATTTAGAAATGGAATTAGTAAAGTATGTTAAGTATATGGAGTCGCGGTTTCGGGGACTCACTCGCAGTGATATCCGCTCTCTCGCGTTTCAAATAGCGAAGCGCAACTATATTGACAACCCATTTTCTTTGATAAAGGAATGCGCGGATAAGTATTGATTATATGGCTTTCTAAAAAGGCATAAGTCTGAAATAAGTCTACGAAGCGCGACAGGAACCTCAATGGCTAGGGTTAAGGGATTTAATGTGTAAATTGTTAACAAATTTTATAGCTTATTGGAGAACGAGTACGAAAAGTATAATTTCGCTCCAACGCAAATATGGAACGTGGACGAGACCGGATTGCCTATTGGCGGCGAAAGGAAAAAGGCAAATTGGATGTATGATGTCAGCGGAAAGAGGATCACTCATTACCATTGTAAACTGTATGAATGCAGGGGGCGCTTTTGTTTCGCCCTTTTTTATTTTTCCCAGAAAAAACCTTCTTCACGGTTAATGATACATGCCCCTCCCGGCTCCGATTTTTCTTGCCATATATCCGGCTGGATACAAATACCAATATTCACTAAATGGTTTGAACATTTCCTACGGTTCTCAAATGCTTCAAAAGAAAACCCTGTGCTGCTCATTTTAACGGCTGCTGCGATGGTATTAACAACATCGCCATACAAAGCATCTTTGGAGGAGAGCATAAGAAATGTCGAGAAGCGAAAGAATAAGCCACTTAAATCCCGTAGCGGTAAGAAGCGTAAAAAGCCAAATAGGGAAAATTCTTCGAGCGAATCTGAATAGCTATCGTGTTTACAATGCGATTTAGTATGGGCACACAATAAATGCCTCCCTAAACGGCAAGCTATTTTTGTATGCAAGTCTTGTAAGTCATCTTAGAAAATTGGGGCTTAAGATCTCTTTGAAACTTACATATCTATCTATGTATTTTATTTTAATCTATGTATTTTTGCAAAAGAAAAAAAATCTGTTTCATCAGGGCATTGCACCGTGTCCCAAGGCCAATTTGATAACGGCTAAAATCCATAAATTTCTGTTCGAATTATTGGAGCATCCACCGCATTCACCAGATTTGGGCCGTAACGGCTTCCATCTGTTTTCAGACCAAAAAACATTCATATGCGCAAAGCCTTTTTCATCAAATGCCACTTTCGGCTGTCGAAGCGTACTTTGCATGCCTTCCCGATTCTCACTTTAGAGCTGGAATCCATAAATTGGAATCTCTAAATTTTACTAAAATGTGCGCGGTTATATAGGGTTGTTCAATAGGTGCGCTTCAACTTTTTTCCGATAGGGAGGGCGAACGACGCAATATTTTTTATTTTTCGCTTGTCATTTGTAAACTTCATTAGTATACATTTCATCATGGAACGCTACACACTTGAGCAACGATTGCAAATCGTGCAAATTTTTTATGAAAATAATCGTTCTGTTGCTGCTACTTTAAGAGCATTACGGCCATTTTACGGTCCATTTAACAAACCGTCCCGTTTTGGGGTTATGTGAAGTCATTGGTCCACAGTAACAAGCCGGCGACGATTTGTGAGCTCAGAGCCAATATTGAACGCGAAATTGCTGGAATTTCGGCCGATTTATGCAAAACAGTGGTCGAAAATTGGATTCAACGATTGAACTTCGTAAAACGTGCACGCGGTGGTCATGCAAAAGAAATCGAATTTCATACTTAAATGTATATGTTCAAACTCGATAATAAAAAAAAAATTAGTTAAACAATTCAAACCGTTTGTGTTTTATTCAAAAAAGTTCAAAAGTTGAAGCGCTCTTACTGAAAAACCCTATATAAAGTTCGATACGGCTCGCAGTGAACAATTCCATTAGGCTCTGCATTTTATTTCAATCTGTTCCCAGCATGTTCCCTGGCAGAGTTGCAATTTATAGCTTTTTATGCTATGGATTTACGATGTGCTAAATCTGACAAACGCGATGCAATAGCGTTATAGATTTGCACTGGATCATGAGCAGTCCTTCTGAGTTTAAGAGTTCTTAATGAAGAACAAAGTGCCTTTGATTCAATTTAAATGTAAACAAAGCATCGACGTATTCAACAAGAAAAAAACTGAGCCATAGTAACTTAAATCCGGCATGGCTTGGCAATAATAAAATAATAATGAATTATGTAAGAAAATCAGTCTAGAAAAACAAAATCATTACACTCGTTACATTTTCATTTTGTCGACGAGCGAGAATACATTCGACATGCCGCACACATTCACTTATATTTACTTATATGACTGTGTATGTAAATATATTAGCAGCCAAAGGCAGTGAATAATCGTATAATGGTTTCGCGCGTCGCTGGTTTATTTACTTTAACTTTGGCGCCTGTAAGACGAGTCCAGCGACTCGTGAAAATGCGTTGCATTGTTGACTATGCACAAGCGTACAACAATCGCGCGCCGTCATGCTTAACCCTCGGTTGCAAACTTTTTTTACAACTTTTGATTGATCCTGTTCGAGAATCCTTTTTAAGGGGTTGGGGGTAGTCAGAGGCCCGAAAAAATGATGATGAAAGGAATGACGCTCAGGAGCGTCTGAGCGCCTTTTGTTAATTGCTGAATAACTCGTAAAGTATTTGTCGGATTCGGAAAAAAAAATCTGACTACCACTAACCCCTTCAACTCTAAACAACTTCGATACCACAGTCTATACAGATGCCAGTAAAATGGATTGTGGTCTTGGAGCTGGTATATATTCTCATAGACTTGGAATTGAAAAATCTGTGTGTCTCCCTAATACCAGCAGCGTCTTCCAAGCGGAAGTACTAGCAATTGGGGAAGCCTGTTGGTTACTACTCGCAGATTTCTCTTTTAAGGGCAATATCGCTATTCTTTCGAATATCCAAGCTGCAATCCAGGCGCTGGACGCGACTATAACAACCTCTAAAGTGGTGGAGCAAAGTAGAAATAGCCTCACCAACTTGAGTGAAAACCATAGATTAACTTTAATTTGGGTCCCGGGACACCGGAACCTAGAAGGTAACGAAAAAGCTGGTGAACTGGCAAGAGGGGGATCTGCCATGAATAGCGCTCTTGCAGTACCAGTATTCACTCCACTAGGTGCGGTCAAGAATGCAATTTCCCTAAAATACTTTCGAATTGCAGATTGTAGATGGAGAGACCAGACGAAATGCAAAATCAGCAGAACGTTATGGCCCACCTACAACCTCAAGCAATCGTCGACATTAATAAACATGAAAGGACGGGACACCTGTGGGCTTACGGCAGTCATAACTGGCTTCTGGTCTATCGGAGAACAAGCCGCCAAAATGGGCATCCCTCACAACACATACTGTCATAGTTGTAAACAACCGGCGAAAAGAGAAACAATCTTCCATTTCCTCTGTGAATGCCCTGCCCTATGGAAGGACAGAATGTTAATCATGGGCAAACCGCTGTTCAAGAGTCTCGAGCAACTGTCTGGCTTAGACGTCAACAACCTAAAAAGGTTCCTAAACCGCACAGACTGGATATAGTCATGCCGTAAATAACTGTTAAACAAGTGGGTAACGAGGATGTGGCAACAAAATGGTGCGGAAGCGCTAGTTGGATTCTGGATGAATCACCACTCTAACCAACCAACCCATTCAAAAGTAATATCCATTAATCGGTTGAATTTTAAATTTTAGAAAGCTACCTGCAAGGTGAAGTCGTTAGCTATCATAGAAATATATTAAATCCACGTACAAAGTCGAAAAAGGCACACCCGGGTGCCTAACCGAGGGTTAACCACTAGTGCATGTGCGTGTAAGCTCATACACATCGCAGAGCAGCAATACAGAAAAACCTCTTTAGCGCTTGTATGTTTACACAAGAAGTTCATAGCCTTTGCTTGCCAGACTCTTTAAGGGACTAGCAGTAGGAGGCTATTAAATTTTGTTGAAATTATTAGCAGAATATTCACATGTGTGTATGTGTGTACGAGAAGGTATATGCATGTAGTTGTAGGTAGCCGCTTTAGCCAAATGTACTTGCAGTTTTCTACCAGCTGACTAGTGCCGTGTTCGATGCCCAATGTGGGCATGAAACCTGAAAGAATATACAACGTGTTTTCTGACAGTAATCAGCCAGATAATGGCACATCTCTGTATATATTTATCAAGTTAATAAAAAGTCTAATTAACACACAAACTGTAGTTCGAAAGATGGCCGGTCCATCCATATAAGAGACGATATCTAGACCCATTTGTTGGGGACAAATTGGTAAAGAAACTTGGCCAAATGCGTAACAAAGGCTAAGCAGTATGCGTGTAATTTATAAAAATATACATACATACAAATATGTATACATATATATATACAATTTTTTCTGTATACCGCACAAGTATAGTTAGCCGCATTAACATTCACTTTGTACATTTATACATACGAGGGTCGTTTAAAAGTCCGTGAAAGCTCAACGAGATGTCAATGGAGCTCGTGCTGAGTTAGCAGCACCTCTTGGAGGAACTCTCAAGAAGTTTCAGCCAGCTCGGTATAATTATTTGCGTTTGGCATTCATTTGAATCGAGGAAGTCGAGTGATTGTCTTTTCCCATCACCACAACGCACCATCCCACGTCTCAGCAGTTGTGGTCGCAATATTAATATAAATAAGGTTCCAATTAATCTCACATCTCGCCTTTTCTCCAGACCCTCGAACTAATTTTTGTTTCTTGATTTGAAGAAATGTCTGCCAGGAAAGAGATTTTGCTCAAACGAGGAGGTGATTGCAGAAAAAATTATAATTTTTCAGACTTGCCCTCCTCTTTAGCTAAAGTCTTGTTCACCCCGCTCGGGAACATAGGGCCTCGACAAAATTCTTCCATTGTGCACGATTTGGGGCTGCTATTTCTGCGCCGTCCCATGTGATGTCGGTATCTGCTAGATCGCGCAACATCGTCCTTCTCCGACTGATCTTTGGCCGGCTGCGATCTCTGCTTCTCATGGGGGTTCTAGCCCGGTGCCATTCTCGTGATGCTATCTGGTTGTTTTCTAAGCGTGTGACTTATTGATTTGCCACAGGATGGGCTCGTCATTCGTTGATCTCCACAGAGCGTCGTTGCTGAAGGTGTTTGGTCAGAATATTCTACAGATGATGTGCAGACTTTTATTGACGTACCATTGTAGCCTCTGTATGATAGCGTTGGAGACCAGCCATGTTTCACTTCCGTAAAACAATACTAACTACACCTATCAACTGAATATTTGCAGTCACGAGTACCTGCAGATTTGCGAACTCGCCCATACTGGATGCATTCACCCGAACGCCGTACTTGCTTTGTTTAGCCTGCAGCTAACATCTTCATCTGCTCCGTCATCTGTCGTGATAGACCAACCGAGGTAACAGAAACTTTCGACAAATTCCACCGGGCATCCGTTAATTATTATATGTCTTGGTTTATTGCGGTTAAGTCTCATTGCCTTGGTCTTGGCGATGTTGAGCTCCAGTCCGACAGTGCGTGCCAGCGCGACTAGTCTGTCCGCGACTAGCTTGTCCTCGCTTGCATATCAGTGAGCTTGTGAGAGAGAAGGCGGATGTCATCGGTGAAGTTTAGGTCCTCAAGATGTCTGGTGAAACTCCATACGATGCCTCTTTTGTCCAGTGTCAATTGGCTCATAACATCGTCTAGTACCATGGCGCAGGGAATGGCCGACAGGGGACAACTTTGTGTTGCGTCTGCTTTGATGGTCAACGAGTCGCTGGTGTTGCCGTTGTGGAACACTGCCAGTTCGGACTTCTCGTAAAGGACTGTGATAAGGGGTCCTATCTTAGCGGGAACTCCCTTTCTACTCAACGCCAGCCGTTGTGTCGAATGCCTTGTTGAAGTCGATGAACCGTAAGTAAAGCGGAAACCGCCACTAAACAGATTTTTCTACTATAATCCGAAGTGTGTCGGGTTGAACAAAGTGTACAGTATACGCCTAAAAGAAGGCTACGACATAAAAAAAATAATAGTCGAAAATCGAATGTACATAGCCAGCGAAATTTGAAACCTTCACCTTATCTTTTGAACTCACCTCGTATGTTGAAAAATAAAAAAAGTTTACCCCAAATAATTAAGTAATTTTTACTTTTTGACCCGCCCTTTCAAACGACCCTTGTGCATTTGTAATCGTATTCGCAAATACTTACACACTTGCAGCTGAGAGTAAATAGCTTAACCTTGTAATTCGGTTGAAGTTCATCGATGCATAAGAATTGCGTTGAAGAGGTGGAAGAGGAAGAATTGTGGCTCACATAAGCATTTTGCATTAGAAGTCGAATACGCAAATGTATTTAAATTTTTTATGATTCTTTAAAATTTATTTTTCACTTATTTCGAAAGCTATTAAAATTAAACGCCAACACTAGAAACTTATATTAAACGAAAAACTGGACTAAACGTAGAAAAACTTAAAAATAGTTATTATTTTTCATATAAACTTAAAAAAATTAAAAGAAAGAGAATTCAATGTTCGCAGAAGTGTTTTACGTTTTACCAGTTGTGGTGTATAAATATACGAGATGGCGCAAAATTGGAAACAATTATTTTTGGAAACAATTTCTAAATGTCTTGGCAGAGATTCTAACAACTTTCTACGAAATTCGTGAGGTATTTTTCCCCTTTCCTCGGGCAAAATAACTTTAAGGTCACGTTTTGATAGACATATTTTGTTTTCTCACTTTATCGTCGAGATATGTAAGCCCAAGTATTTTCCATACAGTTTATGCCAGTACTCTGTGAAGGTGGTTGCAAATGTTTCATATTCCATGAAAGGAGAATCGGCCCACGCCACCTTTTCGTCGATTTTAAAGCCGCCTTCGACAATACAAAAAGGCGCAATGTCTGAATTTGGTATAACTACACAACTAAAACGGCAAATGTGCAAAATTACGCCAATAAAAGGGACTCCCTGACATAACCAGGGGACCAGCATTTAACCTGATGCAGGGAAAGTTTGTTCGACCCTCGGAATTTAAGCTTTCAGAGGGATGCATTTGAAGCTTCATCAGTAGTTCCGATAATCACTACAAAGCCCTACTGAATGCACAGTTCATATTTAATAGAGAAAGAGAGAGAAACAGAAAAACATTTAATATCCCCGTATTCTTCTTGGCCATAAAATTGTGCCCTTGGATGTTCGTCTGTCTGTACGTATAAAACTGCACATATGGATTTTCAAGTAAATATTCACTTACTTCACTCGTATGCACAAATAATAAAATGCCACAATCAAGTCACGTGCGTTGTCATGAATTAAAATTTTATAGATTTCTTTTCCCTTTTCTCAATAGTTGTGCGAGAAGAAGGAGAAGAATTTCAAACAATAAATTATAAAGCATTGCGGGATATGCATTTTTCCCTGTTTACGGGAAAGCAAAAGAATAAAAACAAAAAAAAAAACAAAATACAAATAAAATAAAAAAATAATAATAAGTAAAAAAAAAAATAAGCTTCGAAGATGCTTATCGGATGCTTATCCTTATCAGCCTAGAAGCATAGATCTGCACATTAAAAAGGTAGCAACAGTAGAATAAAAAAAAGCAAGAGTAATGAATTTTGTTTTTGCTTTTGATCCGTAAAACAAAAACAATTCTAAACAAAGATTGATTTAGAGTAACTTAAACACAATTTGATCCGATCAAAGCAATAGAAGAATATTAAAAATGCATCCTTATTGCTGATACCAGTTTAATGTGCCTTGATAAGAACATTTTTGTAGTGAAACTTCTTAGGCGTCGATGGACAAGCGAGAATAGATAGTAAAATTGCAACTTTTTGCATGCAACTTTTTGGGCATTTTTGTTCCGCGAGAGAGAAAAAAGGTATTACGTAGAGGAAAAGGAGAGAGAGACCTACACCATATATATATCTTAGATACACTTTAGGCTATTTTTCTTGAGTTTTTCCTTGTGGTTACAAATTTCTAGTGAGCAATAACACTGCCTACTTTTTGGTGCTTGTTTGTTGGTGCAAACTTGTAGGAAATATATTTTTGGTGCCTACTTTTTACTGGGCGAATTGCTAACAACAACCCAAAAACCTTATCCTTCCAATCCTTACACCCGCACAAAAGTCAGGGCATTACTTGCATTGTGGTTGCTAAAACAAGCAAAAAAACACTGAACCAACGCCGCCAACAAGAGGGAGCGAGCAATCGCGGTAATAGCGCAGGCACAACAAAATTTAGCGAAGTCTTTAATAATCTGTGTGATCCTTCTGCCAGAAAAATATGAAATACAGAAGGCGCTCTAAACAGTTAGAAGTGATTAGGAACAATCAACGACTGGTGGGCATTCCCAATATTTAGGACTGGTAGGGGCAGGCTAATCACCACCCAGAAAGTACAATAGATTAACAAAACCAACGCAAGACTGAGTCATGTCGAGGCCCTATGCTCCCGAGTGGAGTGAACAAAGAAAAAAAACGCAAATGGCACGCAGTGCAGGCCGCGTCAAACACGTCTGCATTTTGGCTAGGTTTTCCTATTTGTCTTTCGGTTTTTGAATTTAAAAAATTTTTTTTTTTTTTTATAAAAGTTAAGCTCAATGCCTTAGCCCAAAGCTAAGTATATATGTAAATCCAAGTTTAACCCATCTTCTACCGGTAATAGATTCCGTGTAGATAATTGCGGATAATTTTTTATGGTTGGTATTAAAGGACTCCTGATCACCTTTACAAATTTTCAGACCGATACGTCTTCCGGATGCACCAGGACAGACTGTTGCGAAAACGCAACGCTGGTTGAAACGCTGTGATCTTTTTCATAGAAATATAATAATATAACTTACGCAGAGTTGTAGTTGGGTATTTTTTTGAATTCTCTTTATTAATATAGTTGTATTTTGTTAAGTTTACAATGTAATAGTTTTGCAATATTTAAAAAAAAACATTATTGTTTCTTATTTCCTAAATCTGTATGGTATTCATCAAAACATTTTGGATGTAATCTCACATTTTTACATTCATAAACAGTTTGTGAGTGACACATAGCACATCTTTTACGTTTGTTGCCTGGAGGTTTCCATACGACATGATCACGAACATTTATGCGAGGTAAATGGACTGGTCTCTCTGCTTCTTCGATGTCTGATGAATCACTTATTTCATCAGAAACTTCTTCACAATATAAAAGTAAAGATTCTGCAATTTCAGTTTTAGAAGAAATTTGAGACATATGGCGAGTTCCTTCTGCCTTACAAATCAGGCAATGAATTTTCCATGCGTTACCAGTGGTACTATTGACTGAATTAGTCCATAACGGCCACCACAATTTTTTTCCACGAATACCAACGCGATAGTTAGCTACGGCATTATAATGTAGGTCTACCCCTCCCATGTGTTGATTGCAGTCATGAATAAGTCCAGGTTGTTCAACAGATACTTTTTTCTTCTCGGCTTTGCACCAACGTTGTGAGACAGCTAGTGGGTCGACAGACTTGAAATTAGAAATGACTGTTACTTCTGGTCCATCATCAGGTATTTCAACTAAGCATGACGGCGGCGACGCAAAATCTTCCACATCCTCTGTTATCATCTCATTATCGTCAATAAGTTCTTCGTCACTTACAGCATCAACATCTGCTGGTGGAATATATACGACAGAAGTTATTTTTTTCGAAATAGGCTTAACAATTTTCATTCGTTTAGGTTTAGCTGAAACTACTTCGCCTTCATATTCACTGTTCGAAGTATTTATGTAGGATTCTATTTCCCCAATGGTTAAAAAAGTCGACGATCCATTACTCTTCAATAAAGAATTAAGTAAGGGTACAAAATTTTGACAAAAAATATCAAGAGCACATTAGTCTTACCAAAACGATAAAAGCTTTCAACTAAATACTTCTAAATGTATTTTTACTTGCACAAATAAAAATAATAGCATTTATGGTACAAATTGCCATATGAAGATGACATAAACATCAATTTTCCCGCCAAAAATAATGTCATCAAAACGTTGAAGTCATATGAGTCGTTTCAACCAGCGTTGCGTTTTCGCAACACCTGTTTTTAAGAGTTTATTTTTGCAAGAAAACTTCAGCTGCATTAGCAGCTGGTATGATAATGTTATTATTTCATATCTTATTTTTAAGAAACTAGTAGAAAATGTAAAAAAAACTATTTTTAGTTCTCAAACAGTTTTATGAAAAAGTTATTATTTTGCACACTTTTTTCTACACTTGTCCTGATTTGGAACAAATCCGCACACAAAAAATCTTAGAGCATAGTTATAAAGTCAAAAGTCCAAATTATAATATAAAGTAATATATAATATTTTAGAGATATCTTTTTTTTACTGTAGCCACAAAGGTTCAAAGTTGCTGTTGCGAAAACGCAACGGCGGTAGAAAATGGGTTAAGACATTTTACAAAAATCCGAAAATTCCGCAAACAAATACACGTCCTAGTTCTTTTATAGAGAGAAAATGCGCAACACTCTCAACGGAACAAATTAAAAAAAATGAAGGGAATATTTTAGAAACAGAAAACTTCCACTCTCTTGTGCTCACACCTAATAAACTATAAAACTGTATACTGAAAAATCTTCTAAAAATTCGAACTAAAAACCGACAAAATTCGGATGGAAGGTTTGTGTATAAAATTTCAAAATTGACAATGAGCAATGCTTTTATAAAAAAAAAAATAATAAAATAATGAACAAACCAAAAAAGCAAAAAAAAAATCTAAAAGCTGATCAAAATTATGCTGTGCTTTCGTCTTGTCGTGGGGTGTCTATGTATACCCTATGATTAGAAAGTGCCTGAAATGTTTAAATAAAACAAAACAGAGTTACATTTCAGGCAATTTTTTTTTATCTCCTTCACAATATGACCCGCCTGAAGCAGCACACATGTGTCAACCTTTGACATAGTCCTCCATGCACCCCTTGTAGGCCGACGAAGGAATGGCCTTCAGCTTCTTCGTCGCATTCTCTTTGATCTCCTCTATCGACTGGAATCTCCTTCCATGAAGTGGAAACTTCAACTTGGGAAACAAAAAAAAGTCGCACTGGTGTTTGGTCAAATAATCCAGTACAATTTGGATTCGGTGCGATGACGCGTTATCATCATGCAAAATCCAAGAATTGGTTGCCCAAATTTCCGGCCGTTTGCGGTGTTCAGCATTTCTAAAACGCTTCAAAACGGATAAATAATATTCATTATTGACTGTCTGGCCCGACGGAAGGTACTCATGGTGCCCTTCGCCTTGGTAATCGAAGAAAACAGTCAACATCACCTTCACTTCCCTTTTTGATCATTGGGTATGTGCATGTCGGTTTTCAAGTCTCGTAAGAAAATGCGACACAGCGCAAGAAGAAGTTGTGCCTGAATTGAAGTTGTGTAGATTTATTGACACTTTGCCGCATCTGCGCTCGAAAATTTATTACAAAGTCAACTTTTACAATACACTGGAAGTTGCATTTTGTTTACTTTCGCTGAACTCATCAAAAACGAGAAATACTTTCTAAATATATGTATGTATATATATGTGTGTATGTATGTCTGTATGAAAACCCGAAAGTTGGCGAAGTGTCATTGAAAGTGAGATTTTCACATACGTCGATGTAGAGAAATATATGCACATACACATACAAACATATGTCAAACTGGCTAATTAAGATGGACCAATTGTGGTCTATGCTATTTTAAAGCGCTTATATAGGGTGCATAATGCCTTTTGAGTACCCCAGAAGCACAAATAACTTTTTAGAATGCTCTTGAAATTAATTATTTTTCTTATTTAACTTAAAATAAATGTAATTCAATTATAGTTTTTTTAGTGGTGATTTTGTTTAAACTAATTTTTTGCCCAGCCATTTTTGAAACAAAGGCCTCTACTGACCGTCAGAGTGCGACTGTTTCCTCAAGAAGTGAAATTTTCTTAAATGGTCCGCCATGCAGCTCGTCGATGATCTCATGTAGAACTAAAGGGCTTGAATCTGACCTAAAAACGGTTTCTATTTCTTTCACTACTCAAACATTGCTATAGCGAATTTCCAAGTGCAATCATCGCTTAATGCTTATGATAAAACACATCAGCCGGCTACCATAGGAGCCTGATTTCTTCGCAAAGCGTGGTTTAAGCGGACCCTGCGGTCTAGAAATTTCAAAAAATCGATTTTTTGTTTCTTCGATATTTCGGAAGTATAGTATCTTAGAAATATACTGTGAAACTTTCATTCGGAAATTCCCAATATTATAGCTTCTGCAGCCCATTAACTAGGTAGAGAGCGGTCCGCGCGCTCCTGTACCTCAAACTTTAAACTATTAGGAGGTTGAATTAGTTTTAAAGGTGACACACAGATGGCGCTATTTATCACTTTATCGCGTTGGCAATACTGAATATATATTCATGACAAAGCCTCATCCCTAGGCTTTGTTTATCAGTATCTGTCATTTCGCTGAAGTATAAACAACGCAGTGTTTTCGTGCTCCGAGTATGTCAACTTTCGTGCCGTCGAAACGCAATTTGCGGGAAGCTTTGCTTTTCTGCTTCAATTTGAAAAAAAATACAGCCCAAGCCCGTGAATTGCTGCAGGAGGCCTACCCAGACCATACTCCGTCGATTTCAACATGTGAGTACTGGTTTCGACGATTCAAAAGTGGTGATTTTCACACCGAAGACAAGGAGCGTCTTGGCCAGCCCAAAAAGTTCGAGGACGCGGAATTGGGGGAATTGGTAAACGAGGACTCGTGCCAAACCCAAGAAGAGCTTGCTGAATCATTGGGCGTTGATAAATCAACTGTTTGCAAGCGTCTAAAAGCGATGGGAATGATCCAAAAGCAAGGACATTGGGTCCCGTACGAGTTGAAGCTGCGCGACGTCGAACGGCGATTTTTTACGTGCGAATTGCTGATCGAGCGACAAAATCGGAAGGGTTTTTTGCATCGGGTGGTGACTGGCGACGAAAAATGGATCCACTACGATAACCCAAAACGCAAAAAATCATGGGGTTTGCCCGGCCACGCATCAACGTCGACGGCCAAGCAGAATATTCACGGCAAGAAAATCATGCTCTGCATTTGGTGGGATCAGGTCGGCGTCGTATATTTTGAGCTGCTCCAACCGGACGAAACAATCACGGGGGATCGTTACCGACTGCAATTGATGCGTTTAAGCCGGGCATTGAAAGAAAAACGGCCGGAAATGGTAAAAAGGCACGACAAGGTTATTTTGCAACATGACAACGCTCGGCCGCATGTTGCTCAACCTGTCAAAAAATACCTTGGAACGCTTGGCTGGGAAGTGTTACCCCACCCGCCGTATAGTCCAGACATAGCTCCCTCCGATTATCATTTGTTCCGGCATATGAGTCTCGATTTGGCGGACCAGCGGTTCTCCTCGTACGAGGCTACCAAAATATGGGTTGAGTCATGGATAGCCAAGCAGCGGCCAGAATTTTGGAGAAACGGCATCCGGAAATTGCCCGAAAGATGGGCGAAAGTTGTAGCTAGCGATGGCCAATACTTCGAATAAAATATTTTGTACCGTTTTTTCACAATAAAGCTCCAAATCTTCGAAAAAAACCTTTAAAACTAATTCAACCTCCCAATAATTTATCTCGAAACGACTTTTTCTACTACAATCATATCATTATTTCAATTATTTAGCATTTCTTTGATTAAAAAACTGAAAAAAACCGATTTTTAGAGTGTCATATTCAAAACCGTCCCATTTTGTCAAATTTTTTTGTTTTTTATTCTACATAGTAGCGGGACATAGCTACAGTCATACTGATTAATAACTTTTTTGGTTTTTGTGTTTCAGATAAATAGAAGAGCCAAAATGGACAACACCGTGCAGGTCTAATTTTTTGGAAGGATAAACTGCAACGCGATTTTTAAAATTAAAAAAAAAACAAGAATTTGTTTAAAAGTTAAAAAAAATTTTTTTCATTTAAAATAAAAAAAAAAAATTAAAATTATATTAAAAAAAATATGTTAAAATACGAAAAAAAAATTGTTTTTTTCGTTAAAAATCACTAAAATAATACAACAAAAAAAATTTTTTTTTTCATTTTTGTGTGCAAAAGAAGTTAAATAAATAGCCTAAATAATAGCCTTCAGCGCCATTTTTAAAATTATTAAAATAAAAAAGAAAATCGTTTTTGTATTTTTAAGTTAAATAAAAAGTCTAAAAAATCTAAATATCGTTTTTCAACTTTTCGGGTCAACTTCAGCACCGTTTTTCAAATGGTTAAAATTAAACAAAAAAATTTTTAAATTTTTTTTTAATTTTTGTGTGTAAAAGAAGTTAAATAAAAAGCCTAAAAAACTTAAATATTGTTTTTCATTTTTTTTACTGTAAAAAAAATTCCGGAAAATACTCAAACTTTCGAGCTCTAGACCACCGAGACGCCTTAGTAGTGGCAGCCAAGAAGCCTGATGCCTCGCATGATGGACAACAGCGTCCAGGTCCAATTTAAAATTTTAAAATGATTAAAATTAAAAAAAAAAAAACAAATTGTAGCTCCCTACTGACTCCAAACCTTTTGGTCCTCTTCAGCTGTATAGCCCACCCGTCTAGCTGGTAATTGAATGATTGCCTCCGAAAGAGGTAGCTTCAGCAGTAAACTCTGTCAGGGAATACATTTATTAGACTCTTCCCACTTTTTGTTTGTTTTTCGAACTAATCGGCCATCGTAGCCGAATGGGTTGGTGCGTGACCATTCAGAAGGCGTAGGTTCGAATCTCCGTGAAACACCAAAATGAAAACTTATCGCCCCTCGGCAGGCAACGGCAAACCTCCGAGTGTAATCTGCCATGAAAAAGCTCCTCATAACAAATATCTGCCGTTCGGAGTCGGATCCCTCTATTTGTGGAACAACATCAAGACGCACACCCCAAATAGTAGGAGGAACTCGGCCAAGCCCCTAACAGAAGTCTTAGGGCTACCGAGGGTCTTGACATATAGTAGGTAAGCAACCTGGCTAACCGAACCCAACTAATCACAAATAGTAATGATACCTGAAATTTATTTTTGACGCTCCTTCAACGCATTTTGGAAACTAACAGATGCTCGGTTCGCATCTCAAAATACCAGCCTATGTCTCATCATGCGGAGTCTCTATGTTCCATTGGAGACAAAAGGCATTGATTATGCTGATGATGATGATGTCTCTTCTTACCAAAGATACTTGTTTACTTGAAATTGAAAACAGAAAAATTTGTTACAGTTTTTGTGATGTTGCGTTTCATCAGCCACCCTGTATGCACTTACAAGTATTGCATCTATTAATGGATATGTTCATACAGAGATAGTTGTCCGCTTGTGACTGCAACCATGGAACTCAAAGTCCAATTAAAAGTTTTTTACAGAATAAAAAAGTGGCATACAAACATAATTGGAATTTTAGGCATTTCAAAATATGTGAACGAAACATTTCTGAACCATTCTCGACAATCTTTTTATTTGTATTATATTTGTTTAAATTTAAATTTTGACAGTAAGAACAAAAATTTCTACTGAATAAAAATATGTGGGTGCACAAAAGTAGCTCGAGATTAGAAGAAAATATTATGTCGTTGGCCGATATACCTAAAAGGCTTATAGTATAAGTGCAAATAATCTAAAGCCAGAAGAAAAACACATTCAAACTTGTGATGTGCACAAATGGAAAAAGCTAAATTTGTATGTCGCTTGAGAATAGTCGAATGGAGGATTTATGATGTGAGGCTTTACTAATGATTTTTTAAGAGACTGTAGCTTCAAGGAACAAGCTCTAGAGGTTATATTTATTTCTATTACATCTTTTAATCATTTTTGAAGGGAAAACTTCTTTAGAATCGTTGGGAGCGATTTGAGACTCGATGAAACGAAAAAGCGACACTACGAAGCGTTATATGTTTCGCGGAACGAAAATGCCCAACACGTTGCATGGCATTGAAATTTTACTCTCCATTCTCGCTCGTCCATCGACGCCTAAGAAGTTTCACTTCAACAAATAAATAATTGTAAAAGTTATCACTGTTTGTGTAGAGCCCGTTCCTCCAGAAGTCCCTAGCGGTGATCATAACAAGTCCTTGGAGATATTCATCTAAAATCAATCGGTCAAGAGAAATAGTTCCATTAAGGGGGGAAGCTGGTCTAGAGCGCAAAAAATGGGCATATTTTATGAATTTATTTTGACTCAACAAAGGGATCAATCGAAAATCTGTGAAATAGGTTTAATAATATAGCTTTCATGGTACAAATACAAAATTTTTCGTCTGAATTAATTTCAAAATGGCCGCTGTCCAGCAGTTCTCCTAAGGCGCCTTTTTTTCTAGTGGGTCCATTGCCGAAGACGTAAACTCCTTAATTTTTGTCCTGGATCAAAAAATAAAATTTTTTTAGTTTCTATATAACAACAGAAAGAGACGTACGTAGGATTTTTTCGATATTTTGTTTTTTCGCGAAATGGTGCACGTTTGAACAAAAAGTTACAATTTTCACTATAAAGAACGACATAAAACTGTTGATTAAAAAAAAAACTATGTAATATAAATAAAAAATCCTACGTACGTCTCCGGAGAAAGGTATTTCGAATGTATTGTCAAAATTTCGTAAGAATCGGTAAAGATTTGTTCGAGTTATGTCTTCGGCCAGTTTAAAAAAAGTGATTTCGAGAAAAACGCGTTTAAAGTTGTAAATAGCGTTCGGGGCATACCTGCGAGGCACTGCCGTCGAATGAAAAATTTGGGCATTTAGACATTTTTGCTGGCATCCCTCATTTGGTATATTATTTCTAAGACCCTAAAGCACCTTTTAAGACAAAAAAAAATTTTTCGATTTTTTCAAAATTCTAGACCAGCTTCGCCCCTTAATAGATAATCTTGTGAGTGATCGAAGCTTTTTTAAAAAATTAACAATATGGCAGCCTCAGGAAATATTGTTCAGATTTTCGAGAAAAAAACCGACAAATAATTGTTTAAAAAAAATC
The DNA here is from genome assembly GCF_027943255.1 of Anastrepha obliqua. Taxonomy (NCBI): domain Eukaryota; kingdom Metazoa; phylum Arthropoda; class Insecta; order Diptera; family Tephritidae; genus Anastrepha; species Anastrepha obliqua. Next base: position 155,097,965 of record NC_072892.1, on the reverse strand, counting down.
GAAAGTTTTGAAAAAAAAATCCCTGTATCACGCACGAGTTTTTTATGTTTTTCAAAAGCAGTTTACATTTTACTGAAATCTACCAAGCGGTTCTTAAGTTACAGTGAACATCAGTTCAAAAATCATAATTTTGAGAAAAATGCATTTAAAGTTTTGCTATCGAGCGCCTGAGCGCCCTTTATTAATTGTTGACTAACTCGAAAAGTATTTATCGGATTCACTTCAAATTTTCACAGAATATTTTTAAGATATTATACTTTAAGAAAATACAAAAAAACTAATCCAATTTTTTGAAAATTCTGACTATCCCTAACCCCTTAAATCGTCCTATCCTCTAGCTATTCATACATTCAGGTGTCCGCTGCTGATGACTGCAAAGTAAAGAAATGTGAAGCTTTTTTTCTGCACATCTTTGAGCAAATAAGCCAGCGTTTTACCGCAACTCTCCGCGCTCTGGCCCCTTTTATTATTGATGTCGCTCCACAAATGAAGGGACCTACAGTTGTAAGCAACCTCTCTACGGTTGGGGATATTTTATGAGGTGAAATAGATGCCAGAAATTCATTAAGAGATTGGTAAATGGTAACCCTAGCTTTTCCGCGTGTATGCCGATCGTGCAATGACCGGTAAACACAGCTATGAGTTTGGAAATTGAATGGCGTGGAGTCCCGAAGACTTTCTGGGTACTCAGTTTATTGTATTGGGGCCAAAGTGTTTTCGAAATGCCACATAAAGAAATGGAGCTCCATCATTTCTCCACTTTCCTGAAAAATAATTTATGCAGGTCCTCTTTAACAACTGTCATGGGGATGCTGATGACCGGGTATGTGGTCTCTGAAACCAATTCAGCCCCTTTCCTGGCAAACCCATAAACAATTTCATTTTCCTCTATGCTCCTATGTCCTGGAACTCAGATCAGAGAAATGTTTCCTGCATACTCAAGAGATGTTTTCTCTTCCTTACTGGAGCTTATTGGTTCGGTTCTGCACCAGGGCGTCGTTAAAGCCTTGCTCGCTGCTTGACTATCGCAGTAAATGTTAATAACTCCCTCGGTCGCACGTTACCTAAGCACTTTGAATGCCTACAGGATCGTGAAGACTTCTGCCTGAAGAACACTAGCAGTATTCGGCTGAGAGAAAATCAGCAAAGACAGAGGTGTAAGCTTTGGTGCAGATTTTCCCCTCGTTCCAACTCTGCCAATTTGGAAGGATTGCCTTAGCACGACCCTCAAACTCCAGTTTGCGGATAGAGAGATCTGTTCGAAGTTCGGAGAAATACGGTATTAACTGCGCGAAAATGCTACAATGTCCCTTGAGAGATTGTCTCCAGAGACCAATTTGCTACAAATTTACCAACATTACACTTTTCTTAGTTTCCCTTCAATTTTGAAATAATTAGCAAAAACCGTGGTTTTTTTTGCCCATAAGCGCCATATTTCATTTTATTTGGAAAAGGCATAAACAGCGTGCATGAGGGAAAACTTGTAAGTAATAATACTAAACTCACTCGTAAAAGAGTTAGTGGTTGCATCCATTTTTAAATACTACATCTACATACAAATATAGGTATGCATGCCGTTACTTCCTCAACTTTATATTGAGAGCTTTATAGTTGCTAATATTTCTGACACGTTGCTATATAACTTTACATGGCTGCCTGATTCGCTCAGCCACTGCGCCACTACACCAACTCTCCTACTCTTGTCCATTTCACTCACACATACAAAAATCACGTGTGGATATTTGGTTTAATGCTTTTCACTTCGCGCTTATACATGCATTTATTTTGATATTTCTTCCGACTTTCATTTTAGAGGCACCTACTAAACTCTGTAAATTTTATAAGCGCACTTTCATGAGTGGACACACACACGCATCACCGATTCACACTTACTCGTACTCACCCCAGCAAACACAAAAACCAATATTCTCGAAATATTCCCAAAAATTTTTTGGCGGAGAATGTGCGGAAGTGCGGTCCTCCGTTCAGTTTGGCACACTTTATTTTCTTCCGCAGTCCACGGGCATTCAAACTCTTGCCAACTTACGAAACAGTTGTTAACAACAGTTAAGTTGTTTTTAACTGCACAGAAAAAAATTAAGCTGTTCGAATAGAAAATCAAAATGAAATGGATGTGAACAAAGAGTGTTCAGCACATTTCCATTACGCGCTGAGAAACTGAAAGCAGAGAGAAATCTCCCGTTAATTACAAGGAAAAGTTATTCAGGTACGAACGGTGAATTCACATTTAGTTATCAAATTGTGTTTCAGCATCAAGAATGATAGAAACAAGATTGCGCCCATCAGAGAGTGCGTGCCGTCGAATAAGCTGAGTTGTGCAGTGTCGCTAACCATTTGCTCTTCGCAATAAATGTAGTAATCTTTTATACCGAAAATGCGCAAATTTTTAAGTTTGGTGTTTTTTTTTTTTTTTTTTAAATTAAAGCTACCGAAAATGTAAGTTAAAAAAAACGGTATTATTAAAAAACAAATGTTAAAAAAGGTCACTCTGAGAAGATTTTAGTGGTACTAAAAACGTTGATTCTTAAAAAATTTGATATTTTGAAAGTGAAAATTTAATTTTTTGCTCCTTTTAAGTTTATGTTAGAATATTGCATCTTCTTCTCTCAACTCTTCTTAACATTTAAAACCTTTTTCCACAATTTAAAAAGCGTTTGAATTTACTGAATGCGAATTAAAACCATAGAGGTGTAATCGTTTCTTTCGATCCTCAATCCTTAGTGGGACATAAGGCATCAAGAGGTGTATTCATAGTAAACATAAGCCACAAAATACCAGAAAATACTAAAGAAACCATACTTACATTTTTACAAAAAGAGTACCTTATCTAGTTACATAACCTCAAATATAGCAAAAAAGTCGTTCCCTTAACAAAAGAGTCTCGCTTAACAAAAAAAAAAAAACTCATAAATTAAATTGTATATAGCTATAACACATTTAAAAAAAAACGTACATTTTTCAGACAATATGTCACGCATACAAAGTTCTTTAAGTAACAAAAATTGGGTATATTATTTTCTTTAAATGTGCATTTTAGGGCGTTTTTATATTCAAAGCTTGGCAACACTGCATTAGCGAGAGAGAGATTTGACTGCTGAAAGGAGAAGAACACCAACAACAACCGCAATCGCAGGCAAATGCGACCAGATGTTAAAAAAAGTAAAGATAAAAAAAACTGAGTGCATTATTGAACTAATTTTTAAGAAATATATATTTTACAAAATTATAAACCTAACATTTTAATTGGAATAGGCCAGAAAAATGCCATGAAGGAAGAACTAAAACTCCGAGACTAAATAACAAACAAAAAAATGCTAAAACAAGTTACGAAAATGGCAATCTGGCCATACTGGTGCTAATACGACTTCACTCATTGTCAAATTTGCTGAGAGCAAAGTAACAGTGCCACGATAGGCGCCATCTCATTATTCTTTCCATCATGCAAGCAAAAGCTGTGCAGGCACGAACGGTGAATCCATATTTAGTTCTCAAACTGTGTTTCATCATATTTGATATTACAAATTTTCTCAAATCTTATCCCTCAACTTCGCCACGAAGTTATTTGAGAGATAATTAACAACTTTTTTGCTTACTTTTTTTTCTTGCAAATTTATTTACTTTTATTTAAAAAATTATATCTGGTATTTCTTTAAGAGCTTGAGAACTTAAGATGATAATATAAAACAGAAATATTGCTGAAATACATTTTTTTATTTTTTATTATAATAATCTGGTATATAATTTCATGGCATTTATTTTTTGAATATAGTATCCGACATATGATCGGCGCAGCTACGCGTTAAATGGCCCATGCGATCAGTCCAATGACTACTTTTCCCAATGGCCATCTGGCCATATGCCTTGAATGGCTTGAATATGGGCCTCCAATGCTTCAAGTCTTGCTGATTTGTCGGCATAAGCCAATGACTTAACACAGATCCATAAAAAGTAATCCAAAGGCGTTTAATCGCTCGAACGAAGGGGCCAGTGAATAGGAATAAAAACAGCACGAATTGCTTGCTTCCTAGGCCGATTATGGCGACCTTAAATTCGAGGAAATGCTCTATGAACTTCGCAAAAATATTTATTTTTCTGAATGTAAATTTCCATAATTTGGAAGCGTTCTTCTGGCGTTAAGCGATTCATGACGACTTACCAAACCTGACTGAATAGAAATTTCAACACAGTTTGCCATTTTCAGCTGTCAATCCATAGTTTTTTGTTTTCATCCGGCTAAAAAAACACCCGATAGAATTAATTCAAAAAGCATTTCGGTTCGGAACGTACTTTGCCTGTCTATTTACTTTTAATTTTGTGTAATTAAAAAGTAAATTAACTTTTTAATACCAAATTTTTCATTTGAATTAAATGTCGAAAATGGAATTAATTTTAACTTTTTAACAGTAAAAAAATTTATATAAGTCATTTTCATTTCATTTCTTTTTCATTTCATTTTCATTTCATTTTCGTTTCATTTCATTTTCATTTCATTTTCATTTTATTGCCATTTCATTTTCATTCCATTTTCATTTCATTTCATTTTCATTTTTATTTTCATTTTCATTTCATTTCATTTTCACATTCATTTCATTTTCATTTCATTTTATTTCATTTTATTTCATTTTCATTTCATTTTCACTTCATTTTCATTTCATTTTCATTTCATTTTCATTTTCATTTCATTTCATTTTCATTTCATTTTTATTTCATTTTCATTTCATTTTCATTTCATTTTCATTTCATTTTCATTTCATTTTCATTTCATTTTCATTTCATTTCCATTTCATTTTCATTTCATTTTCATTTCCATTTCATTTTCATTTCATTCAAAAATTCACAAAAGTCATACAATAAAAAACCAAAAGTTATCTTATTTGATACGATGTGGGGAAATCCCTTTGAGATAAAGTGGAGAATTACTAGTTTCTCAATTCGATAACAACGAAAATCTCCATATAAAAGAAGCGCCTTTCAAGTGGAGAAAACTATAACCCGTTTGTAGAGAATTAATTTTGGAGATTTGAGAAAGCTACTATATTTTATATGAAATGCTTTTCAAGTTAACATCAAAAACAAAGGTTTGTTGGGACGTAACATAAAACAAGCCAAACTACAGAACTGCCGCACTGACACTTCACTACGCCATACATCTTCGGTTGATCATGAGTGGGACAATCTTCTGTGTGGTTTATGGGTGAAACTGTAAAATGGTGCTCCTTTTATGGTGCTTTTGTGATGTGCGTGTGTGTGCACTCGGTTATGATATGAGGCGAGTTCGTGAGCGCACATAACATTTTTAGGTGCTGACACTTTTCCAGTTGGTATGTTGTAAATTTGTTAATGACACTGAAATATATAACCGAGGTAAAGTGGCAGCCGGCGAACTGAATTACGTGTGCGCACGAGAATATATTGGCACTTTTACTTCTATTGGCATCCCAAGAGCGAAAGTAGCAGATAAGATGTATAATGGGGATGGAAATTTCGGGGTTTGGAAATCACGGGATGCCATGATATCGCGCGGGATTGCTTACTTATTTACTTAATTAGCCGTAATAACCCGCTACAGAGTTACAGTCTGTCATATAATGTCTTGCCAAGTGTCTCTGTTTCCCGCACACCTTTTCCAAGAGAAGCCAGTTTGTCTTCAATTCGGTTCTTCCACCGGACATGAGGTCGTGCTCTTCGCCATCGACCGCCAATTACTGTTTCAAACATCTGCTTCATGGGGGCAGTTCCTTCCGTACGTGACTCAATTAAGGAGGAATAGAGAGGCGTCCGCCAGATTGAGAGAGGCACTTTCCTTATATAGGGTCCGGATATTCCAGGTACATATCCGTAAATCGTGGTCCTTTAAAATTTGCGGGGTCGTCAACCAAAAGGCGGCTCTCATCTCGTTCTTGTAAAATTTGTATAAAAGTAAGTAATATTCAAAACTTATTTATTTAATAATTTACTTTTTATTTCTTTGTATTTTACTCTATAATTTTCACCAAAGTTTGCTTTAATATCACAAAACCCGGCGAAGAGGTTCGCTCTAGAGTGAATCTCAATGCATTTGCTAAAAAAATCAGTGAACTGCTGCTCGCTTATTCACATTTTGCATTCATATTTTTTAATTTAATAAGGCGGCGACATGCCGCATAAATCCCGAAATCCCGTAATTACATCCCAAAATCTGTATATCAACAATTACAGCGAACTTTGGCATCCTTAGCATATATTTGTACGTGTTTTCATATAAGATGTGTGTGTGTATGCGTACGCGTGTAGTTTAAAACACATGCATACACACATACTACTGACTACTCGTCGATAGCTCATACTCATTCGTCAGTACAATAATTGCAGTGGTGTTATGAAACGTGGAATGAAGTGTTAAAATGAGAGGGCGGCAAGCAGGTTAGGTTAGCTGATTTATAACGAAACACATGTAAATATAATTTTTTATAAAAACACAGTTATATCGCACATCGTTTTACGTGTAAATTTCATGGCTCGGAAAACATAATATATTTATTATCCAAGCGCTTTAGTAAGCTGCGCAGGTATTGTATGGATGAGTAAGAGACTCTCAGAGCATTGCTTCTTCTCAAGTGCATACCTACATATCAATGTATGTATGTATGGGTGTATTCCATAAAAGTAATAGTGAATGCAAGACGACTAGGATGCATAGAATTTAAAGTTTTCGTCGCACATTTCATCGATAATGCGTTATATGAAATATGCCACTCTTTTCTGTCCATCTTAGGAAGGATGTGAATATTACAAATTTTAGTTATAGATAAAATTAAATTAGACAAACCAATGAATAAGCTTGATAGCAAAAACTATAGGGGAAATGCCGTATTTTTAGCGTGGTAGAAAGCGAAATTTTCATTTAATTTCAGTTTTTCTTTGTCTGCCAAGCGTGATTTTGATGTAGTAGTGGGAGAAAGCTCTTATATTTACTCCAGATATAAGTGAATATAAGTAAAAATATATGTGATTGTATGGTTTGTTGGCTCTCGATTACTAGTAGATTAGATAGATTTACCTCCTTTGAAATAATTTAGATTTTTACAAATTCATTTTCCCTCACTTGGTTCACGCAATATGAAAATTACAAGTGTTATCTCGGAGCTCCACTCGCCCTCGATTAAACAGGGTAATCCTAAGCAAACATATTTCCGCCTAGTTAGCAAATTTTTAAATGCGAGCTATTGATGAAAATGTTAAAAGCTCAATTTTAGTTGCAACCAACAGCTTCCTTCCTTTTCACAATTGAACCCATCAAAACCTTCCGTTCTCATGTGTCCGTTTACATGCACACATCCATATCTGCTGTACTAACCACTCCACTTAGTGACATTTAAGCAGTTTGGTTTCGGTTACACCATTACCTAGTGGCTACTCTCAATGATGTTATTAAGTGGGATTATAATGCTCAACAACATTTCCACGGGCCTTCCAATGCAGTATCCCTTTCGATCCAGTGTAGCCGAATTGGTTTAAATAGAGAAATACTTGCATGCATATCTACATATACCTAAATATATACCAGGTAATAGGGTGTTTCTAATTTAAGGACATGAATAATTTTCTTTTCTTTTTCAAAATTAATATTGAAGCCGAATTGTAAACATTTTGATTAGAAGCCAAACTTATACCAATTTAGCTCAAAATCTTATGAGCTTTTCCATGTCAAGGGATCAAATTATTTTATGCAATGTTGCCAATTTTTCTAAAAATTGATTTATATGTAGGTCTGTGTATAATAAAAAGTAAAGTGGAAAAATTAACAAAAAAAAAAAATGTTATTATTGGGATCTGTGCAATTGTAAATTTTAGTATAGAGTTTTTAAAGCAAAATGTCTTCGGTTCTTTTTAACATTTTTATAATTTTTATTTTACTTATATAATAAATTATGTATATTATGTAAAAACATTTTTCTAGAAAAAATAAGTAATATGTCATATGCTCGTTTGCGATTTCTGTACTGAAAAACTTTTCCAAACGTTTTTATTAATCGTGAAGGGGTAGTGCTTTGAGGTCGTATAGGCTTTTAGGCCAACCTTTTTAAAAACTTTTACAGTGAAAAAAAATATGTTCCTTAAAATTTTAAGCAAAAGAATAAAATTTAATTCGAAAAAAGTTTTTTTAAAAACATATTTTTTACTAAAAAAATTTATAAAAATGATAAAAATAACCGAAAAAACTTCACTTTAAAAATTCTTTAAAGAATATATTTTTTAATAAAAAAAATTATAAAAATACTTCCGTTTAAAAACTCTCTAAAAACATATTTTGTGCTAAAAAAATTATAAAAATGTAAAAAAATACCTGAAAATATAATACTTTACTTTAACCCTTTCAATACGGATTTTTTTAAGGGGAAAAATATTTAACCATGAAAAGTTATTACTAGTGATCTAAATAGTATGTCCTCTTCTATAAGTAAAGAAATTATTTCTAGGAATTGAGAAAATGTACTGAGAAAACATTGTCCCACCCGTAATGAACACTCAGTAGATCTATAATTGTCGTTTTTCCACTTACTGACCTAGCACGTGCTACGATTTAACTACGACTGCAAAACATGTGTAGAGAAAAATACAAAGTATAACGGGTCATACGGAGCATAATTGATGGTATATCTCGTAAAAAACGGATGGGAAGAAAATACACAGTGATGCAAAGAAATATTTGGCATTTAGTAAAACGAAAACACTCATTGGGGCGTATGTGTCCCGTTAGTATTGAAAGGGTTAAAAGCACTCTAAAAAAATATCTTTTACTAAAAAGAAACTGTAAAAATGTAAGAAACCCGAAAATATATAAATATATGTATAATTGGTGCGTACACCCTTTTTGGGTGTTTGGCCGAGCTCCTCCTCCTATTTGTGGTGTACGTCTTGATGTTGTTTCACAAATGGAGGGACCTACACTTTCAAGCCGACTCCGAACGGCAGATATTTTTATGAGGAGCTTTTTCATGGCAGAAATACACTCGGAGGTTTGCCATTGCCTAACGAGGGGCGACCGCTATTAGAAAAATGTTTTTCTTAATTTTGGTGTTTCACCGAGATTCGAACCTACGTTCTCTCTATGAATTCCGAATGGTAATCACGCACCAACCCATTCGGCTACGGCGGCCGCCACCGAAAATACTTTTCTTTAAAAAACATAAAAACATTATTCAAAAAAATTATAAAAATGTTGAAAAAAACTGAATATTTCACTTTCAAAACTCTTTACAAAAAATTTTTTTTAATAAAAAAAAGATTTTTTAAATGTTAAAAAAAATTAAAATACTTCACTTTAAAAATTCTTTAAAAAACATATTTTTACTAATCAAAATTATAAAAGTGTAAAAAAAAGAAAATAACTCCGTTTAAAAACTCTTTAAAAACATATTTTTTTTTAAAAGAATTATAAAAATGTCAAAACTACCTGAAAATACTTCACTTAAAAGCTCTTAAAAAAGATAATTGTTATTACAAAACTTTAGAAACTTTGTAAAAAATATATTTTTTTCCAAAAAAAAAATTACTAAAATTATTATTAAAAAGAACCGAAAATACTTCAGTTTAAAAGCTCTTTAAAGAACATATTTTTTGCTATAAAGAAACTGTAAAAAAAACCGAAAATACTTCACTTGAAAAACTCTTTACAAAAAACAATTTTCTAATAAAAAAAATTTATAAAAATGTTAAAAAATTACTGAAAATACTTCAGTTTAAAAAGTGTTTAAAAAATATATTTTTTACTAAAAAAATTATGAAAATGTTAAAAATAACTGAAAATACTTCAGTTTAAGAAACATATTTTTTACTAAAAAAATGTATAAAAATGTTAAAAAGCAGCAAACATATTTCTCTTTAAAAACTCTATACCAAAAATTTCAAAAATTCATTTCAATTTCTAATTTTTTCAGTTTACTTCCCTTACTTAGATATACAAATAAAAAAAATTCAGAAAAATTTACGAAATGTCCATAAATCACTTGACATGGATTGCTCTTATAAAGGGTTAAGGGCCGATGTTCAATGTGAACCACACCTTCACACTAACTCAATTTGAACCATGGAAAGATTCACAATTGAGCAACGCGTTAAAGTTATTCAGGCTCATTATGAAAACGGGCGTTTAAATCAAAACGCATATCGCGCACTTCGTGAAGAAAATCATCTTCAGTGATGAGGCACATTTTCACCTCAGTGGATTCGTCAATAAGCAGAATTGCCGCATTTGGGCGAATGATAATCCAAGAGTGATTTCTGAAAAACCAATGCACCCACAAAGAGTGACTGTCTGGTGCGGTTTATGGGCCGGCGGCATCATTGGGTCGTGTTTTTTCCAAAATGAGGCCGGTCAGGCAGTTACTGTGAATAGTGTTCGCTATCGTGAGATGATAACCAACTTTTTATGGCCCGAATTGGAAGATATGGATGTGGACGATATGTGGTTTCAACAGGACGGTGCCACTTGTCACAAAGCTAACGAAACAATGGCTCTTTTGCGCGAAAAATTTGACGGTCGAATAATCTCACGTCGCGGCGATGTCAATTGGCCGCCAAGATCATGTGATTTGACACCGTTGGACTTCTTTCTTTGGGGTTATTTAAAAGAAAAGGTGTACGTCGATAAGCCAGCAACAATTCAAGAGCTAAAGGATGAGATAATTCGGCACATTAACGGCATAGAACCTCAATTATGCCTCAGCGTCATCGAAAATTTGGACCATGGGATGGAGGTGTTCCGCCGAGGCCGCGGCGGCCATTTGGCCGATATTTTGTTTCATACGTAATTGAGCCGTAGCAATACTATCATAATAAAGAGAAATGACAATAATTTCTTAAAAATTGTATTTTATTCAAAATCAACACCGGTCCTTGAAACTTAACCACCCTTTATAACAATAACGAATTCGCATTCAAATGAGTTACCAGTTTTTCGAGCAAATATTTAATGCTAGTTTCTGATCTTTTAACTTAATTCAAAGAGTTTTCTAGATAGTCCATACCGAATTTGACAGTTTACAGATTAAAAGTTAAAATGGGAAGAGGCATGCCAAGGCCAGTGGACGTACAAACTTATACCAAATCTCGAAGTGTATATGGTATGAATAAGAGCAATGACGACTTCGACTACTCTCTTACTCAGATACTCATCGGACACGGTTTCTGCTTGGAATATCTACATCGTTTCCAGCTGTCTGACAGCCCTTTTTACCCTAGCTGCTCGAATACAGTTGTAAGCGCAGAACACTGGCCTTTCACTACAAACGTTTTAGTAAAGAACGAGCTGTGAAGGACATAGCAAGACTATAGAAGACGTTCGGCTATTCGCCGTCTCGTACAATTTTTTGACTTGGATGTATGCTCATCCATCGCTAAGGGGAACACCGTAAATACGTTCGCGGTTACAATCGTGATGAAGCTCAACCACATTGACTGGGAGAGGAAATCCTAGAAACGACAGCAGCAGTTGCAGCTTTAGTAGCAACAACAACGTCAGTTGCAATAGAAGCAGATTGAAATGAGTGGAGATTAACTGTTTTAGGCACATCGACGACAGATACAGACGCTTGAGTCAATTACTCACCGCAGTATCAAAGAGAAGACGAGACAATAGTTTGTAAGTATCGGACTATTGCACATTTGCCAATGTTTCATTTCTTCCGCCACCGCTTATGCGCGCATGGGGAGGAGTGGACACTATCGATGGCGTAAATTATCCATACGCCCACAGGAGTGGAATCTTGACGCAGGAACCTGTTGGGTCAATAGACATACATAACTCGCCTCGACCTTGAAGAAATGTTAAAGCGGTTCCAGGGTCGGAATCAGCTGAGGAGAGGAGGAACGGTATGCTGCTGTGGAAGCATGTCTCCACATACCACTAGAGTGGCGGCACCTTTGATAATGTTTCTGACATTTTGGTGTGCACCTCCTTACCAAAAAACCAAAAGGATTAAAAGTAGCCAGAATTTTGAAAAACTTGATTTTTTTTATAAGTTTTCTTATAAAATAATGTTTTTAATAAACATTTCAAGTCAACTGTCGCAGCCAAAGGCTTTTCGAAATAGCACATGAAGAAATGCAGCTCCATCTTTTCTGCACTTTCCTGAGAAATAAGTTGTGCAATTCCCCCTTAATAACTGTCTGGGGAATGGCGATGACCAGATAAGAAGCCTCTGACACCGATTCAGTCCGATTCCTAACAAGCTCATCTACAATTTCATTTTCCTCCATATTCTTATGTACTGGAACCCAGATCAGAAAAGTGTTTCCTGCACACCCAAGAGATTTTTTTCTCTCCTTTACTGGAGCTTACTAGTTTGGTTCTGCACCACGGCGTCAGTAAAGCCTTGATCGCGGCTTGTCTATAGGAGTAAATGTTAATAACTCCCTCGGTCCCAAGTTCTTTAAGCATTTTTAATGCCTGCAGGATCGAAAAGACTTCTGCCTGAAAAACACTAGCAGTATTCGGCTGATTTATAGAAAAGCCCTGCTCCGACTGCCGATTCCATCTGGGAGCTGTCAGTGAATACTGAGATGCGAGCTTCGGTGCAGATTTTTTCCTCGTTCGAACTCTGCCAACTTGGAAAGATTGCCCTAGCGCGACTTCCAATGTCCCTTGAGATATTGCCTCCTGGGGCCAACCTTCTTTAACCTGATTTTACTTTGAGCTCAAATAACGTAAAAGTCGATGGGAAGTAAGTGCAAAACGTGAGTGAACGAGTAGAAGCTTTTAGAAGAAGCTTTTTTACAAACATTTACCGACCACTTGAAGACAGGTTATACTCTTACTATAGCCTGATATGCTTAACTTATGCCAAATATGCGAAGGTATACCAGATGACATTAACCACTTTATCACATGTACCCTTAAACCTCCGCTCTCTTTGGACCTATCCTTCCCAAAGGGTCTGTTACTTGGACGTAAGGTTAGATAAGGTAAGGTTAAACAAAATGAGATCCTCTGAGACCATTTTCTGACGATTCTGTGAAATGCACACTAAAAATTCAGAATGTACCTTGAGTATGGCCTGCACTAGACAAGAAAAGCTACATCAACTTGGTGGTATTGCCGTGCATTCAAGTAAATTATGGAACAATAAACCGCAGAATGTGTTGAAATTTTTAAAAAGCCTTGAAATATAAAGTAGCCCAATAATAATAATGTCTAATCAAGTTTCATAGAAAAGAGCCGTAGAACTTAATCGCTCAGGCAGAATTTTTTTTAGGAGCGTACAATTGTTGGCGGACGTCGATGATATTGACATCATCGGCCTTAATATCCGCGCTGTTAGTTCTGTCTTCTCCAAACTGGATAAAGAGGCAAAGCGAATGGGTCTGGTCGTGAACGAGGACAAAACGAAGTACCTCCTGTTTTCAAACAAACAGTCGGCGTATTAGCGTATCGGCACCCACGTCACTGTTGACAGTCATGATTTCGAGGTTGTAAAATACTCAGCTTTGAAATCTAACGTAGAATCTCTCTTTCCAACAAGTCCTACTTTGGACTAGGTAGGCAAATGAGTAGTAAAGTTCTCTCTCGACGAACAAAACTAACACTGTGCAAGGCTCTCATCATGCCCATCCTGACGTATGGCGTAGAGCGTGGACGATGACAACATCCAATGAAGCGACATCTGTAGTTTGGGAGAAAGATTCTGCGTAAGATTTTTGGATCTTTGCACGTTGGCAACGGCGAATATCGTAGGAGATGGAACGATGAGTTGTATGAGCTTTACGAAGAAGCGAAGCGTGTAAAAACCCAGCTGCTACGTTGGCTGGGTCATATCCTTCGAAAGGATAGAAACGCTCCGGCTCTGAAAGTATTAGATGCGGTACCAGCTGGTGGTAGTAGAGGAAGAGTAAGACCTTCTCTGCGTTGGAAAGATCAGGTGGAGAAGGACTTGGCTTCACTTGGTGTGTCCAACTAGCGCCGGTTAGCACGACCAAAAAACGACTAGGGCACATTGTTAAACTCGCCAAAATTGCGTAAGCGACTATCGCGCCAATTAAGAGGAAAAAGAATTAAGTTCCATTTTCGTCTTTTACCTTAAACATTTGTTTGTCAGTTATTAGCGAAATAAAGAGTGTCAGCATCGGAGACTGTTTTTGGCCAAAAATTATGGCATATATTTGCTGACAAAACTTTGAAGGCGTCTGCTCAGAGATAAGCCTAGTCTCAGATCCTTATAGGTGGTCCGATTTTACGCTGGTTTTGAAAATTCAAAGTTTAATAAAAAAATCTTGCGCCCACCCTAATACAGAATCATAAGCGGCGCATGGCTTGATGTGCTGAATAAATGCTCTGTTTATTGTACGTGTCACATGTCTTTTATTAACATTTCCATGCACCAACTGATGCCGAAACCAAGCTACATTTGGTTGCATGCCCGGTTTTTTGGTTCGTTTCCTCCCCTTTTGTTGCCTTGTTTTCTTTTTGTGCTGTTTGTGTATAACTGACATGATAATAACTGTCGAGGTGCGAGAAGCGGACAAGTGGACAGGCGGACGAAGCAACACATGGACACATCTCAGCACTTGCAAGCAAACATGTTGTTGGATGTGTTGTTGGATTTGCATGCGCTTGCATACTCGACATATGTACATGAACATATTTGCCCGCATGTGCGTCTCGGCGTGTGTGTATGTGTAATAAGTGCCTTATATGAGGACTATGGACGCAGTTGGCGTGGCATTATGTTGAGGATTTCACTGGCATTCAGCGCCGTATCCATTCTTCGCTCCATTATTCCCTCATTTCATTTATGCCACCGGTCACTGATGGATGCCGTCGCTGCTGTTATTGTCAGTGCGTTGCCTTAAATGCTTTGCGTGTGACTGCTGCCGTCCACACATTTCCAATATGCACCTTTCCAACAACAATAATAACTTAAATGGTAGTATGATACTTGCACACATATGCGTGCGTCTTTATGTATGTGTGTATATATGACTGTATGAGTGGTTCGTATCCATTTGTGGCATAGTACACCCAGCAATTGTTATGCCACACATCTATGGATATTCGTATGCATGCGAGTGTGCGCTCTAAAATTGGTCAAGTGTATTTTTAAAAGAAGTGTAAAAAATATTTTTTGCTCGCCCACATCGACACCCTTCAAAATATACATATGGTGTCTGCTCATACGTATGTATGCGTGTGTGTGTGTGTATGATTGTGTAGCTAGTGAAAATACCTGGGGCATTCATTGCCTATGAGTTATTTTTCGTATTTATGCATGGTGCGGTCCATTGGCTCGCCACCAATTGAGGGCCAAGTTATTTATTTTATTGTTACCACAATCAGACGCTTGCATGCACAACAATGTGGTGCTCAATATTCATATTATAAAATTTGTTTTTATTTATGTTTTTTTATTGATTTTCTTCTCTGTTTTTTGTGAGTACAGGCTTTTCTTTAACGCATTACAGTTGTGTCCACGGCAAATTTTAAGAGGTGCTT
Source organism: Anastrepha obliqua (assembly GCF_027943255.1). Lineage (NCBI taxonomy): Eukaryota > Metazoa > Arthropoda > Insecta > Diptera > Tephritidae > Anastrepha > Anastrepha obliqua. The sequence goes on along the minus strand of NC_072892.1, from coordinate 155,082,475 downwards.
ACATTTTTTCAAAGAACATCACGTCCCAGTTAAGGTTTGTTTTTATTTTTGCTTTGTAAAAAACTGTAATTCATAGTTAAATATCAGACAAGCACGCAATAGACAAATAGTGATCCGCAGGTATTCAAATTATGAGCAGCTGTCGAGAAATGTGCCATTAAAAAAGTATGCACAAACTTACATGGACAACCGGTTGGTTTGTTTTCAATCATTTGTTATTTTAACACCGACTGCTGAATGCAATGACAGAAACACAGCGGTTAGCGCACCAACTAAGAAGAAGAAGATACGATATGGACCGCTTTATGCCTGAACAGCTGTTCGAAATATTCATATTTTATTGCAACATTCAGGCAATAAGCCCACAGAGACCTATCAGAGAACCTCAGGCTATGGCTTCTGGGACATTGTAACTTTTTTCAGGCCGAGTGCCTACCTCAGTCTATCATAATTTAATTTGTGAACCAGGTTACGCTGGATGTACTAATTCAACTAACCCTCAAAGACAATGGAGTATGACATATGTGAGTACTCAAACGACTTGACGATGCCTATGATTCAACTTTTTCAACGCTTGATCTCCCAGAAGAGGATCCTTAGAATTACCAATACGCTTAAATATTTAAGGATCTGGTAGCGTAGGCCCAGAAGCTTGGCGCAAAGATAATTATTGGTGCGGATATAAATGCGCGTCACGTGATATGGGGTAGCACTGATACTAACGCTAGGGGTGAGCGTCCCTTTGATTATTGGATAGGAACTAAACTACAGATATGTAAATTTTTTTTGTCATGGTATTGGTTGTACAGGTTAGGCTAAGGCCTTTTTGCACTGCGACCAGATTGTTCTATTGTGCTCTCCTAATTACTTAATTATAATTATTTAGTATACCGAGGAATCGAACCAACTCATTAGGAGGGAGGAATTGTAGGTCTTCCTCCTCTGGTAAGTACGAGCCCAGGATTCTGTGCCTCCTGTGGCCTAATGCCTCACAGTTGGTGATTAAGTGTTCCATTGACTCCTCTTCGCCCCCAAGATCATGTGCTAGGGGTACAAGGGGTTCTTTTGTGTTAAAGTGTTTATTACAGGCAAAGTGACCTATAAGTGCTCCACAGAGTAATCTGTGGCCTTTTTTTATCTAAGGTTAGAGCAGATTTTGCTCTGTTGGCAGATTTTGCTCTGTTGGTCCAATAAATAGCCCTTCTGCCCCTTTTTTTGGCATAAAAGTCTGCCTTCTCGTTTTCTTTGTTTCCTTCGTGTCCCTCGTGTCCTGGTACCCAAATCAGTGAGACCTGATTCAGAGTGGCCAGTTTTTGGGTGCGTTGTTACACTCTATTAGGACTTTCAACTTGCATGTGAAGCTATTCAAGGCCTTGAGAACCGATTGGCTGTCCGGATTTTAATTTTTACTTTCTCGAACGCTCTTTTGGATATGATTTTCACTGTTTCCATTATAGAGAAGAGCTCTGCTATCTGTACTTAGTGTTAGGGATTTGAACGCTCTAGCCCTCACTATTCTTGCTTCTACTCCTTGGAGCGTTTTGGAACCATCTGTGTACCATTTTTGTGAGTCATTATTCATCCATGTTGGGTTAGCGTTCCACTCTTCCCTAGACGGGAAGATAACCTTGTATCTCTTTATAAAATTGAGTACAGGTTCCGTTCTGGTTTTATGGTCTGGTCTTTCTCCGCAAGTATTTTCCCAAGAACAAAGTTCTGGATTGAGTCCATTTGCTCTGAGGATTGGGATAGTCCCTTGAGAGCGCTGACATTTGGTTACCTGTTAAATGAGACCAAGTGTATCTCAACCTGATTTTTCCAACGCAGAGGGCGCCTTTTACTCGCTCTGCTACCACCAACTGGTACCGCATCGCTTACTCTCAGAGCCGAGTATTTGCAACCATTTGGAAGACATGACCCAGCCAGCGTAGCCGCTGGATCTTTATTCGCTGCGCTATGTCTATGGCGTGGTAAAGCTCATACAGCTCATTGTTTAACGATTACGATACTTGCCGTCAATAACGTGCAGCGGTCCAAAAATCTTCCACAAAATATTTGTCTCAAACACTGCAAGCTTTTGCGCCATACGTTAGGACGGGCATGATGAGAGCCTTGTAGAGTGTTAGTTTTGTTCTTCGAGAGAGGACATTACTACCCAATTGCCTACTTAGTCTAAAGTAGCACTTGTTGGTAAGAGAGATTCTACGTTGGATTTCCAGGCTCATAATGTTATCGGTATGTTGATGGTGTTGAAGTGGTTGAGTATTTCTACTGAAATAATCCTAATAAGCGACCAGCACCGTTGGGGTAGTAAATTGTTCTCGTATGATGATATCACAGATCCATTTTGTGAGATGCAAGTACACATTCTTTATCTCAATATCTGAGATCTTCATAATCTGCTGCGAAGTCGTGCGCTAGCTAGCCCTTGACATTCACATAAGTAGTGGAAAAGACTTTCCTTCACCCCTTCCGCTTCACAGCTTCTGCAAGTGGGATTGAAAGGGAGGTTGACTCTGGCTGCATGATTCCCTACCTTCCAATGACCTGTAAGGGTTGCACTGATGCGTGAAATATTTGGTCGAGAGCATCCTTACAGGTAATTCGTCCTTTGCTTCCACCTTCTTTCGGATAAAGCATAGTAGTGTGACGCAATGGATCTTGTATTGAATGGGGTAGCAACTTCGACCGCCTCTGTTATGTCTAGTGCCGAAACTTTTTTTACTACAATAGCTCGTTTGCTATCTCATCACCCTCTATGTTCGGGAACCCAAATCAGAGTAATTTGAAGCCAGTGACCAAACAGTTATAGTTTTTCTCTACATTGTGAGAAATGCAGCTGGAATCTAAGGCATTGAAAGCTGCTTGACTATTTGAAAAAATATCATAGCTACTTTTGCACTAATTACTGGGTTGCCCATATTCGACGGACCCGTATGACTCTTTGGGCCTATTCCAATCGACGAGACTTGTCCGCAGGCAACAATCTTTGCGTCAATTGAATCTTATACGGGAATAAATGCAAATCAATGCGAATAATTCGTTGTAAAGTGGTCCGACTGCTCAGAACGGCGATTTTGCGATGTTCTTGGGACGTCTCAACACTGGCTCGTACAAGAGCAATATTCTCATCCAATCGCCTTGGTCGGTTTTGATTTGGCCTCTTTGGATTAGAGATAGCATCACCAGTCTAAAACCTTTCGTACAAACGTTTAATGGTTTTCTTAGAAGGCGCACTTTTCACATTATTTAATTTTTTATACGCACGTTGAGTTTTCACAATTGACTTTTTTTGTTGAATGTAAATTTCAACAATTTGGGAGCGCTCGCGTGGCGTGTACTGTTCCATGGTAAAAATCTGCTTGGACTGACGCTTCCAACGCGGTATGTCAGTAAGCGATCTGACGTCTCTGTCAAAAGATACAGGGTTGCAAGATGGGTCCGTCGAATATTGGCAACCCTGTACTTTGTAGTGTTTTGGTGATTTGCATCCGAATAGAAGCCAGCTCTCACACCACGGTTGCTCTTAGAACCGTCAGTGTAGATTGCAATATCGTATCTTCCAACCACTTTCCCTTTGCCCCGTTCGGATCTCGGTGGAGAACGTACAGTAAAGTCTTTCTTGAAGTTAAGGTCGGGGACTGTGTAGTCTGATATGTTTTTGAGCAGTGATAGTCCCTGCCCGATCTTGTTGTCCAGCTTCCTATATCTGTGAGTCTCGCCGCGCTGCAAGCAGCGATTGTTTTAATGTGTAAATCTAATGGTAGTAGATGAGTTAGTATTGGGGAAAAAGTAATGTCGTATTTTGTCAATTGAGCGCGACATTTAAACATATCTTGCGTTGTAATTATTGCATCGGGTCACACGGCGATTTGAAGACGACAAGTGCTTCTTTTACAGTGTTGTGATCGCACGTTTCAGTCTTAAGTTACAGCGCGTCAGAGATGGAGTCCACCAAGCAAGAAATTCGTCATATTTTACGTTTTTACTACCTTAGAGGTAAAAATGCAACGAAGGTGGCGGCAAAAATTTATGAAGTTTATGGGCCTGATACTGTAACGATTTGCACAGCACAGCGTTGGTTCGATCGATTTCGTTCTGGTGTAGTAGATGTCGAAGATGCACCCCGTACTGGTAGGCCAATCGTCGTAGAGACTGATAAAATCGTTGAGATTATCCAAAGAGACCGGCATGTGAGCATTCGCTCGATTAGTCAGGAACTAGGTGTAGACCACAAAACCGTTTGGAACCATTTGCAGAAGATTGGATTCCAAAAAAAGCTGGATGTTTGGGTGCCACACGTGTTGACGCAAAAAAATCTCTTGGACCGAATCAACGCTTGCGATTCTCTGCTGAAACGGAACGAAATTTACCCATTTTTGAAGCGGATGGTGACCGGCGATGAAAAGTGGATCACGTACGACAACGCCAAGCGAAAAAGATCGTGGTCGAGAAGCGGCAAGCCGACCCAAACCATCGCCAAGCCCGGATTGACCGCCAGGAAGGTTTTGCTGTGTGTTTGGTGGGATTGGAAGGGAATTATCCACTATGAGCTGCTCAATTATGGCCAGACCCTTAATTCGGTCCTCTACTGTGAGCAACTTGACCGTTTGAAGCAGGCGATTGACCAGAAGCGCCCAGAATTGGTTAATAGGAATGATGTTGTGTTCCAACAGGATAACGCTCGTCCTTACACTTCTTTGATGACTCGCCAGAAGCTACGGGAGCTCGGATGGGATGTCCTATCGCACCCACCATATAGTGCGGACCTGGCACCAAGTGACTGTCACCTCTTCCGGTCCATGCAAAACGCCCTTGGTGATACCAAGTTGGCCTCAAAAGAGTCTTGCGAAAACTGGTTGTCTGAGTTTTTTGCAAATAAGGAGGGGGCTTACAATGTGGGGTTAATGAAGTTGCCTTCTAAATGGCAACAAGTTTGCAAATAAAGCGGGGCATATTTGACTTGAATCCGATACTTCTAAGTACGTTAAATAAAGCGTGAAATTTCGATCACAAATACGGCAGTAGGATGATGCTAAGATACACGCTGTTCTTGGTATCTTGTTCAGCGTAGTTTGATTGTATTTCTATGGCGGGCCACTAGACTAGTGCCGCACATGTGAGCATTAGCCTTACAATGTCTGTGTAGGACCAATAGTTTTGGGATAGTTTTGGTTGGAGACTCCATTCTTTACCCTGTTTTCATTGCGCATTGCTAGGAATCCCATGCAACACATTATAAGTCAAAGTTTAGTATATTTGGAATTTTTTGAACATTGTTTTAGACATACCATTGGCGCCAACTGGATACCTGCCAAAATTTTGTTTCTAAATAGCGGGCCTACCTATTTACACTCGTAAAGGCTACTTTCTTCTCGCGCGTGTGATATGGTACTTACTCCGGAGTCCGTTAAGCTGTCACAGCTAATCGATACTCTCGAGTCACTAGCCCACAGATATAGAAAATAGCGTATTGGGTCACCTATACGAACAAATGTATGTGAAATTCAGCCTAGAGGAAACTACTACTCCTACATATATACATACACACATGCTGTATGCATTTTATGCGCCTGGATTACTTACATAGCAAGATGAGCATTAACTTCTATTATATTTACACACGAACAAATTTACACACAAGTAAATAACAAATTTTTAGCGAGTCTGCGACTCACTAACGCATTTGCATTTACAGCGTCATATATGTATGTGGCCATGCGTGTACATATATAGGTACATGTAACAATTTCCAGCGGCGCATACAAATGTTGATTGCTTATCGCGTTACGAGGTGCAAAGTGAGTAAATGCAATGGAACGGCGCCAACTTTCAACGAGCATGCATAGTGAGCCACATGTAAATAAGACCAGAAATGTTTACATGCGTGTGTGCGTGTATACACAATCAAGAAGTATGTTGTCTAGTCCAATTTGTATTTGTTAAACAGTAAATGGCTTGCATGGCTGCTTACAATGAACATACTTTTCACATTTCCGTTTCATTCTGTGAAAGCGCCACTTAAAGGGAACTCTTCTCTCAGCTATTCCATTCACTTACGAGGGGCACGTGTTTGTAGCTTCTGCGTTTATTTTAATCAGCTGTATGTATAAAATCAAAATTGTGTAAGTTTTGACCATTTTAACAGCGTTAACGGCACGTTTTTCTTCAGTTTTATCATTCATTGAAAAAATTTGGCTTGCCACCAGGGCGTATGAGTGATGTACGCACATTGAGCTGCGGCATATTTGGCTGTGGTTGATGGTTACGTGTGATCTGCCACGTGCAAGTACATGCACTAGAAAGGACGCATAGCCTCGCTTAGAAAGATTTATTTTCCAACAGATCTCTCACAAATAACCAGTAGGTTCAATGTGCAAACAATTGTAGCTGCACTAATCATTTGTTCATACATACATACACACACGAGCACAAGTTAAATTTATTTTTGAAAATAAAATAAATTGTTGAAGTTTTATTTTTTAGTTTATTATAATTTAATTTATCTTTATTAAAATAGCACAAGTTTGAATTTGTCTTTACTCTTCAAGGTGACTTTGAAGACTACTTTTAACATTAAAAACTATACTTATTCAATTTATTTTAACAGTTAGATTTATACTTAAAATGAAGAGAGAAAGAGTTCCCCATTTACTATTACAACAATTACAACAATTAAATATATAACTTACATAGCTATAATAATTATTCCAGTTAGATAATGAAGAGAGCGAGAGCGAAAGGGGAAAGTTACTTATAATATATAACTCGCCTCTCCTTAAAGAATTCGAGTCTCGTCGAATCTTTTACAAATATAATATACAATCCGAAAATTTAATAGTTTCTTATAGTGATACAGATTTAAATCACACTTAACTAATAACTTGAAATATATTTAAGTTGTTTAGCGGTTTTTTTTCCAAGATAAATATTAAACTATATTAGCCATAAATATTCATTTCTTATTCTATAGTTTACATTTTAAAAAAAATAAATATAGTGTGATTTAATATAAAAAAAATATTAACGAATAGTTTTCCATGTTTTGCTCTACAAATCCATTTCATTTTTTTTTATTATTATTATTTTTTTTATTTATTTTTATTTTATTTTATAGACTTTAATGGGCGTCTAAATTGTGCAGTGTCTACTTTATTAGGGTTGCTGTGGTGGTATCTGTTAAATCTTTTAGCAGTTTTTTGTCTAATTGCAGTAGGATTTTTAATATATAAATTAGATTTTTGTAAATTAAGTGTAATATTTTCTCTTTTAATATTTTCTCTATCAATGGTTTTCTTTTTAATTGCTTCAGATCTTACCTTAACCTCTTTTAAATTTATGTGTAACTTATTTATAAAATCAATTGGTTTTAATTTAGTCGTGCTGTGAATTGTATTATTATAGAAATTAACTGCTTTTAGTACTAATTCTTCAGAGTCATTAATATTTTCAGCGTTTTTTAATATTCTTATATGCTCTAAGAGAGTCGAATGCATTCTTTCTACATCTGAATTTCCTGTGTGCGAATTCGGTGTTGTAAAATGAGTTTCTATATTATTTTCTTGACAGAACAGCTTTATAAGTGCATTATTAAATTCATTATCCATAATAATTTTATCAGGTTTTCCTAAAAATGCGATTCGCTCTTCGATTTTAGTTTTAATTGTTACCATATTTTTGTCATTTAGTTTATGTGCCGTTCCTAATTTCGTAAATTTGTCTATTGTTGTCAAAAAACTAGTCTTTTGTATCTGAAAAATATCTATATGTACTATTTCATTTGGTTTTTCTGGTGTTGGAGTATGTTGAAATATTTTATTTATTGGTTTTCTGTCATATTTGTTTTCATTACATATTCTGCAGTTATTGCAATATCTATTTATAAATTTTAATAATTTAGGATTATAATAATTATCTTTTAATTCTTCGAAATTCTCCTGGATTCCTCTATGGTTACCTTTAATATGAATATCATCAATGATATTCAATAAAGATTCCTCGGATTCAATATCACTAGCAACTTTTGTACAATTTATGAAATTTATTTTATTGTTACTAGAAAATAATTCAATTAATTTGTTCTGTATTATATTATATTTATTATTGTCAAGCTCCGAGTATACCCCAATTTTTCCTCTTTTTATTTCACGTCTAAATAAATCATTCAAATAATGAGTATTATTTAAGTCATTCTCAGACACATATATTATTTTATATTTTTTAAAAAGTATTTCGGTTTCTTTATTTTTATTTTTAACTATTCTTATTTGCGTCCTATATTTATTAACAATTTTATTTATTCTAAAGAAATTAATATTTACATTTTCTTCCGTACTATGATTTACTTCAACTTTGCTCAAAAAATCAGCTACCTTATTCTCCTTTCCCTTAATATATTCAATATCGAGATCAAATTCATCTAATAATATTTTCCATCGGATGATTCTAGAATTGGGCTCTTTAAGTGAATAAAGCCATTTCAAAGGCTGATGATCAGTTTGAACTAGAAACTTTCGACCAAAAAGGTATGGACGGTAATATTTCACTGACCATACAATGGCTAATAATTCTTTTTCCAGCGTTGAGTAGTTTTTTTCATGTCCATTTAAAGTCCTACTGGCGTAACTTACTGGTTTGCCATCCTGGCTCAACACCGCGCCAATAGCAGCATTGCTTGCATCCGTGGTCAATACAAATTTTTTATTAAAGTCTGGATAGCATAATATTGGTGGATTTGTTAAAATTTTCTTCAATTTTTCGAAAGCGTCAATATAAGATTTGTCATTAATATCAATTTTACTATTTTTTTTTAAATATTTTATTATAGGGCTAGCAACAAAGGAATAGTTCCTAATGAATTTCCGGTAATATCCGGTTAAACCTAAAAACGATTTAATTTCTTTTACTGACTTTGGTAGCTCCAAGTTTTGTATTATATTAATTTTCTCGGGGTTGGGCTTTATCCCATTATTTGTTATGATATGACCAAGAAAGTTTGTTTCTTTCGATAAGAATCTACACTTATCTATTTGAACCTTTAAATTGTAGTCATTCAGTTTATTAAATACTTTTTGCAAGCTTTCTAAGTGTTCGGTTAGCGAGGTTGAAAAGACTAGTATATCATCCATATAAATTATACAAATTTTATTTATATAATCAGCCAAAATGTAGTTTAGCATTCGCTGAAATGTAGCGGGCGCGTTTTTGAGACCGAAGGGCATTCGAATGAACTCGAAGTGACCACGGGGCGTTGAAAAAGCCGTTTTCTCAATGTCGCTTTCCTCCATCAAAACCTGATGAAAGCCTTTCGCAAGGTCCAAGGACGAGAAATATTGCGCCTTACCTAACTTGTCAAATAATGACTCTATATTTGGCAGAGGAAATTTGTCATCCACAGTTATTTCATTTAGCTTCCTAAAGTCTATAACTAATCGCCATTTCTGCTGGTTCGAATTATCGGACTTCTTTTTAACAATCCACAAAGGGGAATTATAAGGCGATTTGCTGGGGCGTATTATATTTTCTTTTAACATTTCATTTATTTGCTTTTCTATTTCATTTTCTAAAATCTGTGGATGCCTATAATTCTTGCAGTATACTATTTTATTAGAAGTAGTTATTATTTTATGTTTTACACAGGTAGTTGTAGTTAAATTTTGGTTTTTAATATAAAACGTCTTTTTATTTTTATGTAAAAAATTTTCTAATAACTTATTTTCTTCCTTATTTAAGTTTGTAGGCATTAAATCTTTGAATTTATCCAGCTCAAATTTTTCTATATAATTAATTTCCTCATAAGAAATGTTAAATTTATAGTCAATTAGTTTTATTTCGTTATTATTTACTTTAAGAGTATTATTTTGAAAATCTATTATAGCTCCAAAGGGCTGTAAAATATTTATTCCTATTATGCAATCGAATTTTTTATCAATAAAATTAATTAATTTAACAGACATGGTGCTATTTTTTTCTTTAAATTCATCCGGCACATTTACTATCACTTCATCTTTAATAATGTTATTACCGACCAGGGTATTTAATAAAATTGGTTTTATTAAACTTTTCTTTATTCTTATATTGGAAAAAAAATTATAATCTCCGAGGGTAGTAGCAGCACCACTATCAATTAGGCATCTTGTTTTTGTATTATTTATAGTTAATATTACTATGGGTAATGATAATTTCGAGGCTGCACAGGAAAATTTTCTGTAACGTGAATTGCATCAATTTCCATTGGTTCTTCATTATTACTTAAATGTCTATTATATGAATTTTGTTGATTTTGTCGTAAATTACTAAAATTTTCTAAGTCATAATTTTGGGTTTGTTGTTGCTGATTATTTCTGTTAAAAGTTTGCGTTTGAAAATTTCTGAAATTTCTGTTACAATTATTAAAACCACCACTATTATTTCTGTTATTACGGCTACTATAATTAGGAAAGGTGCTTGAATTTTGAAATCTTTGAAAACCATTCCTATTTAATGAATTATTTGCATTTTGAAAGTTATTATTTGGAAAGGTATTGTTATTTCGAAAATCATTATTGTTTTGAAAACTTTTATACGCAAAACTATTCGCTTGTTTATTATTTACTAGTTTTATATCTTTTAATAAATTATTTTCTAAATAAAATGTATAAGCTATGTTAATAGATCTAATATTATTTTGTAGCAAAAGAGATTTAATACTAATAGGTAAGTAGTTTACATAAATATCAAAAATTAATTTTTCATTATTTTCAGGTGTATACAAAATGTCAGGTTCTAAGCTATACTTTGTGTTCATTAAACTTAAAATTTTACTTAATTTATAATGTAATTCCTCAATGTTTCTAGCTTCTTCGTTTAGAGCGTCACTTCTTAAATTAAAAAAACTTCTTTTTACTCCAAATTCCTCCTTAAGCTTAACTATTATACCCTCCCATGTAGGGTTAAATAAGGTTTCAACCGCCTTTAACGCCTTACCTTGCAGTCTGTTGCTTAATACTGTTTTTATTGTCTGTACATGTTCTGCTGGCGTTAGCTGCAACACAGTTGCGACGTCCCTCAGGTAGTTGCTGAGCGTATATTCACTGCTCCCGTTAAATGCAGGCAAGCTCCTCGCTTCACGCAAGCTCTCAGCTAGCGTCAAAGCCATTGTGGGTGTTGTTGTTTGTTCTAAGCAAACGCTGCTCTGCTTCTTTCTCTAATGATAGCTGGCTTGCTTTCTCTTTCGTCTTTCACGCCGTTAGCACTGGAATGCACACCGTACACTTTCTTCTCTTTTTCCGTTAACTTTTAACTTCTAGTAATTTCTTTTCCTTTTTTTTTTTTGTTTTTTTACGAAGCCAATCTTTTTTCTTGTTTGTCAAAGATTTTGTCCGCTTTAAATATATATATGTACAGTAGTCATATCAATTTGGGCAGTAAAATTGCTCACAAATTATGCACAAATTTGCCGTTTTGCACTCAACTGCGCTAAGTTCAAATTATTTTCAACGATCATAAATTTGTTAGAACTATTCTTTCGGATTAGTTATTACACGAAATATTTTTTTTTTTTTTTTTGGTTTAGTTTTTAGTTTTTAAGTTTACAAAAATTTCGCTTTTTGCCACACTTTAGTAATGTCCACTTGAATTATTTGCGGTTCACATCGGTTTGTTGAAAATTTTAACCTTTTCTTTTCCCGATTATCACTGGATATGTTTTAAGTAACATATCCCATCCTCGTCGCCAGTTAAATTTATTTTTGAAAATAAAATAAATTGTTGAAGTTTTATTTTTTAGTTTATTATAATTTAATTTATCTTTATTAAAATAGCACAAGTTTGAATTTGTCTTTACTCTTCAAGGTGACTTTGAAGACTACTTTTAACATTAAAAACTATACTTATTCAATTTATTTTAACCGTTAGATTTATACTTAAAATGAAGAGAGAAAGAGTTCCCCATTTACTATTACAACAATTACAACAATTAAATATATAACTTACATAGCTATAATAATTATTCCAGTTAGATAATGAAGAGAGCGAGAGCGAAAGGGGAAAGTTACTTATAATATATAACTCACATATATGTTTTGTGCCTCGAGCGATTTCAGGTTTGTTTATGCACATTTGTGCATGCACATATGCGAGTTTATGCATAAATAGGGGCGACAAGTGAGTGCGCCAAGACAAATTGCTCATATCAGAATGTGTTTTCCGCTTTGTTTGTCTGTTGAATGTATGTATGTATGTATGAATGTATGTGTGTATGTATATATGAATGTATATGTAACTACGTATGAATTTAATTGCGTTCACAGATATGCTGCTTTACTTACAGTATTACAGCTTATATTATTAATGCGCGCCTTTGGTCAGGTAGACGTATAAATAATGCCCTTAAATGCCTGCGGTGCCCTGAGTATTTTTGAATGCAATTTCAAGTTTTTGACAGTTTAAGACGTGCGGTTGTGGAAAAGGTTTAAAAAATTAAAGTGAAATTATTCATAGGCACTAGCTATTTGATAACAGTAGTTTAAAAATGCTTTTCTTTATGGAGCATCTGACACACAGTGAGGGGCTTCCCTGCTCAACGTCTCTTTTCAGGTCAAGAGCGGCTGTAAATTACGCGTAACCTGGGTGGCAAGTCTTCATACCAGGATACCATTCTGACTATGAAATACTGAATGTATTTGGAAAAGAAAAGCCTGGGCTGGGCTTGTAATTCCCTGTTACCTGAGTATGCCGCTTGCAGCTCCGTAGAAATGGCTTTCAAAAAGAATTAAAAATTCTCAGTCCTAATAAAATTTTGGAGGTCTTAAGATGCGTTCGTTGGTTTGGACATGGGTTATGTAAGTAAGGGTGATGCGCCTCGCCATTAGTTCAAGTTGGGGCTTGTCTCTGAACCCTGGACTCCATAAGGGCGGAAAGGGGAGATAGTGGTCTTAAGTTTTGAATGGGCACAGTAAGTTACAAATCCAAAACAAATACACCAGCAGTATCAACAGCAGAAAATGTCGGTGTTTTCTGGTCAAGTTCGTTAATACAGTATTTTCCACATACGAGTCCAACGACTGAACCAACAGCGCTTGCCACGATTGGAGCCCCCACAACGTCTACGATTCCAGAGCAACACCGCAGCAACACCCATTCACAGAAGAAGAACTTATGGATGCTGCAAAAGCAATGAAATGCAATAAAGCGCCAGGACCTGATGGCATGGTTGCAAAAATATTGAAACTATTGGCAATCGAACGCCCTCTTTTGCTGCTAAACATGTACAACACATGCCTAAAAGAAGGAATTTTTCCAGAAATATGGAAAAAACAGCAACTGGTACTAATCAGTAAGGGGAAGGGAGACCCAACATTAGCGTCCGCTTATAGACCGTTATGTATGCTGGATAGCGCAGGAAAACTCTTTGAGAAACTGATAAAGCATAGGCTTAGTGAAGCCGTAGAGAACAGTGGCGGCCTCTCCGACAGGCAGCATGGTTTTAGAAGTGGCAGATCTACCTTAGGAGCCATCCAAGATGTAATAGTTAGCGTAGAACATGCCCAGGCAGGTAATCGATACTCCAAATGCTTCGTATTACTAGCCACACTGGATATTAGAAATGCTTTCAACAGTTTAAGCTGGGACGACGTAATTGAAGCCTTAAAGGTAACATTCAAAACCCCGAATAATCTATTGAAGATTATTCGTAGCTATCTTAGCAATCGCGTGCTCTTATACGAAACGCGAGAAGGGTGTAAGACTAAACAAATAACAGCAGGTGCGGCTCAAGGATCAATACTTGGGCCTGAACTTTGGAATATAAGCTACGATGAAATCCTTCGAATAGAGATGTCTGAAGATGTCCATTTAGTGGGATACGCAGATGACATTCTTCTTCTTAATTGGCGCGATAACCGCTTACGCGATTTTGGCCGAGTTTAACAAAGCGCGCCAGTCGTTTCTTTCTCGTGCTAACCGGCGCCAATTGGACACACCAAGTGAAGCCAAGTCCTTCTCCACCTGATCTTTCCAACGCAGAGGAGGCCTTACTCTTCCTCTACTACCACCAGCTGGTACCGCATCGAATACTTTCAAAGCCGGAGCGTTTGTATCCATTCGGACGACATGACCCAGCCAACGTAGCCGCTGGATCTTTATTCGCTGCGCTATGTCTATGTCGTCGTAAAGCTCATACAGCTCATCGTTCCATCGTCTGCGATATTCGCCGTTGCCAACGTGCAAAGGTCCAAAAATCTTACGCAGAATCTTTCTCTCGAACACTCCAAGCGTCGCTTCATCGGATGTTGTCATCGTCCAAGCTTCTGCGCCATACGTCAGGACGGGCATGATGAGAGTCTTGTAGAGTGTTAGTTTTGTTCGTCGAGAGAGGACTTTACTGCTCAGTTGCCTACTTAGTCCGAAGTAGCACTTGTTGGCAAGAGAGATTCTACGTTGGATTTCAAGGCTGACATTGTTATCGGTGTTAATGCTGGTTCCTAAATAAACGAAGTCTTTTACAACCTCGAAATTATAACTGTCTACAGTGACGTGGGAGCCGATACGCGAGTGCGCCGACTGTTTGTTTGAAGACAGGAGGTACTTCGTTTTGTCCTCGTTCACCACCAAACCCATTCGCTTTGCCTCTTTATCCAGTTTGGAGAAGGCAGAACTAACAGCGCGGTTGTTAAGGCCGATGATGTCAATATCATCGGCATACGCCAACAATTGTACGCTCTTATAAAAAATTGTGCCTGAGCGATTAAGTTCTGCGGCTCGAACGATGCTCTCCAACATCAGGTTAAAGAAGTCACACGACAGCGAGTCACCCTGTCTGAAACCTCGTTTGGTATCAAACGGCTCGGAGAGGTCCTTCCCAATTCTGACGGCGCTGCTGGTGTTGAGCAACGTCATCTTACATAGCCGTATTAGTTTTGCGGGGATACCAAATTCAGACATCGCGGCATACAGGTAACTCCTTTCCGTACTGTCGAATGCAGCTTTGAAGTCGACGAAAAGGTGGTGTGTGTCGATTCTCCTTTCATGGGTCTTTTCCAAGATTTGGCGTATTGAGAATATTTGGTCGATGGTAGACTTTCCAGGTCTGAAGCCACACTGATAAGGTCCAATCAGTTGGTTGACGGTGGGCTTCAGCCTTTCACACAATACGCTCGCTAGAACCTTATAGGCGATATTTAGAAGACTTATCCCGCGGTAATTGGCACAAATTGCGGGATCGCCCTTCTTATGGATTGGGCAGAGCACACTTAAATTCCAATCGGCAGGCATGCTTTCATCCGACCATATTTTGCATAGGAGCTGATGCATGCACCTTACCAGCTCCTCGCCGCCATGTTTGAATAGCTCAGCCGGCAGTCCGTCGGCGCCCGCGGCTTTGTTGTTCTTTAGCCGTGATATTACTATTCTCACCTCGTCATGGTCGGGTAACGGAACTACAATTCCGTCGTCATCGATTGGGGTATCGAGATCTTCACATTCTCTACGACATGCGCAGCTGTCACTGTTTAACAGGTTCGAGAAATGTTCCCTCCATAATTTAAGATTGCTCTGTACGTCAGTCACCAGATCGCCGTCTTTGTTCTTACAGGAAAACGCCCTGGTCTTAAAACCTTCTGTTAGCCGCCGAACTTTCTGGTAGAATTTTCGGGCGTTGTTCCTGTTGGCCAGCATCTCAAGCTCTTCGCACTCACGTATTTCGGCCTCTCGTTTCTTCTGTCGGATAATACGTCTCTCTTCCTTTTTCAGCTCTCTGTAGCGATCTCACATGGCTCGCGTTGCGCCCGATCGCAGCGTAGCTCTATAGGCGGCATCCTTTCTTTCTACGGCAGCATGACATTCCTCGTCGTACCAATTGTTTTTTCGGGCTCGCCGGAATCCGATTTCTTCTTCGGCGGCGGTACGTAGGGAACGAGAAATGTTGCTCCATTGCTCGTGCATGACGGTTTGTTGGGAAGTGCTCTCTGAGAGCAGGAGTGAGAGTCGAGTGGCGAATCTTCTGGCTGTCTGTTGTGATTGCAGCTTTTCGATGTCGAACATTCTTTGCGTAGGTAGATGTACGTTTTTTGCTGCACAGAGGCGTGTGCGCAGTTTGGCTGCAACAAGGTAATGATCCGAGTCAATGTTGGGTCCTCGGATCGTACGTACATCTAATACACTAGAAGCGTGTCTTCCATCTATCACAACATGATCGATCTGGTTTCGCTTTTTCGATCAGGAGACAGCCAGGTAGCTTGGTGTATCTTTTTATGCTGGAATCTGGTGCTGCAGACTACCATGTTTCGGGCCCCGGCGAAGTCGATCAGCCTCTGTCCGTTACCGGATGTTTCGTTGTGCAGGCTGAATTTTCCGGCTGTGGGACCAAAAATTCCTTCCTTGCCCACCCTGGCGTTGAAGTCGCCAATCACGATTTTTATGTCGTGGCGGGGGCAGTGCTCATACGAACGCTCCAAGCGCTCATAGAAGGAATCTTTGGTCGCATCGTCCTTCTCTTCCGTCGGGGCGTGGGCGCAAATTAGCGATATGTTAAAAAAACGTGCTTTGATGCGGATTATTGCGAGACGCTCGTCCACCGGAGTGAACGACAGTACTTGGCGACGAAGTCTCTCTCCCACAATAAATCCGACACCGAATTTGCGCTCCTTTACATGGCAGCTGTAGTAGACGTCGCAAGGTCCTATGGTTTTCTTGCCTTGCCCCGTCCATCGCATCTCTTGGATGGCAGTGATGTCAGCCTTTGCTCTTACGAGGACATCAACCAGCCGGGCAGAGGTACCTTCCCCATTAAGGGACCGGACATTCCAGGTGCATGCCCTCAAATCGTATTCCTTATTTCGTTTGCAGGGGTCGTCATCAGTGTTGGAAGTTCTCATCCGAGGCTTTGTTGCTGTTTTCATTGGGGGGGATTTTTAAGTGGCGGGTCCCAAACCCAGCGCACAATCAGCTATGCTGGGATGCTTCGCCTTCTCACGTTAGCTCACTCCCGAACGGGTGTTCGAAAGCTAACCAGAGGATACGTGGGCTAATCCCGGACGTTGTGAGCTGCTTGAACCATATGTAGAAGAATCGTCCTGGCCACTCCCAAGTGAATGGCGATCAGTAACTTTCCCCACTTGCGTGGACTTCTACACATGGAACCATCCTCCCGCAGATGACATTGCAGCTGTAATAATCGCCCAAAACACCGACGAAGCCAAAAGGAAGCTAAATCAGGTGATGATCTGAGTCCAGACATGGCTAGAAGACCATGGATTAAAGCTGCCCACAGAGAAAACAGAGCTAATCCTTCTAATGAAAAGACGTATCCCATTAGAAGTAGACATACAAGTACTTGATGCCACTTTATCGACAAAAAGAGAGGCCAAGTACCTAGGAGTGCAATTAGACACAAGGCTAACCTAATGGGCGCATATAAACCATGCTGCCACAAGAGCTGCCAAGGTAAGCGGCATGTTAAGTAGCTCATGGCAAACCTTGGAGGTCCAACGCAGAACAAGTGAAAACTTTTAATGGACACGACGAACTCGATTTTCTTATACGGATGCGAAATATGGGCAGCTTCGCTAAGGGTGCAATGCCGGCGGAAAACTCTGCAATCTATGCAACGCACCTGCGCTCTAAGAGTGGCTTCGTCATACAGAACAGCGGTTTTAGTTATCAGCGGAACCATCCCTATAGATATTTTAGCGCAAGAACGCAAACGGAGATGGGAGGCAAAAAACACAGGAATCCCAGTACCACCCTTCTCCTATATAAGAGTTCAAACACTCACACTTTGGCAGGCAAGATGGAACTCTGAACGGTATGGTAGATCGACAGCGAGACTAATACCCGGCCTAAAAAAGTGGGTAGAAAGAAAGCACGGTGAGGTTAACTATTACCTCACACAGTTTTTGTCCGGACGTGGGTCCTTTTGCAAGTACATATTTGTGGCGAATGGGAAAAAAGAGCCAACCAAACTGCATATATGAGTATGATGATGCGGAGCACACCTTCTTTAAATGCGAGAGGTGGAACGTAGAGAGAACAGATCTGCAACGAGCTATTGGTGAATTTACACCTGAAGAAATGATCGAGAAAATGATGATAGACGAAGAAAAATGGAATGCCGTCGCAAATTTTGTGGAGGATATTATCCGAAAAAAGAAGCGCGAAATGGAAAGTTATGCTGAAGAGCATTAAGCATAGGTTTCTCAAAACAGGCGACCCTGGACGCTGGGTAAGTAAGTAAGTGTCCTTCTTAGGACGCCGATTTGGCCCTCTACCTCAAAGCAATGCGGAAGCAGTCCCGGGGTGGACGGAAAAATCCAAGAGAAGAGGAGGGATATTTTTAGTGGAATCACCACACACGTCGAAAAGACGTTACTATATGGAGCGAAGGCATTTTTAACCCAACCTCACCGCCAAAAAAAAAAAAAAAAACGAGCAACACCGCATTACAGTATCTAATATTTAGTATGCCTCCATACTGTTCGAAAAGATCTCAGCCAGATTGGTCAACACATCAGTGGCAAATGGCAAGAATCCGACAAATGCCGATGTGGGTTGCAGCTTAAATCTACCACAGGAGGATATAATAATCTAGCTAGTTCGAGCTCGGATCAAAGAGCGCAACAAAGAAAGGCCAAGTTAAACAACCCACGTCATAAGCCCACGGTAGCAGTGCAGGGAGTTTCACAATCAGCGAAAAGGTCGAGAGGTAAAGCTAACTCAAAGGACGTTAAAAATTAATCTGGAAGAACGCCCGAGGCAAAGAAAAGGAGATCATTGACCCCAGGAAGCGTACTGCTCCCGAAGAATTCAAAAACACCACGTAGTGAACAGGAGTGGGCAAAAGTCCAAAACAAACATAATAAGAAAGCACGAAATCACAAACGAGTAGCGAAAGTAATAAGACTCAAAGAACAATAGATGCGTTGAAGATTGCAAAGAAAGCTGATGGTGTAACTTATGAGGGCATACTGTGAACGGTACAAACAAATGAGGAACTAAAGCAGCTTAGCGAAGATGTTAGAACTATGCGACCTACACAAACAAGTCGATTGCTGATAGAGCCCAGGCATGAGGTGCTTTTAGTGGCGTTGAAGTCCCACCAGACTAAGGTTGTCGATTGCTTTTACAGCTCGTCAAAAAAAAACTCACTATCTTCATCTCTATCTTCTTCTCTGCCTCCATCTCTATCCTTATCTTTACCTACACCTATCTCCATCTATACACCATCTCTTTGAGTTTTTTTTTTCTAATACTCGTAATGTAATTTATTGTGGGTTTTGCAGACACATTTTCTTTTTAAGCTTTTTCGTTCTTTGTTTGCAGTTGATTCAAGACTCTTTTCGCCCTTTAATGTTTGATGAGCTTTATTTTTCATGACTTTTTTATTAAGTTAATTCGCGGTTGCCATGTGAGTGAAATGGGTTTGCGCGATTACTCCTCGGCAGTCAATGACAAATCTTCGAGTGTATTTCTGAAAACACGCCATAAAAAAGCTCTTCATAAAAAGGCGACACTAAGCTGTAGATCTCTTCACTTGTGGAACAAAATCAAAACACAAGCCACACATAAGAGGAGGAGCTCGGCCAAATACCAAACAATGGAATAATGCGTCAAAACCTATCGCCAACGGGAGCTAATCTGTCCTTATGGAAGGCACAATAAATTAGACCACCAACTGAATCTGAGGTACCAATCCGTGGCGATCAAGCCGCCTAGGCTCGGACAGATGTAGAAATAGCCAATGTGTTTGCTAAGCATTTGAGGATGGTGTTGCAACCCAACCCACCAACTAATGGGTTTAAATTGCCTGCAACTCAAACTGATTGGTCGCATTTTGGTGGTGAGTCTTCATTACCACTTGAATATAGTAACAATGCAATAAAAAATGAGCTAAAGTCAATAATTAAGAACGACATGAAACCTATCCTGGGTATTATCAAATATCTCTTAGAGACTCCAAACTGAGCTGTTAGATTTCTCAGTGTGCTTTCTAATGTAATTCTTCAAGTTGATCACTTTCCTTCTCAATGGAAAAAATTGACTAATATAAGGATCGCGAAGCCAAGAAAAAATAAAGCCAAGGCAGCTTCATACAGACCTATCAGCCTGCTGCCCTCTCTCTCCAAAGTTCCTAAAACGAAAACTGATGCCGAATCTGCAGCAAAACAACATTGTTCCAGCTCCTCAATTCGGGTTTCGTGAGAAACACGGCACAATTGAGCAAGTCAATCGCATCATCTCCGAAATATGGAATGCTTCTGAACGACGGGAATATTGCTCAGTCATATTTCTTGATGTAGATCAAACGTTCGACAGAGTATGGCACGAGGGACCTGTCTACAAAGCTCACACAGAATATTAGAATCCTATCTTATAAGTCGGGTGTTTATGGTAAGATATAAAAACTACCTAACTGATAAAGTCGATATGAAAACCGGCGTACTACAGACAGTATACTGGGTCCGTTTTTATATGTAATATAAAGGTCAGCCGAGCTTCCAACAACAAATATTTACATACACGCTTGCTGACGACACCGCAATCCTTTGTCGCTCCGACTGTCCAATAAGAGCGTCGGGAGAACTCGACAGTCATTTTAAACACGCAGTAAAGAGGGGTTGGCGGACTGGCGCAGCAAAATGAATGAGGAAAAGTGTAATCATTTGACTCTTACGCTAAACAGAAGCAACAGCTCGAGTGTATACATAAACCCCACATTCATACCTCATTCTGGAGAAATTACAAATCTTGATGTTCGTGTGAACAGACGCCTGACATGGCAAAGGCACATTGTGCCCAAAAGTGGGCAGATGAAGCTAAAAATGAAAGCTCTTCATGGGCTAATCAATTCTCGTGTCGGGCTTAGCCTTGATTACAGAGTCTTTCTCTACAATACAATCATGAAGCCAATCTGGACGTATGCGTCGCAACTTTGGGGTAATGCAAGTGTCAGCAATATTGCAATTCTATACAACGAAGACAATCTAAACTATTAAGAATGGTTTCTGGAGCGCCGTGGTACATAGCCAATGAAATACTCATCGAGACCAAAATTTTCTATTAGTGCCAGCAGAAATAGCAGTAATCCAACAAAACTATTGCCAAAGGCTGAGACACCACCCAAATCCAATAGCTCGGTTGCGGCTGCATACCGTCAATTCGTCAGGTCTCAGAAAAATTGAACTTCCAACCTTGTGGCGCAGGCCTCCATAGGTTAGGTTAGGTTGTAAAGGTTGCCCAGAAAGTGGGACCACTTGGATGAAAGAAGTTTGGTTCGTCGTGGGCGGTTTGAGTATATGTGGGCTATGAACGGTGACTAATTTGCGGCTGTGTTAATCGCTTTATGCTGCTGATGAAGTTCAAGACATCCTTGATATCAAGACCTGCTGCGTCAGCAGGCGTAGGACAGAAGTGAGAACCAAGATGCTTAAATTTTGGTCCCGCGAGATCGAGACACCTAAGGGCAGTTGTTAAGATGATTCCACCGATGGCGCGAAAAGGACTCGAAGTAATTCCGAGTCTTACGGCATGTATATCCCGAGAATAATGCCCCGTGAAGATGCCCACACAATTTGAGAACTGAGATATTGTCATCGTCAGAATATCCCTCCAACGCTTTGATCCAAACGTGGCCAGAAAGATTTCGCGATCTTACACGTTCGTGTACTTGCCCAGCGCTGAGTTGGTGTAAAGCCCATCTAGCTCCAGGACTAGAGCGCAGGTTGTCAAGGGGATCCCTATTCTCTATTTTCGCGGGCACACTACCTCACAGGTCCCTTGTTTGGCCAGCTCGTCGGCTTCGCAGTTTCTATGTACCCAGACCTGGACCAGATTCCCAGACCTGGACCAGGTGCCCAGACTAACCTTATGTCGAAGAATTCTGAATAGAGCCTAGGGCTCTAATTGCCGCTTGGCTACCAGTTATTACGCAAGTAAGTAGCCAGTCAGATGCTTCTTTGATTGCGGCCACCTCTGCTTGGTACACACTGCAGTGATCCGGTAACCTGAATTTGAGTTTGATGGGGAGCTCTTTGCAGAATACTTCTCCTCCAACCCTACCGTCCAACTTCGAGCCAACCGTGAACAGGGTAACCGGGCCCTGTCCCCAGTTGGTTGGAAAAAGTTCCGCTTGGACTAGGCGAGAGTACACACTGATTCGTCGACGGACGGATGAACTCAAAGTTTCTAAGGTTGCTTGAGGGCCCATATGTGAGATCGAGCCCATAGCAGTCTGATTGCGACACTTGCAGTGCCAATTTTGCCTGCAATGTCTACAGGTACTACATTTAACATTGCGGTAGGAGTAGCGCCTCATTGATTCCAATGAGTGCAGTCGTTTGAACTCTCTCCAGATTCTTCGCCGAGATCGTCCTCTGCAGTGAGTTCCACCAGACTACGACTCCATATAACAAGATTGCTTTTACTAAGGCATTATAGAGCCAAAATACAACTCTAGGCGAAAGGCCCCATCTTATGCCAGTTGCGCCCTTGCATCCATATAAGATGGTTGTTGCCTTCCTTACTCTCTCCTCAATCTTGGGCTTCCACGTTAGCTTACTGTCATGGATTACACCTAAGTACTTCACCTTGTCAGAAAGCACCAACGGACCTATTGATGAGAGTTGAGCTCCGGGCCCCCTTAACCTTCTTCAAGAAGCTGTAGGTACTCTAATTTCGGTTAAGAGTCGAAACCTTATTGCTAGTTAGATTCAATAAACAATAATAACTGACAGGTTTTTCTTACAACCTAATTTTGTCTTATTTCGTACTTCATTAGCATTATTATTCACGCGTGAATCGACTAGAAAGAACCTACCGTAGGTACTGTAATGAAGAACAAAAACCATAACAAAACAAAATTGAATTGCCTTTGGTGTAATGGCTAAGAGCAATACAACTCAGCTACTATTTTACGAGCGATAAGTGAACGAACATCGAGCGTCTAACCATAAAAGTGGTGGATTACCGCAAAGGCGAGAAATCCTACCAAAAACAAAACAAACAAACAGCATGAGGAAGAAACCAGAAAGTGGTAACAAAACAACAGCAAAAAGAAAAAAAGTGCAAGAGTTCTTGTAATTTTGAATTTTATGCCTGTGTGCTTTTGTGCGTGCACATCGACTCACGGCTGTTTGTAGAAAATCCTATGACGCTCTGCCACCGGTATACGAGTAGTAAAGCACCGAAACGACGCATGTGTGCGAGAGCGTGCACTTACATATACACATACATCTTTTTATATTTATATGAGAGTAAGTTTTTTACGATTCCGTGCACTTCCTTTATGCTGCCAATAAAAAAGCTCGTCTACTATATTCGGCTGTTGATGCCCTGGCGCGACCGTTTTACCATAGGTTGGGTTTTAAATGCGGTTGTGTGTGTGTTAATAGCAGCAGCTGCAGCGCAATAAACTTTACTATTTACACACACACATATAAATATGTACGCAAGTATTTCTAGCTTACAATTAGTAATGCATCGACATGCAAATGCCAACCAAGGTGAAGGAAAATATGGAATGGCAGACTGAAAGGGGATTAATTAAAAAAAAAAAAACAACTACTTATTTAAAAAAAAAAAATTTACGTAGTAAAAACATGTATGTAGTTTTATTAGTAAATTTTATTTTCTGCTCTTCGCTTCTTCACTGTACTTGGGTACATGTCAAATACAGCAGTAAAGGTGGGATTAGCAAGATTTCGTATTTTAATGCCAATTGTGAAATTGAGAAAATATTGTGGGGAGTAAGTTTTTTAGAAAAATGTTGGTGGTTGAGGGTCAAAATCGAAAAAATCGAAAACCAATATTTTTTTCGTGGTTTTATTTTCTATAATTCTTGGCAGGCAAATCAAAATTTGTAATTTGCAGCTGCAATTATAATAAGAATGTTGTATCTGTAGTATGCCAAATCATGCACATTTCGACTTTAAGGATCTTTCGTGCCCTACTAGAAGTAATTAGAAGTAAATACTAGTCCAGTTGGCTGGCATTACTATCATTAAATGTATTACATGAGATTATATTTAACCTGAATTCTTCTGCCTCACGCTGGCAATTGGTGGAATGCCAAATTCTTTCTGTAAATTTTCCGCCTTGCCGACAAATTTCAGAACAACAGAAGCATTCTTGATTTCATTTGGATCTTTTTGATCTCGATGAAAGAAGTACAGTGTACAGTCTTGTCTTTGCCAAGACAATACAGTTGCACAGGATAGACGCTGTGGTTTTATTATCCTCAGACAGGGTGTAGAGTCTTTTTTTTTTATTATCGAAGGAAGAATCTTTATATATACCGTCACAGAGATGCCATGCACGATTCATACTGCTTGCTATAATAGACCTCGTTCGGAACCACGTCAGTAAATATCTTACTGTGCTGGACTTGCAAAACAGGACGCCTACGTACTAATCCCTGAACTCCGTTTCCTCTACCACTCTCCCTTCGGTACTGCTTCAACGTTTTACAGGGCTGGTTAGCTATATAGCTTCGTCAATTTTATCTATTGTGTCCTCTAGCCTGTACAATATATCTCCCACGCTCCCTCTGAGTTCTTGCAACGAATGCAGCTACTTCCTGCCACCTTTCTTCCGATTCCATCATGTAGCCAATTATGTCGATTGCATTTGGAAGTCCACTTCCTGCCATGAACCGCGGACATTGGAAACGGACATGTTCTGCGTCTTCCTCGTGCCCAGAAAAGAACTGTGTCATGTAATAGGTTGTATCACCAAAACTACGTTTGAACCGTGATCTTAACTCAGGAACCAGTTTATAAGTCCATCGCCCTTTATTGGAGGTGTTCCATCGATCTTGCCACCTTGTTAGTGAGATAAGTCTCTCCTCTTCTGTTACCACCGTTTTATTTATTTTGGCATCATCGGCACATCTGTCTTATACTCGCTTCA
The DNA here is from genome assembly GCF_027943255.1 of Anastrepha obliqua. Lineage (NCBI taxonomy): Eukaryota > Metazoa > Arthropoda > Insecta > Diptera > Tephritidae > Anastrepha > Anastrepha obliqua. The sequence goes on along the minus strand of NC_072892.1, from coordinate 155,057,596 downwards.
TTTCGCTCGCGAGTATATCCGATATGGTTCTGCAGACGCAACATGCCCTTAAAACATTTAGCCTATATACAGAGAGTAACACAAAGCCTATTACTTTTACTTCTCTGGGTACTGGTAAGCGAAGGACCATGCCGTACATGATATTCCATAACACAGGGCATAAAACTGATCCCTGCGGTACGCCAGGACCTTATAAACTTTTGTTCCAGCACTTCTTTCATCGAGCACTGCTTTCATAGAATCTACAGTCTGTCTCATTCCTGATGTGATTTTTTCAGAGATGGTAATTTTTGTAATACTGTCCTGTCACAAAGTAGCTAATAAAGAAAGTGAGACATATTAGCAGAAGGAAGAAAAGAGAGGCCGAAATGCGTGAGTGCGAGCAGCTTCAGAGGGTGGCCAATAAGAAAAACGCTCGAAAATTCTACCAGAAAGCTCGGCGGCGTACAGAAGGTTTCAAAACCCGGACGTTTTCGTGTTAGAACAAAGGCGACGATCTGGTGACTGACATCCAAAGCCTTCTTAAATTATGGAGGGAACACTTCTCAAACTTGTTAAATAGTGACAGCTGCGTATGCCAAAGAGAATGTGAAGATCCCGATACTTCGTAAACTGAGTCATGCCGGTCGAATGCATACAAAGGCTCCGTTTCTGAAAGTAATCGATGCGGTACCAGCTGGTTGTAGCAGAGAAAGAAAAATGCTTCCTATATACTGGAAAGATCAGGTGGAGAAGGACTTGGCCTCGCTTGGTGTGTCCAACTGGCGCCGGTTAGCACGAGAAAGAAATTACTCTCGCTTTTTGCCAAACTCATTCAAAATCGCGTAAGCGGTTATCGCGACAATCAAGATGAAGAAGGCCTATCAGGAAACCTACAACTTTCCTAATGTCTACTTTACAAAGGTCAAAGGTCTTATACGCCTTTGGCTTGATGGAGTTCTTGTGTGACTGCCCAATGGGCAATTCTTTGAGTAGTCTTCAATTGTGGATCAATTTCAATATGCACGTCGCAAATAGGAGAAGGAGCGCCTATGTTTTTTTTTTATTCTCCCAACGACTACCCTGCATTTAACTTTTGCACAGTTGATACCACGAGTTCATCAGCAATATAATTACCTTTCATTCCAAAGAGATCCGGAGCCCAGCAAAGTACAATTTTATTTGTGGCACCATTTGTGGTATTATTTCTGAAGGAGAATATACACTTTTAAGGCGTTACAATAAATTTGATTGAATAATAAATATTTAGTGTTTTATTGCTTAACTGCCAGCGTTTTTTTTTTATTGCATACCTTATATTTATTTACACACAGTCTTCGCCATACATACGCCAATGGGATTCGGTCACTTTTTGTCTTTTTATGGTATTCGTAAGCAAAGCAAATAAAACCAGCGCACCAACATTCCATTCAATCATTCAAGAATTGTCAGCCCCATATTCATTATTTACTTATGCTCACCGTACTATTTTTAAAATCGTTCAATCAACATCTGCTGATTTCAATAAATTTTCCATTTGGCGACAGGTGCGAAATTGTGTTATTTGTGTGGTCGCGCATTTCACAACTAATACCAAAATATGGCCAATTAAATCTAAATTAATTGTCACGAGAGCGCTAAACCATTTCATTGCTACCATTGATTGCCAGTGACTGACGACTGAGCGATTGCCATGAGGAGGCCCGAGTGTATTTGTGTTTATCACTCGTACGAATGTTTGCTTGTGTGTTAATGTGGCTTAGCAAATAAATGTCAGTGTGCCTGTGTAGGGGTGAGATATCTGATTTACAATTTACTTAATATATTTTATTGTATGGCTGAGCTGTTTTTATGATACATACAATCATACATGTACTGGGATTGTAATTAATTTCGTTGAGAAATACTTTGAATGCAATTGTGGCACGAGTGATTGAAAACTTGATTCTTTTGCATAGGTAAGAGACTCATTGAGAATATAAAAAATTTATATGAAAATATTAATTCTACTTTCGTCGGTATTTTTGCTCTCAATTTGTTAAAAGCAGAATTACTTAGTGCCTTTGCACTTTTTTGGTCCAAATAAGGTTTCTTATTTAAAATGATAATAAACTACCTGCTAATACGTACTTGAAAATCCAACTGCTTATACATTTTTTTTACTACCAAGTGAGCAGAATTCGACTAACATAGGTCCTAGAAATAACAAACAAGTTTGACCAATAGATCAAAAATATGATGTTTTCCTTCAGAACGTAGGCTTGAAAATCGTAACGTTATAGATTACATCATCTTTAGTTCTTTTTTAAACTAACTAAATTTGTATTAAATTAATCATTTTAACTTATCTGAAATTAATTAAGTTGTCGCAACTTAACTTAACTTAACTTAACTTAACTTAACTTAACTTAACTTAACTTAACTTAACTTAACTTAACTTAACTTAACTTAACTTAACTTAACTTAACTTAACTTAACTTAACTTAACTTAACTTAACTTAACTTAACTTAACTTAACTTAACTTAACTTAACTTAACTTAACTTAACTTAACCTAACTTAACTTAACTTAACTTAACTTAACTTAACTTAACTTAACTTAACTTAACATAACTTAACTTAACTTAACTTAAGGTAACATAATTTAATAATTTAATAGACTTATCTAACTCAATATAACTTAACATATTACAACATAACTTAACATAGTATAACATGACTTAATTTAACATAATTTAATATGCCTTAATAAAACTTAAATTCACTAATTAATTTAAATTAACTATTTTAACTTAACAAAAAATAATTAATTGTCGCAACTTAACTTAAGATAACTTAACTTAATACGACTTAGCTTAAGGTCACATAGATTAATATGACTCAAAAAAGCTTAACTTAACTTTAATAAAATTAATTTACATAAATTAAAATTACTTAAAAAGGGTTAACTTAACTAAAATTAATTCACTTATTTTAACTTAACAAAACTTAACTCAATACAGCATAACTTAAATTAGCATAATTTAATACGACTTAATAAAACTTAAATGAACTAATTTAAGTTAAATAAAATTATAAAACTTATCGTAACTTAAGTCAACATAATTTTTCATATTACAACTTAACTTAAATTAACATAATTAAATATAATTTAAAAAGACTTAAATTAACTAATTTAACTGAGCTAAAAATAATTAGCTTGTCTTAACTGATCTTAACAAAACTTAACTTAATACAACATAACTTGAATTAACCTAATTTTATATGACTTCATAAAATTTTAATTAACTCAACTAAAATTAACTTAACTTAACTTATCTGTACTTATCTTAACATAACTTATCTTAATATAACTTTAACTTTTCTCATTGAAGAAAGTATGTGTAAGCCCAAGTTCGTTTACATATCACATCTCTCGAATCCATTTTTTTTACTACCAAGAGCTCAAGACTCGACTTACATAGGTCCTACTGACAGTATTCCATTGTTTGCTCTTTAGTAATTTATGTCGTGTTAGGCCAGATGGTATAAGAAAAGAAAGACTTCCTACTAAGAATACTGCTGACTCCATTTTGATATTTTTTAAATAAAAAATATTTATGCGCACAAGCAGATGTAACTGCGAAAAGAAAATCCGCCCAAATTCACAGTTTATTTTCAAGTTGTTCGTCAAAGTCGAAAAAGCAAGAAAGGATGTTCAAAACATGAACAGTATACTGATACTGTAGCAAATTTCGTCAATTCCGTTCCGATAACTTTGACTTCACAGATGCATCTCTCTGTGGAAATTTAAGTGGCGAAATTGTTGTGAAAATAATAAAAATTCTCAAGTTCGATCATCGTATAAGCACTTTTCGATTGCTCAGTAAAGAAATATTGCACAAAAAATCTAACTATACAAATAGGAAGCTTGTTAAGTTAATGGGCGTCACATAAGTTAACACGATCAAATCTCATCTACCGAGTTTGAACATATGACTAGAATGCCACAAAACCGACCCATTTTTGATAGAAATGGTGCGTGACGAGGAAAAGTTGGTCTCTTACAATAACATGAAGCGAAAACTATTTATGGAATCACGATAAGCCACGATAAGTAATTGATAGTCATGCTAGGGTTAATGGCCAGAAAGGTTTTGTGGAGTGTTTAGTAATCGGATGGGGTTATCTACCATGAGCTGCTTCTGTCGAGCTAAATACTCAATTCGATATTACCACCACCAATGGAATCGCCTGAAAGAAGCAGTCGCCACCTTCCTCGCTAGAGAAATCGGAACAACGCCAGGCAACCAACCTCTATAGTGACTAGCCAGAATCACCGATGGCTTTGTTAGGAGGTTTTTATGCATTCCAGTCACCTTAAAGCATAGGCCTGGCACAGTTTATGTCTACGATGAATAATTTTTCCGGTAAAAAATTCAGCTCAAGAAAATATTGTGAAAATCGGCTGTTCTAGTTCCAATGATTCTACGATGGATTCCTAATTGAATTACCATAAATTAGAGAACTCTAAATTTTTTCGCAAAGCATACAATTTTTTTTTAGCACATTAGACCGTACTGCAAAAAAAGGTCAACGGGCATTCCTGAGTCGAACGTATTTTTTCAAAACAATTTCGAAAGAAATTCTTTTCCTTTTGTGACTTTTTTACATTTTTCGTCCTCGTATCCTCAGTATTGACAGTCGGATTTTCAAGTATGGTATGCCCAATGTTTTTGTTCCAAGGAAATATTTGTTTTGTGTTTTAAAGTTCATTGGTCCCAACTACCAGATCTCAGTTCCTACCGCCCTACATTATCACCCTAATGTTAGCAAATTAAGGCTTGCCAAAAATCCTTAACAGTATACTTCCAGATCTATAGTATTTTTGAAGTAGTATTATTGTTGAAGAAAACTTTTTTATGAAATGTAGGAGCCGCCGTTTTTGGTTTTATCTACGGCATTTACAACCAGATTTTACAGCTCGATATGTCGCGTTTTTGTCTAAAGGAAACATTTTTTTGTTTTAAATTTCATTGACCTCAACTACTTGTTCTAGTGTCTTTTCTTCTTGCGGTGTAGCTGGGCAATGTAGAGCTCCTTGTTGACCTTGACCGTGGCATTCTTCTCGAGCATTTCCCGAGTGTTGCTCGATGGCGGGCGAGATGCTGAGAAGCGATTTGAAGGCGACTTTCTTTGTTTTTTCGGTGAGTTCGTGATGCTCCTAGGCTTCCAATGTTTCGGTAATTCCCATAGAAGGAAGCTGATTGGGAATCATTTTATGATCGCAGTTCATTTTGTTCGGCAATTCACGACTGGTTTAGCGACGGTTCTCCTTCAAAAGTTATTTAAGACGTTCTTCATCGAATTTGGAAGACCTCCCGCTGCGGGACTTGTCATCGACGTCAAAGTCATTATTTTTGAACTTTGCACACCATTTTCGTGCAGTAGACTCGCCTATGACTCCTTCTGCATACACGCCGCAAATGTTTCGGGCTGCTTCGGCAGCTTTCTGGCCTCGATAAAAAGCAAAGAAGATCATCGAAAGTGTCGAAAATGTTGATTTTTGCCTCCGGGGTATTTCACATCTAAGGCTCAAAACTAATAAAAAATTAAGTAACTCAAAAATTCAATTAACATAGTTTTGAAGAGCATAAAAAGTTCGATCGAATGAATGCTTACCCTTTGCCAAGCGGCAACCAAATCGTTGTAAAATAAAAGTAAATATAAAAACGCTACGAACTTATGACTCAACCCAACATATATATTCTGCCATCTTTCATTTTATAAATTCCGTTTGCTTTTTACACGTTATAAACTGAGACACCACATATTAAGTTTTCAATATCTCCTCCTTTTCTGCTTGATGGCGTTTATATTTACCCGCAGCAGCTTTTTAATATCTTCCTTTACTATCCTTACATGCTTCACACCTTTTTATAAATATTTATAAACGCAAATATCTCCTACACTCTTGTGTTTCTTATGAATGTTTTTCACATACCTGCCAACTGTTGCTTGAGTGTTGCTACTTTTTCGCCAGTCTGGTTGTCTAATTTCGTTACCGTCTTATTTTGACGTAGACACGCAATCATATATGCATGGTTGCATATACTCGTATCAGTCTCGACTATGTCACTTTTTGTTGTGCCTTTGCACTGAAAATTGTGTGTTTAGGGCAGACAGGCCGTATACGTAACATGCAGCTCGCACACCGCCATTTGCCTTTACATGCGAACTTTTCCACTGCCTCTACTGCGTCACTTATCAACTCTGTCAACACAGAGCCACTTTAAGGCTCATTGATTTTTTGCTGCTTGCTATCACTTTCGCTTTTTCCATATTAGTTTTGCCATGTGTTAGTGCCTTTAAAATCTTGCTCCTTGCTGTCTGTAATTTCAATGCTGGTAAAGAGAGGCAGACCAAGAATATATTGATGAACTAGAAGACGATATAGGTAAACTCAACGTCAACATTGGGAAGGAATCAACCAGGGATCAGGGCAAATGGGGACAGAACTAAATAATAAAAGCTTATAGCCTGTCATACTCAATCCGCGAACCCTATTGGTACAAACCCAGGGCTCTTGGTAGAAAATAACATCATCTCTACGATTTGCTAAGCGGATCAGATAATCAGCAGAGGCAGATTTAGAATGATAAAGATTAATCTGCAAACATTTAATGCCCATTAGGCTTTGTAGTCTTCCTCGTCACCATCGTAATATCGCCCTCGTTCTCATCGGAGTCTAATTCGTCAGGCTCTTCATAGAGGCCTTTAAACCCTCTCAGCCTCTCCGAGTCAGGCATGGTGGTATTACCGTATGCAGTAGACGGTCTCTCTGTGACGGCGGCCATATCTTTATCTTAGTGAAACCGTAATTTACTACCCCTCCTGCCTTTTCAAGTGGCGCCAAGGATGCAATGCTCATTCTCACCAGCGTCTGCCTAAACGTGCCCTACCTTTCAATAGTTCATCAGAAGAATCGGGTTGCAAATTTTAAGCATCAACAAGATAGATGCTTAGCAGAACTGTCCTTCGCTCTATCCACGACAGCTAACTTCTTGCCACCACCTTTAACCACAGTGCTATACGATAGCCCTGGAACATGCTGGAACATGCGGCCTTATGCCTTTTAGCCGTATGTTGCCCTTCAGAGGACCTCTACCGTTTAGGTGCTGGTCCTCGGTTTGTTTACGTGGGACGTGCTAGGCCCATCACAATTGATGTACTTTAGCCAAGTCAATGAGGCCTTATAGTTTCGGATAAAGAGTCTTCGCCTACTTTCGCATATCTATATAAAATGCGACCAGTTGACCGCTTCGTTATGTAGGCCAGCTTTGAAGGACGCAAGTGTTTGACAAAACCAAAGGTCAGGTCCTACCAAAATCTTAGTAGTGCCACAGCTTTGATCCATGAGTGTGTAACTAGGGAAGGTCCACTCGCACCGAGTCTCCTATGTACAAGCAAGGCTGATTATTGCAAAAGATCGCCAGGTATTCGGTATGCTTCGTTTGTGACTGGGCTATTTGAAAAACTGGGCCCCCAGCCAGGTTGAGTCTCGGCAGGGATCGTATGACACCTTTCTCCAGCTCAGGAAAGAAAGAGAGGGGGGAAAAGAGAAACTAGGATAGGAAAGGAAATGATGATGGGATCACTACCTCTTAGTCGCCTACCTCTTCAAGACTCATGTGTCTGGGAGCCGACAGTATTTGCCCTTAGTATACCCCTTCACGACGTGGGTGAGTCTAGTCATCGCAGGAGTCGGTATTATACCAAAATTCAATGAAATGGAAACTTAAATTTTTTTAAGAAATTCTGAATAAAAAGTTAAATAAAAATTTCGGCATCGATAGTTATTTGTTATGAGCCGAAATAAATGTCAAAGAAACTTAAGACCTTTTGGCCTTTTTGTGAATAAAAATACTTGATTTTTAAAAGATCATTGCTTCTTTAATACTTGGGCTCATGAAAATGTTTGTGTCAGTTTGGGTTTGCGGCATCGTTCTCTACCTTAAGAAAGGCTCTTTTCTAATTAGCCGCAACTTTTGCCGAAAATCGGGGTTTCGGCTTCCAAGTGCTGCGAAAAACTAAAAAATTGCAAAGATTTCCCTAATGGATGCCTCAAGTTACATCTATTTTACAACTCCCTTTTTGTTTTTGTTTTTTTTTGTTGCAAATGATTTTGTTTCACTTTGAAGTGTGCACCGTAAATTAATTTTTTTTCGAGACATCTGCGCATAATCCCACGCTCTATTTTGAAAGTTCTATTGTACTGGGCATGGGAATATAGTAAGCTTCCGTCCTTTCTTAGCCAAAGTTACGAATTATTTAAACAATTAAATAATAAATGAGAATGTGCCATTGGAAGCTACAACTTTACTCCATCTTTCAGGCAGCGTACGAATTCCTCTGACGAATAGTTCGAGTTCTTTTGACTTCATCCTTTCATTGAGCCAATTTGCGATTCTCTGGTAAAAAGGGAACCGCCCTCCAATAAGGGCTGGCTGCATTGATCGGAACGGATGGTAATCCGAAGGTGCAATGTTTGGGGAATACGGTGGGTCGGGCAGGATTTCACAATTCAGTCCCTCTAAATATTTTTGGACCGATTTAACAACGTGTGGGCTGGCGTTGTCATGCAGCAAAATCTGTTTGTCATGTCTACCGTCCCATTCCGGCCGCTTTTCTTTGAGAGCTCGATTCAAACGCATTAGCTGCAGTCTGGTTTAAGGAGTTCATAATTGATGACACCTTTCTGATACCACCAGATGCACAACATAACAGTTTTTCCGCTCTCGCCTGGACCTGGTTCACCTGGAAGGCTCCAAATTTGTTGACGCTTACGGCTATCATAATAGATCCACTTTTCATCGCCAGTAACAATGCGATGCAGAAAATCTTTTCTTTTCTGCCGTTCAAGAAGCATCTGACACGTCACGAAACGTCTCTCCATATCCCTCTCCTTCAGTTGATTTCAGTTGATGTGGCACCCAGTTACCTGCTTTCTGGGTTAGTCGTATCGCGAGCAAACGTTTACCCACGGTGGATCTGTCAACATCCAACTCTTTAGACATATCATCAAGGGTTCGACATGTGTCTTCAACCAATAGTTGGTCTAGTTGAGTATCTTCGTTGAGTATCGGTGGCCCTTCGCGATCTTTATCACTGTCGTCGAAATGACCATTTTGGAAGCGTCGAAACTACTCTTTACAAGTTGTACTTGATGGAGCGTGATTACCGTAAATATTGATCAATATATGACTCGTTTCAGCTGCACTTTCATTTAAAAGTGCGGTTTTCTCGGGACGAACGTTGACATTTTTGACGTCAGACAAAAAAGGTACTTTACACTTCAAACGAATGTCAACTACTGCGATCGAGACCTCACCTATACTGGTGGTTTGTATATTACTAGAGCGAGCACAAAAATAGTATCAGCAGCGACACCTCTTTTACGAAGGCAAAAACTTATTCGCATACCCAATAATATTTCCCTTTTTTCAGTTACAAAATATCTTTCACAATACTTTAATATGACTAAAATTCAGATGATTTAAATGAAGTGAATTGAATTTTATCAATAACAGTAACGTTTGTGATTGTCAATCGACGATTTCAACACGAAATCTTTCATTTACCCTACGCGGTTCATCAATTAGTTTTGGTGGTCGTCAAAAGAGCGAATTGTGCTATAATTGAAGGCCTTCTGTAATATTCTTGATGCTTTGTCACAAATAGGGGAACTTACAGTTATTTATACGCTATATGGCCCACCGTGTATTTAAGAATACTCACAGAAAATTTAATATCGTTCCAATTAATATTTTCGAACTCATACGCAAATTTGAAAAGGCGTTTCAGAGTGCTCGAAAGTATAAGGCCAAAACGGCCGCGCTTTTTTCTCAAAATGGTGTTTTCAAAGTCGGTGACCAACATTACTCAAAAACGGCTAAACCGATTAGTCTCAAATTTTAACATGAGCTTCTTAAATACAGTTTTTAGTAATTACTCGAAGATTTTTTCACACCGATAAATACATTTTTTTATAAATATCTTTTTTTAAGGCCGAAATTTTGGTCAAAAACCTATTGTTTGTTTTTTGAGAAACTACCATTTTGTCAAAAAAAATTATTTTGCTTATTCCTTCGGTGAATTACTAGATATAACATTAGTTTAACGAAATCTGTTGGATTTTTTAATTTCAGAGGAACCAGTTCAAAGATTTACTGGTCACCGCACAACGTCATTTTTGAGAGGAGCTACCGGAGATTAGCTGTAGCCTCTTCCCAAATAAATATTTTTACTTATACTAAGCCTTAAAACACAGTTAAAATATAACATTTTTTTGTCAGGACAACTAGCAAGTGCAGCAATCAGACATTAATTAAGTCCATTGTACTACACTTGGATTCCCTTTTAATTTTCTTTAAATCTATCCGATCTGCGAAGACATCTGAGTAGATCTTGTGGTGCCAAGGAGCCAAGATAGTCGCTTCTTAACACATCAGTGCCAAAGACCTCAAACCTGATTCGAGCGAAGGCGGGGCAGACACACAGGAAGTGGTCAATATAATATGTGTACAAATTTTTAGATCAATGAATTTAAAAGATTTTTCAGAAAACAAACTGGAAAATTCGCTTTTTTCGGCCTTCTAAATGTACATATATAACCCCTAACCTCCACTCGCCAACTACTTTACTTATAAATTAAATATACTGAAAATATCTGCTCTGAACTTAAATTTTCTGTTAACAAATTCATTAAATTTTTTAAAAAGAAGTCTCGCAATATTCACTTCCAACTATAAGACAAGCTGAATTTACTTCCTTTTCCCATAAAATTTCCACTTTCTACTGTTGATTGATATAAATTTTGCATCACATTACTACTGAACACCAGAATATGAGATGACGGCGGCAATTTTCTGTTTAAATTTGTCAACTGTTGTCACCTTGGTTGCCATGTAAACGTGCCATTTTTGCTTCAATCTACATTACTGTCCAATATCCTTTTACTCACGCAACGAGTACACAGAGCTGTAGGTGTGGGTGTGTCGTTCCATTGATGTATGAGCACATACTAGACATGCATATACATATAAACATGTGTATGTAAAGGGTTATCCAATAACAGGTGTTATTTTGAATAGCCCGCTATTTCGGCAGAGATCACTTTTGAAGCTGTCATTTTTTCATATTTGACACGTAGAAACTACGCCATTAATAAAAGTGGAACGATTCACGCTTAAACAACGCATTGAAATTATTAAATCTCACTATAAAAATGGTGAAAATTTAGCGGAGACGGTTCATAAGACTCGAACATTTTTGGGTCATCGGACCGCAATACAGAAATTGGTGAACAAATTCGAGCTGTTGGGTTCAGTTAGTGATGTGGAGAATAAAACCCGTGCACGTCGCTCAAGAACAGCCGAAAATCGAAAATATTGCTGTTGTAGCCGCAAGTGTGGAAGAAAACCCAGGTTTTTCCATTCCTCTTCATTCTTTGGAATTAGGCAATCCACAAACGTCATTACACCGTATTTTGCATAAAGATTTGGGTCTTAAGGCTTATAAAGTCCAGTTAACACAAGAACTCAAGCCGACCGATCATCAGCAACGTCATGTCTTTGCTGATTGGGTCGTTGAAATGCATGAAAATGATCCTTAATTCCATTAAAAAACCATCTTGAGGCTCATTTCCGCCTCGGTGGTTTCGTCAACAAGCAAAATTGTTGGATCTGGGGCGCAGAAAGTTCAAGAGTTATTGCTGAAAAGCCTCTCTATCCTCAACGTGTGACTGTCTGGTGTGGTGCGGTTTATGGTCCGGCGGAGTCATTGGACATTACTTTTTCGAAAATGAAGCTGGAGCAACAGTTACGGGGAATGGATTGCGTTAACGAGAGATGATTAACGATTTTTTATGGCCGAAATTGAATGGTATTGATCTGTACAACGTTTATTTTCAACAAGACGGCGCTACGTGCCACACAAGCAATGAAACCATTGATCTTTTACAGGAATAACGCCTCTTATTGGAATACCCTTAATGTCTGTACGTCATGTGATATAAACAGCAGTAACCAAGTGGATTGCTGGCAGGCAGTGGGTGATGTGTATGTGTGTGTGTGGGTGTAGGCGTGTAAGTAGGAAATGTTACACTTCTATTGTTGCTGACAAAATATTTACAGCAGCAACTGACTTTAAGTCAAATATGTGGCACACAACTTGTCACCAACACCACCTATGCCGCATTCAGCTGCTGCATGTAACCAAAATAGGTGGTATAGTTTGTATACAAGTACGTATTTATACACTTATACACATACATACACACTTATACCCATACAGGCACACTTACCCACATACATGGAGACCTATACACATCCGTATGGAACAACAAAGACTTTATACATTTACGAAAATTGAGTAAAACCACCTCAAATATTTTGCCACTTTTCTTTGTCGTTCGCCAAACGAGTCTGCGGAGTTGTTGTTGCCGCAACACTTGTTATTAAATGGGCTCGTGAGCTCATAAGTAAATTTGGGTCAGATGATGAGAATATAACTGCACGCAAAGCCACAGCTGTGTTATCTACTTATTGTCTGCTGCCGAGGCATCTGCGCCTACGGATGCATGTATTTGCTAGCCAGCGGCAATGGCTCGTGAATTGCTTCTCTTTAGTAATGGTATTGCCTTCTGCAAGTCAAGTGCTCAGCCGTGGTGCCTAGTAATATATAAATCAAGCAATGCTGACAAACAGCACGACATTCGCGAAAAATACGCCGACAGCCGTGCCATTGCGGTAAGCGATATAAGTAAAAGCCTTCTCTTTTAATTTTAATGTCTGTGAAGACACCAGTTGAAGCGCTTTCAGTGTACATATATATGAGTGGTTGTATGCGCGCATAGTTTTCACGGAATACAAATAAATATTTTCAAGTACGAGATGAGGCTACTGAGTAACGCGACTGAGAATTTTTTTTTTTTGATTCCACACACATACATACTGGCATACACATCAACTACCCTGTGGTGATGATCGACAATCGTTTAAACTTTAAAACGCACCTCGAAGATGCTATAAGGAAGGCATCGCGTGTGCAGTTCTATCTGGTGCGAATAATGTCAAACAACGGTAGCCCTAGCCATAGCGAACGAATATTATACGGCAGGGTACTTGGCGTGCTCCCTTTGTATGCCGCACCGATATGGGCAGATACTTCTTCATCAGGGTTGCCAGATGGGTCCGTCGAATATGGGCAACCCGGAGTTCATCAAGCCTACTTGATCTTGGTCTGCCTCTTGCTTTCGTTGCAAATCTTTTAGCGTCAAACATTTTTCGTTGAGCTCCCGTGGAGTCCATGGTATGGCCTAGCCATTTTAGTCTTTGTGCTTTAATGAACCGCAAAACATTTTCCTCTCTTATAAGTTAATTCAGTTCATAGTTTCGTTTTATACGCCACTCGCCGTTGTCTTTGACTACACCGAAGATTATTTTCAAACTTTTTCTCTCGAATACTTGGAGTTTGTTTTTGTCTTTTTCACTTATTGTCCAAGACTCCAATCCGTAGATAGATTTATACAGCGACATTTTTTTAGGTCTGTTCAACAGCTTCGATTTAAAAAGTTTAATAAATGAGTAGCATGCTCTATATGCTGCGTGTCTTCTCTCGTCGATTGTGTGATGTTCATTACGTTGTCGTGGCTCAGTTCAAACTCGAAATACATGAAAGTTTTCCCTGCTTCATATTCAGTGAATAAAAATACTACACGTTTAGACCAAAAGATGAACGATGATTTAAAGTTATACTACGCAATATTCAACTGACACAGAAGATATTAAACAAGACGGACTGATCGCGCTGATGTTGAAGCACCTCGGACCATTGGGAGTAGGATTTCCCACAAGGGTTTTCACTCTCATCAGCTCTGACAAGTGGAAAGCAGCAGCACTACTGAAACCTGGGAAACTCGCCAACCAAGGGGAATCTTATAGTCCGATAACTCTCCTTTCCCCAGTAGTGAAGACACTTGAAGCCCTCCTACTCCCACTATTCACGAAACACCTGGCCCCAGCAGCACATCAGCATGTTTCCGCCGAGTGCACAGCACCACCACTGCACTCACCGTCATAAACGCTCAGATAAACCGCGGGCTTAACAAAAACCGTCTCTGAGGAAGGACTGCCCTAGTAGCATTGGACCTGAAGAAGGCTTTCGATACAGTTAGCCGTTCCACGCTACTAGATGAAGAGGTGGTCCGCTAACTATTTGAGTGACCGACACTCATCAGTTTTTGAAACCAAATCTCCAAACAGAGGAAGATAAAGCAAGGAGTTCCGCAGGGTATCTTCTTTCCCTTTTGCTTTTCAACTCCTACGTCTCGAAACTCCCCCAATCACCAGAGGATTCTGTCTGGTCCCATAAGCTGACGGCTGCACGATAATGCGTCGGGCAATGACATCGATGGGCTGTGCTCCAAATTGAACAACTATCTCACCGACCTTTCTCGCTTTTTCACTGTGAGGAATCTCCAACTTTCACCAGCCAAATCCACGGCGACCACCTGGACAAAAGGGGGTCAAACTGTCCCTCGAGGTCAAAATTTTGGGTGTAACCTTCGACAGTTTGCTCTCCTTCCCAGCGCATATAACAGCAAATGCGGTACAAAATCGCAACAAGGTCCTCAAATTGCTTGCCGGCAGCACTTGGGGCAAAGACAAAGAATTGTTGCTATCGACATTTAAGGCAATTGGTCGGCCGGTTCTAAACTATGCTGCGCCTGCCTGGTCGCCTGGAACTAATGACACGCAGTAGATAAAGCTACAGACATGTCAAAATACTACCATTCCCGTGCTGTGAAGACCGTAATCGGAGTCCAACCATCACCTATTGCAGATAAAGAGCTCCAGCTTCCCCGTGAGACACGCGTAACTACGTTCTGGATACTGTAGGAGGTTAAACACCTACTTATCCAGAATTGACCCCGACATACCAAATATATCTCCGGCATGTGAAGGCTCCCCGCACGACACGAACCACCTTTTCACATGTCCCTCAAAGCCCACTCATCTAACACCCCTCTCCGTCTGGACCCAATCCGTCGAAACAACATGTTTCCTGGGTCTACCTTTAGATGAGCTAGACGAAGAGGACCGGTGATATAACCTACACGGACGGGGCTTCTATTACTGTTAAAACAACTACAACAATATTAAACAAGAGCTAGCTGGTTTAGGTCACGAAAAATCAAACATTCATAATATACAAATAACCAACGCAGAACGCAAAAGGCAACCACTTTCACTATTTTCACTTGAGTTAAAAACAAAGGATAATAACAAAAAAAATACATAGTATAAATAACGGTGTGACATCAGTTATTATCAAAAGAAATATTAAATACATTGAACTGGAGGTATACAGAGAAACAAACATCCAAGCAACCACAATAGCCATAGAAGGCACAAAAGGACAAAAACAATATCTGCAGTCTATTGTCTCCCCAAATATAACAACACAAAAGATCAATACCTGCATTAACTAAAGTCGCTAGGAAATCGTTACTTAGCCGGAAGAGACTACAATGTCAAAAACATACTTTGGGGATCAAGATTAATTAATAAAAAAGGGAAGCAATTAATTCAAGCCATTAGAAAATATAATAGGCGGTTTATTAGCACAGGTGAGCCAACCCACTGGCCAACAGATACCTTTCTAAATGTATCTTTTCACGAAAATTTAAATGTTTAGTGTTACTTCAGATGGTCATTACTAGTACGCGGGCCTGATGTACGAGTTGTTATCAAATGAATTTTTAAACTTTAAGTTTTCGAGAAAAAGAAGCTTTGTTCGAAAACCTAAACGGACAACGAATGCGGATTCGGCAACCTCAAAATATATATATATAACAATTTTTTCAAAATATGCTTCCTGTGAATATTCTATGTACAGGGTGCGCCATCTTTTATGTCGGTATGTAAACGCTGAATAACTTTGTCATTTACCAACCGATCGACTTCAACATACAGTTAGTAACAGAAGTAAGTATACACCAGACACGATTTCAATTTTCCCCCAATCGATTCCTTCAAACAACCTAAGTTATTATAAAATTGTGTTTTATTTACATGAATGATATACAAAAATCATATTTAATCCAAATAATGACAAAATTTTAAAAAGGAACAAAATTATAGCTTTTTATATTAAACTTTATAAAAATTCATGTCTCAAAAGTAAGTATACAGTTCATCATATTATTAATTTGTGAAAGCAAAAACATAATTAAAATCAAATCCTAGTATTTGGTAGGATAGCCATTGGACTTTACAATCGCTTTAAGTCGTGATGGCATTGATTTCACCAAGTTTTCAGTTACAGCTGGTGATATTTTATTCCATTCCTCTTGAAGGACGTTTTTCAGTTGTTCCTTATTTCTAATGGGATGTTTACGTATTTGCCGCTTTAAATGTTCCCATAAATGTTCGATTAGGTTGGTATCCGGGGACTGTGGCTGTGTTTTCAGCTATTTTCGCACATTGTATAACAGCCGTTCTCGTACAATGTTGGATGTGTGCTTGGGGTCATTATCCTCATAGAAGATAAACGTTCCTTCAAAGCCCAATTTCGTAGCGCTTTCCTTTAAATTATTTTTCAAAATATTTAAATAACCATAATGTTTTCGATAAATACCAAGTTCCCAACCCTGTTCGCAGCCATACATCACCAAACCATCACAGAGCCCCCTACATGCTTCACAGTCCTGGTCATATTGTTTGGATCTAATTCCCGTTAACTTTTCTCCAAACTTTTTCATGGCCATCATATCCACAGATACTGAACTTACACTCATCAGAAAATATGACTTGGTTCCAAAACGTTTGGTCATATTTTTCATGATCCTTTTCGATTGTTTTACTCCGATTGACACTACTCACGAAGGGCTCCTTCCTAACGTTGCGCCCATGATAATCAGCACTATGTAAAACCCGGCGAATAGTTTGGGTGTTAAATTGTTTTCCAGTCTCATTTTCAACTTCATATTTCAATTTCGGGGCACTTATTTTGGAGTTTGTCCTGATTTTCCGTACGACTAAGCTTTTTTCTCTGGGACTTAAGAACGGCGGACGCCCACAACGCTCTTTATTAGTGGTGTTTCCCGCACTTTTATATTTATTCACAATCTTTTGAACTGTAGCAAAACTCCTATCTATCAAACGGCCGATTTCTCGCAATGATTTATGTTCCTTGTGATATTTTATAATCAGTTTTTTTAAATCATCAGAAAGCTCTTTTCCTCTTGGTGCCATTACTAAAAATTTCGCAAAAATTAATACAAAACGTACTTCCCAAAATTTTTATACTCACTTTAATTATTTCCTTTTAATAGCTTTAACTTTTTTAATCAATACTTAAAAAAATCGTTTGCTGCATATTATCTTTTGTGACATAAATTTCGCTGGCATCAAAGACAAAGCAAAGCGTGTATAACGGTACCTAAAATTTACAGCTAAATTAAGGCGCATATGAAAGCTTACCCTAGTACACAATTATCATGTGTAAAATATTTTGATTACATTTTAAGGAAAGCGTTAGCGCCAAAACAGTTCCATAAATCAGGCTCCTGTATATTTATTTATGTTACTAACTGTACATGTTTCGTCAATTCATTACAATTTCAACCATGGATCGCTTTACACCGAAACAACGCGCTGAAATAGTGACGCTATACATCCAAAATAGTTGTTCTATTGTTCCAACTCAACGCGCATATCGCAAAAAGTATCGCGGCAAACAGGCACCGTCTGACAATACTATACGCCGTTTGGTGTCGAATTTTTTTGAGCACGGGGCAGTAGAAGATCGTCAACATGCTGTTCATCAACGACCAATACGTTCCAATGAACTTGTTGAAGCAGTGTGGGAGAGCGTTGCCCAAGAGCCAACAGTGTCGTATCGTCGCCACGCTCAGCATTTTGCCATCAGTGAAACCACAATGCGGCGCGTTTTAAAGGACGATTTAAATTTGCTTCCTTATAAAGTGCAATTGACTCAAAGAATATTGCCGACATACCATTCACGTCGCTTGGCTACGGCCAAACAGTCGCTCGAATGGTTGACACTGAACCCAATTTTTGGTAGCAAATTAATGACTGATGAGGCACATTTTAACCTCTCTGATAGCGTGAATAAACAAAATTGTCGCATTTGCGAACTGAGAATCCACACGAGATCCATGAAACGCCATTGCATGACCGGAAACCATCATTGGGCCATATTTTTACTGAGAAAACGAAACGGTCGATGGAAGCCGATGTCGATGGATGTTGGCTCATTATGTCTGCCCGCAAATGCGTGAGAAAGGTTTGGCCGGTTACTGGTTTCAACAAGACGGTGCGCCATGCCACACTGCGAATGCAATAAAGGAATTTCTGCAACGAAAATTCCAGGGACGTCTAGTGTCAAAAGGAGGCGACATCGCCTGGCCCCCCAGATCACCTGACTTAACCCCCACGGATTTCTTTTTGTGGGGCTATCTGAAAAGTAAGGTTTACGCCCATAAGTGGCAGACTATTCACCAGCTTAAGGCAAACATTCGAGCCGAAATCGACGCTATAAAACCCGAAATGTATGACAAGGTGATGAAAAACGCAGAAAAAAGATTGCAGTTTGTGATTGTTAATAAAGGTGGCCACGTGATTGATATTGTATTCAAAAAATGGTTTTAATAAATTGTAAATAACCAAACCAAATAAAAATACCTCATTTATACAAATCAGTTTTTTTTTTTTTCAAAATTATTCAATGTTTCCATACCGACATAAAAGATGACTCACCCTGTGTGCCCTTGAATAAAATTAGTTTTTAAGTTTTGAGGTATTTAGGGGAGGATTTCACCTAACCCCTTAGGGGTAGTCAGAGGCCCGAAATATGATGATTTTCAATAATTTTGTTTTTCTAGTCAATTGCTTTATTTTACACAAATAAAAACATAGCATTAGCAAAATTAAAAAAAAAAAAAAAATTAGTAATTATTAAAGTTATCGCTGTTTGGGTGGAACCCGTTTCTCCAGAAGTCCCTTGATCATCACAAGTCCGAGGAGATTCATCTAAAATCAATCGGACAGGAGAAACTAGCTTTATTAGTAGATAATCTTGGGCCTGATCGAAGTTTTGTTTTTTTTGACGTGATAACGTCTTATAATTCGATTTAACAGGCTGCACGCACGAAAAAATGTGTCGTTACCTTGCTCATTAGTGTTACCTTGCTCATATGTCGTTACCTTGCTCACTGCCGTTACCTCGCTCATTTGTCGTTACCTTGCTCATTGCATTGAATGAACTGCAAGCGAAAGCGCGGAACGAACGACAAAGCAAACAAAGCAAATGAACGGCAACGTTCGACATCTTGCTCTCTCTTACTTAAGTGAGCGTATATATGTATGTATATGCGCATATGTACATATATAAATTCACGTATTTGTATTTGCATATGCCTTCTTATTGATTATTACTAATTTGATTCACTTGAAGAATTTAAAATAAAACCAAGTTTTTTAATAATACCTGTTGTTTTAATGTTATTATTATTAATTTTTGTATTATATGTATATGAAGGAAAAAATGTATTGTAATATTTACCATATACCTTATAAGATATGTTGTCTATATAAAGAGGAAAACTTTGTTTGTTTGTAATGAATAGGCTCAAAACTACTGGACCGATTTTAAAAATTCTTTCACCATTCGAAAGCTACATCATCCACGAGTAACATGGATTATATTTTATTTTGGAAATAGGGGTCGAGATATAGGTCAAAACGTGGACCCGGGTAACTTTCAGATGTGTATGTACAATATGGGTATCAAATGGAAGCTGTTGGTGAATGCTTTAGTCCAGAGTATTTTTCATGCCGCTCTGTGACTAGGGTCTCGAGATAGAGACCAAAACGTGGACCCTAGAATGTGTTTGTACAATACGGATATCAAATTGAAGCTGTTCGTGAATGCTTTAGTACAGAGTATTTTTCATGCCGCTCCGTGACTGTGGTCTCGAGATATAGGTCAAAACGTGGACCCGGGTAACCTTTGGTTGTGTATGTACAATATGGGTATCAAATGAAAGCTGTTGATAAGTGCTTTAATACGGGGTAATTTTCATACCTATTGATGACTGGGGTCTCGAAATATATGCCAAAACGTGGACCCGCCGTGTCTTTGAATCGAATTAAACCAAACTTACACACATTGTTAAGTAGGTATTGAAGATGATTTCCGTATAGTTTGAATACCTATTGGTAGATAGGGTCTCGAGATATAGGTCAAAACGTGGACCCGGGTAACCTTCGGACGTGTATTTACAATATGGGTATCAAATGAAAGCTGTTGGTGAATGCTTTATGATATGTTCTGTTATGTTATGTTATGTTATGTTATGTTATGTTATGTTATGTTATGTTATGTTATGTTATGTTATGTTATGTTATGTTATGTTATGTTATGTTATGTTATGTTATGTTATGTTATGTTATGTTATGTTATGTTATGTTATGTTATGTTATGTTATGTTATGTTATGTTATGTTATGTTATGTTATGTTATGTTATGTTATGTTATGTTATGTTATGTTATGTTATGTTATGTTATGTTATGTTATGTTATGTTATGTTATGTTATGTTATGTTATGTTATGTTATGTTATGTTATGTTATGTTATGTTATGTTATGTTATGTTATGTTATGTTATGTTATGTTATGTTATGTTATGTTATGTAATGTAATGTATTGATCTACTGAACAATTTCATCCCAACTATCATGAAGTACTGAATATTTAATTTTTTTTGTTTGCAGATTGGTTCAGAAATATGGAAATGATTCATATTTTTCCTTACATATTAGAATGCTAAAAGCTCTGGCTTTTTTGCCTCACGACGAAGTGTCTGAGTACTATAATCAATTTTATAGTACTCTTGAAGAGGAAGATACAAAACCGTTTTGCTCGTGGTTTGAAAGAAATTACATAGCTCGAGACAACTCCCAGCCAAAATACCCACCAAAATTTTGGTCAGTGCACGATGAGTCCAATATCGTTTTCCCCAGAACGCAAAACAGTATTGAGGCTTGCATCGTCGGCTAAAAGTTATTGTTGGGAAACGAAACTCAGGGTTGTACAAACTAATTAATGATCTAATAGGCTTTCGCACAAACCAGCTAAAATTCAAAATGGTCACAAAATTAGTCAAACGAAGAAGGCTGTAAAAGCAAACAACAGAATTAAAAGAATAACAAAACAAGGCTTATATTAAGGCATGTTTCGTTTCTAAAGCGAATTGCTAAAAACTTAATAATATAATAATTGTTTCGCCATTATAATGTATATTAATAACTTTTGTTTTGAATGAATTTTTGAATTTTTCTTTAATTGACGTATGTATATATACCATTGTTTCTATAAAATCAGAATTCCATTATTCATAAAATAAATGTGCTATTCAGGTAAGCGTACTTATCAGGTTATCTGTTTATTTTGTTATATTTTTACAGCATTTTGATCGAAAATAATTTTGATTCCAGAATTTTAATATACAGAATTTCAGTTCTCTATCATTTTGATCATACAGAATTTTAAATACAGAATATTGAACCAAAAGAATTTAGGCTGGACAGAATTTTTTTTTTGATTTTTACAGAATTTTCATCCAAAAGAATTTTGAAAAGCAGAATTTAGTACCTCTCCCACGTTATCACTTTAAACTATCGTCAGTAAACCGACTTTACAGACAACCTCTTTTTTTTCTAAAAAAAAATAACAACATGGCGGCCTCAAGAAATATTTTTCAGATTTTCGAGAAACAACCGGCAATTAATGGTTTAAAAAAAAATCAAAATTTAAAAAAAAAATCTTTTGATCAGGCGCGAATTTTTTGTTTTTCAAAAGCAGTATAATTTTTATTGAAAGCTCCTAAGCAGTTTTCAAGTTACAGTAATCACCAGTTCAAAAAACATAGTTTTGAGAAAACACATTTCAAATTTTGCTATCGAGCGCCGGAGCACCCGAGCGCCCTTTGTTAATTGTTGAATACAATAACTCGAAAAGTATTTGCCGGATTCACTTCAAGTTTTCACATAATATTTTTAAGATATTATACTTTAAGAAAATGCAAAAAAAATCCATTTTTTTTAATTCTGACCACACCTAACCCCTTAGGTAGGCTTGGAAAAAGAGCTCTTAGTAATGCCATGTCCAACCACAAGCAAATTATCTTTACGTGAGAACGGTGGGCGTTTTTTTTTTTCTAAAAACGACCTCTTCTTACAAGACTTTATTTATTTTGAATTTAGAATTTGCTTATCTTAACTCTAGTTTTTACTGAGTATTTCTAACGCACAATTTAATTTATCTCAATTTTGTTTATAGATGCAAATTGGAGTTTGGAATTTTGTCAATGCATTTTGAATTTCATTTTTAGTTGCGATTTCTATTTACTATTTAGCCAGTAGCGCAAAACCATATTTATTTATTGGTTTGATTCGATTTCTTCACGTGAGTCGACTCAACGTTAAGATTAAATTATAGAAAATTTATTTAGGTTTAAAATTTGATTCAGAGGGAAAGGCTATTGTTATCTTGCATACCTCATCAACACTGCTAGGGCATCCACGAAATTCGAGTGTTGAGACTTTGTTAACCTTAGAAGATGCTTCGAGCGTCTCCGATCTACACGCGGCCAAAATGATTTCGTGGTCTTAGGAATTTGAGTACCTTGCCCAGTATTTGCTGAGCTGACGGCAAACGCATCCTTCCAGGAGTAGGCCGCAGTAAGGCAAGGGTATTCCAATTCTCTTATTTCGTGGGGAAACTGCCTCACAGTTCCTCCCTCTAGCCAGTTGATTCGCTTTGCATTTTCCTGCAATATCGCTGTGACCAGGCACCCACATGAGCCTTATATGTATGAAAATATTCAGATGTGATCGAAAGTGAAATCTGGCCAACCCCAATCAGTTTCAGGTGCACTATCACCGAGCTTTGATTAGCGTTTAGCTGTCAGAGTAGCGTTAAGTAGTTTGGAAACTCAAATCGAATGACTGACTTTGTCGCAAAAATTTTACGTAAAATTAGTAATAGTGGGGCAGGCAAAATTTTTTTATCTTTTTTTTTTAATACTCTCTAATTGATTGATTCATTACTTTTAAACGATAAGAAAGCAGCAAGTTGCGGGATATTATTTTTATAGATTTTTCATAAGCTTTCGTGTGAAAAGTTCCAGTCAGAAAAGGCTTCAGGTTTTTAAATTAGTTTTTGATATTGAAATACTGTTATTTCTTAGTTGAGCACTTTACAAGAAATCATTCATGAACAAAGCATACAATAAAACATAATCAGATTTCTGTATTTATGTGCATTACCGATTGATTTTTATTAAATCTGTGGCTGCTGACTTCATTTGCTTTTTATGACTATACAATTTTTGCTATTCAACTGCCTGAGTTAACTGCTTATTTTCCTTTATTCGATTTTAGAAGTTATCAACACCGTTAGAGCTGTGGCATATTTTCTAACATAAGCATTAGGCAAGCACATACAGCAATGTGCAAAATTTGTGCAACGTTCAACTCATTACGAGTCATTTTTCAACTTTACAGTACAACGTGTTTTACATATCTAGGCTCACTTCTCGACTCGAATGCCGAGATTTCAGATATATTCATACATTTCGATACAAATCAGAAACTTTTCTATAAACTGGGTAAAAGCTTAGGCTACACAAAAAATGTATGTCTGGGAAAATCTGAGGAATTTCTGCTCGTAATACAGCTCATCTCTCTATATACCAGTAAGCTTTTGCACTGCGAAATTCTTTTGGAACTGTTATTATATTGTTTCTTTAAAACCCAATAGTTTTTATATTTATTAAAATATAATATACTTAGTCATTCATACCAATGTACAAGGTGAAGTCCAAGATAAGCAAGACTGAGTTAGTGCGTTGGAAGTTACATCCCTAGCGGACTTCCAGTGAAAACTTGGTGACATTCGGTTCAGTGGAAGCGAAGTTATTGCATTTAAAGTGCCAGTAAGTTTGTTTCATTGATACAAAAATAAGTTTCGAACAAAGAGCTAATTTCAAATTTTGTTTTAAAATCGGTAAAACGTCTACCCAAACATTTGAATTTATGAAAAAAGTTTACACGTTTTAGAGATGGATGTGAGGACATGAATGTCAATGAACATACGGGCCGCCCAAAATCAGTAATCACCGAAAATTCCATCGAAATTTTTCGTAAATTTATCAAAAATTTACCAAAATTATCGTTGAATTCCATGGAATCGAACTTGAAAATCTCCAAAACATCGATTTATCGCATTTTAACTGATTATTTGGGCTTACGAAAGGTCTGTGCACGTTTCATTCCGCATAACTTAACTGAGGACCACAAATTGCTCAGAATTCAACATTCGAAAGGCCTCACTAAGTGAATTGTTCACCAGGACGTGGCGTTTTGAACCGTTTGTTGGATCGCATTCGTCGAATTCGCCCTGAGTACTGCGAAGCTAGCGCTTATTGTAGGATAATGCACCATCTCATCGATCCACTCGTGTGACTGATTTTTTGACTAGAAATCGCATTTTAACCATCAATTACTCACCGTATTCGCCTGATATGGCTCCCTGTGGCTTCTACCTATTCGGAGAATTGCATTTGGCCATGAGCGGAAAACGTTTTGCGTCTGTAGAGGTCATCCAAAAGGCTTGTACCGACATTCTGAGGAACATTCCGGTTAATGAAACACTTTTTCGAAAGCTTTTAGATCGCGCCAAACCCTTTATCGAGGCCAGAGCGGACTATTTTGAATAAATAAACTCGGCGTTATCAGAACAAAGCTCCTGTTGTTTTAATTTTAGCTCAGTCTTGTTTATTTTGGACTTCACCAGGCGAATGGTGAAACTCTCATCTCCAACAATAAAGTTCTTCGCGGAATAGACCAGAGCAGGCCGCTTCTCACGGCGGTAAAGCGAAGGAAGACGGCTGACTTAGAGCACATTCTACGAAATCGCAAATACAAAATGTTACAAATCATCCCAGAAGATAAAATAGAAGAAAGACAGTATTGGAAGAAAAAAAAAAATATCATTGCTGCGTAATATTAGACACTGGTTAGGCACAGGAAACAACAGAGAGTTGTGGAATGTTGGAAGAGACAGAGAAGTTTTAAACGAAATCACAAGCAATATTTTTTAGAAACTTTAAATTGTAATTAAATTGCAATGAAACTTTAATTCAAACTTATGTCTGAAAACTAACGTGCAAATAAAGAAGAAGGAAAAATAAAGTATTTCAATTAAGGAGTTACATACGTCCAGCAGCGATAATAATGCGCGAAAAGAAAAACTGGGAGGGGATATCAATAGAAATAAATATAAAAAATTCTATGCATTGTTTACTAGCACTTAAACTTTATAAAAAAAATTTATTTTAAAATTTCCTTACAAAAATTAGTATATAAAAAATCACGTGACCCAAAGTGCAATGAAAGAAAGTTGCTCCACGGTCTGCATTATTTCTTCTTGAAATGTTGATGGATCTGTAAAAAGTAAAAAAAAAAATCTTCTAAAATAAAGTTGTGGCTATAGCCTGTCGAACGGGTTTTTGAATCTCGAAAAATTTTACAATTTACGGCATTTAAAAAAATATTTGCGTTTTATGTCATAAATGTCACACTTTAATCCTTTCGATCCGAAAAGCCGCTGAGGTAAAGGGAACTTGTTTTACGTGTTACAATAGGGGAAATAAAAGCATTCCATCACTTTAGGATTTGAATCGGGTAAAAAGTGGTGGTGGGAGGGGCCGGGACATATATATCCCGTCAGTGTTTTTGAATGGGACTTATATGTCCCGATTAGTATTTTATGATCCGGTACCTCATATATAATTGCACATTGGTTTTATATGAAACTAATTTTATTTGGAATCCAATTAATTGTTTCATAAAAAAGTGGTACGGAGCGAAGCAATCTTTGCAGAGAGGAATCTGACATTCTTCGCAAATCGTTTTTGTTCATCTCTCTTTTTTTTGATCTGCCCAGCTGGTGCAACGTCTTCGATTGGGAATTGGAATGGGTAGGTGACCTGCGACTAGCTTCCTTTTTCTTCCTGACGTGCCACTGCGTTGAACAGCTGCTCTTTCCTTCCCTTCAGCAATCATGTGTTCCGCCAGCTCTATCATAAACTCTATAAGTGGCTTTTGTTTCCATGAAAGTTGCAAACTGATTACCCAACAATTTCCTACTGACATCATTAACAATCGATAAAAAAATGTTTTCCACCATTTATTAGACTTCCGATCCAACTCATATTGTTCTGCAACTAACTGATTTACCACGCGCTCGCCTAGAGTTCCTTCGACATTTCCATCTTCTCTCCCACAATAGATATTAAAATCGTAAATATAGCCAATAAGAGTATCACATCTGAGTCACATTTTTGATACCACGTTTAGTGGGCTTCAATGGTAAGTATTGTTTCATAGAGGAGCGTCCCTTGAATTTCGTCATGCTTTCATCGATACTTTCGTTCCGTGAACTTGCAAATCGAGACTTTAGGCGCTCAACCATATCTTCCACGTAATAAAGTTGGGATGGTCCCTCAGGCTTTTCAGATGAAGCAAAGTACATTTTCGATGATAGTAACTGAAATCTATCCCGCGTCATAGCCGATTTTACTGCATCGTTTCCCATAGAATTATGTTTTGACCAATAGTGTCTCACAGATGGCAAATGGTTATACGACATAATTATCATGCAACCAATAACGATTTTAATTTGTCCAATATCTGTTAGCTTTATATTTTTGTACGCTGGTTTTGAGTTTCGCATTATCTCAATACGTTCGTTCGCCTACTGGTTAATACGCATAAAAAGGCTTTCAGGGAAAACTTTCAGAAATATATTGGAAGGATTGTCAGTCCTCTCAAAGCTATGAGCAATATCGGGAAATCGATAGCTAGCTATTGTTTTTATTGGTACAAACTCCGCACGGGGAGAAGACCATATAGTAGCAATATTTGCAGAATCAGCTGTAGAACGTGTTACTGCCAACATATTTTCTGCATCCTCCTCATTACTATCATCCATATCTCTTTCATCAGCAGATGAAACCTCACTATAAGAAGGCTCATAATTATCACTGCTACCGTTTGAAAAGTCGTCATCCTCATTAGATGATTTCAAAATACAAAATATTAGCAATGGCATATTTAGCTTTTTAGGCATTATGAGTATGTACAAAGAATGTGAGTTTATAAATGAAAAATAATATCAGTACCTACATTTTAATAAGTTTCCAAGAATGTTCAATACTGACTGGGACACCAT
Source organism: Anastrepha obliqua (assembly GCF_027943255.1). Lineage (NCBI taxonomy): Eukaryota > Metazoa > Arthropoda > Insecta > Diptera > Tephritidae > Anastrepha > Anastrepha obliqua. Next base: position 155,030,255 of record NC_072892.1, on the reverse strand, counting down.
GAATACTGGTGGGACACATATGTACGTCCCAGTAAAATAAACAAAAGAGCGAATACTTACTTACCTTAGTATATAACGAACACTAACACAATAAATGACTATCCTTTTGGTTGGTTTTAAAACTCGAAAACCACGAATAATTGCAAAAAACACTTACGGAATTCGTGTCCAAACTTGCGATCTTTTTTCAACTTATGAGCGCGTGTTTACCATTAAATATCAAATAACGGAAGAAAATACCGCTAAGAATACCATAAACTATGAAATGGGATAAGCTAAACCCATTTTAGGCTCTTAATTTCCAGGCTAGGCCTCCTCGAACATATACCGGGACACATAGGTCTCGTTTGGATCGAAAGGGTTAATTATGTTTATAAAATTTTTTTAAAGATATCAGATATATAGAGAAAACACTTTCGAATATTTAATAAAAAATACAGATCGTGCTGGAAAAAGTCGTTTCGAGGACAACGTGTTTAAAATTTGAGATACAGAAGCGCGCGGACCGCCCTCGACCTAGTTAATAGGCTGTAGAAGCTATAATATTGGGAATTTCCGCATGAAAATTTCAGAGTATATTCCTAAGATACTATACTTTCGAAATATCGAAAACAAAGAAGATTGAGTTTTTGAAAATTCTGGACTTATGTAACCCCTTAATACACAAGCGAAATCGCTTTGAAAGCTTTTGATAAACAAAAGCTCGAATATGTCCAAAAGTGATCATTCGATCGCACTTATGAGTTAATGTGTATTCTAAATAAGAACTAGTGTGCACATTTTTTCGAAAAATTTTAATAGCAGCTAACTTTTGCCTTTGGCCAATCAGTTGCTTGAGTTATGCACACCACTGTACGAATATATTATCAAGCACAGGTGCAAATGCAATCATTGCATGTACTTTCGCATGTGCCGACAAGAGCAAAACAAGAAAGCATTCCAAAAATAAAATTGAATTTGTGTGCATGCCTGGGTGTGGATGCCCCAAAAATATCCAAATTTTCCACCACACCTTAATTTTCGGTCTCCCGGCGTCGGCGTGTGTAGTTGGATTTTCGGCAACTCTGCTGGTAGTTCAGTTTAGTTATGTTTATTTGGTGCATAGCTGTTACACTGCAGCGCTTGCTCGTTCAATTCTCCCAGCACTTGTTTTCTCGTGCCCTCGTGTAGTTATGGTTGTTGCTGTTATGGTGGTTGTTGTTGAACCATGATGTTTTTAGTTTCATCGGTTTTGGTATGTTGGCCATAAAGTTGGTGCAATACAGTTGTAACTACTCTAAACAAACAACGAGTTGGCGAAAAGTTTCAACAAAAACTATAGCAACAAGTCGCATTAACACACAACAGTAAAAGCAACAACCACCACAACACTTGGTTCTTTAGATTTACTTCAAGTCTCACCCATTTTGAGCGCGCTTGTATGCATGCATGTACGAGGGTGGCTCAATAAGTACCCGTGTTTGAAGACAGAGGACATTTCTGAGGTACGGTACACTAGACAGGGCTAGTTTACTGAAGCGGCAGCCCTTGGTCGGGATAAGTCCGAGTCATTCCGGTAACGTAGAACCGGCTACCATGGGAAGGAGAGCGTTCCTGAGAGAAGTTGGTGTTAGCCTCGTATGCTGCCATCAATCAAACGACGCCAAAACAAATTTCAGACTAATTGATTGGTTAGTTTGGATTTGGCAGCTATTCGAATGAGACGTGTTTCGTGATTTTCGCTAACATGGAAAGCGAGCAGTATCGTTTGGTAATTCGCTTTTTGTTTTTGGATGGAAAAAAATGCAGGATATAAAAGCAAAGTTGGATGCTGTCTATGGAGACGCTTCGGCATCTATGACCATAGTTAGATTTTGGTTCAACAGATTTAAACGTGGACGAACATCCGTTTTTGATCAGTAGCGACCAAGACTCACGGTAGATGTGGTAACCGCGGAAATCATTCAAAATGTCCACCACGCGTCTCACTGATCGACGAACTAAAGTGCGCGAAGTAACAGAGGCCATAGGTGAGTCGACTGGAACGGCAATTAATATTTTGCGTATAAGTTGGCGATGGAAAAATTCTCTGCCCGAGGGGTGCCGCGATTGCTCTAAAACAACAACAAGCGGATGCGGCTGTTAACTTCGAAGCAGTGTTTGGACAAATTTAAGCGAGATCCGAAGGAATTTTTGGGTTGAGTTGACACCTTTGATGAAACCTGGATTCATCATTGCGCACCAGAAACTAAGCAACAATCAAAAGAATGGATTTCTCTCTGTGAACCTGCTCCAAAGAAGACGAAGACAGTCCCATCGGTCGGAAAGGTCATAGCGATAATTTTTTGGGATGCGAACGGCGTCATCCTCATGGATTTTTTTGATGTGAAACTTTTTAGGCATCGATGGACGAGCGAGAATGGAGAGTAAAATTTTACTGTCATGCCACGTTTTGGGCATGTTCTTTCTGTGAGAGAGAAAAAAGGTATAACATAGAGGAAAAGGAAAATGTTGTGAATTTATTTAGACATATATTGTTTCACTCTGTCTCGCTCATTCTCTCTCGGGTCTCTCCCTCTTTCTTTGTCTGCCTTGAAAGTTTCACTTCTGTTATGTGTACTACGCTACACGCACTTTTTTAGAAAAAGGAAGAGCGATCACAGGACAATACTACAGCGAGTTATTGAACCGCTTTCACGAAAAATCGAAAATGTTATAGCCGCATTTGGCGAAAGAGAAGGCGTTGTTTTTACCACAATAATGCACCAGAATGAAGGAATTGCTGCCGCACCACCCGTATTCAACCGATTGGATCGCGGGAAAAAAAGGTTGAAACGAGGGAGTCATCGCCGAGACAGATGCGTATTTTGGAGAGTTCGACAAATACTATTTTTTGAAGGCGTTAAAAAAATGGCCGGAGCGTTGAGAGAAGTGTATCCTTCTAAAGGGGTTAGGAGAAGTTAGAATTTTTAAAAAATTTGACTTTTTTTTGCATTTTGTTAAAGCTCGGGTGCTCCGGAGCGTTCGCAAAACTTTAAATGCGTTTATTTTTTTTCAAAACCATGTTTTTTGAACTGGTGATCACTGTAACTTAAAAACTGCTTGGTAGATTTCAATAAAATTTATACTGCTTTTGAAAAACATAATAAACTCCTGCCTGATCTAAAGATTTTTTTCAAAAGTTTCGACTTTTTTTAAACAATTAACTGTCGGTTTTTTTCTCGAAAATCTGAAAAACATTTCCTGAGGCCATCATATTGTTAAGGAAGCTATGATCAGGCACAAGATTATATATTAATAAAACTAAGTTTTCTTGTCCGATTGATTTTAGATGAAATTCCAAGGACTTCTGCGGATCACTGCAATGGACTTCTGGAGAAACGGGCTCCACCCAAGCAGCGATAACTTTTTCAATTACTTGTTTTTTTTTTTGAAATTTTGCTAAAGTCAAGAGGAAACATGATGTATGAATGTTTTTATTGTTGTAAAACAAAGCAAAGTCCTGTTGTAAAATAAACCAAAGTCCATAAAAGTCCTGTGACTACTCTTAGCCCCTAAAAGAGGACTATGTTGAAAATAAAAAAAAATAAAAAGTTTTGTTGATGGTGTCCTCATTTCTAACACGGGTTTTTATTCAACCGCCCTCGTACATTACGTGTGCGTATGTGTTCAAGCATAGTTCTAGCCGCCTTGGAATTTGTGTTTGGCTTTGTACAACTAACACCAGCTCGTTATTAGTGTACTCGCACTCGTTATACTCGTATAACAGTAATACTTAGCATACATTTCAGGTGTTGCCGTTTTTTCCTTATGAATATCTTTATGACTGCATTGCCATTTGCGTTGGTATGTGTGCCTTACCTTGGGCATGCTTTCATTATCGGTAGCTGGTTTTTGCTGACATAACATTTATGACTTCCTTGTTGGAAATTATTTCCGCATTTTACATTGGCCAGCAAACTTTAAAGCTCGTAATTTGGTGTAATTTAGCATTGTTTTTGCGATTCATGTTTGCTTATGTTGTACAGTAAGTAGCGTTGCTAAAACTCAAGAGGTTTATGTTATTTTTAATTTAAAATAATTCTCTTCAATTTTCTGCCTTTTTATTCAAAATAAGTTTCCAAATAAGGCGAGTTATTTGACAACCGACAACTTTCGCTTTCGGTGTCGGGGAAGTAAAGACAAATTAGAAGCGGAAGAGGTTTAACGCAGAAGTAGTGAGTTTCACTTTTGTACCATGGCTCAAACCAACCAGCTCCGCTGTTGCCGCTGAGATCGCTATGAAAACTATGATTGAGCCAATTCTACGGGGAATTGTACTTGAATGCTCCCGGAGTGATTCTCCTACGCACCCATAATATGTAAAAGACTCTTTTTGTAATAAATTTATTCGGATGTAAGAACGCAGCGTGAAGAAGTTTTTTTTTTGCCTAAAGACATTCAAAATAAAATTTGAATGCTGAGCGATTCGACATCAAGTGATCCATGTATTTTGGGCAATATCGAAAAATTTTCTGAAAATTGGCTTATATCTAGGCTTATGTCGGACTGGAACTAAATCGAGATAAGACAGATTTAGTAATCTTTACAAGAAAGAACGAGATTCCAAACTGCCGGTCAAGGGTTTGAATTTGCCCGATGTATAAGATATGCCTAAAATCTAGGATGTCCAGTCCCTGAGTAAGGGAGCTAAACTGGTAGTATCCTCGGGTGCGGGGTCTGACCGAACATTTAATCTCAGTACCACATGGAACAGAAGGCCTCAGAGTTCGCTCTTATGTTAAGTGACAAAAACGGAGGGCGCGGCATAAGAGAACGGGCATATAAAAGCTAGCTACCTCGATAAGGCTTCTGTGCTAAAAGCGATTCGACGCCGCCTTCAATAAAAAATATAAAAAAAAGTGTCCTCATCACCACGTACGAGAATGGAGAAGCGGCTGCCTGTTTTAATGATGTGGAGTGGCTTGGGAGCTATCAGTATTGATTTCAGTAAGATCCTGGTTACGGCATAGTGCAGTTGAAGCAGATACCGATTGGGCTGGGGTATTGAATTTCTGTGATCTTAGTAAGTGGAGTGGAATCCAACCGAAACGAATCACGGACGGGTTCGCTTCTTCTACGTCCCACTAAAACTTGGCAAGTCTCACGATACGTTCAATACCTGTTGCCACCTTTGGTGGCCACATAGGTTGGGTTGAGATGACTACCCATTAATTCCGGTCTGAAGTCTGACTCTACACACTGTACCCCATCAAGTGCAGTGACAACCCTCCCATAGCCTCCCTGAAATCATAGATAACCATGGGACTTACGGAAACTACGTATACTAGCGGAGATAGCGGCCCTGAGTTGGGACCCTTATAGCATGGACAAAAATGTTAAACCTTCAAAAAAAAAACAAACGATGAAATAGTAACAGCAGGTGGCATCTAAGCTTTTAGAAGGAGATTTGTTATTCGGAGATCACCGGGGGAGGCACAATCGATACGTCGCAATCTTCTAACAGCTACTGCTGAGGAAATGAAAGGGATATCTCAAGTGCAAGCGGAGCTATGCCGCATCCCGTCAGTAAAATGCATCGCCAGAGAGCTATTAAGGGCCGAAGGCATGCAGCCACAAAGCAGCATGATAGCGCCAACAATACGGCGCATAGAAGGCTCAGACAGAGAAATAAGCAAAGGAATGGAAACACCACTGGGTGGGTGCTGCAGCGGTAAATACGCTTGAGAAGGAAAAAGTGCAACTGAAAAGGAGAAGGCACTGCAAGTAATAATGATGAGTCTAGGAGAAGATATTGACTCTCTCCTGGAGTACTACAAAGGCCGTCACAATGTGCACCATGAAATAAAAAAGATCGATTCACTAATAAAAAAGAGGCACACCGAAGCTTTTATGGCGATGAAAGAGTGTGCAAAACAAGAGAAAACTCAAATAAGAATACGCCAAAAACGCCACACGTGAGAACTATAAGAAAAGAATGTTCCGGTAACATTACACAATCGGTAAAAAGTATAAGAACAAGAAAAAGTTCTCGCACGCAAGGACTTGCAACCCGGTCGTGAACGCACTATCGCCTGCAGCACAAAAAAAAGGTGTGCAACGGCAGCAATTTAACAGACAACACCACCACAGGCATCAATTAAAGACCGAAATGCCGGCTGAACGGTTGTCAAATCAAGAAGAGAAAAGAAGCCGCCTAAATTGATGAGGGCAAGGCCTGATGCTATAATCATTTCCATTCTGCGTAAGGTAAAAACATCGGACTCTCTTAGGACTCTTGGAGAAGACGTAAAAGTAATACGCAGAACGGACTGGATACCTGCAAACTGTCATGGGGATTACATGTGAAAGGAAGAGCAACGATAGTCTCTCATGCCTTATACGCATGCAGAAGAATGATCGGTAAGATGTGGGGTGGGTCTCTTCGACTCACACATTGGATTAGTAATGATCTATGGTACATTGGCATGGTGGATGGCATGTGATAAAGTGGCTTACGTCAAAATATTGGAGAGCGTACAAAAGATAGCAAGAATATGTGTAACTGGCGCTATGAGCGCAACTCCACCAGCGGCAATGGAAAGAATACTAAACTGGCATCCAATCGTACTAATAGTAAAAAACTCAGCCTAAAGATCTGATTTAAGACTCAAGATGCCAGGGCGATTCTCACAGAGGCTTTCTGGTCAAAGCAACATTCTGTATTCAAACGGAAGGTCAGACTACGTAAATCCATAAGTTAAATTTGAAAAAAATCCTATCGACATTACAGAGCAAAATGGATGACAGAAAGGCTGAGAATCCACATACCATTCATATAATTTCTTTACAGTTGGGTCCAAAGCAACGGAAGAAGTAGGTGCGTCGTTGTCGTTTGTCCGCAATTTAATCTCCAAAAGTCTTTCACACTCCATAATTACTGTAGAATATTTCAAGCTAAAATCTATGCCACAACGAAAGCAGCACAATTGGCTCTGTAATTAACGTCTCTTTATACTCAAACAAATATTTCCCTTGATAGCCTAGGGGCTATTAAAGCAATTATGGCTCCTTGGCTCCTGTTCAACAGTGCATATCCAAAATGGATGAACTCTGCGGGAGGACACAAAGGAGTAGAAGAAAATGAGATAACCAATGAGCTCGCTAAGGCAGGTATTTGCTTGCGAAAATTGAAAATGTCAGTCGTAGGTATACCTATCACTATCCTTTCTGATAACGCAACTCAATGAGAAATTAGCTCTGAAATTACAGTTGATATGGGAATCTCAACAAAAGTGCCAAAATTATGCATTCAACCGCTCTTGTGCCTTCGTAGTTCTTAACTATTCTCCGTCTCATTTGATTAGGGCCAAACATTTCCTTTTGTTTTTGTGTAAAATTTTCATCCAGGGGCGCTAAAATGCAGAAAATTCTTATCGCCTCATCACCAACACGGTTGTGTGTTAGCAAAGTTCCATGTTAGGCCGAAACATTTCATTTCCGCATCTGTAAAGCATTGCCAAGTGCTACGCGGTATGGCAAATGCCGCATATTTCTTAATAAAATGGCTGAGCCATTTCACCTAAAGTTAACACGAGCTCCTTGGCCCCAAGTTGACTGATGAGTACATGCACAAGAATAAGGACATACTTGTACAGACTTATAAGCTACTTATTTTTTAGAAAATTATAAGAGCGGCGAATGTAATATGGCATAATGATTCCATCCGCAGCATCATCCGACAATTAGCCAACAAATAACTCTTAGCACATTGATTTCCCTTGTAACGGTACACTGCCTAATAGGCAGACACGCCCAAAGAATGGACGTGCGAACTCATGACAGCTGTCTAGAAGAGGAAGAGGGTTAGACGATCACTTACTTTATACTCCATGGTATTGCTCTTTCCAGCCGTAGATTTATAATTTTTATCTCTCTCTCTCTCTCTCTCTCTTTGCTTCACTGTCTGTGGGGGACCATAGTTTCATCAACAATCCTCCTCCAATTCAGTTTCTCTTGCCTCATTTCTCGAATTACGAACGTTCATTGCTTTTAAGTCTGCTTGGACGTCATCAAACCATTTCTTTCTTGGTCGGCCTCTCTTTCTTCCTTTTGGATTCTTTCGTCGAGCATTTTTATGATATAGTCAATCAATCTGATCCACTGTACATTAATAAAACGTATTACATTTTCACCACCAATAAGGTTTTCAATTTCGTTGTTCTAATGGATGCGATACGTGCCATTTTCAAGCCGAATACGGACCGTAGATTTTTCTCACTATGGTTCTTTCAAATCGCAATAGCTGGTTTACTTCTGTGGACAAAAAGTAAGGTGAATTTATTTGTCAAACTTCGCGGAATTAAAATTTCGCTCTAGTTATTTTTTTAATGAGTTGGCAGCACTGTTAATAACATCTGGGCCAACTTTCAAGTGAATGTCATTATCAGTAATATATTTACGCTTGCGTTTACCAAACGACCAAGAGTGCATTTTTCGATTTTTACAATGTCTGATTTGATTGAGTAGAGAAGTGCCATAAAATTTTGTTTGTGGAATGAAATTTCGGCTGCGGAAACATTTAGCATGTTGGACAAGGCATTTGGTGATTCGACCATGTCGCAGAAAAATGCTTATAAGTGGAACAAAGACTTCAAAGAGGGTCGAGAACGTGTTGATAAGTTGGAGAGCCCCGGACGACCATCGACGTCAACAGATGACCAACACGTGAAGTGAAGGAGTAAGTGCTCAAAAATCGTCGGTTGACTGTTAAAGACCTTACTGATATGATCGGAATATCAGAAGGATCTGTGAAAACCATTTTGAAAGACCATTTGGGCCTACGAAAAGTCAAATCTCGTTTGGTACCGAAAACTCTAAATTTCTTGGAAAAAAATCGTCGCGTTGATGTGTGTGAAACAATGCTTTCAGACTATCAGGACAAGCTCAAATGCATCATTACGCGAGATGAGACTTGGATTTATGCTTACTACCCTGAAATAACCGACCAATCAAGCGAATATCGTGCTAAAGGCGAGGCCAGACCGAAAAGAGCACGTCAAAGTCGTTCAAAAATAAAGGTCATGATGACAGTTTTTTTCGATTTTCGTGGTGTGGTGCACTATGAATGCCTTCCACCTGGACAAACTGTTAATAAGGAATATTATTTGAGCGTTATGCGTCATTTACGTGAAGCAGTTCGTCTAAAAAGACCAGAATTATGGGCCAACAACTCTTGGTTTTTGCTTACAGTAGTATATCATTAACTCTCAGTGTCCAAATTTGTTTCATTATTTTAGGTAGACTATTTTTTCATGAGTGGGAAGATCTCAGTGCTGTGAAAATCAGTGATATTCTAAAACTTTTGAAAAGTACCCACTGGTTTTAGGAGAGGTAAGGATAAGGATAAGTAACCCACGCGCCTCACAATGGGTTATGAGCCTGAGTGTGTACCATTGGAGATAACCGCTACGGCTGACCTAACCCAACTTGACCTACCTACACCAGTCAACAGCCACCAGCCACCAGCCGCCAGCCGCCAGCCACTAATCATTAGTTAGCAATAACCAAGTGATAGATAAGTGTCCCAATCATGAAGTAATATTACATTACGCGTTTTTTAAGCCACATTGATTTTGAAAGGTGTGCGATCGCACTTAGAAGCAAAGAGTGAAGAAAGGCAGAGAAATAAAAAAGGGAAACGAGCTTGAGATGCTGGCTAATAAGAAAACGTGTGCAAATTCGCCGGCTTGCAGATGCTTCCAAGACCTTGCGCTGACCTTTCTACCTCTTTTATTTTAGGAAAGATACGCCTCAATTTTCAACTCATCATAACAGCCCGCCCACATCGCAAAGTGTACTTCTAATGCTTCAAAGAATGGCAATAAAAGTATGCTCTGCCTAGCTGAAGAAAAGCTGCTGCTAAAGAAAATCGCGACAAAGCAACTAATGAAACACTAAAAAATTCCATCGCCAGTTTCTTTGACATCTGGCAAGGAATTAAATGAAATTAAGAAAGAAAAAAAATTAGGTTATCTGAAAAAGTATCATCAACATAATTTAGCAAGTGGAACTATCATAAATATAAGCGAGTAATCTAAACTGCAATTGTCATTAGGTTTGCATCTTTTACTGGCAGCCAGCCAGTGCTGGCAGCATTTAAACCAAATCACCAGCAAAAAGTTCGGGCAAGAAATTCTCAGACGGATTAGTGAAATATGAGTACTTGTAAGTTGGTAAATACAGCTGTACATATCTACATACTTAGGCACATACAGCTGCGGTGAAAATAACAGCACCATAGAGTGTTGCGAAATTCAAACTTTAAAAAGTCTGAAAGGAATTCAATTTTTTTAACATAAAATAATTTTACTTAATTCATTAATCTATTATTAATAATTAATTTTTAATAAATAAATACCCCATATTTCTTACATATTTCAAAATATATTCCCTTAAAAAGTTATTTCAGTCAAAATAAGGTGGTAACAATGGCGAAAACAAAAAATTAGCTTAAAAATTAAAAAAAAGTACTTTTAAACCATAACTATTCTATTTAGCTAGTTAATAGTTCCTACTTTGTTGAGTATCCTTTATTGGCAATTACGGCCGCACAGCGCCTTGGCATAGAATCCACTAAATCCTGGCATCTAGTAATCGGATTTCTTTCCCAACTTACCTTTACAATCATTTCTGAGCCTTTTTGGTCGTGTGCTTGGGCTCATTGTTCTGCTGGAAGACCCATTTTAATGGTATTTTATCATCTGCATATGGTAGCATTACATTTTGCAGGATATCGGCGTAGACGTGCTGATCCATGATCGTCCTAGTCCATGATAATCCTAATCTACTTCATAATAGCAAAAGTACGCCCATATCATAATGCTTGAACGCCCGTCTTTCATGGCATGCCACCTATTGACCTTATGGCAGCAAAATCCGCGAGGCGGTTAGTGGCTGCTGGGGTATTCACCTGCAGAACCTTCGATCACAGCTCAATAAGAAAGTGGAGCTCAGGTTGCACAGACTACATGACTCCGTACTTCAGTTGGGAGAGAAGATTTCGCACTACAATTAAAGAGGAGGGATGGCACAAAGGCTTGAAGACTGGCCATAGGACATTTCCCATCTATACAGATGGCTCTAAAACTTTAGACGGAGTGGGAGCGGGTATTTACTGCTCAAAACTAGGGATAAGACAGCCTATCAAGCTGCCAGACCACAGCAGTGTTTTCCAAGCGGAAGTTCTTGCCGTGGGGAAAGCTGCGGAGCTATACTCCACAAAAACAAGAAAGAACTCAACAGTTAATATATACGTGGGCAGTCAAGCAGCGATAAAAGCAATAAGCTCATATTGCATTAAGTCCAAAAATGTTCGACGGAGCAGGGAGGCCATAGAAAGGCTAGCCGCAAACAGTAGCCTGCATATCTACTAGGTACCTGGTCACAAAGGCATTATGGGGAACGAAATAGTAGATGAGATAGCAAAAAGTGCTGTTAGACTACCTTTTGAACAAGTGAACGATACCAAACCCGCTAAATACAATATAACAGGTGGCGCTAAAGTAATCCTCCTACCAGAAAATGCTATAAATTTTGCGATTAGCCCCTAATGTCAGTTCTGTTTTGACATTTGTGTAGTAAACACATGCGAAATACACATTAATAAACAATGTTACGCTACACTGCTCCAGAACGCGGAATATTGCTGACTATTTATTTGACCAAATGACTTTGGCACAACGTGAATTTCGTCGCAGATTTTCTCGCCGTCCAACGCCTACTGGTGAAATACTGCGACGTTTAGCCGCTCGCCTCGAAGAGACTGGCACAACACGAGATGCTGCCAGGCGTGGCAGACCCCGGAGTAGCCGTTCTGCAGAGAATATTGCTGCTGTAGCCGAGGATGTCATGGAAGCGCCGTCGACATCGACACGCAAATGGGTATCAGTCGACGGTCTTTATAGCGAATTTTGGTACAAGATTTGAAAATGTTTCCGTACAAAGTCCAGACGATGCATCAGCTGTTAGCTGCTGACAGCCAATCGCGTCAAACATACGCGCAAGCCATCCTTAATCACCACCAAGAGGAAGATGATTTTTCATCAAAAATAATCATGAGTGATGAGGCCCATTTCCATCTCAGCGGGTACGTAAATAAGCAAAATTTACGCTTCTGGGGCACTGAAAATCCGCGTGTAACCCACGAAGAGCCATTACACCCACTCAAAGTCACTGTATGGTGTGCTGTTTTCGCTGGAGGAGTCATCGGACCATTTTCCTTCGAAGACGTCGCGGGCCAAACGGTTACTGTGAATGGTGAGCGCTACAGAGCAATGATCAACGAGTTCTTTTTGTCGCAACTTGATGAATTGGGATTGGAAAACATGTGGTTCCAACAGGACGGTGCAACGGCACACACTGCACGTACCACAACCGATATGCTGAAGGATGCATTTCCCGGGCGCCTAATCTCCCGTTTTGGCGATTTGCACTGGCCACCAAGATCGCCTGATTTGACCGCTCCAGACTTCTTTTTGTGGGGCTTTTTGAAATCGCGGGTTTATGTCAACAAGCCTCAGACTCTTGCAGCTCTTAAAGACAATATCCGTCAAGAATGTGAGGACCTATCGCCGGAAGTTTTGGCCAAAGTTATGGAAAATGCCATAAAAAGGGCACAAATGACAATCAACTGTGGCGGCGGCCATTTACATGACATCATATTCTCGACTTGATGTAAAAAAAATTAAAAGACCAAATAAAAATAATCCACAAGAAGAATCAAAGTTTTTCATGTTTTTTTTAAATTACAGCCAAAAAGCATCGCAAGGTTACTTTTGCGCGAAATGGACGACTACAGAAACAAGCGAGTGAAAGCTAGGTGGACTAATCTGACCACATGCAAAACAGCAAAAGTTATGTGTAGAACTAACGACAAAAAACTGACTCAATTCGTACTTACGCTCTCGCGAAAGGACTGCAGAACTATCATAGGTATGCTAACAGGTCACAGTCTATTGACTCCACATGCGTACAAGGCATTACTAACACGGCCAAATGCAGGAGATGCAGAGAGGATGTTGAGGAAACTTCAGAACACCTTCTTTGCGTATGTTCGGCATTATTAAAAACGGGTTTAAAATGTCTGGGATGTCCACTTACGGTATTCATAGAGGTCGGTCTCCATCTGGTATCGCTAGGGACCAAAAGGTATATGCGTGGCTTATTGCCAATCAGGCTAACCAAACCTAACCTTTATCTATTTTGCCTTTTAAAAAATCAACTTTTCTTACAAAAACGTATGTTTCCCAGTGATAATTTTCGCGCGAATGTTTTTTTTTTGGACACAAACATGTATTATTTTTACCGCGCTATTTTGTATTCCTCTTTCAATTTTGCTTCTTTTGAGAAGACCTGTTATCATTTTAGTTCTGTTTTTTTGCTCTCCCAAATCAGAGAGACTGTCAGTAAGGCAACAGAAAAGTAACTGCAAACCAAGTTTCTTTTAGTCAGCTTTTACTGAAGGTGAAATAAATTGAGTTGCTGGTTTTGGTGCTATTATTTTCACTGGAACTGTATATACATACATACATCTTGAAATACATACATATATTACATACGTACAATATTATGAATTCCTCAATAACAAAGCGTAGAAGAGCAAATATCAGCAAAACAAAACTTTTACGCTTATCTGAAAGCATTCAGCAAGTAAGTGATGTCAGAAAACTGAAGCATAAAACTGTTTATACAACTCGCCGCTTAGCCTTAAGGCGACGACAACATTAGACGACAAAAGTTTAACGAATGGTTTTATCGCACAATTGAGTTGCTCTTCACAAGCGAAAAAAAAAAAATCAATATAAATTTTTGCTTTTATTTGCTTTGGTAAGCAAAGGAAATTGTACGATATACCTTTTAAAATAATACAAAAAATATCCGACCATTTACCGACCAATTGTTATAAAAAATAATGGAAAAAATTCAATTGTAAAATTGCAATGCAAATAGTACCTGAAATGGTTAAGGCATCGCAAAACTCTCTCTTTCGCTGCAGGCACACGTGCATTTCTGTGCTTACCCAGTTGTGCTTCTCGTATTACATTTATATATTTTTAATCATTTAAATACAATAAATGTTGTTTGTGTATGTATGTATGTATGTGTGCAGGCATATAGTTAGGTGTATGCGCGTCAGCCTTATTCTGTTGGTGGTGCAATCACAATATTTCCGTTGCAGTCACGTACCGGTTTCACAACGGTATTAGCCACGGCAATAGTCAGTACACACATACACACACGCACAGTGTTGACAGCTGGAAGGAATGGGCTCGAAATAGATGAAAACTGCAGCCTCAGGAATAAGGCAAGTGCACGCACCGTTGGCTGTTCAAACTCGCACTTACCCATTCATATATTTACAAGCGGCGGTGCTGCAGCGGCACGTGCCGAACGTGGAACGAGGATTGTTTTGCTGATTAGGGCAGAAGAAAGGCAACGGTAATGGTAGTAATTATGGGAATGTGTGAATGTGTGTAGGCGTGTAATGCAGTATTTTGCACATTTGAGTGCTTAGATTTTCAATAACTGAAGTGGATATGCTAACTGCGTGCCAATCAGCTGATCGAGGCACGTGTAGAGGTGTTAGATGCGCACAGGTTTCGATCGACTGAGATCCTTACATCGCTGCTATCAAATTTTTGCACACAACTTTTTGGGACAAGAAATGTGTGTCTAGCATCACAAGAAAAACTGTACGTCAAAAGCTACAAACGCAGTGGACAGCTAGCAGATTTTCCCTGGGTTCTCATTTTTTCTCTCAACGACAACTGATTACCTAGACAAGCAGGGGGAACACTTGCAGCGATCCTATCAGACGACCTTCAAAGTGGTTTGACCAGTATCCTTTAGCAAGAAAGACTTTCCCTCTGGTGGAGCAAGACGCTAATCGACTTGAAAAAGAAGGTTAGGAGGGTTTTTAATGAATGCTACCAAACAAAAAACTTTAAAAATTACCGTGTAATTTTGAATGAATACAAAAGAGCCATTAAAAAATATGCGAAACGTAACTCCTGGAAGGAGTACTACGAGTTCATTGAAACCGTGAAGGATTCCGCCAGACTAAGCAAGATCTTTTCGAGAGACCACTCCTGCAGAACTCTTGTGAAAAGGGAGGACGGGGAGTGGGCTGAATATGCAGAAGAATCTTTAACTTTCCTGGTGAATAATCACTTTCTGCAAAATTCTATCCCCCAACGTGACATTGTCGGCACGAGTCGACAAGTAGGGCTATTCGATGTTTCCCTGGAATCTATCCTGTCAGTTGACAGAATCACGTGGGCAATAACTAGTTTTTCTCTTATTAAATGTCCTAGTTCTGACGATTTCTTGGCTGTGATGCTTCAGAAAATAGGTACCTCGGTGGTTCCTGTCCTGCAAGAAATCTACTTGGTGTATATCGCTCTTAATCACGCTTAAATCACGTTTCCGCCAACGAGGGTCGTTTTCATACCCAAGGCAAGGAGGAGAGATCGCGACGCGTCCAGGGACTTTAGGCTTATAAGTCTTACCTCATTTATCCTAAAAATGTTTGAAAGTTTGATTGATAATCATATCCGAGAGCACATCGAATCCAATTATATACAGCGCAACACACTTACCTGAAAGGGAAATCTAGGAATCAGCCTTGCACGAGGTCGTAGGGACTGTGGAAAAATCTCTGGAAGGCAAGCAATTCACTTTGGCGGTCTTCATAGATATAGAAGGTGCTTTTAGTAACAACAGGGCGGAGTCAATTATCGCCGCGTTAGATAGACTACAGGTGGAAAGACCTATCTGTCTCAGGATATCATTCCTACTTGGCTGTAGAAATAAATGCGGTCGCAAGAGGGGCTACAGTCACTAGATTCGTTCAGAGGGGGACGCCGCAGGGTGCTGTTCTTTCGCCGTGGACGATCGGCACACACGCAGAAAAGCTAGGGTTACCATTAAACCCCCATTGCAAAAGTTGTGGGGACCTTTCAGAGAAGGGCACTGTTGAGAACTTTCTCTGTAAATGTACAAGTTTGGCAGCTAGACGACTAAGGTCACAACAGCTCTGGCTGGCTGTAGATATCTGCCTCTTGGAGAACTCATAATGGTATCAAAACGGCGCTTTGGTGCTATTTGAGGGGTGCCAGGTCGGCATTTCAACCACTTCACCTACCCACCTACCTATGCAGTCTGTGCAGCTTAAGTACCTTAAGATCTAAATTGTGGACGCCTAAGCCAGCCAGTTGTACGAGAATATCGGATAGCGATTTACCCAGGGTTGACATTCTCTCATTCCATAGCCCACATCACAGAGGAAATAGAAAGACATAGAAAGAAAAGTGAATCGCATTCAGGAGCGCCACAAAGAGTTAAGAAAGGCAGAAACACTTTCTGATTGAAAGAGGCAGAGAAAAACGGAAATAAAGTAGGGAAATGAGAGTGAGATGCTGGCTTAATGAAAAACGTCTGAAACGTTTCGACCCGAAAATTTCGCCAATTGCAGATGGTTTCAAGACCGGTGCGACAAAATCTGGAGGTAGCACTTTACCTCCCCGCTGAATCATGACAGTAGAGAAAATCACATAGAAACGCTCTATCATTGTCGTACCGTTACGTGGCTATGAAGAAAGATGTATGTTAAGCAAAGCACGGCTAAAAAGCAACAACGCCGTGGGACAACTTGTAGCTCAGCTATTGGAACATGGAGGCGAAGAGGAAAGGTGTATGCATCAGCAGCCAACGTTGCTCTTACAAGAAACCTTCCAGTCATAGGTAGACGGCAAAGTGCCACACGGCACCTCCTGTCAAGGGTGGTGGATTCAGTCATCTTGAATGCTGCTCCTATATGGGGCAGAAGCTAAACCATCGAATGCTGGACCCATAGCTTAGGCGTCGCACCGACGAAATGCGCTAAGTATTGCGTGCGCATACAGAACCGTATTAGACGATGCGGTGTGCGTCATAGCTAAAATGCTTCCAATGGATATATTTGTGCAGGAAATGACAGACACCTTTATGACAGACAAGAGGTGAAGCCGGCAACTGAAGAGAAAGTTGCAAAGCGTCTGCATTTGTTAGAAAAAATGGCAAATCAGTTGGGACTCGTCCGTTAACGGACGTTACGACCAAAAGACTTATCCCCAAAATTAGTCAATGGTTGACCAGAAGACACGGCGACGTTGACCACTATTTAATCCAAATATTGAGTGGTCACGGATGTTTCTTGGATTACATCCATCGATTTAATATGGAGGACAATCCGTTATGCCCAAGCTACAAAAATGCAATGGAAATGGATCGTTTTAACAAAGAACGTAGAACGCTTGAGTTATTCTTGGGTAAACAGCTGAGCCCAGACAGCTTTATCAATAATATCTGCGTATCAAATGACTGTTGCAACGCAGTTAAAAGTTTGCAAAGATGATAATACTGCAGCTGCAACGTGCGGAGTGGCAGCGCAAAACGCAGAGCAGAAATCAGCCCTCGACAAGGGGTGGATAGTTTACGAACTGACGGAAATTCATAGATGCTCGAGCAACACTTTCCGATGTTTCTATTTTGCTGCAGAAGCAAAAGAAGCTATAGATAGCGTATAACCTCCATGCGGCCATTTGTCAGAAGCCTGGAAGTATGCCCCACATATCACTGGTGTGACGGCACACAGACATTAGAAGACGAACCTATAGCATGAAGTTGACTACAAATATGGTGTACCCAGAAGAGGGTGAATAGGTACATTTAATGAACACCGTTCTGGGCCTTTCCGAAGTAATGCATAAAGTAGTTCCGGCAAGGGAGTCCTCCCAGAATAAGAGGAGGGATTGTTTTATTGGCCACACCATTCGACGCAGTCGACGACGGACGCTGTAAGTGCGAATACATTTTGAACCCTACCTAAACTACCAAAACAAAAACAAGTTTCACGCATTAGCGCCTATAAAAAATATGGTCGGATGAATGTGTGGCTGTCGAATGGAGCTTGGATGTGCTCTGCTTAATTCAGGAGAAGGCGAGGGTGAATATCACAGGCGATGGAACGATGAGCTGTATGAGCTTTACGAAGACATAGCGCAGCGAATAAAAACCCAGCGGCTACGTTGGCTGGGTTATGTCATCCGAATGGATACAAACGCTCTGAGAGTATTCGATGAGGTACCAGCTGGTGGTAGCAGAAGAAGAGGAAGGCCTCCTCTGAGTTGGAAAGATCACGTGGAGAAGGACTTGGCTTCACTTGGTGTGTTAAGAAGAAAAAGAAGTTAGTAAGAACAAAAAATAACAAAACATAATAAATCAATTATCTCATCGGCCATGAAAAAGGTTCTCATAAAAAGCCATCAGCCATTTTAGGAAAAACATCAAGACGCAATAAAGACTGTAAGCGTCAATTATCTATACTATAAAGGTGAATATCTGTACGTTGTCCGCGCATCACTACGAAACGACAGCACCAAATGACGTAAAAATTATTATACATTCATATTTTCACCCAATGGAGGTTATAGGCATGTTTTTATGATGGAACTCCCTTCCCACAGCCCCCCGCCACTCTCATTCGTCACTAATAACCGAATATTTGCTTAAATTTAAACTAAAAAATCTTAGTTTTTCCTATATCCCACTATTTATAGCACACTCTAGAGGTCATAATCCGCATAAGTTGTTCAACTATGACCCAAATGCAAAGTTCAAAAACGGTTTGAGATAGAGAATTAATAAAAATAATTTTGCTTGATATTTTTCTGATTGGTTGTTTTGATTTTATTCAACGAGGCATAGCAACGGATGTCGTGTATTGTAATATTATGGTTATTAATAAAAAATTATTTTCTATGAAATTTTTTTTGTAATTCTTTTATATACATATCCTGAATCCCTCAAAACTACTCCTACTCTTATGCTATGGAACACTCAGGTGTCCAAGAAAACGAAATTGCCGATGAATTGGCCAACCGTGGATCAGCGGTGCCCCCACAGGGGCCAGAGCCAATAATCGGAATCAGTTCCGCAGGAATCATGAATTGGATCAGCGATTATGTAGGCAATCTGTATAAAGAGCGATGGTCCAGTCTGAAACGCTATAGAACTGCAAAGTGTTTTGTGACAAGTCCGAACAGAAAATTGTCAAACTTTCTACTAAAACTTAGAAGGAAAGACATTCGGTTGATGGTCGGCATCATTACAAGACACAACCCATGGGGTCAGCACATGACCACGATTGGAATCACCGTGGACCCGGTATGCCTGTCATGCTTGGAGGAGGCGGATAGCACTGAGCACTTTCTCTGTGAGTGTCCTGCCTTTGCTAGAGTACGGCTACGAGTATTGGGTTCCGATGTCATGAGAATGAGTAATATTCGTTCTCTAAAACTGGAGGATATTCACAGATTTACCAAAGAATCTGGAAAGATCTCACAGGACTAACTATCTCCATCTCTGTCTCTATTCTTTCCTATATCTTTCTCTGATACTTTTCTCCTTCCCTCCTTGACTATCTACCCTTTTTCCAGAGCTTTAAATAGAATGGGCTCTTTAGCCTGAGTGCTTTAGGAGCCACCAAATCTCCTGGTGCTCCTTGGCTCAACCTTTTCAAATTCAAATTCAACTCCTACGCGAACGGGGCCGCGGGTTAAAGCTAGTATATGTATAAAATAGATATAGGGGATTTCAATAAGGGTGGACTGAAATGAAATAAAATAAGCTATGTGTGAGGTATTAACGAAGTCTTGAAAGACCCATGGTTGCCATTTTTTATAGAATATGACTTCGTTTAAATACATGGCACGATGTTGCACCGTGGCACGGATCCCAAAGGCACACTTTTCAATTACTCCACTCCATAGACTCGGCTGGATTTGAGCGACGGCTTGGGTTAGGTTGAGTTGGAGGGCACCTTTTGATTGCTGTTTATTGGCATGTACCCAAGAACTAGCTTTACAATACTAACATCTATCTAAAGTATCTAGTGGGTCGATTCGGGTCACATCCGCGAGTGATAATCAAACCCTTGATCCCCTTTATTATAAAGTTTTAGCATTTGCATGCACTGCTCAATCGTGTAGCTTATTGTGGGTGTTTTGATTGTCAGTGATTGATTTATGAACCGAAGAATTCTCTGAGGTCAGCAGAGATCCCAATGGAAAACTCTACACCCTTTTCTCTCCCTTTTTATTACTTAATGTTTTTGTAGTTGTGTATTATGCAAATTCATGCCTGCCAGCAATGCGCCATATTTAAAGTTTAAACAACTACGCTGCAAGCAGACAATGACTTGCTGTCTTTTATGTAAAAAACTTTAGTGTGGCAAATAGAAAATTGCGGTTAGCAGAAAGTTGTGACTTTGACAACGAAAATTAAATATTAATAATTTCATTAAAGTGTCACTTGCACAAATTTCTTATCGGCATAGGTATACATACACACAATTATTACTGGTTATATTTCAGTTTACTCAGCCGATAGTAGAAGCAGTTGCAGATGTTGTAAACTTAAATTGTTGAATGCCTGAGCATGCACATAAGTGTTGCATACTTCATGGCGCAAGGGATTAATATGAGTCGGTGTGAATGCGTGCATACGCAGTAAATCATTTAATGAATCATTTTTGATGTATTTCAATTGAAATTTAAATATTGCAAGTACTCTCTTGTTTTACAAAAAAAAATAATAATAATAATACAAAAAATGAAAAAAATTGATAATCCTTGTTGTAAAAACATATTTCTAAAGTAAAAAAAAAAATCGTTAAAGTTTGTCTGTACAAATATTTCTCATTGCTCAATACCACTGACAACTGCAAAAGTTAAGTAAGCACTGCTATTTGGCAGTGGTGCAAATGTGAATACCAAACCCACTTACGTATTTACATGCGTGCGTGTGTGTGTAAAAACCCATATGTATTGGCGCGCAATCAAATTGTTATAAATTAATATAATTTTTTTCTCAAAATCTGTTTCGGTTTTGTTTTTGAAACAGTGCTCCTGTCATTTTACAAGCTTCATCTTTGTTTTTGTTATTGTACTTATAGTTAGTTATGAACTCCCCCCGCTATAGCAACGCGAAAACATTACGCGCTCAATGTATTGTTTTTTCTGCTGTACGCAGCAATGGAAAATCACTGCTCTTTGTTCACATATGCGTGCATATGAGTGTATGCGTGTGTGTGTGCATGTAGCTGTTGTTAGTTAACAAACGAATGCAGCTCATGAAAATAAATTGAAATTTATTGAAAGGCAATAAAAAGTGAAAACTGTTTATCGATACAAATATGGAGATTTAAAACACTGAAAAAATGTAATCAGCCAAAATGTACAGATTTCTGTAATTACTTAATATCTGCATTTTCCGATACAGATCATCAACAAATTTAATAAAGGCGATAACTGGTAAGCGGGAAGTGGAATACAAAAACGGGAAATATTCAAATATTAGATTTGATTTGTTTTTGACTGAATGCTCCAAAGCAAGTTTGAAAAAATATGTACAGGATTTTGAAGAAAGAATGGAAAATATTTGTATTTATTTAATTATTCAGTCACCTGAACAATAAATTTTTACTAACTTTAAGTTAGGTTAGGTTGAGTGGCTGTCATACGACACGCTTAGGCCTAAATAGTCCCATTGTGATACCACTGGAGCTCGTTCTTTACACTTCTGAATCTTCTCTGAACGAATATTTTGATTTAGTGAAATTTGAGAGCATTCGAGAGACCTCTTCAATGCTGTTAAGAAAGGCGAATCCGAGCGTAAAAAGCCTTTTTCTGTATAGAGCAACGCCTGTACTCAAGAAGAGTTCCACATTTTCCTCTTTTTCAATATCTCCACAGCTTCGATGAAAGTCATTATGTGGTACCCCCAGTATATTGGCATGCCTTCCTATTAGCCAATGTCCAGCCTAAAAGGGACATCTCATCGTATCGTATTTCTCATTTGCTGATTTTTTATGTGTGAAATACCGGCCGAAACATTGGAAAGAGTATGCCAAAATTGGGCTAAGCGGATGGACCATTTGTAGCGCAGTCGTGATAAACATTTGCATGAAATAATCTTCAAACATTAAATTATATGGATTGTACTATCGATTTAATTAAAAATTTCATGCATTTTTCTGAATTTTACATGTGTGTTTTTGAAAAACTTTCCTATAGCTCTTAAAAAATCACCCAATATTATAATCTCTTGGATTTTGCTCTTCATACATCGAAGCAATGTTGTTCGAAGTTTCAGCTATTATGCGCGCACCGTTAAATATCGATGATAACGCATTTTCTCAATTGGTTTTTGACAACGCTGATTTCAATACGCAGACATTGGATGGTAACAACACTTTACATGCCATGGGCGGTATCCATTGTGTAACACCTAAAACATTTTTTTTCTATTTATGTCATTATGAGAAATTGAAGAAAGAAAATAAATAGCTTTATTTGTAATTCATGCAGAAGACCGTAGTTTTGCGCCCGCCTCCTCAAAGTGAAACCGACTCGTGTCTCGTATCAGAAAACCGCATATTTAGTTGCATAATTGTTATGCCCCACTATAACCTATGGGTTGTCCATGAGAGGACCCACTTGGAGGAAAAATTCAAATTTCGTGCTTGTGATGCCATTATAACCATTTTTTACGTATGCAGGTGTATAACTGCCGGCTTGTGGCAACTTAATTTAAATTTCTACCATAGATACTCGTATTTACTCACACATCTCTACATAAAAATACGATTATGCAACTACATTTCAACTAATTTCAACTTTCAATATCGCCACATTTGTGTGTTATTAAAATCGCTCCAACCCACATAAACGCCACAGCCGGAAATAGCCACATATTGTGTATATGTAGCCTCGTATATGTATGTGTGTAATTATTGGCAACTTTGTTGCCATTGTTACTTTGCCTGCCAGTGCCATACTGCAGCTGTCAGTTAGTGTGGCTGTAATAAATAAACTGAAAGTATCGCTGATAGCGCCACATCCACTCCAAAAAGTTAGATGCCAGCAGGTGAGCTTACTAGGTTGTTCAATAAGTTTTGCGGTTCGATGAGAGAGGGCAGGGCGTCGCTACTAGCCTAAATTATTTTTTTGGGTGGTTTAAAAGTAAAGAAAATTTATGAACAAATGTTGTCTAAGGACTTTTCGCCATCAATTCCAATGTAGAAAGGTGGGTTGCTGAATTTAAACGTGGCCGTGCAAGCCTTGAAAACGATTCACGTTAAGGACGTCTAAAAACAAAAACAGCATCAGAAATCGTAGAAAAAATATAGAATATCGTATTGGAAAATCATTGAGAGACTGAAAGAGATTTAGTAGAATCCTTGGGCACCTCATTGGGCAGTGCAGCAATATTTTGCCTGAAGTATTGACCTACTGATCGGAGACTGTGCATTCGAGAGCCGGAAAGAATTTACCATTTGGGTAATAAAATACCAGTCAATAAAGATACATGATTGAAAACAAATGACAGAGGTTTAGCAGCAAATAAGTCTTACTTTTCTAATTTGAAACTGCTTAAGTCTAAAGTATTATCACGCGACCAAAAGTTAAGGATATACGAAACCTGGATACGTCTCGTGCTTACCTAAGGTAGCGAATTATGGACGCTAAAAACTACTGACATTAATCAGTTAGTGATATTCAAAAGAAAAATATTGTGCAAAATATATGGACCACTAAGACTGCAAGACGGTACCTATCGAATTAGATATAATCATGAGCTGGAAGTATTAGCAAAAAACGAAACTAATAAGATTTATAAAATCGGGTACGTGTTTGGAATGCCTAAAGAGAGAACAGCTCGAAAGGCAATTGAATTACGCCCTGTTGGAGGCCGAAGAAGCGAACGTCCCAGAAAGAGATGGCTTGAAGACGTGGAAGTTGACCTTGAAAAGTTAAACGTGCGGCGCAGGAAGGAGATAGCCTTAGATGGAGACAGATGGCGCATGGTTATAAATGAAGCAACGGTTCACCAAGGACTGCGATGCTGAGGAGAAGAAGAGATTGAGTTTCAGAAAGCTGTGTGCACAATGGTTGCCGCATTCGCAAACAATGGAACAAAAACACATTCGAATGCGACTTTCTCAGCAACATTTAGAGCATTTTCGAAAGAATGAAGTGGATTTTGTGCGTCGATTCATCACTACAGATGAGAGTCGAGTCTATCACAATGATTCAAAATAAACACCAAATGCTAAAGAGTGGTGTGAACATCCGCATATGAGTCTCAGTACCGAGTTCGTGTCGAGAAATCGGCCAAGGAGCCAAGAAGATGTCAGCATCATTTTTTATTTTTTGGGATGGGAAAGGAATTTTGTTTGTGGATTACTTACAATTTGGTAAAACCATAAATTCTGAATATTACTGTAATCTGTGAAGGGTGAAGGAAAAAATTTGTGAAAGAAGACCCAGTTTGCAAAAAAAAAAAATTTTTTTTTTAGCAGAACAATGCATCGTGTCACAAGAGTAATTTGAAAATTGCTAAAATTCATGAATTTATTTTTTCCTTTATTATCTATCTTTATTGCGATCTGTTTAAGGGGACCGATACCTGTAAAATTTCGAAAAAAAAAATGTTTTTTTCAAAAACTGTTAAATAATCCTTTAAGAATATGTCAAAAAATGTTTAGAACGTAAATTTAAGTATTTCTTATAATGAGATCGTCAACCGTGACGACTCCTTTCTTTGCATTCGAGCGCTGGGAAAGGTACTTAACGTTGCCGACTTTAGACGCGTTTTTCTCAAAACTATATTTTTCGAATTGGCGTACACGATAACTCGAAAAGTTATTGACCGATCTCCCTGAAAATTTGCACACACCTTTAAGGATATTACTTTCTATGTGAATTTACAAGTTTTCGAAAATTTTTCGAAAAAATAATTTTTTCGAAGCAAAAATAGTAGGAAAATTCCCGCCAAAATTCATTTTTTTAAGCATTTTATTACGCGATTTTTTTCCATTTTTTTAATTCATATAGAAATTCTGACATTAATAAACAAAAAAATTGTAGGTTTTTTGTATTCAGGTTTGGTTTTTTGTAGCCGATGCTACAATGCCCGCTGCGACCTTCTTGGAAGAATTGAGCGTACATCTGCCATTTTAAATGATTAAAATAAAAAAAGTTTATATTTTTTTTAATGTATTTATAAATAAATTGTATGCCAATTTTGAAAAAAATATATTAACTTCTTCATTTTAAATAATTTTAATGAAAATCAGGAAAAATATGGGCGCTTACAGGTATCTGTCCCCTTAATAATATTTAACAATATTCATATTTTAAATTAAGTTACTCTACGAGACATGCATGGAAAGCACCCAGTGAGGCAACCATTCCTCAATTTTTAGTTTCCTCTTCAATCTGTTAAAGGAAATGGGATTGGTGGTCATTTCTGTAATTAGTGGGTTTGGGTGCGATTAAAGTCTTGTGTGAGGAGGCATGCTTTTAGATCTCTTCAGCTATTGTAGGAACTTTGAGATCACGTTGAGTTTGGGCGGTGCCCCAGAGTTGTATGCCATATGTCCATACAGGTTTTAGGATAGCTGAGTACAGTGTGAGCTTGTATTCGAGGGATATATGGGAATTGCGATTTAACAGCCAAGAGAAATTTCGAAGTTGGATTCCTAGTGCTTTGCGTTTAGTAAAAATATGGGTTTGCCATGTGAGCTTGCAGTTAAGATGCATTCCGAGATATTTTGTAACGCTACTTTGGGGTATGATTGTGTTATTGAGTTTAACGGGTGGGCAAGTATATCTAGCGACTTTCATCTGCTTCCAGACCTAAAAACAACTCATGCGGGGAAAATGTTTTCCAGCGTACGATGAGGTCCTAACAGCTGTGGAAGCGTATTTTGCAGCCCTTTTAGATTCTCACTTCAGGAATGGAATTCGTAAATTGGAATCTCGTTGGAAGAAGTGTATTCAGGTTCAGGGAGACTATACTGAATAACAAAGTGCATTTCAAACCATGAAACTGTGTTTTTCTTATCGAACCGCAAAACCGATTGAACAACCTAGTATACATCAATTACACTGCATACATTTATGCATGTATATGTGCATATTATAGGTGAAAGAATGAGTTTTACCGCTACAATGAAAATTCGAAAAATTCAGTAATTATTTTATTTATATTTAATTCATAAATTAGTATTTGCTGGAAGTCGGCAGACGAGTACTGGCTTGAGAGTACCTTAAGTTGTACCAGTTGTGAAGTGATCAATTAGAGGCGTAAGCAAAATAAGTATTCCCTCATAACCACGAATATGAATGATTTATACGGTAAGTTAGGGTAGCGGTGATCCTAAGGTCAATTGGGATATCTGCACTTTTTTTTTAAATGTTTAAAAATGTCAGAAATATTTAATTGATGCCGTCGAGCCAATGATATGTGCGGCACGCTACCACTAAATTAGATCTCCTCTCTTCGGCTGGCTTCCGCCCCGGGATACCAACCACAAAATAAACCTGCGTCCAGGCTCTCTACTTATAACGTATGGTGGTTATACGCCACTGATAGTCTCCATTAATCCATTAAGAGGTAAATGCAACTTCGAAAGTGTGCGGTAAGTCATGTGCATTACAGTCATGAGTCGTTAACTCCGTATCTATTGTCGGTATGTCTGAGTCGACTTCCTCTGGAACACTGTTTCGTGTTAACTTTAACACTTGTCGGGAAGTTCGGTGTGATACAGGCACTTCATTTCCATCCCCTAACTAGGTGGACCTCCAGTGAGAGATTTTGCAAATCAACCAGGTAATCAAAAAAATAATCGCCAAGATACCATAATACATTCACAAAGGAGGTGTTGTACCGACTCAATTTCTTCTTAGACCTTAAGAATACTCGGAATGAGGATTATGTGAATATAAATGTTGGTAGAGTCGATGATCTGCCCTTTCGTCCATTGTGAACTAGTTCGTTATCTGGCATATATAAGTAGATTGAAAATTGACTCAAAGATAGAAAATTGACATTTCGTGGTATATCGCCATGTGAAAAACACCATTGGCTAGCCTTGGAGAATTATAGAAATTGAACTACCTGAACTGCAAAGCAAAGCACATTGGTAGTGGAAGTGGTAGTTCAGAACTAGTAGATTTATCTGCTGGTATCTTTTGCATGGTATTTGGGAAAGACATTTTTGTATGTATGTATATACGAGTACATATAAATACTTGCTCGCAAATTTGCAATGGATGATGCGTTTACCAGATTTGACCATTTGGTGAAAAACAAAATTGTGCGAGCAAATTCAGCTGCCCGCTCGTTTGCCACCCATTCCCACACTTGTCCACGCAGCTGGTATACAGACCATAGATAATAAGATGCGGAACACCTTCATTTTGGGTGAGAGCGCGCCATAGAAATCGTTTATATTGCCACTCCCTGGGTTGATGAACAGCTCATAGTCGAACTGGCGGGGCACCAAAAATAACTGACGAGAACAGTTTGTTTTTGGGTTAATGGACAAATGTCACGATATAAATATTTATAAATAATAATTATTAATTATTAGTTATTATTTATAATCGTTCTAGACGACATTATGACCAATTGACCCTGCACAAAAGAGTTTCACCAGACATCTTGAGGACCTGGACTTCGCCGATGGCATCTGCCTTCTGCCTTCTTCCGCACACACACTGACTTGCAAGCGAAGGCGGACAGACAATTTACGCTGGCACGCACTGTCGGACTGAAGGTCAACCAATGCTATGATACTGGTTGACAGGTGCCCGGTGGAATTTGTCGAAAGCTTCTGCTACCTCGGCTGCACTATCACGACAGACGGCGGAGCAGATGAAGATGTCAACTGCAGACTAAACAAAGTAAGGACGGCGCTCGGGCGAATGCCTACAGTATGAGCGAGTTGGCAAATCTCAAGGTACTCGAAGCTGCAAATATTCATTTCATAGGTGAAGTCAGTATTGTTTTACGGATGTGAAACATGGCTGGTCTCCCACACCATCACACAGAGGCTACAATCTTTCGTCAACAAATGCCGCCGCAATTGTGCAGATCGGCCTAAGATCGGTGTTGCGCCAACAAACAGTTTCTAACACAATTTTTACAGTCCATACGGCGAGAAAATAATCGCAGAAAAAAGTTCAGTTATTTTTGCCTTTGTTCGTATTCATTTTCATAAATTTTACTCAGTTTCGTGGCAAATTTCGCCTGTTGATAATGGAGTGGGAGCTAAGGCAAATCGCATTGCAGTGATTCCATTACTTAGGTGTGGCATAAGTGCAAGTGAGATTTATTTAATTGAATTTAACAACCTTAATATTTCGAGAATGTTTATTTACCGCAGGATCAATCGTTTCTCCCAAACGTCTGAAGTGACAGACAGAAACAGAAGTGGTCGACCTCGCGTGGCTCGAACTAGTGCAGTCATGAAAGTCGTTCAAGAAAGAATTCGCAGAAATCCCTTTATAAAGCAGAAAACTATGTCCGAGAAAAAGAATGTATCGACCAGATCCATGTTAAGACTAATTAGGGATGAAAGCAGAACTATCGTAGGTATGCTGACAGGCCACAATTTGCTAGCGGGGCACGCATACAAGATAGGAATTGCAAACAACGCTAGCTGCAAATTTTGCAATGAACTGGAAGAGAGGGAAACGCTAGAACACCCTCTATGTTCTTGCCCTGCGTTAGCTAGAACTAAATTAAAATGCTTAGGAGCTTTACAATATGAGAAGTTAGAATGGCTCTCGGGGATAGAGCCCCGAGTTTACTTAGATTCGCAAATATGCAAAGGTATTACAAGATGTCTACTACAAAGAAACGTAAAGGTCAAGCCCCAACTGGTAACGAAACCTAACCTAATTAGGGATGATTTCCTCGGTGGCACGCGCTCAACGGCCATGAAAATCTTCTTTTCACAGATGAAAAAATTTTTACTGTTGAAGAAGATTTCAATAAGCTAAACGAAAAAGTCTATGCTAAAACTTCTAAAGACGCAAAAAATGTTGCTTCAAGTGTTCAGCGTGACCACCATTCAGCCTCCGTAATGGTTTGGTGGGGAATGTCTTGCAAAGGCGTTACTCCTCTTCATTTCTACACCTCTTTATTTTTTTTTCTAATTTTATATTTGTAACGGACTTACCTTGTAACAGAACTCATGGCAGGACTAAGTCAGTACAGAATGCAGAAGTATCGCCGGGATTGTGACAGCGGTTTGTTTATGAAAAAAAAACGGAGATTGTGTTGGTGATATACAAAAAAAAGACAAATGAACGCAGCCTCCGCTCTTGTTACTTAGTTACCGTCTGAAAAACGGAAAATGGAAGATTGTAAGAATTCGTGATCGAAAAATGAATTGGCATGATTGGGCTGTCAAGTCGGCTACAGCGTAGCAGTCAAAGTTACTCTCACAGTTTCGCTTCGGATGGCCAAAACTTTAAACTCTCGCAAAGGCATACTTCCTCTGCAACTCACACATTCCCATTTCAATCATCACCACTTCCAGCCCATCTTCGAGTACTGGAGAAAGACTGCTAGCCCGGCACGATCGACTTATATTTGGGATTTCTAACACCTCAAGTGGAATAACACCTTAAATGGAAATAAACGTCATTCATCAGTAATGCTTGGAGAAGTCACTTCACAAAAGTGCAAAACACCTTTTAGCTATTCACTCTCTTCGAATTCTATGCAAATGAGGAATTCTAAATCATCGCTTTCACGTGCACGTCGGTGCATATCACCAACTTTTCGGGTTTTAGCGATTGAAGTGAGTGTGAATGAGTGTAGATATTCAGAGAAGCCTCCAAAAGCATGTCACATATGTGCATACACATACTCATCTGCTTACATACATACATACATATATATCCATATTCCAGTTGCAGTATTTTTGTGCAATTTCACTTATTTTTCATATCATCCTTTGTAAACCAACTGTGTACCATACGTACATATGTATTATATGTATATTGTATGTATGTATTGCTCATATGAAAATCGGTTAGCATTGTTCTGGCCCCACTGTAGAGTCAGTTAAAAATCAATGCAAAGCGTGAATTTCATTTAGCGCCTGAAGTTTTTGGCATTTGAATGTTGGCTCAGTGGTGGCCGTAAAGCGTCACGTGTTGGCAGGCTTTGCTTTGCCAGCAAAACTTAATTCTCGTTATGAGTTCATAAATTTTACATTTACCATTTTGAGAAATTTTCAAATACGCATATTGTTTTATACTCAAAAAACAAAAACAAAAAAGTAGGAATGCTGACCAGTTATTGAATGTGGCTGACATTTGCGATTTCATATTTGATTGAATGCAAAAGTGCGATGTTGTAATTTATGCAATTGTATTTGACTATACATAGACACGTGCATATGTAAGTAAATTTTATTTATATGTTACATACGTATACACATATGGAGGCATAATACAAGGAAAACTTTAACTAGTGAATAAAATTCTAATTGAGAACTAGTCCGATTGCGACAATTGTGAACTACTTTGTTCGTAGTGAATGGAGTAGTGATAATGTCTGACAACACGATGTGTGGAATTAGTGTTGCCACCATTTTTTGTTTTTATAATAAATATGAACTGTACATAGAAAATCACAGGTGCTCCTAGAATTTTTGACGTGATAACGTCTTATAATTCGATTTAGCCGGCTGCACGCACGAAAAAATGTGTCGTTATCTTGCTCAATCGTCGTTATCTTGCTCATTCGTCGTTATCTTGCTCAATCGTCGTTATCTTGCTCAATCGTCGTTACCTTGCTTGAACTGCAAGCGAAAGCGCGGAACGAACGACAAAGAGCACAATCGGCCCCGCTTTCGGCAACATCTGGCTCTCTCCTACTTATATGCTCACTCAAGTATGTATATACAGTAGAAGCCCGATAAGTACAATTGGAAAATTTCAGCAATGATTGCACTTAGCGGAAAATTGCACTTTTGCGAATTTCTCCTGTGGATCGAGGAATACCTAGGGAAAAATATTTTAACTCTATTCAATGCAATTAATGAGCTCAAAAGGTCGATATTCAAGAAAAATGAACACATATTTATTGAAATTAATATAAAGAGATCAATGCGGAAGGACATATGAGTGTGTGTTCCAAAATTCAATTATTTTTTTTGGAAAAACTTTGTTATTTTCGATTGCGTTTTCTCGTAACACTTTTCAAGTGCTTTTGATCGGATATCATGCAAACAAGCGATCTGATTGAATAACAGTACATCGTTCTGTTCACCCCATTTCAAAATTGTATTGACACAGCCAAAAATCGATTCATGCTAGACTTTTTCGGTTGTTTCTTCTTGAGTAGTATCTTCGGGTTCATTGGCTTCACTATCACCTTCATCTATTCCTAATTCCAAAACCCAATTGCGGATTTTATCTGTGTCTGCTTCACCCACATAGTTTTCGACCATCTCATTTAACCGTTGTAATCCTCCAACAAGAAGGGGGTCGTCAATTTCGATATCCAATGGCATATCGTCTGGATTAGATTCAATAATCGCGTCAACTGTTGCGCTTGTACCCAATACGCTTTTCCAGCATTTAGCGATCGTTTCAGGGAGCAATTTCCCCCATGCTTGGCTCAACATGATCACGGCGGTTTTCAAATCAATTTTCTTCAAGAGTTCATGTAATGAAAAATCTTTTTCACTAATTATGGTTTCCATTAGCAATGTTTTGTATTGAATTTTTGTCAAGTTAATAACACCTTGATCCATTGGCTGTAAAATCGCTGTGCAATTGGCCGGAATACATCACTTCGATCTCACCACAAACTAATTCTTCTTCGGGCGGATGAGATGGGGCTTGATCCAGCAAGAGTAATGCTTTGGGTGGAACATCATTTTCTTTGGCGAATTTTTTCACTTCTTCGACAAAATTATCAAAGAACCACTTTTTGAAAATATCCCGCGACATCCAAGCAGTCTTGTTGCTAGCATAATTCACCGGTAGACGAAAATATTTAAAACAACGCGGATTCATAGATTTGCCGATCGTTAATGGTTTTATTTTGTGGCTGCCATCACCATTTGCACACAAAAGAACACTGATTCGATCTTTTGAAACTTTGTTGCCTGGAGCACTCTTTTCATCTTTCGAAACGTAGGTTTTATTTGGCAAAAGTTTCCAAAAGAGCCCCGTTTCATCAGCATTATATATTTGTGATGTTACATATCCTTTTTCAGCGATTTTCGCCGTCAATTTTTCCTTAAATGGCTCAATGGCTTCTGGATCACAAGATAATGATTCACCAGTCACAGTCAAATAGCGAAGTCCGAAGCGTTTCTTGAATCGCGAAAACCATCCATCACTTGCATCAATTGTTCTCCATCCTTTTTATTTCATCAAATATTTTTAATGCTTTGCTTTTCAATATCAAGCTGGAAACAGGAGCACTTCGTCGCCGCTGATTCATGAAAAACTGGTACAATCGCTTCTCGAGCTCTGGATGATTGCCAAACCGCAAAGTTTTCCGTTTCTTTCCAAGTGAAAATGAATTGTATGCATTTTCTTTTAATGAACGGGATTGTTTTTTTATCCGGCAAATCGTTGCGCAATCAACCTTGTATTCGAATGCAAGATCTCGTTGTTTAACGCCTTTTTCAATTTTTTGGAAAATCTCATCTCTTTCTTTCAATGTAAGAAAATGTAGATTCTTTTTCACTTTTCCCATGATTTTATTTGATGAAAGCAAAAAAAAATGATTCAAACTCCGAACGATTGTTTTACTCTGAAGAACCAGTTTGAAACTAACGCGTGTTGAATGTCACAAACGATTCGATGCCATATTTTATGATATCAGCGCTACAATTTTACAGTTATTTGTAAAAATCAAAAATCACAAAGCATGAGAACAGTGTTTTTGGTCGCAATAATTCCGAGAACCATAACTGTGCACAGCTATAAAGCTGTGCCTTCGCGCGTGATGAACGCATTGCCGTATTAAGTAAAAAATTTCTTCGAACAAGAATTCTTTTCCGCCCGAAAATTGCAATTTTTTATTGCTCTTTTCGAGTTTTCTATGGACTCAAAATCGAATTGTACTTTCCGCGAAATTGCAGTTATCGGTATTGCTCTTATCGGGCTTCTACTGTATATGTATGCATACGCGCATTTATATATAAATTCACATACTTGTATTTGCATATGCCTTCTTCCTGTGCGCATGGTAATGAACCATTTCTCTGTTGAGAATGGGACGATGATAGGAAAAGTAGGAAATGAAAGGGGGTGTTTCGAGTGTAATGTGTCTTGAAAAAGGCTAATCGATGATGTTGCCTCTTAGTGTTGGTGACTAATTAACGTCTGATGCACAATCGAAATTGAACATATCTTTCATGAATTTGATAAATGTTTCGTCATTTTGTGTAAATGTAACTTGACTTATTCCATTGTGATTCCATTTACCTCCTCCTCTATATCCATACAAAATATCTATCAAACAAATAAAATTAAAATTTTTTGAAAATTGCAACCATTACATCAGTATTTTCTTATGACGTTATTACCTTAAACTATCGTCAGTAAACCAACTTTACAGACAACCTCTTTTTTTCGTAAATTTGGATTAATAGATCGAACTGAATCATATACTCTAGGTTATGATATCTGTAGATCTTATAAAAAATAAAGTCATAAAATTTGTGCTTACGCTATTAACTATAAGTAAACACAGAATGTTTCCATTTATACAAGGTGGCGCAAAATTAATCATCCATTTTTTTCTCCTTAAATAAATGTTTACTAAATAAAACAAATTGTGCTTACGCTATTAACTACATGTAGGAGCACAGAATGTTTCGATTTGCACAAGGTGGCGCCATCCATTTTTTTTTTCTTTTTAAATAAATTTTTTACTAAATGAAAAAAATGTGTGCTTACGTACGTACGTGAACTTTGAGGCTTTACAAGTCGTGCATACTGCCGTGCCAGTATAGCAGAACTCATGAAAATTTTCTCTTCACGGCACGAAAAAAAGAGAAGTCTTCAACTTTCTTATGTAAAAAAAACAAAAATCAACTGATTTGCAGACAACTCGATAATTTTACTACTGGCTATGCTGAATACGGCAACCGTGAACATTGCAAGAAAAACTGCTAATGCTCGAGCCGGAGTCAGAATGAAGTGTTCGAGCCATTAACTAGACTTAAGCTACATACCTACATTCCAGATCATTGTACACCCTACCCTCGCTAGATCCGAGCTGAACTTTTTCCATTCATATTCCCTCATTCATACAATATTCCCTATTGGGTGGGGTGTAACACGTGGAAGCAGGGCATGGCAAACATGTTTACGTATGGCTCGAAGTTGGATGGAAGGGTTGGTGGTGGAGTATTCTGCGAGGAGCTCCCGATCAAGCTAAAATGTAGGCTTCCGAACCACTTTAGTGTTTTCCAAGCGGAAGTAGCCGCAATTAAGGACCAACGGATTGGCCGCTCGCTTCTGTAATTACTGTAAAGGAGGTAAATATCTACACCGATAGCCATGCGGCGATTAGGGTCTTGGGCACGTTGTTTGTGCGTTCGAAATTATTTGGGGAAAGCCTGGCTTCTCTCTCGATTGCCTCCAAATACTTCGATATTAGGCTCATTTGGGTTCCCGGTCACAGCGGCATAAGAGCTGGCTAGACAGGGGACCCTGTACTCTGCTTCATTACAAAATGAGATGATTGCAGTTCCCTTGAGAACCTGTGGTCTGCTACTGGAAAGATAGGCCTCGCGTCAACTCAGAGAGCACTGGAATAGCGCGCAAACATGTAAAGTCGCGAGATCCTTCTGGCCATAGGTAGATCAGGGGCGTTCGAGAGAGCTTCTAAGGCAAACAAAGCCGTAGCTCTCGAATCAGCTAGGAATCCTTACCGGACATTGTCTGTGAGGTGTCCATGAGGTGAGACTTGGGATTGCTTCAAGTCCGTTCTGCAGAAGCTGTCTGGAGGACAAGGTGGAATCATCTCAAAAACTTCTTCTCAGCTGCCGTGTTCTCGTCAGGCAAAGGTTTAGACATCTGGGCTCTCACTTTTTTGCTGCACCTACGGATATTGCGGGTTTTAATATCACACATCTGGTGAAATTCAGCAGTAGCTTGAAGCGGTTATTACAAACGTAAGTCGCCACTGTCGGTCGTCATCCGCTAATCCAAAGCCCCTTCTTCTTTTATTCCCCTCCCCAGCCAAATTTAAAATTTTTGTCTAAGTGGGCCCCTCGCAAGGGCAGCCTCTTAACCGAACTGGTATTATTCTAGTCACTGACGGACTAGTATGATTTCTTCTATTAACTACCAGGATCTGAACTAGAATGCTTTCATACTTGTGCGGCTTTTCTCTGCAGGGGAAATGTGAACTAAATATCAGCACATTTACATGAATTTATTGCAGAATTTGCATGCGATTCCACACAGCTTAGCTTCCTCTTATTTTTACACACTTCCTAATAAATAACAGCTGCAACAGCGGTGATCTGTTAACGTTTTTTTCGGCTTTTTCTCCACTATTTGCAATGCAAATCGCTTTGCGAAATAAACAATTTAGTGATGATTACCGCTTGTTTCGGCATTTCCCCGGCCTTTTGCGGCTGAAGGAGTGCAAATTGCGCCTACCGCCGGGTACTGTGTGACCGCATATCATATGTATGTATGTGTGTATGTGGCACGCCATGTAAAATGATTGATTTATCACTGAGAGGATAAAGAAGTAATGTTGCAGCAGCGTGTGGAAATTCGCCATTAATAGATTTACTGGAACGAAAAGTGTTGGAAAAACTGATAATTATTACACACAAAAGATATGAATAGAATTTATTCTAATTTACGATGCGTAAATGTGTAATTTACGAATACTGCGGTAGATATGGCGTTTGACTAGGCGCAATCGAGCATTTAGTAAATTTGTAATACAAACCATATCTTTAAAATAATAAATTACGTATTAGTCGGGCGTTAACTGCAGTTGAACATCGCATTTTAATGCGCAAATTTACAAGCAGTTGTTGTTGTACTCGCATTAAAGCAACGTAAATTACTTTCAGTGGGTGACTAAAGCCACCTCTTGACCTCACATAAATCGTTATTTTAAAGGTCGGAGCCAATAATTAAATAACGGTGCCAATGAAAATTAAATACAAGGCGAAGCGTTTTTTATGCATGGACAAAATTTACATTTTCTACCTGTTTTTGCAGCCATTGCCAAAAAAAAACTTCAGATAAACGAACATAACTAGTCTTTCATGGACTCCTTTCGAAAGTAATATTTCGCCTCTTTCTGTTGGTATATCCTTTGCGTCAATTAGAGTAGGACTTGAAATTTGAACTGGTCGAGCCAAGGAGCACCAAAAGATTTGGTGGCTCCTAAAATACTCAGGCTAAAAAACCCATTATATTTAGAGCTCTGGAAAGACGGTAGATAGTCAAGAGGGAAAGGAGAAAAATATCAGAGAAAGAGATAGGGAAGAATAGAGACAGAGATAGAGATAGTTAGTCCTGTGAGAATTTTGGCAAATCTGTAAATATGCTCCTGTTTTAGAGAACGAATATTACTCATTCTCATGACATCGGAACCCAAAACTCGTAGCCGTGCTCTAGCAAAAGCAGGTCACTCAGAGAGAAAGTGCTCAGTGATATCCACCTCCTCCAAGTAGGACAGGCACATCGCGTTCTCAATGATTCCAATGGTGGTCATATGCTGACCCAATGGGTTGTATCCTGTCATAATACCGCCCATCAATCGAATGTCTTTTCTACCAAGTTTTAGTAGAAAGTTTGACAGTTTTCTGTTCGGACCTGTCACAAAACACTTTGCAGTTCTGCAGCGTTCTAGACCAGACCATCGCTCTTTATGTAGATTGCCTACATAATCGCTGATCTAATTCCTGATTCCTGCGGAACTGATTCCGATTATTGGCTCTGGCCCTTTTGGGGTAACCGCTAATTCACGGTTGGCCATTTTATCGGCAATTTTGTTTCCTTGAACACCGGAGTGTCCTGAAACCCATATAAGTACAAGCATGTTTTGTCTTGCGACAGAATTAAGCTTCTTCTTACATTCTTGAACAATCTTCGAGGTTTGCTTCGCGTTCTCCAGGGCCTCCTCTCGATTATCCATTCGGCTACTTTTAGGATGTCAAAAATTTCCGTTACGAAAATAGTTGCCATTTCCCCCATAGCATAGTGATACTTATTACTATCGTTTAAGTACCATCCAGTTCCAGACCCTATTTCATTCTTGGACCCATCGGTAAAAGAAATATTCGTCAAACCTCCCTGAATGCATTCTGGATTGTTCCATTGCTCACGCAGTGGATATCTGACATCAAATTTTCTTCCAACTGAAACTATGGGTATCAGGTCGTCTCTAAGTGCCAAAAACAGTGGATACTGCCCAGATAGCAACTAAAAGATTTCTCTGTGTCCCGAAGTTCCGTTTTCGTACCAGAAACCATATTTATGGAGTCTACACATTGCTTCCCGTTGTATCTTAAGGTCCAAGGGGAGCAACTCAAGCATAGAATTTAGGACATTGCCAGAGGTTGTACTCATGACACCCGTAACGCATAACCAAACACTTCTTTGCAGCCTGTATAGTTCCCGGAGTGTGGACTTGCTTATCAAAGATTACTCCTAGATATTTAACTTCATCGGAAAGATCAAGTGTCACATCTTTCGCTATTGGAAGACTGAGTCCATCCAATTTCTGTTTTCTCGTAAACAAGACTACGGCGGTTTTGTTCGGATTGACGGAAAGACCTTGTCTGATGCACCAGTCATCAATTTTGTCCAGAATTGGCGCTAATCCTTTTCTGAGTTTTTTTATATTAAGTTATTTTAGTGGTACCTTTGCAGTAAGGATTTCACGTGGAATACCCTATAGTTTGGAACCAGCTACCCTCCCTTATTCTTAGCTCTTCTCTCCTATGCTTCTCCTTCGTGGTGTATTGTCCCATAGCAAAGAAAGGCTTGGGTCATATTAATGCCTAGGCTGCGGCCTCTTTCCGCGAGCAGCGTGAAATGGTGCCCACTGCCCTTTTTGTTATTGGTTTGTTGTTGTCGTAATTTTTAATTATTCTCATTTTGTTCTGTCGACAGCCTGCTCGACAAGGTCAGCTCGATATTCTTAAAATTTCTTGCTAATCCCAATAGGCCCATCGCGCCAGCGCTCCTTGTCGCGGTGAGGCCATCGTTGCTCTTCAATTCGGCCCTGTCTTGAGGGGCCACTTTTATAATACAGACGAATTAACCTCCTGGCTGTAAATCGCCCAAGGGCAAGCTTAACTCCCTGGACTAGGAAGTGGCTGCTCTTAATCATCGTTCTCAAGTGGTACCAGACATCAGGGGAAGTTATCGCTCAAACGACAATTCCTCCCGGTGCCTTGATCCGGCTTGCGGTTCGAAGGTGCCTGTCGTTCTTCAACTTTGTCAAAAAATAATAAATAAAAAAATGCAAAAATTTAAAACTATTTCAGGACGTCAAGTCAAAGTCCTCGAAATTGGGAAAATAATGTAAAAGTTATGCCAAAAAATAATGAAAATAAAAATAAGGGCCTATTTTATTCGCAACTTCCTTGTGGATACCAGTCAAAGGCTTCTTTTGCAATATTTCCATAAGGTTTCGGCAGTGTATGCCCAATCACCTTCCATTTTCATCGCCGTATCTTACTGATCTCCTTCTTCGTCATATAGCCAGAGATCAGTGCTGGATGTCATTGCGTTGGATGTTTTTTCACATTGGCTTCATTTTAAAGTTTAAAGAATGAGGCTTTATAAAAAAGGAGAGAAAAATTTGTGTTAATTAAATTATTTTACTTATTTTTTAAATTTTAAGTAAATGAAATGTTTTAATATTTGTCCTGTAGTAGCGAGTTTCCCATATAAAAATCGATGGAATTCCACGGCGAGCTCTGATTTCTTACCCGTAGTTTTTTTCATTGTTCACTCCTCTCGGGAGCATATGGCCTCAACAAGGCTCAGTCTTACGTTGGTTTCTTTAATCTAATTTGATTTGTAACAGGGTAGGTGATTAGCCTGCCGCTATCAGTCCTAAGTATTTAGTAGGAATGCCCACCTGTGGTTGCTCAGAAACAACGCCTTTTTACTGCTTGGGGCGCCATCTGTGTTTCACATTTTTCTGCCAGAAGTATCACACATATGGTTGAAGACTTCGCTAAATTTCGTGTGTCTGCGCTATAACCGCGATTGCCTGCTTCCTCTCGCTGGCGCCACTGATGCAATATGTAACTGTGTCTTTTTTTTTGTTTTTTGCTGGTTTTAGCAGCCGCAATGCAAGTAATGCGTTGACTTTTGTGCGGGAGTAAGGATGGAAAGGATAACTTTTCGGGGTTGAAGAATGATTTTTTTTTTTTATTTTTTTTTTTTAGAAACAGGGGAAGTAGGTAAATTTTGAAAAGTGCGAGGAGCGTGCTTTACGTGGGATTAGAACCCACAACCTATGGGATGGCAGGCTAGTGCACAAAAAAGTAGTAATTCAGCTTTATTTTGCTAATTATTTTAAAAATACAAACTATAATTATAATATATATAGATATATTCGCTATAATATAATATTTATTCGCTTTTGTTTTCTTTCATTACAGCAAACGTCCATCAACTAACCATACAACAACAACACGCTGGTTTCAAACTAAGTTGTAAACGAAAGTAGCCGCGCAAAATGCTCGCAATGTCACAAGGTTTCTTCGACAATCCATACGCTCAAATTCGTGCGCCACCAACGACGCTGCGTCCGCAACATGGTGACAGTCCCATTAACAGCACTTCGGCGCTCGATTTGCAGACGTCGAGTCGATCACAAGTGCCGCCACCACCGCCGCCGCCGCCGAGGTAAGGTTACGCCAAGCGGCGCAAAAGAAAAAAATAAATAAAAACGAAACCCCCAAAAAAACCAAAAACTTAAATCAAAAAAGAGGTGGTCAGGCCGCCAAACAAAAGAAAGCCAACGAAGCAAAAAAAAAAAAATAGAAAAAAGAAAGCAAGAAAATAAGTCAAGTAATTAAACGTCTTTCGAAAATCTCCAACTTTCCATACGAAATTGTATCAGTTTGTCTCTCCTCCAACGCATATCTTCAATCAACATCAATCAAATGTCGTGAGATATTTGGCGAAACGAAAAATGAAGGAGCGCACCACAATCAACATTTGCTTAAAAACCTCTTTGAACGAATTTTTAAAGAAATTAATTTTCTAGTTAAAAATTTAAAACCAGCCACACTTTAAAGCTGGATATTTCATAGTCAAAAAATTTGCTTAAAAATTTTACAAACAAAATTCCATAAAGCGAGCAACTTTAACAAACTCACCTTAAAAGCCTGAAGGCAACTTGCGTATACGTAAATATAAATGAGAATTTTAAACGTTTTACAATAACTCACACACACACCTATGCTCGTACGTATGAATTTACGTGAAATATGTAAATAGGTAAAGAAATGGAGAAATAGTTAATAAATTTTGGTTGGTAGAATA
Organism: Anastrepha obliqua; assembly: GCF_027943255.1. Classification (NCBI taxonomy): domain Eukaryota; kingdom Metazoa; phylum Arthropoda; class Insecta; order Diptera; family Tephritidae; genus Anastrepha; species Anastrepha obliqua. The sequence goes on along the minus strand of NC_072892.1, from coordinate 154,989,816 downwards.
AGTTTACATGCATATTTACGAGTACATACAGACATAAGCGCATATGTGGAGCTCGCAAATTAATTAGATGCAGATTTCAATGGCCGAAATGGCATGAAAAATTCTAGCGGTTTGTAATATAAGCAATACCAGTATGTAAATATGCTATAATTAGCAGAAAAAATTACAAAAAAAAATTAAAAAAAAAAATTTAGCTCAATTTTTGCGTTGAATATCATATTTTATGCAATAAAATAATTAATTAAATTTGTGTAATAAAATAAAAATGTGTAATAAAACAATTAAATTGAATAAAAAACAACCGCATCTCAGCGCATACTTTAATAATTTACCGACATCAACAAATGTGGACGTAGCATTAACTGATTCTTGCAAATTTGCTGTTGTTCATGTAAAGAACTCTATCACCTACAAGCTTAGAGTAACTAGAATCATAGCTACATAAATACAATAAAGAAACAATATACATACGGAAATTCATGCAGTAAGAAATGAAAAAGGTTTAATGTAAAAAAAAAAATTAATACAAAAACTAACATAAGGAATAAGAAAACAAAAAATCAAAAGAAGCAACTAAGACTGCGAAAAAAATGAAAAATAAAAAATTTTCTATAATATCTTACTTATAATTAGTCATATTTTTAATAATATTTATATTATTATGCCAATTTTACTACTAACTCAAACTTAAATTTGCATACATACAAATATTCTCCAACCATAAGAAACTACGCTATTTCTAGCAGAGTACAAAAAGACGGTGTGTCCATTTGTGGAGCGGAATTCATCTGGTCCAGTGCACATCAATTCACTTAGAACGCGCACGTAATATTTCGTGTTCAAACTGTTGAAATCTCGAGTTCATGTTGGTAGCTGCGTAAGCGTTTCTTGATGTTTTTATATTGTATTTCAGAATCCTATCTTAGTCCTGATACGATAGCCAAGGGTCGGCAACGGTGATTTTAATTTTGTTATTCGATTTTGTTATCGCTCGCTGTAGTAAATATTGCCATAGAAAGAAAGAATCAAAAGTACTTAACTGTAAAAGAAGACAAAGAAAATTAAAAAAAAACATTTTTTTTTTTTTGATTTCTTTAACATTAGGTGCATGCCATAAATAAATAAAATTAAATATAATATGCAAGATATGTATTAGTATGCCATTATGTGAGAGTTTTAAGACAAATGCCCATAGGTAGCAATGCCCGTAGTACGCATAAGTATATAGCGTTAGCCGTTCCATACTTAGTAGTAGTAGATACAGTCCAGCTCAGTTGATTGGAGGCCATCAAAAATTACAAAAAAAAAAACAATTTGAATAAATTTCGCAAAGAACACCTCTATTTTACATGGGACTACATAGCTTGGAATTCAGTTACAAATAACGATCCCGGTGAATATAAAAAATTAATGGGCCAAACGGATAAAATTACTAAGCCCATGACTTAAAAAAGGAGAAAGAGAACTTCAATCGACATCACAGCCACAAAGGTGGTGTTATGGTATTGGCAGCAATATCCTACTTTGGAAACTTTAAGTTGTTCGAATCATCTTTTTCCGAGATTCGTGAAACATTTGAATCTATTAATTGGAACTTTCAACAGAATAATGCACATGTACACACTTCAAAATGGGTTAAAATGTAGAATGAGTCCCAAAACTTTGAAACTTTAGCATAGCTCCATACATTGAAAATATATGGAAAGGGCTTGCTAGTATAGTTTATGATGATGGACAACAATTTGACGGCAAAACCGAATGAATTCGAAAAGTTTTTGGCACTTCGATCCGTTCGATCCTTCTTTTGATGATTATTAGCTTTTGATGTTGTTAAAGTTGGTTCACCTGGCCTGCTCCATGATCTTCTCCGCTTGATATTGTTGTAAACAACCCATTTTTCAGCGCCAGTTATCAGTCGTTTTAAAAATGGATCATTTTCATTACGTTTCTTTAGCAAACCGCAACTGTTGAAGCGTTGCGTTAAATGCATTTCTTTCTGTTCATGAGGAACCCATTTATGGAGTTTTTGAACATAGCCAAGTTGATTTAAGTGATTTTCAATGCATGAAGCTTCTCTGCAATCTCACGTACTGTACTGTGATGATCCCAATCGATTATTGCTTTGATAATATTTTGATGCATGTTTAATTTCGCTTAAAAGAGACTTAACTTGAATTATCAGAAAACCTTGGATTACTAGATTAAGGGGTCCCAGTGGTCTACAGCTTGAAAATTTAGCGTATATTCAGGAATGTTTTTTACAATAAAACAAATGAAAAACTATATTTAAATTTTTTAGGTTTTTTCTTTAATTTCAACAACTACATGCAAGAATTAAAAATAAAATTTATTTTGAAAAAAAAGTATATATTTAAAAAATGAAAAATTTTTTTTAATTAAAAAAAACATATTTTTTAATTTAAAAACTTTGATTTTTAAATAAAAACAGAAAAATTTATTTTTTTAATTAAATTTAATTCTTTTTTTTAATTAAAATTTAATTTTAAAATAAAAAAAAAATTTTCAAAAAAATGAAAGAAATTTTTTTTTTCAAAAAAATAAAAAAAAATTTTTTTATTAAAAAAAAAAAAAATTTTTATTACAAAAATATTAAAGAAATAATTCTTTTTTTTTATATTAAAAATGGCGCTGAAGATGACCCTCCCGAAAAATTGGACCTGGACGGTGTTGTCCATTTTAGCTCTTCTAATATATTTGTCTGAAACACAAAAATCAAAAAAATTATTAATCAGTATGACTGTAACTACGTCCCGCTAGAATAAAAAAAAGAAATTTCACAAAATGGCACGAATTTGAATTTGATACTCTAAAAATCGGTTTATTTTCAGTTTTTTAACCAAAAAAAGAAACGAAATATTTAAAATAATAATACGACTCTAGTACGAGCGATGGCCATTGATGTTGTGAGCAACATATTAAAATTCCAGACGATTCGGTTACATAGTTCTTAGAGTTAAAGTTTGAGGTACAGGAACTATACTTGCGAAATATTGATAAAACAAAAAATCGATTTTTTGAAATTTCTAGACCAAGGGGACCCGTAAATATGATTGCTTTAATAATCATTTTTATTCCATAAAAATGATTGCTTCTAATCAAGTGAATTGGACTGTACAAATTTTAGAAGTTTTTAATACTTAGAAATTTTAATATCGTAAAAAGCAAAATCTAGAGTAGAAAAGAAAAGTACTTACATTTGAAATAATACGAGTAATTGACATGCGAGACATTAAATTAAAGTAACATACATACATACATACCTATATATAAGTATAATTACAAAGGTAACTATGTATCTAAATATGTACATAGAAAAATATTAAAGCAGTTCACAATTAAGGGTAAAAGACCTGCGTAAAAAAAAATTGCCATGGTAATTTTCCAATGTCATCATGTCAAATTGCTAGAACTTAATTATGAGCTGCCTTATTAAATAGAGTTATGAATACAAATATTAAACTTTAAAGCGCATTTAAGGGCATATTGAAACAAAATATTACTTATACATATTAAATACATATTTTTGCATGAAAAATCAACTAGCGTAAAAAATTAGTGCATGCATCGATGACTACTTTATCGCAACTGGCCTGGAGCCATTCATTTAAATTATCATAAACGACGTGCGAAAAGCTATGGAAGTAATGCCATGAATTAATGAACTTTTTTTTATTTTTACGATTTCAGATACCAACTCCTATAAAGAATAATTCAAAATAGTCCAAGAAATGTAAATGCATTTAAAAACTTTTAACCAAACAGCGTATCTCAGGTCGGGCGAATTTTTCCAATCCATTTTGCCTTAAATGCACAAAATGCCTGAGCTATGTACTCGTGTGTCTCAGCAGTCTCTAGCAGCTGAGAAATAGATGGTTTCTTTGTGCGACTCAGATGTAATAATTTTGACGCTTGTCGCATTTTATCCATCACTTAATATTTTATTTTCACTCACTCTACGATTTGTTCGTCTTTTCCATCTCGGCCTCAATAATTCTTCTCCGGGTGTTAGCCGGTGTTCCTTTGCGGTGGCTGCCTTGCGGGTTCCATTTGAGTGTAGTGCTGGTGGCATCGGTCCCAGGTCGCCTAACATAGACTCAAGTTCGAAGCCGCGAACATGAAACACCAAATGAAAAAAGCTAGGGTTTTTTTTCTATAACGCTCCATAGCGTATTATCAGAAGAATCCTATCATGTTAATGAATCTACGAACACAAAAATACAATCGGAGAGGTGTTTCTTTTAAGGCAACAAGGCCTCGCCAGTTATTAAGTCACTTATACTAGTATTTTCAATGAACAATTAAGCTACTTAAATGTGCACAATAAAAAATTCTTTGAAACAAGCCACTAAAAAAATTTTTACAGTCCTTTCTATATATACTTTTCTAACTGGAACATACTAATAGCTGGCTGACTGTCTCTGTTCGCTTTCATCATACTATTGCTAATTATACGCATCCTGGAATAAGAGTAGTGAAAACTGAATGGATCTAAATTTGTAAGACCTTTCATTTAAAGCTTTAAGTACCCAAACATCGAATAGCGTAAGTAGCTCAATACTTGCTCGAGACGCGTACATTGCTTAAATGCCCAATTATTTGTTCGAAAAAAATTGTCAATTTAATTTGTCAGCATTTCTTTAGTTCTCCAAAGGCGTAAGCATTGTTTACAAATAGTTTGTAAAACTAAAAAAAAAAACTGTTGAAAATAAAATCAGATTAATTAAAGGTATTGCTCGAATTACTCGAAAAAGCTCGATATAGATTGATTTCGGAAGTTAATATCATCCTAATTTAAGTATAAAATAAAAGCATTACGAATGTATTTTAAATTAAATAATTAGTGTTCGAAATAGTTATAAGAATAATTCCCTGCACTATTCAATGCAGTTGAGTTTTCAGCTCATAAATAGTCATATCGCAACTTAATAGCATGTCGAAGGTTCCTTAGCACGAGAGTGCTTTTATTCAAAGCCTAACAAAAATCTTTTATTCTTCAAATCTGCAAGTTTGCCATTTCGCTACTTTAAACTGCCAAAAGGATTAAAATTTAACTATTTCTACTTATTGGACATTGCATAAAAATAAAAACAAAATCGCTTTAACTATTTATTTCCCTCTTTGTGGGCTTTGATTAGATTAAAATAACTATTCCGTAAGATTATAGTATGTCTGACTAGTATAATCGCATGAAGCTGATATTCTAACAAGCCGTAGACAAATATTTACACAAGAAAGTAGCCATGTAAGATATTTCATTAAAATACCTACTACTACTACTTTAAATACCTATACCTATTAAATACATATTTACTCATTCATACATACGCACATACATATACAAATAATAACAGGTATTTAAGAGTGCTGAGGCAATTTCTACAGCACAAATAAATTTGAATGGAATTCGCTTTTAGGCACGTAAGGAAAGCGAATCTTAAGTTAAGAATTTAACTGCACATCCTTAAAGTCTTCGTCAAGGGAAATAAGTATGTAAACATGTAGGCACTTAGAGATAGAAAAACGTGAATATTTCACTTTTGATTTTCTTTTTATAGAATTGAATAAAATATATATTTACAATTTGATGTTTTGATTTGATGCTTTTATTCCTGTATTGCGCCTTACAACTTAGGATCCAGCAAATCTACTACAAAATGCTATCCAAACTAACGTATGTAATCGACGTATATGGATAATTTCTGCAACTCGAACGTAACTGCAGTTTTTAAATTCTCTAGATATTCTAAACCAATGAATTGCCACCGTCTCGTCCTGAGTGGGGGACATACACAAAGTAGGTGCCATGCGATTTCTGGCGCTTCTTTCTTCCTGCAAATTCTGCATAAGTCGGTAAGGGTCTTCTCACATATCGCACGATAATAATGTGGAATATTGGAATCTTCGAGGGTGTTGTAAGATTTTTGACTCCATAACTATGGAGTCAGCCAATTTTAAACGAATGAGCATAATTATTGCCAGTAAAGTCTGATTAGCTGCAAAGAATGAGAGAAAGAAAAGAGTGAAAGTGAAAGCGAAAGAGAGGAGAACGAACGAAGAAATAGAAATAAGAACAGAAACTAAAAGGTAAAGAAAATAATAAGACGAGGTGGAAGAGAAAGAGAAAAGGATATGAGAAGGAGAAAAATAATTTTATGTAATATAATAATAAACGTGAAAATGGAAGCGGAAAAAATATATACGGAAAAAGAAAAGAAAGATAAAGAGTAAAGAGTAAGTAAGATAAGCAGTTAAAAGGCACGAAGGGAAGAAGAAACAGAAAGAGATAGAAAAAGAAAAGGAGGGAGAAAGAGATGATGTTTAATGAGATTGAGACAAGGAGAAAGGCAAAAAGATAAAGAAAGAGAAGGAGTAATAGAAAGAAAATGAAACAGAAACAGAAGCATAAAGAGGGAGATAAAGATAAAGATGAAATAAAAAAATATATAAAGGAAAGAGTAAGATAAAGATAAAGAGAAATAGAAAAAGAAAAAGAAACAGAAAGGAAAACAAAAAGAAAAAGAAAAGAGAAAAAAAACGGAAAAGAAAAAGAAAAGAAAAAGAAAAAGAAAAAGAAGAAGAAAAAAAAGGAGAAGAAAAAGAAGGAAAAATAAAACGAAAAAAAAAGAAAATTAGAAACAGACATAAGTAGAGAGAAAAAGAAAGAGAGAAAAAGGCAAAGACAGACCAAGAAGAAAGGAAGGGGACAGGGAAGAGGATGAAGACAAAGAGAGTGGAATAGAAAAATAGAAGAAGAAAAGAAAAAGGAGGGAGAAAACAAAAAAAGAGAAAGAGGAAAAGAAGGTTATAGTGAAGCAGATGAAAAGAAAAAGATACAAAAAAAGCAAGGGGTAGAAAAAAGCACGTAGGTCTGAGTGAGTGAAATATAAGAGAAGAGACAAAAAAACGAAATAGAAAAAGCAAGAAAAAGAGAAAGGGCAGGAAAGAAAGGGAAAAGAACGTAGATTAGAGTGGGAACGGGATAGAGAAATAGCAAAAGGAAGGAAAAAGGCGGGAGAAGAAGAAAATGATAGAAAGAAAGAGAATGTGAAAAAGAAACAAAGAGAAAAAGGACGTAAGTAAGTGAGTAAAATGTAAGAGAGGAGAGAAAAAATAAAAAAGGAATCGATATTTTAAGCACGCGAGATAGGTTGGTATGGTGACCCAAGGAATGAGCACACTTTGACGAAGACAACATGAATTCGTCCTTTGTGGTACCATTATGAAGGAGGTGAGGTGAAAGCGAAAGACCGATGGGATACAGGGAAAGGGCGGGGAGAGGTGGTGCTGGGATGGTTAGGAGCGTGTGGATTACGAACGATGACTATGCTGCAGTTGCAACAACCGTTTTGTGCTGCTGATTAAATTCATCAGATTTTTAATGTCAGCGCCAGCTATATAGCAGCTAGCCAGCTAGCAAGAAATAGTAGCCAGTAATAATATATGAATAATTTAATATATTTATGCATGCATGTATATTATATATATTTATAATAACATATATATACCTGGGCATTCGTATATGTATTGCTACATAATTCTTCATTAAAGTTAGCCATTACTTGCGAAAGTGTGGTTAGAATGACTCCCGAATAAAATTTTGTTTGCGAATACCTAGCGAACATAAAAAACTATGCACATGCGCTGTAAATAGCTGCTTTATGACTAGTAAATCTGTTTGTGGAGGAGCACAAATGGAAGGAGGAGCCATACCAAATACCCAAAAAAAGGACTTAAGCGCCAATTATATATATATATATATATAACTACTAAAATTCCTACTAGTAACCACGGGAAATATGTATATACTTATATGTATACATATATATATATATATTATTTGTAACTGCTAAACTTTACTAGACAAGTAATTAATTAAACTAGCGGCTCAAACGAATAATATTCTAAATAAATTTTGTGAATTCAAGTTTTCTCAACAAAAATAACAGTAATATTATAAACATAGATTACATACATATACTATTGAGTATTAAAAATAACTAAATATTAAAAAATCTTTTTAAAAGTAATATAATTAATACTTTTATAATGCAGGCAAATATAATATAATAAAAATGTGAAATTTAAAAAGATTTAAGATAAGATTTAAAGGACTTCCAAAAATTACAATGTATACGAAGTAGTGCTACTTAATATTAAACTCAATAATAGCTATTTAATAAATCAATACAATATATAATAATAATATATACATATATATGTAGGGCGTCTCTTTTGAAGCAAAGACCTCTTCACTAACTCATTCATTTACATACATACATCTACTATATATAGTAATTTCGTAATTTCGCAATTTTTTGTTTGTATTTTATTCAATATTTCACACATAGCGTCATATTTTTATGAGTAGACTAAGCGCCAAATGAATTAATTTTGTAAAATATCTACTATAACCGAGAGTACAAAATGCCAAAAATACTAACCAATAAACTCCAGTTGCTACTTGGACGAACATACATCAATACATATACGAGTACATAAATACGTGTAATATTAATTCATCGATCATAGAATTTAAGCAAACAGAAAAACAGAAAAGAATGTATACAACTAAATCCACAGCTAAACAGAGGCGATAGCGGGTGAAAGTGAACAAAGTTCAAAGATCGGAAGCTCTAAATACGTCTGCTTTTGTGACGTATGTTAGACTGTTTTCTTCCTTATTTACTATAAATATATATCAGCATTAAACTAATAAGGAAAAAATGAATATATAAAGCAAATAAAAATACGATTGTACATATACTACATACTACACATATATATTACTAATTAAGGGGTTACATACGTCCAGAAGCCCCAAAAATGCGCTAAAATAAAAATTGGTTTTAGAAGGGATAGCAATGGAAATAAATATAAAAAATTGTATACATTGTTTATTAGTACTGAACCTTTTTAAAAACATTTTTCTTTACAAAAATTAGTATATAAGAAGTCACGCGACCCAAACGGTCTGCATAATTTCTCCTTAAAATGTTTATTGATCTGTAAAAAGTAAAAAAAAGTGCGTGTGGCGTAGTGCACATAATAGAAATGAAACTTTCAAGACAAACAAAGAAAGACGGAGAGACCCGAGAGAGAATGAGAAAGAAAGAGAGAGAGAGACAAAGAATGTATTTCTAAATAATATCACAACATTTTCAGAGAATACAAATAGACAAAATTTACAAAAAATGCCGGACACAAACCGTTTATCACCCGCACAAATGCAGCGATTCTAGAACCGCAGCAACGGCACAAATTACCGCATGGCAATACCAATAAATCCTAAGCCGGAATGGAAATAAGCTCCAAAAAGTAGACACCAAAAAAAACGCCAAAAAATTTGGGCCAAAAAACGCCCTAAACAGTAGGCACCAAGGAAATGAAACGCCAAAAAAATAGGCACCAAAAATATATTTCCAACAAGATTGCACCAACAAACTAGCGCCAAAAAGTAGTCAGTGTTATTTCTCACTAGAAATTAGCAACCACAAGGAAAAACTGACGAAAAATAGCATAAAGTGTGTCAAAGATATATATAAGGTATAGCCCTCTCTCTCCTTTTCCTCTACGTTATATCTTCTTTCTCTATCGCGGAACGAAAATGCCCAAAACGTTGCATGGCCTTGAAATTTTACTCTCCATTCTCGCTCGTCCATCGACGCCTAAGAAGTTTCTCTTCAAAATTTTTGATTTTCGAAAAATTTTGCAATGTCACACTTTAATTATATTTATAAAATTGTTTAATAAAAATATCAAATATCCGTCTCGAAGAGCTATAGAGAAAACACTTTCGAATATTTACAAAAAGACCGCATCAAAAAATATTAAAAACTGTGTGAGTTGTCATGCAAACTGTGCCGGAAAAATTAGTTTCGAGATAAACGAGTTTAAACTTTTTAGTGCATTTCGCTCCAGGTCAAACTCGCTCATCAAACTCTCGTCGGGCACTTACATTTTCTACCATAACTTTGTATAAAAAATAATAAGCTGTAGAAAAAAATAATTTTTTTGAAAATTTTGGACACATATGTAACCCCTAAATACGATCTATGTACATGCAAATGAACTTTAAGTACAGCAGCCATGAATTTGCCAGCTCCAAAAACTGTTGTATGAAAATAAAAATTCAATAATTTTACTGAGATATCAACTAAAAATACCTAAATAGTTAACCGCAGCGTATACACTACTAAATTAAGATAATAATAAAGGCATAAATTACTTCGAAAGTAGCTACACACATTTTATGTATACAACCATTTATACTTATATTCGATACTTAAAGTACACTTATACAAATTTTAGTAGTTATAAGCAAATAAGTTTAAGTATTTCCTGCATTTACTGCTATAATCGAAAAATACAATAAAATGTGTGCATGCAGTTACCAACCAAAATTTAGCCAATATCACTTGTACGAGTATAAAATGGAGTTATGATAAACTTATTCCACGTATACAAAGCAACTATTCATATATGGAATATTGAACTTTTTTTAATTAAACTTAGTATATTGGTAAGAAAATTTGCTAAAAATAATCAAATATTTCCACATTAGCTAACATAATTAAAAAAATTTTAAATTTCTAATAAAACAAGTATTGAAATATTTATGAGAAATTTCTAACTGCGTAACTCGAATATATAAAACTTGATTGAAAATTGGCAAGTTTCGCGCTCCAATCAACAAACCATTCGAATCAATCATGTACTGTGGCGCCTTCGGTAAGTCTTTTGTTGAACCTATCTTAACAAAAACATGCATATATTTACAGTTACATACATACTTACATACTTAGTTATATGCAGCTAAATGACGCTGATTATGTTGTAGTGCAAGTAGTTACCCACCCTTGCATAAGGAAATAGAGAGGAATGCCTAACTAGAATTAGTTGAAAAAAAAAATATATATATACAAACATATAAATATACAAATATTATATAAATGAATTTAAGAACAAAAAAAAACTAGAAATAATGTCTAAATAAATATTTGCATACCTTGCAATACCTCTACATGTATGCCTAATGGGGACTTGTGGATAAGGGATTAAGGGTAGTCATAGGCCCGAAAAAATTATGATTTCAAATAATCTTTTGCAGTGAGACTTCTTAGGCGTCGATGGACGAACGAGAATGGAGGCCATGCAACGTTTTGGCCATTTTCGTTCCGCGAGAGAAAAAAGATATAACGTAGAGGAAAAGGAGAGAGAGATCTTATATATTTTATAATAATTTACTATCATAAATCCTTCCATTTTCGATTGATTATTTGCTGTTGGCCGTCTGATATTTGACAGTTTATATTTTGTATTATTTTTTTACGGCAATAAGGTGTACTTTGTATTCTTAAGACACGTCATTTACTAGATTAAAACATTCTATGACTGTTTTTGACGAGTGCGTTTTGGATTCTAGCGCTTTTCTGTCTATGTACAAGGTGGCGCAAAAGAAAAAATGAAAAACTTTGATTCTTCTTGTGGATTATTTTTATTTGGTCTTTTAATTTTTTTTACATCAAGTCGAGAATATGATGTCATGTAAATGGCCACCGCCACAGTTGATTGCCATTTGAGCCCCTTTTATGGCATTTTCCATCACTTTGGCCAAAACTTCCGGCGATAGGTCCTCACATTCTTGACGGATATTGTCTTTAAGAGCTTCAAGAGTCTGAGGCTTGTTGACATAAACCCGCGACTTCAAAAAGCTCCACAAAAAGAAGTCTGGAGCGGTCAAATCAGGCGATCTTGCTGGCCAGTGCAAATCGCCAAAACGGGAGATTAGGCGCCCGGGAAATGCATCCTTCAGCATATCGGTTGTGGCACGTGCAGTGTGTGCCGTTGCACCGTCCTGTTGGAACCACATGTTTTCCAATCCCAATTCATCAAGTTGCGGCAAAAAGAACTCGTTGATCATTGCTCTGTAGCGCTCACCATTCACAGTAACCGTTTGGCCCGCGACGTCTTCGAAGGAAAACGGTCCGATGACTCCTCCAGCGAAAACAGCACACCATATAGTGACTTTGAGCGGGTGTAATGGCTCTTCGTGGGTTACACGCGGATTTTTAGTGCCACAGAAGCGTAAATTTTGCTTATTTACGTACCCGCTAAGATGTAAATGGGCCTCATCACTCATGATTATTTTTGATGAAAAATCATCTACCTCTTGGTGGTGATTAAGGATGGCTTGAGCGTATGTTAGACGCGATTGGCGGTCAGCAGCTAACAGCTGATGCATCGTCTGGACTTTGTACGGAAACATCTTCAAATCTTATACCAAAATTCGCTGTAAAGACCCATTTGCGTGGCACGTCATCTGGTCGATGTCGACGGCGCTTCCATGACATCCTCGGCTACAGCAGCAATATTCTATGCAGAACGGCTACTCCGGGGTCTGCCACGCCTGGCAGCATCTCGTGTTGTGCCAGTCTCTTCGGAGCGAGCGGCTGAACGTCGCAGTGTTTCACCAGTAGGCGTTGGACGGCGAGGAAATCTCCGACGAAATTCACGTTGTGCCAAAGTCACCGTCCGATTATTGGTCAAATAAATAGTCAGCAATATTCCGCGTTCTGGAGCAGTGTAGCGTAACATTGTTTATTAATGTGTATTTCGCATGTATTTACTACACAAATGTCAAAACAGAACTGACATTAGGGGCCAATGGAAAAATGTATAGTATTTTCTGATAGGAGGATTATTTTAGCGCCACCTGTTAGTATTAATTCCAAGTAGCGGGCTTCGTCCCTAATTGAAAGAATCGTGCCAATTAGTGATGGAGGAACTACTTCCGGAATATTGTGTTTCCTAGTAAATTTCGGTTTTGTTTGGGTTGACCTTTAGCCCGTTTGCTTTCGACCACTTGCATAATTTCACATAACGTATTGGGAAATTTTCCTCTTACTACCATAGCAACATCATCCGTTTAGTCTAGGATGTGGTCACTTTAACAACTCATTTATTGCCCAGAGACGAGGAGAAAGCACACCGTTTTGAGGTGTTCCTCTGCTAACTCTGCTAACTTTTTTCCAAATCTGTGAGTCTCCAAGGATTGCATTAACAAATCTGTTCGTAAGCATGTTTTTGTTCAATTCAACCAGACACCCGAAAATCCCCAAATTAGTCGGTGCCTGTAATATGGTTTCCGCTAGGATGTTGTTGAAAATGTCGTCAATATCAAGAAAGGCAACCAGTGTATATTCTTTATTGTGTATTGACTTTTCAATCTCTATGATAAGTGAGTTAAGTGCCGTATCTATAGATTCTCCTTTACAGTACGCGCGCTGCGGGATACTAAGCTGAGTGGGGTTGGCTTTCATAATAAGGCACCGAGAATTGAAGTATGATATATGAAGTCTCTAAAAGTCTTTTCTTCTGCTTTCCTGAGGGCATATAGGTATGTTATGACAACTTCCGTGGAACAGCAGCTGCGTTCGACTGCGCTTAAAATCAACGTCAATAAAACTAAAGCCTTGTATCTCAACAGTACCATCTCTGACTCATTGAACGTCGAGGGCAGTAGTTCGAGAGCGTGGAGAAGTTTTGCTACCTCGGCAGTATTGTCGACGCAAGTGGAGGCTAGACGTAGATGTTGAGCAAAGAATATGCAAAGGGAAGTCTGCATTTGGTATTTTCACGCCTCTATGGCAGAACCACAACATAATCGTCCGTACCAAACTCAAAATATCCAATGCATGCATTAAATCTGTGTTGCTATATGGGTGCACTACTTGGAAGGTTACAGTGACAATCACAAAAAGGCCTTCAAATTTTCATGAGCCGCTGCCTTCCACGCATACTACGAGTCTTCTCGCCTCGTAAAATAAACAATTCCGAGTTGCTTAAGATTACCAAACAGGTCGAGATTGCTTGTGACGTGCGGAGAAGGAAATGGCAATAGATTGGTCACACACTTCGAAAAGACAACAACAAAGTGGCTAAACAAGCGTTAAGGTGGAACCCGTTCCAACAAGCAGGACGTTCCGTTGAAATACCTCGTACAACCTGGCGAATATCAATCGAATACGAAATGGCAACTCTTGGCTTATCGCGGAGCGAACTAAGGGTTATAGCGCAAAACCGTACTCGCTGACGATCTGGAATTGTTCACGTCCTATGCTCCACAAGGAGTAGGTAGGTGAAATGGTTGAAGTGTCAGTTTGGCACTCCTCAAGTAACATTAAAGCGCCGATTTGATACCATTATGAGACTTCCAACAGGCAGATATCAACAGCCAGCCAGATGTAATGGAGAAGGTTGATGGGCTTTAGATGGGCGCACTGACCCAGGCTGTCGAAGAGAGGAGCTCCGAGTGAACTTAGTCGTCTAGCTGCCAAACCCGGACATTTGCAAAGAAAATGCTCAACAGTCTCCTTCCCTGAAAGGTCTCCACCACTTCTGCAATGGGGGTTCAATGGTAATCCTAGCTTTTTCGTGTGTGTGCCGATCATCCAGTGACCGGAAAACACAGTTACGAGTTTGGAAGTTGAATGGCGAGGAGTCCTTCGTATATTGTACTGGGCCCAAAGTGTTTTCGAATTAGCTCATGAAGAAATGGAGCACCATCTTTTCTGCGCTTTCCTGAGAAACAATTTGTGCAGTTCTCCTTTAACAACTGTCAGGGGGATGACGATGACTGGGTAGGAGGTCGCTGAGGCCAATTAAGTCCCCTTCCTGGCAAGCTCTTCAGGAGGTTAAAGGAAAACATATACATATATACAGTGCTGAGAATTCTCGCTATGTTTACACTCAGCCAAAAAGTCTACATGTCACGATGTGTATCCGGCTCTATGATTTACAAACATCAACGAATTCAGTGATGACTTCTACGGTTTTGCTTTAAGTTTGATCTGTCGTACAAGGAGAGTGCCCCTTAATCTAAAAGCAAGGGCTTTTAAAAAGTAACTTCTACCACTTGTCCAGTATGTAACTTGGATGTCCCAGAAAATATTCAGCACGTCAATGGTACCTGTCTAGGTGATTAGCCTGCCGCTATCAGTCCTAAGTAGTGGGAATGCCCACCTGTCGTTGCTTAGGAACAACGCCTTCCTACTGCTTGAAGCCCCATCTGTGTTTCACATTTTTCTGCGAGAAGGATCGCACAAATGGTTGAGAACTTTGTTAAATTTGGTGTGTCTGCGTTATTACCGCGGTCGCCCGCTTGCTCTTGCTGGCACCACTGATGCCATGTATAACTGTGTGTTTTTCTTTGATTTATTTGCTTGTTTTAGCAGCCACAATGCAAGTAATGCACTGACTATTGTGCGGGAGTGAGGATGGAAAGGATAAGCTTGTGAGTTTGATGAATGGCATTTTTTTGTTTAGAAACAGGGAAAGTAGGTAAATTTGGACAAGTGCGAAGACCGCGCTTTACGTGGGACTCGATCTCACAACCTCTGGGATAGTAGATTAGTGAACTCATGCTAGACTACCGAGGCCGCCTGGTCACCTGTCTTGTCTGTACAAATTTTCGTTGCGAACTTTTTGGTGAAAAGACATTGGATCTCTTAAATATATTAAATGTATAAACATGACTTTGAACGGTAGTGATTGTGAAGCTCTGCACAATTTCCTTTCTAGTTGCCTCAAATACTGGGAGCTCATTCCTAATGAATTCTCGTTATCTGCATGTTATTTGTTGTGTACTGATTAATTCTTATTTAAATTTTAGTATAATTTCTATTTTTAATAAGAAATGTGTAGAAAAACCACAAAAAAACCTATGTGTCACAATATTATTTTTATTTATTATACCCCCGACTGACAACTTATGTTATAGTCGTACGTTCTGTTATTTATTATTGGGCCATAGGTAATAAAGAACATGAAACAACAACATAGATTTTTGATGCGTTATTACTTTGAAAATTGTTAAGGCTATTTGAAAATTTAAATATATACACATAAAATTATCTTTTGTTCACTCTTAAACAACAACATTTGTCAGAATCATATATCTTCTACAACTAGAATCTGTGTTTGTAAAATCTTTCCTACGCAAATGATAAATAGATAATTCAGTGTATGAATTATAAGCATCTGCTGAACTCACTTGGTAGCAATGCAAGTAATTAGCAGCCAGAAATGCAGGCTTACGTTTATTGGCATGCATTGATTTGCTCACAAAATATGCGCGTATGAGGAAACACCACAAACTTAATGCAGTGTAAATTATCATATATTGGAGGCAATGGCCGTCAATTTAAACTGATTTATTGGAACAATTAAACACAAAACGATTACACCTTTCAAAGCAATAACTTAATGATGTGGCAAATAAGTTTACACTAAATAAATTACGGCATGGTGCGAAGGATACTGATAGCGGCAATTCAGGCAATTAGGCAGGGCGTATGAGTAATGTTGGTGGCCTTTAAAATGCTCACCAACACAGCCTGCGGCGCTTGCAAAACCAAACCACACAAGATGAATTTATGCATTTGAGATAGCAGCATGGACAAGATTTCTCTGTGTAAATGCAGACACAAATCACAAACAATTTTGCATAGAAAAAAACAATGAAAGTGTTTGATGAAAAAATTCAATATAAATGTGTAAAGATAAATATTTAATTTATGGCAAACTCACTTAAATAAATACGTGAATATACGCTTTTCTATTTTTCATGTGCGCTATCTTAAGGTTGAAGAAAATCATCGAAAGAAAAACAATTACACACAAAATGCAATTGGGTAAACAAAAAAGTATTCAAAATAAGTGATAAATTTGCTACGTGATAGGCATCGCAGATGTACAGGGTGGTTCATCTTCCATTTGGAATTTATTTAAAGGGTTTTTCAATAACGGCGGGTAGACGTTGAAATGGAATAAAATGGCGTTTGCTGTGTGGCACGTAGCGCAGTCCTGCTGGAACCACATGTCGTCTAGGTCCATATGGTTCAATATGGGCCATAAGAAATTGGAAGGGCCACCACGTCTACCGGAAAATGGGCGCAATGCGCGCAACGTTTGCGTTAATGAACAGTCATTTTGATAATAAAGTTTTATCATTTGAACTGCTGTTCAATCGTGTAACTTGCCATGATGATTTGGCATAAGCAATAAAAAAAAGATTTGACAGATGTCACCAAAACAAAATGGCTGCCACAGGGCGCCAAAATCGACCCGCGCCAATTGAAAAACCCTTTACAATCGGCTATGAATGAAAGACATATTCGAATGTTTATCAGTGATTTGTTGTTTTTACTGTAAAAAGTAAACCTGTAAAGAATGTAATTCATATCATTCAAAGGACTTCGACAGCTATTTTTTATGAGTATATTTTCGCCAGATTCGGCCCATAGCTCACCAGTAAACTATGGACCAGAAGTCCATCAAAGGAGGGGCTCAATTTAACGGGAATTAGTCATATGCATTAGACTATCCTGTTCTTTCTGGGTGTAACAACCCGTTACCGAGTTACAACCTGCCACATAATGTCTCGCCAGGTGTCTCTGTTCACCGCACACCGTTTCCAGTTTCTTAAGCCAAGAGATGCCAGTTTATCTACAATTTGGTGCTTCCACCGGACACGAGGACGCCCTCTTTGCCGTCTAACGCTAGTTACCGCTTCAATTACCTTCTTCGTCGGAGCAGTTTCTTCCATAAGAAGGATCCAGCCACTATAGTCGTTGTAGGATGACTCGTTTGACTATGTCAATGTCCCCATACAGCTCATACAGCTCGTGGTTCATTCGAATGCCAAAAATCTTGTGAAGTTAGGTTGAATTAGATTAAATAGCTGCCCTTACGAGGGCCCACTTGGACAAAAATTTGTCCGTTATAATACCATACAGGGGGAGGAGAGGGGAGAAGTGGAAGAAAAGGAAGAAGAAGCTTTGAATTAGAGGATGATAAGCAACAGTGGCGATTTACGTTTGTATTAACCGCTTCAAGTTACTGATGAATTTCACCAGAAGTGTGAGATTTAAGCCCGCCGTATCCGCAGGTATAGCGAAAAAGTGAGAACCCAGATAACTAAACCTTTGCCTGACGAAAGCAGCACAGCTGAGAAGAAGGTGCTGAGATGATTCCACCTCGTCCTCCAGACAACTTTTGCAGAAAGGACTAGGAGCAGTCCCAAGCCGCACCCCAGGTACACCAAACAGACAATGTCCGATAAGGATACCTACTAAATTCGAGAGCTGCGGCTTTGTTAGCTGTATAAGCTCTTTTAAGCGCCCCCGATCTACCCGTGGCCAGAAGGATCTCGCAACTTCGCATGTTTGCGCGCTATCCCAGCGATCGCTGAGTTGACGCGAGGCCGTTAGGAGGCGGCGTTAAACTGTAGATGCCTACATTTGTGGAAAAGCATCAAGGCGCATGCCACAGATATGAGGAGGAGTTCGGTCAAATACCAGGGTGTCTTAAATAAATTTTATAATGGATTTAAGTTTGAAGCTCATAGGCGACCAATTCGAATTGCCATTTCGCCTCATTATTGATTTTGGTTATCGATATCAGGTTTCAATATATTCTAACTTTGTTCAAATAAAAATCGAACTATTTTCGTAAATGTGACTGAACGACGTAGTCTGGTCAAATACTCATATTCTATAGATATTTTTTAGGAATTTAAAAAAAAAATGCATTCGTGTCGATTTTATAGTATGTTATTAGTGACATCAAATAGTCTACAAAAATATTTTTTTTTTACATATTTTTTTGTAGTGTGTCACCAAAGCAAGCGTCTTAAAAAATGATAGGTGGCTTCTCAACTGGATTTTGGCTCTTCAGGACATCTGAAACGAAAAAGTTAAACTGATTATTATTCTGTAGGCTTGTCATTTTGTGTTTCAAAAGTCCGCCATTTTGTTATTTTTCAAAAAAATGTTCCCATTGTCACACCTGCCAGAATGACAAAAAAAATATCTATAAAAAATGAGCGTTTGGCCAGACTACGTCCTGAAATAAATTAAGTTTCTGACTCATAACGAATGCCTTATTTTGTCAAAGTCACATAAAAATTAACAAAAATGAGCAAAACAAGTTGAAATTCTAAACGCTTATTGGACAACCCTGTATTTACTTACACGCGGCCGAGTACACATACATACGTACATATATACTTTTTAGAGAGATTGCATTATTTACGTTTACAATTTTCGATGATTTGTGTAAATGAATATGTAATAAGAATATCAAAGTGGCAGTGTCATAAGGCTTCAGGCTGGGTAATTTAAATTGTTGTTTGTGTGTACACGTTACTTTAAAGCGATTGTAATATTGTCCCGCTTTGTTCTTGTGTGCCTTCATGTACTTTCATATGTAAATATTTTATCAAAATTTTTACTTATTTATTTATTCATCTTTTGAAGTATTAAGGAATATCCTTGGCGTGCAACTTCAATTACAAATCTAATAAATAATCTTAGTGGTTTTTGGGCACACACCTACAAACATACATACATGTGTGCATATACACACATACATGTGCGGATCTAACTGCTTGGTATGTAAGTTCATATGCCAAGACATAATCTGTATGTCGAATGAGAAAGAAATAATAAGAAATAAATAGAGAAAGTAATAGTAAGCCATGCACAGTCGAAACGAAAAAGTGTAAGGTTTAGTACATCTACTTATATATACGCCAAAGAAATTGGCCTCAGAGCCCATTCTAGCTGAAGAGTCAGAGTTCTCGTCACTCGCGATACCCTCGTGCCCCACGACCTATGGTAGGATCAAGGTATTATGTCTACTGACATATGTATGTAGTTCAGACTGGATTTACAGGACTCAGCTTCGCTTGAAGTGATTGGGGGGTGTCTAAGGCCATGAGCGCTTTGCTGTCACTGCAGACACATACAAATCTACCTCTCCACCTATTTTTCACAACAAAACTCATTGATTCTTGAACTGCATACACCTCCGCTTGAAGATGCGTGCATTCCAAGAGCGAGGTGTAGTTTTGTCCCGCTGTATTCCACGTAGCCGCCGTAGCCGAATGGGTTGGTAAGTGACTACCATTCGGAATTCACAGAGAGAACGTAGGTTCCAATCTCGGTGAAACACCAAATTAAGAAAAACATTTTTCTAATAGCGGTCGCCCCTTGGCAGGCAATGGCAAACCTCCGAGTGTATTTCTGCCATGAAAAAGCTCCTCATAAAAATATCTGCCGTTCGGAGTCGGCTTGAAACTGTAGGTCCCTCCATTTGGGAAACAACATCAAGACGCACACCAAAAATAGGAGGAGGAGCTCGGCTAAACACCCTAAAAGGGTGTACGCGCTAATTATATATATATATGTATATATTCCACGTAGACACCAGAGTCGGAAGCATGATTGGTACTGGAGCCATCCGTGAAAATGCGAAAACAGGGTTTACCTGGCTCATTTTCAGGTTGTTTTGGTCTTCGTTAAGGGTAGGCCGGCAGTGAATAAAGTGTACAAAACGGGTCCTAGGAAATTTCTTGTGGTACGCCTGCCTTAATTAAGTGGAGGTTGGTAGTTTCATCGTTTATTTTGAGAAAAAAGTCTACTATTCAGCTACGATTTTAGAAACATATAGTAATTATCCCACCATTCACACAATAATTATTTTACCATTCGGAATTCAGAGAGAACGTAGGTTCGAATCTAGGTGAAAGACCACAATTAAGAAATTTTTTTTTCTAATAGCGGTTGCCCCTCGGCAGGCAATGGCAAACCTCCGAGAGTATTTCTGCCATGAAAAAGTTCCTCATAAATAAAAAAATAAAATCTGCCGTTCGGAGTCGGCTTAGAACTGTAGGTCCCTCCATTCGTGGAACAACATCGAGATGCAAACCACAAGTAGGAGGAGGAGCTCGGCCAAACACCCACTCTTAATATATGTATATATGTATAGTAATTTTGCGGTAGTTTCTTCGTAAACTTATAGTATATAGCAGGCCTCTGCGCCATATCTTATCAAAGCATTGCGTAATATCTCAAAGAACTGCAATGTAGTACCGTTTATGGAATCTAAATTTGTATGTTGGAATGAGTTTTTGAAGTGAAACTTCTTTGCGTCGATGTGAGAATGGGCGAGTGAGAATGGAGAGTAAAATTTCAAGGCCATGCAACGGTTTGGGCATTTTCGTTCTGGGAGAGAGCAAAAAGATATAACGTAGAGGAAAGGAGAGAGAGCTTAGGCTATTTTTCCTGAGTTTTTCCTTATGGTTGCTAATTTCTAGTGAGAAATAACACTGCCTGCTTTTTGACGCTTGTTTGTTGGCGCAAACTTATAGGAAATAAATTTTTGGTACCTACGTTTTGGAGTTATATTTCCTTGGTGCCTACTGTTTGGGACGTTTTTTGGCCCCGATTTTTTTGGTGCTTTGTTTTTGTGCCTACTTTTTGACGCTTATTTCCGTTTCCTTGCTAGTGCTTGTGCGTACTATAAAGTGCTATCTATTCCGGCGTCGGATTTATTGGTATTGTTTTGCGGTAATTATGCCGTTGCTGCGGTCCTGAAATCGCTGCGTTTGTGCGGGTGATAAACGCTCGGAGTAGAGCGCGTTGTTGCCACGGTTTGTGTTCGGAGTTTACCTACACCGGTCGACCTTTCTCCTTTTTTTGTAAAATTTGTCTATTTATATTCTGTGCAAATATTGTGAATTTATTTAGATATATATTCTCTCTCTCTCTCTCTCTCTCTCTCTCTCATTCTCTCTCGGGTCTCACCCTCTTTCTTTGTCTGCCTTGAAAGTTTCACTTCTGTTATGTAGTACACACTTTGTTTTGCTCAATTATCAAATTGAGTATTTTCAGAAGCAGCCTTTCAAAAAGCTTAGAAACAATACGCAGCAGACTTATCGGCGTATAGTTGGAGGCAACGCTCGGAGGTTTCCCTGCCTTTGCAATAAGTATAATTTCAGCAACTCAAAGCACTAATTTTTGGTCATTTAAGTGATTCTTTATACCGCCATATGGGTAACTCTTTTAAAACCTTACTCCTTATGTGGTCGTATCCCGGCGCCTCCTTCGTTTCGAGATCTTTGCATAGTGTGTGTTTTGCCTCTTTCCAAGTAAATTGTGGAATCGGCAAATACATTTGAAGCGGCACTGAGAAAAATGTTAAATTTTATGGCCTCTTGCGGCATTTTGTCTCGGAAATGATACACAAATCTGTGAAAGGTGCGCCGCAAACTCAATAGCTGCTTTCACGCCAGCTTTTACCCAAATTTCATTGGAAAATTATAATCTCATAATTCAAAGTTAGAGGCCTGCTTTTCGATGATCAGACTTAATTCTATAGAGTTTTTCTAATGCTATCAGTCCAAAGCTGTAACTGCTCCCTCCCATGATACTAAATTTAAAGTTTTATTCACGGTTTAAGGGAAAAAACTACCTAACGAATTTGCGTCAGGCGAGCTGTAATACAATCGTGAAAAAATGAAAAAAATGCAATGCCGCTGACTTACCAAATAATTAACACACGGCACCTTATCGCGGCGCGCTTTAAATTGCTAACAAAACTTCGAAACGACAAAAAACACAAAAAAAAAATAGGTTTGTTAAATGAGCATAAAAAATGCTTGGCAAACGCACAGAGCGTCAGAAAAATTTATTACAGGAATTAATTATAAAAAACCACAAAAATAAAATATAATAAATTATGAATTCACGCTTTTCACGTTAACCCCTTCACGTGTTATGCGCAAGCCGCTAGTAGTAAATATTTGTTCGTCACGAATGCGGCTTAGCCCAAAATAAAATGCTGCAATTTACAAATACTTCAGTTTCAGAACTTTAAAGGAAAATTTTATTAAAAAAAAAAGCAATAATTTTAACTAAATAACACTGAAAAATGAAGGGAATGCAAAACGTGCTATGTAAACATGGATGTACACACACACAACAAGGTGCAATTTTTTTTAGCTCCAGCTCAACTGAAAGGTCATTGCTGTAAGGCAGCTGCAAGCATGCAAAAGTCGGGGAAATTTTCGTCACGTGCACAAGAAATATTACAATAAAAATTACTTCCTGCTGCTTGTTTATAATTCCTGCGTGTCAAAATGCAAGCAATTCGTATGCAAATACGTTTTGTGGAAATGTAATTTTTCCCCTCTAATAAAACTCCAAGCATTTCCACTTGCTTAGGTGCGCTTGTGCACACAGTCGTACATACGAGTGCACACAGCATAAGCGCTACAATCGGAGGTTTCCGTTTCCGGCAACGAACAAATTAATCGGAAGAGGCAGGCAAGTCCCTTTTTCTAAATAAAATCAACAAAATCCTTTGTTTACGATGCTATGACTTTATTAGAAAGCCCAAACGTTCTTACTACTTAAGGGGACAGATACCTGTAAACGGCCATATTTTCCCTGATTTTCATTAAAATGAAGAAGTCAATATATTTTTTTTCAAAATTGGCATACAGTTTATTTATACATTGAAATAATATAAAAATTTTTGCTTTTATTTTAATCATTTAAAATGGCGGATGTACACTCAATTCTTACAGGAAAGTCGCAGCGAGGCTTCTCAATCGGCGGACATTGTAGCTTCGGCGTCAGTGACATGAATACAAAAACCCTAAATTTTTTTTGTTTATTAATGTCATAATTTGTACATGAATTAAACAAAAATGAAAAAAAAGCGCGGAACAAAATGCTTAAAACAAAAATGAATTTTGGGGCTAATTTTTGTACGATTTTTGCTTCGAAAAAATTTTTTTTCGAAATTTTACAGGGGTAGGGTTAATTCCACTAAAAATATGCACTTATTTATGAATTTTTTTTGGAAAGATCATTCATGTAAATTTATTTATCCAATTAGTATACTGTAAACTCATTTTTCAAAAATATTTTCAAACATTTTCACAAGAAAATATACAAAATTGAGCCGTTGACAGCAGATCTACGCAGACGTCTCGAAAAAAAGGCAATTTGCCGTGGACAGTTTTTCTCTGCATTGGATCATCTGAAATCAAAAAAATCAAAGAGTTTTCATTAGGTAATCAATTATCCGAGGTAACCGTGTCGAGTTTTTTTTTTAATTTTTTTTTCAATTTTTTTTAACGTTTGAAGTAGAAGTGCGATTTTTAGACGATACATCGCATAATATGGTTTATTGTAAAATAAATAAAAATTGGAAAAAAACCTCCCAGGGTTACCTCGGTAATTATGTAGAGAAAGTGTGTACAAAATTTCAGGAAGATCGGTCGAGTAGATTCAGAGGAAAAGTGTCCACCGACTTGAAAAACGTCGTTTTCCAGAAAATCGATTTAAAGTTTTCTATAGCAGGTAGCCGAGTCGGAGCGGCCAACGGTTATAATGCTCTAACTTTGTGAGTTTTGCACCGATTGACTTAAAATTTGGACACAACATTCTTGAGATTATGTACATTCATTTTCTCAAATAAACCAAAATCGATTTTTTTTTACCCTAAAAACCCTACCCCCTCCCCTCCCCTTAAGAGCTCTGAGTTTATTGTATACGAGACTGACCAGTGTACATTTCCGTTGGGTTTAAGTACTGGGTTGTTAAATACTTTTTGCGATTCGATAAGAGAATCAAAATTTATAGCTTGAAAGGCATTTTATTATTCAGTAGAGTCTTCCTGAACATCAATACAGCTGCTCCAAAGAGATTCCAATTTATAAATTCCATCCCTGAAGCGAGAATCTGGAAGGGCTGCAAAATATGCTTCCACATCTGTTAGGACCTCACCATTTGATGAAAAATGCTTTCCGTGCATGAATTTTTTCAGGTTTGAGAACCAAATCTGTTAAATACTATGGATGCTGCGACAATTCGAAATTTAATTCATGGATTGTAGCCATTGTCGAAATGTTCTTGCCACACGGTGCATTATCCTGATGAAAACGAATTTTTTTTTTGCAAAATGGGCATTCTTTCACGTTTTTTTTCAGATGGTTTATAAGTTTACAATAAAATTAAGAATTTATCGTTTTATTAGTTTGCAAGTAATACAAAAACAAAATTCCTTTCGCATCCCACGAAAAAACTCATGCCAACATCTTCTTGACCGATTTCTGTACACGAACTCGTTTCGGAGCCGAAGAGCCGGTTTAGCACCACTCTTTAGTCTCCTGCTTTGATTAAAGCTCATGGTGATAGACCCAAGTCTCATCGATAGTGATGAATCAACACACAAATTCCACTTTACCCTTTCAAAAATCCTCTAAATGTGGCTGAGAAAGTCGCATCCGAATGTGTTTTTGTTTCATAATTAGCGAATCGGGCACCCGTTGTGCACACAGTCTTCTGAAACCCAATCTCTTCTTCTTCTCCTCCTTAGCATCGCAGTTCTTGGTGAACCATTGCTTCATTCACAACCTTGCGTCATTTGTCTCTATCCAAGGTTGCATCCTTCCACCGCCGCATGTTTAGCTTTTCAAAGGTCAACTTCCACGTCTTCGAGCCATCCCTTTCTGGGACCTTCCCTTTTTCGACCTGCAACAGGACGTAATCCAACGGCCTTTTGAGTTATTCTCTCCTTGGGCATTCTAAAAACGTGTCCGAGTCATCTTGTCCCCTGAGATTTTATAAATATTAGCACAGTTTCGTTTTTTACAAGGTTTTGTACATCCTTAACTTTTGGTCGCGTGATAATAATTTAAACTAAAGTAGCTTCAAATTAGAAAAGTAAGACTTATTTGCTGCTAAAAGTCTCTCATTTATTGTCAATGATGTATCTTTATTGCCTGATATTTTGAATTTACCATCTCATTATTGTACACTCTCGAATGAATAGTATCCGATCAGCAGGTCAATACTTCAGTCAAAATATTACTTACACTTTCAATGAGGTGCCTAGGGTCTCATGCTTCTACTAAATCTCTTTCAGTCACTCGACTATTTTTCAATACTATATCCTGCATTTCTCCTACGATTTCTGGTGTTGTTGCTGTTTCCTTGCTGCGTCCATTACGTGGATCACTTCAAAGCTTGAATGACCATCTTTAAATTCAGCAACCCATCTTTCTCTTGTACTAATTGATAGCGAAAAGTTCTTATACAATTTCAATATTCCTTTGTAAACTTCCATCACTTTTAAACCTTACAAAAATAAATAAAAATCAATCACTACCTGATTTTTGCCATTGTAGAAAATACGGTGACAGGTCGATACTAAACGGCTTTTAAAATAATGAAATCACATATTGAAACTAACCATTCAATTTAGCCCAAAACACAAACCCATTATTTTGTACTTTGATATGATATAAGGAAAAGGAAAATTGTTTAGTACGAGTAGTCAAGAAAATTCACATGAAAAGAAAAGGAGATTTTTTGAAGTGAAAACTTCTTTAGAATCGTTGGGAGTGATTTGAGACTCGATGAAACGAAAAAGCGACACCAAAAAGAAGAAGAAAAAAGATATACGTATATATGTATGTATAGAAAATGCTTCATTACCAGGCACACAGAAGGATGACATAAGCAAATTTAAATTTGTGAATGTATATATGTATGTATGTACATATATATGCGGATATATGTATATATGTTGTGTGTATGTACATATGTGCCTCGCCACAGCAAAACATACGGTAAAATTTCTCAAGAAATCCAACGCGCATTCATAGGCACAGCGCACATTCATAGGCACAGCATTGCATGTACAGTAGGGCGGGTCGATTTAAAAATCGCTCATTGCTCTATGAAAATCTATTCCATACCTCTAAAACGAATTCTGATGTCCCCCAATTTCAAAATATCACCATTTTTGGCCTTTACATGAAAAAATCAGCTAAATGGCTATATTTTTTCTTTATTTTTATTTATTTATAATATTATCTATTTTTTCTCTTAAGAAATTTATTTAGTCAGAACATATGTAAATGAATGAATGTGAGTTATAGAAAAGAAACTAAAAAGTTCGACCCAAATTGGGGGACATCAGAAATCGTTTTAGAGGTATGGTTCCTTCGGCAAAATTTCTTATTCTGATCCCTAGAGTATGATTTTCACAGAGCAATGGGCGATTTTTTTGCCTTCCCACAAATCGACCCGGCCGAATGTACAGTAACCTTGAACAGGCAGCTGTGGTTGTCGAGCATTTAGAAACATATATTTACATACATATATGGGTGCAAACATATTTACGGAGCCGCGGGCACTCGACTTGACAAAAATTGAATATTGGCAAATAATTCTACGCGAAATATTCCAATATTGACTATTTTCGAATTGTCGAGAAAATTAGCATATGGGCGGCTCGTTTTATGAATGAAAGTACTTGCTCTTAGAACTATGAGCTCGAATTTATAAATCAATTTTTTGATGTTGAGTTTTTGTTGCACAGTACAATAGTTGAAACTGTTCGGCGCCGCCGCGACTGTTCAGCGCTATGGCAACTAGGATGATGGCCGCTACGCCTGCGCCTATTAATGCATTTTGTTCTTGTAGTCGCTAGGCATAGAATTTTAGCTTTGGACGACATACGCATTTACAGGAATAAAGTGAGTGGCCTGTGTGTGCGGTTGTATGTAGATGCATATGTGTATATTAATAAGCATTGTTTTGCTGGAAGTTCAGAACACAAATATGTATGTACGTACATAGGCTAGGCCATAGTATAGCATACATACATACATATGTATAAAAAATTCAAACCAAGCGTCCTATGTTTGCGTGTATGTTAGTACGTCTGTGTAATATACGCGTTACGACGCTCATAATAGCAACCGCGTGTGCTGTATTGCGTCCGTATTTTTATATTCGTAAATATTTTCATTTTTAAATATTTACCGCAATTATGCCGAAAAATAATGTAGAAAAGTGTCGTGAATTTCGACAGAAAAAAAAACAACAATTGACGCGGTATTTCACAGATATGTTGACAACACCGAAACCAAAGCATTTGTATCATATTTTAGCTATCATAAACCACTCGTATCATTTGTTGAAATTGAAAACATTGAGGATGAATAACAATAAAATGAAGAAAATAAAATATGAACTTTATAGCAATATGTATTATAATGAACCTATAATTATCCCGTTCCTAATGCTGCTTTCGTCTCATTCTCTCTCAGTTTGTTTTACGGAAGGTTTCACTTCTATCGCGCCTAACCGTTAGACTGTTATTTTTTTTTTAAATGTATAGATATTCAATTTAAATAAAAAACCCTAAATGTACTACAACTTTAGGGTTGGTAGAGGTGCTGTCTGCGTGACACACCCTAGACTCAATTAGCACAAACGGTGCCATTAGTTAAACCACCTTGATTTGACTATAAATCTGCCTATCCCATCTATTTTCTTTCCTGCAATGTCTACCAAGTTCTTCATTGAGAATTTCCACAGCATTATGTCATAGAATACCCAAACCTGGGCACTCACACAGATTGTAGAAGGCTGTCTCCCTGGAATCTTCTTGATTTCAGCTTCTACATCCATCGTACCATCTTCTTAACATGGTCTCCTATAGACCAATGGTTATTATTGACGTAATTCTAAAGATGTCTGTTCTTGGTTTTCGTAAGAGCCCGTCAGTTCTGGATTTGTTGTAATCTGGCCACGTTTCCTTCGCAATTTTGCAGGGGCAGCCCACTGCTACCACTTCGGATATTCTAGAGGAAGGCGCCTGTCTTGCCATTTCATCAGCTTTCTTTCCAACTACTTTATACTTACCTATGTGGCGTTACAACGGTTTTGCCGAATCTATGGCGCCAGCTGTTTCTGTACTGCGCTCGCTGGTATTAGTTCGAAATCTCGACTGCTGATCCTGCAGCACTTGGTCCTTCCAATGGAGATGTGCTCTTAATTTTCGGACTAGATTCGCTTTGTTGCAGCGTCTTCTTTCATACAGGTCACATAGCCAAGCCAGCGTAGCTGCTGTATTTTTACACGCTTAACTATGTCCATGCCCCTATACAGATCGCTGTTGCACCGTACCCGGTACCCCTCACTAACGCGGAAGGGGTCAAAGATATTACGGATATTAATTCTCTCGAAGGCTCATAAAACTTTCTCATCTACTGTTGGCATCGTCCATGCTTCTCCGCCGTATAGCGGGACGAGAATGATGGGCTTTTTGGGTCAGCTTGGTCCTTCGAGTGAGTACTCTACTTCTCAATTGCCTACTGATCCTAAAGTAACACCTGTCGGCAAAAGTTATTCTCGATTTATCTCCAGGTCCAACACACGAAGACTCTTGTGTATACAAAGAAGGTCATGATGTATGTTTGGTGGAACTGGGAGGCAAAGTGCACTGGAAAAGGCTCGAAAAGTATGCCTCAGTCAATAAAGAGCTCTACATTGCTCAGCTAAGTCGTCAAAGCCACACTCCAAGAGCTCGAATGGGATGTCTTTCAGCATCCTCCGTGTTATCCGGACCATGCACTGACCGATTACTATCTTTTACGCTCCCTATCAAACCAAATAAAGGGTGTTACTTTCGATAACATAGAGGTCCCTAAAAACTGGCTGAACAAATTGGTCGAGAGGTGGGCGTAGGTTGAAAACAGCAACGTCGAATATATAATTGATTAATTTGTTGATATATTTATTGTTTTTTGTTTAAATAAAAATATTCGGTTAAACAGTACGAACTTATTCCCCAACACAATAGTAAAATTTGACGACGAATAATTTTGTAGAACATTTTAAGCCATTAACTCTCTCATGAAAGACCATTGTAATTTTGGGCCCTTTTTGAGGAAGTCAGAAAATAATGTTATTTTGAAGGTCGTTAAAAATAAATAAATAATTGGCGCGTACACTTCTGTTAGGTGTTTGGCCGAGCTCCTCCTCCTATTTGTGGTGTGCGTCTTGATGTTGTTCCACAAATGGAGGGACCTACAGTTTCAAGCCGACTCCGAACGGCAGATATTTTTATGAGGAGCTTTTTCATGGCAGAAATACACTCGGAGGTTTGCCATTGCCTGCAGAGGGGCGACCGCTATTAGAAAAATGTTTTTATTAATTTTGCTTTCACCGAGATTCGAACCAACGACCTCTCTGTGAATTTCGAATGGTAATCACGCACCAACCCATTCGGCTACGGCGGCCGCCGGTCGTTAGAGGATTAAAATGTTTCATAAAATTAGTTTCCATAAAATTTCACTAGGGACTCCCTCCGACAAAATCTTTTTTTGAATCAAGGCGCATTCATTAAAGGCGTTGGCACTAGACCAACAACATTTTGTAGGTTTAACAGTCAAAGCAAATTAATGGCGAAGTAAAAAACATTGACTGAATTCGCCTTGTTTCATTCTGGGCTGACAGCCACATGGACACAGCGAAAGAAAATAAACTAATCAGCTAATTTACCGATACCGCTGAGAATAGATTCGCCTTGGTTTGATTATAATATAAATTTTTTAAATTAAATTTTGATTCAAACAACTTTCTAAATAAATATTTCACTTCCTTTTGATTCCTGTTGTACTATTCTTCATTAATACAATTTCACAGATTAAATATTATGCAACAACACCTAACAATGCATGTAAAATAAGCAGTATTGCAAATGCCAAGTAACCAGGTGAACCAGTGCGCACGCAATGGCAGTGAATGCGGACAAAAGTAAGTTGTAAGCGGAAAGAAATTGGCATTTGTATACTGAAGAATATAATACAACAATGCCGTTCATGCACACTTCCTTGCGAGTGTAGATGATGCCTTTAAGCGCAAAGCAAAGCAAAGCAGAAAATAAAAAGCAAAAAACAATCAAACAGGAAACGATCAGAAATGAAACAAGCAGTTCACTCCTTGTTTTACTGTTGATTCAGCTCCAATCCGCATAGCAATCCTTGTAATCCGCTTAAGATTTCCGGTGTTCACATGATAGCTGGCAGACACGTGTCCTTTCCGCACTGCCTCGCATGTTGACGCATTTGTGGCCATTCCTTAGCTCCCCCTATTTATTTAATAAAGCCATCGAGCATGTTAATGCAACTCTTATGGTAAAAACAAAAACCAAATAAAATAAACCTGCAGGCCAGTACCTATCAAGAGTTCACAGCAATTTTGTTTACTTGAAGTTGCTGTTGTTGCTGTGCTTTGATTTTAAAACTTTATTAATGTAATGGTCGGTGCTCGTGCTTGTCAGGCATTTCCGGTAAGTAAATAAATCGGTACAAATGCACAAATGCAATGCAACAAAAAAAAAAAAAAAAACAGCAGATGTTTAGATGTACGAGTATTTATAAAATAAGTGTAAGCCTGCTAGGGATTTGCGGTAGTGTGACATTCCATGGGTGGTGCGCGAAAAATCGTAAGTTCATTTGGATTTGCCGGAATAAATAAACTTGGGTTAAGCTCTTGGAAGAAGTTCTCTTAATTTTTGTTTTACTTAGTAGGTTTTTTACTTTAAGTACATAAGTGGCTGTTAAGCCTATCCTCCCCCAATACAAACAAACCATTCCGAAACTATGGTATTCACATAGGAAATGATGAATGAATTCTTGCCTTCCCTTATTTTCATACAGTTCCACAAACAACGTTTGTATGGCTCTGAACCTGGGAGTCGTACGACCTACAGGGTTGCCCATATTCGACGGACCCATCTGGCAACCCTGTATCTTTTGACAGAGACGTACCGCGTTGGAAGCGTCAGTCCAAGCAGATTTTTACCATGGAACAATACACGCCACGCGAGAGCTCCCAAATTGTTGAAATTTACATTCAACAAAAGAAGTCGATTGTGAAAACTCAACGTGCGTATAAAAAATTAAATAATGTGAACAGTGCGCCTTCTAAGAACACTATTAAACGTTTGTGCGAAAGGTTTTCGACTGGTGATGCTCTTTCTAATCCAAAGAGGCCAAATCAAAACCGACCAAGGATGTCACCATGGACATCCCAAAATCGCCGTTCTCATTGGGCATTGCTCGGACCACTTTACAACGAATTATCCGCATTGATTTGCATTTATTCCCGTATAAAATTCAATTGACGCAAAGATTGTTGCCCGCGGACAAGGCTCGTCGATTGGAATGGGCCCAAAAAACACATGGGTCTGTCGAATATGGGCAACCCTGTATATGTTCTTCTTTCAAACATGATTTTGAGTTCCTAGTTCACAAATGTCAAATGCGATTAATGTACGACGCTATTTTCAAAAATTATAAATCTTTAGATAGGGTGATTAATTTTGCGCCACCTTATATATACTTATTTATGCAAAAAAACAGAAGAATTTCTACCCTTAAATTGTAAACAAGCGTGAATTTTTTTTAATACAAGCATAGATACAATATAAACTACATAACACTGTTTGTTGACGCTGGGGTTACACATAAACTCACGAGCAGTACAATTTTAGTAACATGAAGAGAATTTTGTGAAGAGATTATCATAGTCCCTTCCTTAAGGGGGGGTAACGTTAATTCATGGAAAAAAAGGCACATTTTTATGATTTTTTTTTTTGATGACACCGTTAAAATTTATTCGTCAAATCTTTTACTACATAAAACTATAGCATTTGAAGTATATTTTGTGAAATTTTCATCCAAAAATATTTGAAAATACGGCAATGGCAGGAATTATTCGGAAGCATCTCAAAAAAAGTAGTTTTGCGGTGCCCCTCATAGCTCGGTGTTAAATCATCTGAAATCAAAAAACCAAAGTTATTTCGTTAGATAATCGTTTTCTCCGGGTAACGCCGAGAGGGTTTTTTGAAATTAAAAATTTTTCGATTTTTGGGAACACGTTAAAGTCAAAAACACGATTTTCGCGTAAAAAATCGGTGAATTAGTTACCGTAAAAACAAAAGTATCAACAAATTCGAAAAAAACTCTTCGGCGTTACCTTGTAAAACATCAACAGAAGTGTTCAAAATTTCAAAAGGATCGGTGCAGTAGTTTCAAAGTTATGAGGGGCACCGACTTTGAAAACGTAAGTTGTGGGAAAAACGCTTTAACGCTAACGCTAAACGCGGTTGAGCCAGGTAGGTAGCAACACTTACATGGCTGTATCTTTGTAAGTTTTGCTCCGATTTATCTAAAATTTTCACAGAATATTCTTGAAAGGTTCTTCATTTAAAAAATCAAATAAAAAAAAATGCAAAAAAAAAATTGTAAAACGTTACCAACCCCCCCCCCCCCCCCCCCCCCCCCCCAATTTTCTTTTAAATGCGTTTATAAAACGTTTATTGAAATAGTGTAATTAAGCTCCTTAAAAAAAACACGAAAAAAAATCAAAGAAATGCATTTTTTGGGCTGTACCCAATCGAGTACAATGGGATAATATGTATATACATTGCCTGTATATGAAAATATGGAGTATTAAATAAAAAGACACTTTTAAAGACTTCCTTGGTTATTAGTTCGGTTAACAGTATGGAAGTTTTTGAAACATTCTCTCTCCACGTAAAGGGCTACATTGCATAACTCGCAAATCCATCGAATTCTTTGGTGACACTCCCTGCACCTCAGCTGATTCGATATCCTTTTGGGAAAATAGTTATATGAGGAACCAGCTATTGATGCCGTTGTCGATCGTTTTGAATATATATCCCGGATATTATAATTGCGTAAATAAAATCGCGCAATTTCACGTTGGTATTGCAACAAGTCGCAATGACTCTTACTTGCCATTTTATAAAGCTTCCATGCGTTTACTACGCACGAGCTTATCATTGTGGTGAAAAGAGGCCACCACCATTTCTTTCCTCTAAACTTTATATTGTAAGTATTCAAAGCTTGGTCGTGGAGGTCAACTCCTCCCATTCCTGAGTTGTATTCCGCTATCAACTTCGGCTGATGGGCATTCACCTTGCGCCTCTCTTGTCTTGACCATCGTTTGACGGTATGTAAAGGTTCAATTCTATCAAAGTTTGTTCCCACTGTCACAACGCTATTGTCATTCCACTTCACAAAAAGTATTCCTGAGTCAGAACACCTACAAAATTTGATACAAAACAACTATTCAAATAAATTATTATGATAAACTTACATAAAATCAAACTCTGTTGCTTCTTTTGTAGTTCTTTGTTCGTTTTCAGAGGACATTTTTTGGTCTGCCGTTCACGAACAGTCCCAGTAGCCTTAAATCCTTGTTCTTTCAAAATTCTAAGAAGGTCATATGACGTAAAGAAGTTGTCGAAAAATACGATTCCAAGTTTGGAATATCATCACGCAATATATTATCCTCTTCAATGTCCTCCTCATCTGTGTCACAGTGAGTATTTGGCGGTATAATAGCGAAGTCGAAGTGACTACGGTCGCTTGATTCAATATAGTCGGTGGCCGCAGAAAGGTTGTGAAACCTCTTTCCGTAAAATTTTTTTACATCCATTACCAAATCTACATGAAATATGCACACAAAATATATATTATATTAATGTTCCCACTGTACCCATGCGAGTACACTAGAATTTAAACCTACCGAAATGCACTTTTCCACAACTTTTTTCGTATTTTTGGTATAAAGTATACATATAATTGTATTATGAATATTTCAACACTGAACTTTTTCCGTGATAACTTAGATTTTGTCAAACAGAGAGCTTATTGCAAACTAAACCATGAAAAGAAGAAAAAAAACAAACGTGCACGCAAAGACAAGTGAATAACGGATAACGGCACTCCAAAAAAAGAAAGAGAAACATGTGTATTCCTTTTCGACATTGCTCTGTATTATAAAGTGGCGAGTACATTTAAAAATTTGTAAGCGTTGGCTTTTGACGTCGTTTCGAAAAAGATGTTTTTTCTGTACTCAAGCGAGTACAATGGGATCAAATGGGTTAAGTTCCTTCCATAATCAGCCATCATGCCAGATCATGTGGAGTCGTCGGGTTAGGCCTGAGGTGTTGAGGAGTTTCTTAGCTTCCTCAGTCACGTGCCTTTAAAGCCTGAGGGAATGGGCTTCTGCTTGTTTCTTAATTTCTTGAGGTCACGATGAATATCTTTATTGCGAACGGATTCACTAATTCAGCATTTCCTGCAGGCATAGACAACTACATTTGTAACACACACTTCCATACATACATCCTTACATACATACACACATACATAAATACATGCATACATCCATACACACATTCGGCTATACGAGTACTTTTGTACATTCAAGTGCATACCTTTTCGTAAATAAAACGCTTCCAATCAATATTTACTTCATTTGCGAATATTACGTGACCAAAATTTTTCGCTTTGATTTTGTCAAATGGACTACTCGAATGTGTGCATCTGCGTTCTGCCATTCGAAATGTAGTGCGCAAGAACACTTTAATTTACTTTTTGCGAAATTCGAAGAGCTTAAAGAAAGTTTTGTTCGCTTT
The DNA here is from genome assembly GCF_027943255.1 of Anastrepha obliqua. Lineage (NCBI taxonomy): Eukaryota > Metazoa > Arthropoda > Insecta > Diptera > Tephritidae > Anastrepha > Anastrepha obliqua. The sequence continues at coordinate 154,954,629 of NC_072892.1, read as the reverse complement.
CAGATTTTAAGAGGGCTCAAAATGGATTTTCAAACTTATTTTCTTCCGTTTAGAATCCATTTGTAGTGAAAAAATTGCTTCGAAGTAAAAACTTGTGGGACTACTGAGAACTGGCTGGACTTCAAATGAGAAAAATTAGGCTTTGAATTTCGATAACCCGAACTGTTGAGGATTGGCCGGACTGAAAATTAGCAGACATTAGATTCCATACATTTGTGTTGGGTCAATTGTGTAGCGGACAGTTGAATTTTTTATGGAAATGTAATCGGCTTGAACTTTTATTATGCCGCTTAGTTCTGCTATTTACCAGAAAATATAAATTTCCTCCCTTTCGACTTCCCAAATTAAGGGTGTAGTATGGTATTTTTTTTTTCATTTTTTTTTTTTTTTTTAAATTATTCTATAACATCTTAAGATTATTGTGTGAAAGTTTGAAGTGCATTAGAGTAAAATTGACAAAGACACAAAGGATTAAGTATCTACCTCTCCAACCGGATTTCACGCTGCCGAAAATCTTTAAACGCGTTTTTCTCACACTTGCCTTTTTTACGGTCGGTGTCCACTGTAGATTCATATCTACTGCACCGATTCTTTTCAAATTTGGTTTTTTTGTTTCTTTACTTTATTCACGAGGTAATGACGTCGAGTTTTTTTTTTTAATTTTGTCATATTTTAAAACAACAGAGTTTTCAAGTTTTTTTTATGAAAAATCGGTGTTTTGACTTCAAAGCGCTTTAAAAAATTAAAAAAAAAAAAAAAAAAAAAATTCGACGTTGTTACCTGCGAAACTTTATTAGCTGATGAAATCAATTTGGTTTTTTGATTTTAGTTGATCCAGTAATGAGTTCTGAGGGACACCGCAATAAAACTTTTTTATGAGACGTCCGCGAAGATTCGCTGCCACCAACTCATTTCTTCATAAAAATCAATGAAAATTTCACACAATATTCTTTAAATATGACTTTATAATGAAGTAATTTTAAAATTTTGAATAAATCAACTGTGTCGACAAAAAAAATTTCGAAAAATATGCTTGTTTTACACCGAATTAACCATACTACCCCCTTAAACAACCATGTTCTCCCGCTCTCATCGGAAGTTAGGTATCTTGGATTGATACTTGACTCCGAACTCCATTGGAATCTACACATTGAAAATCGGGTAAAGAAGCTCATTATAACCTTCTACTCCTGCAAATCTATGCTCGGTAAAAAATGGGGACTCAAGCCACAGGTCGTGCTGTGGATGTAAAACGCAGTGGTGTTGCCAATTTTAACGTATGGATGCCTGGTTTGGTGGAAAGCTCTTCGGAAGGGCTATAATAACACTAAACTGGGGAGGATGTAAAGGACTGCTTGCATTGGCATCACCGGAGCATGTAAAACTTGCCCCAGTGCTGCCCTGAATGCCCTTTTGCACTTACTTCCCATCGACTTTTACATTATTTCCATCGCAGCTCAAAGTGCAATCAGGTGCCTCTGGAGGCAATCTCTCAAGGGACATTGCAGTATTTTCGGGCAGTTAACACCGTCTTTCTCCGAACTTCGAACAGATCTCCCTATCCGCAAACTAGGGTTTGAGGGTCGTGCTAGGGCAATCTTTCCAAATAGGCAGGATTGGATCAAAGGGGAAAATCTGCGCCAAAGCTCGCATCTTTGTATTCACTGACAGCTCCAAGATGGAATCTGGAGTCGGAGCAGGAGTTTTCTCTAAATCGGCCAATTTATCTATCTCCTTTAAATAGCTAGTGTTTTTCAGGTAGAAGTCTTTGCGTTCCTACAGGCATGCAAAATGCTTAGGGAACGCGCAGCGAGGGAGATATTAACATTTTCTCCGCTAGTCAAGCCGCGATCAAGACACTAACCATGCCATGGTGCAGAACGAAACTAGTAAACTCATGCAAGGATGAGAGCAAATCTCTTGGGTGTGCAGGCAACTTTTCTCTGATCTGGATTCCAGGACACAGGAACATAGAAGGAAATCAAATTGCGGATGAGCTTACCAGGAAGGGGACTGAATTGGCCTCAGAGACCTCCTACCCGGTCGTTGGCATCCCCCTGACAGTTGTTAAAGGGGAACTGCACTAATTATTTCTCAGGAAAGTGCAGAAAAGATGGAGCTCCATTTCTTCACGCGCTATTTCGAAAACCCTTTGGCTCCAGCGCAATATATGAAGGACTCAGAAAGTCCCTTGGACTCCTCGCCATTCAATTTGCAAGCTCGCAGATGTGTTTACCGGTCACTGGAAGATCGGCACACACGGCGAAAACCTGGGGTTACCATTTAACCCCCATTTCAGAAGCTGTGGGGACCTTTCAGAGAAGGAGACTGTTGAGCATTTTCTTTGTAAATGTCCGGGCTTGGCAGCTGGATGATTAAGCTCACTGGGCGCTCCTTTCTTTGACAGCCTGGGGCAGTGCGCCAACCTAAATCCCCAATCTTCTCCGTTATATCAACAGCTCTGGCGGGCTTTAGATATCTGCCTGTTGGAGGTCTCATAATGGTACTTCAACCATTTTTCCTACTTACCTAGTTCACAAAACTTTTTTGTATTTATTTGAGTGTGTGACTTACAAGTAGTGAAATAGTGGGAAATGCTAAATTATATAAGATTAGTCAAGGTCAAAATACTACAATTTTAACTATGTGTGGCAAAAACTACACTTTTCCCGAAATTAGTGCTGAAGTTAGATTTAGTAAGGTTTTTCCTCAAAGTAATTTCAACCTCCAAGCAGCAAAATTCTTACTTCAGAAATACGCTAATTGAAGAAAATCGTTTAATAAATAGACTACAATTTCTACCGAAAAGTCTATATTTCTATGGAATTTTATATTAAAATTACGGCGGCCGCCATAGCCAAATTGGCTGGTGCGTGACTACCATTAGGGAGCGCGTAGGTTCGAATCTCCGAGCGTGAAACATCAAAATGGAAGAAAACGTTTTTTCTAATAGCGGTCGTCCCTCGCCAGCCATTGACAAACTTCTGAGTGTATTTCTGTCATACACTCATAAAAAGTATCTGTCGTTCGGAGGAGGCATACAACTGTAGGATGTTGTTGTTGTTGTGGCAATGCATTAAACCTTGCCAGTGCGGTGTAGTCATCGATTATCATCGTCTGTCTCACCTCACGGTAATTCTAGGAAACATGTTGTTGCGACGTGTTGGGTCCAGTGCGGGTGGGCTTAGTAGAAATGCTCAGCAAGCAACTCTTGCCGGAGTGCTACCGCAGGAATCACTCCTTCAGGTACTTGCTACGGACTGAGCCATCTCTCAAGCGAGTCAGGAGGAGGCATCTCTTCGACTACTAGGACGAGATCCAAGACCAGACACAATTGCAACTATATTGGACACTATATTGGTCACACGGGTACCAGTTTTCGTCGATGATTTTGAATCGCTTTAAGTATGCCTTATTGAAGCCATGGCCAGTAAAGAGCTGTGCCAATTCGAAATATTTCTCAAAGAATAGTCGGTATAGTTGAGTATCTCCAAGAATTGGGAATAAAGTATTTGTAATGCAGCCAGTGGTATAGTCGGGATACTCCTGCTGCCATGACTCGAATGTCTTAAGACGAATTTGCCATATAGGATAGCTTAAAAGAAATGCAGTGAATACTAGATCAACCCCTTGATTTCCAGCTTATTTTGTCTGCTCATCTACGCGCTCGTTTCCTTCAATACCGATGTGTCATTTAACCCAGAAAAAGTCAATTCTGTGTCCCTGGCGAAGAAGGTGTAGGTGCTGATGAAATGATGCAATTAGGGCACTAGGATTGCTCTGATTTTGGATAGCTTCCGAACAAGAGCAACTGTCGCTATATATGACTAGGTTTTCCGTTTTCAATTCTTTCTGAGCCCACTTCAGTGCAGCGTCAATTGATCGAATTAGCCGAAACTGTGTGAAAGCCTCTGATTTCTAGTATAGCGAAATTTTTTTGGAACGAGTGGAGAAGACCTCATATACATACTTGCAGCGTAAGTTATAGTTGGCTCCACAACTTGTTTATAGATTGTGATAACGTTTTCGTGTTTTCGCGTGTACAACCCATGTGGGCCTAACATATCGGCATACGTTTTTATATACTGGTTGAACTTTTTCTACAACGTACTTAGCATGGTTGGTGAATCTCAGTCGATCCTCTATTATTACATCCAGGTACTTAATTTCTTTGACGAAGATTAGTCGATTGCCATTTAAAAATAGTTCAGCTTGTTTAGCTGCATTAGGAAGGTTAGGTTAGGTTAGCCAGGTTACTTGTTGAAGACAAGATACTCGGTGGCCATCCATCCCCTAATTTAGTTGTTTCAGTGAGACATTTTGCAAATTTCCCAGATCTTCAAAAAAATAATCGCCAATGCTTTTCTCACGGCTCCTTTGAAGTGCAGGACATTGACAAAGAAGGTATTGAATCGACTCAATTTATTTTTCATCTCACATATTCAAGTGTTTCCTGCCTTGTTTCTGTGAAGCTGCTATCCGGTCTTTGTAAAGAGCTTGGTTTGAAGGGGTTCCTTGGAGAAATATTTTTTAAGTCTTGGAAACTCAGCTGTAGAGGCTGTTTTTCACAAAACCTCCTCCAGGATTATTTCTTTGCTTTCTTCGTTTGCCTTTTAAAGGTATTGAAACTATTTCGATAGCAGTCCCGATCCTCTGTTGTATTTGACGCCGTTGCAACATTGTGAAGTCTTTTTGTTTCGCTTCTTAGGATTTGAGCTTCATGGTCCACCATGACTTTTTTAGGTTTTTGGAGGCCTTTTTACTGCACAAGATCTACGAAAAGCTTCATCTATTGTAGATGTCAATAAATTGACGTGATTTTCCAATCTGGAAGTTAGTTGTTTCCTCCTCTTCAAGCGATCTAACTTGGCCATAAGCTTAGAGCACTTTTAAATTTATTTAAATTTTTAACTTAGATTTATTTAAATTTTTTATTTCATTAAATTTTTAATTTAAATTTATTTAAATTTTGAATTTATTAATGTTTTTTATTTTTTTTAATTTATTTAAATTCTTAATTAAAATTTATTTAAATTTTTAATTTAAATTTTTCATTTTTTTTAATTTATTTCAATTTTGATTCTTTTTTTAATTTATTTAAATTTGTATCTTAAAAGTATTGCAATTTTTAATTTAATTTAACCCTTTCGGTGCGGAACTCTATCCGCAGTAGTAGATTTCGCTTAATGCAAAAAAGGAGTTGTTTGGGCATCAAATAAAATGTCTTTGGTATCGAAAGGGACGTGGGATAAGAGGCTGGCTGGGGGGGTGGTGGTAAACCATTGTACCATCCGGGATGTTGTGTGGTACATTTGTGTACCAACCGTCCTACAAAACATACTAGACCATACTTTTTCTTACAATAATACAACGAAGTAATTCATTTATTTTGCATGTAAATAATACACAAAATTAGTAATTTTATAAAGAATCAAACAAGTAGTAATCAAATACATAGATGGTAATTCAAAGCAATGTAATAATTTTAAATTAAAAAAATACCAGTCTAACGGTTAGACGCGATAGAAGTGAAACCTTTCGTAAAACAAACTGAGAGAGAATGAGACGAAAGCAGCAGATTAGAAAATATTAAAGTACTTACGATGATCGTTTTCTCTATTTTGCACAGTGGATGCATTGTTATGCACAATAGAAACACTAGGTTGCGCATTTCGTAATGTTTTTCGGCGTGCACAAAATTCACGTACACGTTCTGTTGAAGTATTTGCGGTTTTTTTAGTTTTATTTTCTTTTTGTTTTTTTTTTCTGTCGATATTCACGACACTTTTCTGCATTATTTTTCGGCATAATTGCGGTAAATATTTAAAAATGAAAATATTTACGAATATAAAAATACGGACGCAATACAGCACACGCGGTTGCTATTATGAGCGTCGTAACGCGTATATTACACAGACGTACTAACATACACATATGGTCTAAGCAAGTATTAGGTAGTGTAGTATAGGTATACCTACATAATGCCATCTCGCTCACCGTGGCTCCGTAATACGCAGGCGCGCACACATACATACTAGCATACATACAAACATACATACGTATGACGCTTGAACTAAACACCAAAGCAAGTAATAGGCAGTGTAGTATACATACTACAATACTCACTATACTAGCGTGTCTCAGCAGTACGCAGCCACACACATATACGTATATCAACATATAACGCTTCGTAATGTCGCTTTTTAATTTCATCGAGTCTCAAATCACTCCCAACGATTCTAAAGAACTTTTCACTTCAATTATGTATGAAATGATGCAACGCAAAACTTGCACAAGGGAACTTGGCACTCCTTACGTATTGCTTTTGTACGTGTCCGGTTTTTTTTGTTTGCTGCAACTAATATAACGCCGTCGTGTATCGACTTCAATAGGTAGATGTTTCTGTCCTGTAACCCGACGTACTGGTCCTGACCCTACCGACCTAGGAACAGCTGTGACTTTGGAGCCTTCATCTATGAGTATCTCTGCCAAGGTCACCAAAAACGATTGGAAAGGCATTTTTCCCTTCTAAGTTCATTATAAATGATCCAAGCGTTTACGGCTGCCATCATAAGAAAGTGGTAAAAAACCTTCTTCTACCATTTATCCGGCTTCCGATCATATTTGTAAAGTCCACTCATTTGATCGGCTAAATCGACACCTCCCATAATTTGACGATAAAATTGGATTGCGTTTGGACATGGCACTTGGATTTGTTCCCCTGTTTTTAAAGTTTTTGTAACAAACGTCATGCCTGGTTCGTGGCAATTACTTATTACCACAACCTCCTTCGTGTCCTGCCATTTTACGCATAAAAGACCAGATGATGTACTTTTGAATTCTGCTTCTCCTCGCTCAAGTTTCATACTTGTAAACTCGGGAACGTTTTTTCTGTTACGCATTATAGTACCAACGGCTGGATAAGGTAAGGTATTTAACAGATTAACTGATGTGAAAAAGCGATCGAAACACAAAGTAACATCATTTTCTGCGACTGAGCTGATGAGTTTAGTTAGTCTTTCTCCAAGGGTTCCCGAGTGTTCTTCAAGGTTTTTTCCACAATAAATATTGAAATCGTACGTGTAACCTGTTACAGCGTCACACCTAAGCCACATTTGCATACCTCTTTTCACCGGTTTTAGGGGCATGTATTGCTTCAGTGAGCTGCGGCCCTTTAATTTTGTTATCGACTCGTCTATACTTTGGAAGCTGCTGTCTTGTCTAATCTTTTGGAAAGTTTTTTTTAGACATTCTACCAAATCGTCTAGGTAATAAGTCTTACTACAGTCTAATGGTTGTTCCGGGCATGCGAAATACATCTTAGATGTGATAAATAGGAATCGATCTCTAGCAATTGCTTCTTGAATAGATTTATTACCCAGAGATTTATGAAGGGGACAAAAATCTTTCACGCAAGGAAGTCGATTATAGCACATAATGAACATGTATCCAACAATTACTTTTATTTCGCCAGCATTAGTTCTAGTCAGTTTTTGTTTTTTTCTTGCTGATTGCTCACTTTCTAGTGTCTGTATACGCTCATTCGTGCACTGAGCTATGGTGGTGGTTGGTGACAGTCTAATGTGTTTGTATCGAATTCATTTAAATATATCCCCTATATCCTCGTTTATGTTGTCATTATCTAAATCTTCCGCACGGGAAGAGCTTGACTTATAGTTTTCGCTTGGAACAAAGTTATCAGAGTTTCCGGATGAAAAGTCTTCCAAATCGCTGCAACTTTCATCTTCCTTCTCCAACAACTTACATACGTATATCGTCCAGGTTCATATTACTGACTAAATCCTGTGTGGAATCTATTCAAAAATAAGTTGTATTCACCGGACTACTGGTACTAATATGTACCACTTAAGAAGACTTCTGGTACACATACGTACCACCTGTAGAATTTGCACGAAAAATATACTTTTATTTACATTTTCTTACCGGATTTACTTCAAATATGTGGTATAAGCCTTAGTTCTCCAAAAAAATGTTGTTATCTGCCAATAATCATTTATGAATGCACAGATATCTTTCACAAAACGTCCACGCGCTGCACTTTTCGACTACTCTCAATAGAAAAAACACGAATTTGAGCATAGCGGGAATGTAAAACGGTACTCTAAAGGCACCTCTAAAGGTACTCTAAAGGATTGCGAAAATCTCAACATTTCTAAACTCGATTGAATTAAACATTTTAGGGACGTTTAAACTTTGGTGGTACACATAGGTACCAGCCGTACCGAAAGGGGGAAATTTATTTAAATTTTTAATTTTTTTAAATTTATATAATTTTTAACTTCAATTTTTAATTTAATTTAATTTTTTGAAATTTATTTAAATTTTTTATTTTAAATTTATTTAAATTTTTAATTGTTTTAAATTTTTTTTCAATTTTTTTAAACTAACTTTAATTTTTTAAAATTTGTTTAAACTTTTAACTAAAATTTATTAGAATTTTAAACTTAAATTTATTGAAATTTTTAATTTTTTTTTTAATTTTTTTTCAATTTTTTTAAATTAACTTTAATTTTTTAAAATTTGTTTAAACTTTTAACTAAAATTTATTTCAATTTTTAATGTAATTAATTTAATTTTTAATTTAAGTTTATTAAAATTTTTAATATTTTTGTAATTAAATTAAACTAAAAATTTAAATAAATTTTAAAAAATTGTGTGGTAATTTTTATTTTGATATTTACAAATAATTTTTTAATTTAATTTACAATAATAATTTAATTTTAACTAAAATGTATTTCAATTTTTAATATAATTTAATTTTTAATTTAAATTTATTAAAATTTTTAATTTGCTTGTAATTAAATTAAATTAAAAATTTAAATAAATTTTAAAAAATTGTGTGGTAATTTTTATTTTGATATTTAAAAATATTTTTTTTATTTAAATTTACTTAACTTTTTGTAACGATTTCCTACAGCTCCTCTTGCCAGCTGTTGCACAGAAATCTTGTCAAGCAGCATAAAAAGTATTTTATTGCATACTTTGCAGCTCTCGGAAATGTCACAACATATTAACCCCTAAAAGTATGCGTCGTTAGCAGCGAACTGCTTCCAATTGTTCAAGTAAACACATCCTCACACACACACACGTTCTTGCGCATGCACATGTACAATACTCAATTCAACTGACATTGGCATGTCTGCAACAAATGACAACAGCAACAAAACGCGCATCTACTTAGCAGTAAAATAAGTCAACGTCGAAAAATTTTCTAATCTAATTATTACCTGCTTTGCATTTTCCACAACATTTACTTTGCTGTGCAAGCGGCGATGCCGCAGTCAGTTGACCACACTGTCCACAAGCCAGTGAAATGACTGACTATTACTAATCCTTCACTTGGCTGTGTGTGCGCGTGTGTGTGTGCACGCCAAAGTCGTCAGACGTTGCCATTTCTATGTAAAATTATAAGCCGATTTAGTAATTTACACGACGCACTGTCCAGTTATGGCAGGAAAGGGTTGCCGACGGAGTCTTCAGTGGGGTGGGCCTTCGGCGGGCGTTAGTGCGTTACCTACTTAGTTTGCAACAGCTACCCACAAGCGATTGGCGCCCCAGCAGCAACTCTTTGCAGCCATTCAGGGGTTGCGTTTGAGCCGCTTCAACGGTCAAATGCCAGCACGGTCCCTTTGATGGCCTTCAACTGTCACTGTTACAGTTAGCTGGTGCCGTAAATAGTCAGCTTTTCTTAGTTCACCTGCTCATGCATGGATGTATGTCAGTTATGAACGGCTGTTTGTGCGCGCGTGTGCGTGGATGTATGTATCTGTGTGTGAAATATATTGTGCCGGTTGTCATACGCAAGCAATGTTGTTGCTTTTATTGCCGGTTGTAACAGAAACATGAATATTATGCCTGGCGCCAGTTAGTGAAGCTTCTCGCCCGGCATTTGGCAGTAAAAAGCTCATTGGAAGTGGCCAAAAAGCTTATTGGCAAAAATTTTACGCTCAAACAGCGAGTCAAGCCCCTAACGAAATGCCGGCAAAAGGCGTAATACTCGTACATGTATGCACAACAACAACAATAAATGAGTTCTTATGGCTTTGCGATTTCGCCCTAAAACAGCTGTTTTTGACAACCAGATATCGCAGTTGCATGTGTTTGGACAAAATCAGCCGCAGCGCCTGAAATGATGGAAAGAAATACACGATGAGATTTTTTTCTAAAATAATCTATAAGAATGTTGACGCTGCGAATGGTGGCTTACAGATAGATTTAGCATTTCTGAATTGAATAAATGAGTGATTGTTTGATTTAGAACGGATTATTTTAAAAAATTTTTATTGCGATTGTAGAATTTATTCCAAAATAAAAGTTGAAATAAAAGCTGTTATTTCTTTTTTTTCCCCTATCGGAAAAAAGTTGAAGCGCACCTATTGAAAAACCCTATAGATGGAATGTAGTCAAGTAGATGGCATGGAGTCGAGGGACATGGCGAGGATCGTTGGATCGAAGTCCATGCCTACTCTGTTGTCCAATGCCGGACAGGGGCCATACCAATTCCTATTGTGTTTCAGCCTGCAGTTGGCCTTCAAGGCCTCTCCTTGGAGGCAAATATCAAGTGTTGGTAGGCTAATCAGAGCATCTAATGCCGGGCCTGAAGTAGTCGAGAAAGCTCCGACGCAACAGATGGTCACTGTGCGTTGTAACCTCGGTAAGGTCCACCTGACTACCGAGAGAGGGAGTCTACTCAACCAGGCCAATGATGCATAGGTTATAAGAGGTCTTATCATACCCGTGTAGATCCACAGGACCTTGCTAGAGAAATACCCCACGTTTTCCCAAAAACACTCTTGTACTGCCAGAAAGCTGTCAGTGCTTTGGATGTCTTTGTTTCGACGCGTGACTTTCAAAGGAGTTTACTATCGAGAATTACTCCAAGATTTTTGTTTCCTTGGATAGCTGGATTGTGACTTTGTCCATCAAGCTTCCTCCTTCTGGTGAAGAGGACAATATCAGTTTTGGTAGGTTTTGCCGATAGCCGATTCGCACAGCACCAAGTGTCTATCATATCCAGAGTTTTCTGTACTTTCCTACAGATGTTCGTAAGCGAAGGGCCTGTTACCAAGCAGGCAACGTCGTTCGCATATGCTTGTGCGTAGACTCCCGAGTCGTTTAAGGTGGTGAGCAGATGATCGATCACCATGCCCCAAAGAAAAGTTAAAATATTATTTCTTCCTTACTTCCATTCTGAAGCACTAGAGCAAACAATTGGCTTCACCAAAAGCAGTGGTACTGAAAAAGCTATAAAATACTATTTTTTTAATACGGTCAAAGAGCTCCCCTATTTTGGAAGAATATCAAAGTAATTTTTTTAAGCATAATGCCGCTTCTTAACTGCCATATAGTAGCGTTGATGTGACTCACTAAGGACATCAACTTTTTGCTTTATTTGATCCTTCTTGACCACAAATCATTACTACAAATACCGAATTCGCTGCTTTGGATTCTTTTCCATGTACACCAAATTTATTGCTCCAAGGCGTCTCTAATTCGACCGACAAACTGATAGCAGTCGTCATCTCGGTCAGCTGACAGAAACAACCTGTTAGTGCGACTCGCGTCAACTCACCTGACAGCCGAATAGCAAAAGCTTATCATAAGTGTGTGTGTGTGTGTTATTGTTGCGGCGAATTCCACTTGTGTTGTTATTATCAGTTTCGCTTTCATTTGCCACCCCTAAAAATAAAAACGTACAACTTAGCCTACCACAAGCAAACACGAGCAACAAACACATGGCCATTGTGATTTCGTGTGCTCAGTTTTCGCAAAAAAATCAAACATTTGTAAATAACTTCCCTTGATTTAAGTTCAGTGTCTGTGTATATGTGTATGTGTGAGTGTTGTCCAAGTGCTGGCTTTGTTGCTGTTGTTGCCATTAGCAACACATTGCGAAATTTTCACTCACTTATTCCACGATTTTAGCACAAAAATAAAATAAATAAATCTAGAAAATAAGGAAATAAGGAAAAGAAGAATCGCTCAAGCAATAACGGCACTTGCGAATTCTTTTTGCAGCAGTTCGAGCAAAACCAGCAAAGTGTTGGACACTTCTAAATAATATTTAAATAGCAGCAATTATTAATTGTCATATTTGTGGCGTGTGTGCGTTTGAAAAGGATACGCTGACATTATCCTGTTGCTTTGCGCTTCTTCAGGAGCTTACCAAACAGCAGCGTAATTTGTGCAACAAGAAATTAAGGAGAAAAAATACAACACCAGCATTAAAGTGATACAAAGTGATTTGCGTGGCAGCTTATTTTTTCGACTATGCTCGCGTCACTGCAAGCCGGCAGTTGATAGAGTCGAAGCAGAGCAGGTGAGTGGTGGATGCGGTAGTTGAGTTGAATGGAGAAATGCGAGTAGGAACGAAGTTGTGTGCAGGGAAGCAGGCAGCAATTTGGCACTGGGCGTAGCCACGAAATATGGTATGCGGTGTTGGGGGAGACGCTGCACTGAATATGGCAAAAAGGGTGCCATAATATACAGGTTGTTTGAAAAGTAGGGAAAGTGACAACTATTGGAGGTGGAGGCATCAAAATTTGAGACCCACTTTAATATCTCATGTTTCGTTTGAACACACAGAAATTGTTATTTCGATCTGTTTCTCTTTGTTTACCAACCATTTATGGTTGATGTGCTAGCATATTTTTTTGCAATGAGCGATTCCTACTCAAGTGATCTGTGATCTTTGGACGTTGTCGTAAATTTTTCTGAAAATTGGTTTATTAGAAGGCTTGAATACACAATAAAAAGAGCCGAAGTACTATGAATCTATTAAGAGGGCACAATACATTTTTCATGTTGCAGTAGTAAGTCCCCTTAGGAAGTAAACTGAACAAAATTTGGAGAAAAGTTCTATAATTTTGAGATGTCAGCAACGTTGAAAATGCGGTGGCATACGTACTCGTTTGGAAAATTGACATTAGTAAGCAGACGCGTTATTTTTCACTGGATCGCTGTACTTATTTGAATATAACTCGAAAAGTTATGGGAATCCCATTACCAAACTTTCAAGTATTACTGAACATAGTTTTAGCTAATAATGAAAAAATAAGAAAATTTTTCAAAATGACAACAAACAATATACTTCTCTAAAATTTTCAGCAAAAATATTAATTCTTTTTACGAAGTGTAATTTATCCTAAAGAATTATAAAAACAATAAAAAATACAAAATCTTATAAATTAAAAAAAAAAAACTATACATAAAAAAAATTTTTTTAAATCTGAAAAATTGTACTGCAAAAATATAATATTATTAAAAAAAAACATAATTTTTTAAATAAAAAAAAACTTTAAAATCTCAAAAATGTTTAATAAAAATATAAATTAAAAACAACAATTACGAAGTGTAGTTTATCCTTCAAAATTAAAGAAAAAGGATAAAATTATAAAATCTGCAAAATTTGGAACCCAAATATTAATTACCAAAAAACAAAAATATTAATTAAATAAAAAAATGTTAAATTTCAAAAACTTTGAAAAAGAAATATAAATAAAAAACACTACGAAGTGTAGTTTATCCTAATAAATTAAAAAAAAAATTATAAAAAAAATAAATTAATTAAAAACCAAAACATTCTGAAATAACAAAACTATAAACCTTAAAAATTTTGAATAAAAATATAAATATAAAAAAAATTACGAATTGTAGTTTATCCTGAAAAATTAAAAAAAGAATAAAATTATAAAATCTGAAAAATTGTACAGCAAAAATATTAATAAAAAAAACATTTTTTGAATAAAAACAACTATAAAATCTCAAAAATTGTTAATAAGTTTATAAATTTAAAAAAAATTACGAAGTGTAGCTTATCCTAAAAAATTGAAAGTATAAAATCTGAAAAACGTGGAACAAAAATATTAATTAAAAAAACATTAAAAAACAAAAATTTCACGAAGCGTAGTCTTATTCATAAAAAACAAAACAAAAATAGATACAATTTTGAACACAAATATTAATTAATACATTTTTTTTTTATGAAGTCCAGCTCATTCTGAAAAATTAAAAATAAAAATTCAGAAAACTTAAAATTCTAAAATTACCGTTTTTTTCTCAAAAATTTCTTAATAAAAAAAAAAACAAAAAAAATTTTTACGAAGTCTAATTTATACTAAAAAACTAAAAAAAAAACAAAAAATCATACACAATCAAACATTTTGATGATCAAAAATATTAACGTATTCAAAATAAGAAAAAATTGTTTTACGAAGTGTAATTTTTCCTAAAACATTTAAAACTAAGAATTATAAAACCTCAAAAAATTTCAACAAAAAAATGAATTGAAAGAAAAATTTTTACGAAGTTTAGTTTAGTTTATTCTAAAAAATAAGAATAATAAAAATGTTTAAATAGCCAAAAGTATTTCACTTCTACTTTTTCTCAAACATTTTTTACAAAAATAATAATTTTTAAAAAAATTTTTTAATTACAAAAAAAAAAAATTTACGAAGTGCAGTTTATTCTAAAAAAATTAAAAAAGGAAACCATTTCAGAATCAAAAATGTTTGATCAAAAATATTAATTAAAAAAAGATAACGGGTGGCTTTTTAGCTATTATCTTTTTAAACAGTTGGTTTAAACAGCTGATGCACGTTTCGTGTTTTGTTTCACTGTCAAACATCTTCAGTTTGGTTTATAATTTAACCATGAATCGTCTTACAAACGAACAACGCTTGCAAATCATTGAATTTCATTATAAAAATGCGTGTTCTGTTAAGAAAGTTTATCGCGCGCTTTTTCCATTTTATGGTCAGTTTAATCGACCCACTGAAACGGCTAAATTTAGAACCAAAATCAAGTGCGTACGTAGAGTGCGAACTGAAGAAAATATTGCAGCTTTAGGGGGAGCCTGGTTTATGAGGTTTAAAAATTGCATCTCTTTGCGATTTTTTTTTTTAAGAAAAAAATAAATTTAGCACTGCAAAGTTTTGTCTATCTTTTAATGAACATTTAAAAAGTATAAAAAATTTTTGTACTGGTTAAAATAAGTTGAAAAAAATGTTTAACATGGAAATTATAAGAGAATTTAATACTGAAGGGAACAAACTATGATTCATTTCAAAGGGCTCATTAGTTTTTTTTTCATTCATGTACGCCAATTCAAAGAAATCATAAAAATGAAAAGTCGAGAAAAGATTATAAAGTTTGTACTATAGCTGTCCGGTCACAGCGTAACTACCTAACGCTCGCCTACCTTTGGCTTTGTATCTACGGAAATATTGAGAATTAACCTCTGTAACTTTGTGTGAATATTCTGAAATATATTAGGAATCGCTTAAAACGAAAAAAAAAAATTGATTTTTTTGACCTTATAAACCAGGCTCCCCCCTTTATCGGCCAGTGTTAATGATGACCATCAATTATCGATTCGTCGCCGATCGCAGCAATTGGACCCCTGTTACTCAACAACGTGGAAAATTTGGGAAAGGATTTAGGTGTGAAGCCTTTCAAAATACAGCTGGTGCAAGAATTGAAGCCGAACGACCTACCGCAACGCAGAATTTTTGGTGAATGGGCTCGTGGAAAGTTGGCCGAAGATCCACTTTTTTATCGAAAATTGTGTTCAGCGATGAAGCTCATTTTTGGATCAATGGGTACGTAAATAACCAGAATTGTCGATTTTGGAGTAAAGATCAGCCAGAAGAACTGCAAGAGCTACCAATGTATCCAGAAAAGGTCACAGTTTGGTGCGGTTTATGGGCTGAACTCTGAATAGTGAGCGCCACCGTGAAATGATATCCAACTTTTTTTTGCCCAAAATGCAAGAGCTTGACTTGCATGACATGTGGTTTCAGCAAGACGGTGCCATATGCCACACAGCACGCGTAACAATGGACTTGTTGAGAGGCGAGTTCGGTGAAGATTTTATTTCACGTTCGGGACCTGTCAATTGGCCACCCAGATCGTGCGATATAACGCTTTTAGATTATTTTTTGTGGGGCTATGTTAAAGCTCCGACTGCTTCAATTAACGCATGCGGAAGACAACATTCAAGCATTTATATGTGAGATACCGGCCGAAACATTGGAAAGAGTATGCCAAAATTGGTCAACATTTGCATGAAATAATCTTCAAACATTAAATTATATGGACTGTATTATCGATTTAAATAAAAATTTCATGCATTTTTCTGAATCACCCTATATTTACGAAACGTAGTTTAATAGAAAATTAAAAAAACGAAAAAAAAATATAAACAATGTTAAGGAAACCCGAATATCTTTCACCTTTTTTTTAATTTTGTACAAAAATATTATTTTAGTAAGTAAAGTTTGTTCTAAAAAATAAAAAAAAATAAACAAATTATAAAAATCTTAAATAAAACTGAAAATATTTCACTTTATAAAAGTATATACCCAAATTTTCAAACTTGAATAAATCTCAAAATAATAATTTTTTTCAAAATTTTTTCAGTTTACTTCTTATTATACTCAAGTCTACAAGTAAATAAATTTTCCGAAAAATTAACGACAATGTCCGAAATACTTGCATTACTTGACAAGGAATCGCTCAATGCAAACAACCGAATATTGTGCAGTTATGTAGCTCTCTGCTTAGGAAAATTCAGAATTCATAAAAAATTATTAAATTGTTAAAATGGTCTGCTTCTTTATTCCCAACTGTGCGTCGATGGTTTTTTGAGTTGAAACGTGGTCGTAGAAGCGTTGAAGATGCACCACGTAAGAAGGTGCAAGTGGCAGTCGGTCTTTAAACAAACTCACTGTCACCGTAGTCCATCCATTGTGATACGCAAGTAGCGTACGCCATTTTGATTTAAGAGCAAACTCATTGATTTGGCCGGAACTTACATCCCTAAGGTCATAAAGAACTACGTTGTTGACGTCAAAAAAGTGCAACAACACAAGAAATTATTGAGTGAATGCATGATATAGCTTGTAAAGACCTAAGTTTGGATTATATTAAAATGGCTGATATCAAAGGCATGCCAGTTGAATGAGTTATTCTTCTTCTTTATAAGATTGTTAACAATTCAACGAAAAGCTGTGGACGAATATTTTTCAAAGCTTCCGGAAAATGATTGCCGAATTTTGTTGTTTAACTTAATTTATTAAGAACAACCTATCATACAATAACATTCAGTATTGAATTTCACTACCATTCGGGAGTGCGTAGGCTCTAATCTCAGGGCATGAACTTTTGCCCCACTTATTTGTTCAGCGGCACAATACAGAACGGTTTTTTGATTGCTTAATCACTGCAGATGAAAACTGGGTTTTCTATGATAATCCAAAAAGGAAGAGGTAGTTCTTTTCTCTGAATGAACCGCCACGAGGGACTGCTAAGCCAGGTTTGCATCCGAAGAAGCCGAGTTTGTGTTTTCGGTGGAGTACTCGTGTAATTGTCCATTTTGAAGTGCTTAAACCTGGAAAAACTGTTAATGCAGACCTTTATTCTGAACAATTCGGTCGAGTAAATCAATCATTAATTGAAAAGTGTCCAGCGATTATCAATAGAAAAGGCAGCAGGTCCACACTGAGTAAGAAAAATGCTGAAAAAAATTAGTGGATTGGAGTACTGCGAAGTACTACCTCACCCACCACGGCCAACATTGCGGAATCGGATTTCAATTTATTCCGTTCACTGCAACACAAATTGAAAAAACAAGAATTGTCAAAATTAAATTGATATGAAAAATGCCATCCCCAGATCCGAATTCATTTTTGTCAATCCGGCATTGAAAATTTGCACAGTAGTTGGCAAAGGTGTGGCCAATGAGCGGATTATATCATTGAATAAAAAGAAAAACTTGTAAGAAATTTCTCTTTTCGAATATCCTGAGTAAAAACGACATTACTTTTCGGTACCCATAATATTTGATGTTTTGGCGGAGATTAAGAGAGTTCGAATGGGACGCTTTATTTCATCCGCAAATTCATCCATAAACTTAGTTTGGAAAATTAATTTTATTCAATTCAAAGTAAAAATGTGTGTAAATAAAACAAAATTAAGAATGAATATAGGTACTTTTGCTCGATATGACCACCTTTTGCCTTGTCTATGGCCTTGAGACGATCCAGAAACGAATCGCAAGCTGCCCGAATGTGACTTGCAGGTAGTTTTGCCCACTCGCAGACAATGGCTTTTTTCAGCGCCTCAAGACTGGTGAATACTTTTGTTCGGACTCGGACCTGGCTCTCCAAAAAAACCCAAGATAATAATCCGTCGAATTCGCTACTGGTGAATTTGAGAGCCATTGTGTGGAAGTTATGAAGCTTGGAACGTTGTTTCTTAGCCATTCTTGATTCACTCGAGCTTTTTGCCAGTGACGAGTCCAGTTGGAACGTCCATGGTCAGCCACCGAAATGTTTGTCTGCCCACGGCTTCAAAGGCTCGATGAAAACAATTGAAAAGCGCCAATCTGCGGTTACAGCGGCCCAAGCCCTTCCCTGTGGCGAGTACTGCCTCCTGGTGGCCAATCGATGACTCTAATTTTTCATGCATCCTATGAACGGTCGGCCAAATAAACCTCGTTTGAGAGTTTACGAATTGCTCAACTTGAAAAACTTTCTCGCCAGAAAACACAATGTTCGGAAATTTACCGCTTTCGGCCAAGCAAAGCAATTCCTTCGCTCTCTCAAGTCTGACTTGTTGCTGCTTTGGTGTGAGATCAGCCGCCTTTTGGATCTTGTAAGGCTTGACTTTGAGATCATTTTTCAATATGCGGTGAGATATTTTCAGTTCTTTCGCCATTTGATATGCACTTTGTCGGGGATTTCGCTCGAGTCGCTTCTTCACTTTGTGAACCATTTCACGTGACATTGCAGTCTTTTGATGACCAACTCCATGACGTTTCGCGATGCTACCAGTATCATTGTAACGAGTAACGGTGCGATAAACAAAAACTTAATTTACTTTAAGGTGCTCGAGCTCACGAACCATCGCTGGCTGTGCTTTTCCAACCAAATATAATCCATTCACACTATTCCGTTTGAAATCCATTACTGATTTTCTTTTTTCGCGTTTACGCTCGGCAAAATGCTTCTGCGCGCTAGTAAACAATACTCCGGACTATCATTTAGCCAACTAACAAGGATCTGATGCCCGTGCATCAGCTGCGCAAGCGGTCTGAAGTTGATTACACTTCGAGTGCCGGACCCTGTAAATCTAACCTTGCACCCGACTACCCATGGAAGACGTTGATCTGAGTTGGGTTCCTGCAGAGAGAAATAAACGGCCTTTCTCCTAAAACTTAGTAGAAAGGACCTGAGTGTACTGGTGGCTGTTCTCACAGGGCACAACGCCTGTGGCCAATTACCATGGGAATCATTGGCGACCTAATATGCTTGTCTTGACGTGAAAATGAGGCCACTGCAAAGCATTTTCTCTGTAGCTGTCCGGCGTTTTCTAGAATCAGACTTAGACTGTTGGGATGCGATGCACTGAGTATGGATAAAGTTCATACTCTTCCTCTTCCGGATCCCTTAATTCATTAATGAATTCTAAGGATTCGCAGAAGAGTGATCTCCAATCAATTTCTCCGTCTTACTATCCATACTGTATCTATCCTATCTCTGTATTCCTTCCACTGTAATCTATATGGGTGTAGTACAACGGTCTTCCTGACTGAGTACTTGGACTTGTCCAACCCCCTACAAATCTAATATAATCTAATCTAAACTTGCACCCTCAGACTATCATTCGCTTCGCTCTATTTAAGAACTCCCTTAATGATGTACTTTACCCACTTGTGGCTCTCGATTACCCTGATCAACATATTTTGGAGTAGCTTGACTTCAGCGATATAAATCCGCGTATCAAATGTACCCTCTTTCGCCGGAACTAAATCGATGCGATGTGTTACTACTTTGCCAAGTGACACCTATACATATAAAATTACCACTTCGGAAAATATGTGCAAAGAGCAGAAAGCAATAAAAAGTAGTTTAACAGCAATAAAATTACGTTTACAGAATAAAAAAATAACAATTACAACTACAATATAATTGTGGCTTAAATCGACAGCTGGCTAGCGCCAACTGCTAATGGCGCTAATAATGTCAACTCCGATTGTTTGTTCGCCCAGCTGTCACACACATGAACACACAAACAAACAAATAAACCTATATACACCCTATAGAAAAAACGTGAGCTAGGGACACTTTATTTCTCACTCTGAACTGGTACGATTTGGCCAATTGGCAACCAATTTGTTGCTCACAACACAGTGCTGAGACGAAGTAAGTTGTTGTTTTGAATTGGACTAATAGATTCACCCATTGTAAACCTGAAAATTAATATAATAATGAAATATATTTTTCCAGAAGCGGTAACCTCTCGGCAGGTAATGGCAATACCTTGAGTGCATTTCTCTCCTAATAAAATTTCTCATAAAAACCATCTGTTGTTCAGAGGTGTATGTTCAGCAAAAAATGGGTCTCAAGCCACATGTCGTACTCGGGAAGTACAGCTTAGTGGTTCTGCCAATTTCGACATATTGCTGTCTAGTTTAGTGGGTAGCTTTTCGAAAGGGCTATATCGCCACTACATTAAAGAGTCGGCAGAAGACTGCATCATCACTGGAGCGTGTAGAACGCACCCTACTGCCACCCTTAACATCATTCTGCACTCACTTCCTGTTGATCTTCAACTTCAATCTATTGCCGCTCAGAGCGCTATTAGGCTGAAGAACGTTAGCCACTTGAGCCAATCTCCTGTAGGACATGGTAGCATTTTCTGACAGATTTCTCCTTCTTTCTCTGTACATCGTACAGATCTCTTCATCCGCAAACTAGGTTTTGATAGCCATAGGGCTATCTCTGCAAGCGGGCTGGAGTGGAAGAAGGCGATAGTCTACACGGACATAGGTACCTCTGTTTACACCGAAGGATGCAAGATGGAATCTGCAGTTGGAGCGGGGGTTTTCTCTAGACCAGCCAATATTTCAGTATCCTTTAAATTTCCGAAAACCAGTAGTGTCTTCCCTGCAGGCATGCAAAATGCTTGCTATTGAGAAATATCTTTTCCGACGGTCAGGCTGCGATCAAAGCCCTGTCGTTGCCATGTTGCAGCTCTCTTCTGGTCAACTCATGTAAGGAGAAGATCAATCGTCTCAAATGTGTACGAAATACTTATCTTATCTGGGTTCCAGAACATGGGTGCAGAGAGGGAAATAAAATGTTCGATGAGGGGCGTTCCATGAAAGTAGTACCAGTTGGTCCTTCAATTTTCTTTATACTTTGGAATTTTGTTGTGTTTGTGACTCTTTGGAAGCATGCCAAAGGGTTTTGCAAAATTTCAATTATTTTGCAAGTTATTGTTTATTGAATTTTTATGCTAAATTTTTTTCGATAATTTTTATCTTGAAATATATTAGTGATACAAAAAAAAGTTGTTTGTAAAAATTATAGGGAAAAAGTTGAATTTTCATAATATATTTTTTAAAAAATAAAAAAAATAATTTTTAGCTAATTTGTTTAAACAATAATTTTTTATTGTTAGTTTTTTACTCAAAGTACACTGTGGAATTTTGTAAAAAAAATTTTTTATCAAAGTTTGAACCCTTCTTAAAAGATACTGCAAATTATAGAGATGGGTTTTTTTTTGTTCTCGAGAAATTCATTTTTGAATTTTACACTGCATGACTCGGCCTAGTAGCCGCGCGCGGCAGCTCCCGCAGCATGCTTTATTCTTTACCAATACAGTATAAAGAACACAGTTTTACATCATATTTTTTTTTAATATTATTTCAACTTACTAAATTAACATTTTTTATTAAATAAATACCGTTTTCCACACCACCCTGGAGGTACAGTACGTCAAGTGCGTTTTAAAAAAAAAATGTAAAAAAAGTAGGCCTAATCCACCATTCCCTTTCTCTATATTATAAAATAGAATAATACATAACATAAGTTGTATACATTTTTTCAATATAATCAAAAAAAATTTTTGTGTTCTATTTAGAATTTTAGAATTGATAAGAATTACTATGAAATATTAAATACGGAAGATAAACTATCATTGAAGTTAGACATTTTTTTACATTTCATTTTTTCATTTTCAACTGGAATAAAAGAATGAAAACCACGTGTGCCACTGATTGTTTTGCATGTTAAAAATAGTTCACTTAAGAACTTTTTTATATCTTCAAGAGCTTCATTGGAACAAAAGTCAAATGTAATTGAATCAAATTTGTTTTTAACTATGTTAAAAAATGCTCCAGGAGTTGCTATTGGTACAGTATCAGGTCTTCGTAGACTTTCTCGCCTAACGTACCTTTTTATTGTACCACCAATTCCATCACAAGCATTTTTTCCATGAGACGTTGCAAAAAAGTGCCATTCTGCTTCTATATTAAAATCTTGAAAATGATAGACTAAATTGATAAAATTTTTTCTGTTTTTATACTGTGATGCTGCACCATCAGAGAAATAATAAATTTTTTTTATTGTGTCTGATCCGTAATTCTCTTTAATAAAAGAAATTAATCTTGATTGAAAAAGATAAACGGCTTCAGTACTATGCTCAGTACTTTCTGAAATTAAAACAAAACTTTCAAATTTCAAACTATTATTATGATCTCGCTCAGGTCGATAAATCACAAAAGGATGAATATTTGTTTGGCTGTTATTCCAATGATGACTCTGTATTGCATTTTGTATTAAAAATGTAAAATTTTCAGAAAAATCCCCAATTACAATTAATTCCCCTTCTTTCAAATTTGTTTTTAGATTTTTTAAAAAATTACTTTGTTCTTTAGCTACAAAATTATGCAGTAAAAGGATATCAGCTTCTTTGCTCATTTTTTTGAGGAATATTTTCGCCTCCTCCGTAATTGTTTCTAGAGAAGAACGATCGGGGTTAGTCCACAGTTGATAAGTTTTATTAATAATATTTCTCTTTTTGAGAGCTTCTTCTATTTCAGTAGCAATTTCATGAAAGCATTGTTTCATATAACATTCATTTTTAAGCTTACCACAAATCATGCATTCTATTATTTCTTCATAAGTAGTTACAGATATATCTTCAAAAATACTTTTTAAACCGTTTAACATTAATTTAAAATTCTATTAATAAAAATTAACAGTAATATTAATAAAAAATGTTAATTTAGTAAGCTGAAATAATATTAAAAAAAAAAATGATGTAAAACTGTGTTCTTTATACTGTATTGGTAAAGAATAAAGCATGCTGCGGGAGCTGCCGCGCGCGGCTACTAGGCCGAGTCATGCAGTGTAAAATTCAAAAATGAATTTCTCGAGAACAAAAAAAAACCCATCTCTATAATTTGCAGTATCTTTTAAGAAGGGTTCAAACTTTGATAAAAAATTTTTTTTACAAAATTCCACAGTGTACTTTGAGTAAAAAACTAACAATAAAAAATTATTGTTTAAACAAATTAGCTAAAAATTATTTTTTTTATTTTTTAAAAAATATATTATGAAAATTCAACTTTTTCCCTATAATTTTTACAAACAACTTTTTTTTGTATCACTAATATATTTCAAGATAAAAATTATCGAAAAAAATTTAGCATAAAAATTCAATAAACAATAACTTGCAAAATAATTGAAATTTTGCAAAACCCTTTGGCATGCTTCCAAAGAGTCACAAACACAACAAAATTCCAAAGTATAAAGAAAATTGAAGGACCAACTGGTACTACTTTCATGGAACGCCCCATGAGCTTACAAGGAAGGAATCGATAGAACTAGTTTCAGTTGTCCCCATCTCAGCCATCGGTGTCCGTTGTTGAAGGGAAACTGCACAATTTCTTTCGTAAAAAAGCGCTAGACAGATGGAGTTCTTTGTTGTTGTTGTTGTTGTTGTTGTTGTAACAGTAACTTTGCCCTGTCAGTGTAGTGTAGTCACCGGTCGTCTTCGTCTAGCTCATCTAACGGGAGGCTCAGGAAACTTGATGCTTCGACCGGTTGCGTTCAGACGGAGAGGGGCGTTAGATGAGTGGGTTTGATGGGGCATGTGAAAAGGTGGTTAGTGTCGTGCGGGGTGCCTTAGCATGCCGCATGTATGTTTAGTATGTCGGGGTCGATTTTGGATAGGTAGGAATTTAACCTGCTACAGTATCCAGAACGTATTTGTGCCAAGGTTACGCGGGACTCTCGTGGAAGTTGGAGCTCTTCATCTACAATGGGTGATGGTTGGACTCGCGATGACGGCATTCGGGGGTCGCGAGCTTAAGAAGGTGGTAAGAGTCTCCCGATGAATGTCATGGTAGAGGTGGTGTTGACATTCGCGTGTTAACAGTTTGGACTTCAGGAATTTTGTGTAGGCGTAATAATAGGCTTTGTTTACTGCCAATATTCTGTCTTCATTGCGTCGTGACTACTGTTGAAATTTTTTATTAACACTCACAAATATTTGAAGTGTTGAACTCCCTCAAAGGTAAATTTCCGTGCTTTTGCACGACTTTCAATGTTGTAAAAGGTTTAAAGGAGATACCTTTTATTCCTTGCCACTATTGCAATATAGTCCGCAAAAGGCAATTGTTGTTCTTGAGGGACTAAGAAACTAACTTTAACTCAGAAAGTAAGGTCTCCTGATGCTTTAAAGTGTCGCTATTAAAAGAGCCTAAGTGGGCCCTGCAAATATTATCACACCAATATTGAAACATCATCATCATAAATTCCTAGAGTTCCTGTGTGGAACATAGAGTCATAACGAATTTCTTTTATCGGGTCTGTTTGGTGCCAATCTCTTGACTTCATTCCAGCTAAGCTGCATGGCACTAGTATTCGCTGGTATTTCATGTCTGCGGCTTCCTTTCGGGGTTCCAGTCAATGGCGGCTCTTGTTAAGTCACCATTTTCTCAACGTAGCACATGACCAATCCAGCCCAGTTTTCTATCTCGGATCTCTAATAGCATTGGTTCCTGCTGGGTTCTGGATAATATTCGGGTTCGAGATAATATTTGGCCATAATCTATTGAGAATTTTTCGAAGGCATCTGTTTACAAAAACTTGTAATAGGCTTGTGTCAGCTGACGTCGCATTCCACGTTTCACTAAAATAAAGGAGGGTCGATTTTACATCAGAGTAAAAAATTGGCAGTATTGTGCGCCGTGAAATGTGTGACGCATTTCAAATTGCTTGCAGAGAGCCAAATGCCGTCACAGCTTTTTTTTTATTCGGCTTTTGATATCAGCGCTCGAACCTCCAAAGACCGATATAATACTGCACATATAGCAAAAAGATTGTACATCTTCGAGGTCGATACCATCAATTGAGAAATTTTGCGTATTTCCTGTACGCATGACTCTGGTTTTCTGGATATTGATCTTCAGGACGGCTTTCTCAGCTGCTTCTCGCACTGCTTGAATCTTCGCTGATATGTCAAGATAGTTATGCGACAGAAGAATCATCATCATCATAGTTGGCTGGACAACCCTGGTCGGGTCTTCGCCTGCTGTAGCATATGCTTCCAATTGTCTCGGTTTCGTGCCTGTGTGCTCCATTCCGGAAATCCCAATAAGCCGGCGTCTTCTTCTACACCGTCTATCCGTCTAAGCGGCGGGCGGCCCCGCTTCTCTGTCTGTGACAAAGAGTATTTGTTGAGGTGGATAATCCGTGTTAGCCCGCAATATGTGACCTGCCCATCTCAATCTGTTGATCGCCTCGCCACTCGCCTTTATCGCATATCACGCCAAAAATTTTTGGCAGAACTCTCCTCTCGAAAATCAGCAGTTTCTGTATATCTGCATCTTTGAGTGTCCACGACCCACTACCGTATATCAAGATGGAAATTATAATTATGTAATACAGTGAAATCTTGGATTTTCTATTTAGGAGGTGACCCTTTAGATGTTGACACAGCGAAAAATAGCAGCGGTTGGCCATAAGGATTCTGTGGCCGATTTCTGCAGAAATTTTGTTGTCATGATTAATGATTACCCCAAGGTATATAAATTCCTTCACTACTTCGAAATCATAGTCACCGATTTTTAGTATTTGACTCACATTGTGTCTAACAGAGTCCGATTTAGTTGAAACTAGCGCTTTAGTTGTGGCTTCGTTTATTTCTAAACCCATACATTTTTCTGCTCTCTCAATGCTTGCGAAGGCTTCTTTTGAACTCGGCAGCGAGGATGCGATTATGTCTATGCCGTTCGTGTAAGCTAGCAATGGAGCCGAAATATTTCCCTTTGTGTTTACGGCAGAGTCCCTGATAACCTTTTCAAGGGCAATATTAAAGAAGAGATATGAGAGCCCATCCCCTGCGGAGGTCCGCTCAATGTGGTGAACTCTCGCGACGGATTGTTTTAAACTCTTACTACGTTCCTTACATTCTGCATGGCCGAGCGTGTTGCACGTATTAACTTATCGGGAATACCGAATTCTGCCTACGCTAAGAAGAGCTGGTTCCTAATTATGCTGCCGTAAGAATAGCACCTTGTAGCGAGTCATGACACCAAGTTCACCAGAGGCGCACGGGTCAGTGCTAAGTAGTGAATTTCCATGCAGGGTATCTTCAATACATGCACACACATACATACATACCTACATACATACCTACATACATACATTCATACATACATATATACATACAAGTGTCAAATATTCAGCTCCAATTCGCACTTGACGCATCAAAAGCATGAAACCGACTATGTGGCCTGCCCAATGCAGCAAAAGAAAAAAATTGTACCAAAAACAAAAAAACGTTCAACCATTTAACCGTTTCTGCAGTTGTCAAATGGTGCAATCGAAACGCTTTCCAACAAACAACTGCGTATTAGTAAATTTGTGCCATTTTATATGTGTGTATGTATGTGTTTTCTAGCATATTTTAGCGCTTGCATTCCGCGCAATTCCATTGTCCGTCCGGGCAGGCAGGCAGGCGTTTCGCGCGCTCCAAATTGACTGCCACTTACGTTGCACGAGTACCGTTTGCCAGCTGAAATTACCACACGTTGCCGCACAACTTGTGCCGCCTTTTTGCCAGCAGACGAACGCTATTTCTTCAGATTCTCTCTGTTTTTTTTGTATTCGCACTACTGGCAAATCCGGTACCACCAATTGCCCTCGAGTGCCAAGAATGAAGTGATTACAAGTAGATCCTCAATTGGAAATGCAGTTGCGATCTGCCCGTCCTCCTCCTCCTCCTGCTACTGCTGTAAGCTGTTATTGTACAGGGTAGGCCATTTAAAGCGGGCCCATCGGGCAACCCTATAACTTTTGACAGGAACGTCAGATCGACTAATGACATAGCGCGTTGGAAGCGTCAGTCCAAGACAATTTTTACCATGGAGCAGTACACTCCAAAAGAACGCGCTGAAATAATTCAGCTTTACATCCAAAATAACTTCTCAATTGTGAAAACTCAACGTGCGTTTAAAAAAAAAAATAAAGTTAAAAGTGCGCCATCCAAAAGCACTTTACAGCGTTTATACGCAAAATTTATTAACCACGGTAGTCTCAGCAATACCAGCCACGCATCCAGACAACGTACACGACGTTCTGCTGAAAATATCGAGGCTGTACGAGCCAGTGTTGAGGAGGCTCCGCGAACATCGAGTTATCGTCGTTCTCAGGAATTAGGCATCGCCAGGACAACACTCAGGCGCATAATTCGCATCGATTTGAAAATGTTTCCGTACAAAATTCAAATGGCACAAAAATTAAACCCGGCAATCGATTTTTTGAAGCCATTGTTCCCTGGAAGGTTGATTTCGAAAAATGGTGATTTTCCGTGGCCACCGAGATCACCAGATTTGACGCCACCGGACTTTTATTTGTGGGGTTATCTGAAATCCAAGGTATACATCAACAAGCCAAGGACTCTAACTCAACTTAAAAACAATATCCGACGCGAAATCGCCGCCATACCGGCCGAAATATTGGCCAAAACGATGGAAAACGCCGAAAAAAGGACACATTTGGCCATCAAGGCCAGAGGCAAACATTTGAAGGATATCATTTTCAAAAACTAGCTGGAACAAATCTCCTTGAATCAAAATAAATGATTTTTCATATCAACACAAAAAAAAATGTTTTTTTCAATGTTTTTTTTCAGAAACAAATGGGCCCGCTTTAAATGGCCTACCCTGTAGTTGTCATTTGTGCATTGCCTGGCTACTGGAACGAATCTCATGTATGAATGCCTCCTGACTCCTTACTCAGCCAACGGTATGCAGCTAGCAGTGGAATTGGAATTACAGGAGCACTTTTCGCAATTACGTATTTGAATAAAATTATCCAACGTAATTGTCCTGTATATACATGTGCGTGTGTATGTATGTCTGTATTTGGCACTAGTCTCACTTCTGTTAGTTATCTTACTATTCCTCCGTGGTTGCCACTTGTAGGCAATAATTTAGAATTACTGTGGAAGTGACTTGGGTGGAGATACGTCTAAACAGCAGCAAAGTTTACGCGCCCCTTTTTTGTTGTTTACATTCACAACTGTACATATGCACACACACATATGCACTCGTATGTTCACATGTATGTGTGTCCAAATGGGAGAGTATCGTTTTGTAAATTGCCTTGTCTTGCATGTCTCGTAAGCGTGACCACAGTCGTAACCACGAGCGAAAGACATCAAATTGTCACTGGTTTCTGGTCCGATTGAGTGAAAGAGCTGAGCGTAAGGTCGAAAGAAAAAAAAATCACAAAAGGCATAGCAAAAAGTAGCGCCATTCAAATGCAAAGTGAGGAATGTAAAAAGCGGAAAAGAACGGTGCGTTTTGCTGCAATGCCCGCCCAGCGTGGTTAACTGCTGGCTCGCCTGCCACATGCAACACGCTGTCAATCACTCGTCGGTATGTTTTCTGGCGCACAAAATTGTAGTAGTGACAGTTACAGTTGCACTCGATGGAAATTATAGAGCTCAAGTTGGGGGAATTTAAACGTCACCAGTCGAAATGTGTAGTCCAGTAGTTGTACTGTGGGTTGGTGTTAGATGATCGCTGGAAATATTTTCTTGAAATTGATGAGGCTAAAATTGCCAAAGTCATATGGATATGGTCGGAGTAAGCGCAACGAGATGGAATGGCTCGGAAGAAAAGCGAACTGCAAACGGTGAACTCTTCATTTATTCAGCTATGGCAGAAAATAGTCCATATATACGTGGAGTTGGCTTGGTAGTCTAGCATAAGTGCACTAGCCTGCCCTCCCAGAGGTTATGGATTTGAATTCCACGTAAAGCTCGATCCTCTCACTTTTCTAAACTTACCAACTTTCCTAGTTTCTAAAAAAAGAAACAAAAAAAAATCTCATTCCTCAAACCCAAAAACCTTATTCATTCCATCCTTACTCCCGCAGAATAGTCAGCGCATTATTTGCATTATAGCTGCTTAAACAAGCTAAAGCAAACAGTTACACGGTGGCCCCAGCAAGAGGAAGCGGGCGATCGCGGTAATAGCGCAGAGACACTAAAATTTAGCGAAGTCCTCAACCATCTGTGCGATCCTTCTGCATGAAAATGTGAAACATAGATGGCGCTTCAGGCAGTAAGAAGGCGTTGTTCCTAAGCAACGACAGGTGGGCTTTCCCACTACTTAGGACTGATAGCTAGGCTAATCACCTACCCTGCCAGAAATCAAATAGATTTCTTTTGCTCCCTAGAGGAGTGAACAAGGAAAACAAAACAAAAAAACGTAGAGTTGGTCTATTTTTAAGAAAAAATGTCAGCAAATCATACGGCGATATCCGAAAAAATTAAGTCTATCTGATTTAATGCGAAAGGAAAATTTCAGGCAATGCAACAATGCCACACGCCCACCGAAGATAGTTTATTAAGTGAGAAAGCGGCCGTCTATAGACTCCTGGAGCGCACATTACTTAATGTACCGCAGAATGACGTCGTAATGCTAATGAGCGATTTTAATGCGCAAATAGGACCCGACAACACAAACTACGAAAACATCCTAAACACGCAACCGGTCGTAGGTCCGAGAATGGGGAACTTCTTTTGGAGATATGCAGCAACTTCAATCTCGAAACCGACGGATCGGCGTTTTCTCATAAGAATTGCCACAAAATTGCTTGGGTTTCTCCACGCACTGGAATAGAAACCCAGATTAATCACATTCGTGTGAGCCGAAAGTTTTTTATATAATCAATAACGTTCGATATAAACGCAGCGCGAATATCGGCAGCCACACCCGGCACGAAAACAAAGAGTGGCTCTCCCCTGATAACTGGTGCTTAGTCGAAGTGCGTAGATCAATAAAAAAGCAAATCTGTGGGTTACACCATACCCGTCATAAAGTGCAGATGACAGCACTTGGGTACTGGGGCACAAAATGCAGCTTCGAGGATGATCTCAAAACCTGTTCAAGATTACAAAAGAATTAAGCGGACACTTCGAAAATAGTAATGTTCCCATCGAGAACGACGCACTGTGAAGATTAACGAATAAGGATGCCATCCTTAGGCAAATCAAAGGCAAATCATCTTCGTTATTTACTATCGTAGTAGTCATGACAGTTAGGAAGCTGTGGCAGTCATTCTTAGGAGTAAAAGTGGCAGTCATTCTCCAGACCAACTCACCTACACCGTGGCCGATCCAGTGTAATACTGCTGTAACAATTGACCTGCAACTTCTCGTTAACCCAAATTGTTGGAAGTGCAAACCTATTGATCTGGCTGACATTTATATCCCCAAGGTCATCAGTATCATTCAAAAACGATGAGCCAAAGTATCTAAACTTAGTGGCCTACTACTTAGCACTCAATAGTCGAAATGGATAAATTCTTTGAGCATGTCAACCTAAGAGACCTTGACCTTTTTCCTTGACCGATTAACCCAGCCATATCGAGTTGGCTGAAGTAACAATGCGACTTGTACCACGCAGTTCTCGTTAAGATATGCCCGGCACTTGCGAGCAATGATGGGACTAGTGGCACTAGAACACACTCGAGCTTGACTTGTTTACAGTAGCACAGAAAACAAACTATGTGACATATCACGCTGAAATTTGCCATGTAAGCTTATAACAGTCCTACCAAGAAACAAAAAAATTATTTTTGCCATATGTCATCCGCGGACCGTTTTATTGATAACGTCTCGTTCATATTTGAGCAGAAGTTATGTGCGGAGACTTAAAATGGAAGCAAAAAGAAAAGGAATCGACATCGGCGGGAGGAATCTCATAATAAAATTGTGAAAAGAAAACCAAAACTATTGACTAACTGGAAGAACAATAGATAGTACTTGGACATGAGTTCGGACAGTAATTTAAATCTATTAAAATACAGGAATTACAAGTATAACTTCAAGGCCAAGAGCTGCGCGTGCTTGCACTTCCACTCGCTACTTCCTGGTATCCTAAAAGAAACAGGCCCCAAAACAAGGTTGTCAATGTTCACATCAAAGCACTGACATCGTTTGAAGTGAAGTCCTCAATAGACTAGGAGTGTATAGATAGTTTAAACTGATTAGGGTATGCCCAGGAGCGATTTAGTGAATGCGCTGACTAGAAAGGCTGCCATCCCAAAACTACCAGGACCTGAGTTTTTCCTGGACATGGGTTAACAAGCCATTAAGAAAGAACTCAGATCTATGGCTAGGAAACGTAAGTTGTCACAAACTAGGGGTCTACTCTAAGCAAATTTCTTAATGGTATAACCATAAGCGATTTAAATATATCTTCAACTTCCCTAAGTAAAATTAAGAATGCTCATTGTCCTTCTCACTAGACTTTGGAGGCTGTGCTGTCGTCTGTACAGGCTCAGGATATGACATAACGACTCTTGTCACTTGTGCGACTGGCCTAAAGAGAGGAAAAGTAAGCACCTCGAACTAGTACGGTCGGAAAAGAAATTTGCATACTCAGCTCAGCCCAGCCCAATTTTACGTTTATTGAGGGAAATATTGTACAGAGTAAAATACACAAAACGTCCAGCACCAAATTGTAAACTTCCATTCCCTTCGAGAGCAATCGAGCAATCGAGAGCTGAAGCTTTCTTAGTCTCGGAAGTAACGGGTGATCAATCATGAGGTGCTTTTTTCAATAGTTAAAAAAAAACAAAAATGTAAATTATGTTCAAAACCTTTATTTATCATTTGAAAGGACATTCTTTGACATTTACTTTTTGAATATGACTTCATTCAAATGTTGGCCGCAACTACGCTTAAGGTGGTCCATTCTGAAGGTCCAATTTTCAATCACTCGTTCGAGCATTTCGACTGGTATGTCATGAATAACACGCGTAATGTTGGCTTCCAGAGCTTCAATCGTAGCTGGTTTATCAGCATAGACCTTGGACTTCACGAATTCCCAAAGAAAAAAGTCCAAAGGTGTGATATCACAAGATCTTGGTGGCCAACTCACAGGTCCTAAACGTGAAATCAGCTGCTCTCCGAAATGACTTCTCAATAAAGTCATTGTTTCACGAGCTGTATGGCAAGTGGCTCCGTCTTGTTGAAACCAAATGTCGTAGAGATCATTAGATTCAATTTCAGGTAGCAAAAAGTCCGATATCATGGTACGGTAGCGAGCACCATTCACAGTTACGTTGCGGCCATCATCATTTTTGAAAAAATATGGACCGATGATTCCACCAGCCCATAAACCACACCAGACCGTTGTTTTCTCTGGGTGTAAAGGTAGCTCTTGAACCTGTTCTGGTTGCTCTTCATCCCAAATACGGCAATTTTGCTTATTGACGTAACCATTGAACCAGAAATGCGCCTCATCGCTGAACAAAATTTTGCTCGAAAACAGCGGATCTTTTTCAATCTTTTCAAGAGCCCAATCAGCAAAACGGTGACGTGCAGGAAGGTTATTTGGCTTTAGTTCTTATACGAGCTGTATTTTGTATGCTTTTAAATGAAGATCCTTCCGTAAAATTGACCAAGTTGTTCCATACGACAGTCCAAGTTGCTGAGAACGGTGCCGAATCGATTCATCGCGGTTTCCACGTACACTCTCTGCTACTGCCGCTATATTCTCAATGCTTCTTGCTGGACGTGGTCTATTCGGTCGAGAATTATCCACCAATGAATATTCGGACTCAAATTTGTTGATGGTATGTCGAATAGTGTTTAAGGCAGGCCGATTATGTTGACCATAATGCGGTCTAAGCGCACGAAAAACATTTGTCACAGAACGCTGATTTTCATAATACAGTTGAACACTTTGTAGACGTTGTTGCGGTGTGAGTCTTTCCATGATGAAATGCCAAACGCTGTTCAACAAATCCACGATGACAGTTTGCCACAACTCGCGCGCGATCTGTAAAAAAAAACGCAAATGAAAAAAACTCCTCTTAATTGATCACCCGTTACTTGCTGAGCTATCACCAAGCCCAGCATTTAGGGAGCAGAACAAAGGTAGCGAAAAGAAGACCAATATTCTCTTTGTGTGGGAAAATCCCTCATGTGGAACTTCTCGTCCACCAACTTTTTCGTCCAACTTTGAGTAATTCACGAGTATGTTCGCCGAGCCCTATAGAAAATGTTGCACCACGTCATTTCATTACAAGCGAAGTAAATGGTCCATCACGGAAATTAATTCCCAGTTTATAAGAATTCTGGCTGCATGGCACGAGAGGCAACCAAAATAAAGCCAGGCCTATAATGGTTGACAAATGTCCGGTGGAATTTGTCGAAAGTTTCTGCTACCTCGGCTGCACTATCACGACACACGGCGGAGCAGATAAAGATGTCAAGGCTTATCAAAGAAAGGACGGCGTTTGGACGAATACATACAGTATGGACGAGTTCGCACCAAATTCGTCGAATATTCGGCTCATGTGGGAAGTCTGTATTACTGTACGGATGTGAAATATGACTGGTCTCTAACACCATCACACAGAGGCTACAATCTTTCGTCAACAAATGCCTCCGCATCATCTGTAGACTATTTTGGCCGAACACCATCAGCAGCGGCACGCTGTTTAGATCATCCAATGAGAAACCCATCCTATGGCAAATGGATAGGTCACACGCTCAGAAAACCACCAAATAGCGCCACGAGAATGGCACTGGAATGGGACCCGTAAGGGAGCAGAATTCGCGGTCGACCAAAGTCAGTTGGAAAAAGTGCGAACTAGCAGATGCCCGCATCACACGGGATGGGAGATGGCGCAAAAGCAACATCCCAGAACAGTGTACGATGCAAGAGCCTTGTCGAGGTTCTATGCTCACGAGCGGATTGAACAAGGATATAAAAATGCACTTTGTCCAACTCTATTAAAGTTTGCATATCCCTTCTAAATAATAGGATTTGAAAAGGAGAACAAGTCTAAAAAATTGCCATTAGTTTCTGCCTTCACCTCCACGTTTGAAATAAATCTCTTTCCCGGCAGCCATTTCTTCAAATCGGAAAACAAAAAGTAGTTCGAGAGAGCCAAGTCTGGAGAATAGGGGAGATGTGAGATGAATTGGAATTTTTTTTATATTAATGTTGCGACTACAACTGCTGAGACGTGGGCTGGTGCGTTGTGATGATGGGAAAAGAAAAATAAAGAAAAAGAAACCAACTCATTCGGCTACGGCGGCCGTACTACCCTTGCAAAATCCAATAGTATCCCACTGTGGCACATCATTTTCAACACATTTTCCGAACATTCGGCATACATACCTACATACAGATGCACATCTACATATAAACATATGGAAATGGCAATTGCACGTTGTATGCATGTAAAATCAGATACCTGCTTGATAATCAACGTATTATCTCACCATTTTATCCTCGATTTCCGGTTTGCTTCTGTTATACTTTTAATTTTTTTTATTTATTTTTTATTTTGCAAAGTAGTCGATGCAGCCACGCCAACGTATTATCCACGGTACTAGTTTCAGAACACACAAAAAACGCTAATAGCGCTAAACGAAATGGTAAAGTGGGCGCAATGCAGCGCAAAGGATCAACTGTGCAACAGCAACAAAGCTAGCAATAACAATAGCAGCTACAGGTGGCGCTGCCAGTCGCGGAGATTCCGTTTTAAAATTACAATTAAATTTCGCCCCAAAATCCAGTTCTATGATTTCCACACCGCACAGAATATCACACTTAAATCAACTTGTACTAAATGTGCATATGTATCTATGTGTGTGAGTGTGCGTACATGAAGCTGCCTGAAACTGTTGCAGCTATCCAGTCAGATAGCCCGCACTTGATGACCATCTCACCAGCTGTTGCATCGCCTCGCTTTTATGGTCGACTACGGCTACGTACGTGTATGTGTGTGTGTAAGCGTGTGTGCTGCACGTACAATAAAAATACTTGCCGCAATTGGAAGACTGCAGCCAATATGCACGCATATGCTAGTGCATGGTAAATCTGCTATTGGTCAGTGGATTGTGGCTTTTGAGCCCCGCTTATTGCAAATTATTACATTTTTGCAAACGACCGCCTCTCGGCATACACTAACAAATTGAGGGGTATGGTGTTACAATGGAAGAGATTCTATTCGAAGACCGCGCAAAACTGTGGAGGGCCACCACTTGAAGCAGCAAGTCAGCAAGCGCCACAGGCTTGTGCAGAAGCTCGGCCCAAAGCTGTTCACATTAGCTGGGGCATACTGCATATTATGACTATCGGATGCATTTGAGAACTCATTATCTGCATTAAGACATCACCTATCTCCATAAAAATGTATCTATTTGTGTTTGATGTTTGATGTGGAAATTATAATCAAAGTCATTTGTAATTAGCGTAACGAATTGTTCGCAGAAAATTGCACAGAGAATTGCAGGTTGCGCTGATGAGCGAGATGGAACGGTCGCGGGAATTTCAGTTTTATAGCTGCTTAACTCTACCTTAACTTTTATTTTTTAGAAAGTCAATTAAGGATCTTTCACTTCATTTGAAGTTTTGGACTTCGAAGGAAGACTAATACTTTCCAAGGGCAATTAAAAATGTAGTTTTCATGAAAATATTATACAGCATTTATTTGTATACATTAAATTTACTTTTCTATAAGTGGCGAAAAATTAAGCATCCAATTTCGTTTTTGTATAACTTTTTTACTAAATGCAAGAATGTGGTTTTGAGTGATGGAAGCCTTTGTGCGAATAATGCAGTTGTTAGTTCAACATAACGAACTATCGATACCAAACACCATCTGACATAATTTAAACAATCGAACTAGGTCGAGTGAACATTTTTTTTTTGAGGTCGGAAGACCCTCTATGGTGAATTCCTCACGATTTCTCATTTCTTCAGGCAGAATTTTGAAACTGTGGGACTAAAAATTCCCTCCTCGCCCAACTTGTTATTCAAGACGTCAAGCACGATTTTTATGACGTGGCGGGGGCAGCGCTCATAGGAACGTTCCAAGCGCTCATAAAAGCAATCTTCTGCAAAAGTGCTTCTCTTCCACTGGAGTGTGGGCGCAAATGAGTGAGATGTTGAAAAATCGCGCTTTGATGCGGATTATTGGGAGATGCTCGTCCACCGGAGCAAATGATAGTACTTGGCGACGAAGTCTTTCTCCCACTATAAACACCCAACACCGAATTTGCGCTCCTTTACATGGCAGCTGTAGTAGACGTCGCAAGGTCCAATGCTCTTCTTGCCTTGTCCCGTCCACCGCATCTCTTGAATGGCAGTGATGTCAGCTTTTGCTCTTATGAGGAAACAACCAGCCCGATAGATGCAGCTTCCCCATTAAGGGATCGGATATTCCAGGTGCATGCCCTCAAATCATAATGCTTAGTTCGTTTTTCCTGTAAGAACAAAAAGGGCGATCTGGTAGAGAGAACACTTCTCGAACCAGCTAAATAGTCATAGGTGCGCATGTCACAGGTATTGGGAAGATCCCAATACCCCAATCGTTGGCGACGGAATTGTCGTTCCGCTACCCGACCATGACGAGGTGAGAATAGCGATAACGCGGTTAATGAACAACAAAGCTGCGGGCGCCGACCGACTGCCGGCTGAGCTATTCAAACATGGCGGCGAGGAGCTGGTAAGGTGCATACATCAGCTTCTATGCAAAATATGGTCGGATGAAAGCATGCCTGCCGATTGGAATTTAAGTGTGCTCTGCCCAATCCATAAGAAGAGTGATCCTGCAATCTGTGCCAATCACGGTATTGTGTGAAAGGCTGAAGCCCACCATCAACCAACTGATTCGACCTTATCAGTGTGGCTTTAAATCTGGATACGCCAAATCTTTGGTGGTGGTGTGTGTCATCTTTCTCGTCGACTTAAAATCTGCATTCGACACTATGGAAAGGAGTTACTTGTATGCCGCGATGTCTGAATTTGATATCCCCGCAAAACTAATACGGCTATGCAAGATGACGTTGCACAATACGAGCAGCGCCGACAGAATTGGGAAGGACCTCTCCGAGTAGTTTGATACCAAACGAGGTTCCACACAGGGAGACTCGCTGGCGTGACATTAATTTAACCTGATGTTGGAGAGGATCGTACGAGCCGCAGAACTTAATCGCTCAGGCACAATTTTTTATAGGAGCGTACAATTGCTGGCGTATGCCGGTAATATCGACATCATCGGCCTTAACAACCATGCTGTTAGTTTTGCCTTCTCTAAACTGGATAAGGAGGGAAATCGAATGGGTCTGCTGGTGAACGAGGACAGAACGAAGTACCTACTGTGTCGTCGAATGTCGTCCGAATGGATACAAAGTGTTCGATGCAGTACCAGCTGGTGGTAGCAGAGGAAGAGGAAGGCCTCCTTTGCGTTGGAAAGATCAGGTGGAGAAGGACTTGACTTCATTTGGTGTGCCCAACTGGTGTCAGTTAGCACGAGAAAGAAACGACTGGCGCGCTTTGTTAAACTCGGCCAAAATCGCGTAAGCGGTTATCGCGCCAATTAAGAAGAAGAAGAATACTCGTAGAGTCTAGACGTTAAAGTGAAATGGTATCGTATTAGCAAAGAAAATGAAAGAGGAAGAAAAAAAATATTTGAATTCCATTTTTGTGTTTCTTGTTTTTAATGTCTTTTTTTTTTAGTTTGACTTTTTCAAAATTTTTTTTCCTTTATCATTTTTTTTTTCAATTTTTTTTTTAACATTTTTTACTGTGTTTTAATAATTATATATATTTTATTTTGGTAAGCCTAGCTTGTATGCGTGTGTGCCGATCGTCCAATGACCGGTAAACACAGCTACGAGTTTTGAAATTGAATGGCATGGAGTCTCCATCTATTGTACTGGGGCGAAAAGGTTTTCGAAATAGCACACCATGGACATCCATCCTTTCTGCGCTTTCCTGAGAAATAAGTTAGGCCTTTAAGTTCGCCTTTAGCAACAGTCAGGGAGATGTCGATGACCGGATAGGAGACCAATTCAGTGAGATCAGACAAGTATTACCTACACACTCAAGATATTCGATCTTCTTCTTACAAGAGTTGACTAGTTTGGATCTGCACCATGGCGTCGTCTAAAGCACAGACTGAATTTTTAAAGCAAAACAAAACAAAATATATCTACACATATACCTACATGCACACATGAACATGTGTGCATACGTATTCTTATTGAGTATTATTGTTTTTCGAAAACCGCAACCCGCTTTTGCCTTTTACATCCACCACTAGCATTAAGGCGATGTCTATTAAAAATTGCTTTAGAAAGGATACGGTCTTTGTCCAACTAATGTCATCACTGCTCATTTCTCAATGCGCCTAGCGCCAAAGTTCAGGCATGTGGAATATCTGGAGTGCCATAATCCCACAGCTTACGAAGTTAATTTTTCATTTCAATGATTTTTCCAACAGCTACTGAAATAATCGCATTGCATCCTCACGGGCCGGCCGGCCAGCTGTGCTGCTGTGTTGCCGTCGCACAACAACAGTAGCAAAAGCGGCGGCAGCAGCTGGAATAACAACAATAATAGCAACACTAACAATGTTAAATTGAACCAAATGCGTGCTGGTAAGCGGGACTTTTAAGAGATGCACCTGCAGCAATCGCAGTCCGAACTGCACTCGTCGTCAGAGCTGAAGCTTGATGTAACAGCAGTTGGTGGCAAGCAACGGCGTATTCTACAGCTGCAGCTGCCATGATTGCCTTTCGCAATAAATCTCAATTGAAATGGCGCCCAACCTCAGCAACTCAACAACGGTTTTTTCTGCTTTCTTTCTGTCTTTCTTTCATTGCCGGCTGGTTTTCGTTGGTTTTATTGTTGTTGTACGGCTAACTCATTTTCTTTTACTTCAACATCTTTGCGTGTGTGTGTGTGTGAGTGGCCAGATTTTGCATTTGCTGGCAGCATAATTCGTATGCGCGTTTAAGTCAAGCGGTTGTGTGCGTTTGTGTGTGTGTGTGCATGTAGGCATCACTTGCGCTACTTTTCTGCTATGGACTTACATACGTATGTGTGTATGCATGTATGTACAGACACAGATCTTTCAGCTTTTGATCCGTTGCGGCCTTCTTCTTCCAGCCAACCAATTCTCCATTCTATAACCGTTCAGCCATTCAACCGTTCAACCGTTCAAATGTTGCCGTTCGATTCCGTTTATTTGTCGTTGGCTTTGCAAATGTGCAACAGCAACAACAGCAGTGGTAATAAGCCACTACCACATTCGTTGCGATTATTATCCTAACGCAATTTATGCTACTTTTGCTGCCTTTGCGGCAAGTGGCTGTCGCAAGTGGCACAAGCGAAGGCTGTATGAGCGCGTGTTGCATTATTGATAAGGCCAAAGTCAGCGCACAACAACAAATACATGCAAGATCTTATGTTTAACCATGTCGCGATTAACAGCAACAACACTTCGTATACTTCGTATTCCACTGCCACAAACCTGCCAATGTCCATGCCACCGATGACATGATGAAATGCAGCATCACTTGCGATCTGTTGCCAACTGTCAAAACCTGTTGAACACGCGCCAAAGCGTTCACTTTGCCACAGCCGCCGTTTGCTAAATAAATATTCACACACACACACACACACACACGCAAACAGCCAACGTCAGTGCTGCGATCACGATCACCACGAATTGCCAAGATCATTTTGGCAACAGCCGTTGTCATAGTCGTCGATCTGCATCGACAGACAGTAGAATGCGCGCGCAGCGGCCTGACATTTCATCTTCATCTCTTTCACATCGGCAACGTTATCTCGCTCCTCTGAGTCAACTATCATCAACTGCATCAGCTTGTTCGGCCCCATCGGCCTCATCATTGCATTAGTCACCGTTTGTTTGTGTGTGGAATTGACCAAAAATTAAAGAGATTTAAAAAAGTTGTTTCACCGTTGTTCTACGTTTTCATTCGTCCGTGAAAAATGAGCGCGAAGATTAACATACGGCCCAGAACGCATTTGAAATGAATTAAGCAAAGCTGGGCCGGATCGTGTTTGGTTTTTTCAAGCGCGGCGAAGTTTTTTTTCTTGATTGCATTTGAATAGGTTTAGAATACTTACTCAAGTATGTATGTGAAAAGAGCAGTAACTTTTAGAAATATGAGTTATGAGTTGTCAATTTCAAAACCATTTCGAAAATTATTTTTCGATATTTTGCGACGAGAATTTAACTTCCGAATTGAAAAGATTAGATTGGATTAGATTTGTACGGAGTTTGGCAAGTGTAAGTACTCAGTCAGGAAGACCCGGATATATTACAGTGGAAAGAATAGAGAGACAGGATAGATCCACTATGCATGGTAGGACGGAGGAATTGATTTGAGGTCACAATTCCGCAAATCGTTTCGATTCATTGATGAATCTTAAGTGATTCGGAAGAGGAAGAGTATGAACTCTATCCATACTCAGTGCATCACACTCCAGTAGCCTAAGTCTGATTCTAGAGAACGCCGGACAGCTACAGAGGAAATGCTCTGCAGTGTCCTCATTCTCACGACAAAACAGGCATATTGGGTCGTCAATGATTCCCATGGTAGCCATATGCTGACTACAGGCGTTGTACGCTGTGAGTACACTCGCCTTTCAGGTTCTTTCTACTAAGTTTCATGAAAAAGATCGCTCATTTCCTATTTGGTCACTTAGCTACTCAGCAGGAGCCCAACTTAAACCAACGCCTTCTATCGGTAGACTTCATGAAGTCGTCAATAGGTGAATCGATGCAGAACTGACACCTAGAAAGGGTTCAGGGCCTAGTGGTAAGCTTTCGGATCCTTCATTAGCCAGTTTATGAGCTAATTCGTTCTCTGTAATACCACAAGGTCCAGGCACCCAAGTGACACAAACTTTGTTGTGTTTTGCAACACTGCTCAGTTTTGTCTTACATTCACCGACTAACTTCGAAGAGCATCGTGGGTCAGCAAGGGCTTTCAGTGCCGCTTGACTGCCACTACAAATTCCAATATTACTACCCCACCACTTTTTCTCAATTAGCCAGTATGCCACGTTCGAGATGGCCTAGACCGTGGTCATCTGTCCTGAAGCGTAGAAGTACTTAGTGCCTTCGTCTGGTGGGTACGATCCACTAGCATCACTAGTTTTGAATCCGTCGGTATAGAAAATGTGCGGAGATCCCGTTAATAGGTTCTCTGCACTTAACCATTGATTTCTATCTGGGATCAAAACATCATACTTCCTACCGAAGCTAACATAAGGAAGGCCCCAATTGTCCGCTAGCAAACAGAAAAAACTCGGGTAACAGGTGAATTCGATGGCTGTTGGACGATATTCGTTCGTTCGCGCCTAATAAGGGCCCTGTATAGAACATCCACGAGTAGTTTTCCCAAAATTCCTTTATTTTTGGCGAATTCTTCAACGTAAATGTCTCATAACGCCTAAATAGTAATTCTCATTAACTGTTATACCTTCTGGCAAAAATTTTTGGTGTGCAATAAAGTTGTAGTCCATTAATCCATAGAAACCATGAACACCGCTTTCTTTTCTGACTGGAAACGACGCGCTTTTTTTTTTGTTGTGGTTCATTCGCAGCTCTCCACTCAGTCGCCGGATGTCTGGATTGTGTGTCTCGTACTCATAAACCCACGTCTCTTTCCCAGTAATGATGCGTTTGCTGAATGTTAGGTCGGATTCAGCCTAGGCAGTCATGTCTTTGGCGATATCAACGTGGTCTCTTTTTTGCATGAAATTCAAGTCCTTTGTGCTTGACTTTGTAACAACATGACGTATCTACGAGAAATGTTCAAGTCTTCTGTTAGTTCTCCGATGGTTAATTTGCGATTATTGATCAAATTTTCCTCTTTCTTTCACTTTGCTTACCACTACGTTCGTCATCCTCGATGGGGATACGATCTCACATTCATGCCACTGGTAAAATGATGATTTCTTTGGAGTTTCATTAGCGGAACAGTTTCCCAACTTTCTAAGGTTTTCACACCATTGAATCCATTTTTATAAAAACTAAACAAAGTTTTATACAAACTCGTTTTTGCAAATAGTTATAAGTCATTTTTTGAAACAGTAAAAATCGAAAACTAGTGCGGACGTAGATTTACTCAAGATCGAGTAACTTTTACAAATGTCAAGGAAAGACGATACACTTTTGAACACAGATGTGGGAAAAAAACTATAAAACCCAAATTAGCTCACTTTGAGCGTCACTGGCGGTTATTCCGGAAGCTCAATAGGTATTAGTTATCGAACCAATACAGACTATATGACTCCGAAATACAATTGGGTGAAAAGATTCTGAGCAACAATAGAAGAAGAGGGGTGGGGAAGATGTATGAAACCTAGCCCCAATACGCTTAATATGTATATTTACTGACGTCTCGACGAAGATGGATGGAGTAGGTGCAGGGATTTATTGCGCAGAGCTAGACATCAAGCGGTAATTAAGTTCCCTGACCACTGCAATATTTTTACAGGAAAAGTCTTTGTGGTAGGAAAGGCTGCAGAAATAGCACTAGCAAGGACATCGAGCAACTCCAACATAAATGTATACGTTGACAGTCAAGCGGCAATAAAGGCAATAAACTCATATGAAATTTCATCTAAAAATGTTCTTAGGACCAGAGAAGCCATAGAGAGACTAGCCGTAGACAGACGGCTACACATCTATTGGGACATAAGGGCATTGCAGGGAACGAAATTGTAGATGAGATTGCCAAAAATGCTGTTTACATTCAATTCGAACAAGAAAACGACATAGTGAAACCTTTAAATACGGTTTATAGTGACATCGCTGTGGACATGAAGACACGGAGACGACAGCGGGTGGAATAGACTGCAAAGCCGCGAAAATCAAGTGTACACAAATACGCCAGATTCGTACTAGAACGGAAAGCAGAACTATCGTAGGTATACTGAAAGGCCACAATTTGTTAGCGGCACACGCATACAAGATGGGAATTGCAAACAAAGATAGCTGCAGATTTTACAATGAACTAAAAGAAAAGGAGACTCTATAACATCTTCTATGTTCTTGCCCTGCTTTAGTTAGAACCAGATTACAATGCTTAGGAGCTTTACAATATGAGAGGTTAGAATGTCTCTCTGGGTTAGAGCTTCAGAGTTTCTTTAGATTCGCAAAAGACGCAGGCTTATTACAAGAAGCCTACTACAAAGAAACGTAAGGGTCAAGCGCCATCTGGTACCACTAAGGACCAATTGGTCTATGTCCTCACCTTTGATGCAAAATTTAAAACTCCGAAAATATTGATTATTTCTTAAAACTCAAATAAGCAAAATTATTATTTCAGAACGAAAAAATAAATAAATAAATAATTGGCGCGTACACTTCTGTTAGGTGCTTGGCCGAGCTCCTCCTTCTATTTGTGGTGCGCGTGTTGATGTTGTTCCACAAATGGAGGGACCTACAGTTTCAAGCCGACTCCGAACGGCAGATATTTTTACGAGGAGCTTTTTCATGGCAGAAATACACTCGGAGATTTGCCATTGCCTGCCGAGGGGCGACCGCTATTAGAAAAATGTTTTTATTAATTTTGCTTTCACCCAGATTCGAACCAACGATCTCTCTGTGAATTCCAAATGGTAATCACGCTCCAATTTATTCGGCTACGGCGGCCGCCGAG
This sequence comes from Anastrepha obliqua, assembly GCF_027943255.1. Classification (NCBI taxonomy): domain Eukaryota; kingdom Metazoa; phylum Arthropoda; class Insecta; order Diptera; family Tephritidae; genus Anastrepha; species Anastrepha obliqua. Next base: position 154,910,784 of record NC_072892.1, on the reverse strand, counting down.
AACGAAAAAGTAGCACTCGAAAAATTTGTTTAATTTTTGATAAAAAAATATAACTCGATATACGATAAAATTTTTTTTTCGGGAATAATAGAATAAAACTTAAAAAAGTAATTATTATTATTGATCCCAAATTTCAGAATATCAAAGTATTAATTAAATATGAACTTTATACAAAATTAAAAAAAAAATCAAAGAATTTTCATCTAACTTTTGAGTCAGAATTTTTAGAAAAATTCCGCATAAGCTGTAGCTGTGTGGCCCAGTCAATTTTGGTATAATGTTAAGCCAGTTTGTAAATGCCGAGAAAAGAAATTAATACACATATATTTTGGCCCAAGAAAAATAATGAAGAAGCACTTACACCCTTTGCCCTGACGTTTCGTGTTAAAATGCCAAATCGCCGGAGAATTCAAACTCAGACGCTTCTTTTACAAACGAACTGTCAGTTTTTGCTCAATTTTAAATGGCCCGTGCATTCTAAATACAAGGGTGGTTAGAAAATTCTGTGCAAATTCAGAGAGATGGTACTACTGGCGCGTATGGAGGCTATGTTGAGTTAGCAGCATCCCTTGGAAGAACACACACCAAGTTTCAGCCAGATCGTCTACGAATATACCTTTGTGTTTGGCGTTCATTTGAATCAGGTGTGCAAAAACGTTGCTGGCGTCATTGCTGCGTGATGTTTTCACTGCATATGAAATTTCAAACATATTTCACAGCAACTCAATTTGGATTTTGACAGCCATTTCACGTGAAAGGTAAACTTCGTGCTATGCATTAGAGCGAGGCACATTGAAAAGCAAATTCAGTAGAGCAAAAACAGGAAGAGTATTGCACTTTGTATTTTCTTTAGGTCCTTTGAACGTCAAAGTTTATAAACAAAGACTGATAGATTTTCGTATTTAGAACAAAATATGACAAATTGAAGATCAAATAAATAGAAAAAATTGAATGTTCTTTGAGCGTTGCGGTAGAGTGAAATAAAACACATAAAATTTTTAAACATTTTTCTCACATTTTTTCTGATGACGGTAGGTAGGCGAAATGGTTGAATGGTCAAGTAGCAATTAAGCGCCGTTTTGATACTATTATGAGACCTCCAACAGGCAGATGTCTATAGCCAGCCAGAGCTGTTGATATAATGGAGAAGATTGATGGGATTTAGGTTGGCACACTGCCCCAGGCTGTCGAAAAAGGCAGTACCCAGTGACCTAAATCGTCTAGCTGCTAAACCCGGACATTTACAGGGAAAGTGCTCAACAGTCTCTTTATCTGAAAGGTCGCCACAGCTTCTGCAAATGTGAAACCTTAAATGGTATGTGCCTTCGTCCAGTGACCGGTAAACACATCTTCGAGTATGGAAATTGATTGGCGAGGAGATCAAAGGGCTTTCTAAGTCTTTCGTATATTGTACTGGGGTCAATGGGTTTTCGAAATAGCACATGAAGAATTGGAGCTCCATCTTTTCTGCGCTTCCCTGAAAATAAATTGTGTAATTCCCCTTTAGAAACTGTCAGCGGGATGCCGATGACCGGATAGGAGGCCGGTGCGACCAATTCAGTCCCCTTCCTAGAAAGCTCATCCGCAATTTCATGTCCCTCTATGTTCCTATGCCCTGGAGCCCAGATCAGAGAAATGTTACCTGCAGGCCCAAGAGATTTGATCTCGTCCTTACAGGAGTTTACTAGTTGCGTTCTGCATCATGGCGTCGTCAGAGCCTTAATCGCGGCTTGACTATCGGAGAAAATGTTAATATCTCCCTGGCTCGTGCGTTCCCTAAGCATTTTGCATGCCTGCAGGATCGCAAAGACTTCTGCTTGAAAGACACTAGCAATGTTTGGCTGTTTAAAGGAGATAGTTAAATTGGCTGATTTAGGAAAAAACCCTGCTCCGACTCTCGATTCCATCTTGGAACCGTCAGTGAAGACAGAGGTGTAAGTTCGGAAATTGGTAATGTAGTTCATTTCTTACTTGTATTTTTGGTGAAAAGATGAACTAAGCTAGTAGTTCCAAGAAGATAATGGAATGTTTACTCTTCAGAAAGGGATAACGAGAAGACAACTCGGTCAGAACTCCCAACAGTCGATAGCTATTTTCGTCGGTTACCGTTTATAGATTGTTGGACTATTGGATTTCAACTTTACTTAATGGTAATGGTAATGGTTGTACGGGTTAGCCTAAGGCTTTTATGCACTGCGACCAAACTGATTTATTGTGCGGCCTGAATTACTTAGTTATAATTGTTTAGTATACCGAGGAATCGAACCAGCTCCTTTGGAGGGAACAATTGTATGTATTCCTCTCCTAGGAGGTATTAGCCTAGGATTCTATGCCTCCTGTGGCCTAAGGCCTCACAGTTGGTGATTAAGTGTTCCATAGACTTTACCTAACCGCTGCAGTTATTAATATTCTCCTACCCGATATTCGAGATAAACGTTAATTGCTCATACGCCCTGCTCTTTGTGGTTCACTATATAGTTTTCCAAAATTCAGATATCCAACCCCAAAAATTATATAACCTTACCTCCACATAGAGGAAGTGCATGATGCATCTTCTTCTTACACTCATTTTGCTTCAAGTCTACTGCAACAGAAATAGATGCAATGAAGAATGTACAAATTTTCCATTAACCGTTAGGCGCTTTTGTTTTTTCTTTCCATTAAACCAATACAAAATTTTTGTTGGTAGTGAAAACATAACAATAAAATTAGCCAAAACGATATGCCGCAAAGCGGTAATAATCCATACAAAACAATAATCCAATGCAAAAGCAACAACACGACAACCTGATAGTCAATACGACAGCGGATAACAAAGAGAGCAAAAGCAACGTCAATAGCTAAAGAAGAAAACAAAAAAAACGAAAAACAGCAAAACAAAACAAAGGAATGTTGGAAAAGCCTTAGCTATAATATTGGCTAACGAATAGAAAAATGCGAGCAACAATAAGAAAAAAATTGAGAAAAACAATAGCAACCACTGCCATAACTGGTACGTCGCAACAAAAGTGAGTCGGTTATTGAGAAACAGGTGGAAAAACGGTTGCAGGAACGGCAACTGCCAATTGTTCAATTCCGTGCCAGTTAATTGTATCCAATGCAGTTACTACTGCTATTGTTCTTGTTGTTGCTGTTGTTGCTATATACGTTGCTTTGTTTTCCTCTTAGGCGAATTTACTGTGAAAAAATGGAAAAAAGTAAATCTATTACCGATAAGCGTTGGATGACTGGAGCTATCGCGGTTACAAGCAAAAGAACAACAGCAATAACAATGGAGAAACAAGCACACATACACATGTACTCGTATCGTGTATTGGCATAGCATGTGCCGAACGCAAATAAGTACCGCAATGTCGATCGGTACAAATGAACGCGCAAAAGGCACACAAATACATACATGCATACATACATACATACATACATACGTACTTACATTCTTACATAGATACATGCAAACATGCACATGCAGCAGCCTTTCTGGATCAAGTTTTTCTTTCAGTACTCAATAGTACCGTACAATTGGAACAGGACTAGTTCCATACTATCCGTAAATGACGCGGCTTATGACTAGCAAATTTGTTAACTTTAATGCAGACACAGTTTTCTGAGTAAAAATAGCGTTTTTTATACTTAAAAACGCATAAATCGCTTGCTTGATACCAAAGTCAGAGTTTAAATTCAGAATAACAAATATTTGCGAGCGAGTTGTACTAAATGGCCCTTAAAATGAACAGTTCTTCAATAAAAATATTGGCCTATAATTGACCTACGTATGCTCATTAGGGTGTCTCACCATATAAAAACTTGCGGGTTTTCCACAGGAATCATAAAATTTATTTTATTTACATTAAGACCGCCGCTGAAATAATGCCGGAAAAATAATAAAATTTGCATGAGCTGAACCGATTTGAAAACACCTTCAAAAGTCGAGTGTTTAATAAATAAAATTGTTTTTTTTTTCTTTTATAAAATATTTTAATGTTTTTTATAATAATTTTATTTTTTTATTATATAAATTTTTTTAAAAGCTACCTCAAACTTAAAAGATATGCATACACATTTTTGGAAATTTTATCAACGACATCACAATAATCCGATTTTATGTATTTTCTCCATCATCTGAATGATGTTTTGGAAAAATGGTTTTTAAAACTTTATTTAACTTGTAAAACAAAAATCGATATTTGAGGGTATTTTGAAACCGTTTCAGTTCTCGTAAATCTTAAACATTTTCCGAAACATTTTGGGCGGAAGTGTTAAAATGTAACCTATTTTATAATTCCGATGAAAAAAAGAAACATTTTTCTTATGGGGAGAGAATCACCCTAATGTACGAAGATATATAATATATACTCGTAGCAGGTTGGTTTTATGATAAATGAAGTGAAATTAAGTAAGTTTAAGTTAAGTTCATTTGTAAAGTTAAGTTAAGTTAGGCCAAGCTAATTTATGTTAAGAAAAGTTAATTAAAATTAAGTAATGTTAAGTCAGGTCAAGTTAAGTTATGTTAAGCTATGTCAAATAAAAGTTAAGTCAAGCTAAGTTGTGTTAAGTTATGTCAATTCAAATTAAGTTACGTTAAGTTAGGTCAAATTAAGTTACGTCCAGTTAAGTCAATTTAAGTTATTTCAAACTAAGTTATGTTAAGTTAGGTCAAGTTAACTTAAGTTAAGTTAAGTTAATTGAAGTTAACTCAAATTAAGTTATGTTAAGTTAGGTTAAGTTAAGTCAAGTTAAGTTACGTTAGGTTAAGTCAAGCTTAGTTATATTAAATTAATTCAAATTAATGTTAAATTAATTCAAGTTAAGTTATGTTAAGGTGGGCGAAGTTTTGTTAAGTTAAATTCCGTCAAGTTAAGCTATGTTAAGTAAATTCGAGTTAAGTTATGCTAAATTATTTTAAGTTGAATTATGTTAAGTTAAGCTAAGTTAAGTTAGCCGTGTTAAGTAAAGTTATTTTAAGTTAAGTCAATTTCAGTCATTTTAAGTCAAGCCAAGTTAAGCCATGTTAAGTTAAGTCAAATTAAATAAATTAATTAATTTGTCTTAAGTTAAGTTGTCTTAAATCAAGTTATGTTAAGTTAAGTCAAACTAAATTATGTTAAGTCAATTTATTTTAAATAAAGTCATGTTAAGTTTAGTTCAATTACGTTCAATTATTTATTGTATTTATTTCTCTGCGAAGAAAGCAATCGGATGCGAAATGTGAATAAAGATCGAATTTAATCTTACCGATTTTGATAAGTCACACTCTTTCAGTATCCTGCAAGGATCGTGAAGTGGGCTAAGACAGGTGATCTTAATACATATCTGATATGAATAAAAATAGTTTAAATATTGCATGAACACCCTTCAATTTAGGCCCTCGAAGGTAAAAAGTGATAAGTCCAATTAAAATCTTTTTCAAAAATCCAGAGATGTGTTGACCTCCATTAAATTAAAAAATTTGTTTTAAGCCGTAAATTAAAGAAAAACGCAAGATTATATTTAGATACTACTGAAATAGCTCTTCGTGGGGTATACCTATTCAACATATTTTCACGTGTTCAGTTCAGTTCCCTTTGCACTTGAGCACGGAATAACCAGCAACTCGAAGCATTTCGCAGCGCTTTTGGTGAATGCCTTACCACTGAATTAAAAGATTACTCACATAAAGTAACACATAAAATATTCATATTTTAAGATAATTTCTAAAATATTATATTAATCTTTGTCATTTTTCTTTGTATGAACATAAATAAATTACACAGCGCACCTAATTTCTGCGCCGAACAAAGTGGTGAGCGAGACTCACCTCTCGAGTGCAAAGGGTTAAAACTAAACTATTTTACCATTATTTTCTTGTACCATGCAAATCTTACTTTTATTTATTTGAAACACTTTATATAATTTGAAAAAATTCAAATGATGGGTATAAGAGTAAAGGCGAGTCAACTGTCCGATTTATAATATCGTAAACAAAGCAGAGTGAAAGTTTAATTCTTCTAGTATGTAACGGCCTTAAATTTAGTAATGCACACCATGCGTTGCATGAAGGATTCGGATGAGTGAAGTTTAAAGAACTGAGAAGAAACGAAGACCGAAGACCGAAGACCGCGAGGCAAAGTAAATAGCGAGTTTAAAATGTGAGAACCCGTAAATCGGAAACAAAACGTCGAATAAAGGCAAGTGTAGAATACAATGTGGCGATGACAAAATTCAAAAGATTATGAAACACTGAAAAGTGGGACCAGATATTAGATACGACCAAGTCGACAATTTCATTAAGCGTATTTAGACGCAAGTTCTTTAAAAAGTACAAGTTAGAGATTAAATGCTTATACTTAGGAAATGGCATATGGGAATATTTCTTAATATATAATTGAAGATGAAGTTGATAAGAATCTATATCAGACCATCCCGCGATGTTGTTGAGGTCTGATTGAAGATCATATGCAACAGGTAAGCTTAATACAGTTGAGAAAATTTTCACTGTTGAGGAAGTTTTTAATAAGCAAAACGAAAAGGTATATGCCAAAACCTCTAAAAAGGCAAAAAATGTTGTTCCAAGCGTTCAACGTGGCCACCACCCAGCTTCGTAATGGTTTGGTGGGGAATGTCTTGTAAAAGAGTTACACTTATTCATTTATACGAAAAAGAGTTTAAGACCGAGGCAAAAATATGCCAGGAGGTTGCCTTAGAAGGCGTGATGAAACAGTTGAACAGTACTCTCTTCAATGGAGAGCTTTGGTTCTTCCAGCAAGATGCCGCTCCAGCCCATAAAGCAAAAGCCACCCAGCAGTGGTTAAAAAATAATATTCCTGGGGTCCTATCCGCAGAAGATTGGCCGTCTGGAAGTCCAGATCTGAATCCATTGGACTACAGTTTGTGGTGAGAATTGGAAAACCTGGCCTGTTGAAGACCTCACTGCAATTTGGAGAGTATCAAACAATCTTTGGTTCGATGGAAGCCGTACGTGCTGCAGTAGCTGAATGGCCAAATCGTTTAAAGGCTTGTGTAAAAGCAAATGGTGACCAGTTCGAATGAAACTTTAAAATTTTTTGTGTCACTATATATATTATATAAGTGGCACTTATACCCTTTTTGGGTGTTTGGCCGAGCTCCTCCTCCTATTTGTGGCGTTCGTCTGGATGATTTTATGTGAAGATACTTGCAGATATTTTTATGAGGTACTTTTCCATGGCAGAAATACACTCGGAGGTTGCCTACTGAGGGCGGCCGTTATTAGAAAAAACGTTTTCTTCAGTTTGGTATTTCTCGGAGACTCGAGCCAACGCACTCCGAGTTCCGAAGAGTAGTCACGCACCAACCCATTCGGCAAAGGCGGCCGCAATTTTTAATATTTACATGATTAAGTAAAATGAACTTCATTAGAAAAAAGTATTATAATTTCATATCTATAACAGAGTTAACTTGCAACAGAACTTATGACAGGACTAAGTATATGTGTGTTTGTGTATGTATGTATTATTTGAGTATGACCGCATTTTGACTGCGAAGGCGGTCAGTGGAATCGCACTATTGCGCTTCATATTGTCTGGCAAGCATCCACTACCAACTGTGTGTGTTTGTGGCTCTTTAGTAGGTACTTTTTGGCAACCATCCTCGTTCAATCTCTGCTTATTCGTTACCTTAGTATGTACATATGTATGTATGTACACTTTTCAACTCAACCGTCCTCGATATTTGGATTGGGCTTAATATTGCATTGTTATTCGTTCAGCGGCAATGCTGTTCCCATAGCATGGACCATTGTTGTTGCTCTTTTGCCATAAATGGCAAATTATTCGATCAATTTATAGTTTTCGCCCTCTAAATATTATCTCCATTGGCTTTTGCAAGTAATATAATATATTAGCGATTTGATAAGTTTATTTGAAGGGCCAGTTGAGGAAGAGAAAAGTGGGAATCGTAGTGAAAAAATCAATTGATTTATAAACACAATAAACAAAAATACCGAAGTCATATAGTTTTCTAGTTAAGTCAATTAACATATGTACTATTTTTTAATTTTTATTTTTTTTATAATTTTTTTTTTTTTTTGTTTTTTTTTTGTTTTTTTTTTGGTTATACATAGACTTTCGACTGTAATTTATTTATTATTATTATTAATTATTATTATTTGTATTTTAAATTAATATATACGCTTTAGCTGGCAAGGCTATGGGTCCAATTATATGTGAAATTAATATTTCACGAAGCTTAAAATAGTTCTTATGTTGTTGTTATCTGTAGGGCTGGAAAAATTGTCAAACAGGTTGTTGTCTCTCAAATTTATTATTTTAAATATCAAAATACTCGATTGCCTTTATTAACTAGAGTCGATTATCCTGTACTCTATTCTAGCTGAGTCCATCGCTGCTCAAAGTGCAATCAGGTTAAAGGAGGTTGGCCTCTGGAGGCAATCTCTCAAGGGAAATGGTAGCGTTTTCAGGCATGGTAGCATTTTCGGCAGGAATACAGTGCCTGCGAACTTCAAACAGAGCTCTCTACTCGCAAACTAGAGCTTAAGGGTCGTGCTTGGGCAATCTTTCCAAATAGGCAGGATTGGATCAAAGGGGAAAATCTGCACAGATGGAATCTGGAGTCAGAGCAGGGGCTTTCTTTACATCAGCCAATTTATCTATCTCCTTTAAACTGTCGAATACTGCTAGAGTTTTTCAAGCAAAAGTCTTTGCGATCCTGCGGGCATGCAAAATGCTTAGGGAACGCGGGAGCGATGGAGATATTAACATCTTCTCCGATAGTCAAGGCGCGATCAAGGCTCTGACAACGCCGTGGTACAGAACGAAACTAGTAAACTCCTGTAAGGAGGAGATCAAATCTCCTTGGTGTGCAGGAAATATTTTTCTGGCCTGGGTTCCAGGACATAAGAAAATAGAAGGAAATGAAATTGCGGATGAGCTTTCTAGGAAGGGGACTGAATCGGTCCCACATACCTCCTACCCGGGCATTGGCATCCCCCTGACAGTTGTTAAAGGGGGATTGCACAAATTATTTTTTAGGAAAGCGCAGAAAGGAGCTCCATTTCTTCATGCGCTATTTCGAAAACCCTTTGGCCCCAGTACAATATACGGAGGACGCAGAAAGCCTTTTGGACTACTCGCCATTCAATTTCTCTGTAAATGCCCGGGTTTGTCAGCTAGACGACTAAGATCACTCGGAGCTCCTTTCTTCGATAGCCTGAGGCAGTGCGCCAACCTAAATCCAATTAATCTTCTCCATTATATCAGCAGCTCTGTCTGGCCTTAGATATCTGCCTGTTGGAGGTCTCATAATGGTATCAAAACGGCGCTTTAATGCTATTTAGGCAGTGCCAAACTGGCACTTCAACCATTTCATCTACTTACCTATATCGACGACAAGGTGTCTGTATGTATATACTGTTTGTCAAGAAAATGTTTTGCCATATTAAATTATTCAAAACATTTGCACTTCTTTAACTAAAACCATCGCTTCTTATTGAATTTGGAAAGCCTTTCAAAATTATTACGGAAAACGTATTGCATCCACCGAAATAAGCAAAAACAAAGGTGCAAAACAAAAATTTTTTCATAGCTGCCAAGAACGTATTTTTACATACAGTCGACTCTCGTTAATTCAAACCTGCGATATTTCGAACTTCTCATTAATTCAAAGTTATCATGAGTCCCCCACAAAATCTCTTTATATTTCGAATTATGTCCATACATTTTTATGCACTCGGTAATTCGAACGAAAACATCATTGCTACGACGCGATAACTCGAACTCATATAGTCAAACACTCGACAATTCAAATTTGCAAATTTTCTTGATGCGTTACTAAGAACTTTGAATTTTGGGACACCCTTAAAATACCTTTACTGTGCGTGGTAGGTTTTTACGCATAAAACATAGGCACATTTCGACGCACGCTTCCGCACGAATAGCTTCGTTGGTTTACAGTATTGTATTAAATCTAAGTCCTAAAAAGAAGAAATTAGTTGAAAAAGTAGAAGGAGGTGAGAAGAAAAGCGATGTTGCAAAAGAATTTAAGATTCCTCTCAGTACTCTCTCAACCATAATAAAGAACAAGGAGGTGAGAAGAAAAGCGATGTTGCAAAAGAATTTAAGATTCCTCTCAGTACTCTCTCAACCATAATAAAGAACAAGGAGGTGAGAAGAAAAGCGATGTTGCAAAAGAATTTAAGATTCCTCTCAGTACCCTCTCAACCATAATAAAGAACAAGCAGGAAGATACTGCTGCTCAAACTGCTGTCTCAAGATCACTAACCGATGGCGACATTTTATCTGCGGCAGATACGAATGAAAAGAGCAACTATGAAGATGAAGACGATACATCAGAACCTTTAGCAGAGGTGTCAGTTAAGGTAGCAAGAGCCTCATTCGATAACTTACAAAGCTTTTGTCTACAAAACGAAACTGATGAAAATGACACTTTTTCTCCTTAAAAAAATTATTGAATAGTCTGAGCAGCAGCAATGTGATTCGAAGCAAACCATTATAAGTGAGATCTTTGAATATGAAAAACATTAGCAGTTAAATAAAACACTTGATAATTCAAAGTTTTATTTATTTTCTCTCAAAAATTTCGGACTATTTAATATTTCACACACTCGATAATTCGTAATATTTTAAGAGTCCCTCGAATTTCGAATTAACGAGAGTGGACTGTATCTACATAGAGAACTGCAGTATACGAACAGACAAACAATGGAGCGCGTAAAGACCAAAATAAAGGTTTTCATCACTCAAAATATTGTTTGTTTTTAGTAAAAAGTGATTAAAAAAAAAATAATAATAATAAAAATTAGATGATTAATTTTGAGTCACCTTATAATACACAATTTTGTGCCTTAAAGTCGTTCATATTCAACGTTTTTCTATTCTGATAGGTGCATGATTTTTTCAGGCCAATTTTATTGCAAATATTGCGAAATCTCAAATTTGGGTACAAAAATTATTTAGAAAAAGGTATTAAAAAACCTTGCGCATGCGCAGCTTATTACGGCTATCCCACTTCTTAATTCCTCATCAGTCTTGCTGCAACACAAACAAATCGAAGCATTTGTGCAAAAAGATTAAGTTGACCCACCTTCAGCTGGTACCGGACACTCCCAGTTGTCAAGTTTTCATTAAATGATAAATAGATTTTTTTGGAGGAAGCAAACTTACACCGGACAGCAGGTAGAGCAAATGCTTACAAATATGTGCACAAAAATAAAACTGTTAAGCGTGGATGCATATGTATTTGTGACTATGTATGTGTGTACAGTGCTCTAATACCCAGAATTGTCTGATTAATAATTCACTCGTTGACAATAACAAAAAAAATTGTTATAAAAACGCACAAGCAAATGGTTCACAACTTAAACGGGATGATCAGTGCAAATGCATTAATGTAAGTATAGCAATACAGTTGCACAAAGTAATACAAGGTGGCGCAAAATTAATAATTCAGTTTTGGTTTTTGAAAATTTTGGCAGTGAGTGAAATATCTTCACCATTTTAATAATCACATTTTTTTTATTTTTTGTAAAAATCTTTTTGCTTTTTATTAAAATTTTTTGGTGAATTTTCTTAATTTAAAAAATAGCTAAGATTACACTCAGTAAACTCTGAAAGTTTCATAGTGGTATACCCATATAATTTCGAGTTATATTCAAATACGTTCAGTGAACCAGTGAAAAATACCGGGAATCTACTTACTGTTATTCGTAGTGACGAATATTTGAGTCCGTATGCTAGCAGTTTGTATGGATTTTTCACTAGTGCGTTGTACGTATTTGAATATAACTCGAAAATTTATGTGAATTCCACTATGAAACTTACAGAGATTGCTGAGCATTGTCACAGATATTAATGAAAAAAAATTTTTGGGTGGAAGCGTTTTTAAAAAATTAAAAAAAAATTATTACTTAAGAAAAAAAAATAATTTTCGTTTACAATTTTTATTTTTTTTCAGAAAGAAAAAAATTTAACTTAATTTACGTTTCGAATTTTTGAAAAAAAATATTTTTTTTTAATTTTCTAAAAACACCCCCAACCAAATATTTTTCTTATTCTTTTCAGAAAGAAAAAAATTTAATTGGCAATAAGCCACGCATAGACCTTTTGGTCCCTAGCGATACCAGATGGAGACCGACCTCTATGAATACCGAAAGTAGACATTATGTAGGATGTCAACGCTTTTGGCGCATCTAAGCAGAGCTGGGGCACCCGCTTTTGAGACGTCCTCCAGATCCTCAAACAATGGGGCTCCGAGGCATTTTAAACGCGTTTTTAATAATGCCGGACGAACGCAAAGAAGGTGTTTAAAGTTCCCTCATCATCCTCTATGCATTTCCTGCATTTGTCCCTGTTAGCAATCCCTATCTTGTTCGTAGGTGCAGCCAATAGATTATGACATGTTAGCATACCTATGATAGTTCTGCAGTTCTTTCGCGAGAACGTAAGTACGGATTGAGTCAGTTTTTTGTTGCTAGTTATACACATGACTTTTGTTGTTTTGCATGTGGTCAGATTAGTTGGAAAAATTTTTATTTTATACTAAAAAAAATAAAAATAAAGAAATATTTATAAAAATGTTACAGAGAACCGAACATATTTCACTTAAAAAAATTATAATTTTTTTTTTTTTATATTAATTTATTTAATAATAGTAATAATTAATAATAGATTCGCTTTGATTCTAACGCAGTATTTTGGCGATAACTAATAAAACCAATGTGAGGCAGAGTTTTTTTCAAAAATTACAAACAAACTTTCTTTATCTTAAGTTTGAAACAGCAAAATATATAAAAATATTATAAAGAACCCAAAATATTTCACTTTACAAAACTCTGTACCAAAATTTTTAACATTGAATAAATCTAAAAATTATAAAATGTTTGTTTTAATTTTCTTAGTTTACTTCTCAAGTAAACTTCACTTCACATGAAAAGTGAAAGAAAGTTTAGTTCTGGACTTACAGATTCTCTGTTCAAAAATTTTATCTGAGGAGTTATATTAGGTTAAACTGGTTGACGAGCAGTCACGTATAGACCGGTCCGGTCCATAGCGATACCAGATGGAGTTCATTAGTTATGAAGTAGTCCATCCACCCCCATGGAGCTTGTTTCTATTGCGAATTTAACAAGGCATTTCCAATCTACTGGTGAGATATCTTCCAATCTATTAAACTGTTGCCTCCAGATACTAAGACTACCGCAGGACATTCGCAAATCAGATGCCCTCAAGTTTCCCTTGAGTCCTGATCCCTACATTTTCTGCATTTCTCGCTGTCCGAGATTCTTATTTTATAAGCATACGTTGCTACTAGGCTATGTTCCATCAGTACGTCCATCATTGTGCTATAATCTCTTCGTGTTATTCATAGTATAATTCGAGTATGGCTGCCTTCGTCATGTTTACAGATGATCTTAGCATTAGTGCAAGTGGACAAGCTCTCCCATCTTCTGTTGAATATTCTGATCATGTTTTTGTCTAGTTCGTTTTATAACATTCGTATTGACTTGGCATTTCCTTGACAACATTTGAGAATAGAGAAGCCCCGTTTTTCGCTATTCGTCTATTATTATATTCCCTTCCATTCCATTATTATATTCCCTTCCTTCCAGGAACCCAAAAGAAACAGAAATGTAGCTTACAATTAGCTACCATCCCTTCTACTGCCTCTCTGCTTTGAAGAATGGTCTTGGACGTTACACTAAGCGATGTAATTGCTTTAATGGCTGCCGGACTATCTATGTAAAAGTTAACTTTGGAGTTAGTCCCAGTAGTATCATAAGCTGGGTCTGCTTTCCTTCCAACTGCGATAACCTCAGCCTGTAATACACTGCAGTAATCTGGAAGTTTATGTGACTGAAGAGACCACTTGGAAAATTTTACGAGAAGTAATTTTCTAGAATATCTCGACCCTCTAAGAACGCATTTTATTTGGACTTTCTAAAAAGGAGACAAAACAGCCCTTTCTTGGGAGAAGTAATGTGGTAAAATTTTCTACTAAATTAATCCTCATAAAAAGTTACTAACTATGTGCACTTTAACAATATATTTTTCACCGATATGTAATTTTACTCTTTTTTTATTTATTCTAAAAACACTTAGGTAAAATTCTACACATTTAAAATGGCCATAGGAATAAAATTTTGTCAAAGAATGCAAAACGATTTTGAGGTTTTATTATATGAATCTGGGTCCTTCATCCAGAGTTGGAATCACTTTACTCGCACACAATGACTCTCAAATTGTTGTTCAGTGTCATAGGATACATCAATCCATCTGCTATACTGTAGAGTATAGTATTCCGTGTGATATCTATACATGTTTACTATGGGTTTCTAAAATGGGTTTCTAACCTTTACTCACTGGTACTCATTGAATATAAGTCACCCACAAATTTAAAGGGATACAGCATTATCTGAGTATACTATTGTACATTATTCAACAAGTATTGCGGTTCGATAGGAGAGGGCATTGCTAATAGCCTAATTTTTTTTTTATTGTGTTGTTGTACTCTTCATGAAAATGTGTGTGAAGTTTCATTTCAATCTGTCAATTCATTCTTTGTTTACAAGCCATTTAGTATCGACGTGCCACAGTATTTTCTACAATGGAAAAAATAAAGTATCGTGCAGTGATTGAATTTTTATTTTTGGAGGGTTTAAGAGCAAAGTTAGGAACGAATATTGAAAGAGTTGTTGTGGTTGTTGTTGGAGCAGCATAAACATTCCCTATACATACACAGGGAATGCTGCTGAAGTGACAGTCCTTGGCCGGATGTAATTCCGGTTACGTAGAACCGACTGTCGTGGGAACGCAAGAGTGCGTACGAAAGAGTCTAAGGACTTTTCGCAATCAATTAGTGCAGTAGAAAGGTGGGTTGCTGAATGTAAAAGTGGCCGTACAAGCGTTGAAGGCGATCCACGTCAAGGACGCCCAAAACCAGTAACAGCACCAGATATACTAAAAAAAATACAGGATATCTTATTGGAAAATCGTCGAGTGATTGAAAAAGATTTAGTAGAAGCATGAGACCCTAGGCATCTCATTGGGAGTGTTAGGAATATTTTGACTGAACTATTGACCTGCTGATCGGAGACTGTGCATTCGAGAGTCTACAAGAGTTTACCATTTGGGTAACAAAATACCAGTCAATAAAGATACATCATTGAAAACAAATGAGAGAGGTTTAGCAGCAAATAAGTCTTACTTTTCTAATTTGAGACTGCTTCAGTCTAAAGTATTATCACGCGACCAAAAGTTACGGATTCCGAAACCTGGATACGTCTCGTGCTTACCTAAGGTAGCGAACTATGGACGCTAAAAACTACTGGCATTAATCACCTAATGGTATTTGAAAGAAAAATACTGCGAATAATATATGGACCAGACGGCAAAACCGTACCTATCGAATTAGATATAATCACGAGCTATCAGGAACTATTAGCGAAAAACGAAACTGTGATAAGATTTATAAAATCTCAGAGAATAAGATGGCTTGGATACGTGTTTGGAATGCCCAAAGAGAGAACAACTCGAAAGGCAGTTTAATTACGCTCTCTTGAAGGCCGAAGTAGGGAACGTCCAAAAAAGAGATGGCTCGAAGACATGGAAGTTGAACTTGGAAAGCTAAACGTGCGGCAGAAGAAGGATGTAGGCTTGGATACAGACAGCTAGCGCAAGGTTGCGAATGAAGCAATGGTTCACCAAGAACTGAAATGCTGAGAAGAAGAAAAAGAGATTGGGTTTCAGAAAGCTGTGTGCACAATGGGTGTCGCATTCGCTAACTATGGAACAAAAACACATTCGAATGCGACTTCTCAACAACATTGGGTCGATCACCATGATCTTTAATCAAAACAAGAGACTAAAGAGTGGTTCTTCGGAACCCGGAACGAGTTCGCATCCAGAAATCGACCACTTTTTGGGGATGCGAAAGGAATTTCGTTCGTGGACTACTTCCAAACTGGTAAAGCAATAAAATCTGAATACCAAAATCTGAAGGAGCCAATTTGCAAAAGAAAAAAATTCGTTTTCATCAGGATAATGCACCGTGTTATAAGAGTATTTCGACAATGGCTAAAATCTATGAATTGAAGTCCGAATTGCTGGAGCATTCACCGAATTCACTAGATTTGGCCCCTAGCGACTTCCATCTGTTTACAGCCCTAAAAAACTTCATGCGTGAAAAACGTTTTTCATCAATTGAAGAGGTTCTAAGAGCTGTGAATGCGTATCTTGCAGATCTTCCAAGCTCTTACTTCAGGTATAGAATTCGTAAATTGGAATCTCATTGGATCAGCTGTATTGATGTTCAGGGAGCCTCTACTGCATAATAAAGTGCATTTGAAACCATAAAACTGTGTGTTTTCTTATCGAAACGCAAAACTTAGTCATCAACTTGCGAAATATCATATTTTCAAAATAAGCGACAAAAATTATGTTTTGAAATCCGAATCCCATAATACTTGATCCTCTAAACATAGCTGCAAATTTTTGACCACATACCTACATATGCCATTCAGTGAAGGAAGTCATAGTATGAAAATAGTTTTGCACACCAACTTGTTCCGAAATATATTTAACCGAATTTCGCGCTTTCACATAACAAACGCACACTCATACATAATAATAGAATTGTAATATTGTATAATATATTTACATTTTTTGTGAAAAATCAAGTTTTTGCATTAAATGCCACGTGCATCCATATTAAATATTTTAGCTATTCAGAGGCGGCACACCCATACATATACATGTGTGTGTTTCTATGTAATAACTTTTCCTCTTGTGATGTCTGTATGCAGATGTATAGGTATAAAATATGCACCAAATCAGCAAAACTATTCAAATATTCCTCAATGTACGTGGACAAATATTGCTTTGGTGACAAGCAGTGGCATCGGAAACGGCAACAATGCAACAGTGCAACAGTGCGCGACAATGTGTCCCACTCAGTGAATTTCGCAATTTTTATGCGAATCATAACAAATTGTTGTAAAAAATGCAAAATCTAATTTCGCTGCAGAAATACACACACATACATATATGCATGCATCTATCAAATCGAATTGAAGCGAATTTGTAAAGCGAAAACAGTTTTTCATTTGCTTTCTGATTTTTTTTTTTAGTGGTTTGGATTTTTTTGGATTTATGGCGGCTGCTGCAAACTAATATACTTGCGCATGGCACATCGTGGGATAAACAGAGTGTTAGGCGTTCGATGCCCACTACTCTGGCACTAGGAACTGCATAGATGGCCTCACCAAGAGAAGGGGCAAGAAGATTTTCAGATACTCAGAGGAGTTTTTCAGGCGAAAAATAAGATGCCGAAAAAGTCACCAAAAAAAAGTAAAGTTTTCGAGCCAAATTACGAGGGTTCCCTATTTGATTTTGGACTCAGAATTCACTACTCACAATTGCTTTATTGTTTTTGAAAATAATGTCTTTGGAAGTCAATTCTTCTTCTTCTTCGGCATTTGCTTGAACGAACTTTCAAAGCAATTTGGCACTCAGAAATGGACACCTCCAAAATAAGTTGATTAAATGCTTCACCAGCTTCTTGAGGCGTTGAAAAGCCTTGACTTCGCATTTTATATTTGCTGTTCGCTAAGAAAAGGAAATCATTAGGTGCAAAATGAGTGTTGTAAGGCAGATGACCCATTAATTCGGTCTTCTGATTGCTCAAAAACTCTCTGATTCGTCTTCGGCGTTTGGTTTTTCTTAATTCTTCGAAAACTTCTGACAAACTAAAGCGTGTTGTGTACCACTCAGAATTGACTGTCGCTTGAGGCACAGTTGCGACATGACCAGATTTTCCAAGGTGACCATTTGCTTTGAGGTGCTTCTTTCCCGAACAACTTTTGTTAGATGAAGCTCGTCTTGGAACCCCTAAACTATCGATTGTTGTTTTGTTTCAGTCTCATATGCATAGATCCAAGATTCGATGCCACCTATGGCGATGCCATAGACGTGCTTTGAACCACCGCGACTGCGTTTTTTCAATATTTCTCACACCAATCGACACGAGTTCTATTTTGGGTAACTCTCAAATTATGCGTGTATTGTAAAGGCGCAAAATATAAAAGGTAACCTTTGTATACTTTCGACTATGCGCAGCATAAACGATACTCAATAACCTTTCCAAAGCCCAAGCAGTCTGAATAGCTCCAGTAGCCCATTTAGTGATCGCTAATTCACCCTGAGATAGAAAGAATTTGCAGCAAAATGGCATCTGTTTGTGCTGGCCCAATGCTTGATGAACTGATCTAAGTTGCAACTGTCAAAGAAGAGTCTGCAGGTACACCCCAATATTTGAGAAAATCTCCTAGACCTTCCTCAACAGTAACTCAATAGGTTCCTAACTATTGGAAGATATGGATTTGCTTGTCAATATGCATCTTTTACACGATGTCTCAATTTAACTAAGCGCACCAGTAGTTTCTTTCTCGTGCTAACCGGCCCCAGTTTGACACACATAAGTCAAGCCCAGCCCTTCTCCACCTCATCAGGAGACCTTCCTTTTCCTCTGCTGCCACCAATGGGTGGTCGAATACTTTCTGAGCCGGCGTACTAACAATGGCTAGCCGTGAAATGTCAACATTGATTGTGAAATACAAACAAATCGATGGTTTTCGAGAAAAGCGACACAACTCAAAATTAACTCAAATTCGAAGTTTTGCCGTTAAAAGCAAAAATCAACTACAGAGTTTATATATTTTTATCTGGAAAAGCGTCATAAGCGAATCTTGAAGCAATTCTGAGAGATGGCGTTAGTGTCGTTTTGTCAGGTGATCGAATTGGCGCGTCACTTATCTAGAAAACTGACCCAACTCAGTATTTTGTATTTTTGAATTATGTCACTTTTCTCGAAAACCATCGAAATGTAAGAACATGCGATTAGAAGCAATTGGAAAATTTTAATAGGAAAAGTGTTTCTAAACATAATAATGTAACTAATTGTATTCTTTTTAACAGGTTCTACTACATTCACTACTACCCATCAAATCTAAATATATAGTAAATTGAAACAGCTCATTTATTTGCTTGTTTTTTAAATTTATCAAAATCGAAATAAGTTTTAGTTCATTCGAGTTGTCTTGCATACCAAATTGTCTGGTTTCTTTGGCCTCCTCGTAGCCCATTTGTCCGAATTTCCCCCCAACATACTCGCCATGCTTTACGGCAACTACTCCAGAAGTGTCTCCAAGTGCTGCAAAAGAGGTTTAAACAAGAAATTCTGAGCCCTGTTTACTTTTCTTAATTCCACAATACTATGCATTTGCTCCACAATTTGCTGTACTGAAGATTGCGGAGAGTGGCATTAGAGTTATTGGCGCACTTTGACAATGTGATAGGTGTCGACGTCTGAAAATAGAACAGGAGAAACGTTCATGAAGACTACACTAGACTGTCCGCTTGAAAATATTCTATAATATTCAAATTAGCAGACATACATACTTATATATTGACACAAAAAATATAAAGAAGATTTATCTTTCCGAAGTCATTTCGGTTTAAAATGCTATGTCTTCGGAGTATTAAAACTTAAGCACTTTCCTTGCAAACGAACTGTCAGTTTTGGCTCAATTTTAAATAACGTGAATTTTTAATAGGTACGAAAAAATGTGGCTGGCTTGTTGCACGTTGTTTCACTGCGGGAACTGAGTACTACTACTTTGTCGTGAGTTACATATGAAATTTCACTCATATTTCACGGCATTGCAATTTGTATGGATTTCAGCAGCCATTTCGCGTAAAACGCGTACTTAGTACTATGCTTTAACCAGCATATTCTGCTGATTTAGCTGTAAGGAATTAATTTTCCTAGAATATGAAGAACTGTCTCGGCGGCAAGAAATTTAAGTCGAACGAAGAGATCAACGATCAAACAATGGCTTTTTTTGGAAAGGTCATGGAAAATCATATTACTTAGAAGGCGTTACACACCGCAGGGTGGTATCCTTTCGCCCCTTCTTTAGCTAGTGGCTATTGACGAAGTTCTGATAATGTTAAATAAGGGTAGTAGCATACGCCGTTGACTGGGTCCTAATGGTATCAGGACCGTTTCCCTCAGTCATGGCTGAGATTTTAGAAAGATTAGTGGCTGTACTGAGTCGTTGGGCGGCCACTTGCGGCCTCTGAGTCAACTCTTACAAAACCGAGTTGGTGCTATTTACCAGAAAATATAAAGCTCCACCTTTTCGACTTCCAAAATTAAACAATCACACTCCCGTGCTCTCGTCGGAAGTTGGGTATCTTGAAGAGATACTTGACTCCAAACTCCATTGGAAGCTACACATTGAAAATTGCGTAAAGAAGGCCAGCATAGCCTTCTACTCCTGCAAATATATGTCACAGGTCATCCCGTGGATGTACAACGCGGTGGTTTTGCCGTATGGATGGTGGGAAGCTCTTCGGAAGGGAAGCTCCAGTGCTGCCCCGAACGTCGTTTTGCACTTACTTCCCATTGATTTTTACGTTATTTCCATCGCAGCCCAAAGTGCAATCAGGTTAAAGGAGGTTGGCCTCTAGAGGCAATCAATCTCTCAAGAGACATGGTAGCATTTTCGTGCTGTTAACACCGTATTTCTCCGAATTTCGAACAGACATCTCTACTCGCAAACTAGGGTTTGAGGGTCATGCTAGGGCAATCTTTCCAAATAGGCAGGATCGGATCGAGGGGAAAATCTGCACCGAAACTTGCACCTCTGTCTTCACTGACGATTCCAAGATGGAATCGGGAGTCGGAGCAGGGTTTTTTTTCTAAATCAGCCAACTTATCTATCTCCTTTAAACTGCCAAATACTGCTAGTATTTTTCAGGCAAAAGTCTTTGCAATCGTGCAGGCATTCAAAATGCTTAGGGAACGTGGGAACGAGGGAGATATTAACATTTACTCCGATAGTCAAGCCACGATCAAGACACTGACGACGCCATTGTATAGAACGAAACTAATAAGCTCCTGTAAGGAGGATATCAAATCTCTTCGGTGTGCAGGTAACATTTCTCTAATTCGGGTTCCAGGATATAGGAACATAGAGGGACAGCTCCAGCTGGCTTTAGATATCTGCCTGTTGGGGATCTCATAATGGTATCAAAACGGCGCTTTATAGCTACTTGTGGAGTGCCAGACGGCCACTTAAACCATTGCGGGCACTTAAACCACATGCGCCATACAAATCACCGCCAACCTCAGCAGCCGCTCCTGCACACCACATCAAACAAAATCAGAGATAATCAGAGCTCATCCGTAGTTGTCAACAAAAAAATATAAACGACGGAATTTGTGAGCGTTTCATTTTACATTGTAATTTATAACAATTGCCTAGCAGCAGCAGCGCCAGCAACAGCAACGAACAGCACAACTCCAGAAGTCAATCCAAATTCCACAAAATATTGCGGTTGGCTGTGTCACTGAGTGCCAGTTGCACGCTTTAACCATTCGATGTCAATTCGAAATGGGACTATTTTCGCAACACTGTTAGAGTGTTGATTTTTAACTGACTTTATTGCTTGCGCGCCTGTTGTTAACATGTGTTGGTGGTGAAGTTGTTGCTGTTGCTGCTGCTGGTGCCAAATGCTTTCACACAACTAAAAATTGACAAAACTCAGGAACTCAATTGGAAATTTAACACATTTGCCGAAAAGAAAAAGAAAAAAAAATTAAAATAAAAAAGAAGTACAAAACAGTTAAAGCCATAACAGCAGTACCGACTGTAAATAAGATAAATAAGTGCAATCATATAAACGTAAACTTATGTATGTGTACATGTGGAAATATTAGTAAAGATATTAGGGAGGACTTTGGGGGAGTAAAACCTCTCAACAATCATCCAAGAAAGTTGAAAGTTTTGAGCTCTCAATCCGGCTTTTTTTTGCCTTATTTCGACAAATAACATCAGCATAATGAATTTAAGTTTGGATCATCTGATTTCTACAAGGAGACGTCAATTTAATTACACAAAAAGGGGCATTTGTCGACTCTGAATGGCGGATGTTTTTTTTTGTTTTTTGATGAATTTTTCATGGCAGAAATATGCTCGAAGGTTTGCCATTGCATGCAGAGAAGCTATCACTATAAAAAAAACGGTTTCCATCAGTTGGGGTTTCGTGCCCGACGTTTCGAACTCCAAATTATAGTGACACACGAATCCATTCGGTTATAGTGGCCACTGTATAGGGCTCAGAAAAAATGAGCTATTATTCCGTGGAAGCTGTAGCCGAAACACTCCTTTCTAGTAGCGGTCGCCCCTCGGTAGGCAACGTCAAAACTCCGAATGTATTTCTACCATGAAAAAGCTCCTCATAAAAATCATTTGCCGTGCAAGAAGTATACGATAAATAGGAGGAGGAGCTCGACCAAACACCTAACAGAATGATACGCGTCAATTATTTATTTTATTTTAGCCTTAGACACCTAAGAACCTATGCTTCGATGGGCGATACAGAAATAATCGGATGATCTTGGTAAGAGAGCAATAGCACCTTATCTGCTCACTAAGTGACGAGCATTCGAAAATAAACATTAACGACTGAATGGTTCGTTTACTGGTATGATATTTCTCATGTATGAGAGGGCAGCGGGGGGGACAGGATCACCAAAATGAAGCAATTCGAGAATGAAACGAATAAAATGGGACTCGCTTAATTCTACCAGAGCAAGAACTCTAAATTTTTTTCTACATTATTGAGGCATACCCACATTTTGAAGGAGGTAAAGTACATTTAAAAAGGACTTTCCAATGCGGGGATTCTAGACCGCAATTTGTGGTCCATTTCACAACTAGATTCAGATAACCCTGCACCAGTTCCATAAGAGCATCTAAAAACTCTCCTCTGACGATAAGTGCCATGTCATCCCAGTAAGCAATCACCTTGCAGCTTGTCCTCTCCAGTTCCTTTAGCAAGTCGTGAAGCACAACAACTCAGGGTAGTGGCGAAAGAACAACGCCTTGCGAAGTGCCTCTGCTCACCTGCTGGCGGAAAGAGGCGCCGTTCCACTCTTCCGTGACCGTTCTATTGCTAAGCATCTTATAGATAAGCTTTCGGTTCCGTCCCTATTTTATCCAGAGACCTGGTGATTGCCGGAGGAGGATATTATTAAGAGCCCCTCAATTTCGAGGAACTCAGTGAACCCTTTTACAATAGTATGCACGGCAGACTCTACCGATCTGCCTTTACAATAGGCACGTTGAGCGAACGATAAACGCCTCCGAGGAAATATAGTACATACATTTTGTGCAGCCGCCCAAGGGCTTTAAGCAAAACGAACGATGAGAGGCTGATTGGCCTGAAACCATTAGGGGATACATTTGAAATTTAACCTACCTTGGGTATGAAATTAACTCTCACATTTCTCCAAGATCTGGGGATGTAGTTTCTATCTATGCAACTCGCACAGATAGCGAGAAGCCAACAACATTCCTGGCTTTACTGTAGGTAATTTTTTTTTTATTCCAATTATTTCGAACATTTTTGCGAGTTTCGGCATTTATCTCATTACCGTATTCACGGTACTTAACTCTCGATTTCTGGTATCATCTCTCGAATTACATCTGGATGACTGGCGTGACATTAGTCCGTAATATGATCACCTAAGAAATACCCTATCGGTGTCAACTCGCAGCTTCTATGCTGACAATTCCATTTTTTCAAAAGCGGACGTTAAAAATTATATGCCCATCCGTTTTGTTTTGTCAGTCCTTTTTCTGTCATCGACAGAATCAATTTGTTGGATTTTTTTTAACAACCTTTGAATTGTCGGCTTATTCGGCGATTAGTTCCACCAAAGAAACCAAGAATTTGGCGACATTTTTTGCTTAAAAATGACCAGTTTCATAATAAGCTTCAATAATCTTAACGCTTTGCTCTATCGTATGAAATTGTGCAGCTATCTGCTTGAAAGGTTTCAAAGATTGACATAGAAAAGGGAACGCCTAGAAACTATTCACTACTGACATCTAGGCGCCACTTCTGAAAGACCCTCAAATTTATTGAAGTGCAAAGCTTCCATTTTGCGGCCGCCTAACCATAAATTAAATTTTAATTTCAATAATTCAAATACCAAACACCAGATAAATCACCCAGCTTATATCGGCTTGTAATAAATAAATGCATCCTTTGCGTTGCCAAAAATTGTTTCACACTGCGAGAAAAAGTGCAAAGTAAAAAGAACATCAAAGAACAGAATGGACAACGAAAAAAAACCGAAAACCAAGAAAATTGTATAAAGTAAACCCTTCTGCTAACTGTATTTGCAACCAAGTTGACACCAACAATTATTTATCCGCCACACCGCAAGTGGATATGGTTTCGCCCAAGAGAAAATTCAATTTACATAACCATTTCGCCTCAACCAAACCAAAGATCGAAAAAGTTACACAGTTGGAACTTTTAACCCTTACACTCCGCCCCCCAAAACTTCTTGCGTGCATTGTGCCACATTTTGCACGAACCGTGCCCCACAACGATGGGCTAGCAAGGCGAAATGGTCAAGTGCTGTTAGTCAATGCATATCTCCTACCTTTGGCATACAAACTACTGTTTACATACACATTTATGCTACTTTCAAAGCCATCCACCGTTGAACCGCCGCCTTACATTTCGTGGCTACTTCACAGTCCTCTGATGCATCGCATTTTGGAGCTTTAGTGCCGCTTAATCGTTTTTGTGCCCCAAGATAGTTGTGATGCTTGTTGCGCGTGCGCTTTACTCGCTGTTGCCAACTTTGTTGCTATTATTGTTGTGATTTTCCGTGCAGCTCTTAATGCTAATTTAATTTACCCAAAAATTATTATTATTAATGCGGTGACTGTGGCGTGCACGCTAGTCTAGTGGAGGCGCCTGGCGAGCAAACGATTGACCAATCCACCGAACCACCGAACCACCGACCCACCGGCGACCGACCACCTGATGACTGTCGATTTATTCACGCCTTATCTTCCCTGCGTATTTTAAACTTCAACTACTGGTTGCTACATCATTGTTGTTGTTATGAAATCATTGTTGTAGCTGTTGTTGGTGAGGTGTGCTTTATCTTCTTGCCGCTGTTGCTCTTAGCATTAAACGGCTCTCACAAATGATGCGTAACACTGATTCACATAAGCAAAAAAAAATATTCTTGTGCAGAACTTTAACGGTAAAAACAACTTAGATTGTGATGAAAAATCTTGGATGGTGAAAGGAAAACGAAGGGGACGAAGGGAGCTAAAATTGTAAATCCAAAAAAAAAAATTGGTTAATCTACTCTTGTTTCTGTGCTTCAAGCGGAAGTGTGGAAAACAGGTGGAGAGGCAGATCTGTATGTGTCCGTAGCAACAGGAAAGCTGAGCTTGGGTCCCGAGATACGTGGGTATCGCGGGTAAGTAGATCTCTGACTTTTTAGCTAGGATGGGCTCTGAGGACAACTTCTTTGGCCCCTCCCTTCTGCAGCCATCAAAGTCACGGTTAGCAAATGGGTTATCCTAACCCACAAGCAGTCTGAGAGAGGCTGCAGATGGACAAAACCGATGTTACCTGTCATGTCCACCCAACTGTCACAGATCCTCCTGTCATTAAGCAGAAAGGACTATAGGCAGCTGGTTGCACTAATGTGACAGGTCACTTGGCACATGGAAAAGGTGGACAGGAGTATAAGTCAGCGGATCACTTTCTGTGTGTCTGCCCGACCTTCGCCCGAATCAGGCTTGATGTCTTTGGCACTGATGTGTTAAGAAGCGGCCATCTTGACTCCTTGGCATCACAAGATCTACTCAGATTTCTTCGGTCTAAAGAAAATTAAAAATGGAACCCGAGTGCAATACAATGAACTTAATGTTGTCTGAGTGCTCTACGTGCTAGTTGTTGCGACCAAAAACAAAAAATTATCCCTTTCAACTTCATTAAAACTGAACGAACATCTATGTTTCGAAGCAAGCACTGATTGAGTCTATACTTTAAATAAATCTGTCGGGAAGTTATTTGACCCCACGGCGAAGTTAGGTTGTCCACTAAGGGAGGCACCGAGGCTCATAGACCATTGTGATACCGCGTGGGGAAATTGCACTTATATCTCCTAAAACCCGTGTGAACTTTTCAAAAATTTTAGACGATCACTGATATCCACAGCACTGAAATCTTCCAGCTCATTAAAAAATTGTCTACCTAAAGTGGTGGCAGGCAATGACAAACCTTCCAGTGTATTTCTACCTCGAAAAAGTTCCTCATAAAAAATATCTGCCGTTCGGAGTCGGCTTAAAACGGTATGCCCTTCTATTCGTGGAACAATATCAAGGCGGAGGAGCGCGGCTAAACACCCAAAAAGGGTTTAAGCCCGAATTATATATATATATATATATAAACTGGTGAATCCAGATCTGGATAGAGCAGTACTAGGGCACAGAAGGAGCGAAATCGTCTCCTCCTTTTCCTCATTTAAACAGTTTCTGCAAGAAATTTTCACGACTAAGCGTGTCTGCCTATTAGGCAGTGCCCCGTTGTAAGGGAAATCAGTGTACTAAGACTATGCTTATTTTGGCTTTGCAGAGATTCTGTGCGTTTAGCATTGTAAGCAAGGTTCCCGTGTCGCACAGTGGTATCACAACGGACCTGTGAGGTCTAAGGTCATTCGGACCGACTACCACCATAACCATACCTAACCTAACATTATAAGTCAGCCACAATTGTCGGGAGATTCTACTGGCGGATTCATTAGGTCATCTTTCATTCGTTGCTTTTACAAGTTTCACAAAATTTAATAGCTTAGAAGTCTGTAAGAGTATGCCTATGTCAGTGTTTGTGTAGTCAACTTTATACCAAGTCTCGCTAGTTTATCGGCTCCGCAATATCGCAGTATCCAAGAACCCATGTTACCATTTGGCTCAGCCATCTAGTTAAGAGATGTACCGCCTTTCACTTCCTTATTCTTAGAGGCAAAATACTCGCGGTATCCGTTTTCGACTTTGTTCTATTGTGTAAGTGCTTGTGAAGGTATTCAAAGGCAGGATAAGGAAGAACATTGCATTGTTTGGCAGTATGTGTTTGCGGTACTTCTCTACTTTTTGTTGATCTTCTCAAGTTCGTCAAGATGTCGGACAACTGATATTTGAGGATTATCGAATTGAACAGCAGTTGGTTGTTCGTTATTTGGCCTATCCTAATCTGCCCTCCGAACTGCATCCTTTAGACCTAATTTAGCTTAAAATATTTTAATTTTCATTTAGCGTTGAAACATCTATCCAAAATTAGTATTTCAAGAATAATTCTGGTACGTCAACATGATGGTACTAACACTAAAAGGCGCGTTGAAAACTGGGCCAACAGATTTGTTATTTGTTAACTGCTTCAGGAAACGAAAAATTCCATCTATTGTCATCGTCCAAGCTTCTGCGCCATACTTTAAAACGGGTATGATGAGACCCTTGCAGAGAGCCTTAGTCCAGAATAGCACTTGTTGGCAAGGGAGATTATACGTTGGATTTCAAGGCTGACACTATTATTGGTGTTAATGCTGGTTTCTAAATAAACGAAATTTCCTACAATCTCGAATCAAAACTGTGACTTGGGTGCCGATAAGCCAGTGCGCCGACTGTTTGTTTGATGCCAGGAGTTCATTGTTATACAAGTGGTTGGGTATTTCTACTGAAATAATTCTAATTAGCGACCAACACCGTTTTACCACCACTGTTCTCGTGTGATGATGTCTTGTTTTTTATTTATTTTTTGCTTCTAAGCCAGATCCAATATCTCGAGGTCTGAGATCTCATTAATTTGCTGTAAGAAAGTCTTACCGAACGTGCAAAGTCGTGCCCTAGCTAGCCCTGGACATTCCCTTGATTTGATTGCTAACAGTTCTGCCTGGACTGAGATAGGTTGAACGGCTCCAAATGGAAGCCAATTCCCATACCACAGTTCCTCTTAGACCCGTCAGTGTATATTTCAATATCGCATCTTCCAATCACCTTCCCTTTACCCCATTCGGCTCTCGGTGGAAAACGTACCGTAAAGTCTTTCTTGAAGTTAAGGTCGGGGACTAGGTTGTCTGATCTGTTTTTGAGCAGCGAGGATCCCTGTAGGAGGGTTCTGCTGTGACCATACGACCTTGTCGTCCGGCTTCCTATGTGTCTGAGTCTCAACGCGCTGCAAGTAGCGATTATTTTCACGTGTAAGTCTAATGGTAATAGATGTGTTAGTACATTAAGCGCTTCAGTAGTTAAGATAAAGCTGTTCTTTGTATCTTGTTCAGCTTGGTTTGGTTATATTTCTTTTCTATTGCGGGCCACCAGACTACTGCCGCATAAGTTAGTTTTGGCCTTACAATGGCTGTGTAGGACCAATTCGGTAGCTTTGGTTGGAGACCCCATTTTTTATCCGACATTCTCTTATACGTGTAAAGTGCTACCTATATTCGCTTTCTTGACCCTATACTCTACGTTGGACCTCTGAGCTTGGGATGGCAGAAGGTACTTCGTTTTGTTCTCGTTCGGCCCCAAACCTATTCGCTTTGCTTCTTTACCCAGTTTGGAAAAGGCAGAGCTAACCGCGTGGTTGTTGATGTCCGATAATCTTATAAAAAATTGTACTTGAGAGATTAAGCTCAGCGGCTCGCATAATCTTTTTCAGCATTAGGTTAAAGAAGTCACACGACAGCGAGTCCCCTTGTCTGAAACCTCGTTTAGCATGAACCGGCTCGGAGAGCTCCTTTCTAATTCTGACGGCGCTATCGATCAACGTCTTCTTGCACATCCATATTACTTTTGCGGGTATACCCAATTCAGGCAACACGGCATATAGGCAACTCCTTTTGGTGCTGTCGAATGCGGCGATAAATCGACGAAAAGGTGGTGTATGTCTCGATCCTCCTTTCGTGAGTCCTCTACAAGACTTATTATGATTGAAAATTTTGATTATCTCAATTTTCCAGCTCTAAAGCCGCACTGATAAGCTGCAATCAGCTCTTTAGTTCACAAGTGTAAAATATGATAGATGAACGACGCAATTTGCAAAAATTATAAATCTGCCGCTAGGGTAATCAGTTTTGCGCCACCTTGAACAAATGAAAAGCAAACGAGTTCCTTGCGAGTTTTCGCGCTTAGCGACCGTTTTTACCTAATTCTTAGGTAAACAAATTTTTAAATATCAATATTTTTATTTTTTTATTACTTTTTATTGTTTGTGTTTTTTTAATATTTTTTTTATAGTTTTGGCAAGTAATATTTTTGTGAAACATTACAAAGTTTATTATTATTTTTTATTTATTTATTCTTTTTTTATTTTTTTTAATTTTTTTAATTATTTGTCAAATAACATTTGCGTGAAACATTACAAAGTTTATTTTTTTTTTTATTAATTTTTGTTTTTGTGTTTTTTTCATATTCTTTAATTTTTTTAATTATTTGACAAATAATATTTGCGTGAAACATTACAAAGTTTATTTTTTTATTAATTTTTGTTCTTGTGTTTTTTTCATATTCTTTAATTTTTTTAATTATTTGACAAATAATATTTGCGTGAAACATTACAAAGTTTTTTTTTTACTAATTTTTATTTTTGTGTTTTTTTCATATTCTTTAACTTTTTTAATTATTTCACAAAAAATATTTGCGTGAAACATTACAAAGTTTATTTTTTTTACTAATTTTTATTTTTGTGTTTTTTTTCATATTCTTTAATTTTTTTAATTATTCGACAAATAATATTTGCGTGAAACATTACAAATTTAATTTTTTTTAATTTTTATATTTGTATTTTTTTTTAATATTTTTTTAATTTTTTTAATTATTTGGCAAATAATATTTGGGAGAAACATTACAAAGTTTCTGTTTTTTATTAATTTTTATTTTTGTGTTTTTTTACAATATATTGTTTAATTTTTTTAATTATTTGGCAAATAATATTTGCGTGAAACATTACAAAGTTTATTTTTTTTATTAATTTTTATTTTTGTGTTTTTTTATATTTTTTAATTTTTTTTAATTATTTGACAAGTACTATTCGGGTGAAACATTACAAATTAAATTTTTTTTTTTAATTTTTATATTTGTATTTTTTTTAATATTTTTTTGATTTTTTTAATTATTTGGCAAATAATATTTGCGTGAAACATTACAAAGTTTATTATTTTTCTTTTTTTTTTATTTACTAATTTTTTTTTTCGTATTTTTTTAAATATTTTTTTAATTATTTGACAAATAATATTCGCGTGAAACATTACAAAATTTAATTTTTTTTATACATTTTTTTCGTATTTTTTTAATATTTTATAATTATTTACCAAATAATATTTGCGTGAATCATTACAAAGTCTAACTCGAGGCGCTGACATCTCCCCAACTCTGCCTTGTAAGGTCAAAATCACATTCACGTCTGCAAAGCACACAAAATCAAATAAAAATGTCCTGATGCGACTTGCCGTTACACAAACGGGAACTCATATACTCGCGCACATATTTAATTATTATATGTATTTAATTTTCACAATTGCCAATTTGCAAATCATTATTTTTAAAACACATTCGCCTGAGCAATTATCGTTTACGACTGACTGTCCAAGTCAGACGGAAAAAAAATGTTTTTCTTTTGCTCATCAACCCCGTCACACGGACAAATAAACATGGAAATGCACTTTCAAAACGATTTTCATAAACCATAACGGCATACACAATACAATAACAACAACAACAATGCGCGAGTGTACGGTTAATCTTTCACTTTGGTGGATGCCAAAAAAAGCACAAAAAACAAAACTAAATATGCCTGCTCATTCAGCGTCAACGCAACAGGTCGCATTGGTAGTAAAATTTTGTTGTTGAAGCTGTAAATGAAGCGTCCAGCCATAAATACATAAATCGCAAAATCAAACTTACGCAAAGGTAGTAAATACATTAAAGTGGCAGTATGTACAAGTGTGCGTATGTATGTATGTATGTAATAACATTAGTTATAACTGCTTAGAATTTTTGTGAGTTGCTCTGTTGTGAAGCTGCGTGAGACGCGCAACTGACGCCGTTGACTGAAGCGCATGCGCTTACGTTTAGAATGGTTCGGCTTCTCATTGACTCCATATTTGGGCCTCAAAGCTGCAGCGCGAGTGTGGAAAGAAAAAATCAGCATTGGCAATTCAATGTAACAACTGACAAATTGCAGTCAGCTGCAACGTACAAACGCACTGCCGCATCCCGGGCACTTCAGCTCCATCGCTACTCCGCAGATATTCTCATTACTCGTTTTCCGCTTATTGATATTTTTCAGTTAACTATCTGATCTCACCATTCAAATCATTTACGTTTACATTATGTGTGTTGTTTTGTTTTCGGTTTTTTGTTTGCCAATTTGTGGAGCTTCTTTATTTCAGAAGTCAATAGCAGCTATTCACTTGGACTTATCAGTGACAACAACAGTAAAACTCTAAGTCTTACATAGCGATAAATAGACAAATATGCAAGTGCCTATGTATTTGTGTAGATAAGTTCATCGATTCATTGCTGTCACAATGTCTACGGTAGCCAAAATCGATCGTAATGACTTGTACATTTATGAGTGGCACTTAAAAGTCGCGGAGGTAGAAAGGCTTAAAAAAATTGATATTTTATTGCCATAAATGGCAATAACGCCACATAAACCTAATCGCTACTTTATTTTATTTATCATTCACATATTGATAAATACATAATTTAAGTTTTAGTGTACGGAGCCTTGAAGAGAAAATCTGGGTCAGAGTACGGCTCTGGGTTCTGGGAGCTAAAAATTTGGCCGGAAATATGTTTCCAATATTTCAGCATAAGCACTTCAACGCTTCTGTAACAGTGCATTCAGCAATAATCAAAATAGATCAAGGTAAATATGCGCCATGTTGGAAAATACCCATGAAAGAACTTCAAAGCTGCATTCGACAGTACGAAAAGGAGTTGCCTGTATGCCACGATGTCTGTATTGGGTATCCCCACAAAACTAATATAGCTTTGCAAAATGACGTTGCTCAACACCAGCAGCGCCGTCAGAATTGGGAAGAACCTCTCCGAGCCGTTTGATACCAAACGAGGTTTCAGACAGGTGACTCGCTGTCGGGAGACTTATTTAACCTGATGTTGGAGAGGATCGTACGAGCCGCAGAACTCAATCGCTCAGGCACGACTTTTTTATAAAAGCGTACAATTGTTGGCGTATGCCGATGATATTGGCATCATTGGCCTTATCCACCGCACTGTTGGTTCTGCCTTTTCCAAAGTTTATAAAGAGGCAAAGCGTACTCGCATATCGGCACCCACGTCACTGTCGGCAGTTATAATTTTGTGGTTGTAAAAGACTTCGTTTATTTAGGAACCAGCATTAACACTATTAATAATGTCAGTCTTGAAATCCAACGTAGAATCTCTCTTGCCAGCAAGTGGTACTTTGGACTAAGTAGGCAAATGAGTTGTAAAGTCCTCTCTTGACGAACAAAACTAACACTCTACGAGGCTCTCTTCATGCCCGTTCTACACTTGCTGGGTCATGTCGTCCGATTGGAAACCAACGCTCCGGCTCGGAAAGTATTCGATGCGGTACCAGCTGGTGGTAGCAGAGGAAGAAGAAGGCCTCCTTTGCGTTGGAAAGATCAGCTGGAGAAGGACTTGGCTTCACTTGATGTGTCCCACTGGCGCCGGTTAGCATGAGAAAGAAACGACTGGCGCGCTTTGTGAGACCTGGCCAAAATCTCGTAAGCGGTTATCAGACCAATTAAGAAGAAGAAATATGCGCATACGCCGACCACATTGTGGCTCTTGCGACGTCATGATAGCCACATCAGAATCGGAAGTTATATTTTTGAGCTCATGCAAGAGTCTGAATACTCAGGCGTAGTACCCAGCATAAATAAGGATCCGTTTTTATCAATAAACGGCCGTATTCAGGTAGCTAATAGATCATAATTTGGCCATATTAAATTTATGAAGTCTTCATTGATATCAAAGGAACAAAAGCTCCAGATGTACAAAACTATAATAAAACCGGTTCTCACCTACGGCTGTGAAACATGGGATCTAAAAGTTAATGACGTGAATTTACTAATGCGACTTGAAAGAAAAATTCTCAGAAAACTATTCGGCCCTATACAATTAGAAGACGGTACATACCGTATACGGTATAACCACGAGCTTAGTGTTTTAATTGCGCGACGAAATGTAACGCCTTAAAGTCACAAAACAAAGATGCAATGATTCATCTCGGACTGTAATGCCAATGTGACGTTGCGGCAACCGGGCAAACTACTAGTACTAACTTCACAGCCATGAAATTTTAACAGCAACATGTTCGAGCCGAACAGACTGGACTCACAGGAGACCTTGCATCGCGTGGCCGCCACAGGATTAATTTTTCTTCCGATAATATTGCAGCTGTGGCTGCCAATGTCGCTGGAAACGAAGAAACATCAACAAGACGAGAGGCTACGCGATTGGGCATCACCAGACGAACCCTACAGCGAATTTAATAAATGACTTAATGCCCGCTGACCGTCAGTGGCGTGCGAATTATTGTAATGGAATTCTAAACCACAACAACGATGAGGACGATTTTGGTTCGAGCAACATCTTGAACAACTAGACGCATTTCCACTTGAGCGGTTTCTGCTCGCGTTACCTCCCGTTTTCACGATTTGGCATTTCCCAGTAAAAGTGAGCCATTTAACCAATGCTGACTTCTTTCTTTGAGACTACTTGAAGTCACGAGAATATATTCGGCAGTATTGCGAACAGTTATCAACGGAAAACTTACCAAAAGGCATGAAAAATGCGAAAAGACGGACGCAACATTGATGGCAGCCACTTGACACATATCATTGAGGAGATTGATGGGATTTAGGTTGGAATTCTGCCCCAGACTGTCGAAAACAGAATCACCTATTGACCTTAATCATGAAGCTGCCAGATTCGGAGGAGAACATATCCTACCGTCCCACATCATCACAATCACTGCTCTCAGAAAAACACTCTGTAAGGCCTAGAAACAAAAAAATGGCATCACAGTAATGGACTGACCTTCGCAGTCCTCAGACGCCAACCCCATTGAAAATGTGTGGGGAACTATGAAAACGCATCTTGCCGGTAAGCCAGTGCACGATTTAAAGCAACTCGTGCGTTAAGTTCCAAGATCTGGTCCTCTTTGTCGACGAGCTACGCAGAAAAGCTGGTTCAAAGCATGCCGAGAAGATGCCTGGCTATACTCGACAACGATGAAGACTACGGGGCTTATTGAGTAATTGCGATTCGTAGTTTTGTATACTTTAATGTAACATTTTTTTAAATATATATCTTTAATACTTCATGATTAATCGCTGTTCCTTTTTCTGGGGCAGATTGTAAATATCGGGTTGTTCGTTAAGAAATTTCGATTTGTATGGAGAAGAAGTGTTGACAATACGCCAGTGCCAGAACTGGTTTGCAATATTTCCATTCGGCAGTTTTGATATCGAAGATGAAGGCCGGTTGAAGCTGATAAAGACGCGATAAAGACATTAGTTGATGCAAACTGGCGAATAACAACACGTGAGATCGGTGAGAGGTCAAATTTATCGATTTCAACTGTTTATGACCAAGTGAAAGGCCTGGGTTTAACTTCGAAGCTCGATATATGGGTTCCCCATGTCCTCACGGAGAGAAATTTGTGTCGTCGCGTTGACGTCTGTGCTTCACTCCTCAAACATCGTGAAAATTATTCATTTTTGAAGCGCATCACTACTGAAGACGAAAAATGGGTTGTGTATAACAATGTCAAATGCAAGATATCATGGAGAAGAAAAGATGAACCGGCTCAAAGCATTTCAAAAGCCGATATCCATCAAAAAAAGGTGATGCCATCTGTTTGGTGGGATTTTAAAGGAGTCACTTTTTTTAGCTTTTATCGGATAACACAACAATTAATTCGGAAGTCTACTTTCATCAGCTGGACAAACTGAATGATGCACTTCAAAGAAAAGGCCAGAATTATTCAACAGAAAAGGTGTAGTATTCCACCTAAATAATGCGAGACCTCATGCAAGTTTGATCACTCGCCAAAAGCTTTTACGGCTTGGATAGAATGTACTGCCACACCCACCATATTATCCAGACCTAGCCCCGTCGGATTATTATTTATTCCGGCCACTGCAACATTTTTTGAATTGTAAACCTTTACCTCAAATGAACACGTCAAAAATCAGCTGGATCAGTTTTTTCCCGGCAAAGACCAACAATTTTATGAGCATGGAATCATGCAATATGGCAAAAGATGTTGGCTCAGAATCGCCAATATATAATTTAATTAAATATTTATTCATTATACGAAGATCGTCTTTCATTTTTACCACAAAACAAACGAAATTACTTTCTGAACAGCCCAATATATTGACACAGAAAATTTTTAAGAAGATTTACTTTGCGAAGAAGTTTTGCTATAAATTGTCATATCTTCGGAGTTTTTAAACTCAGGCATTTCACTCGCAAACGAGTGAATTCAGTTTTCGATCATTCGACGTGCATTTTAAATTGGTGTGAAGAAATATTGCTGGCATTTTGCGCGGTGTTTGCACGTCATGGCCTGAGTACTACTTTGTAAAGAAATACAGATGAAATTGCAGGCCTATTTCATGGCAATGCAATTTGTATGGATCTTGACAGCCATTTCACGTGAAATGCAAACTTAGTTTTATGCTTTAACAGAAAAAAGTGTAAAGCTCCAAATAAAGATTTCCATCACTCAAAATCATTTCTGTATATATTGTGATATTATATGTTGTATGCTTTTGTTTATATCACAACGTATCTTAATCGATCACATCACATCGCACATGAGGTGATGCCTTTTAATACGACTTGATTTCATACGACACGAAAACATCATATCGTACATACACAAAACGTATGAAATCAAGAATAAGTCTCAATATATCAAAAAAAATTATTTTTATAATATATATAAGAGATCATATTATATTCAATCTCAACATACACCGAGCATACATGCGAAATGAAATTTTCGGCTCGTACAAAAACAGGAATGATATACCCCTCCAAATTACGTCATGCCACATGGCATAAATACTCATTATGTAGGATATTCATTGTTACATCATAACAACACATTTTATGTGACGTGGAATTTATCAGTTCGCGACTGGTGATCACAACACTTATCATCCCATCCCATAGAAGTAAAGTTCGATTACAACAGCCTGCAGCCAAAAAAAATCAATAACCAGACAATCCGTTTCCTATGTAAAATCGGCCCCTTAGTCCGAAAATCCACAAATTATGTCTCGGCTGATAAATCGTCACCTAACCTTTCATCCGAGGAAGGGAGTTCTAAATTTTGGCAATTTGAGCATCTCATGTAATGACATTTTCGAGGGGAAGGTTTCTCTCAAACTTTCTTTACATACAGGTGATTTCGGCCTTTCAGCTATGTTGCTC
Source organism: Anastrepha obliqua (assembly GCF_027943255.1). Lineage (NCBI taxonomy): Eukaryota > Metazoa > Arthropoda > Insecta > Diptera > Tephritidae > Anastrepha > Anastrepha obliqua. The sequence goes on along the minus strand of NC_072892.1, from coordinate 154,874,396 downwards.
AAAAATTGTCAGGCCTTGGTAAATCTTTATCTACAGGACCCTGTTAAGGATTCAATGTATGCTCAGAAGATCCAAATTGACTTAAACAATCTGCATATATGGTTCATAACGTCGCTTCTGTCTGTCTAAAAAGGCTATGGCACAGGAGCCTGGACTGTGACAATATCCGATGAGGAGTAACTTAGAGTGTTTGAGAGAAAGATTCTGCGCAAGATTTTTGGACCTTTTCACCTTGGCGAAGGCGACTATCGCAGGCGATAAGTCGATGAATTGCATGAGCTTTACGACGACATAGACATAGCGCAGCGAATAAAGATCCAGCGGCTACGTTGACTGGGTCATATCGTCCGAATAGATACAAATGCTCCGACTCTGAAAGTATTCGATGCGGTACCAGCTGGAGGCAGCAGAGGAAGAGGAAGACCTTCTCTGCGTTGAAAAATTCAGGTGGAGAAGGAATTGGCTTGACTTATGTGTGTCCAACTGGCGTCAGTTAACACAAGAAAACAACGACTGGCGCACTTTGTCAAACTCGTCTAAGATCGCGTAAGGTGTTATTGCGCCAATTAAGAAAAAGAATGAAAAAGGAAAGTGGAAAAGATCAAAGAATTAAAAAAGTTATACATTAATGTCAGCTCAACTCCTGATTCTGATAGATTCACTATGAGCCGAGTAGACGTGTCGCGTATGCACAATCTTCTGCCTTTACTCAACTGTGTTGAGTTTTCTTCCTTTCTTACGCGTGGTCTCCAAGCTTTGTTTCATGACATGAATACTTTCCTTTAAACTGTAGTTTTAACACATGTGAAGAACTATTTTTCTTGAAATTGAAGGAGTAGAGTTTTTGAAATGGATTTTCACTGTTCTTGCCTGACAAATTCACATGCACTACTGATAAGTCTAACATTCGAGCCAACTAGAAAGACTTACACTAGTTTCTAGCCAGCTACTGTGCTCTTAAATTGTGCTCCTCTAAATCGGCATCCTTTATCTGTGTCTAAGTATTAGTTTGCGCTCATAATCACCCACGATTTAGAATGTTAATGTCAAATGCTAATAACAAACGTTAAATACCCCGTTCGCAGTTATATATCGTATTTTACTGCGCGCAACATTCAAAACCATTTCACTGCACAGTTGGCACTTTCCAAGTTCAACTCATTCAGCCGTTGGTGTTGTTATTGGTATTGGTGTAGCTGTTGTTGTTGTCGCCTATTCAGTGCCTATTTACCATATGCTTTATGCTACATTTGTTGTCACCTTAGTCGCCCGTTGCTCGGCGCATCACATTGTCCGATAATGGATAATCATCAAACATTGTAAACAATTTACCGGTGTTACGCGACAATGCCACAGTAGCAAGGGGCTATAGCGAAGCAACAAAAAGGCAGCCAATGAACCAACGACCAGCCAAGTGGCTATCTCATCATAGAGTTGACCACGCAGGCACTCAGGTACTCAGCCGCTCATCCACTCACCCATTCAGGTAATTAACAGTCCACTTCAGGCTGCTTTGTGCCACTTTAGAAGGCCATAAATTGATTTATTTTTACAACCGTGCAGTTTGTTCTTTACCACACAACAACAAGTAAGTAACTTTCAGCCTGCGAGCAACGTTCAGCAAGAGCAACGAGCGACGAGCAACTTGCAACCATTTGAAGTCACCTCTTCAATCAGCGTCAATTGTTTGCAACAAGTTGCTGGCTAGCAAAGGTGATGATACGGGCCTTCTTAGACTGTGTGTCCGTCTGTCTGTATGTATATATGCTTGTTTGTTTGCCAGCAGGTCGCTATAGTTTGGTGCTTTGTTTGGTGTTTTATGCGAACTGTTTTTAATTTCTTCGTGTTTTTTTTTGCAGTTATTGCGCTGTTGCCGGCGCGATTTGTCGTGATGGACAGCGGAGTGGCGGTGTTCTTGGTGAAAGGGTGGACAGCGGTCGCGTGGTTCGTTTATCTTCTTTCTGTGACTGTTATTTGCTATTTATTGGTTTGCCAGTTGGTGCCAGTTTTATGCTGCCACAGCCGCTTCTGCCGCTCACGCTGCGCCTGCTGCTGCTGGTGCCACTGTCTAATAAGCTATTAAAAGGTGCTTAAGGTGCGCGCGCATATTTAAGTCGTCGATTGACGAGGCGCGTTAACAGCAACAGAAAAACCAATAATAAAAAAATTACAGCAATGCAACAACAACAACATAATACTAATATAAGGAGAAGTAGAAAAAAAGAAGAAGAAGAATAGGAACAAAAAAAAACGTTTGCTAAACAAAAACAAATTGTCGCATTTTACGAGCATTGCTGATATGACCATTAGCGTTAGCTGTTTACTGGCGATATTGTTGACATTATAAGCGCTGCGAGTGTAGCCCAGCACTGCGAGTACACGCATATGAGCATATGAACAAGGTGGCGCATAATTAATCATCCAAACGTTGTTTTTTAACAAAGGGTTTTTCAATAACAGTGAGTGGATTGCGCTATCGAGAGATGATTAACGATTTTTTATGGCCGAAATTGGATGGTATTGATCTGGACAACGGTTATTTTCAACAAGACGGCGCTGCGTGCCACACAAGCAACGCAACCATTGATCTTTTACGGGAAAAGTTCCGGAGTGTGCTATCTTTCGAAGAGGTGTTCACAATTGACCGCCGGTATCTTGTGATTTAACAGCTTGTGACTTTTTTTTGGGGCCACGTGAAAGAGAAGCTCTACGCCAACAGCCCAGGGTCGATTCAAGACCTCAATGACGGATTTCGTGAGGCCCTCGAGGACATAGGGCAGCCACTTTGCAATTCGGTTATGGAAAATTTCATGAAAAGGAAATTGTCCTGTAAGCGTGGTCGTGGTGGTCATTTGCCTGATGTTATTTTTCACTATTAACGGCATACCTTCCTCTTTAGAATGAATTAATATCCGATGATTTATATTAAAGAATAGCATTTTTCTTTGAATATCAAAATAGCACCTCTGATTGGAAAACCCTATACATCCTTTACAAAACAACAAATAAATGATTTTGACTCATGAAAATATTGGTTGGGGAAAAAGAAATGACATATTTGTGATCGAAATTTGACGCTTTATTTAACGTACTTAGAATTATCCGATTCAAGTCAAATATGCCCCGTTTTCTTCGCAAACTTGTTGCCATTTAGAAGGCAACTTCATTATCTCCCCTTTATAAAACCCTCCTTCCTTATTTGCAAAAACTCAGATAACCAGTTTTCGCAAGCCTCTTTTGAGGCCAACTTGGTATCACCAAGGGCGTTTTGCATGGACCGGAAAAGATGATAGTCACTTGGTGCCAGGTCCGGACTATATGGTAGGTGCGATAGGACATCCTATCTGAGCTCCCGTAGCTTGTGGCGGGTCATCAAAGATGTGTGAGGACGAGCGTTGTCCTGATAGAAGACAACACCATTCCTATTGACCAATTCTGGTGGCTTCTAGTCAATCGCCTGCTTCAAACGGTCAAGTTGTTCACAGTAGAGGACCGAATTAAGGGTCTGACCATAGTTGACCAGCTCATGGTGGATAATTCCCTTCCAATCCCACCAAACACACAGCAAAACCTTCCTGGCGGTCAATCCGAGCTTTGCGATGGTTTGGGCGGCTCGCCGCTTCTCGACCACGATCTTTTTCGCTTGGCGTTGTCGTACGTGATCCACTTTTCATCGCCAGTCACCATCCGCTTCGAAAATGTTTCAAGTTCGTTCCGTTTCAGCATAGCGTTGATTCGGTCCAAGAGATTTTTTTGCGTCAACACGTGTGGCACCCAAACATCCAGCCCTTTTTGGAATCCAATCTTCTGCAAATGGTTCCAAACGGTTTTGTGGTCTACACCTAGTTCCTGACTAATATAGCGAATACTCACATGCCGGTATCTTTGGATAATTTCAACGATTTTATCAGTCTCTACGACGATTGGCCTACCAGTACGGGATGCATCTTCGACACCTACTACACCAGAACGAAATCGAGATCGAACCAATGCTGTGCTGTGCAAATCGTTACAGTATCAGGCCCATAAACTTCACAAATTTTTGCCGCCGCCTTCGTTGCATTTTTACCTTTAAGGTAGTAAAAACGTAAAATATGACGAATTTTTGCTTGGTGGACTCCATCTTTGACGCGCTGTAACTTAAGACTGAAACGTACGATCACAACACTGTCAAAGAGACACGTATAGTACAGATTGTCGTCTTCAAGTCGCCGTTTAGTGTGACCCCATGCAATAAGAACAACGCAAAATATGTTTAAATGTCGCGCTCAATTGACTAAATACGGCATTACTTTTTCCCAACCCAATATTTAGTGGGGCCTCCAGCGCTCCCCATTTTGTACTGGCAGCAGCTTAGGCGTTTTTAGTTGAGTTTAACAAAGCGCGCCAGTCGTTTCTTTCTCGTGCAAACCGGCGCCAGTTGCACACACGAAGTGAAGCCAAGTCCCTCTCCACTTAATCTTTCCAACGCAGAGAAGTCCTTACTCTTCCTCTGCTACCACCAGCCGGTACCGCATCAAATAGTTTCACAGCCGGAGCGTTTGTATCCATTCGGTTGATATGACCCAGCCAACGTAGCCGCTGCATCTTTATTCGCTGCGCTAAGTCTATGTTGTCGGGGGACTCATACGGCTCAGCAATCCATCGCCTGCGATACTCGTCACTGCTAACGTATAAAGGTTAAAAAATCGTCCGCAGAATCTTTCTCTTAAATACTCCAAAAGACGCCTTATCGGATGTTGTTATCTTCCACGCTCCTGGGCCATACATTACGGACGCACATTAGGACGAATGAGAGACTAGTTGAGTGTTTGTTTTGTTCGTCGAGAGAGCACTTTACTACTCATTTGCCTACTTAGTCCAAAGTACCACTTGTTGGCAAGAGAGGTTCCACGTTGGGTTTCCAGGCTGTCATTATTAGCGGCGTTAAAGCTGATTCTTAGATAAACGAAATCTCTTACAACCTCAAAATTATAACTGCCAACCGTTACGTGGGTGCCGATACGCGAGTGCCCCGACTGTTTGTTTGATGAAAGGAGATACTTCGTTTTGTTCTCGTTCACCACCAGACGCATTCGCTTTGCTTCTTCATTCAGTTTGGCAGCAGTTCACTACTGTCAAATATAATTGACTTACGACGCCTTCTTCTTTTGCCCAGCCTTATCCTATCTCGAGTCGGCTCTCTTTGTGCGATATTTCCACTTCACGCGGTTCTGAGTCGTCCCTTCAATCACGCGTCTGCATCGCATGTCGGTTTTTGAAGTATTTTTTTATGTTTTTGTTGGTCTGCCTGGGCCTCCTTTTAACTCCTCTATCTGCAACACTTGTCTCGCTTCGTGGTCCTGTGGTTTTCTTATAATAAGGCAGTACCAACGAGAGCTAATTTCTTGAAATTTTATGCTAATTGGAGCGACTTTGCTGCTGTCAAGAAGAAAGTTGTTCTGTATCTGGGGTCCAATAGTGTTAGGTGTGATGCCTTTTGCAAAAATTACCACATCTCCTTATAGGGTGACTAATTTTGCGCCACCTTGTGCATATATCTACACCATCGCCCAGCATCCACACATACATATCAGCTGCACGCAATTACACACCACTTGCAACAATTTTAATCGCAACAATTTGCAATTAGAAATTCCTGCTCTACAAACATTGTTGCTAATGTTGTTGGTGATTCTCAGTTTTTGCGTTTTTCCCGCAGTATTTTCATAGCATTTCTTCTATTGTTTCACAGCGTGCATAGTCACATATCATTTTTTTTGTTGTTGTTGGTTGTTTGGCTCTAGTTGTTATCAACAAAATTGCATCCATTTTGAATGTTTGTGCCGCTGCTAACGGTCAACTATGTTCCTTGCCGTTGTTTCTTTGCATCTCAGATGCCTTTAGATTGTTGTTGTTGCTGTTTTTATTTAGCTGGATCTTCTTTTGTTTTACTCGTAATGTGCTTGTGTCGGTCTTGTGTGCGGCCACACAGCTTTGCAGGTTATAATTTAATTTCTTCCTATTATTAGCTGCCGCCATCCGCTTCTGGTGATGCATTTAATGTCTCAAATCAGTAAATACTTTGCTGCGCCTTTGTTTTTTTTTATCCCGTTTACATTTATTTATGTCTCGCCTTATTTGTATTGGTGCAGTTTTATGCGTGTATACCTTAGTACCGTTACTCTTGTGTAATCCACCTTAAGTCAATAGGTCATTAACTTTACGGCCTATACTAAAAACCAAGTTTTAAGTGAACCAATAAAAAAGTGTCCGAGTTAGGCCGAAACCGAAATTTACAGTATCGCTTAGTGCGGGTAAATAGTGATAAATCACAAAATAAGTGTTTGAAAGCTATGGGAATAAGAGGGGTGCATTTTATATGTCGGGATTAGAGAACAAAAACAAATTTTAATAATTGAAAATCACTTTATTGTTTTTCAAAATATTCTCCATGAAGATCTATACACTTTTGCATGCATTTGAACCAATTGTCGAAACACTTTTGCCACTCTGAATGAGGTACCTCCAAAACATGCATTCTGAATGCCGCAACCGCTTCTTCAGGTGTCGAAAAACGTTGACCTCTCAGTTTGTTTTTTACGTACGGGAATAAAAAGAAGTCATTCGGTGCCAAGTCAGGACTATACGGCGGATGAACCATTAATTCGATGTTTTGGGTGCTCAAAAATGCAGTTGTTTGAGCCGATGTGTGAGAGCTCGCATTGTCCTGGTGAAGAGTGATCCGTCTTTGGCGATTGGTTTTCCTAATTTCTTGGAAGACAACTGGCAAACAAATGGTTGTGTACCACTCAGAATTTACTGTTCTGCGTTGTTCTAGTGGTACGGTTGCGACATGTCCAGTTTTTCCAAAAAAACAGGCGACCATTTGCTTGGAAGTGCTTCGTGCGCGAACAACTTTTGTTGGATTTGGCTCATCTTGAAACACCCATACAGTCGACTGCTGTTTACTTTCGGGCTCATACGCGTAAATCCATGATTCATCACCTGTCACGATGTCATAGACGTGTTTCGAAGCCCCGCGATCGTATTTTTTGAGCATTTCCTTCAACCAACCGACACGAGCCTTTTTTTGAGCGATTAACAAATTGTGTGGGATCCAACGTGAACAAATTTTTTTGACAGTCAAATGTTTATGCAATATTGCATACATTCAATACTGGTCCCACTAATGCCTAAGAATAGATAAGATTTCACGATAGGTCACATTCCGATCTTGCAATATCAGTTCGCGCACAGCATCAATGGTTTTCGGAACAACAACTGATTTTGGACGACCTTCACGAAATTCGTCTTGGAGTGAACTACGATCACGATTGAATTCACCATACCATCGATAAACACTGGTCCTTGATGGAGCTTCATCGCCAAAAAATGAATTAAGTTCATCCACGCAATGTTGCTGAGTTAATCCACATCGAAAGTTGTAAAAAATAATCGCACGAAAATGTTCACGATTTAATTACATTTTTGGACCGAGATGAATTTTTTAAGTTACTGTAAACAACACAAATAGCGCTGGTATTTCAAAACGTTCTGAGTACGTAAAAGCTAAAAAATGTCAAACTTTGCGATACAAGGTACCCCTCGAAATATAAAAGGCACCCCTCGTAGAATGGCTGGTGAGTTAATGAAGGAATCTACGTAAATATCCGTTAAATTAGGCATTCAGAGATAAATTCCCAGGTATTTACCCAACTACCCGAGTCCTGAATGAACTCGAAATTTTATTAGCAATTCTCGTTTAAACGATGAGTTTCAATTTGATGGAGCATCGGAATCAGAAGCTTTGATATCTGTCATGGGTATAAAGTTGAGTACCATTGGAGATAATAGGATATCATTGAAATCTGTTCAAGTTATTTCAGGCGCTCTAGGCACTATTCACAACTTCATGTTTTCAGTGGAGAAAGTCTGTCATTATAAAATACTTATAAAATAGCCAGAACTCAACTTCCCTCCGTTGGTGCTTTCTGACAAGATGAAGTACCTAGTTATTAGCCTTGAAAGTAATCTTACATGAAAGTCCACAGAGAAGAGAAGAAAATAAGGAAGACAAAAATCGTCTTGTGTGGATAGAAGGCGCTATTAACAAAAGATGGGACTGTTCGCCTTTAAAGCCAAGTTTGTTATATGGAGTCATAGTTTGGTGGAACTCACTAAAGAGGACGACTTCGGCAAAGAATCTGGCGAGAGTTCAAAGAACTGCACTCATTGAAATCAGTGGGGCGCTTCAAACAACTCCTACTCTAGCGTTTCACGCAATGTTAAATGTGATACCCGTAGACATCGCAAGCAGAATTGCCGCTACACGTACCGCAATCAGGCTGAGGGGTTCGGGCTATAGGCTCAACCTCACTTATGGGCAATCAAGTGTCTTAAGAAACTTTGAGTTCATTCTCTTGACGACGGATCAGTAAACACCCTTGCTTAGTCCAAGCGGAACATTCTTTTTTCATATTCCATCAAAGGAGAAGTGGACGGGGTGCTTGGAGACAGGGCCTGGTGAAAGGGGGCTACACTTGGAAACATGGCCTGGTGAACTTGTTGACGGTGGATCAAATTTGGAAGGAAAGGTTGGTGGAGGAGTACTCCGCGAAGAGCTCCCCATGAAACTCAAATTCAGGTTACCGGACCACTGCAGTGTGTTCCAGGCAGAGGTAACCGCAATCAAAGAAGCAGCTGATTGTTTATTCACGCCAATAACCAAGCGGCAATTAGAGCCGTCGGGCCAAGAATGTTTCATTCGAAACTGGTCAGAGAATGCCTCACTTCACTTTCGATTGCATCCGATTTCTTTGGCATAAGGCTCATCTGGGTTCCTGGTCACAACGACATTGCGAAAAACTCCGAGACGGATGAGTTAGAAATATGGGCTTCGCGCCAACTCCGCGATAGCTGGGCAAGTATACAAACTTGCAGGGTCGCGAAATCCTTCTGGTCACGTTGGATTGGGGGAGTTCGAGCGACTTCTCAGCTCTTGAACTTCGTGGGTGTTCTCACTGGACACTATCAGCGAGGTGTGCATACTGTGAAACTGGGAATAACCTCGAATCCTTTTTGCTTCAGCTGTATGGGGGGCGAGGTGCAATCATCTCAGCTCCTTCTTCTTAGCTGCCCTGCCCTCGCTGCGCTAAGATTTGGGTATTTACTTCTTTGCTACGCCTGCTGATATAGCAGACCTGGGCATAAAAATCAATTGAACTTTATCACCAGCAGAAAACGGTTAACGCAACCGCAACAGCAACACATTCATAGTTCATAGTCCACACCTGCAAACCCGCAAACCCGCAAGCTTCCAAACCCGTTCTCCTAACCTCCCCACCTATTCTCTCTGCCCTCTCTTTTCGCCCCGTCGATTTTCCTCCAAAAGGATGAATTCGATTTCTCCGTCCAAGTGTGCCCACTCTTTGGGCAACCATTTTAACCTAGCCCAACCCTAGGATTATAGACCTGTAAGCATATTAGCAGCCTTTTCAGAGGTGTACGAGTCACTGATGACAAGGCAAATTTCATCATTTGTTCAGAAAAATAATTTATTGTCGCCACTGTCGCAGTCTGTTTCTTCAGTCTGTCTCTCTCTAATGATTTGGGTTGGCGACGTGTTGTTGCAAAGTTGGTCCCAAAGAACTTGAATTTCCAAGGGACGAGACGTGGGCTTATGAGTATGACACACAATCCACACATCCGGCGAGTGAGTGGAGAGCTCCGAATGAACCAAGACCAAAAAACTACGTAGTTTCAGTCAAAAATAAACGATGCTCACAGTTTTTATGGATTACAACGGTATTGTACACAACGAATTTTTAGCAGATACTCAGACATCTAATAACGGCTAATCTTGGGGCATTATGAGACGTTTATGTAAGCAATTCGCAGAAAAAGAAAGGATTTGTGGGAAGAGAACTCTGAAAAGAACTGCAGTTAGCAGTTGATGGAAAGTACGAGAGTCGTTTGAAAAGGATGTGGAAAATACAAACTACTTAAATGTTTCCGTTAAACATTTTTGATTTTTCGACAAAGTCTTCTTTTAGGCTCATACACTTCATCCCACCCTGTTCTAGTTTGTTAATTCCTGTCGAATAATAGGATTTGGCCAAGTCTGAAAATAGCAATTCATTCCATTGAATAAAATCTTTTTCACGCCAGACATTTCTTCAAATAGGGAAGTAAATAGTAGACCGAGGGTTCCGAGGCTGTCAAGCCTGGAGAATTGGGAGAAGTGAAACGAGTTGAAATCCTATTTCCATTAATTTTGCGACCACAACTGCTGAGACATGAGGTGGAGTATTCTCGTAACGGAAAAGGTGAATTACGTGATTCCTCAATTAAAACGAATGCCAAGCACAAAGGAAGTGACCGATCTGGCTGATCTCTTCCAAGAGATGTTACTAACTAAACATAACCTCGATATGCGCCAGTAATTCTATATGTCTGACTTTGCATAGACTTTTCAAACGACCTTCGAACATTTCAGGAATAAGCTTTGAATTTTTCAATTTTCTGGTCATACTCCTATCAGGCCAAACATTTATTTCAGACGCCTACTCTCAGCAACTGCGAGTTTCGCTAAAACCTAATACAGAATTATTCTAATTGGCTGTCAATTATGACCATTCACGAAAGTAGCGAAAGAAATTATAATTAAACGTATCATGAAAATGCATTATTAGACTTGTTTTGTGGCGGAGTAGATTTGGAGGAAGCACAGCATTTGTTGTAACACATGGAAAAGAATCTATTGACATTTGACCACACAAAATTAGAAATTCAAATGAAATTATCTGGCGATCTGTTTGTTTCGGTTTCTATTGGATATACGCAGACGACCGCACTTGCAGCTGCAACGTTATTTGGCAGACTTGCGTACACATCCATATTTACATACAAGTACAATCTTTCCGCAATGACCTTGGCGCCAACACTTCCATTACCGACTTTCAGCGCAATATATTTTTTGGGAAAAATGTTGGTGCCTCACTTGGGTTTTCGCATAATTTGAAAATTTGCTAAGCAAGCAAGCCAACTAAGAAAATGAGCGAAAAAAGCTGCAGCAATTCGCTCAAAATTGTGATGATTCCAGCTAGAACCAAAATGGAAACTGAAGCCACTGTTGCCAACAGCTCACGCCAAACATTTTGCCTCATTCACCCGTTTTCTGGTCTGCAGTGAAGTGCAAGCGATTGCCGAAACGTGGACAAGAGTCATGCATGCACGCGCATTTCGTTCGAAGGCAAAAGGATGACAACATGAAAAGGACGCATCAAAAGAAATGACGGCAACAAAACGGGTGCAACATAAAAGTCAACCAGAAAAGGCAGCGCCACTCAGTGTCTGTGCATTGAATGGGAATACGAATGCAATTTAATCTGGCTGCTGGCTAAACTAAATGTGCCACGCGCAAGCCAGCGTACACCCTCAAACACTCATACACCCACACACACACACACATACACACTTATGTACTTACAGTGGCACACTCGCCCGGATAAAGTTAAAAATACTTGCCTCCTTGTAGTTGGTGTAATTGCTTGAGTCATTGTTGGCGAAAGTTTTCACACTGCAATGAATCCGCAATTTCCCTTATCTGGTCGGGTTGGCGTTGGGTTCTGCGTTCGCCTTGAATGGGCACAATCGTTACCGGAAGTATTTGCACGAACCCTCAACTTTTTGTGCGTGTATTGTTTGCGCATTGTCAGCATTCGTGCAGCTTTTTGATAAGCGCCATATCGACACAAGCTCTGCTCGTGAAGTGTCCTGGCAGAGCAGAGAAGTCCAGCGCGTGTAGCAAACAGCAGCAACAGTAAATCAACGGACCGATTTTCATTGTTTTTCTTTCTACGCTCTGCAGTCGACGCGCTGTTACGTACGAAGTCCACGCCAGAGATGCGGACTTCTATTATTTTTCTTCTCCTTGTTATTCCTGCTTATGCATTTATCTACATAACAAATATTTGTATCTGTGTGTGTACGCATGTACTTGCGTTGAAGGATTAGAATGCGTTGCATGTTTTCAATTTCATTGCTGTAGCGTTCATGGGGCTTCCCACAGCTGACCCCTTGCACTTATGCGCATCTCTTCAGGCATTTGCTGTTGATCTCTTGTCTTGTAATCATGTATGCATGTGTGTGTGCGTGTGTTTGTTTTGCTTTGTAATTTGGTATAAATTACGTTCCTGATATGAATTCAACTTTGACACTTTTACGAAGATGAGATTAAAGATTTAAACGGGAGTGTTTTAATTGAATTGCTTTGTTTTAGTGGAAAGTAAAACAATTCCTTGAGTTACGTTTAGATAAGTAAGAAAAGCTTTTGCATTGCAAAATGTTGGACTCAAAAATATTCGAAGAAATTAAATTTAAAGAAATATTCTTATCAAAAGCACAAATTTAGATGGTAAAAGGCTGAAGATTTATGTATTCCAAAAAATATTTTATTTCTTTGTCTATATAAAATTAACTATCATTTTTCAATAACTATTTTATGAAATAAGAAAAATGATTCGGAGTTATGAAAATCTTTATTTTGACTTCAAGCGCTCCATTGCTTGTCTGTGCGTATAAGGGATTAGGGTAGTCAGAGACCCGAAAAAATGATGATTTTCAATGTTTCGACTTAACTTCATGAAAATTTCAACAAACAAATTAGTAATTGTAAAAATTATCGCTGTTTGTGTGGAGTCCGTTTCTCCAGAAGTCCCTTGCGGTGATCATCACAAGTCCTTGGCGATTCATCTAAAATCAATCGGACAAGACAAATTAGTTTTATTAATAGACAATCGGACAAGAGAAACTAGTTTTATTAATAGACAATCTTGTGCCTGATGGAAGCTTTTTTGTTGTTTTTTTTTTCAAAATTAACAATATGGCAGCCTCAGGAAATATTGTTCAGATTTTCTAGAAAAAACCGACAATTAATTGTTTAAAAAAAATCGAAATTTGAAAAAAAAATCCTTCGATCAGGCACGATTTTTTAATGTTTTTCAAAAGCAGTAACAAATTTTATTGAAAACTGCCAAGCAGTTTTTAAGTTACAGTGCTGGCCAGTTCAAAAAACATAGTTTTGAGAAAAATGAGTTCTTGTTCTTGCTTGTTTTTGTCCGAGAGTCCTCTGTTAATTGTTGAATAACTCGAAAAGTATTTGTCGGATTCACACAATATTTTCAAGATATTATACTTTAAGAAAATGCAAAAAAAGAAAATACAATTTCTTGAAAATTCTGAGCACCCCTAACCCCATAATGCAGCTGTCCAGTTCTCAAGTTTCAAATAAGAGTGAAGTACGACGCCATTTGCAGAAATTATAAATCTTCCATAGGGTGAATAATTTTGCGCCGCCTTCTTTAATATCATTGTTTGTTTAGCAAGATTTCTTTCCTGTAATGAAAATCCATCACATCTCTCGAATGGCAGTGATGTCAGAATTTATTCTTACGAGGACTTCAACCAGCCGTGCAGAGGCATCTTCCCCATTAAAGGACCGGACGTTCCAGATGCATACTCTCAACTCATAGTCCTTAGTTCGTTTGCAGAGGTCACCAGGAGCATAGGAAGTTTTGGCTTTGTATTATTTTTCATTAGGTGGGATTTTTACGTGGCGTATCCCAAATCCAGCGCAAAACCAGATATCCTCACATTAGCTCACAGTCAAACGGATGTTCGGGAGCTACTCAGAGGTTACTTAGGCGAAGCTCGGAAGTTGTGAGCTGCTTGAACCGTATGTAAAAGAATCGTTCTGGCCACTCCCAAGTGAATGGCAATCAGTAGCTTTCTCTACTTGCATGGGCTTCTACACGCGGAACCATACCCAAGTCAATTCTTCTACTTCAATTTTCAAGGCCTTTTGCCACTCCGAAGTGAATATCTCTCTAAAAGAGCTCTCTAAATTCTTCAACAGCTTCTTCAGGCGTTGAAAAACGTTAACTTCGCATTTTATTTTTAATCTTCGGGAACAAACAAAAATCATTAGCTGCTGTAAGGTAGATAATCCACTAATTCGATCTCTTGAATGCTCAGAAACTCGCGTGTGTGAGCCAATGCGTGTGAGCTCGCATCATAAAACTATGGATATGATTGACACTTGGTGCTGTGCTAATGGGCTATCGGCAAAACCTACCAAGACTGGTATTGTCCTCTTCACCAGAAGGAGGAAGCTTGATTGACTCGTTCTGCATAAAAGGATTCACAATCCAGCTATCCAAAGAAATCAAATATCTTGGAGTAATCCTCGATAGGAAGCTCCTTTAGAAGTCACACGTCGAAACAAAAGCATCGAAAGCACTAATAGCGTTCTGGCAGTGCAAGAGTCTTTTTGGGAAAACGTGGGATCTTTGTCCTAGCAAGGTCCTATGTATCTACATGGCTCTGATAAGGCCTATTATCACCTATGCATCAGTGGTCTGGATAAGTATACTCTCCTCTTGGGAGTCAGGAGGACCTTATCGAGACTACAAGGCACTGTGGCCATCTGTTAGAACTGAGCTTTTCCAACTAGTTTAGGCCCGGCATTGTATGCTCTGATTAGTCTACCACCACTAGATGTTTTCATCCAAGAAGAGACCTCGAAGGCCATCTGCAGGCTGAAGCACAATGAGAATTGGTGCGGCCCCTGTCCGGTATGTGACAACGGAGTAGGCATGGACCTCGATCCAACGATCCTCGCCTTGCCCCTTGACTCCATACCATCCAGAGTCGTACTTGACAAGAGATACATTTGTGGTCAAACTCTAAAAATGAGCACGGCAACACAGTTCTCGCATTTTTAATGATGGCTCCAGGACCGAGCACGGTTCCAGCTCTGGTGTCTACGTGGAATCAAGCGAAACAAAACAACACTTCGCTCTTAGAATGCACGCATCTGTGTTTTGCTGTGCAAGAAACGATGAACTTTGTTGTAGAAAACAGATGGAGAGGCTGATGTGTCTGCTAAGCCACAGCCCTTCAACCACTTCAAGGGTAGTTGATTACTGTAAATGCGGCATACATCATATCCTGATGTTAACATGGGTCCCGGGATACGTGGGTTTCGCGTGCAACGAGATCTTTGACTCTTTAGCTAGAATGGGCTCCGAGCCAAGGAAATTCTGCCACTCCCTTCTGCGGCCATCAAAGTCACGATTAGCAAACGGATTACTCTAACCCACAAGCGAGCTTAGCAGGCTGAGAGAGGCTGCAGATGGACAAAACTGATGTTAACTTTCACGTCCTATAGACTGTCGTAGTTCCTTCTGTCACTAAGCAGAAGGGATTATAGGCGGCTGGCTATACTGATGACGGACCACTTTCTGTGGGTAAAGCACATGAAAAAGGTGGGCATCTCAGGCAGTGCAGCATGTGGAGAGCAGGACGACACGGCGGACCACTTTCTGTGCGTCTGCCCGGCCTTCGCTCGAATCAAGCTTGAGGTCTTTGGCACTGATGTGGCTCTCTGACACCAGAAGATCTACTCAGATTTCTTCGGAGGTCGAGTAGGTCTAAAGAAAATTAAAAAGGGAACCCAAATGCTGTACAATGGACTCTTAGTGCTGTGTTTGCTCGTCTGTCCGGACAAAAAAAAATACAACAGCAAACTTCTTCCAGCCTCTTACCAATCACATTTTGCAATTCACTATCTTCAACAAATCTGTATGCAACGAAAGCTGTCTTATGTTACGAACATTTTTTCATGTATGAAATATTTATGAGAGATTTATATGTGCACGTATGAACAGTTAGATCAGCACCTTTCGCTGCTTAACCTAGAAAACTAGGAGATTCGCTTATGCACGTACAAAAATGCGATGGAATGGAGCAACTGAAAGGCCGCCTTGCAAGTAACTGCCAACCATTCAATATAGGCATTCCCCTACAAAAAAAGAACACACACATACATACATGCATACATACATATTGCCTATAAATATTTTAAATATGAGCTGAAAAGTTGTAAATAAATAAGAAGATATAATAAAATATTTTGAGCAGCTGCTGCTAGCCTGCAAATTAGCTAAGACAAGCCAAACTCACGAGCAGATAACAGCGCGTAAATATGTATGAAGTTCTATTTATGTGCATGAAAGAGTGTTACTTATATCAGCATTCAGCATTCAACAATCCAGGTAATCGTTTGGTGAACATCAGTAAATGTTGCCGCGTAATTGTTGTTTGTATAAGTACACTAACAGAAAATAAAGTCTATATTTACAAAAGAGCCAGAGGAATTGGAGCTGAAACAAAAAAGCACAAAGAACATAACAGGTTACTTAAGGAATCTCAGCAGCAACAGCAGCAGTAACGGCGGCAGCCTTAGCAACATCGACAAGACCAAGGCGTATAGCGATCGGTGCTTTCTTTGACCCCAACTATGTGTGTATATATGTGCATACATACTTATCGTTCGGCTGGTCAATCGAGCGGCAAACGGACGCGTCACGTTCAGCAAACGTCCGCTGGAGCGGTAGCAATATATCTTTGGAAGGCCACTTGAGCGCCTGTTGCATGTTGCAACTGCATTTCTTTAAAGTACATACAAGTGGTAGTAAAGGGTGATCGGATTGATGATAGCGATGAGGCTCATTTTCGGCTTAATGGCTATGTTATATTTGGGCTGAAGAGCAACCTGAAGTCATTCAAGACGAGCTATTACATCCATTGAAAACAATCGTTTGGTGCGGTTTATGGGCTGAAGAAATCTTCGGTCCATATTTCTTCAAAAATGAGGCTGGCGCCAATGTAACAGTGGATTGGCCACCAAGATCTTCTGATATCCCACCTTTGGCCGTTTAATTTGAGGGGGTGTTTAAAGTCTAAATGCTTTGTGGATAAACCAACTTCGATTGAGGTATTGAAAACCAAGTTATTCACAACGTTCACGACCCTGCCACCCTCAAGGGAAGAGAGGGAACGGGATAATGTTAGACAGGGAGAGTCCATCCATGTACACACAGATGGACCAAAGCTCGAATACAGCGTGAGGGGAGCTGTATGTTGTTGCTGTCTATTGGATATGTATGGATGTGTATACTCCCAACATCTGGAGATCTCCTTCAGTTTTCGACTCCTCGACTACTAAAGTGTCTTTGAGGCTGAACTGATGGCAATAATGAAAGCCGCGTGTGATGCGATATCTGGAAATGATATCTACATGTTCACTGATAGTCAGGCAGCGATAAAATCTCTCTAAAAACAGTTGACAACCTCCAAGGTACCCATGAAATGCCCTCACATCTGTTAACGAGATGGCTGAGCAATTTGGCCTAAGGGTAACATGGGTTTCTCGCCATCACGACGTTGAGGGTAATGAACTAGCGGGACTCGGCACCAAACCGACCGATGAGTACATAGACAATGGCATAGGCATACATGGAAGCTACTTATCCTTGAAGAAATCGAAAGAACAGCGCACGAATGATGGCATAATGAAATCACCTGCAAAACCGCCCGTCAACTGTGGCCGACTCTCAATGCTAAACGCACAGAATCTCTGCGAAGCCGAAATAAGCATAGTCTTAGCACACTGATTGTAGTCATAACTGGGCACTGCTTGATAGGGAGAAGCGCCCATGTGGTGGGTGTACAAACACATGACTTTAGTAGAAGTTGTCTAGATGTGAAGGAGGAAGAGACAATCTCGCACCTTCTGTGCCATTGGGCCCCGAAGTAGGTTTACTATTCTAGGTAGACAATTTTTTAATGAATTGGAAGATTTCAATTCCATAGAAACCAGAGATACTTTAAAATTTCTGAAAAGCACACACTGTTTTTGGAGGAGATAGGAACAAGCTCCATCAATCGGCATCACAATGGGCTATGAGCCGGAGTGTGTCTCACGGGGCAACCGCTTCAAACTAACCTATGCACAATATACCGACGGAAGTCCTCCAACGAGTATTTCAAAATTTGTGTTACGGATGGCCGAATTACGGCGCAGTTGCGGCCATCATTTGAAAGGGATTATCGTTAAAAAATAAGTACCATGAATGGTTGCACACAAAAATAATAAAGATTCCCCAATCAATTTGAATTTTCGTTGTTTTATTTCAATTTAAGTCCGATACCTCTAAATTGATCACCCTTTACAACTGTGTGCGCCATATATTTCTGCTTGGCCTTTGCTGGTCAGCAGCAAAAAAAATGTTGCTCGTTTCATAACCATTGATACTAAAACCTTTGATTACTGTTTCTTCCACACTCTGCCAAACAGTGGCGTGTTGCACTTGTTTTTCCTTATATTTTTTATTTCTTTTCTCACACTTACACATGCATACATACATGGTGCTGCAAGCAGCGGTTGATTTTTGAGGCGCTCATTGAAAACTTGAACTCGATACTTGATCTTCGAGATCTCCACCTGATCTAAAAGGCAATCACTGTTATGAGTTTATTTTCTATTTGCCGTTGCATGCAGTTGTTTAGTGTTTGCTGTTGTTGTTGCTCCTACCTTGATTTTTGTGCTTTTTCATATCACATTTTGTGTTTGCAGTTGGTTGCGATTGCTTTTATTGCGCTTGCTGCCTGTTCTTGACGCGCCGTTGTTCTGCCGCATGCGGTGTTTGACATACAGTTAGAGCCGCAATCGCCTGCCAAACGCTCACCCCACTCAACTTTCAGCTTAAGAACGAATTAATATTCATTTATTTTTAACTATTATTACTTTATATAATGCATGCATACATTCATAAATGCATGCACGCATACATACGTACGTTTAATCCCAAATGGATAGTCGCCTGTCATTTCTCCTCAGTTTGCATTAGAATTCCTCTTCTATTGACCGTCACATCAAATTAATGCAATCAATTTCTGGTATGCCACATGTATGTGTGTATGTATGTATGTATTCAAATTGCTATATATGTGTGTGTACATGTACATATTAACGTATATTGCATTATTTGATGCGTGTCAATGTCGTTTAGCCCGGCAGTTGGTCTTATGCGCAAAGACATGGGAACGAAAAGTTATTTCCCCTGGACAAATGCTGACAGCGTGAACTAATCGTTACGCTTCTTTTTTATTTGCATACCAGCACGCGAAGAGATGTGCGTATAAAAGTATTGGAGTATGCAGTATGCCGCATAAGGTCCTTGAAGTTCAATCTGATCTACGACTAATGGGATGAACTGCTCAAGCGTGGAAGACAAATTAGTTCCCATTTCATGAAAAAAATGTGAGAGGAATTGTCTTCGTCACTTGGTGGAGATTATTTGGAACTGTAATTAATGTGTGTTAAATATTTCTAATACGAATAGCTGTAGCACTGCTGAAGAACATCAAATCCGCGGAAGACTGCCGGCTGAGCTATTTAGAGCAACGGCGAGAGGCTGGTGAGGTGCGTGCATCAACTCATGCGAGCTATTCCATGTCAACTGATCCAGCCATTTTTCTTAAAGTGGTTTATTTGTAGGCTTGAGTATACTAAGAAGGGAATTGCACAAACCAGAAATATATAATTTTGTGGTTTATTCAATGTTGAGTTTTTTAAAGCAAAACATTTTAGGTTTTTTTTTTTAAATTTTATTATATATATTTTTTAGAATGAAATATAATTTTATTTAGTTAAAAGAAAGAACAAAAATCCACAAAATTTTAAAAGCAAAATATATTAGGTTTTTTTTTAATTTTATTGTACATATTTTTTTTATTCTAAAAAATACTTTCACATACTTAAAAAACAATCTTGAAGCAATTTTTTAACGAAAAATGTGTTAGATTGTTTTTTTTTTAGTTTTATTATACGAATTTTTCTATATTTTAGGACCAAATATACTTCTCCATAATTAAAAAAAAATTGATTTTCAACACTTTTTTGTCCAAATTTTTTTTTTTTATTTGTTTTTTTTTTTTGTCATTTTAAAAATAATACATCCCTAGCTGTATAAAAAGCGGTGGACTGAAAAAATTAAAAAAACAATTATAACTTTGTTGTTTACGAAACGTAATTTGAAAATTTTGGTAGGAAGTTTTTGAAGCAAAATATCTTAGTTTTTTTTTTAATTTTAGTGTTTACTTTATTGGTTTTATTTTTAAGAATAAAATACACTTTTAAATATTTAAAGAAAAAAATTTGCGTCCAACATTTTTTAAGGAAATCCTTTTTTTGTTTTTCTTATTATTTTCATTACTAGCGGAGACTATGCTCGGTAACCCTTGAAAAAATTGTGGGAATCCCACTATGAAACTTTCACGGTTGAGTCTCAGCAATTAATAAAAATATAATTAAAAAAACTTCTACGGTTTATTTTTCAAAAATGACAAAAAAAACAAAACTGGTTTTTAAAAACTTTTAGCAAAAGCAGACAAAAATGTTCAACAATTTTCTAAATTTTTTTAAAAATTTCTAAAAATTTTTTTTCCAAAATTATTTTTTCCCCAAAACCTTTTAACAAAAGCTTGAAAAAAATTTTGAAAATTTTTCTAAACAATTTTCTAAAATTTTTTTTTTTCAAAAATATTCCAAAAACTTTCAATTTTCTAAACAATTTTCTAAACATTTTCGAAACAGTTTTTTAAAAATATTCTAAAAAATTGCTTTCCAAAATTTTCTAAAAATTGAAATCTGATAAAACTGTTTCCCAGAACTTTTTAACAAAAGCTTTAAAAAAATTTTCTAAACAATTTTCTAAAAAATTTGGTTTTCAAAAATATTCTAAAAACTTTCAATTATCGAAACAATATTCTAAACAATTTTCTAAAAATATTGTAAAAATTTTCAATTTTGTAAACAATTTAAAAAAAAAAATTTGTGAAAAAAAATTTAAGAAAATTTATTTTTGTTGTTTAGAAAATTGAAAATTTTTAGAATATTTTTGAAAAAAAATTTTTTAGCAAATTTTTTAGAAAATGGTTTGGAGAATTGTTTAAAGATTTTGTTAAAAAGTTTTGGGAAAACAGTTTTATCTAAAAATTTTAATCTACCTTAAGAAATTTATAAAAATTTTCTTCTAAAAAGAAAAACGTATATATTATATTACACAATTTATAAAAATATTAAAAAACCGAGCGCATTTCGCTTTAAAAATCTCTATCTAAAGTTTTCAACACTGAATAATCTCAAACTTGTTAATTTTTTTTTTATTTTTTCAGTTTACCTCTTATAATTTTTAAGCCTACAAATAAAGCAATTGTCAGAAAAGTTGAATGCGATGTCAAAAATATTTAGATCACTTGACATGGAATCGCTGCTGTTAAACGAATGTAGTACTCCAGCTAAGCCACTACAAACCACTCATTGCTTCAGTAGCACAATACAGAGGCTTTGTTTTTAATCGCTTAACCACAAAATTTTATAACAAATAAAATAAATAATAATCTAGTAAGTAAAAAATGTTGGCCAATCAAAATTAATAGTCATAAAATACAACTAAGTTGGGTTTATACCCCAAAAAGGCGGTTAGGTGTATGTGGTGAATTTTTGTGGTATCAAAAAACAAAACAAAAATACAGCACTGCTTTCCGGTCTCACCATTGAGAGATTGTCATCACAGAAACTCGTTATACGACGCGCCGAACATGGCGGTCATACAGCCTATAATCCAGTAGCCCAGCAGTCAGTAATTCCTCGAGAAGCCCGCCTCATTAAATTCCTTGCTCTTCGTGTTGAACAAAATGAAAGCCTTCTCGGAAGCTTGTGGAAGCAAGAAGAATCTAGCTAAGTGAGTGTGCTTGGACTAAATTTCTCAGGTACCCAGAACTGGAGCAGCTTATAGGGGTATCTCAATGTACTTGCAACTGTTCTTATCGAAACTTTTCAGCAAACAGGTTAATAACCTATTTTTCAAATTTTTATCTAGTTCATAACTGGTTTTTAGAAGCTGCTGAAAAACTAGTTCGCCTAGAAACTAATTTTTTTTATAGCCACAACTTGCTGTACTCTTTTCAAGTCAAGGTTAATTTAAATTTACCTAGTGGATATTTCTGGCATGTACTAATGAGACAAGTACTGATGAGCTGACTACACAGGGAACCCTGGAGATGGTTTCATTGCAAAATGAGAGGTTTCGGGTTCCCTTGATAACCTGTGATCTTCTCCTGGAAAGATGAGCCTCGCGTCAACTCAACGAGCGCTGTCTAGTGCACAAACGTCCAAAGTCACGAGATCCTTCTGGCGACTGGTAGATTGGGGGCGCTCGTGAGAACTTCTAAAGCTAACAAAGCCGTAGCTCTCGAGTTTAGTGGTTATCCTTACCGGACATTGTCCGTTAGGTGCCCATGCGGTAAGACGTGGTACGCGCCTTACGTTTGTTCTGCAGAAGCTGTCTAGGGGACGAGGTGGAATCATCTCAGCACATTCTTCTCAGCTGCCCTGCTCTCGTAGGGCAAAGATTTAGACATCTGGGCTCCAAATTTTTCGCTACACCTGCGGATATTGCCGTTTTAAATATAACATATTTGGTGAAGTTCACCAGTTGCTTGAAACGGCTAATTACGAATGTAAAAAAGTCACCGTTGATCGTTTTCCCAAAGTCTCTTCTTCCCTTCCTTCTCCTTCTTCTGTATGGTATCCCAACGGACGTATTTTGAATATTTGCCCAAGTGTGTCCCTCACAAGGGCAGCCATTTATCCTAATCAAACCTAACTAATGAGACACAATTTTTAAGCATATTTGTATTTGTAAACCAAAACTTTCAAACACGAATTTCGAAAAAAATACATTTTTTTTTAATTTGAATTTTCCTTCCGCTACTCTGGCCCGAATTTCCAAACAAAAAAAATAAAGGATACGAATCGCATCAGCTGGATTATTAGCTTTAGTATATTCGGTGTCTTCAGGAATATGTTTAAGTATTTGAAATGGCTTTTGAGCTATATTCATGTAACGGTACTTTTCCTCAGCTTTGCTTAAACATTCCACCTCAGTCAATTTAACTTTTTAGCGCAACCAAGCGTGGCTAGAATCAAAGGTTTATATAGCACACATGGATAAATATGTATATCATGCACTCGCATATCCATTTGACATACACGCACACAACCACACACACACACACACACACACACACACACACTTCAAATTCTTGTACTTGGCCAATAAAGACCCAACAGAACGATTTAAATGCACTTGTGCGCCCAGAGATGGCATTAAGAAGTGAATGCGATCGTTCTTACTAGATATACTCGCACACACACACAGACACACTCAGGCATGCTCGATTTTTTTTCGCTTGAAAATTCTTAACAACATAGGCAATAACAACAAAAGCAATATTGAACATAAAATCAAGTTTTTTCTTTGCGCCTTTTTTTCTGGCTGCTGCGAGTTAGACGAAAGAACTCGTTTTGAGCCTAAACATATTATTCTAACAGTTGATGATGATGATGGCCATGGTGATGCCGTTTCTAAGATGGTTGTTGTTGTTGCTGCGATTATACACCGCTGCTTTGCCATTGATTGTTGGCTGATCGTCATCCGTTGCAACAACATCAGCACAATGGACAGCCAAACAGCAGAACAGCAAAACAGCTCAACAATCTGGACAGGCTAATAAAGCGCTGCAGCTGTTAGTGGCCCCCTCCCCCCTTTCTTTTACTCCTCTCACCCACCCGCCTAAATGTGCAATCCAACGCACCACATTCGCAGGGATAAACGAGCGGCAACTACTCAGCTGTATGGCAAAGCAGCGCCATTGTTGTAGCGATAGATGGACACTGGGCCTACACGCTGTGCACGCACACTTGCAAACGTCTGCGCATACACGAATCAACGGGGATGTGCATGCGAACCGCTGTGCGGCTGACTGGTCGATTCGAATCCGCGTCACCGTTTCTTGCCTTGTTCCATGGGCATGTTGCTGATTATGTCTCGCATGATTGTGTCTGTGTGTGTGTGTGTTTGTGCGATCATCGTGCGGACATTGCGCACTTGCGCACTTCGCATGTGAACCTTCAGGCTGCGAAGATACAAAATTCCTAACTGCAAATGCTGTTTAAAAGAACATGCAACTGGCGTACAAGTGGGGCTTGGGCTTGGGCTTTATCTGGCATTCATTATTAAAAGATTTTTTATAGCCCTGTAAGAAAGTTGAATGAAGGCAGCTTTGGTAGTGTTGAATAAAATTGATGTCCCGGCGCTAATTGGGTACTTAAATTCGGTATTCGGTTACTGTTTGCGCAAGCAATTGGGATAAACGTTGCGACTAAATATTTAAAGATAGCAACACATCAGCACATTAGCGCACACATATCATACATATATGCACCGTAGACCGGGTTTTGAAAAAATTTGTATAAGAGTGTACACTAGAGAACTTTTAAAACTTTTATTGGGAGGATTCTGACACCATAAAAATAGAAATTTTATATTTCTAAAAACCGCCGAAATTGGTGTTTACCATAACTTGGTTATTTGGCATCCGACTGTCAAAGATAGGTTAGGTTAAGATAAGTGGCTGCCCTTGCGAGCGGCCCACTTGGACAAACATTCAAAATTTGTCCGCTGTGATGCCGTACAGGGAGAGGGGTGAAGAAAGGAGAAGGGAAGGAACCAAACAGGTGGAAAAAAGAAGAAGAGGCTATGGATTAGAAGATGACGACCAACAGTGGCGATTTACGTTCGTATTACCCGATTCAAGCGACTAATGAACTTCACCAAGTGTGTGATTTTAAACCCGCCATAGCGTGTAGCAAAAAGGTGCGAGTCCAGATGTCTAAATCTTTGTCCTACGAGAGCAGGACATCTAAGAAGAATGTACTGAGATGATTCCACTTTGTCCTCCGAACAGCTTGTGCAGAAAGAACTTGAAGCAATCCTAAGTCTCCTCGCATGGACACCTAGCTGACAATGTCCGTGAAGGATACCTATCAAATTCAATAGCTGCGGCTTTGATAGATTTAGAAGTTCCTTCGAGCACCCCAACCTACCCATCTCGAAGACAATATGTCAATATTTAAGTCTTCAGGAGTGCTATATTTCATTCTAAACTTCTTTTAGGCTCCAAAGTCGTTTTCACATAGTCTGCAAAGTTACACAAAGGGTTACCCTTTCTGTGTCATCGAACTCGAGTACTTCACAACCCAGTCTTCCGCAGTTCAATATTTTATTCTGAAGTACTTTCGGGCTCCGAAGTCGTTTTCACATAGGCGGGCCAGTTACTCAAAGGGGTACACTTTTTGTTTCATCAAGCTCAAGTACTTCAAAGCCCAGACTTCAGGAGTTCTATATTTCATTCTAAGGTCCTTTTGAGTTCTGAGATCATTTTCATATAGACCGGTAAGTTGTCCAAAAGGAAAGTCTTTTTGGTTTATCAAACTCAAGTACTTGAAGTCCTAGGGCTCCGCGGTCACTTTTACACAATCCGTTAAGTTATCCAAAGGTGTACCCTTTCTGTGTTATCAAACTCGAGTACTTCACCACCCAGTCTTCAGGAGCTCAATATTTCATTATAACCTCCTTTTATGCTCTGAACAATTACATAGTCGGCCGCAGACATTAACCTCACAAAGTATCCGTTTTCTTCCATTAAACTCAAGTACTTCAAAACTCGTTAATTTTTAACAAAACTCATAAAAAACAAAATTGTAGCACTTGAAATATTTACTACCTCTTTCTGAACAATTAATCATTGCGAAATTACTCAATTAAATATTGCCGCGAGTCAAGATGTCTATAATGTTCGCTGCTTTCTAAC